>NC_090926.1:864307062-865602776 GCF_040938575.1 Ambystoma mexicanum
CAGACATGATGCTTGAGAAGTATCCCCTGGATTAAAGAACGGCCAGCTGAGTTGTGTGCAGTGGTGTGAGGTTGGGGAAGGGGGGAGGGGGTTACGGTTCGTTAACAGAAGGGAAAGAGCCAGGAAGCGACCCTACATGGGGAACATTATGGGGAGGGATGGGACTGAGATGGACCGACTGGATGGCATCGGGTAATCTCAGAATTGTGACCTGGAATGTACGGGGCCTCAACAGCTACCTTAAACGTAACAAAGTGATGATGTATTTGAAGAGGATGCACGTAGACATAGCCCTGCTGCAAGAGACCCACCTCACTAGGGAAAGGCTGGAGGTGGTCGGGAGGAAATGGAAGGGCACCGTTGTGGGGGCGGCGTACTCAGCTTATGCCAGAGGGGTTGTCACTTGGGTGGCGCCCCACGTGCCGTTTCGAGTGCTTGATTCTACGGTGGACCCGGAGGGTAGAATGGTGGTGGTAACGGGTCTCTTGGAAAACAGAGAAGTACACATCATAAATTTGTACGCCCCCAATAACGATACAGCGGCTTACTTTAGGACCCTCTACGGTAAACTTGGCCCCCTGGCGGGGGTACGGTAGTGTTGGGGGGGGGACTTTAACTGTACCGTAGACCCCAGTATGGATAGGTCCAAGGACAGGGCGGGAAAAACAGCACCGCGGCCAAAGCGCTGAGTACCCTACTGAAAGACCTAGGCCTAGAGGATGCGTGGAGAAGGCTGCATCCCACGGATAGACAGTACTCGCACTACACAGCGCCACATGATTTGTACACAAGGTTAGACTACATGTTTGTAACAGCCGGGATAGTGAGAGAAATAGAAGGAGCAGAATACAAAGCCAGAGTGCTGTCGGACCACTCGCCCTTGATGGTAGACTGGAGACACCAGACCCCACGACTGCAGATCCCTACATGGAGACTTAGGACCGAGGCTCTGCAGGATGAGGGGTTTCGGGAGGGCCTGAGGGACGCCATTGAAGAATATATTGATACAAACGCGGGAAGCGTAAGCTCTGTGGGCACATTGTGGGAAGCGTTTAAGGTGGTGGTGCGTGGGGTAGCTATTTCCCAAGTTAAGGGGCTACAGGGGGGTCGAAAGGGAGCTCCGGGAGGCGGAAAGGGAGCTAGAGGAGCTCAAGCGTTGCGTGAGCACCGCTCATGATAACAGAACCAAAGTAGAGGAGCTACAGTTGTCCTGCAGTGCACTCTGGGATAGACTGTGCAGACTCAGCTACAGGAAATATACAGAGAGGATACACGCAGGGGGCGACAGGCCGGGCAGATTGCTGGCTTGGCTGTACAAGAGTGAGACCCCCCCGCTCGGTGATTAGTGAGATTCAGGGCGAAGGAGGTAGCATATGCAACGCCCAGAAAGAGGTAAATGAGGAATTCCTTAAGTTTTACAGACACTTGTATGAGGACACGGGGGAGGATATGGGCCAAGACAAACTAGACACATTGGGGGATATTGAGCTGCCCACCTTAGATGATCTAGAACGTTCTGAGTTGGACGCACCCGTCACCTCGGATGAGCTGGAGGTAGTGATTCGGAACTTGCCCACTTGTAAGGCGCTAGGTTCGGATGGGCTGCCCAGCGAGTTCTACAAAACATACCAGCAAGAGTTGCTCCAGCCACTGCTTGCCACTTTTAACGAGGCCTATGAGAAGGGAGAACTCCCATTGTCCCTCCGTGAGGCTATAATCATCCCACTCCTGAAACCAGGCAAGTCGGCCGTGGAGCGCGGGTCTTACAGACCGTTGTCCATGCTAAACCAGGACAGTAAAATACTCACGGCGGTGCTGGCTAATAGACTGAAGAGGGTGATTAAGAAACTGATACACCCAGATCAGACGGGATATGTTCCGGGTAGGAACATCACCGATAACTATGAGGCTACACCATGTCATAGACCAAACTGAGGAGGACACGGGCGAGCTCGCTATAGTGTCGTTAGACGCGGTCAAGGCCTTCGACTCGGTACGATGGCCCTGGCTGAAAGCGGTCCTGAAGGGGTACGGAGTGGGACCCGGATACCTCAGATGGGTACAGTTGTTTTACAGCACCCCGATGGCAAGGGCCAAGACAGGTCTCAGATTCTTGGCAACTGGGCAGGGGGACCAGACAGGGATGTCCCTGGTCACCTATGCTATATATACTGGCATTGGAGCCGCTGGCAATATGCCTGCGTCAACAATATGGGGAGGTGGGCATAAACACGGCCAGTGGAGAGCATCCGATATCATTATATGTGGATGATATGCTCCTTTATTTGCGCTACCCAGAAGAAAACCTACAGTACGTCCTAGAGGTGATAGAACGATACGCCATCCTCTCCGGTATATCGGTGAACCCTGGAAAGTCCAGCCTGTTCCCTTTGGGTAGATATAGGAATGTCCCGGTGCAGAGGCTGCCTGTTCTGCCAATACCATGGCAGCCCGTAACATTTAGGTATTTTTATCACAAGATCGAGACAGAACACAAGCACAACACGGAAAATGCGATAGAGGGGATTAAGAACAGTATGGTATTCTGGTCCAGATTGCCCCTGACCATGATGGGGAGGGCGGCCCTGCTCAAGATGTGGTCCTGCCTAGACTCTTGCACTTCTTTATAAACGTCCCATTTCTGATACCCAGGAGCCTATTCGCGAAACTTCACAGCGTGTGTAGGGGTTTTGTGTGGAGCAGCTCTAGCAATAGGGTGGCTCTGTGGAAGCTCCAGAACCCGTGTGACAGGAGGGGGAATAGGTCTGCCTAACTTCGAACTCTATTACCTGGCGGGGCAGCTGCAGTACGTGGCCAGGTGGCTCTCGACTGAAGATTCGGCGGAAGCCAGGCTCCTGCGCGAAGATACAGCCCCATACTTTCTGATGGAAGTGGTGTGGTTGGGCAGAGATAAACTGGGGGGCAAGGGGCGGCTACTGAGGTTGGACTGGGAGATCTGGCACAGGACATGGAAGATTGGGGGGGGACTCGGAACCATACTCCCAGCAGGCCCCTTTGGCGGCTCTGTGTGGGAGCGACTCAACTACTTGAATCGGTCCGCAGATACTGGGAACAGGTAGGCCTGGCCACCCTCGGGGACATATGGCAGGAAGGGGAGGCGGTGGACTTTCAGCGGCTGCAGGAAGAGACGGGAGTACACGGTGGCCAATATATAACCTACACTAGGCTGGTGAAAAAGACTAGAGAAAGATGGCCGGAGACAGCGCTCACAGAGGATCCAGACGCCTCCCTGGAAACCATGTATGATGTATCGGAGGGCGGGCACGAAATATCGAGGATATATGAGCTCCTGCGAGCAAGGGCAGGGAAGGAGTTGCTCCAATTGATACAAGATTGGGAGGAGGAGGTGGGAGGACCCATGATGGATGGGCAGTGGGAACGGGCCCAGAGGTACCATAAAAAGGTGTCCCGTAACGCGAGATTCCAACAGCTTCAATTGTATGTTACCCACAGAGCCTATTTAACCCCCGGGAAGATTGCAAAGTTTGGGGGATCAGCTATGCAGCAATGCCCCAGGTGTGAGGAGGTGAACGCGGGACTGCTACACATGTTTTGGGCTTGCCCGGAGGTGCATAGATTTTGGAACGAGGTCAAGACGAGACTGGCTGGCGGGGGGGGGGGGGGGGACTGGTGCTGGATGTGGAATCGGCCTGGTCATGCATGCTTGGACTATTGGAATATGATGCTTTCTATGTTTTGAAACAGTTGTGCGTTTGTTTGACCTTAAAAAATAAAATAAAAATATATATTTAAACAAAAAAAAAAAAAAAAAAAAAAGAACGGCCAGCTGTTTCCACAGCATCTAGTGTGGTTTTGATGATGCTTTGGTTAACCAGCGTTCCTTCCGTTACAGTGGTTAACAAGTGAGTTTGTAAGGGCTCAGGGACTTCTTCGAGGTCTTGGCGTAACTTTCCCCATTGGGCATCAGCATAACTTGCCAGTAAGGTATTGTTATTGGCAATTCTGGTGGAAAAAGCTGCCGAGGCTGTAATTCTCTTAACCAGGGCGTAGAGCTTCTTTCCTTCCTTGTCTGGGGGTGCTTCGCTAGTTGATGGCGGAACCCCTGACCTTTTCCTTGTGGTAGTTACTACTAAGGAATCTGGTATTCAGTGACCCTTAATTTACAAATCGTGGGTTGACCCCTCTAACCAACGCATGTGTTGATAGCGATGGGATGATTTGTCTCTTGACTGAGGCGAGGAGGGGAATGTTCTGACTAGTAGGTGGTTTCTCTTTAATTTTTTTTTCTACAAAATTTATTTCAGGAGTAATTTCCCCAGTCTCCATTTCAAAATGCGATGCTGCTTTCCGTAGTAGCGCGTTGAAAGTGGGTTGGTCATCTATAGGTTACGGGTTTCAGACTGGTGTGGTTTGAGGAGAGGACAGGTTCAGGACGTCAGGGTCCGTTGACGCTGCTGGGGACTTCCAAGGCTGTGAGCCACCTTCACACCTCCCTTGACAACCCCCCCCGCCCCCCATGTCTGGGTTTTCCTCAAAACCTTCTAGGTTTTGTTGGTTTTCACTATTTAGTACATAAATCTATCCAGCTTGTCCATACATGATTGGAATCTTTCAAAGGTCCAATGTGGTAGCCCAGAACGGTCTGGAGGCTTAAAGGGAAGTTCCTCCACCTGTAGCCGTCTAGATCTGTCCCATAACGTCGAGGATAAACTCCCTTTGCCTTCTGAGAACCCTTCTCGTAGGCTAGGTCCTTCCTTCGACAGAGGGGGCGGTCCCTGCCTTCCTTCCGGCATTCTCGGCGTCTCCCTGGCCTTGTGAGCGGGGCTTGGCGTATCCTTCGCCGTCCGTCTCTGACCATCAGTGGAAACTATATGAGCCAAGCTCTTGACTATTAATTTCTCCATCAAGGGTTTGTCTGTGCCGAGTCCTTCTCGCAGATGGCCGCACTCTTACAAGACACGTCGTCTGGCGTTTTGGTGGTAGCGCCCGTATCTGAGGATGGCCCAGTCACTAGTCGCGTCTGCGGTGGTGGGGAGGGCTTGCGACCCTTACGGTCGGCGGAGGTCGCCGGTAGGCCCGGCGTCTCCGTTGGCGCTAGGGCTTTCTTCGTCTTTGACGAAGAAGTGTCATGGGTTGTGTGTTTGTGTTTATGTTTTTTGTGTGCGTCAGTGTCGCCGGGATGTTCATCCCCATAAGTAGGGCGTGAGCCGAACTTGTCAGGGCCGGAGACAGACGCTGAGGAGCGGGTACGCTCCCTAGAGAGGTCTACAACCTCCGAAACGGAGGTAGGGTTATCACTGTCCTCGTCACACTCGGCGGCGGCGGGTGAGGAATCGGCTCTAGACATAGCATAGGCTGCCCACCTCTTGACCCTGTGGTCCTTTAAAGTTTTTGGGCGAAGAAGTTTACAGGCCGCACAGCCGTCCTCGTTGTGGTCGAGGGGTAAGCAACGGTTACATCGCTTGTGCTTATCCTTTCATGTGAATTTGCCCTTGCAGTGTAGGCAAAATCTAAAAGGAGTCCTCCCCAAAGCTGAGGATACAGTTAAAAGTGATAACAACCCCAAAGGAAAGGGGGGTGAAAGAGAAAGGCATTCTTAGAAAGAAAGAGAAAAGTCCCACGACCCCCACTCTCCCTACTGTTTAGGCCGGCGAGGCCGGGCCACGTGTTCGGCAGCGCTGAAGGATCGCCTCCGTCTAAGTCACTGCCATCGAAGTTCTTAAATCTGCGGTGAAAACGGCTTCACCGTCGAAGGAGGGATCTGATGTAATCTTTAAAGAATAACAACCGAGGGTCAAATAAATGTTTTGCAATTTCTCTCTAACGAGCTCTGCATTAAGGCGACCAATAACTGGGCAGAAAAAAACAATCTGCGGTACCTCCACGCGTGAGGGATTGTGGGTACACTGCATCTCACTAAAGGGATAGTATTACAGACACGCCTATGTCGACGTTCCCTTTTCGACTACGAAAAACAAAATGCAATACTCTGCAGTGACCACTGGATGTCGGATTATGCACAGCATGTGATTCTAAACAGATTAACAAGCATCAGAAATGAGTGTTATTAGTACCAGCTGCTTGGATTATTAATTTGGATTTGAGAGCTTTTCGCTGTTGATTTTTTTGTGGATTTGAGTCTTCTTGCTGTATTTTCAGATACAACTTCAGCCAAAATTACTTCCTCCACATCTGCTATAGGTATCAGGGCCGTGGATACGATGTTCACCACCGCACTCTGATCTGATGGAACAACAGTAGGGCTAAATTTGTTCGCACTACTTAAAGCTTCTTGCACTATCGATAATTTGCTAATTTTTTGTTGCCTACGTAAACTCCTACGACCATACATTTTTTTTTAAACAATTTTATTGATTTTATTCAAACAACAAATAAACCCAACTCAACTTAAAGTGGTTACATATCTGGCTCGTAAATACACATACATTGTTACTTTTTCGCCCACTGTATTTCCCGTCCCACCCCCCTCCCAATCCTACTTTCTCCCATTGTTAGTCTCCACCTCTTGTGGTGGGGAGACCTCTCCCGCCATGCTTATTGAATCATCATCACTTGGTCCATCATACGTGGGCCCAAATAGCTCTGCTATTAGCTGTCTCCAACCCTCTAGGGCTCCGGCTTCACTCTCTATGTCCCCTTTGCACGCTTCCTGCCATGCCATGGTTTCTGCCTCCGCCCACTTCTGCAAGTCCCTCCACCACGTCTCCACATTGGGCTTTTGGCACGCTTTCCATCCCATTGCAATCCTTTTCTTCGCCAATACCTATGCCAGATCTTTCAATTTGCTCACATGTTTAAGCTTCCGCGGTCTGGGGAACCCTCCCAACAAACAAGCCACGCCGTATCCACCTTCATGCGGATTCCCTTGTCTTCCATTTTCTGTGCTATATCTCTCCAATATTTCGCTATCTGTGGACATGCCCAGAACATATGCACCATTCCTGCGTTTTCCTCATTGCATTTGGAACACACCTGGCTTCCAGCATTCTTCAATTTAGCTACCTATAGTGGCGTCAGATATGCTCTGTGCGTTATATACAACTGTATTTGTTGCAGCCTAGCATTTCTCGACACTTTCTTATGATACCCCTGAGCCCTTTCCCACATCCCGTCACTCATCACATCTCCTACTTCCACCTCCCAGGCCAGTCTAAGTTGCACCACTTCCTTGCCCACTTGAGTCATCATCATCTCGTACACTCTAGACGTTTCATGCCCACCTTCTGCTATATCATATATCACATCTAGTGTGGTGTCCGGTTCCTCTGCAAGTTCCACTTCGGACCAGGTATCTTTAATTCGTTGCACCATCCTATGATATGTAATATATTGCCCAGTGCTCAACCCCATTTGTTCCACCAGCTCCTCAAATTCCAGTATTTTCCCCTCTTGCCACAACATCCCCCCAATGTTGCTATTACTACCAGTTCCCAATGCTTCCTAATCATTAACCTAAGTTGCTCTTCTGTTCCCATCATTGTAACCAGTGGGATTTGCGGAGAGCACAGGGCCGGCTTGTCCATCAACCGGCACACCCTCTGCCACATCCCCCACCCAAGACCCAACATCCCCGGGCGACCTCTTAGCTCCCGCTTGGGTAACCATATCATTTCTCTCAAAAAATATGGGGTGGGGGCGTGGCCTGCGACCGAGCGATGTAGACGTGCTCTCCTGTCGCTCCCGGGCCGCCAACTGAATCCTGCTCGAAATCCTGAAAAACATCAGCATATCCTGATAAAAACATAGCTACGGGTTGCGGAACCTCCACAGCATAGAACGCTGCAAAATCTGCTGGATTCAGACGCTGACGCACTTAGAAAACGCTGTTGAAGTCAGCGCCCGCAGAAGCTGCGTGCGAAACTAAGATGGCCGCCGGAGTAAGAAACTGAGAAGCGGGCACGCGGTACTACGCAGCGGGGGTGTCCCCAGAAAGAACGTCCCGCGCTGCCTGCACCCAACCCATCGCTACTAAAGACACGACTGGAAGCTGGAGGACTGGGGAGGACAACGACTCTCGCCAACCTTGACGCCACCCCCTGCTGCGGAAGGTCCCCGAGGCGTGGAACGCGGAGCCGGGAGCGGGTGCCCCCTCGGAGGCGCAAACAGATGGTGCGAGCTGGTCGCTGCAGTGCCTGAACGGACCAGCACGGGATCACAGACCCGTAATGGTGACCCATGAGGTACCGCTGCTGTGCCCCCCCCCGCTCCAGCACAGCCATACTGTAACCGCCATCATAGCTGGGAGCACGTGGGGCGGCAAGCTACACTGCTAGCGTGAGACGGATGCCTCCGAACCGAGAAGACATACTGCCCTCCTCTGCCACTCTGTTCTAAAAGTAGTGGGCCTACGGAAACAGGTGCGGAATACGTGGAAGTCGCGGGCGCTCCGGCACCCCACCTGCTGTTTGTCCGGAGATCTTTGCAGCGGTAAGGAGAGGGGGAGGTGAGAGACAACTGGCATAACCACGGCGAACCATAGAGTGTGGGGGCCCCTGTGGTGGATGGAACTTTTGCAGACCAGGCCCCGTTAATCTGAGACCCTTCCTGCAGGGCACAGCATACATCCATCTCCAGCTCTCTCGGAGACGCGGTGCGCCCTGTAAACCACAACGCACGGGCACTGCGTCGGGCACGGTGCCCCCGACAAGCTGAGATAACACGGAAAAGACAGAGGGTGAGCATAGTGTGAAATCAGCTTCCCACGAACCAAACATGGGCCGATCCCAATGAACTAATAGGAGGTTAATATTGCAGTTACGCCATATAGGTCAGCGAAGATAGACAATCCTTGCCTCAGGGTCACCGTATGATAGAAGCTACACAGCACAGCATAGATATACTGAGGAGGTGGCACTGAGCCCGCCAGATATAGACATTAAAATAAGGGCAATACAGGAAGGGGGAAAAGATCAACTCCAAGATGGGCAAGGAGAAACCAAAGAAGCTAGGGACCCAGAGCACCATGGAGCAGTACACAACTCCGGCCCCACCGCCCACAGCTGATCAAATCGGACCAGATAACACGCAAGAATCCTCAGAAAACATATCACTCAAGGATGTGATGAATGCTATCTCTAGCTCACGAACATCCATGGAAGTAAAAATGGACAGCATTAGTACCGATGGGTCCCTGCTGCGTCATGCTCTCCAGAAACTGGCGGCCCGGACGGGTGAAACAGACTCGCATTTCAGTGGCAAAAGACAACCTACGAGGCATGAGTCAACAAATGAGCAATGCAATAGCGTGCATCAAAGCACTAGAGGAGAGAGTGGAAGAGGGATAGGGCCGCTCGAGAAGAAACAGCATCCGGATCCTCGGCCTGCCGGAAAAAGCAGAAGGGGCGAGCATGGAGCTCTTCCTGGAACAGCTGCTTGCTGACCTGTTTGCCCCAAAATCCCTGTCCAAATTCTTTTCTATTGAGCGCGCCCACAGAGTACCAACAGGCAGACCAATCCCTGGGGCACCACCAAGAACTGTGATCGCTAGGCTTCTTAATTATAGAGACCGGGATGCGGTGCTCCAGATGGCCAGGGCAAATGGCGCAATCACATAACGGTTCCAAACTGGCATTCTTCCCCGATTTCACGAAGGAAGTTCAGAAAGCAAGACAAACGTTTGACCCACTGAAAAAACGCCTCCAAGCACTGAATGTGAAGTACGGCCTGTTATTCCCGGCTCAACTAAAGATATATCACAACGGCACGACAGTGCATTTCACAGACCCAAGGGAGGCATGGAACTGGCCAGAACGTAATTTAGGAGGGGACTGGAACCAACGTAGGAGACAAGAAAATAGAAGAAATAGACCTCGACCAGACAGAGCACCAGACGACCCACCACAGCAGCAACCCGAAGAAGAAATGCCCCCAAACAACGACAATTAACAGCAGAGATAGATCATACAGACATCAGGATCCGTAACCCACCCGCTTAACTAGCAAGTAAGCTGAATAAGGAAGCTGGCGGCCCGCGATGAGTCACTCCGAGCACCCCCCCCCAAACACGGCCCCCCGTCGGCATATCCCGCACTGGTCATAGACTTGGGGAGTGCCGCAGACGTGAATCACTGCATGAGTATCACGAGTGTATAACTTTTGTTTGTTTAGTGTTTAAGTGACAATGGGGCGACAGATGCTTCAGTTGGGGGCGAAGTATGGGGAGGCGGGAGTTGGTTATATGTTCAGAAGATGGACTAGCTCAAGGAAATACCAAACTCTACATAAACCATGTGTTAGTCGAACACTGCACGTTGTTCTCTGCAACAAGACTTGTGTAAGCATTGCCCCCAGGGCAGGTGGCTCTATCGTAACCCATAATCATGAACTCTAATGCATCTATGCGGGATGACCCGAGCCTTAAAACTTCTCACATGGAACGTCAATGGCTTAGGCAACAGCCTGAAAAGGAGATTGGCGAGACAGTTCCTGAATAGACATCGCCCGGACATAGTTTTTGTAACAGAAACTCACTTAGCAGGCACAACCAACGCGTTGTTCAATCGCTCCAATTATTGCACAATATCACAGGCAGGCTTCACAATGGGAGCCAGAGGAGTGATGATACTAATACACAAAAGACTGCCATTTATCCTCTCCAATACTACATTAGATACTGGAGGCAGATTCACGTACGCTACAGGAACACCCTGGAACAAATCAATATCTCTATTGGCGATTTATGCCCCGCCCGCACCACAAACCACGTTGTTAGAGGATACAACGTCTCTACTAACCAATGATACATCTGATATCCTAGTCCTAGGAGGGGACTTCAATGACGTCATGAGTAACATACAGGACTGCACGCACCTACGTAATAGAGACCCCAACCGAAGGACCAACTTGGCTACATTTGTGGAAGCATTTGGTATCAAAGATACTTGGCGAGACCTACATCCTGAAGAAAAAGAATACTCTAATCACTCTGGAGTACATGCATCACTGTCACGATTATACTACTTCATTGTCCCAGCCGCAATAATACACACAGTAACTCAAGCACAATACCTCCCAAGAGGCATTTCGGATCACTCCCCCCTCCTTATGACGATCACAACATGCAAACCGACCCCCCCCCCCCACCAGTGTGGAGATTGAATAACTACCACTTGGGCTCCCTCGAGCTGATAGAACGCCTACAAAATGCCAGCAAGACATATTTTGAATTAAATGAGGGTTCGGTGATCTGCCCTATTATTCTGTGGGAGGCCTACAAACCAGTGATACGTGGTGAAATTATCTCCTGGACTACACCACAAAAGAAAGCGCACCTAGTAGAACTGGACGAGGCCGAAGCAAACGTGAGACGAGCAGAAGAGGCGCACTTAACCCAGGACTGCCCTGACACGAACAGAGCTCTAGTGCTGGCCCAGAAAAAGTTACAAAACATTGCATTAGATAATGCTAAACAAGCTCATAAAGCAATGAAAGCCAGGGTCTATGAAACGGGTGACAAAGCAGGGAAGCTGTTGGCCTGGCTCGAGCGGAGAGATGAGGGGCATAATCACGTGAGAGCAATTATGCCTCAGTATGCAGAACCGAGACTGGCGGATGCAGACATAGCTGAAGAATTTGCAAGATACTACGAGGATCTCTACAGAGCACCGGCGACCCCCCCTGAGACCTCCATACTGGAAGGCATCAACCTCCCCTCGCTAAGCTCTGAACAAATGGCCTACCTGGAAGAAGAAATCACGGAAGACGAAATCACGGCAGCTATGATGCAGCTCCCGTTCGGAAAGACTCCTGGACCAAACGGCTTTCCCATAGAAACCTGGAAAAAGATAGGAGGTAACGAATTGGCCCCCCACTTACTTAAAATGTACCAACAGGCTCGAAACATAGGACAATTGCCAGCAGATTTACGGAAAGCCACAATTATTGTCATACCCAAAGCAGACAAACGCCTCAATATCTGCAGCTCATATAGGCCGATCTCCCTCATCAACTCCGAGACGAAAATATTGGTGATACACTTACGGCGTGTTATAACGTCCCTGATTCACCGAGACCAATGTGGATTTATGCCTGGCAGATCCACGAGAATGAACATACAGAGATTACATCTAATCAATGAACGAGCCCAGTCCTTGAGTGTTCCCCTAGGGGTGCTCGCAGTGGACTTCGAAAAGGCGATCGATTCCATCTACTGGGAAGCACTCTGGGGGATTATGCGGAAAATGGGTTTTCAAGAGCAATTCATGTCCTGGGTCCAACTACTGTACAACGCACCAATGGCCGAAGTTAGAGTGAATTGCTGGACATCACGGTCTTTTGCTCTGGGAAAAGGAACGTGCCAAGGCTGCCCCCTGTCAGCCCTCCTCTTTGCATTGGCTATGGAGCCGTTGGCTCAACTATTGAGAGACACAACCACATGGAGAGGCTTCCCGGGAGGGCCAGAATGGGAGGACAAAGTCTCACTGTATGCGGATGACTTACTGATATATTTACGAGATCCCAAGAAGACGTGTCCAGTGGTGACGCAGCTGCTGCAAACATACGGAACCTTTAGTGGCCTAAATGTGAATTGGTCCAAATCCACATTATTTGTATTGAACCATTTGGGAATGGAGACCCCTGAACCCTGCCCTTATAAGATCGCGCCTGACCACTTTCAATACCTGGGCATTAAGATCACGAGAAACCTCAACGACTATACTTCCAATAATCTACAGCCCATCACAGAGCGATTTGCAGGAGATGTGCAGCACTGGATGTCTCTACCCTTGACCCTCTTAGGTCGAGCTGCACTGTTTAAAATGCTAACGCTTCCCCGCTACTTATACATACTCCAGAATGCCCCATTACATTTACATGCGAAGACATTCCAAAAGATAGATGGCATACTTAGAAAACTCCTGTGGACTGGCGGATGCCCGAGAATGGCACTCCAAACGCTACAGAGGTCAATATGGGAAGGTTGCATTGGCCCGCCGAGGCTACAGACATACTATTGGGCAAGCCAAATGTCGGTGATAAATGACTCAATACACAAAGACCCCACGATACCACATGTATGAGCATCGCCCCCACTGGAGATATATGCTGCAACACCCAGAATAACCCCCAGAAATATGGCAGCACAGACGTCTCGCATCTGGACGGAGTCACATACTTTCATAGGAAGGGGGGAGAAGGTCACGCCGATACAACCACTATGGAACAACAGAAATCTCCCTGAGGTAGCCAAATTGCCATAGTGGCCAACATGGACGAGATGCGGGATAGAAACGGTGGGGGACATCATAGTAGATGGCGCCATCAGACCCTATGATGAGCTGATCATGTCTTTCGACCTCCCAGAAGTGGAGAGGTACCATTACACGCAGCTGAGACATGTCTTACAACAACATCTTCCTGCTCTCTCCGATATGTCGGAAAGCACTCCACTGGAGCGAAACGTAATTACAGATCACATCCAAGCAAAGGTCACCACAGTGATGTACAGTGTTATTACCTCCTTTGCCACGCCAGAACTGGAACGACTGAAAATAAAATGGGAAACTGAGGTTGGGGAGATCATACCAGAAGATTGGGTTCAGATACTAATGTACCCACGTGAGGTCGCCATATCAACCAGACTACGTCTAGTCCAACTAAAGAAATTGCACAGAATCTACTATCCAAGGATAGCCCTATATAGATGGGGCAAAATAACGGAACCGAATTGCCGTGGAGAGGAAGGGACTTTCTTCCACATACTATGGGCGTGTCCGAACATCAGCTATTACTGGCAACAGTGCTGCGATGTCCTTACAAGAGTCCTGCATCAGTTGATCCCCAGAGACCTCAAACTACTCCTGTTAGGAGCAGTGAAATAGACCCATCAAGGTATGAAAAGCTCTGCTTCATGACGGCAACAGCAATAATCAAAAGAAATATAGCGCAGCTAGGGGGGGGCTGCGGAAACACCGCAAGTAGACCAATAGATCAGTGACGTACAAATCTGCATTGCCATAGAAAGAAGGGTGTATAAGGCCAGGGGATGTCCCGAGAAAGCAGACAAAATCTGGAAAAGATGGGAAGACGTGATGTGAACTCTCGAACACTTAATGACTACACGCCATAGAAAGTAAAGTTATGTACTTTAGAGTAAAGAATCTTGTCATAAGACACGTTTTGTACGTGAACCATATGAGCATTTATCCCATCGAAGGTTGTTGTTGTTGTTGTTACGATCTGACCCGATAAGGACCAGTGGTTGTATGTTTTAAAACCAATAAAATATGATATTTAAAAAAAAAAATATGGGGTGCAATCTCCTTGATGCAGCTTATGCTCTAAGGTGGACTCCGCAGAGAGCCATTTGGCTACGTGTTGCAACTGGCTCGCTACATAATATACTTCCCAGTTAGGTAATTTGATGCCTCCTTTCTCATGCGGGTTTTGGAGTTTCCATAGGGCTACCCTGTTCCTCAACCCGTACCATAGGAATTCCCTGCATATGCTGTCCAGCTTAATAAAGAATTGCCGGGGTATGGAGTATGGGATGTTCACGAAGCAATGCAACAGTCTGGGCAATGCCACCATCTTTAGCATCGCCCCCCCCCCCCCCGTCCCATCATTGCTATTGGGAGTTCGCCCAGAACTTCATGCTGTTTTCCAGCTTCTGAACCGTTCTTTCTGTATTATGCCTATGTTCGGCTTCTACTGTATGATAGATATCTATTCCAAGATACCTAAAGGTTGTGGTCTCCCACAATATCTGGAGTACCGGTTTGCTGAACTCTCAGGTATAGCCGTGAACCCATCTACCACTTCTAATCCATACTGCAGATTTTCCTCTGGGTAGCGCAAATACAATAACATATCGTCTGCGTATAGAGAAATTAAGTGTGATGTTTCCCCAACGACAATGCCTATTGCGTCATATTGCTGCCTTAGATAAATCGCCAGAGGTTCTAAAGCCAGAATATACAACATGGGGGACCAGGGGCATCCCTGTCTGGTCCCTCTATCAAGTTGCCACCTTTCAGAGATCACAGTTCCTGTCTTCACTCTCCCTAATGGCTCGCTATATAGAAGTTCTACCCAGTGAAGATATCCTGATCCCATACCATAGCGGGCTAGGGCAGCCTTCAGCCAGGGCCACTTGACCGAGTCAAATGCCTTGATTGCATCCAGCGACACTATCGCCATTGTGCTAGTGTTCCTTTCAGTATGTTCAATCACTCGATGGAGTCGCCTCAAATTATTCGAAATATTCCTATTTGGGACATATCCTGTTTGATCAGGGTGAATTAATTTTGTTACGACCTTTTTCAATCTGTTTGCTAACACCGCTGTTAAAATCTTACTATCTTGGTTTAACATCGATAGGGGTCTATAGGAACCACAGTCACTACCAGGCCTGTCGGGTTTGGGGAGTGGTATAATAACCGCTTCGTGCAGTGATTCCGGTAGTCTCCCAACTTCATATGCTTCGTTAAGCATTTCCAGCAGTGGGGGGAGAATCTCTGCTTTATATGTCTTATAAAATTCACTCGGGAGTCTGTCAGTTCCCGGGGTTTTACACGTGGGCAGCTGCCTCACCACTTCTTCTAACTCTTCCCGAGTGACCGGGGCATCTAGCTCCTCCCTCTCTTCTACACCAATTTGGGGTAGCCCAATATCTTCCAATATGTCTCCTATTTCCCCCCTCTTGCTTCCCGTCTCATCTCCGTACAAGCGTCTATAATAGTCTACACATTCTTGGTTAACCCCCTCCTGCGTATCCACTACATCGCCATTATCTCTCATCATTGTTCTGATTGGGGGCCTAGGATTCTCGCTTTTGTAAAGCCATGCAAGGAATCTTCCTGGTTTGTCGCCTCCAGCATGTTTTCTTTCTATGTATTTTTTATAATTAAGATTACATAATCTCTCCCAACATCCTGCACATTTCTGCTGCAGGCCCAGAGCCTTTTCTATATCTGCCTTGGTGTTACTGCCCCGTTCCAATACCCTCTCCAATTCCTTCTCAGAGTCCTGTAGTTTGGTCAGAATCCCATCCTGCAGTCCTTTAGACTTGGCTATGGCAATTCCTCTCACTACCACTTTAAAGGCTTCCCAGAGTGTGCCCGTTGTCTTTACACTGCCAATATTTTTCTCGAAATAACATATTTCCTCTCGCATATCCTCCCTAAATACGCTGTCTTTAAGAGCTTCTGCACGCAATCGCCATGTGGGTGTCCTTCCCCTAGGGAGTCGGTATTGCCATGTTAGCAACAGTGGCGAGTGGTCCGAGAGGACTCTAGCTTTGTATTCCGCCTGCGGTATTTCGGTCAGCAACTCCTGCGTGACAAATATATAGTCCAATCTTGTATGTAGGCCGCATAATGTGAATAATGTCTATCCTGCGGATGGCATGTTCTCCATGCATCTGTAAGCCCAAACTCCGCCAATAGTGCATGTAGTGCCTTTGCAGCTGGGGTGGGTCTAGCAATTTTAGTGTCTGATCTATCGATGGTGGGGTTCAACACACAATTGAAGTCTCCCCTCCACAATATGCCCCCCCCCCCACGCTGCCACTGAGTTTACAGAGTCCTAAAATATGCTGCTGTATCTTGGTTCGGAGCATAAGTATTCACAATGCAGATCTCCGTTTTCCACCATCCCTCTCATAATCACCATCCTGCCATCCACCTCTACCTGCAAGCTCAGTAACTGAAACGGAACATGCAGGGCCAACCATGTGATTACCCCTCTTGCATAGGCAGAGTATGTTGCCCCCACCATTGTCCCTCTCCATTTTTTCCGTATTCTTCTAGTTTGTCTTTCGTTAAATGAGTTTCTTGAAACAGGGCTATATCCACTTTATGTCTGCTTAGGTACATCATTACCTTGTTCCGCTTCAGATAACTATTGAGCCCCCTAACGTTCCAAGTGACTATCTTAAGATCTCCCATGGTTCATCTCGTTTTCCGTGAAGTGTAGGCTTACCCAATAACTCTTCAACTATAACAAGCCACAGCACACAACACCTTCCCTCCCTCCTCCCCACCCTACCCCAACCCCAACCCCAACAGTTGCCCAGCTCCATCCCTGGATCTCAGGCTCCCCCGCGTTTGGGCCTACCCTGGTACCCCGGGCAAGACCCCAGCAGGGCGTCACCACACTATCGGCGACCTAACTAAACTCTAAATGGGGGATGTACAGGTTGGTCCTGCAAGGCTCCTAGTTAAAGTCTAAATCGCAATATTCGCGGATCATGAGTGTATCCCATCCTGATAACACCATTCCGCTGGCTACTTTAGTGACTATATTCAAGTCCCATAGTCTTAAGTTCTGAGACCCTCTGGTGCCCCTCTCGTTCATTACTTATCCGCGTCACCTCCTCCTCCTGTCCGAACGTCCGACTCCTGGGGGCATCCCTGCGTGTCGAGCCATCCCATGGCTTCTTCCGGAGTTTCAAAAAACAAAGTTTTGTGCTTGTGAAAAGCCTTCAGTTTGGCCGGGTAAAGCAGCATGTATTCATGACCCGCTTCTCGCAATCTCCTTTTGACTGCCCCAAAGTCCATTCTGCTCCACTGCACCGTCAGGGTATAATCCGGGTAAGCCGTTATGTTTGCCCAACCTCTTTGTATTGTCCCACCTTTGCGGAAGTGTTCCAGGATCCTTTCTCGATCCCTGTAATTAAGTATTTTAGCGATCACCGGCCTAGGTGGGCCTCCTGGTGGCGGTCTTCTCGTTAGGGCCCTGTGTGCCCTTTCCACCGCGAACCCCTGAGACAGCACTCCTCCAGTGATTTCTTGTAGCAACATTGTTTCAATGAATTCCGTCGGGTTATGGCCTTCCGCTCCTTCTGGTAGTCCAACAATACAGATATTATTCCTCCGGGCCCGTCCTTCTGCCTCCTCCGCTCTGCTCTCCAGATTACCCACTCGTTGTACCAGGGCGTGAAGCTCCGACCGGTGAGAAGCACAGTCTGCCGTCTTAGGGCCCATCTCCTTCTCGAGGTTCTCTGTGCGCTCCGCTAGAGACCTTACGTCTTGCCGTAGCAGATTCACATCCTCTTGCACTGCCCCAACCTGGAGCTCCAGTGCTGTTTTTAGTTCTGCCACCGCCAGTTCGAGCTTGGTCTCCCTTAGCCGCCTTCAGATCGGCGATCGCTTCGAGGACCTCCCGATTCGCGCCCATGGTGGCACTGCTCCCAACTTGGGCTTTGTCTTTGCTCCTGGCTCCTTCCGGGCCTGGTGGTGTTTTTGTGTATTCCTCTAATGTGGGTTGCTTACTCTTCAGTCTTGGGGGTTTATTAGACATGGCGCTGTGCCTAGGAGTCGTGGATCAGCCCCTTCACCCGTGGTCCTCAGTCCCAGCAAGGGTGGGTTCTCACTGTCCTCAAAGGACCGGTGATATCTGCTAGTTCCTCCGATCGTCCACGCTCCGTTCGGAGCACTCCACCAGCGTTTTTCCCTTTGCTTTTCTTTCTCCGCGGCCACCCGGACTGGGCAATGTGAATTATTTTGTATCCCTAGCGATCTTCCTCTGCTGTTGTCGAAAAGAGACAGCTCCTCCGTCTCAGGGGTGCGCCCCTCGGGATCTCTTTGTTCTCGTCCGCGGCCATTTTGATGCCCTCTCCGCAGCAACCTCTGAGAACAAAGTAACAATGCGACCGTTCCTCTGCTGTAAATTTGCAGTCAACCTGCTCATGCTCTGTGCTGTGCCTTCCCACGCCTGCACATACTTTTTGGACCGCCACTGATCAAAAAAATATGCGTTTTTTGGTCGGATCAAGTTGTCGGATCACGGAGCTCGCAGGGTTTCCAGCATATTCCATGGCTGCCAAGCCACGCCCCCTCCCTACAACCATACATAAAAGCTTGGTGGGCAGGTGCTAGGCGCGGTGTACCTTTTTTTTTTCTTCTGTTTTTTGTTTTGTTTCCAGGCCTGATAGTGGGTTTGCCATGCGTGGCGATTTACACAACACATCACCACATGTTGCATGACAACGTTCACGCATGTTCTTGTGGATAATCAGAGATTGAATATTAATCTTTTCCAAATGTTCACACTTGCTGATTAACTGAGTCAGCAGATTTTCAAGAGCATAGAACATATCAGAGTTCATGCTTATGTCATTGGGACTTTTCAACAGGGTGTCACACGGGTTAGGCATGACGTTAGTTATAGGGAAGTGATAAACACTGTTCGACCTGGTATCTATGGGATGTAAAGGAAAAAAGGAGAGCTCAGACAAGGGACATTCATCCTTTACTGGCGTTAAGATAGGACCACAGGGGTCGGAAGGATTAGCGTCACTCTGAGAGGCACAGGGTTTACTAGGAGGGGTAAAATACATGGGGGTAGATACAACCTCCGTGAGAGATTGATCAGGATCTAGGCCCATGTATTCCACGTCAGGATCATCCAACGAAGAAGTAGGAAGATCGATAGGAGAATTCATCCCCGTTACTAGTGGAACATGAACTAAGGCTACATGACTGTTATTGCGCTCATGGGTAATAAGAACATTGGTACATACTCGGTTAGGCGAAAAAATTGGAGCAGTGGGGTTGAGCTTGCCTCTAACTATGTCGCCATGATCATCACACGACAATTGCTCAATTTCGGTATTCCCTATACAGACCACGTTATTCATTATAGGTTTGGAATGTGTATGACCACCCAACACCTCTTAGAAATTTTGAATTTACACGGGCCAAATTTGTTGTTAGCTCAGTGACCAGATCTTCTTTTACAGACTCTAAGGCGGTATTATACATCACTGTTTGAGGCATTTTACTATAGTATTCAGTTATTTGTTTACACTTAGACAACACTATCTTAGGGTTGTAAATAATTTTCGGAATGCAAATCCGTCTATTGATATGATATGATATGGCATTTGTAACGTGCCTATACACAAGTGTTTCAAGGCGCGACGAGGCAGGGAGGGGGGAACAAGGGGAAGACAGACAACGATCCTACTAGGCCAGGTGACATTCAGACCGCGCAAATGCAGGGGGAGGGGGAAGGGAAAAGTGGAAGGGGAGGGGGGGGGGGAAGTGCAGTACAAGTAAGTAGAATAAAGTACATAAATAGGGTCAGCTGGTGGCAAGTGCAAGGTAAATGCAGACAAGTGCTGGGAAAGGGGGGGGGGGCTGTAGGGATAACAGAAACAGTCCCTCAGTGCAGGGGTTGCCAGGGAGGCAGTGCAAGAGGAGAGTGGCTGGGCCCAGGACCGAGGTCGGTGAGAGTGGCCAAGTTGCAGATTAGGTGCAGATTCAGTCGAGAATTTAGCAGGGGAGAGGGAGAGAGAGAGAGAAAGCAGAAGCAAAGAGGAAGGTTTTGAGGTGCTTCCTGAACCGGAGATGGTTCTCCTCAAGTTTCAGGGAGGCTGTTCCAGAGGGAGGCCCCTGCCATGGCGAGAGATCTACTGTCATGATCTCTGCTTCCAAAAGGTCAGGGTTTTCCCAACTCCCTTGGAAGCAGATCCATAACCCAGGTTCCGAGTGCCAACCAGTCCCAATTGGGACCTTTTGGACCCAGTCCTGGTGCCAGTGGCACCAGGCTCATAAATATGCCCAGTCCCAGCGCTGGAAGCGCCGGGCTCATAATGCTTGGGTGGACTTACCTGCAGCAGACCATGCTGCTTACTTGCCTGCCAGTTGAGCCTCTGATCCTCTTCTGTTTGGAACTACTTTTCCTGTTGGGTGGGGCAGGAGCCACTCCCTAGGTTCAGAACACTGGAACTCTTCTGGAAAGCAGGAACTCTTTTCTTACCTAGGCGTGGCTGTGGAAGGAGACCCCCTAAGCACTACAGGAGGCTATTTAAACCACACCTGATGGATGAATCTTGCTTTGCGTTATTCTGCATCCTCTGCAGCAGAACGCTCATCGTGTCTTCTGCATCTGATCCTGGGCCTAAGGAAAAAGGCTTACCATCCTGAATCCAGTCTTCAGCAACACCTATAAAGACAAGAAAGAACAGGTTAGCATTACGGGCTTCAGTGACAGCGCTTCACTTACCTGGTCCATCGGCTGTCACCAACGCCTCGCGCTGCATTCCGGCATCTGAAAGACAAAGGCTTACCTACTCTTCGTGCGCTCCGGAGGTCTTCGCACTGCATTCCGGCATCTGAAAGACAAAAGCTTACCAACTCTTCGCACGCTCCGGAGGCCTTCGGCGCTGCATCCCGCATCTGAAAGACAAAACAAGGTGCGTTTAAAGACATTGGGGAACTTTAATACTCACGTGCCATTACTCCTTTCCACATCTAACCCAGTGGGTATTCCGGCACCCTGCAGCCGCTCCGAACTTGTACCTGCAAAATAAAAAGACAGAGCGCATCGTGAAGCAGGCAACAAGCGCTTACTTACGTGCTTCCAGGCGCTTCTATTCATCACACGGGCTCCATCTTCAACTCACTTCAGCCCGTCATCCGCCATCGCCGGAACCCTGCAAAACAAGAGACATCATTACTAAAGACTTTTAAAGACATTAGAATTACTTGAAACTTACCGTTCGTGCAGTAAACGACGGACAGCAGTCCTCTGAAGTCAAGAGGCCTGCTCCCCTTATC
Organism: Ambystoma mexicanum; assembly: GCF_040938575.1. NCBI lineage: Eukaryota > Metazoa > Chordata > Amphibia > Caudata > Ambystomatidae > Ambystoma > Ambystoma mexicanum. Next base: position 864,328,569 of record NC_090926.1, read on the forward strand.
CAGTGAAAAAACTGGTTACAGCACCCTGCCCCGAGGCAGATGGAGAGCACGGCGTTCACTTACCTAAGGTGAGAGCGTTAACCTTTGGGGTTCTACAGGAGAAGAGAAAGGGAAGAAGAGAGAGACATTCAATTACCCAGTTCATTAATCCCATATTTTCTATCTGCAGACATCTTACCCTTCGAGTCAGACATACAGTGCACAGAGGTCCAGCCCAAAGAGTCAGCCGTGTGTTACACATCACCTTTGAAGATACGGTATACGCCCAGTCAAGACCAGCGCCTCTACGGGAATCAGGTGAGCGTTACATCTACCCCCAGCTCGTTGCTTCGAGAAGCAGCTGACCCTGAGGGAGTTGGAGATGGATGAGCGAAGGGCTCGGGAGGGAAGATATTTAGGAAGAGAGAGTTGAAGGTATTTAGGCCCCAGAAGGCCTTGTGGACAATGCAGAGGGTTTTGAACTTAATCCTCGCAGGCACTGGGAGCCAGTGTAGAGATTTCAGTCCTGAGAGATACGGTCCCTGGGCTTGAGGCCAAGGACAAGTCTCGCAGTTCTGTTCTGGATGAGTTGCAGGGGGCGGAGAGTGGAGGCAGGCAGATTAAGATAGAGGCTGTTACAGTAGTCCAGCTTCGAGAGAACCAGGGCTCGGGAGACAGTGAGCTTCTGGGGGAAGGAGAGGAAGGGGAGAATACCTCTGAGGAGGTGCAGCTGGTAGTGTGACTTCTTAGAGACGTCAGATATATGAGGAGAGAAGGAGAGTGTGGAGTCGAAGATGACCCCGAGGTTTTTGCCCTGCAGGTAGGAGCAGGAGGAGGGCCAAGCGAGGCTGGCCAGAGAGCTACAGGGAAGGAGGGAGTGGGTGTGCCGATGAGTAGAATCTCAGTCTTACTAGCATTAAGGCAGAGGTCATTGGCGGCACACCATTCCTGGATGGCAGACAGACAGTCAGAGATGAGGGAAGGAGAGGAGGAGGCCGAGGGTAGCCTGAAAATGAGTTGGGTGTCGTCTGCATAGCACTGAAAGTAGGGGCAGAGAGCGGCGATGCGGTGGGCAAGGAGTGCCAGATACTGGTTGAAAAGCCAGGGAGAATAATCAGATCCCTGGGGAACACCACAGGTGGAGAAAAAGATGTCAGAGAGGAAGGACCCGAGTTGGACCTGGGAGGGTCGATTGGAAAGGAAAGAGGTCAGCCACGCCAGAGCCTGACCAGTGATACCCAGGTTATCACGGAGACGGTTGAGCAGGATGGCATGGTTGACAGTGTCAAAGGCAGAAGAGAGATCGAGCAGAATGAGAACACACGGGGTGTTGGAGTCGAGGTTCAAGAGCAGGTTCCTATGGAGGGCAATTTCGTTCGCATACTCATCCACACTACTCACAGGAGCAGGAACGCGCGCCATCATAGGGCGCGCGAAATATGTGTATTTAGTGTTGGTGTGGATGTGAGAGACTAACAGCTACCCTTGGAATTTCCAAACCAAACCAGTATTATGGTTTCTCCAGTTTCACCAGAAACTACACGATATTAGGATCAGACAAACCCTAATTCCGAACACAAGAGGCAGACTGTTAAAAAAGTATAGATATAACATATGAGTATATTAAAATCTCATGAAATGTTTTTTTTAAAGATATGCATATATATATATATATATTTTCGAGGGGAGGGATCTTTTAACAGTAAGTATATATATTAAGGACCGAGGTCCGTAGTACTTGTTTAGCAATGTCTCTCTAGGAGCTCCGCGTAAGGCGACCATAAGCTGGGCGGAAAAAAACAATCTGAGGGACCTCGACGCGTGAGGGATTGTGGGTACAACGCACGTCACTATAGGGATAGTGTTACAGACACGCCTTGTCGACGTCCCCTTTTCGACTACGAAAAACAAAATGCAATACTCCGCAGTGACCACTGGATGTCGGACCTATGCACAGCATGTGATTCTAAGCAGATTAACAAACATCAGAAATATATATATAGTCAAAACATTCACTGTCACACTATTTTAAGTCAATGTATTAAATATGTTAAAACGAGCATTTAAACTACACGGCTGATATAATCATGCACAATACACAATTCATAAATCTTGCCCTCTTGCCCTCACAGGCGTAAACTACATGGGAGTAGGATAGAAAGCATTTACCACGTTATCCACGTAACTTCTGCCACCACTGCCGCCGCCGTACCGTGTCACCAGATGGCGTATCGGGGGAAGAACGACGTGTAGACCAGCATACTGAGCAGCAAACAATTAAGAACACTGGTCGGCTCAGCTTGTGTTCGACAATAATGCAGACAAGCACAGTTAGGATCCAAGTACAAGACTATGGGCCTGAATGGGATAAAGGATTGATCTACACCAAGCAATGGAACCTAGGGCACCGCACGTGGCACACGGACACGGACACACTTCACCGTGCACTTCCGCAGTGCGTGCACGCTAGTGAGCGGGCTCGCCCCTTCTTAAGGACGCACATTAGAAAGTAGGCAGAGCCCATAAAATAAACAATAATATTGCACAAATTAGTATTTATATGGACTCTATGCATCCAATAAAGTACTCAAAGGATAGAAAACCACTTTAAAGTCCATATTAGTCCATAGGAAGACGTACCAGAGGATCCAATTCACAAGTTCAAAACAGTGTATATCCAAGGACCAGGAGGATAGCAGACACCAGACACACTTCACCGTGCACTTCCGCACTTCTCTTTATGTTTAAATACATTTTCTTGTGAGAACTACAGTTCCCAAGAACAGTAAGAAACGTTATCTTACCTTTTCTTTTGTGAGTCCAGCACACACCACCCTATGTGGAGTGCTGGGGGGGGGGGGTTACATTGTACCTCCTTCTCCCACTCTTCATGTTACTTTTTGTTACACTGACTAACTTAAATGGCTGGTGGCATTGGTTACTTTTTACTACCTTTTGTACAGGTTACTAGCCGGCTGATTTCTCAGCTGCTGTACAGCACCCATGGGTGACCATTTTCTCCAAATGGCACCCGTATTCTATTTTCTTAATTTTTTCATTTGTCAGTTCCTCCTGGGCTTTTATTCTCCCATTTAGCGTAGAGTTGAGTCCTTTGCGAGTTTTGTTTTTGGCAGGCTTCAGTGCGTCTGGGAAGGCAAGAAGTGAGGGAGGAGCCTGAAACATTACTGTCCTTTGTCTGTAGGTATGCCTGGCTTAAACGAGTTCTAACTGGGCGGCTGGTAGTCCTTAAGGACAGCCAACCCCCAGGAGATTGACAGCTCTACGAGTGTGAAAGAATGGTTTCCAGCATATAAGGCGAGGATTTTGGGACCACAGAGAAAGTCGACCACTGTAACAAGGAATCCAAAGCAGAAGATTAGCAGAGACGCCAGCAGCACCTTCAAGGACCGCAGAAGAACCCCTTCTATCAAACCAAAAGCTTTGTGCGAGTGTCTGTGCTTATCAATCAGTTTAGGCCATAAACCATACTTCCCATTTGCATGTGCAAGCTTCCCAATCTCGAATGTGTCCCATTGCTCTCCTCTCCAGCTCCCTTGCAGCCAGTCAGTAAGGGTCTCTCTCCTTGGCCTCTCAATGCCACCGCTAATGCCACACCAAACGTCTCCCTCAATGGCACTGCTTCCTTTCATTCCAAAACGCCTCTCTAATGTCAATTTCAGGCTTCCAGTTATAGTGTCAATTCACGTCACTCTTTCGCCATGGTTACATCCTCTCTAAGCTAAGATTCACTCTTTCTGTCAGAAAAGCATTTCTCTAGCCAAGCGCCTGAAAGTCTGTTACGTCAATCTTGTTCTAGTCCCCAGTCACTGTGTGTTCTGTCACTGTGACATTGTACATCACATCTTGTCTGTGTTTTATCTGTGTTACTAAACACCATCCTCCCCTCTCCCTCCATATTTCTCCATTCACTGAAATCCCTCTATCCGTGTCTCTGTCTAAACTCCTCACTCCCTGCATAGCCCCCCACCTTCCTGTCTGCGAGCAAGCCTGGCAGATAAAGCCAGCTTCTTCACTCTCTAACCGGGCAAAGGCGACCGCTTATTTCTGTCTGCCAATAAACTGTTTACACATTCCATCGCTCACAGCGTAACATAACAATTCTCAGCAGAACTAACAGCTTCCAGTGTGTCTTCAGAAAGGCTAAGGAGCCAGCTACATGCTCTATCTAGTGCCTAACGCATTCACTCAAACCAAGTGCTATACATAATGTAGACTCAATGCACATTCACACGTGTTTCTACATGCTTAATACATAATAACATATGTCTATCTAAACATGTCTCTACAAGGCACTTAATATAACTAGGCCTCATTCTCTAGCAAACCAAATGGCTGAATAACATGGATAGTGGATAACTAATGTCATTACTAATAAGAATGAAATGGATAACTACTCAGGATGAATGAATTACTGAATGAATTACTGAATGAATCACTAAATGAGTAATGAATTTCTAATGATAACATACCAGGCCTCTTCATATAATATCTGGTTTTACATCACAACCTTTATTTTGGCCCATCCCCTGACGTCCAGCTACATTCCCGGGCCGCCGAAAACCAATACCCAGGGTACCTGGACCATTAACGAGTGCATAGTCTTCAGAGGATCGAATCCGGCAGAAACTTGCGGCATCCGTGTTGACCTGCATAGGCAGGAGTTAATGACCAAAAGTCCCCTCACCCGATTTCAGGACTGATTAATCGAAGAGAAACCAACCAGCGAAATTAGTGTCTTCTTGGCGGTGAGAAAAAGGTACCAAAACCACAAAGAGCCGCTGAAATTAGCTGAATCCATTGTTGCCGACCCCTTCTCTCGAGTGCTGCCGCAGAAGCCTCCCAAAGGTCCCCCCTTTTGTCGCCACAACCAAGAAGCAGGAATCAGGGTCTGCAATGCTGCACCTAGGAGGCCAGCTACAATTTCGTCTTCATTTTCAAGGTACTGTGGGGCTTGGGTTGCAATTACCTTGTGCCATTTTTGGTGCTTCCTGGTTTGGGAAGTGCTGTTTTTATCAAGTGAGAGTTGACCTTGTTAGGCACGATTGTACGCAGTACCCTTTGGGAACACTTCAACAACCCTGACTACAGGTAATGGGAAACCCAACCTTTGGTATAAGCTTTTACTACACAGTTTTGGTAGCGTGTTGAGGAGCCAGGCCTATCTCAAGAGGGGTCAATGTGAGCTGTAGAGGAGTTACCCAGAGATTCACAGCGACAAGTATTCAAATAAACTCTTACACACAAGGTTTCTTGAATAAACAATGATTACATTATTTATCAGTCAGAGTAAGCCTTCTTCAGAAGGGAGCAATATAACAGTAACACTCAAATATACTTCACAAAATACATACTCTTAGTTTCTGTAAATCAGCAAGTACACTTTTGGGAATGGCACACAATTCCTACACCCTGAGGTGACTTAAATAACTAGGACACTGTGGGCATTAATATATCACTGGCACATTTAAAGCAATACTGAGTTTGGTGTCAAACAAAAGGGTTTAATAATAAAACAAAGGATACACAAATATTCAGAAAGCAGGCAAGTACTTTTTAAACCTCTAATGCAAAGTAAATTAACCCTTTCCTGGAGGAAAGGTAAAGCACAACGTCACAGGTAAGAAGAGTTTTTTAGGGGGCCGGGCCAACCAATGATCAAGTTAGCATAAGTCTAGGTGAGCTGAAGCACTTCTTGTAGATGAGTAAAAAGTCTTGCACAATGTTTTATAAGTCTTTGTAGAAAAAGTAGAATCAATGTAGGGCCACAAGCTGGGAGGCTTGTGAGGTGCAAAGCTGTAAGCAACTCTGCAAGGTTAACCAAGACAAGTCTCAACGGAGAACAAGTAAGGCTACACCACAAGAGGCAAGTCCTCTTAAACTTTACAGTACCTTTCGTTAGAAGAAATGGTTCCAGCTGGCTTCTGTTCCTGTGCAGCTCTGCAGATCCCGTTATTCCTGTGTCTCAGTCCTGGGGACAAGAGGGAGAACGTCTGGGGACTCCTGCACTGCAATGGGACAGTCAGCAGCAGCAAAGGGCAAACTTCAATTCAGCAGCACATCGCGGTTTCAGTTCCCCGCGTCTCAGCAAATAGCACCACCGCGGTCTCTCGGATACCACTCTGGACTTTCCTCGCATCTGGGGTCCAGCACTCTGTTGAGGCGGCTCAGGCTTGGTCAGCCCTGCTTCCTGGGAGTCCAGGGGATCTTCCACAAGCTCAGGTCCGAATTAAAAGTGATGCACTCAGTTTGGTGTTCCTCTTCCTGGCGCTTCGGTTCCAGCAGCAGATGTACAGCCAGCTCCAAGAGGATGTCCAAATAAGTTCACTTTTGAGTTGATTGGTCCCACCAACTCAAGGGGAGATGTCGTCCTTGCAGGGCTTCTCTAGTCGAAACGAATTCAGAGCTTCAACTCAGCAGCAGGGCTTCACATGGCAAACCAACAGTCGAGGAGTTGCAGCAGGCGTCTCTTTTCTCTAGTCGAAACGAATTCAGAGCTTCAACTCAGCAGCAGGGCTTCACATGGCAAACCAACAGTCGAGGAGTTGCAGCAGGCGTCTCTTCCAAGTTTTTCTTCGGATTCCTTCGTCAAGTGGTCGACTCTGCCTTCCAAGCCAAAAAGCCTTACCTTTTATGCAGGTTTCTCCCATTCCAGCCTAGTTGTCAATCACACAGCAGGGGGGCTGTCCTTGCCGGACAGCCAGCCAGTCAATCACCTTTGTGCGCATTCCAGTAACCAAGGGGATTAAGTACAGGGAGTTTCAGGCACCTCCCTCACTTCCTGCCCCTGCCAGACATACTGGAGCCAGAGGCATGCTTCACTCGTGAATCCCGCCAAAGACAAAACTAACAAAGGGACCAAACCTGGTTTGGCGTGCAGAGTAAATCTCAAGAAGTACCTTTCCAACATGAAATGGTGGAAAAAGAATACTGGGGCCATTATGACAAAATGGGCTCCCATGGGTGCCTTACTGCAGCTGCGAACGCAGCCCACATTAAAAACCCACAACAGTAGTTAAACATAAACCACTGCCACCAGCCACTAATTTTAGAAAGGGGAACATAAAAATGTTGTATGAGAAACTAGACAAAGGGGATACTAAGTAACCCCTCCAGCACCCATGTAAGATCGTGTGTGCTGGGTCTAGAAAGTTACAAAATTTAAGTAAAGTAAATTTCACTTTACTGCTCTTGGAAACAGTTTATCCAAGAGAAGGTATTTAAACCTTTGGGAAATCTAAGAGACTTCCCTGTGCCACTGCACTGAAGGTGCTGTGCGACAATGTAAAGATGATGCCTATGGAGTTTGTCAGACTCCAAAATCAAAACTACCTAGAGCCTGTCCATCAGCCTATATATTCGCCCATCACTTACCAGTCACTAACAAACCTCCCTTGCGACACCGAGTAGAAACGCAAAACTACAATCAAGATTACCTCAAATCTACGAACCACTAGCCAGACTGGTCAATACTTTTGGTAATAGGAGAGATTTCCAACCCAACGCCATCAAACAAAACACCCCCCCACAAAAAATGACTTCCATTGTAATAACCTCACAAACAACCATTCCAAAGCTAATAACAGTCTATCAAAAAAGAAAAGTAATGCCACTCAGGCTATATCAAAACTAAATGCCCCATTGAAATGTGCCCTTATTAATGCTAGGTCACTAATAGCATATGCTACTGAAATATCTCATTCAAACAGGAGATTATGACCTCCTCGCCATAACAGAAACTTGGCTGCACCAAGCTGCAGGACCTGCCCTGATGCTTGCCTTGCCCCCCCAATTACACCATACTCAGAGAAGATAGAGTCAATTCTCGAGGAGGTGTCTTCGCTATTATTGCTAAAAATAATCTCACTCTAAAAATTGAAGCAAGTTCAACTACAAAATCCTGCGAATCATTAACCGCTAAACTCCTAACATCACTCTCTCAAACCATCAATATACACCTTATCTACAGACCACTAGGCCCTATTGGTACCTTTGAGGAGGACATCTCCACGAACCTTTCAAACAACCTAAACAACTCCTCACAAGCCATCCTTCTGGGAGACTTCAATTTCGGCTACAATGACCTTAAAGACCTGCAAGCAACTAATATCGCTAATGTCATTTCAGAAATAGGTTTCTCCCAAAAAATCTCTCAACCCTCCCATGAAAAAGGCTGAATACTTGACTGGGTTGCTGACCATAATTACAATGTAACGATTGTCAATATCACTCCACAAATCTGGACAGATCATGCACTGATAACTTTCCTCTTAAATGTTAACATGGCCCAACCCATCGAAACTGCATTGGCTCCCCCCTTGCCAAACAGAAATAAAAAACGTATAACTACCGAAAAACTGCTACCACTTATCCTCCCTACCTTAAACTCCCTACCTGATTCACTGGACACCTCAACACTAGTAAAGGAATTTAACTCTACCATGGCCATAGCTCTAGATACTATCGCCCCATTGAAATTGAGAAAAAATAAGCCCAGAGCCCATCTAAACACCTGGTTTACTCCACACCTTAAATCCCTAAGGATAGAAAAACGCAAATGCGAATCCGCCTGGCGACTAACCCCAACAGAGACAAATAAAACTGCACTCATCAATGCCTCCAAGACCTACAAAAATTAAATAAAGAAAGCAAAAAAAGAACTTCAACAATAGAATACTGCAGGCTAAATCTGGAACCAAAGAACTATTCCTCATACTAAAGGAACTGGAAAACCCCATTCCTGTTCAGGATAACTGACAAAAATAAAATGTGGTGCTCGAACATCCAAAAAGCACTAAACGACAAAAATTGAGAAAAAGAAACAGAATATTCCCCCCTCAACCAACCAAAGAGAAACTACCAACCACCACCAAACCAGAACAAAAATTTAACTTTACTAAAGTAACTATACTTGAAACCAAAAAGATAATACTCTCAGTCAAACCATCTAACTGCCGAGGCGACCTATGCCCAGCCCAACTAATAAAAGACACGGCCAGAGACCTATCTCCTTTCATTTCCAAGCTCATCAATGCCTCCTTTGCATCAGGCACAATACCAGATAATCTCAAACAATCTTGGGTCCTCCCCCTCCTTAAAAAGCAAACATTGGACCCATCCATCCCGACCAACTATAGGCCGATCACAACGGTACCTTTCCTGTTAAAAATCCTAGCCAGAGTAGCCTACTTGCAGATTCAAAAACACCAGAGTTGCACCATCTTCTAGGCACAAGACAATCAGGTTTCGGACCCCAGCACGGAACTGAAACTGCGCTCATCGATCTCAAAACCCAGATCAACGAGCTGAGAGACTCCGGAAAGATGGCCTTACTCCTCCTACTGGATCTCTCTGCAGCATTTGAAACAGCTGCCCACTTCTCCACACATTCCATTGCATGGATCAAATCATTCCTAACTGGTAGAACCATGAGGGTCTTCTCTACCTCTGCTGCAGCTGACCCAGTATCCATCACATGTGGAGTCCCACAGGGCTCCTGTGTCTCCCCCACCATGTGCAACATTTTCACAAAAGCCCTTGTTCGATGATCTGGACAGTCTGGGTGTCACCTACACTAACTATGCAGATGACACTCAGATTCTCATCCCACTTTCAGGGGGATTATGAACAAGATTTGGCCTTGGTGAACAAGATCTACCTCATCATTCAGGCATGGATGGCCAGTTATGGACTATGCCTAAATGATGACAAAACGGAACTCATCATATTGGGGAACACACAAAACATCAAAAGACTAAAAGACGAATACTCCTCTTTCGTCATAGATGCTAACACCATTAAGGTGGCAAAAGAGGTAAAAACATTAAGTTTTTACCTAGACTCCTGCCTCTCTCTAACAAAACAGGTGAGTGCAATGGCATCCAGCACTGTATACACCTGCAAGTTGATTAGAGCCGCAAAACCATACCTGTCTACCACCAATTGCCTCACCCTTGCTCGAGCCTTAGTGCTATCGAAACTGGACTACTGCAACGCAATATAGGGTCTAATAAACACACGTTGCAAAAGATTCAAACACTACAGAACAATGCTCTTAGAGCTGCCCTAGGAATTCCAAGAAGAGAGCATATTTCAGAGGCTAGATGACAATCCAACTGGCGTTCCACAGTGGACAAAATTAAACTCAAAACAGCCTCCTTAACATTCAAAAGAATCAACGATCTAGCGCCCAAATACCCAACTGAAAGATTCAATAGAAAAACCTCCTCTAGACCTACTAGAGAAGCATATTCCAACCAGTTAGTGGTACCCCATTTAAACTAAGTACTGCCGGAGGAAACAGCTTCCCGGTCAAAGCTGCCCAGCTGTGGAACTCCCTCCCGCCTTGCCTAAGATCTTCCCAATCCTACTCACACTTCAGATCTAGTTGCATCAAGTGGATTAAAGAAAATAATCTATAAACCGGCCTTATGCCTAAATAACCTCGGACTAACAAGACGAACTCTGCATACACCCTGCATATATTCCTTGCTCTCCATATAACTGTATATATCCTGTACAATGTATATTTACCTTACTGTCTTGTACTATGCAACTGTTATATGCAAGTAACTGCAATCTGTTAACATGTGTAACCTGTAAAGCTTAAAGTATTCTTGAACAATGCACCCGGTTACCCTCAGGTCTGGTGCGTGTTCTACATAAACAAACAAACAAAAGAAACACAGAGTCCAAATCACAGAAAAATACTTGAGTGAGAAAAAGGGTCTCACTCTCTCCAGCTTAAAAATGTAAGGTCCTTAAATCCAGCAACAATGCTATGGGTCTCTAAGGTAGAAGGGAATTAGTACATTTCTGAGAATTCTCCCTAACACTTGTCCCCCCAGACTAAGGGACAGGAGGGTTTAATCCACCCCTGGATGAATCTCCTTACTCCAGTCGGTCATACTTTCTGGAGAGACCATCAGCATTTTGGTGATTACACCCTGGCCTGTGTTCTATGGTAAAATCAAACCCCTGAAAGCCGATAGACCATCTTAACAATTTAGGATGTTCCCCCTTCATCTGCATTAACCATCTCAAGGGTTGGGGGTCTGTTTGACGAAATTTAGACCATACTTGTATGGATCTCCTTTTGTAATTCAAAGACCACACAATGGCAAAACATTCACGTTCTATGGTTGCCACCCTTGTCCAAGGGTCCTGCAGTTTCCTACTGATGACGCAGATAGGCTGTTCCCTGCCTTTCTCATCCAGCTGACTCAGAACTGCACCTATTCCTGTATTTGAAGCATCGGTTCGTACAATACAGGATTGGTTGTAGTCAGGCGCTCTTAGGACTGGAGCTTGACAAAGGGCTTTCTTAAGTCCTTCAAATGCCTCAGTGCACTTTTCATTCCACCTGACCTTCTTGGGGAATTTGGGTGAGAACACATTCAAGGGAGAAGCTATGGTCCCATAGTTCTCAATGAAGTTCCTATAGTACCCTATGAAACCTAGAAAGGCTCCCACTAGGGTTCGAGTGGTAGGGGTGGCCCAGTCTTGTACAGCGTGCACTTTGCTAGGCAATGGCTTTATTTCACCTCCTCCTACCTCATGTCCAAGTTAGACCACTTTACTCTGACCAATTTGCCATTTGATTGCCTTTATGGTCAGATAGGCCTGCTCAAGAGCCTGCACAACAAACCCTAGGTGGTACAGATGTTCTTTCCAAGTACGGCACTTTTCCAGCTTATTACCACTAGCCCACCCCCTCTCCTCCCCTTTTTCATGCCATGCAGAAGTCCTCCATCCCATTCAGAACATGATTCACCATCCTTTGGAATGTAGCAGGTGCATTTTTTTATTCCATAAGGCAGGACCTTAAATTGGTAGAGGCCTCCTTGGGTGGAAAATGCAGTTTTCTCCTTGGCATGGTCTGTCAGAGCCATTTGCGAATAGCCCAAGGTTAGGTCAAATGTACTGAGGACTTGGCTGAACCAAGCTTGTCCACCAGCTCATCTGTCCTAGGTAAAGGGTGGGCATCAGTGTTGACTGCATTAAGAGCTCTATAGTCCACACAGCCTTTCAAAAACAGGCAGGCAAACTAATTTAACAGAAACTTGCACTCCTCCTGTTTCAGAGTTAGAATTCTGAACCTAGCTTGCACCGCATCTAGATAGAAATGTGACTGAGCATATGCCACACCTATATGAATTCTCAAGTTTAGTCTGCGCCAAATCTAGACATAAATTTTATTGTTAGCATATGCCACACTTAGATGGAATTTCAGAAATGTGATTGTTAGCATATGTGATTCTTAGCATGCACCACACTCAGGATTCTGAACCCTAGCTTGCGCCGCATCTAGACAAAAATCTGACTGTTAGCATGTACCGCACCTAAAAGGAATCCCACAATTGCAAGGAGAGCAATGGCAATTAACCAACCAACTAACTCATGATTTCTGCCCCTCATGTCCCTAGCCCTCAAAGATGTCAGGCTGGAGCCAGGCCACGATCACCTACGTGGCCCTCAAGGGCCTCTCCATCCCTCTAAAGACCCACTTGGAGTCAGACTTGGCGCTTGTGGCACCAGACCCACTCAGATAAATAACATTGGGGATTGGACTTGTAGTGCATTGATGGGGACAAGATGGATGCCCCCACATATTTCGGTTCCCAGAACTGCATGTGCAGTCTAGTCTTTTGGGTGTGGTTCAGCCCAGACACCCCTGGGATACCCAGAGACTATTTAAGCCACGCCCAGGCTGAGAAACATGCTTTGCGTTTTTTGACCCTGCAGCATGACATGCACCGTGTTCGGATCGGTCTCCAGTAGGCCTGCATATTTCGTCTGCGCTCAGCTCCTGCAAGAACAAGAACACTGGCAGGAACAGCCTTAACTTGCAGCGCTTCTGCCCATCATTCATCGCTCCTTCTGTTCTGCGGGCATCTTCGGCGGGGTCATTCCCATCCTGGCACGCCGCTTCCTAACGAAAAGGGAAAAGAACAGAAAAAGGCATTAGTAAGCATTCTGCAAATCTTAAACTGGAAAAGAAATTCAGAATAGCCCTGGAGCGTACTCACGGAGCGTCTCGCAACCTCAAGTAGAGTAGTGACGCGACGTGCAGTCCGCTCTCATGTCTTTTAAAGAAACCCCATCCCTTTTTGTGGGCGTGACAGCGTTCTCCAGACGTCCTGCTACTTCCGGTGAACACTTAAGGAACGTGTTAACAACTAGACCGGCAACGTCTTCTGTCATAACCAAGGTAAAGCTCTGATTCCTGCACTCATCGCGTGATGTAATGGAAGAAACCATTACATTATTTTTAAATACTGTTCGAGCTTCAAACGCTTACCTGAATCCCAGCCGCTCTGGGGGAACTCTGTCTCCGGAACTTCTCATCTATCTGCAAGAGGGAAAAGACACTCCAGGTTAGCGTGGAAACATCTAGAGGCGCCACATACCGTGCTTACTCACCGCATTTGTTCTTCATAACCGGCATCCACACTGAAAACGTTGCGGCACCTAAAAAGACACAGAAAAAGAACTCCGTTCAATACAAATATGAAAGGGGTGCATCGTGCTCTCACTCACCTTCATCGCTACTCATCTCAGCAGCACGCTGCCATCCCCGGACGCCGGCCATCATCTAATGAAGGAAAGGAACGAAGTTAGAGAACTGCTCAAAAGACTAATTATACTTACCCGTCGGACTCTTGCCAGTGAAGTAACTAGGCAGCAACGAGCCCGCATCAATCAATGCGCCCCTGCGCTGAAAGCAGGATGGAGAGCACACTATCCAAGAAAACAAGATGAGCTGTGGATCAAAGGGAAGGGTTGGAACCCGGGGGAAGAAGGGGTTCAAGCACACATTCAATAGGGAGTTAAACTCTACCATTCCTGTGTTTCAGGCCCAGTCTACAGTCGAATAGCCTCCAGGGAAGGGTTCAAGGTCGTAAGACGTAAGAACAGGCTGAGTGACGTCCCCGTGGATACCAGGTGAGCGTTACACTAACAATTCCATCCCTCTGCATACACCTCTCAAACTATAACCAAACACAACCACAAGCCTAAAACGCAGCAATCCGCACAAACTTCACAACAATGCAACAACAAAACAAACCACACATAGACTTGCACAACAGCACACGACGACTACGGACCATAAAACACCCCAAGCCCAGACAACGGACCCACCGGGCTGATGCTGGCAACAGCACATCACTGCTCTCTTGCACTTTTCCAGCTTATTACCACTAGCCCACCCCCTCTCCTCCCCTTTTTCAGAGCCGCCAGAGCGCCAGGGGACCACTTCGGTGGTGATAATGTTAAAGGATATTTGTACCGCGCACTAACATCTAAAGGTTGTCCCCTGAGACGGTCAGGTAGAGGTTCACTCTCCTCCTCCTCTTGATCAGAGGCTAGAAGCAAATCTCCCTGTTCTGGTCTAGAGACAAAAGCCTTTAGGCGGTTGGTGTGAAAGACCCTGGGGGCCTCCATGGGATGGCTGAAGTCCACCAAATAATTGACATCTCCAAGTTTGCCCACAACCTTGAAGGGTTTAATCCATTTGTCCGGTAAGGCCCTCTGCCTTGTAGGTACCATAACTAGAACTAGCTGGTCTTGAGTAAACTCAACCATGTTAGCCTTCTAGTCATGCCAATGTTTAACCAGAGCCTGACCTGATTTCAAGTTATCTGAAGCTTCTGTCATCATGTGCGTAATTCTCCTTCGGAGACCTAACATATAGTCAGTGACTGTCACTGGCTTGTGGGAAGGATCACTCTCAAACCCTTCCTTGATTAGGGCCAAATGGACTCTAACCTGATGACCATAGAGGAGCTCAAAAAGCCTGAAAAAACCTCTTCCTGAGGGACTTCTCTATAAGCAAAGAGACGGCATGGCAGTAGAAGGTCCCACTTTCTTCTAAGGGGCTGTTCTAAAAGCACATATCAAGGTCTTCATAGTTATATTTTTCGCTCAACCAACCCATTGGTCTGGGGATGGCAAGATGCTGAGAACTTGTAGGTCACTGCACAGTTTTTCCACATGGCTTGCATCTAGTGGGACATAGATTTGGTCCCCCTGTCTGAAATAACCTCCTTAGGAAATCCAACCCTGGTAAAAATACCAAAGAGGGCCTTAGCCACTGCCTGAGCAGTAACAGCCCTCATAGGTATGGCTTCAGGATACCTGGTAGCATGGTCTTCCACAACCAATATAAAATTGGTTGCCTGAAAACATGGGAGGGAGTAAGGGACCAACAACATCAATCACTACCCTCTCAAAAGGGGTAGTGATTGATGAGGGGTGGACCCTCTCAGTAGCACAGTCCCCAACACTCAGAATCCTAAGCTTAAGTAGTATTTTCAAATGTTAAAAAAAAGGTTGCCACTTTGACATTAACAATCTATTTTTGCCATGTTACCAACACTGTCCAACACTTGCCACTTCCATTTGCTATATACATTTGATAGTTTGTCAAATAATTTAGAACAGGTTTGATATCTTTACATGAGCCATCAGATGTTTTTAAAATACCTGGTTTGTCTGGATGAATTGCCAACATAGAAGAGAATAGTTTGCTCAGCTGTGTTTTGCAGTTCTGTAAAATAAAAAGTAGAGTATTTTTTAAAATCGTTCATCGTTAACCTTTAACGTGCATTGTCTATGCTGTAGCCCTTTCCTGTGTAGCATGTTAAGAACTAGAGAAGCATTGAAACAAAAAGTAGGACATGTTCATGCCAGAGCATGACAACAGAAAACATGTGCACATCTGAATCCAGTCTTGCGAAATCTTCCAAGGGAAAAAATGTTTTTTTCCACACACCATGGATCCATGTAAAATGTTTTGAGCTTGAAGTTAAAGTAAGGGTTCTTAAGCAAGAAGCCAGCAGAACCGTTTTACACTTTTGAGTTGTCAGCCCCAGAGGACCAGGTAATAAACACATTTCGCCCCGAGGTCATGGGACTTAAGAGGGTCACAGAACTTCTAGCTAAAGGTTTGACTTTTTTTGTCCAAAGCACAAATGAATACCACTATTTGTTTGCATATATCTATATGACATTAGGCCACCCAAACTGTTCTGGCAGTTTAAAGTGAGTTTCTTGAAAAATCTGTTTTTTTAAATTTTTTTAAGTAGGACCCCAAACCCTTTCAGCATATTTTTCTGAAGTGCAATATCACCAACATCACAAGCCCCCAAGGGGTATAAAGCCATCAGACAATTAGCCATTAGAACAGGGCTAAAGACCATCAAGCCGATTTGGAAATTTTGGCCATCAGGCAAGAGATCAGCAAGATTAACCTGAGGCAGTGAAACGATAATTACAATCAGATAGGGTTGGAAATACCAATGAGCAAGTAGGCTTACCAATATTCCCCTTAAACGGTACCGTCAAACACCATCAGACTACATTAGCCATATTGATCTGCAGTAATAGTAATAATCCTTCTCTTCTGCTGTTAGGACAGTGTTAGGCAAGAATTGATGTAGTAACACTATGTGAAACTACACAACCCTTGTCTACTTGGTATTAGGTGACCCACCTTTTGGTATATGTCGGTACTGCAAAAGTTGGAAGTTGGTCCGTGGCGTAACACAATGTGGGGCTTCCCCTGTGAGGCATTCTGAGCCCCCTCCCCACCAAGCTCGGCAACAAAGCACGGGCCACGCCACACATGCCTGGACCACCAAGTATGTGCAATGCACATGATGGTCATGCTGCTGCAAGGAAATGCCACAAGCTGCAATAGGCGAAAGATGGTAGTATGTGATTTAATCAAACCATAAATCTTTTACCTAGGGAGGGTAGAAACAAGGGGGCTGTGCCTGGCTCCCGAGTCCTGACACCCAAATGTACAAGCCAAGTCTGCGTGTGGCCAGTAATAGTATGCACAGTTAAGACACCCTAAGAAAACATGTTCATGCTGGCTCTGCCAGTATCCGCATGTATGAGCATTCTCTAGTTGGCTTTGCCCTTAATGCCAGTAAAACGCTCCGGCCACAAGAAGAAAACATGTTACTAAGGCTGTACAAGTTGCTTTCACGAACCCCAAACTACCATGTATGAATGGGTTACCAGTCAAATGGTCGAAAACATTTGGTCGACAGACAATTTGGTCGACACCATTTGGTCGAATGCCAAATGGTCGAATTTTTTTTTTTTTTTTTTTTTACCCATTTTTTTGTTTTTTTTGGGGGGGTCCCCCCCCAACCCCCTTTTTTTCTTTTTTATTTTTTTTCCCCACACGAAAACCCACAAAACACATATATATATATAAAAAAAAAAAAAAAAAAAAAAAAAAAATCGACCATTTGGCATTCGACCAAATTGCGTCGACCAAATTGCAGTCGACCAAATTGCAGTCGACCAAATTGCAGTCGACCAGTTGACTGGACACCGTATGAATGCTCATGTTGACTTTGACCTCAATGCCAGTATAACATACACTGCTACAGTAAGGAACCATTTCCTTGTTTGGCTGCACATATGCCTCCACCCAATATTTACGAACAGTCATGTTGACTTTGCATTTAATACCAGTAAAACATGCAATCCCACAGTAAGAAAACATGTACTTGTTGACTCCACAAGTGCCTCCAACCACCCCATGTAAGAACACACATCATGTTGGCCTAGCCATTTGTGTGAGTAATAAATGCCATGCTAAAGAAAGAAAATGGCCAGTCTATCTGCCCTATTGTGCTGTAAAACCCCACCCCTCCTCCGTGTAAAAACATTCATTAAGTTGGCTTTGCCCAAAAATGCCAGTAAAATATTTAAGTAAGCATCCATGATACAATGCCCCTTGCCTGGGGCCCAGCCTTGCATGGCCACATTCATACCCATTCACCCACTAGCCATTCATCTATTGACGGCTGGTGATTAAGTTAATTGGAGGGGTAGAACCATTACCCACAAATATGCCAGCGCATGCAAGCATAGTGAGGGAGTCTGAACCAACCAAAAGTGGTTCAGAGTGAGGAAAGATCACTCCATCCCCAAGAAATATTTGTGAATATCAGGTTAAAATGGTGTGATATAGGGCACACTATGTGAAAAACTGGTTAAAAAGCCAGACAATTTGCAATTGGTTTAATCTAAACATTCAACAGATGAAATTCTCCAACAGTGCATAGGTGCATTTCCAGAATGCCTTTGCCCATAATACATGCCAGTATTAAAACATGTTCATGCTGGTTGTGCACATACATGTCCACTTTGGCAGCACCTATGTATATGCCAGTATTCCCATATAGGAACATACTCGTTTTTGCTTTGTGCATAATGGCAGTAATGATACTATAAGAAAATATGCCCTGGCTGGCTCAGCCACTATCCCCCGCAGTAGACGTACTCCTGTTGGCTTTTCCATTCAAAATGGCATGCCACAAATGGGCTAAGCAGGCTAAGTAAAGCCTGTGTTCTAACCCACAACACCATAGTACAAGCCTGGCTAGCAGTTTACTGACAGTAAGGAGAAGGGCTCAGAGCCTGTATGTGCAGAGCAAAGCCTGTGTCCCAATGTGCTACTGCATATCTACATGCAGGACAGACTGAACAGAGCAGAAAGTAAAGACCCGTTGACCATGTCACCAACACAGGCAGGTTATAGGTCAAAGTATCGAATCCCCCCCAACCCCTGTTTTTGTGGTAAAAAAACACTTTTTTTTTTTTAACCTAAACTGAAACCCCCCCAAAAAATATATATATATAATAAAAAAAAAAAAAGAATTCGAACCTTTTGTTTTTGATCCTATTGACTCTCACCTTTTGCACTCGATCCTTTGACTGGACACCACACAGGGAGACACTCACAGGAACGGATCAGCACTATCAAAGGCTAAGTGGACTAAGCACAGCCAGTCCCTCAACCCAGAAAAGCATAGTAAATACAGGGTAGGCTGTGGGAGCAACCACGGTCCTCCTGCAATTTCACCCCCACGGTCTGCCCATGTGGCCGCTCGCATTCCTCTGCATCCTAAAGGTATTCTGTTGATAACATAGTGGGAATATGCATCCAAACGTTAGCGTATGATTGGCTGCACATACATGAACATTAGGCATCGCGAGCACAGATGTGCATGACATAGCACACCAGTGCACACAAGGAGGACAGATGTGCAACAGCGTCGTGCACATGAAGTGTCGAATCTCCAATTGAAATCCATAAAGGTAAATCCTATTGCTATAGTCTTTAATGCTTGAATCCTACAACTTCTAACCGCTGACATATGGACACCAATTCACACATCATTCAGTCTCTTTACTCCAATCAAACACCTCATCACTCTGTGTACATGACCCAAGTTGGCAAATTGGGAACTCTGAAACCAATTATCAGCCACATCTAAAAACTAGATGCCTGCAAACTGAATTTTGAAGTGAATATTCATTGTTTCGTTATTGTCAGTACATATTAGCATTGTTATGCTACATGGGATTTCTATGGTGCACCTCTGTCATACACAAGATCTCACGGCGCAATCTTCTGATGTGTTTGCAGAGGTCATAAGATGTTGAGGGGCTAATTGGAGGATGGGGTAAAAAGGCGGTCAAGGAAAGAGTTCAGAAACCTGGGAACCTTCTCCAACACTGTCCAATCTTAATATTGTGAGGGGGCGGGCGGGCAGAAACTCATAACAGCCCTAGTCAACACATTTTAGGCTGGGTTTCTGATGGGAACCTGGCGCACAGTGAAAATAAATTATGTCACCCTTCTAACCACTTTCCAGCCTGGGAGTGTGGAGGTGATGTGTGTGCATGCATGATTCCGGTCTAGTGTCAGACATGTGGCTGTATGGTATGTGGGGATGGAGCTTGTTCTTACCAAGGGAACGGGATGTGGGAGCTGTGGTGATGCTCAATGTATGCTTCTATGTCATGGTGCATATCTGAGGGGTCAGGGTTCAAGTCCTCACAGGTTTCATGCTCTGGTGTATAACAACAGGCGGTGGGAAACTAACAGGCCCCCTCATCACGTGCCAGTCCAGTTATGTGTGCAAGTGTCCTGCAGATGGTCAGGAGCCAAATAGCTCTTAGTAGACAACCAGTCCAGAGCCGCGGATAGGATCCCCCACATCTCCTTGGAGTGTTGTGACTGTGTGTGCCAGTGGGGTCAGAGACTGGCATCCTTGTGCACTACCCAGTTTGAGCCTGTATGCCAATGTGCACATATGAGTGATTGAGTTGAAGGGTCCTAGTTTTGGTGTATATCTCAACGGTCGGTGAGGAGATGGTCCTGGATTAAGAAATCATAAGAGAATGTGTCAAAGAAATGCCACACTCAAAAGAAAAATCATAAAAACACTGTCTGGCAAAGAAATCAGACATTTGTTCAATGAAAGGTCACCTGGATGCTGGCGTGATTAATAAAAAGAAATCTTCTCTTGATTCACTTAGAAAAGCACTTTTACACACAGTTACAAGCTAACTAAGGGCAACTTGAAACCAGGCATTTATCCATTCCGGCAATTAACAAGCTCCTGAAAAAGGGTAGGACATTTAAAGATTTGTACAGATACCATGGATCCACAGCTCTGGTTGAGCTTTGACCATCTACTGCCAAAGAAACAGCATGAGTCATTCGAGCAGCCACACAATAGAGGAAGTCTTGAATGTTAATAATGATTTAGGCCTACCTATTTCTCCTTCCTTTAATAGGTGTTTTAAAATCGGAGCTCTTTGGTACTATTGTGGATCTTGTTCACGGTTTGCTGAACTCTGGATACATTTATAATTCCATGACAGGGGCCATAACAAGGAGAATAATCTTGAAGAATGTGGGCCTTGGTTTTTCAGTGGCCCTCCGGAAGCTGCAGACTTGGCTGAGGGCTGTCCAATAATGGGCAGAAACATCCAGAGAGGATTGAGGTGATCCAACCCCCAGCTCGGGCTACTGTATACCAGGAAAAGAGGGACCAGCGATAAAGGAATTGGCGCTGAGCTGTGACACTATGAAAGACATTGTAGTCTATGGGGAAGGCAAGTCACTAGAGCCCAAGTTGGGGCACGAAAGCCGGGTTTCCTGAAACACTGCCCTTTGCGGGAGAAACATGGACTGAACTGACAGCACCATTAACTTGTTCCTGATGCCTGCCGGTCAAGCCCCTAATGACTGGTAGTAATTTTGTTTTTCTTTTTTTTTTTTTTTTTTTTAACTGTAGTTTTTATTGGCATTTTTAACTTTACAAACAAGTACGAAATAACTGTGACACCCCTTACCCCCCCCTCCAACCCGCCCCACCCCTGGGTCCCCCCCCTCCCCGTCCCCCGTGTCCAGTTTAGTGTGTCCGCCATGGGAGACTCACGGTGTTACCTCCGTCTCCCTTATCTCGGAGATGTTGCGATGCGTGGCCGTGTCATCAGTTGACTTGCTGCTGCCGTTCCCCAGGTCTTGGGGTCCCAAGTCTGGCTGACCTGCATAGTGGGGTTAATCCCGTCATCTCCGGGGCGATTTCATTCTGTGGGTTCAGTGAACGTCCCATCCCCAGGATTGCTGTCCTCCAAACCAGTCTGAGGAAAGAGCTAGTATCGTTGTTCACCATGGCTGTCAATTTATCCATCAAAAACATATTTTTCACTTTTTTTCAGCCAGTCCTCCTTCGAGGGAGCCTCAGGACTTTTCCATTTCTGGGCCAATGCCACTCTTCCCGCCCTTAGCATGGTTTCCCACATCCTTGGATATCGGTGCAACTTCATGTCCTCCGGGGGGAGGCCCAACAACATCGTCAGGGGATTAAGTGGTAGACGGTCTTCAGTCACTTCCGCTATCCAGTCCCTCACTTGTTCTCAGTATGTTTGAACCTTCGGACAGTGCCACCACATGTGGCCTCTGGACCCCATCTCCCCGCATCGCCTCGGGCACCTTGGCGACACCCCCGGGAACATTTGACAGTTTTACGGGGTCTCTGTGCCACCCCTGTAATATCCTAAAGTTGTGCTCCATGTCTCCGGTGAAAAGGTTTCCGTGAAATGCGATCTTGAATATTCTGGCCCAGTCATCCTCTGAGATTTCGGCACCTGCCAGGTGTTAGGCGGAAACCTGTGCAGTTCCCTCTGGGACCACTGCAAAAGATTTAGGACTACAGGCGTTTGGCGGTGAACCCACTTGGTAGCAGTCTGCACCACACAGATTCACTTGGTAGCTGTGGCTGAGCAGTCAGACTTCTCTCCCACCAGCCTCAGGGGGTTTCACACCCAGGGCGGCGACTGCAGTGCCTCCGGTGCCCCTTTTTATCCTCTGGAATGGGGGAGGGTTTCTTTTGCCACCACGGGGTGGTGGACTGCTGGTCTTTTCACGATGTTGGGGGCCCATCTTGGCAGGGTACACTTTCCTCCCCCAGGGATAACACCCCCGCGGTGGTGCCGCCGATCGGGCTCCGGTGGGGGAGGGGGGGGAGAGGGAATGGGCACCTCTCTTGCAGGCGGGGGGGGGGGGAGAAGGGCCTCTCCAGGGAGCGCTCCGGGTTGCGTCTCCTTCCCCAGTGGCGGCGTGTTTCTCCCGCGGCCTGTGCTGGCCTCTGTGGGTGGTGAAGGGAGGCTCCCTCGTCAGGCCGCTTCGGCGGGCCCGACCGCCCTCCCTCCGAGTCCCGTACCTGGCGGGCCGCGGCACCGAGTCTGGCCTCGCAGATTCCTCCGGCGATCCTGCTGTGGCGGGGGAGCCTCTCCGGGGACCGCTCCGGGTGAGCGTCCCCTCCCCCAGTGGCAGTATGCTGTTCCCGCGGCCTGTGCTGCCTTAAGCGGGAGGCGAAGAGAGGCCGTTTCCTCCGCCGGTTCCGACGGGCCTGCTCGCTCCTCCCCGAAATCCGCACTGGGTGAACTTGCGGCCTCCTTTGGCGATCCCACTGCGGCAGCCGCGTCTTAGGTTCTCTGCCTTCCTGAGGTCTTCAGACCCCGTTGTTTCGCTCGGTGGGGTCCCTGGGGGGGTCACAACATGATCCGGCCCACTTGCGCACCGTGGGGGGGGGGGGGGGGGGGGGAGTGTCGGGGGGGCTCAGACCCCGCTACGACCTGGTCTCGGGAAGAGCTCGCAAATCAGGCAGCCATTGTGGCCTCCCTTGTTTTTCTTTTTAAGGATTAGGGCGACAGATCATAATGACAAATCCCACAGACAGATGATAAACAAAATGATGAGCATTTTGAGGGCATTTCCATTTAAATGGGAGTATCTTCACGCCTTCCCAGGCATCAGTAGTGTTGTAATGTTAGGGATAGTGTATGTTATGCAGATTACTGGAGGCTGTCATTGGGGTGAGGTGACAAGGATATATTCTAATGCTAGCTCACTGGGAGTACCAGATTAGGGCATTGCTGTTGATTAGTGTCAACTGGGGTATTCATGAATCATCTGATGCCGTTCTGTGCAGGAAGGTCCCAACTGCTCTGCATGACCTACCCTGGAGAGGCCCCCAATTACTGCTTTCTTTCTCACAGAGGAATAGCATTATTTTCTTTCAATTACAGAACAAAACGAGAGGTTTTGAAGTTGGCAGCTTCACGGTCGCTGATAACATTGGAGCATGGAGATGAGGTGAGACATGGCATTGTTCTGCCCATCATTGATATAAATTACTGCCCGTGTTTAAGGAAACATCTGCTCCATGCACTCGTCAATTTTTCATTTTGAGGTGGGTGCCGGCTCTTGTTTACAGTGTAAAAAGGCATACGGTTGCAGGCAAAAGTCCCAATCCGTGTGCTCTGCCTGTCCCAAAAGTATGGAGTATGGAGTTGTGCTGCTATGGTCAATGCTGTGTATGCCTACTATTACACAGTAAAGGTAAAACAGTAAATAGAAATGACCCGCAATTCGCGCTTCTCCTGATGAATACTGTAACTTCATGTTATTTTATCTGAAAAATGTATATATATATATAAGAAACAGTCAAGAAATTGGCAGACCAATGGGAAGCTAATCTACACCTGAGCTCTAAAAACATGTTACAGCTTTTAATTACGCATGCGGAAAGAGAACAGAAAAGGGTGACAGAACAGATTACCACTTTAAAGGAAGGAATTGCTAAAATGACCAATTCAGAGGCCACAAAAAAGAATAATTGAGAAAATGTATGAAATACTGACTGAATATCAAGATGAGATTAAACTCAGGAAAAAGTTTTTTTTTTTAAGAGACGACAGACTATAGACTTGACAGAGTCTATACTTTTCAAACCAAATACGACAGTGTTACAGTGAGTTCTGGCAATAATACACCTAACCCTTCTCCAGTCAGCTCAGATCCTGATTCGGAAGAAAAAGCACCCACATCTGCAACTGCATCTTCAGTAACCAGTACAAATGGAGCGGGTTTTTTAGGACAAATCAAAAGGTACAAAAAGGGTGCTCAAAAATCTTTCAAACAAGTCAGATTTCGGATCAATTCAACTTCAAATACTACAACAACTACTCCCATATTAGGAGCAAGAGGGGAAGAGGACGACATAGGGGAAGACACAAGACCAAGAGGAATACTCACCAGATCCGGAGCGCGCAAACAGGGGAAATGAATACCCCAAACTTAGTGGTGAATTTATCAAATAGAACACTCACACCCACTGAAACCTCTGTCTTAAACAAGGGATTATCCTATGCGCCAACCTCCAGTACTGACTTTATCCAATTCCAGATAGATCTGTTTAAGTTTGTACGGAAACTAAAACTCAAGAAATATTTTGCTACACAGGTAGCAATTTACAAACCGACACCGTCTCAGAATCCTTTAAGCACACACACCATGCAACATATAGTAGATACGCATACACTGTTGTCAATTAGTACAGATACTCCTATAGACTCAGACGTTTGCAGAGATTTAGGAGTTGAAGAGAGAGTATTGAAACTTCAAGAACTTAAACCTAAATCCAGATCTACTCCTAATCTAGCAACTGATAATGTCATTGAAACCTTTCATCAAGCAGTAATAAAAGATATACACAGGCACATGGACAGACCGCAATTTCGGTCTCGTAAAACATTTTCGAATCTTACTCAGGAAGAGAGAGCATCTCTGACCAAGTTAGCACAAGACCAATCAATAATCATTAAAGAAGCTGATAAAGGAGGGAACATAGTGACACTCAATAGCAAAGATTATCTAAAGATGGCGTATGAACATCTAGACACGCCCAACTGTTATCAACGTTTAAAGGCCAATCCAACAAATCAAATAGTCAAGCATATGAAGATTCTCATTAATGACTGGCATGTTTTGGGATATTTAACGGATGAGGAAAAAAAGTTTTTGACCGTCACGGATCCCACCATGCCAACTATTTACTTTTTGCCAAAAATACATAAGACCTATGATCCCTTACCAGAGGTCACACCCATTATGAGTGGGATTGGATGGGCCACCGAAGGTCTGTCCAAATACTTACACATGTGATACAAATACTCGAGCAAATTGAATGGCATTCAAATTATTTGCTGGTCACTATGGATGTCTCTGCCCTATACACAAGTATAGATCATACTCTAGCAGTAGCATGCTTGGATTATACATATCGTAACAAATCAGCCTCATATAGAACCCATGTGAACATGCTTAAAATGTTTCTTAAATTTACACTGGAAAATAATGTATTTTCATTTAACGAACAATACTATGCTCAAATTAAAGGCGTAGCGATGGGGGCTAAATATGCCCCGACTCTGGCAAACTTATTTATGCACAAATGGAAGAAAACCATATTCTGAATGACATTGATCACAAATCTCAAATAGTACTCTGGAAGAGATTTATAGATGACATTTTTATGATTTGGTCAGGATCCTCCGATGAGTTATCACAGTTCCTCACACACGCCAACAATAATACTTATGGGATCAGATTCACAGCACAACATAGTTCCAGTAGTATAGATTTTCTAGATCTTACAATATTCATAGAGAATGATATAATTTACACTAAGACCTTTCGGAAACCTTCCGAGGCTAATTCTACTCTTCATTCTACTAGCTGCCATCAGTCTTCCACCATACTAAACATTCCAAATGGAGAATTTTACAGGGCTCGCAGGAACTGTAAAAAAGAGGAGGACTTTAAACAAGAATGCAAACTTTTAACATCCAGATTCTACCAAAGAGGATATTCCAAAGAGAATATCAAAGAGTCTTAGCAGATATAGCACAATAGATAGAGCAACAACATTGCAATCTAAAACACGAGAATCTAAAACACATCGCACCATTGATGTCATTACTAAGTATTCTGGGGATTCCAAATGTTTATACAAGTTATTGCTCAGACATTGGGATATTTTATTACTAGACAAAGATATCAGCCCATATCTGACGGATAAACCAAGACTCTGTTTTACGAGATCGGAGACAATTCGTGATAAAACTAGCCCATCATTTCTACAGATCAGAAAGGAGGTATCAAATGCTAGTCAGACATGGTTAACCTTCTGGGACAGGATTCCACAAATGTGGAACCTGTTCAATATGTAAATATGCAGAAAGCAATGCTACTCAAACCACTGTTATAAATGGACACTACATACAGATTAAAGATCACATCAATTGTAGAACTAGCTGTAGTATATGCACTTAAATGTATTTGTGATAAGACCTACATTGGGTCCACTATTCGACAATTACGATACAGGATACGTGAACATTTGTCAAGTTTAAACAGTCAGGACCCGAGATTGCCTCTTGCAATTCATTGGCAATCAGAACACCAAGCAGACAACAAAGACGACTTACGTTTTATCGGTTTTAGGAAAGCCAAGTTGAACAAAAGAGGGGGGGATATTACCCTCAAACTCCGGCAAATGGAGGCCAAATATATATGTCGCTTCCGTTGCACACAAACAGGTCTCAACTCTGACCATGAGATGCATGTCTTTTTATGATCACATAATAAGAGCAAAACAATGTTTGCATCTGCTTTAATCAGATTGATGCAGTAAATATTATTTTTAGACTTTGATCACAGTGATTAAACTGGTTTGCAATTTATACAGTAAGGACGGTTGATGCATTAATAACTTCTAGATCTATATACATGACGATCAATTTAACTGATGCGTAATTTTTGATATTGTCTGTCAATGAGCTGTTAATAGTAGAGTCAGATCAGAAGATGTAATTTTTCACAGCAGTCAGACACTTATATTCAGTAATATTGCAAAATCAATTTTAAATAATACACAAATTTATCAATTGATTTTATCTAATGTGAATCGTGCATTTTTCAGTTCGTGCAGCACACTCAACGACCTCACACCAATAATAATGATTACATTTATCGAGTTCATGGACTTTTGTACACATCATTTTCCGGTATTTATCATATATGTTCGGGTTTAGGTGTTAATGATGTATTTTATAATGTAACACCCAAAGTGTTATATATCCAGTGTCAATAGTAACGAAATGCGCTTCTGCACACATTCTGAACACTGACTTTAAAGCAATGAGCACTTGCACACCTCACAAACACTACATTAATACTTTGAGCATGTGCGCGAGATTAGCGTGCCTCAAGACGCATGCGCTTTTTACAAGTCATCTTTGCTGGCATAGTTCCACCATTACGCACATGTTATTTAAACAGCCGCGTACAGCGGACGCGTCTTAGACATCAAGACACCACTTCGGGCAGGGATTGATCCCATATATACGGTAAGCACGCACTACAAATAGAGAGATTATTTCAGGCAATTATTATGAATTACCCAATTACTAACGGGTAGTTTCATATCAACAATTTTAGGAAACTTACTATGGATTGAACATAATAAGAGCATAGAGATATATGAACTGGGAACGCTCAAGCTAAATTCAAGGCCACTTATACAACTTCAATAATGCAGAGGGTAAGCGTGCAATCAATTGTATTATATAGTTAGAGAGGGTTATAATTTATTTGCACTATAATATCGATTACAGCTTGCTCATCTCTGTGCTTACAGATTATTTACTAAAACAACGTATTGTCGAGGACATTATTATACCAGGAACTATTCGTGCCTGACATTTTACCCACATTACGAATAGCAGAAAATAGGTGAGACTTTCTCGTAGCAACAATGTCAAAGTATCGGTAATCCACATTTTTCAATAGTGGAACAACTAAACGTATATGTTACTAATATACACATTATATCAGGGTGGAGGAGAGAGATCAAAATCGGTGCTGGTCTGGGGTGCTGCACGTGCATGAACAATGCATGATCTATGTGTTAAATCAAGTATTTCAACAATTATTTATACTAAATCAACAATGAATATTATAACATATTGCTATGCTTCCTTCTCTCTTTGCTCCTTCGCTACTTTGAACATATTGATCTCCACAAATTGGGTATGTTAAACATATTATTCATTTATGTACCATTATATTTCTATTGTGTAACAACATTGATGTTTTTCTGCTTGTTCCTCTAGGGAGTCGAGGCCGCATTCTTTAAGATTTTGAGCATCTCATTACGAAACGCATCCCACTTTGCTGGGGAGTCTGATCTAGTTGGACGGAACAAGTTACTTACCTGTAACTGTTGTTCTCCAGCATGGGTCTGGCATGGATTCACATGCTCATGAATATACGCCGTCAGGCTGGGAATCCTCAGTAAAAAAAAAAAAAAAAAAAAAAAAAAAAAAAATCATTTTCAGTTTCATTTCTGAACTGTCTTTCTCCTAATAACCAATCACTGAGCTCTGGGTCATACTGCCCCCAGCCAATGACTGCCCTCTACCTAAGCCCCTTAGGCAGCCATCTTCAGATTTGGTAGAACTTAAAGTGGCAGTAGGACCAAGAGAAGAGCGGCAGAGGGGTAGGCGGGAGGGTTCGTATGTGAATCCATGCCAGACCCATGCTGGAGAACAACAGTTACAGGTAAGTAACTGGTTCCTTCTCTAGCATGGAGTCTGGCATGGATTCACATGCTCATCAATAAAGATTACATAGCAGTACACACATGCACAACCACGGGAGGTGGCAAGGATCAACATAAGCATCTCTTACCTCCTCACCAGGCTCATCTTCAAGCGAACAAGTTGAGCAGCACTGATGGGCCGACTCTGGACTCCTCCCTGGAATCCCTGTCGACGCAGTAGAATTCTGTGTAGGTGTGCGTCGACCTCCACGTAGCAGCCCTGCAGATGTCCAGCAGGGTCACACCAGACAGGAACGCTGTTGTAGCAGCGATTGCCTTAGGGGGATGGGCTCTCAGTCGGCCAGGCAGTGGTTGGTTTGACAACCGGTGACAGAAGGTGATACAGCCGGAGAGCCAGCTACAAACGGAATCCTTGGACAGGGCCTTCCCATGGTTTACAGGACCAAAGTTCACAAAGAGCTGAGAAGTTTTCCGGAAACTCTTTGTGCAGGCCACATAAAACTTCAGCGCTCTAGCCACATCCAGCGAACGCAAAGTCCTTTCAGCCGGCGACGAAGGCGTCAGAAAAACACAGTTAACACCAAGGGCTTGTTTAGATGAAAGTCCGATGGCACCTTGGGCATGAAGGAGGGGTGCGTCCGCAGCACCACCCTCTTCTGGTGGAAAGTCAAGTAAGGTGGTTTCCAGGAGAGGGTCTGCATCTCACCCACTCGTCGTGCAGAGGTGATGGCCACGAGAAAAGCACTTTTCCACGACAGAAACTTGAGTGAAACAATGCATAGGCTTGAACGGGGGTCCCATGAGCCTAGTAAGCACCACATTGAGCTCCCACAGCGGGGCCAGAGCCATCACCCGCGGGCACGAGTGGAATAATCCCTTGATGAATTCCATGGCCAACCGGTGCGACCACAAGGAGGGTCGCCCTGGGGATCTGGTGTAGCAGGAGATAGCCGCCAGATCAACCTTGATGGAGGTGTGAGCCAGCTGCGATTTGGCCAACAACAGCAAGTATGGAAGTACCTGAGGGGCTCCTGGGAGCAGCACCAAATAGCAAATCTCTTCCACTTTAGTCCGTAGCCTTTCAAAGTAGACGTTGCCCTAGCCTTGGTGAGAACTTCCTTGTAGTCTGCTGGGAGGTCGTAGCCACTGAATTCTAGCACTGCAGGAGCCAGGCCTTCAGGTTCACAGACCCTGGATCGTGGTGAAGAAGGTTGCCTCCTACCCTGGCGAGAAGATCCACGACCACTGGCAGCTTGACTGGTGGGAACGCGGACATGCTGATAAGGTCCAGGTACCAGATCTGCCTCAGCCACGCCGGTGTGATGAGGATCATCCAGCAAAGGCACAGTCTTAGTTGACTGATGACTCGAAGTAACGACGGCAACAGAGAAAACGCATACAGAAAGATGCCTTGCCAAGGGAGCAAGAATGCGTCCTCCATGCTCCCCTGCTGGGGGAACCTGCTGGCAAACCTCTGGCACTTGGTGTTCCGTCACAAACAAGTCGATCTGCGGATTGCCCCATCTGAGGAAAAGGTTGTCCACTAGATCCTGCCCAAGTCCCCACTCGTGCGAAGAGCAGAGCTCCCCGCTCATAGAGTCGGCGACCGTGTTCTTTACTCCTGCCAGATGAAACGGAATGAGGAACATCCCCTGGGCGAAAGACCCAGTGCTATAAGTCTTGCGCCTCTTCGGAGAGTGCTGGGGTCCTAGTGCCCCCGTTTCCTTGTAAAACATTGTTGTGGTGTTGCCTGTGAAGACCCGCACCACCTTGCCCTTGAGGGATGGCAGAAACGATTTGAGGGCCAGAAAAACACCATCCTTAGCTCCAGAATGTTGATGTGCAACGTCTTCTCTTTCGGCAGCCACAAGCCTCTTGCGTGAAGACTACTGGTGTGGGCTCCCCATCCTTCCAGGGAAGCATCCGTCGTGACCATCTCCTGGTACGGTGGGGCCTGGAAATCCACGCCCCCGGTCAGGTGAGAGCGCCCTCCCGGCCACCGTATCGCCCGACGGAACCCCTCGTCGAGAGCGTTCTTGTCCTGGGAGCTTCCGGACACCTGGATCCAACAGGCATCGAGGAACTACTGCAGTGGGCGCATCCGTAATCTGCAGAGCCGGATAAGGTAGAAGCATGACAACATCATGCCGAGCAGAGACTTGATGGCCCTCACTGTGACGATCGTCAGAGCCAACAGCCGTTGCACCTTGCCCAGTATGGCCGCCCTACCGGTATCCAGGCATTGTTTCGAAAAAATAGTTTTGAATGACAAAAGTTGCATCGAAAAATGCATTTTTTTGTTAGGTAAAGTTTTTTGTTGCTAAAATGGGTGTTAAGGGTTATTACAAAAAGAACAGGGGTTGGGGGACCGCCCATTAAAAAAAGTAAAAATGCATTTTTTGGACGCATTTGTTGTCAAAACTTTGCCATTCGAAACTATGGCTGTCGAAACAATCACTATAAACCCTGCTACCCTCTCGTCCAACGGCGATACCAGGCATGACACTGTTGAGCCGGGATCCCAGGAACACCAAGTCCTGCAATGGAGTCAAGCAGGACTTTGCATAATTCACTGAGAACCCCAGATCTGTCAGTAGGCGGACTGTCCTTGCCGTGTAGTCGACAGCGATGCCTCTAATTTGGCTCGGATGAGCCAATCGTCCAAGTAGGGGTAAACGTGGATCCCTTGCAGTCGCAGATGGGCCGCCACCGGAGCCAGGCACTTGGTGAAGACTCTGGGCGCTGACTTCAGCCCGAAAGGAAGGGCCTTGATTTGGTAATACTTCCCCTGAACGACGAAGCACAGAAACTTACTGTGTCCCTTGTGAATGGGGATGTGGATGTACGCATCCTCCAGGTCCAACGACGACAGAAAGTCTCCCTCTTGCAGCTGTCCGAGCTCGTGTTGAAGAAGGACCATTCGGAACTTCTAGGACTTTATTTTTTTTAGTCGTCTCAGATAGAGAATGGGCCTCCAGCCCCCGGTCTTCTTTCGTACGTAGAAGTAGCTTGAATAAACTCCAGAGCTGCTTTGGAACTAACTATCGCCCCTTTCTTTAGCATGGCCCGAACCTCCAGCAGCAGCTGAGGGATGTGGTTTTCCTGTTGGGCCACTGGTTGTATTTGGGGACACCTTTGCTGGAACTCCAGAGTGTGTCCGTCGGCGAGAGCGTCCAGCACCCAACGGTCAGTGGAGATGGTCTTCCACACACTGACGAAGTTCGCCAGTCGGCCTCCCAACGGGATGCACAGGTGGGGACCCCGACGTCCCGGCCAGTTCATTCTTGCTTGGAGGTTGACGGACCTCCTTGATGTCCCTGGCGACGATGGCATCCTCCTCAGAAGGCCTTGGAGCGCCCCCTGTTGGTTTCTTGGGCCGAGGAGCGGGAGGGTTGGCGGTAAGAAGAAGAGCCCCCGCCATAACCCTTCGAAGATCGGGGAGACTTACCTCCCGAGGACCGAAAGAACGGCTGTCGCAGCTGCTGTCTCCGTGTCCGCCGTGATGGCGTGTAGGGACTGGTCCACAGCCTTCCTGAAAAAGATTGTCTCTGTCAAAGGGCATGTCCAACTGGTCGAGTTGTCTGTCTGAATAAGGATGACCTTGCCCTCAATAACTGGAAGGAAGGCTCAGAGCCAGCCAGATGGCCTCCCGTTTCAGCCAATTGATGAGGTATTCCTGCCGGGTCCAGGTGCCATGGACACAGTGGTTGTCCAATGTGGCCCCCCTCAACCCTCGAGAGAGGAGTCTGTGGTGATGGCGACCTGCGGGGTAGGTTGCTGGAAAGGCTTGCCAGTCCGCAGGTTGCAGTTCCTGGACCACCATTTGAGTTCTGGGTGAAGCGATCATTTATGACTGAGAGCCCCGTTCCTGGTTCAAAGATGCTGCAAAGTGCAGCTGTATCCTCCTCATCCCGATTCTCGTGTGGGGGAACGGCCAAGAGGACTGCTGCCATGACACCCAGTAGGTGTTGGTACCCCCAGGCCGAGGCCACTTCTCTGCTGAAGTAGTGTGCCGTGGCCCTCTTGATGGCCGTGATATTGTCCTCCGAGGGGGAAAAACCTTCTCGGAGCATGTGTCCCAAATGAGACCCAAGAAGGTCAGTCTCTGCATAGGCTGCAGCTGCGACTTCTTGAGGTTGAGTGAGAAACACAGCTCGTCTAAAGACCAGCAAAAGAGCTGGGGGTCTCTAAGGTAGAAGGGACTTGGCACATAAATGAGAATTTTCCCTAACCAAAACTTGTTCCCTTTTGTAGGCAACAGGCCCAAACCATAGAAACATTTCCCTATTATTGGACCATGAGTGCACTAGGTCTCTATTGTCCAACAGGCAGTTCAGGATAGGAACAGAAGTAGCAACAGTCAGAGTTCCTTAGGAAGACTCTTCAAACAAGAAAGTATCTCCCTTTAGAGAGGGTGAAAGGGTCCAGGGACGACTGAGAAGACACCCTAGGAGGATTCCGGCACTGGGCCTGGGTGAACTGGATGAGAGGCCTCCCAATCACAAGAAACACCCCAGAGCTACACAGGAATCAACAAAGCTTCAGGTAGGTAAAAACCCCAGCCAACACAGTACCTCAGCACAGAAGAAGAGTTTGCAGCAGGGGAGACTTCAGGATCTGCAGCCAAAAACCAAGTCAATGGATTAATTTGTCATGAAGATGGAAGACGGGACACTGGAAGGGAATTTTGCAGCAGTGATCAACAGAAGGCTCCAAGCAAGATTTTCTTTGCGGCTGCATGCGGCTCTGAGGTTTTGGCAACCTTTTCAGAAGCCAGAAGAAGACTGAAGGTTGCTGGTTGGGTATAGGCCGATTTGACCGACAAAAAATGGTCGCAAAGAACAAAAGTTCTAAAAATGCTACCACCAAAGGTTCGAACACCAAAAATTTTAACCTTTGGTGGTAGCATTGTAAAAAAACAACAAAAAAAAAATTACTAAATAAAAAAAAAATAACAGGGGCGTCATCTGTATCGCCCCGCTCACTACACTTCATGGTATACTGAGCGGGGACACCCCTGCAGCCTTCCGTTTAAAAAAAATAAAATAAAAAGGACCCTGCAACGCCGGTTCCCGATCACAGAAGTGAAAGGGAACTGGTGCTGCAGGAACCCAGCGTGAAGATCAAGGTAAGTGGGGTTTGTTTATGTTCAGGGTGTGGGTGGAGGGAGTGTTATGGCTGTGTTGTGTGTGTGGGTGTGAGTATGTATGTGTGTTTGCATGAGAAAGGTGCAAACTTTTGGTAGTTCGCACCTTTCTCATGTGAACGTTTTGGCCGCTGTAGTTTCTACCGCGGCCAAATCACTTACATTCGCTGGTCAGGTTCTCGTCACTTGCAAGGCCTAGCACAATCGGGAGAGGGGACTATGTCTCTCGAGGTCCAGCAGGATGCCACCAAAATGTCAGCTCGATTCGGAAGACCGTGCACTGCACAATGGCTTGAGGTCCCCGGGTGTTGGTGTATTGCAGCCCGGCAAGGTCGCAGCATGCCTCAAAAAGCAGGTCTTCTTGGTGTTACGCTCACCTGGTATCCACGGGGACACCCTTATGCCCTGGTTGCCAGATTCACCCTGGACGTTCCCATTTCTGGACGATGCCTTCTATGGCGGTCGGGCCTGAAAACACAGGAGGACTGGACTTAGGAACAGACTTCGTTTCCACCCACTAGCCCCCTGGACTCGACCTGATGGCCCACTCCTCACCTTGTTTTGATGTCTGGCCTGCTCTCCGTCCTGCCTTCTGTGAAGGGGCGCGTAGTTTTCTGCAGGTTGAAGCGACCAAGTTAACTTCACTGGTGCTAACCCATTCAAGTCTCTTTAATGAGGCAAGTCTGGTTATAGCAGTCTTTAAATGTCCTTGCTTTCCTTTCTTGCTATTAATGTCTTTTCTTGTTCGTTTCCCCTTAGGTGCACGGAGGTTCAGTGAGTGCGCTACTTGGATCAGGCTCCTGCCAGGATGATGGACGCAGGAGCGTATGATGGATGGTAGGTTAAGCGCGAAGTGCAGCGCGGTAATGTCTTTTCTTGCTAACCTGTATTCTTTATTCCTTTTCAGGTTGCGATGGTCTTTCTGGCCATGTGAAGATTTCCGGAGTGGAACCAGTTAAGAAATGCCCAGCCAGGTGAGGATTTTGCGATTACTGCCGTGAATGCATTGAGTAACCTGTTTAACGTTGTCCTTCTTTCTCTCTCCCTCCAGGTGCTTTGTTCCGGTGCGAGCGTGGTGTCCTGATGCTGCTGCCAACTGGATGGAAAACCGCAAGCAGCAGGAATCGACGAATGGAAAGTTGCAGGTAAGCAGAGACTGCTAATGATGTTGTTTTGTCTCCTCTGCAGGTCCGCTATTCAAGGATCGCCGGGTGCTGTTCTCTGAACACGATGAGCTTCACGCTGCTGGCTGCAGAATAACGCGAAGCACGTTCTGTAGCTTGGGTGTGGTTTATATAGCCCTCTGTAAAGTAGTCCAGGTAAAGTAATCCAGGCTGGCTACAAAAAACAAAGATAAGTTCCCTAGTCGGGAACTCACGCCCCCTGCACACTTTCACTGACTGGAAAACCAGGCCAACAATTAGTTGTGTTTAAATCATAAATTTAGTAGTTACAAATGTTTTTTTAGAAGAAATGCAATAACTTAAAGAAAAGCTCATTAACACAAACTTAGGTCACAAGAAACCATCTTCGTTTTATTCATTTTCATGATGTGGTAGTCAAAAGGGGCCCAACGCGTTTCGAGTATTACCCACTCTTCATCAGGGGCAATAAGCGATTTCTAAGAAAAAAATATATATTTACATCCATATTAGTGGCGGGTCAATCTTAGTGTAAACACAATACATTACTGACTGTCATTTCATGATTACATCCTTTTTCTAAAAGTAGACATTGTCTTTAAATAGAAGCATTTTAGCATAAGCTCAATTGTGAAGACCTGATCCGCATTTCTATACCTATGGGTTTCAATAAATTTGAACCAATCTTTTTTATAAATCAATGAGCAACAGAAAACTTTCTGGTTACGAATCCTGGTGTGCAGTGGATAGTATTAAAGAAAAAGAGAGAAACAAAGGATGCTAACCTTGTGATTGTTTTTGTCCATATGAAAATATATTATGGAGCTTGAAAGAAGTTGTCAAAGTGGAAAAGTCCAGTTTACAAACTCATCTGTATCATTCTCCTGGTAAAGGCTTGGCTTCTGCTTCTAAAATATTGAGGAACCCGCTACCTGTAAGTAAGGCCAGGGTTATAACTCTAAACACGAGAGGGGTACACGAAATTGAGTCAGCCAAAGAATTTGTACTTACTTAGAAGCACTGAGGATATTTCTCTATGTGCGAGTCCAGCATGTGCCTTATCTCTAAGATTCGAGGTACCAAAGCGCAGCCACCTCGGTGTCAACACGAATTCTAAGGGATACAAAGTCACAAATAAAAAAGGGGGGATAAAACTAAAGAAGGTCTAATAAAGTTCCTAAATAGGAAGGGTTGTATAACTATGCTAACTATTCTCTATAGGGAGTATGGTCTCACCTGTATCATGTACTCCAGTCCAAAGGAAAACAGGAACCATCACGCTTGACAGTACCCGTGCTAATCTGTGTGGTATCTTTTAAGGGGTGCAATTGAGCTTATGCTAAAATGCTTCTATTTAAAGACAATGTCTACTTTTAGAAAAAAGGATGTAATCATGAAATGACAGTCAGTAATGTATTGTGTTTACACTAAGATTGACCCGCCACTAATATGGATGTAAATATATTTTTTTTTCTTAGAAATCGCTTATTGCCCCTGATGAAGAGTGTGTAATACTCGAAACGCGTTGGGCCCCTTTTGACTACCACATCATGAAAATTAATAAAAAGAAGATGGTTTCTTGTGACCTAAGTTTGTGTTAATGAGCTTTTCTTTAACTTCTTGCATTTCATCTAAAAAAACATTTGTAACTACTAAATTTATAATTTAAACACAACTCATTGTTGGTCTGGTTTTCCAGTCAGTGAAAATGTGCAGGGGACGCGAGTTCCCGACTAGGGAACTTCTCTTAGTTTTTTGTAGCACTTAATGCAACCTAGGTGTCAAGGCTGCATCCTTTTCCCCTGCACCTTAAATACATTCTTAATACCATTAAGACTTTCCTTTTTTATTAAACATACCTAAACATTTAAAAAGGGTGTGCTTCTGGTGTCTGCTGTTCTTTCGAAAGTAGTCCAGGCTACCACACCCTAAAACACTGCGCCGCACAGTCTGGTTCTTAGGAACTAGACTGCATGGGTGCCTCCATGTTGGCTGCAGGCCTTCACAGGAAAAGTAGTCCCTTCAAGGTAAAGTCCCAATCTGAACATCAGCCTGGCGCCACAGGTGCCAGGACTGACTCCGGGAGAGTCTATGATGATAATGCAAGGTCCTTGGGGCCCCAAATGAACCCCGAGTCCTGACCCTACCTGGCATGTGACCATGCCAGTGGGGTTCTGGGTCACGGGTCGTCTATTGGATCTCACCATGCTCTGGGTCGGGGTCGTCGTTTTCGAAAACCACGGGTCACTAGGAAGGAAGTGTAACAGCCCGCTCTGGTTACACAGCAGGCTCTCCGGTCGCTGGAAATCATCTCAGCTGATATTTCTTCCACTTCCACTTCAGATACAGATACAGTGGTCGACTTGTCAGAAGCTTCCAGGTACACAGTATTTAACAAGAACTACAGCACAACTTCAGAAATCTCTCCCTGCATTTTACAGACAGGGGCGGTCTGGTTGTCAAAGGATTCCTGTCGAAGCCAAAAAACCTACACTGAGGTCGTTCCCACCTAGAATGGCAGGGGAAGACCTCAGAAACTGCAAGCAAGCAATAAATGGCAACAAAAGAAGGAGCCTGCCATTTTAGAGTGAAAAAAGTCATAAAGGTAAAACCACTGCAACCAGGCATTCAAGCAAACTTGCAATTGTAACAAAAATGTTACAGGTAAGAAAGGGGATACATTGTATCCCCCACAGACCTCCACATAAGGTGGGGTGTGCTGCTTCATTATATAAAATGTAAAGGAGGAAGAAACTCCCTCTTTACTACTTGGGAACGGCAGTTCTCACAGATTTAGCCAGAGAAAATTTGAAAGGGTAGCCACAAAGGGCAACCCAGAAACCATAGGCTATATTTGCCAAAATGTTGTCAAATAGGAGGAAATCAAAAAGACACTATGGAGAGTCTTAAAAATTACACCCGAAAAAAAAATAATAATAATAATACAATGATATACAAGTGTGGAAAAACGTTCCCACTCACTGAGGTATAAGGAAAAATAATCCTCCAGTCCAGCAAAAGGTTCTGGGGGTCTCATAAGTGAGAGAGATTTAGCACTAGCCTTAAAACCTTACCCAACATCTGGGATAAACATGACTGGTCCTTTCCTTTACATGCAATTCCTTATCTTATGCACAACTGGAACATAATCTGCAGCAAGACAGAAGTGCAGTCTGCACACATGCATCAATTGGTGTGAGACAGGCATGTTATCACGAGAGACAGACTCAAAACTAACAGTTTGAAAACCTTTATTATCAAACTTTGTGGTGTTGGTGTAATGCCTACCTGGCCCCAACTCTTAAGGGATTGTTCCCTCAACTGATGCTTCCAAGGGCAGTCGTATTCCGTAAATTCAAAACCAAAGTTTGTCTGTGTCTAAACCTATGCTTGCCCTCACTCTTAATATATAAGGGGGTCTTCTTGAAAGGAAAATGGTGGTTAAAAAAGGAAACTTAAACCACGGCTGGTTTCACATAATCTTACCAATAGGTGTAGTTCTGCAAGCTCAAAATAGTTCAACTCAAAAGGGTTGCCCTTGGAACCTTCAACGTAGGGCTCTTGTCATAGGTCAATACAGTCCACAATGTTTCTGGGTCTCTTGGGTTTCCCTTCCACACGCTCAGACCCCTCTGGCTTCAAAACAAAAACAAGCCAGGCTTCTCAGGGTTCAAAAGATTCAGTTTCTTACATTACAACTCAGGATTCAAAATTCCATTCAGGCCTCCTAGGGTTCCCTTCACCAGGTCTAGGCCCCTCTTTACGAAGTTCAAAAACAAACAAAAAGCTCCTCTTGTCAGGATGCACAGTTTTAACACACAGTTCATTGGGTACTGTCAGAGTCTTTCTTAAATGCCAGGCTTTGGCTCTTCCCCTGCGCGACCACTGACTTCTGACCCCTCTCTCCATACTCCATCTTTCTTCTGGCACCTTTCCCTCCAGGTCCTTTCCACTCTTTTTTCCTCTTTCTTTCCTTTTGCTGTGCACACCTGCACCCTCTTCTCACCTTATTGTGCCTCTGACACACTCCTCTTGTCTTTACTGTACCCGTGGCACATACTGTTACTCTGTTCCTTTGGTTGTGCACCGTTGCACCTTCCATGCTCTTTGTCGTGCCTCTTGCACTTTCCCTTTTCAGCCTTTGGGTCGCGCGTACCATCTTTTCCTGCTTTTCTTTCTTTTGCTTTTGCTCAAGCCACTAGCATGCTCCAGAGTGTATCTTCACTTTCACGAAACCCACCGGGAAGCACAATGCTGGAAAACAGCCTCCTCAGGAAACACTGGGTCGAGATCAGGTTCTCACCATCTGCCCCTCAGACACCCTTGGGACCAGGACACATCCCAAGAGAACAAGCATTTCTCTGGGCTTGGCCAGCAGGTCGCAGTCTGCCTCACACCGGCTCTCTGAAGACACGACTCCCTAGCTACGCTGCAGCCCCTCAGACTCACCGGGCCAGCATCTCGACACATGGCTCCCCTCCAGACTCTCCAGCCTTCTCCCGCTGCAGCTCACTGCTCCTACTCCTGGGAGCAACTACAGCTCGCTCATGCTCTTTGGCAGAACCACACCTTTTATACTTGTGTAAAGAGTCAGTTGCAGTCAGGTGTAAATAGTCAGACTAAAGTGCCTGACCTTGTCCTGACTATTAGTGGGACAAGTCAAGGTGTTACATGGAAGGCCTCCCTTTGTATTCCTATGTTGTTTCTATGGGTAACCTTATTGCTCCCGATCACCTCTTCTTTGTCCCAGTACTTACTGAAAATGGCGAGGGGGGGCGGCGGTGAGGTGTGATTGGAAATACCCCATTGGTGTGTAATTGGGAAAGGGGGAATACCCTGTCTCGCCCTCTGGCATTCTCCTAATCCCTGTGACACTCCCTCGCTTGTCTGTCTCTATGAGAGTATTGGTTTTTATAGTACTTCCTAGGATCTTAACTAGGGGAAGACTGTTAGGGCGCATTCTCATTTCTGTGTTAATTCCCTTCTACCTTAGAGACCCCCAGCTCTTTTGCTGGACTTAGTATCCCCTTTGTCTATCTTCTCATTTAACATTTTTATGTTACCCTTTCTACAATTAATGGCTGGTGGCAGGGGTTAATTTTTCCTACCAGTGTGCGTTTTTACTGCAGGCTGAATCTTCAGCTGCAGTATTGCACCCATGGGTGCCCATTTTGTCAAAATGGCCCCAGTCTTCTTTTTTTGCCATTTCTTGTTGGAAAGGACCTTCTTGAGATTTACTCTGTGCGTAAACCAGTTTTGGTACCTTTGTTCGTTTTGTCTTTGGCGGGAATCACTGGTGAAGCCTGCCTCTGGCTCCAGCATGTCTGGCAGGGCAGGAAGCAAGGGAGGTTCCCGAATCTCCCTGTGCTTAGTCTCCTTGGTTACAGGAATGTACCCAAAAGGTGGTTGGCCGGCTGGCTGTTCTTGCAGGACAGCCAACTTGCTGTGTGAGTGACAGCTAGGCTGCGAATGAATGGGAACGACTTGCATAAAAGGTGAGGTCTTTTGCAAGGAAGGCAGAGTCGACCACTGGATGAAGGAACCAAAGAATAAACGGGAAGAGAAGCTTGCTGCACCCTCCTGGACTGTTGGTTTGCCTGGTGAAGCCCTGCTTCAGTGTTGAAGATCCGAATTTCTAATCGACTAGAGAAGCCCAGAAAGGACGACTTGTCCCCTTGGGTTGGTGGGACCAACTGACCCCAAGATGAACTTGACTGGAACCCCTCTCCCTGCTGGCTGTACTTCTTCGCTGCTGCTGGAACCGAGTGCCAGGGGACAGGAACACCAGAATCGAATGCATCGTTTTTAAGCCGGACCCAAGCTCCAGAAAGATCCTCCGGACGCCCTCGAAGCAGAACTAACCAAGCCTGAGCCACCTCAGCAGAGTGCTGGAACCCAGAAGCAAGGTAAGTCCACAAAGTGTCCAAGAATTGCAGTGGTGCTATTTGCAAGTACCTGAAACTGCGAAGTGCCGCTGATCTGAATTGTGCCATTGCTGCTACTGACCTTCAAACCGTAGTGTAGGAGTCCCCAGGCGTCCTCCCTGTTGTCCCCAGACGTCCTCCCTGTTGTCCCCACGACTAAGGCCGAGGAACAGCAGGACTACAACAGGAACAGAAGCCAGCTGGAACCTTTTCTTCAGACTCAAGGTACTGTGCAACTAGGGGTACTTGCCT
Source organism: Ambystoma mexicanum (assembly GCF_040938575.1). Lineage (NCBI taxonomy): Eukaryota > Metazoa > Chordata > Amphibia > Caudata > Ambystomatidae > Ambystoma > Ambystoma mexicanum. The sequence continues at coordinate 864,369,823 of NC_090926.1, forward strand.
CTTGTGTGTAGCTTGCTTGCTCTCACTGGAGACTTGCATTGGCTGCCCTTTGCAGAGTAGCTTGCATCTTTGCTTTTCACAAGCCTCCCAGCTTGTGGCCCAACAGTGATTCTTTTACTACAAAATCTCTTGTGCAAGACTTTTGTGCCACCTTCAAGAAGTGCCTCAGCTCCCCTAGACTTTGCTCAAGTGGCATTGGGTTACCTATTGCCAAGAGGACAAGGCTGGTGTAGTCTCCCACAGGGTTACTACATACAATCTTGCCTAACAAAAACCTATCGGTGTTAACAATGGAGTCTCAACTTGCCCAACCCCTTTCCGGGTTTTGTTCCAGTGTGACACCCTCTTCTCCCCCTTGGATCAGGGACAATGAGACCTGTATACCCCACAAAGGATTTGGGGACCTCCTCTTTCTCGCCTACCGCCCCCTCAGGACACACTGCCTCACCTGGGTTATCCCCATGGTTACAACACCGGATCCCCCTACTTGGGTGATCCTCCCTCGCTCGTCCACCCACAGGGTTGGGATCCAAGAGCGCTGGCCCTCCCCACGTCACCTGAATAGAGGATTCTCGGGTGTCTACATGGGAGAATAACCCTCGGTTTTTCACATTGTCCAAATGCTCTTTTGAATCAATAGCATGCACAAATTCCACATTTTGTTCCCAAACCAGTACATTGAAAAACGTTCCAGTCACAGCCAATGTTAGGTAATCACTGCCATTACTGCATGACAAACTCAAAAACACCTTTCCCGCTTGGGTAGCAAAAATATGCTTTTTGACTCAAGCAGTTTAACACCAAATTACACAAATGAAACAAAATCTAGAAAAAACACCTTAAGCGAAAAACACTCACCCATTTTTTACAAAAAGCAACATGAGACAGCCACAACTGAAGGTCACTCTGTGAGGGGAAACAAAATAAAAATGATTTAAGTGTTGAAATTTCAGATAATACATCCACCTCAAGCAGTCATCAATGCCAGATATAACCTTCACTGGCTCAGTTGAACTACAAGCTGGCATCATAACTCACTTCACAATATTTTGAAAAATCATTGTCCTTGATGCATAAAAGGCAAAACAGTTATTTTAGGATGTCTGGCTTTTAAAAGAACGTTCTTGGTCCATACAAGGGCAAGTGTGGTCAAATCAGTCTCAACTGCTCACATGTATGATGGGGAATCATAAGTGACTTGGCCCAACTGAACAACGGTTTCAATTCTTCATACATATGTTTTGGTTCACAGGCTACAGAGTGTTTTCAAAGTAATTGTTCAGGTGTCAATGCACCAATGACAGGACTTTTGACAGCTAAACCCAAAGGTGTCATGGGGTCAACTCACAAAGAGGCCTTGCATGTAGGTGTAGGGACTTGGAGTAAGGGCCTCGCAGCTATGATTATGCCAGTATCACTCGATTTCCCGACGTGCACATGCATGGGCCCCTTTGTTAGGACATTTTTTCTGAAGTCCAACTAAGGGCGTAGTAAAACCATACAACTGAGAAAGTACACAACTCCACTCTTAGTTTTAGGCTGTACCAACTTAGTATATGGTAGCATAGGCAAAGCAGCCAGGCTTATCTTAGGAGGAAGAGAGGGCTGTAGGAAAGTACAAAGAACTTGTAATATACCAAGGGTTCAACAGAAACTCTTTCAAACTGAAGTATTATAAAAATTAAAGGGTTATTATAAATACAATTAGGCAAAGTTAAGGCTTTGGGGTAAGCACTTTTGTCATAGAGTCATAAACACATTATAAAAACAACACAATGCTTTAAAGTACACAGACCAAAGCATGGACCCTGTTCAGAAAACTAACAGTATTTCTAGGGAAGTCAGACCGTATCAAACACATTTAATAGAGGACACACCTATTCATGGGGAGTAAAACCATAAATTAGTTACTTTTAGATTAATTTACAGTAAATAAAGGGTAGACCCCGTCAGTCATGCAGTGACAATCAGTTAAGGAATCACTTGGTAAACCAATCCGGTTACCAGGATACTTTTCTGAATGGCGAAACACAAATTCAAGGAATAGTATAAACCTATAACTACATTTAGGAAAACAAACAGCTATTTTAGGCAGGTAAAACCTAAAGGATGTAATATACTATTACAGTTGCTTTTCAGGTAGTGTAACACGGTCAAGGTAAGCAAGAACTCCAACTTATTTTAGGATGGCACAAGGAAGACCAAGGTAAGTAAAAACATCAATCCACTTATTAAGAATTTCACAAAGCTATTCAATGCAAGTAAAAGCTAAGGCAGACTTATTACAGACAGGCTATACAGCAGGTCAGGGAAAGCAAGACACAGTTGGTATACTTTTACATGTATAGGCCAAGATAAAAAGTTAAGTGAAGACAAAAGCATTACTTTTGAGATGAGGCACAACCAATTCACAGGTGAATAGAATAACCTTACAAATACTTTACAGAATGGCACAACACATTCAAGGTAAGAACTTTTAGAACTGCTCACCCTCAGACTGACAGACAACCAGCTCTTTTACAAGCAAGTAAACTCTTAAAACATTTTGCAGCGGGGATCAACGGGAAGGCTCCAGGCAAGAGTTTCTTCGCGGCTGGATGCGGCTCTGTGGTTTTGGTGCCCTTTTCAGGAGCCAGTAGAAGGCGGAATATCGCTCGTTGGATTCTCGTCACTTGCAAGGTCCAGCACTCTGGTGAGGGGACCTTTCTGACTTCGATTCACGTCACTTGAAATCCAGTAGGATGCCACCAAAGTTTCAGCTCGATTCGGACTACTGTGCACCGCACAATGGCTCGAGGTCCCAGGGTATTGGTGTATTGCCGCCCGGCAAGGTCGCAGCATGTTGTGGGATGGCTCAAAATGCAGGTCTTCGAGTCTGGTGGATCTCACCTGGTTGGGGTAACAGCAAACTCTGTTTACACAGGAGGCTCTCCGGTCGCTGGAAATGCTGCGGTTTCTTTATCTCCCGCCCAAGATAAAACTAACAAAGGACTTTCCTGCCCTGGAGGGCAAGGGAAGAACCGAGAAGGCACAAGAAGCACCAAAATTGCAATAAAAGACGACCAGGGTCATTTTGATCAAATGGGCACCCTTGGGTGCCTTTACCGCAAGCTGTGGAAACAGCGCGCGATAAAGGTGCACCGAATAAGTAAAAAGATTCACTGCCACCAGTCACTAAAGTTAAGTTGGTCCCTGTAACAGAATTGTTACAGTGCTAGTGACAAAGGTGATAGATTGCATCTCCCCAGCACTCCATATAAGGTGGGGGGTGCTGATTTTCACCTAACAAAATGTATAAGAGATACAAATATCCTTTCTACCCTTGGTTACTGTAATTCCAACACGGTTAGCCAGTAAAAGGGGAGCCCAAAGCGCAATCCTGTAACAATAAGGAACAAGTTACTTACCTGCAACTGCTGTTCTCCAGCATGGGTCTGGCATGGATTCACATGCTCATGAATATTCCCCGTCGTCAGGCTGGGAATCCTTGGTAAAGAAAAAAATCAATATCAGTTTCGTTTAGGATCCGTCTTTCTTAGTAGTAACCAATCACTGATCTTTGGGTCATACTGCCCCCAGCCAATGACTGCCCTCTCCCTAAGCCCCTCCCCTGGCAGCCATCCTCAGATTTGGTAGCACGTAAAGTGGCAGTATGACCAAGTGAAGAGCCGCAGAGGGGAAGGAGGGAGGGTTCGCATGTGAATCCATGTCAGACCCATGCTGGAGAACAACAGTTACAGGTAAGTAACTTGTTTCTTCTCCAGCATGGGGTCTGGCATAGATTCACATGCTCATGAATATAAGAATACATAGCAGTATACACATGCACAACCACGGGAGGTGGCAACAGGCTCAACATTAAGCAATACAACTCAACATTAAGCATCTCTTACATCCTCACCAGGCTCACCTTAAGCGAACAGGTTGCGCAGCACTGCTTGGCCGACCCTGGACTCCTACCTGAAGTCCTGATCGACGCAGTAGAATCTTGTGAAGGTGTGCGTCGACCTCCACGTAGCAGCCCTGCAGATGTCCAGCAGGGGCACACCAGACAGGAACGCCGTGGTAGCAGCGATCGCTCTGGTCGAATGGGCTCTCGGACGGTCGGCCAGCGGTCGGTTTTCCAACCGGTGACAGTGCATGATGCAGCCGGAGAGCCATTTGGAAATGGAAGCCTTCGAGAGAGCCTTTCCTTGATTCACAGGTCCAAAGTTCGCAAACAGCTGTGATGTCTTCCGAAAACTCTGTGTGGTCCACGTAGAACTTCAGCACTCTAGCCACATCCAGCGAGTGCAAAGTCCTCTCGGCCGGAGACGAAGGCGACGGGAAGAAAACTGGCAACACCAAGGGCTCGTTGAGATGGAAGTCCGACGGCACCTTGGGCATAAAGGAGGGGTGCGTCCTCAGCACCACCCTCGTGTCGTGAAAAGTCAAATATGGAGGCTTGCAAGATAGAGCCTGGGTCTCTCCCACTCATCGTGCGGAGGTGATGGCCACGAGAAATGCTGTCTTCCACGACAGGAACTTCAACGGCACCGAATGCATAGGCTCGAATGGGCCCCACCCATGAGCCTGGTCTGCACCACGTTGAGCTCCCATGCCGGGGCAGGGGCCCTTTACCCGGGGGGGAGTTAGGGGGGAACGATCGGAATAGTCCCTTCATAATTTCCTTCACCAGGTGATGAGACCACAAGGATGCCCGTCCTGTAGTTCTGGTGTATCGGGAGATGGCCGCAAGATGCATTTTGATGGAGGCGAGATCTGTCTCGGCCACGCCGGTGCGAAGAGGATCATCCTGCACCTGGACCTCTTTAGCTGGTTGATGAGACGGAGCAGCAACGGCAACGGAGGGAACATGTACAGGAACAGGCCGTCCCAAGGGAACGAGAAAGCATCGCCCATGCTCCTCAGCTGTGCAAATCTGCTGGCGAACCTCTGGCACTTGGAGTTCATCGCCTTCGCGAACAGGTCGGTCTGGGGTTTGCCCCATCGTTGAAAGAGCCGATCCACCTGGCCCTGGCGTAGTTCCCACTCGTGGCACGAGCGCAGCTCCCTGCCGAGTGAGTCAGCGATGGTGTTTTTTATTCCTGTCAGGTGGAAGGGAACCAGAAACATCCCCCGGGCGATGGCTCAGTGCCACAGATCCTGGGCCTCCTTGGATAGGGCTGGGGGGATCTGGTGCCTCCCTGCTTCCGGATGTAGAACATCGTGGTGGTGTTGTCGGTGAAGATCCTCACCACTTTGTCCTTGAGGGACGGAAGGAACAATTTGAGCGCCCAGAACACGGCTCGTAGCTCCAGGATGTTGATGTGGAGAGGCCTCCCCTCCGGGAGCCAGAGGCCTCTTGCGTGGAGATCTCTGGTGTGGGCCCCCCATCCCTCCAGGGAGGCGTCCGTCGTTACCGTCTCCCGATACGCCGGGGTCTGAAAGTCCATGCCTGCCGTGAGGTGCGCACGGGCACCCCACCATAGAATCGCCCGACGGAACTCCTCGTCGAGCGGGATCCTGTCTTCGAAGCTGCCCGCCGCTTGAATCCAGCGGGCGTTGAGGAACTCTTGTAGCGGACGCAGCCGAAGTCTGCAAAGGGGCACAAGGTAGATGCATGAGGACATCATCCCAAGGAGGGACTTGATGGACCTCACTCTGGCCACATCCGTGGCTAACAGGCGCTGCACCTTGCCCAAAATGGCCTTCGTCCTTTCTTACGACGGAGATGCCAATCGCTTCACTGTATCGAGCTTTCACTCCCAGAAACAGTGCCACCTGCGACGGGACCAGATGGGATTTGGGGTAGTTGATGGCGAATCACAGCTCCGTGAGCAGGCGGACGGTCCTCGCTGTGTGTTCGATGGCGAGTTCTCTTGACCTTGCATGGATTAGCCAGTCGTCCAGGTAGGGGTAGACGTGGATCCCTTGCAGGCGCAACCGCGCCGCCACAGGTGCGAGGCACTTGGTGAACACCCTGGGTGCCGACTTTAATTCGAACGGCAAGGCTCTGAATTGGTAGTGCCGCCCCTGGACTACGAATCTGAGGAACTCTGTGTCCTTTTAGAATGGGGATGTGGAAGTAAGCATCCTCCGGGTTCAGTGACGATAGGAAGTCGCCCTCCTCCAGCTGTCCAAGCACGTGCTGGAAGGTCACCATCCTGAATTTCTGTGCCTTGATGTACTTGTTCAACCGACGCAGGTCGTCAGCCGGCCTCCCACCGGGGTGCTTCGGTGGGGGCCCGATGCTATGGCCAGTTCAGTCCTGCTTCGAAGAGGCCTTGCAGTCTTGGCATCCTTGCTTGCCGCGGCCTCTGTAGGCCTCCTGGGACGAGGAGCAGGCCACCTGACGGTAAGTAGAAGAGCCACCGCTGGATCCCTTGGAGGCTCCCTGTCTGCCTCCGGAGCTAAATGCTGGCAAGAGAGGAGGGGTTGTTCACAAAAGCGAGTTTGAGTTCTGGTATATCTGGAAGCGGGAGGAGGTTGGCTTTGGTAAGTTTTTTGGAGCTTCGGACTTTAGCTGCCGGGGTACAGGATAATGTTTTGGGTAGAGGTCTGGTAGGAATGGTGAAAAGGATGCAAAGGTGATCCATCCATGGGGGTGGCGCTATATCAGATGAGCAGTTGTGGTCCGCAATCCAATCAATGGTGCGACCTTTACTGTGAGTTGGCTCAGAGACTATGAGTGAACCCTAGGTCTGATGGTATTACCCAAATTGACCTTTTGCACAATTGACCCAATTATAGTGGTCCTAATTGACCTTCAGCACAATTGACCTTTATATTATTTTAGTTATTTTATATATGTATTGCGTTGGTTTTGGATTATAAATAATATAAGGGGGCTGGGTGAGGGGTTGCAGTGGGTTTTGGATTGGATGTGGGTTTGCAGGGGGTTTCCCCTCGCATATATGTCCTAAATTAGGTCAATTCTCCCGAGGTCAATTCTCCCGCAATCAATTGTGAAAAGGTCAATTAGTATACAACCGGTCTGATAGCTCTTTGGCAAATGAGGTGGCTGCTTTATCCTTGTGGTCAAGTAGGCCTAGGTTAAGGTCTCCAAGTAGGATGGTTTAGTGGAGCTTTTCAGATTGTTACCTAGGATGTGGAGGAAGTGTTTTTGGTAGTTGGGAGCTGTGCCAGGTGGTCTTGTACGTGATAATATTTATAGTGTAAGTTTGGCAATGAGGAGCTCAGCGTTGCTTTCCCATTGTTGGTTGCAGAGTCTGAATGCAAGTGTGTCCTTAGCGATAAGAGCTTCGCATCCGCCTTTGGATGACTTACGATCCTGTCTCAGGATGGTGTAGCCTTCCGGGAGGGCTAGAGAGATGGCTGAGCCTGCGGCTTCATGAAGCCATGTTTCCGGGACGGCCAGGAGGTCGAGGTCATTGTGGGAGATAAGGTTATTGATTTCAAGTGTGTGGGCGGGGAGAGAACAAGTGTTGATGAGGGGGCACTTGAGTGCAGGGCTGTGAGAGGGATTTTTGCGGGGCGGGATGTGGGTTGGTGGTGGGGTGGGAGGATGGTCCAAGGTGGGTTTGGAAGGGAGGGTGGGAGTGAAGCTGGGGGAGGTGGGCAGGAAGGGGGCTGGATGTGGCAAGTCGAGGGGGGTTGTCGGAAGGCTGGTGTCTGTTGCAGGTGAGAGTGTGGGGGGGGGGGATATGCAGGTGCGGGAGCTTAGACAGTGGTTTCTGAGGATAATGGTGATGGGTACGCCTGGACGAGGCCTGGGCTCTGAGCGTGCCCTGAGCCTGGTAAGTCTTGATTGTAAAAAGGTTTGGCTCTCTGGCTTGACCAGGTGATGGCATGGTACGGAAGTCGATGAGGTGGATGTGGTGGTTTGGTGCTGTAGAGTAGAGGAATGTGCATCAGTGGCGGCAACATGCTGGTCTTGAGCCAGGAGATGGCTAGGCTGAGAGTTAATAATAGAGTACGGAGGTGTGGGGTGAGGGAGCTGTGTGTGGGGTTGCGTGGTAGGGAAGGGGCTGGTCTACAGGTGGTGATGTGATGCATTTGTGTAATTGGAATGCGGGCAGTAATTAAAGCAGTACAGGGTGGTTATGGTGTGGGGCATGAGCTGTACAGACAGTTGCTCAGGTAACTCTAGGCAGATAGGGCGCGGTACAAGAGGCAACAATTCTAGGCAATTTGGGTGCTGTATATGTGGTAATAGATAACTGAGCAGATTGGACGCAGTACTTGGGGCAGCAATCAGATAGTCATTTAGATCCGGGTCAGTTGGGCGCAGTACATGAAGTAAGATCAATTCATCAGGCAGGATAACACAGTTATTCTAGGGGAGCTGGACCATGGGTGTAATATACAATTATTCTTACTTTGCAGCTCAGTTGAACATCGTCGTTCGTTTACTCTGTGGGCTGCAGGAGCAGCTCACCAGCCGCAGCGGATGATCAGAGTCTCCCAGGTAAGCCAGTGGGCTGATTACCTGCATCTCCCCTGAAGTCTCCATGCCACGAGCTTTCCGACGCCACCCACAGCCCTGAACAGATTATTTCTGCTGGGTAACCTTGCCTGTCTGCCGAGCGTCTTATTTGCCACTTTCTGCACTTTTTCAGACTTTTCTGATCCACAAACCATGAGGTTTGCACTTCCAAAATTGGACGCCGGCTCCTGAGGACTACTGACTCTGCAGCCGAAGGTCTTTGTGCTCCCCCATTGGCCATTCTCCCCTGAAAGCCTATCACAGGGCACCGGCAGGCGTAACCCGGCCCCCTGACAAGGCACACTAATAAGGAACCTGTGCTGTGCCTGTCCAGGGACTTCCAGTGACCAGTGCCACGTCACCCTGCCCAAAAATGCTCTCCCCCCTCGAGGACTATACTACTCTGGCCATCTGATCATAGCACGCAGTAAGACCCGCACTGACATCTTTGACAGTCACATATATACACTACTAGTGCCCGTTTCACTTTTTCCGCTCTATGCTTAGGGTGCCTTCTGTCTGCAACCATCCGCAGTTGAACAGTAAACACTACCGGCACGCATTAATTGATTTGTTCCCCACAAATGCATCCAGTCTGAATAGAAGTTGCTTTATCACATCGCGCGATCATTCGAACGCTTTTTGCGTGTGTTAGGTAGCTGTACTGCACGCGTTCTGTACGTTCTAAAACACATTAGTACCCGGCGAGAGCCAAAGAGAATGCAACACACATTCTGATTGGCTCTCGCCGGGTCGTTACCCAGTCGGGATTCCACGGCCATTGTTCCCGGCGGGGGCGTGGCAGCCCCTCAGCCAATGAGGAGGCTCGAAGTGGTGCCATCCCCGCTCCGAGCCTCCCCGCGGCTGAGAGGCTGCTTTCGCCCCCCGCCGGGGACTCGGGTAAGTCTTTTTTTTTTCACCTTCCCCAACACCCCCCCTCCAACTCCCCCAACTTACCTCCTTGTTCCTGCGTCCCCGGCAGGGGGACGAGGGAAGCCTCCAGCCGTGTGGAGGCCACCCCCGCTCCGCGCCTCCACACAGCTGGAGGCGTCCCTCGCTGGGGACGCAGGAACGTCTTTTTTTCACCCGCCCTCCCAACCCCACTTTCTTTTTGATCCTTTTTTGGGAGCGGACGCGCTGGGAACACTTCTGTTCCCAGTGCAACCGCTCCCGATGGCCGCCATGGAAAGGGAAAACTGACTCCTTTTTCCCTTTCCATGGCGGCGACCATTTTCTTTTCTTTAAAAAAAAAAAAAAGAAAGAAAAAAAAAAGCTTTTAGTGCCCCGGTCATGCAATTTTTGCGGGCCGGGGTACTAATAGCAATATAACCCTCACGTCGGGGGTAATGCCCCCGACGCTTGGGTTATATTGCTTAATTAACCTGTTTGTACCTTATGCCCGGTTTTCAAACAAACATAACACTATGCCTGCTTGACTTCTGTTCTACTGCCATTATCGGTTCAGTTTCCATAACGGTCTGAGCTACGCCCATTCTTGTGCTGTGCCATTTGCAAATCCCTTGCTAGCGTCTCCACTTAAGACCAAGTGTCCGCGCCGCTTGGACTACACCTTATTACTACTTCCAGCCCTGTTATTAAAGGCCCCCCCACTACCATGTACGCGGCTTAGACTTTCGAACCTCGCAGCCTGTCAGATCAGTTGCAGCTGCACCTAATGTTACTCGCCAGCGCTATTGTTTACACCTACTGCGATACCACGCCAGGATTTCCTTGTCTTAAAATCTCCACAGCCCAGGCCCGTGCTACGCTGCTAACATAACCACAATAAATTGGACATCATGTTTAGACTTAATCACCCCAGACTACTGTCTCAGCCTATACATGTTATGTTCAGACCTGCTCATCTGTTACGAGTTTTAGTTTCCTATTGTCCTATTCGTTTTTTGCATTACCTATGCCTATTATCTGTATTAGCATTTTACTGGTTTTTGACACTGCCTATGCCTATTATCTGCATTAGCATCTTATTGGTTTTTGCCACTGCCTATGCCTATTATCTGCAGTAACATCTTTTTGGTTTTTGACGCTGCCTATGCCTATTATCTGCATCAGCATCTTATTACTGTCTGCTCCTAACCATTTTAGCCATACAACTCTCTACAGCCATGTTATGTTTACCTTAGCCTAATTAGCTAACTTAGTAGTGTTACCATAATAGCTCTGTCCAGCTATAGACAGCCTGTTCCAGTATGCTAACCTCTAGTCATCACATTTGCACCCTCGGTCGCCTACTTACACTTATCAGCTTTTTGGTTCTCGCCTGGCTATGCCCTTCTCACCCCTGAGGCCAACTTAATCCCACTCAATTGAAGGGAGGCAACGCATCTATGATAAACACAAGTATCCCCACCTCGAACCTAATCCTAAAATTCTGTGTAACTGTTATTAGTAACGCTAGACTATGCTCTAGAGTAACAAAACTTTATGAACCCACTAATAGATCCATGCACCTTGCCATCCAGAAAACCAAAGGCCACGTGAACCGAACAAAACAACAAGTACTGACCCTAACCTTAATAGGCCCAGTACATACATTACCACTCCCAAGGTCATGCCCACAGGAATACCTTGCACAATCCCCATCTCGAGCCCCAACATCACAGACCCCCTAATAAATGCCAGATCGTTGGTTGCTCACGCCACTGAGATATCCAACCCAATAACTAGGACTTCCTGGCCATCAATGAATCTTGGCTACATGGTGCTGCAGGCCCCGCCCTCATGATGGCTATCCCCAAAGGTTATACCATCTTAAGAGCTGATAGAAATGAAGCACGAGGAGGAGTTATAGACCTTATTGCTAAATCTAATTTGTCAATAAGGTTAGGACCCGCCCTTGATATTAAATCATGTGTAACTCGCACAGCTAAACTAGCCATCAACAAAACCCAGACACTCAATATTCATTTAATTTACAGACCCCCATTCGAAGAGGATATCTCTACTATCCTGTCTAACGACCTAATAAATTCCTCCCAAGTCCTGTTACTAGGGGACATTAAACTGGGCTTTAACGATCCTAAGGACCCACACGCTTCAAGTGTTGCCAGTATCCTAACTGACCTTGGCTTTACTCAGAGAGTGCTCCAGCCCACCGACATCAAAGTGAGAACTCTTGATTGGGTGGCAGACTACAATTGCAATGTATCCATCTCATCCATCTCCACTCAAATTTGGACAGATCACCACCTTGTGACATTCTCGTTAGCAACTAAACAACAAAACTGATCAACACCCAGCCTGTCCCACCTTTACCAACTAGGAACAAAAAGAATATCACCCCTGTTAACCTACTCCCTCCGATTCTCCCCACTCAACTCTTTACCGGAAAATCAGGGTCCCGAGGCCCTGGTGAATGAATACAATAAAATCATGTCCACTTCACTAGACTTAATTGCACCTCTTAAAATTCGACCAACTAAACCTAAAGCCCACCTCAACGCTTCGTACACACCACACCTGAAAATATTACGAGCCAAAACAAGACAATGCGAGGTAGCATGGAGATTATCTCCTTCCGAGGAAAATAAAGCTAACCTAAAGACGATATCTGCCTCATACAAAAGTGAAATAATCGCAGCCAAACGTGAAACCTACAACTTCAGAATTACTCAAGCCAATTTGAGTATAAAAAGGAACTCTTTGTTATCGTGAAGGAAATAGAAGCCCCCATCCCAGCTCCTGATAATTGCGTTAAAGACAAACTTTGGTGCTCTAACATACAACAAGCACTGGCCGATAAAGTTTCGACCCTACAAGCCAAAAAAGCTTCACTAACAACAAACCCCTCCCTCATAAACTCCACCACACCACCCCAACCATAGATACCGTTTGCCCACCCCCCCAGCTTTAAATTCTCAAAGTCTCCATCATTGAGACCGAAAAAATTATTCTATCGCTCAAACCCTTCAATTGCCAGGGAGATCAATGCCCTGCCCAACTGATAAAGGATGTTGCCCAAGATCTGGCCCCTTTTAATCACGAAACTTATCAATTCCTCATGTTCCTCTGGCACCATACCAAGTAACCTCAAAGAAGCTTGGGTGCTCCCACTACCAAAAACAAACAAACAAAAAAAACTAAAACAGACATTGGACCCTGCCATCCGCACTAATTACTGTCCAATAACAACAGTGCCCTTCCTCTTAAAAATTATAGACAAATTGGCTTATTTACAAATACAGAAATACCTGGAATCCAACCACTTGCTGGGGGCTCGCCAGTCAGGCTTTCGGCCCCAGAATGGGACTGAAACAGCCTTAATAAGACCGCCTTTCGCTCTATGCGGATGACCTGCTCATATACCTCAGTAACCCAAGCATCTCGTGCCCGGCTGTCTCCCTCATTCTCTGGGAATACCAGTACTTTGCGGGCCTAAAAGGTTAAGGAGGCCAAAACCATCTTCTTCCTGATTCAGGGTGGCGAGTCTGCGATCCTGGAGACCTGCCCATATCATGTCTCTATCAGGGAATTTAAATACCTGGGTATACGGCTTGACCCGACGCTCGATGGGTTCCTCCTACAACCTACAACCAGTAATTGAGCGGTTCAACAGAGACACTCCCCATTGGCAATCACTTCCCCCATCGCTAATGGGTCGAGCCGCGCTATTCAAAATGATGACCCTCCCCAGACTGTTGTATGTTCTCCAGAATGCCCCATTCCCCATCCCCCGCGAAACCTTCGCACTCATTGACAAGAACCTGCGCACACTGCTATGGGGTGGGAAACAATCCAGGATCGCCCTCGACACGCTCCAGAGATCAGTATGGGAGGGAGGCATCGGTTTACCCTGCATACGCACCTATTACCTAGCGACGCAGATAGGAGTAGTAAATGACTGGATGCACGCAGACTCCACTCTACCACACACCCGTATCGAACTGGAGTCCATGGCCCCGTTAACACTGCTGCAAATCCTCTACGCCTCCCACAACCAACTCCCAGCGCTGCCTAAAATGACCCACCACATCCGCCGCACCTGGCGGGGTGCGCACAAACTAATCGGCTGGAAAGGACAGCCAACACTGACACAACCCATATGGCACAATGCGCTCCTCCCGGAAATAGTGAGAATGGGCTCCTTTGGTCACTGGCAAGCAAAAGGAATACACACACTAGCGCATGTGATACAAGGGGTCGCCTCCTGGGTTTTGAGACTATGAGTGAACAATTCAACCTGACACCCATGGACCGGTTTCGGCATGCACAACTGACCCACGCCATCCGCACCCAATTCCCCGACAAGACAATCATACCCCCCCTGCTCTCCCATTGAGACCAATATCCTCCCGCAACGCATCTCCTCTAAGGTCACCTCTACCAGGCCCTCAACTCCTTCGGGGCTACACAGCTTGATGGGCTCAAAGCAAAGCGGTGATAGGGATGTAGGTCACCTAGGACCTGAAGATTAGGTGGAAGCATTAATGTCCCCCAGAGAAATTGGTATAGAATCCAGGCTTAGACTAATACAATTGAGAATCCTCCATCACTCATACCACTCATACCGCTCATACCACTCATACCACTCACGTGCCGTAATGGCCAGATGGGGTGGAATAGAAGACGGGACATGAGTTTGTTGTAAAGATGAACCTGCCACCTTCTACCATATGATATGGGACCGTCGGGTGATACAGGCCTTCTGGGAGGACTGTATTAACACAATCTCAGCCGCTCTGGCGACACCAGTCCTTAGTGATCCCAAGATGGTACTCTTAGGCATCGGGGTTGAAGTAGACATGTCAAAGTATGAGACAATGTTTCTGGTAATTGCGTTGGGGGCAGGCAAAATACTTATTGCAGCTAACTGGGGGTCTGTCGACCCACTGTGCCTGAACGGCTGGAGTAACGAGCTGGACAGGTGCGCAGCTTCAGAGCGCCGGATTTATAACGCACGGGGCTGCCCCCGTAAATTTGGAAAAAATATGCGGTAAATGGCTAGATGCTCACTGAGACCTGAGGGTGGGGGTACGTCAGTATCACTGCCAGCATTGATTGCCTGCCTTGTCCTATTGATGTCTTACGGTCCTTGGCCCCGTGGGCCCACGCTTGCTGTTATTACTGCCATGTTGTCTTCATCCTATGTATGCTGATGATTCATGTCTCATTCATGTTTGTTTCGTTATGTTGTGTTGTTCAAACTCAAAAAAAAAAAAAAAAAAAAAAAAAAAAAAGCTTATAATGTTTAAAGGAGCAACCAGCAACTTCAAGATGAGTAATAACTTTTGTAACACGTTGTAACTTATTCTATTTCAGAGATACAGTTACAACATGAACTCATTTACAAATAAGAACGTTACCCTAGTTATAGTTTTCAAGACAGAAGCCTCATCTTTTGTAGTCCTTCCCTAGTCTATGGCATATGTTTTCTCAGAGGGAGACTAGGGTCCCTAATGGTCTAGGAGCCAGCTGTAGCAGTTCATGATAGGGTTCAGAAGCAGGAAAGTCAAAGTCCCACAGGAGATGATCTTTAACAAGTAAGAATTCGCTTCAGAGTCCGTGAACAGTGTTCAGGGACTTCACAGAAGGTTCCCTATAAGCGTTCCAGCATTAGGTTTGGGCGAATGATATGGGCAAACTCCCAACCACACAATTCACCCACTCAGCCTCACAGGAATCACACAAGACTTAAGGTAAGTATACCTTAGTATAAATGAAGAGCCTCTGGGTGGATGCCTTCAGGATACAGCAGAACATGACGTGGTCCCTTTATTCTTGGTCTGGAGACTGGAGAAATGGACACCGGATGGGATTTGCGGCAGCTGTGTTCATCATGGGGTGGGTGTGTTCTGGAAGGGGGGGGGGGGTCAGCCTCATAAGTGTGTGGAGAGAGGTCCAGGCTCTTCTTGGTTGCTGGCAGTGGTGTGCTGAACATGTGGGTGGAGGCAGAGAAGCTGCGTACGCTCTCTAGCAGGTACCCTTCTCCCCATCTGCTCTGCTCTGCTCTCCTTCACCTCCCTTTGTTCCCCTTTCTCAACCCAACTTGCTGAATTTTCCACCAGCCAGCCTCCTCTGTCCCTGCTCCCCTCTCCCTCCCTTTCTCATTCCCCTTCTCTCAATTTCTTTCTTTACTTCTCTCCTCCCTTGTCTCAGCCTTCTCCCTCTCTAGCAGCCCCTCCTCTCCTCTCTCCCACTATCATCCTCTGGCTAATTTTCTTGCTCCCCAACCCCTCTCGTATCGCTCCCCAGCTACACATTCTTTCTTCTCTCTCTCCTCCTGGTCTCTCTCACCATTCCGTCTCCTTCCCAGCAGCCACCCCTCACCCCTACTCAGCTTGTCCCTCTCCAACTCTTCCCTTGGTGCCCCTCCCCTTACCTGCATCCACAGACCCCTGGCTCCGATGAAGGTGGGTGTGGCTAGTCCCTATGCGTGCCGTTTATGTTCCACCTCAGTGGCCAGAGTGCCCAACGTACTCTGGTGGCAAAAGGTCCAAATCTCTGCCAGGAATAACGCTGTTCCTGATTTCTGACCTGGACAAAGACTCGTGACTTCATTGGTGTTCGTCCTCTTCAGTGTAGCTTGCCTTTTATTGCCCAGTCCGCCTGCATACACAACTTACTCTCACAGGTCTGTTAATCCCTGGCCCAAAGCTGTGACTCTGCCTGGCGTCTCCTACATGGCCATCCCCATTTTGGCCTGCCTCCCAAGTCCACATGAGTTAGGTTATGAGGTGGACAGCCCCGTGGCTTCCATGCCATGCTTCTATCACAACCATCCACCTTCTTGGATTTAGACTGTGCATCTCTCCTGGTCGCATGGTTCCCTGGTGTCTTTCTTGTACTTTTCTGGCCTAATGTAGGAATTCACTTTCTCCTGAATGACCAAGGCTAAAAGCTGGTAGAGTTTGTGAAGGCTTCCACGAAGCCACTTCTTTCTGTCCGCTGATACTCCCTAACAAAATCTAGAAGAAGGTCCACGGAGCACCATGACTGAAGTTCCATGGGCAGCCCCCGCTTCTCCCTACATGGGGTTTCAGAATCCCAGGTAGAATCCTTTGGCAAGAATGGTTGTCTGGGCGCTTAGCCACAGACCAGATATGCTGGTCATGGTGTGGTTCTTGTGGTGATAAGAGGATACTAGACAAACAAAGCTAGGGCTAAGAAAGGGGCTGTTAGGGTATGCCACTTCTACAGCCTCTGGGGCCCAGGGCACCAAGCCCTCATCCCGTAGCCAACTACATTTGCCCTCATCACAATAGCTTGTGGGTCAGTCACTCCCACACACTAAGAAAATATGAACTTGCTTTTCAATCCCTGATGATGGGTTATTAAGGTCTTTACTTTTTTTCTTATTGAAGAACCGTTACAATAAATGTTCACTTACTTTCCATTTTGTTGTGGCACGTCTGAAAATGCGGTGTATCCTCTGTACAATAGAGTACTCAATATCATCCTTCTTAAAGAAGTATCCAATGCGCTGGAAGTATGAAACGTTCAGAGTTACCCAATAGGAACTTTAAAGCTGAAGTAATAGACTATTTTAATCTTTCTACTATAAAAGCTTGTCAACTTACCGATCTTCTTTTCTTTATCAGTTCCAGAAGATTAATTTCATACTAGGAAAAAGAAGAAGTTGCAAGTTGTCAAACAGCACCAAGAACACAATCAAAATCAATGAGACAATTCAATAGACAAATAGGTCTTTGCGATGGGAATGTTTGAAGTAAGTTGTCCTCTGCTTACTTTCTTCTGCACCAAAGCAAGGCATAAAATAAGCAGTGTTGCAGAGCAATTTAGTAATTTGGTTTGCTATTTATTTGGAAGGGCAGGCAGTTTAGAGTGACAACGTGAAAAGGCAGCCTACATGTGGTGGCACCGGAGAGCAGCGAGCAGACCGGCACACAGATTGAAGGGAGCCGAACTATGGAAGTGGTCCACAGTGAAACAAGACAATAGAAAAGCGTGCGTCCCGAGAGGTTGGGAGAAGCTGAAGGACACGCCACGCATGGAGGGGTGACGAAGAGGAGACCTGGTATATTGGTGAGTGGGAGCTGGGATGTTAAAATTCAGAATTGTGGGGGCAAGGGGGTGGAGCTAGCATAGTTGTTTGGGGGCAGGGAAGGAGGCTGGTATAGAGGGCCTGGTTGGGATCTAAGGGAGAGGGTTAGTTAATCTCTCCGCAGTTGGTAGGATCCAGGAGGTTTACCAGTACATGGCCGGGGACTCTCCCCGTAGTTGTCACTAGGGCCCATGTACCGGCCTGGGTCATTGCAGTGGGTAGGATGGGGGTTGGGGTGGAAAAGGGAGGGCGAGCTGCTGGTAATGTCAAGAGAGGCGGGTCGTGGTGGCGGGCAAGACAGCAGGAGATACAGTGGCCCAAACATGGAATATCTACATTGTCAGCGGTAAAAGGCAAACAAACATGGGGGCTTCCCAAGTGGAGTTAGGGATAAGGGTCCAAAGGAAGGGGCAGAAGAGCAGGGTTTTAAAATCACCTCCTATAATATTAGAGGGCAGAATTCACTGGTAAAGCGAAGTAAGCTGGAGCATTTTTTGAGGCATGAGAAACCAGACTTTCTCGCGCTCCAAGAAACCCGTATATACAAAGGAAATATAGACTGCGAATTTGGATAAGGAGATATTCTCTGACGTTCCAGGCTAATACGAAGGACAAAAAAGCAGGGGGGCTTACTAGCGTTCAGAAACAATCCTGATATGGGGATTTTGGGCTCCACGCAGGATACGTTATGAAGATATCTATTAAGTTTCGTATCAAGACAGAGATATTTACTGCAGCAACAGAGTATGCACCTAACTCCAGACTGGATGGTTTTCTCAGGGCCACTTGGCAGCACTTGAAACCATTGCAGAAGGGTATGTCGTATTAACAGGTGACTTCAATATAGTTTAGGATGCGGTATGGATCGAAGTCACGTAGGGTATGCGCCACGGGCACACCGTCCCAACAACTTAAAGAAGAATTCAAACATTCATAGATTGGTAGATATGTGATAGAGTTTGTAGGTGTAAGGAAGCGGTATTCACATTCTATTTGTATGTTCATAGATCCCAATCGCATATAGACTATATCTGGGTGTCCTCCCGACTGGCGGGAAGAATTTGTGAAGTATCCTTGGGGGCGATTGCGCGATCTCATCATGCACCGCTGGGGGCACTGTTAGACATGATATTTTGACGAAAGGGACTATGGCAGTCGGTATTACCGGAATGAATCCTAGCGGATACGGTATTCTCAGCTAAGATAGGGGAGAGGTTTCACAGCTATTTTAGAGAGAATGAGATGGAGGATAGCTCTCCGCGGGTATATGGTGGAACGCCTTCAAAAGCGGTAATGAGGGGGGAATTGATCGCATGTAAAGCCCTGAAGGAAAAACTGAGTCGGCCGTTAGAGGAGGATTTAGAGGCTCAACTTAAGAATATTATGACAAAAATTGATAATTATCCAACACGAGACACGTTGAAAACATAGAGCAGTATGCGGGCAGCTCGAGATATTAAGGGCAACAAAAGGCAGAGAAGACCCTTCTTAGGGGCAAACAATATTATTATGTTAAGGGGAATAGGGCGGGGAGGTTGTTAGCACGACAAGGATGACAGAGGGGGGGCATCCAAATGATCCTAAAAATGAGGGTGTTTTGAACGCTTCTATGGAGCTTTGTATTCCTCAGAAAGGCCTTGGGAAAAACGTCAGACTTCCTATTTGCCTGGTGTAACTCTTGATGCTGTCGAGAGAACACATGGAAGATTTGGAGAAGGAGATCACAGAGGAGGAAGTTAGTTTAGCTATTGGCAAACTCCCCTTAATAAGGCGCCGGGTCCTAATGGCTTTACTGCAATTCTTTTATAAGAAATATCAGAAAGTCCTCATCCTCCACTTAACGAGATTATATAATTCCTTTGAAAGAACTGGGCACATTACAGCCTCAATGAATCAAGCCAAATTGATGATATTCCTGAAACCGGGCAAAGACTTGACACGGTGCAAGTCTTACCGTCCAATAGCGCTAATCAATATTGACACTAAAATATATACTAAGATTTTAGCCTTATGTCTGAAGGATAGACTTCAAATTTTAATAGGACCAAATCAGGTGGGTTTTCATAAGACAACGTCAAACTTTTCACAATGTAAGAAGGGTCTGTCATTTAATAGAAAAGATACAGAGGCTCAGGATTCCTGCAGTGGTTCTTGCATTAGATGCCAAAAAGGCATTTGACAGGGTGGAAAGGTTGTTTCTTTTTCAAATAATTACAAGAATCGGGTTTTGGGAACGCTACCTCCTAAGGAAACAAGCCAATTATCAAACCCCTTCCTTTACCCTGCACATGTCCATTAAATCGACAGGTTTCTGGTTCTATCCCAATGGAGCGGGGGACCAAACAGGGATGCTTGTTGTCTCCCTTGTTTTATGCAATTTATTTGGAACCACTTCTCCAGCCTCTATGTGAAGCACCGGGAGTGAAAGGTATTCATTTTGGGGGACGCGAAAATACAATAATGACATTTGCAGGTGATATGTTGTTGGCTCTTTCGTACCCCGTGGCGTCTTAAAGGCTGTAGTTTTGGAACCTGCTCTCTTTGGGGAGATCTCGGGTTTAAAAATGAATACACATAAAATCGGAGCTATTCAATCCCTCACTGTCGAGGGAAAAGAAAAGTGATATACGGGGGTGCACCCAATTCCAATGGGCAGAACACAAAATCAAATATTTAGGGATTCACATTACGAAGTCTATTGCAACGTTACACAATAGGCAAATTATACCCGGTTACTCAGTACACTCAAAACCGACTTGTGACAATGGAATCCGCTACCGATTCCGGGATGGGGCGTAGGGCTGCGATTAAAATGGTGACCATCCCATGTTTTCTTTACCATCTTCAAGCCCTGGCGGTGTCCTTGTCCAGTCACTCAATCGTCTATTATCTACATTTATTTGGCAGAACAAAAGACCGTGGGTGGCCCTGCGAACTCTAACGGCCATGAGGAACGGTTGTTCCCGATTTTAGACAGTACTATTGGGCGGCCCAATTGCGAGTGCTGTCTGTTAGGAAGAATTCTCATAAATGTGCTAATTCCTCTCTACCCTAGAGACCCCCAGCTATTTTGCTGACCTTTGGGACTTAATTCTGTTTGTTTTCTGTATTTGTTTCTTTCGATTATGGAGTTTTAGACAACTCCATAGGCATCATCTTTTCATGTGTGTTACACAGCACCCTCAGTGCAGTGATGTCATGCTGAGAACCTGGTGTCTGCAGAAGCTGCTGAACCCCCCGACAATCCACCCAAAATGTGGCACTCTGAGCTGACATAAATATAACTGCTCAGTTTACCTCACTTTCAGGGGAAAGGGGGAAGGGACAAAGAAACAAACACCAGGCTGGAAGCTATCAACTCGCTGGTTCTTCACCTGTAGTTAAAACATAAACATGCAATATACCTCGTTACTCATGGGTTACTATACTAACCTTAAACTCTAAATCCTTTACCAAAATAGTTTAAAAACCATACCTGGTACTTCTCTTCAGAATGCCCAGAGAAGTGATAAGCAGACAAGACTTCCTTACTTGTGGACCAGAATCTTATAGATCATTCAGCCTTCTCAGTAGGTCCATGAATGTAATTTAACTTTGTAGTTAGTCTGCTCAACTCTAAGATTCTTGAACTAGGTCTTCAAATAAGTTTTAGGAAGTTCTTTTAAGTTCTTGTATTTGTTTTTAATATTTTCTTTGTAGAGTGTCTTTTTCTCAGGAACGAATTTAACTTGCGATGGAATCTTCACGTGGAAAGCCAGCACACGCGCTAAATTCCAAAATTTCTGCACACGCTCGAACGCCGGCGATCCTGGCTTGTCTGAATGTGGGCGGGGTGCGAGCACCGGGGAGATTCACATCTTTTTTAAAAAAACTGACATTTAGGAAGCACAGAGAGAACTTAGACTAATTGCCTCATGTGAAGGTGTCACGAAGGGTTACCAAGGAGATAGTCCCGCCCCCACGCTCACACGAGGAGGTGGGACGGAAGGCACGCCTGTCCTGTCCTGTCCTATCCCGGAAGACGGGCAGTGCCGTCAGCTCCTTGGTTACGTTGTTACTAGGCCACGCACGGGCATGCGCAGCTGCAGCCCGTTCTACGAGCAGTTCGCTCGCGAGCAGAGTCAAGGTAAGAGGTCCTGCCGAGTCACGGCATTCCACGCAAGCAATTAAGGTCACTAAATAAGCTAGAGAGCTCACAGTCTTTCTCCCTCTCTTAACAGAGACACTGCATTGATGTATCAACTTTTATCAGACGTTTACACATTTACGAGACAGCTAAGGTAATGGAATTCACACATTGCTGAATTCACACCTTTACTAAAGCTAAATGGTAACGACATCTGCATGTAGAATGACACTAACGTTCACATTGCACTTTTTCTCTTTTGTATTTCTTTTATGTGATGAAACCAATCTCCTTACTGGTATGGACATTTAACATTTATGATCCATAATTTATACACATGTTACGTGATGAAATTTATGTTGCAATTTAGCCCTGAAGATGGTGCTAGTCACCGAAATGCATTGGCAAGAGCTGTGATTTTTGGTAGAGGAATTGGGAAAACGTCTAATGTGTTTTATGATTGAACACAAGTACCGAGTAAAAACTTTGATAAATGAAGTGGCTGAAATCCCTTTTTTCTAAAAGAATCAAGTCTAATGATTATGCTGAAGTTCAAGAATTATCTAAATTAACTACCAATTGAATATAACTTCAAGTACCGGATTTAGCCTCCAGGCAGGAGGCAAGCAGTGAGCACTGGGTGCTATGGGGTGGTCTCCACTCCATTTTTTATACCACATTAAAATTCTCTCCCATTTATTTCAGTTATGTCTATTCCCAGGTCTGCCTCCAACCTCGGTTTCAGTGATTCACTTTTAGCGTTCGGCATATCCAGCAGCTGGCCATACAGTCTGGACACCAGTCTCCAACCCACCCCCAGACTATGTATCAAAGTCAGCAGGGGGGTCTGCCTCCGGCTCCTCCGGCCAACTCTCCCATTTCTCCTTTGCTACCTTCCTGGTCCTCCGATACCATAAGAACTGTCAGCTGGGAACACCCTCTTTTTCCCTCAGAGATTCAAATTCCTTAAAAAGTACCCTTTTCATACATGTCTCCCCAGGTGTAAATGCCTCATCTTTCCCAGCGCCGTAGGCTTGCTAGGTCCAGGCTGGTGTTACAAATAACAGCTGCAATCGGGGTATCTGGTGAGTAAGGGTGTCTGCGAACCAGTAACCTTTGAGCCCTGTTTCATACCCGTGTGCCCAGTTCTACTATCATTGGTACTACCCAGACACCCGAGTGGGACCCACCATATTTCTTTTAAATGCAATGGTGTCACCAACTGTTCTATCACCCTTGTTTCCATGATGGTCTCGTCTGCAAGATAGTATCTCTCCATGCCTGGAAACCTTACCCCTCCCTCCTTGTACGGCAGGGTCAGCGTGACCAAGGATAGTTTGTGTCTGGCAGGCCCCCATAGAAACTCTCTCAATATTACATCTAGTAGGTGGAAGAATGCTTTGATGTAGCAATGTATGTTTTGGAAGGAATATAGCAACCTTGGCAGTACCATCATTTTGACAATAGCAACCCTGCCCAACATCGATAGTGGCAATTTAGACCAGAACTTCATGGACTTCCTCAAGCCCTTCACCGTTACCACAGTATTGTTCTCATGCATCAGTTCAGGCGTATGCCAGACATTCACTCCCAAGTATCTGAACGATTCCAGCTGCCAGCGGATCCCTACATTTAGGAGGTCTCCCTCCTTCCTACTTGCTAGCCCAGCCACTGGGTATATGCAAGATTTCTCTTTGCTGAAGCTGATTCCAGACACTTTTGCAAAGTTTTCTAGTATGTCCAGGATTACTGGGAAGTTAATGTGTGGGTCCCTTATGTAAAGCAACACACCATCGGCATACAAGGATAACACGTGGTACGTGCCCCCCAACCCTAATTCCTGCATCAAAAAAATGTTTTCTGAAATATATAGCAATTTGCTCAAGTCCCAGCACATAAAGCATCGGTGACTGCGGGCAGCCCTATCTGGTGCCCCTCTGCATTTTCCAAGCTGCTGAGACTGTCCTTCCAGTTTTCACCCTTGCTACTGGCGCCTCAAAGAGTAGCTTTATCCACTTAATGAAGCGACCCCCGAACCCAAATTCCCTCAAGACAGCAAGTAGCCACTCCCAATAAACCGAGTCCAATGCTTTTATGGCGTCCAGAGAGACTATCGCGTAATGGTATTGCAAGTCTGCTATGTTCGCCACAATGTGTTGCAGTCGCCTCAGGTTTACAGTCGTATTTCGACCTGGTATAAACCAGTTTTGATCTTCATGCACTATAGACCCGATGACTCTCGACAGCCGTTTAGCTAATACAGTGGTCAGTATTTTGACGTAGTTCAGCATTGCCAACAGTCTGTACGAGCCACATTTATCTGCAGGTTTTCCGGTCTGGGTATTGGGATAATTAGGGTCTCCCTCATGCTTCCAGGTAGCACTCCCTTTTCATATGCCTCCTTAAACACCTCGTGTAGGATTGGGGTCAGCTCAGAGCCGTATGCCTTATAAAACTCTGGGGGTAGCCCATCACCTCCCAGGGACTTGCTGGTTGCCAGGGACTAATCGGCTCGCTTATTTATGTCTTCAGTCAACAGATCCCCTTCCAGCGCATCGCGATGTCCGTCGGCCAGTCTGGGGGGGGCCTATTTCTTCAAGCGTGTCTAGTATTTCACCTTGGGATATTAAGGTGTCGTGGCCGTATAGTTGGGAATAGAACGTTTTAAAAAAAGGTATTGTTGATTGAGCTCTGCGACTTAGGCATCTGGCCCATGTCGTCTTTGATTGCTGCAATCATGTGCCTCAGGTTTTCCTTCTTGCACAGCCACGATAGTAACCTGCTAGGTTTGTCCCCTTCCGAGTGTACTCTAGTGGCTTTCGCTATGTGATCAAATTTCGCTAACCTGCCCCACGCATCCCGGCAACTCCCTCTGGCCAACGCTAGTTCCTTTTCCAACTCCCTCATTTTCTGGCCCGTGGCTTCCATTTGCCTGATCTTCTCCTGCCACAATTCCAAAACGCTTCGAAGCGTCTTCCCGATTCCCCCCGCGCTAGCAATACCTTCCCTTCTCACCACTACCTTCAACGCCTCCCAGACTGTGCTCCAATCCTTCACACTTCCCACGTTATGTCCTGTATATTCTACTAGTTTGCTCTGGAGTCCCTCTCTGAAGTCAGAGTCCGTCAGTGCCTCTGCCTGCATACGCCATTGTGGTATGGGCAGCTTGGGGCCTCGCATCTTCCATTCCATGACCAGTGGTGAGTGGTCCGAAATCGATTTGCCCAGATATTGTGTTGATTCTACCTGCAGGAGGCGAGCCTCATCTATTAGCAGGTAATCTATTCTAGTGGATAGCCCGTGAGGTGACGAAAACTCTCGGTCCTGTGGGTGTAGCTCCCTCCACACATCTGCTAGGTCTAGGTTCTCTAACACACCGTTCAGTGCCATTGGGGCCCCCATGGCCCTCTTCACTGGCGGGGCTGATCTATCCAGATCCACGTCCCTGACACAGTTAAAGTCGCCACCCAGATAAAATATACAATCTCATTAAGGGGCTATCTTGGCGCACAGTCTGTTTAAGTGCGCTGGGATCCCATGAGTAGGCTGATAGGAGTGAACCATGTACATTTCTAATTGCTTGATGCTCCCCATAAGTATCAAGAATCTTTCATCCACGTCCGCTTCCACCTTCGACAGGCAGAAGGGCACGCTGTCATTTATCCAGGTGTACACTCCCCTTGCATACTTGGAGTACATCGCTCCGTATCCTTGCCCTCCCCAGTGTTCCTGTACCTTATGCACATCATCTGCTGTGTGGTGGGTCTCCTGCAGTAATGCAATCAAAAACCGGTTCCTCCTCAAGTAGGATTTAATTCTATTCCTACCCATATAGGTACCCATCCTTCTGACATTCCAAGTTAGTACCCTTATGTCAGCCGCCATGTTGTGCGTTTACATTGTCCATCCCGGCCCACTCCTGTTTACCCACCACCAAGTTTTTTATAACAGCCCTCCCCCACCCTCTCCCCTTGGTCAATTTTTTACCAGTTGTGCACCACCACGTTTTACCCGTTTCTGTGAAGAACATGTAACTTTCCAAACACCAACAAAAGTAACCAGCTGCGCCCAGCAGTTGCTCCGTTCAAGCAAAGCTCAGGCGCCCCCACGCCTTCTTGCCCATCCAGGTCGTCGTGCACAGGTTTTTTGTAGTGTCAGCAACAGGCCGACACCAATCCTTTCGCAGTGTGCGTTTGTTGGCCCATGCCAAGTGGCCCAGTAGTGCTTCCGTCCTAGTCAAATTCTGCATCTTGGCAGCAATATATTTTACTGGCTTCAAGGTCAAACACCTCCCTTCGATCCGTCTGTTCGTCACAGTTGCCAGTTCCCGGTTTCTTCATGCAAGAGCATAGGCTATGGTATAGTTTCTTCTCCCGTGTACAGGTTATTGTGTTCCAGCCATATGGTTACCGCCGCCGCCGGGGTCTCGAGGAACAATGCTCGGCCTTTGTACAACACCTTGAGCCTCGATGAGTACATCAGCATGTGCTTGAGGTTTAGTTGCCGCAGTTTGGCCTTGATCGGGACAAAAGAGTTCTTTGCCCTTTGCACTGCCGGCGTGTAGTCCGGGTATATGGCGATTTTGGCGTTATCCCTTTTTCTCTCTCCTCCTTCCCTCGAATACCGTAGTATGATTTCTCTGGCCTGGAAATTCAGGATCTTAGCTATTATTGGGCGGGGGTGCGATCCCGGACGAGGTCTTTTCGGTAATGTTCCGTGGGCCCTCTCCACCACAAATCCCTGCAAGAGACGGGCAGCATCAATTTCTTGTTGCAGTAGCGTCTCTAAAGTTTGTAGGGTTGGGTCCTTCCATTCACACTGGAATTCCCAGTAGACGCACATTACTGCGTCTGGCTCGCCCTTCCGAATCTTCCGCTCCGACTCCAGGACAGTGTTTCTCTTTTCTAGCTCCTGTACCCTGGTCTGTAGATCTTTCAGTGTTTCTGCTGTTTCCTTCTGCTCCGTTTTAGTGGCCGCCATTCGTTCCGTCAGATTGCGCATGTCCTGCCTCATAAGCTGCATGTCTTCTTTCACCTCCCCCATTTTGGTGTCTATGAACGAGCGCAATGCTGCTATTGCATCCAGCACTTGCTCGTCTTGCCGTCCTCCTTTGGGGTTTCCTGTGCTGGTCTGGACCCATTGCTGGCCTGGGGCCGATCTCTTGCCTTGGACGCGGCAAAAGAGTCCATAATTGAGGTCTTGCTTTTTTCTTTTGTGAGGGCATTTCCTCCTGGTCCCCTTGAGGCAACAATTAGCCATAGTCTCAGCGCTGCCAGCCAGCCACTGCCTGGCTGTGCGCTTGTATGTGCTCCAGCCGTGTCTAGAGCCTTCTCCCTGTCAACAGAGTGTCCAGCACTTTCCAGTAACACGTGGTCGTGCTCTCGGGAAAATGTGTTTGCTTGTTTGGCTGTCGCTCTCTAGTTCTCAGATTTAAGGGTTACTGTGTTTCCGTCGTTCAGTCTAGTGCCGAACGTTGCCCTCAGCAGTTTGCCACTTCTCTTGGGGCCCAGCAGTGCTAGTTGCGCTCTTTGCTTCCACTTTGCACTTGGTCTTATTAGTCTGTGTGGATGGCGCAGTCTCACCTCAGTCCGTAAGTGTTTCTGCTATTTAATCAGGGGAGGCAGCCCAAGACCGTAATCTTCACTGTTCCTCCCTCAAATGCTGTTTGGTGGTCGGGCTGTGTTGCGGCCTGGCATCACTGGGACCCTTTGGATCACAAAGCAAGTGCTGCAGTATCGGCACCTATGGTGGTTACCTCAATAGGTGGTGCGTAGCTTCTAGTAGCACACCGCAATTTTCAGGTACCCCAAGTTCCGATGGGTTGTGTCTTGTGCTTACTTGTGGCTTGCTGTGCTGCTAATTGGGCAGTCTACACAGGTTAGTGTCTCATTTCAGCTCTTTGGCCTTAGGACCTAGTCTTCCCCCTTCTAGGCAGTGTGTAGCGGCCAACGCAGCGTGCCAGTACAATGGGATATCCAGTGCTTGTGTTACTACAGGCAGTGGCAGCACTTAATGTCCATCACTCTGTGGTAGGTTGTGCTACTGTTGTGTCCTCGGGCTCTCCACCTCCATTTTATGGCCCCCGTGTCCCCTTCACCCCTGCCTGCGCGTGTCTCCCTATGCTCCGGGGGCTGCAGTGCTAGGATTCCATGGCTGGCCTGTGGGGCGGCTTCTGAGCAGCTGCAAGCGCGCTGGCCCACCTTTGTTGCCTCTGTGTTCCGGCTTCCCCGCAAGCCCTCTTTCCTGAGCTCCGGGTGCCGTTGCGCAGAGAAGGTGGTCTCCTCTTCTGTTTCGTGCTCCGGTCCGCTGTGTCCTTAGTTCGGCTACTGTGGACTGTAACGACTCCAGTTGGGATATGCAGAGGCACAGGCTCCGGCACGTCCGTTTGAGCTCCACTGCGTGGCGTGGCTTCAGTCTCCTTTGGATATGTGGCCGCGGTTAGTCCATCATTCGCTGCTACTTATTTGCCCCCCGTGTCGCCCCCCGCTCACCACAATGTCCGCCGCGTTGTTCCCTCGCTCCTTTACGTCTCAATCCACAACTACTCCGCTGCGGTCTTCGGTCCTTCGGTTCCGGTCTGCCTGTTGGTAGGGTTCACCTACACTGCGGGATTCCAGTCCGATGCAGCGGTTGGCAGCGCCCTCACCCTCTGCCTCAGTGTCGCCCTCTGGGTCTTGCTCTAGCCTTGGATTACTGGCTGGCGATCTGCCAGCCGGCTTCCCCTCCTAGTGCGATCACTGCTACGCCCGATCTCGGACCTCCCAGCTCCTCCGGGGCCTCTCCGAGTCTTGTTGTCTGCGCCGCCTGGTCCGCTTTGCTTGGGTTGTTTCTGTGGGGGATCCAGAGTTTCAGGACTCCGTCCGCTACCATTGATCAGCACGCCAGCAGCCCTCTGCGCCTCCCAGCGTCGCCATCTCTGCTTTCCTTCTCACCAGCTTCGGCCCCTTCTCCACCTCACAGTCGAGCCGCGTCCGCCATCTTGCTCGTGCCTCTCTGCACACCAAGGCTGGAGTATCAATTGGAACACCTTTAACCGTTTGCTGCGGCTCAAATCCTTGTACACCGCCAGATTTTAGGATTTAATGGAGGATGTCGACAGGGGCTCCAACTAGGCTCGACCTTACACGGGCTCAATCCACGCCCCCCACAGTTTGTCACCAAGAGGGTAGTTAAGTTGCGAACAATAAAAAGTGAAGCTACTGGCGCAGCAAAGAGTTTATAAGAACCCAAGTGGGATGTGCCAATGAAGAGAGAGGAATGTATTCAAAATAGCGGGTGTCCTATAACCCACAGAAAGTAGGAACAATACTAAAAACTATTGAAACATGTTTTGGAGGGATAAATTAATGTCAATTAAGCATCAATTAACCTATGAATAAATAAAAATGCATCAAAATTCTATTCAGCATCCACCTCATAAAATAAAATCTTAACATGACCTAACAAAAAGATATATTTCTTAAAGTAACATGAAAATCATTTAATTAATACCAATCGTTCAATAAAATAACGCAAATAAAGCCAAACACTATACACAATAAATAAAAAAATATAATACAATAATATTAACACAATTTCAAATGTTTGAACAAATGTAAAATAGTTGTATCTACAAGTTTATAATTTAGGGATGGATATATAATAATCATAATAAACTACCAACATCAACATTTAATCAGAAAAAACGTCTCCAACCGGTTTCGACAGAACGTAAAATGATTCTTGGCTACGTCTTCACCAGAGTAGATGCAATCTCAATTTAATCAAGGGGGAGGCAGCAAGCTAAAACAACAAAACAATCTTCCATCAGGAGTCTCCCACACCATTACAGCAGTAGGAACACTTTGGTTTGGAGAAGAGCCTTTCAAGGGGTTGGAATAATGGTTATGGAGTTGGGAAGGCAACCATCATTGCTGCAGCATGGTGCATCGGGGCAAGACATATGTTCCGTAGCACGGTAGAGGCAAAAGCGTATTTAGAGCTTCTAGGACCAGTAGCTCAGGAACCGTAAGCATGATGAAGATGTCGATATAGCAACCATCTGATTTTCTGCTCTCACTGCTGCCGTTTCTCCCTTCCTTTCCCCCATTTCAACATAAATTTAGGTGATGAAAATTACTTTTGAAACAGGCTATGTAGTATTGATACAGAAATATGGTGGAGACTATGTCCTGCTGGTTACAATAAAGTAAGATAAATGTACTTTATTTACCCTGGACGTTGTCTATGGACAGCTAAAGCTCTGACATGTTTAACCGATTGGTAAGAAAGACAGACTCAAGAAAAATGAAAACCAATCACATAACAGTTCATGCAAACCATAATGTGTAAAGGTTTCAAATGTATATAATTGTTATACGATAACAACCCTTTTAGGAACTGAGCCAAAAGGAATACAAGATCTACATAATGTATATGGCAAATGGCATCTTAAGAGTTTTTTTGGCCTGTTAAAACACTTACCTGCACATAATTGATGAAGTCTTCTTTGCCGATTGCCCTCCTGTGTATTCTGTATTCGAGAGCCGATACCTTTTTAATTACTGCCCTGTAACAATACAACCACAATTTTATTCACAGTAATTTTTATCAGCCGTTTTACAGCGTTCTCCCATGTATTATATGTAAAAGGTAAACGCACTTGTCAATAAACGTTTCAGACACACTCAAATTATCAGGCAAGCCTTGCTCTACAGGTAGCCGTGAAAAGCTATAATAATGTCCTATTGTGCAACAATTAAAAGTTTCTCAAATTGTTGAGGAAGATACTTGTATTCTTGTACCCAATTATAAATGACACACTCTTCCTTTTGGCAGGATGGTGATTTGGCCTGCTCCTAGTTGCCTGCCAGAAAAATCAATACATCAAAAATCTCGGACCAGTGACTAAGAGCTAGTTCAAATATATAGGTAAGGGTACAAAGAGACTGCTAGAAATAATTGAACAGGTTTTCCGCTCAGTACTGTTTGCAAATTGATTTTGGGGTGCAAGTCTGAACACCACAGTTGAGTCACAATTGAGCTTTCACGTGGGTTCCATGACCCACCTTTTCTTCTATTCTGCCACCTTCCACCTAAATGTGTAACAAAGGGGGCACTACAGGTAACTAAGAAAAGAATGAAAAGTAAAGAATGAGCCACTTGCTCCTCACAAAGGCATAGTGCTAATAATGTGTGCTCTTTTGGCTTGCCCCTTTCTTTCCCTACGCAACCACTCTCTCAGCCTTATTTTCTTTTGCATTTGGTCAGCTGAAACAAGGTTGACTTTTGAAGAACATGAGAGCCGCTTATAAATCAATGCGCTCTACAAAAAAAGCATAATGAAACCCATGCAGACGGTAGTCATTTTTGTGTAGTTCCCTTTTAAGTAAAAATCAATTTTGATGACTCAGGGTAATTAAAAAATGAGTCCAGGGTGTGAATTTCTAAGTGCGAGTTTCTAAGTGGCAGATATAAATAAATTCCACGTTTTGACCATGGTTGTATGTGACCAGTCTGTGTATCCATCAGATTTCTTTTTCCAACAGGCTTCTCTGTACATTTGGACCGCCTTTAACAGTGTACAAAATCCACCAAAGTAGATAATTAGCGGAGCGTTGATACTCCGTGTAGTGGCTCACCATCGGGGCTGCAACATTTTTGATCTATGTTCAGAGATTCTTATATGGACAGACCTCATTGTTTGGCCAACATAGCGTAGCCCGGACAGACATTCAATGCAGTATATTGCTTGACTGGTTTTACAATTGGTCATGCTGCAAATGTTCTTTCCCCTATTGTGAATGTTTTCATTTTGCTTGTGAACTTTCAGGCAACACTTTTACCACATGGATAGTGGCCAGTCACCACTCGGATGTTCCGTAGTCCAGTACAAGGTATTTCTTTGATGAACTGCCAAGTGTCCCAGTTGATCACGTAGGTTCTTGGCCCATTTGAAGGCAAATCTTGGAAGTGGTTCTTCTGGTAGATTGAGCCGTACAAATATTTACTTATCAATATTTTAACCTGGTTGGTGGGTGGGCCATGAGCTATCACACAGATCATGTTTGTTTGTTATGATCGTCCTGTTCGAATTTTAAGCGTAAGTAGGGTCTCTCGGTCTGTGAATCTAGCTCGTTCTTTAGACGTTGATAGCAATTTCCGAGCGTATCCACGTGCTTTAAGTCTCGCATCCAACTCTTCTGCGTGTTCGTAAAATTCCTCAAGGAATGCACAGTTCCTCCTGATCCTCAAATATTGACCATGTTTTCTTTAATGTGGGGGTGAGAGGTTGATTACTCTCAAAGTGTAGCACAGTGTTTCCATCGCTACTCCTGTGGTATGAACTACATCCCAATTTGCCATAATTGTGTCTAACTATCATGTCCAGGAAATGTATTTCCAAACGGTCGTATTCCATTGTGAATTGAATATTGTTGTTGCGCTGATTGAGCCAATTGAGAAAGGATTTAAGTTTTTCTTCCGAGTCATTCAATATGAATATCACATCATCTATGCACCTTCTCCAGTTTTGAATCTGTTCCCAAAACGGATTCTGGTTTGTCATGGTGTGTTATGATTCAATGATGGCCATGAATAGGATGGCCAGGCTGGGCACAAAAGATGCCCCCCATCGCTTTCCCTTTAACCTGAAGGTAGAATTGTTGGTTGAAAACAAAAACGTTTTTGCATAAAGCTAGGGTCATAGGTTCTACTATAAAGTTGTGTGGGACACTTGTTTGAAGATGTAGATGTTTTTGTATGCATTAAATGGCCTGATTTTGCGGGATGCTAGTGTATAAAGATTTAATATCCATTGCGACGAGAAATTGGTTGTCGGATTGAAGTTCAATTTTTAAAAAATTTGGATACCGTCCGTTGTGTTTTTAAGATAACATTCCGTCAGGGCAGTCATGGGTTTAAAGAATGTGTCAACAAACGTGCATTTGGGTTCTAAAATTGAGCCACATCCCGAAACAGTTGGACTTCCCGGAGGTTCATGCAGTCTTTGTGAATCGTTGGTAACGCATAGAAAATTGGGGTCTGTGGTTGCTGTTAAGGAAATCTGCTTCTTTTTTCTTTACCCATCTCTTTGAAGTCCATAGGAGACTGTCTCCGAAATGCTGAGGCTTAACTCTTTAGTGGGATCTTTTCCTAACTATATGTAGCTTTCTGTGTCGTTTAATACATGACCCATCTTTTGGTATTGCCTGGCCGTCATAATCACTATGCCTACTTGTTTATCTGCAGGTTTAATGATTAATTTCTTGTCAGCTACAATTGAGTTCAGGGCTTCCCTCTCTTCTTTGGATATGTTATGTCAGAGAGTCACTTTTCTGTGTTCAAGTGTACCAAATAAGTTTTTCAAAAGTTAGAATATCCCTCAGGACTTGGTTGTCCAGATGGGTGAAGTTAGAAGGTGGGTGAAGTCCTGAATCAGTTTCTCTCGTCTCCTCAGGTTGTTCCTTGAAAAGAGTGTGTAGACGTATCGTTCTCAGAAATCTGCACACTTGCATTCCAGTGTCAAACCAATCAGTGTGTTTTGATGGCACGAAAGTGAAACCCTCCGATAGTACGGTTATCAGTGCTCAAAAAAATAGGCATACTGTGAGGATCATTAGTTACTGGAATGACCGTCTGCTCTGTCTTGTTCGTCTTCTCCCTGTTCCGTATGGTTGTGTCCATGGTGGTGGCCCCCAATTGTCTCCTCCAAATCCCCCTCGGCCTAAAAAAAGGGGGCGGATGGGTGGTGGTGTGGATGGGTAATTCCTAGAAGCTGGTTCTTGGTTGTATCTAATGTTATCATCCATTGCAGAGTCTGAGAATGTAACCCACCTTCTTCTGCCAAAAGGTCTGGATTGTGAGGAGGTGGCCCCATTTCTATTCAAGGTTTCCAGGTAATTACCTTTTGTGTATGGATATATTCCTTCCAATTTAAATTCTCTAATGTCTTTTGTCAGTTTCTTTGGCTTGGTCGAAAGGTTTGTCGATGTCTTTCAATTGATCACATGCGCGGGTGCTGTATTCAAGAGTAATTTCTGTTCCGCTTTGTGATATTTCAATGTATCCCTAAGCAACAATGTTGCTAAACTAATTTACAAAAAGGTAGTGTGAACCCATTCTACCAGTGGTGGCTGGGGTAAAAAAATTCATATACAAAAAAAATATGTAATCCACCTTGTCGAGGGAAGCGCGACCGTCAGAGCAGGAAAGAACACCAGAGGCCAGGTGCAGCAGACTGTGCAGCGCCGATGGGGTACAACGAGCAGCCCAAAACCAGCTGCCAGAAGGGACGTCACAGAGACACTAAGCCACCACAGTATACAGGAATGGGCCTGGCACAGGACATCCCACTGAACGACCAGGGATTGGGCGTATTAAACCAATCCAGTAAACCACCAGGGTTTGAAATGGACAAAGGCCTTAGAGACCTAAAAAAGCAACTGGTCACGGTGAGCCATAACAGGGACCAGACCAGTAATGCAGTCAGACTGTCAGAGAAAATTGGTGGGCTTACAAACCCTTAAGAAGCCTTCCCAGTCCTAGATTGGGCAGGGTAAGTACCCAATCCCAGGAGAGTGTGAGGAATTGAAGTACGTGTGTATGAATGGTTTAGTGCAGGTTAGTAGGGTGAGGAAAGGGTGAGAAAAGGAGGAGACTGAGGAGGACGTCCTAGAGACCAGAGGAGGAGAGTGTGACAGAAGTGCAGAAGATAGAGAAGGGATTAGAGGTGCACTACACATTCGTATCTATGTGTAATAGAGGATTCTGTTAACATTCCTGTATTTATCAATAGGTTCTTGGGTTCAAATGAACCCGATTATTTCAGGTGCTGGAAAGTGTAGAATCTCTAGACCAACGGAGATCCCAAACGAGTGAATTACAAAGGATAACCCCTTATTTGCAAAGGGGTGAAACTTTCCTGCACTCTTGTAGGGTCAATGCCCTTCTTATGTCTTTCTTACTTGAAGAATAATCACTTTTAGAAGTCAAATGTTTTCACTTATATTATTGTTCACGGTATTCAAATAGTAACTATTTCAATCAAAGTCAATTCGAATACTGTATTACCTTTTTACGAGTAAATCTCAGAAGTCAAAAATACATATTTCCAAGAGAATCAGAAAATATACGTATTTTAATCAGGTAATTAACAATAGGTATTCATAGCATGTCCTTATAAACTTTGTAAGCAGTTTTAACTTCAAACTGTACACCATATTCAGTATTCAAAGTGAGGGCAAACAATTTCAATTCAAACATAAAAAATGTCAGGTTGTATCTGATAATTCACAGTCTATCTATTCCCCATTGACTTCATGGAGTTCTGTAAATATAAGTCTTTCGATTATAAAACATCCAGAATA
The DNA here is from genome assembly GCF_040938575.1 of Ambystoma mexicanum. Classification (NCBI taxonomy): domain Eukaryota; kingdom Metazoa; phylum Chordata; class Amphibia; order Caudata; family Ambystomatidae; genus Ambystoma; species Ambystoma mexicanum. The sequence continues at coordinate 864,404,745 of NC_090926.1, forward strand.
GTCTTTTTGAATTTATTTTCGGGGTCCAGAGGATACTTGGAACAATGTTTTTAAGATTAGTGCCAACGCGTTTCGAACTTAATGAAGTTCATCTTCAAGGCCATCAAGTGATCTGCTCCCTAGGGAAATGTCCATTCTGTAGGTAAAACAGAAATGGACATAGTTGTAGTGTTTTTATAATGTCTCGTTTGTTAAAATTAAAATAATATTGTCAATTTGTAGTTTTTTAGAATTTCATTCCATGTAAAGCGTAACTGACGTTTAGAAGTATGGAGATCAATACTCACCACAAGGGCGACTGTATTTTCTCCGAGGTAAGTAAGGTGTTGGAGAACAGCTGGTCATTCGCCCACAGGAAATGTTACCAGACTCAATGAAGCTCATTTCAATACAGTGCGTTTACAGCTTCAGTTTCACATAATACCTTCAATATTTGCTCATACAGAGTAACCGCATTGAGCCAGATTTTCGAGTGTGCTATGCGGCGGGACATAAACACATCTGTGTGTTCGGGATTGTATCAGGCTCATGATTTCCCATAAGCGCTCGTGACTTTTGTGATTGTATCTCTGTATATAAATCATCTGAGGGGGTATCTATGTAAGCGAAAAAAGGTAGCAGTGGTACAATAGTTCCATTTACCTTTCTCGTAGTGTTCTGCTCTTCTCACCGTGAGGCTAAAGCGGTCGCCAGCAAGATTGCGTTCTCGTAACTATAGTGACCGCGCGCATGCGTGTATCCTGATATAGCGCCCGCCATCTTGGTGTGGGCTCCTCGAATGAGTCCATGTAGTTATGGAGACCATTTGTGTTAGTATTCTAGCGGTGTTGTGTGTGTCACAGCCTGCATTTCAACGGATGAGAGTAATGGTTGTTGAGTCGCTTTACAGCTAACAGATTGGTAAATCAATCCTGCTGTCTTTCTGGGTGAATACGCTGACAGTAAAGAACGTAATTATATGACCCTAAGTGCAGTGATGTCGGAACGCTGGAAATTAACCCCTCGTTCCTCCGGAGCACCTGGGTCATCATCTGTCGGTTTTTTATAAAAACATCTTTCGCATGTTGCTCATATACAATTCGCATACGGGGGAGTGGAAAGAGATACTACCCCCATATTCAATTGTTGGATCATGGGGACCATATCTGGGGAGTGGCATTATACAGAAAACATATTGTATATTCAAAGAAAGTGGCTTAGAGCTGGCAAAATATTGCCTAGAACATAACATATATTCATATTAATTACATCAATCTCTTGAATAGTATAAGGCATCTGTTGGAGATTCCACTCACAATCTATTTGTTTAAACTCATAAGGCGATCCAATCCAGTTTATAGAAAGCACATTAAATCGAAATCACAATTCATTCCTCTTGGGTATTACGTATCTAACTTGTCAACCCAAAAGATTTCTCGTTGTAACAGTCTTTTCTGTAAATTGCCGCCTCTAGAGGCTACTTTAACTTGTTCTAAAATCACACACTTGACTTGTGCAATGGTGTGTTTCTGTTCTTTAAAGTGTGCTGCCACTGGTGATTTCGTATTCTGGGTTCTAATGTTGGATTTGTGCTCGGTCCATCTGGTTTTGACTTTGCGAGTAGTAATCCCTACGTAATAAAGGCTGCATGGGTATTTCAACGCATATACTAAGAATGTTGAAGTTCAATGCTCCCCTCTCCAGAGTATGGATGTGAAATATATGTACCTGTAATAACAATACTACAATGTTGACAATTATGGCATGGTTGAGTACCTCGATGCTGTAGCTTGGTCTTTGGGACATCTGTCATCTCGGCTTTTATCAGGCTGTTACGTATGGATTTACTATTTCTGTAAGGAAAAATCGGGTTTTCTGGAAAAAGTTTTTGTAGTTGTGGGTCTCATTGAACCGTAGGCCAGTTTTTCTTGATGATGCTTTTAATTTTCTTACTTTGTGTGGCGTACGTAGTTACATATACTAACTGTCCTTCAGTTTTTTTGTTTTTACTCTCAAAAAGGCTTTCGCTTTGTATGGTCTCCACTTTGGTTGCTAATCCGCTGATGGTACTTTGTTAATAGATGATGTTCGCTTCTAAAGTTTTAGATTGTTGTTTATATTCCTCTGTGTCAGAGATATTCCTCCTGTATCTGAGAAATTGACTACAGGTTACACTATCAAGTGTCCGTTGAGGATGGAAACTTGTTGCTAAAAGGACACTGTTTCTATCTGTTTTCGTGAAGATTGTGTTCAGGTGGTCTCTCTCCCAGTAAATCTGTACATCCAGAAAATAGATTTTTGTGTCGCTTGTTTGGGTGGTGAATTTAATCCGTCTGTTCATATTATTCGCCGTAGAGAAGAATTCCTCTAATTCATCTGGTGGGCCTGTCCAGATTCCAAATACATCATCAATGTAGCGGACAAATATTAACAGATGTCTTAGAAGTGCAGAAGATACCTGAGAGAGGGGTCTGTAGAGTAGCAGAGTAGTGGAGGGAGTGAGAGGGGGTAGGCTGTGGTCATAGAGAATAGAAAGTGGGAACAGTAGTAAAAGAAGGTAGTGGTGGTTGTAGTGAAGTGGTAGTAGCAGCGAAGGAGTAGTTGGGGCAAGAAGTGTCCAACACCCTACTCCTAGACCATGATCTACTGAGTGCCCAACAACCACAAAGAGACAACTACAGAGTGACCAGCACCCCGACTCCTGCTTCTGGGTGTCCAACACTCTCTCACTCAAATGGCACTGGTCCACTGGATCCCACAACACACCGGGTGAGGCAGAACGTAGGCCATAACACACACCCCTGCCCCCCCCCCCACGACTGGCACTACTCTACCACAACACCAATAACACTGCCCGCCTCAAACTTACTGGTGTTTTGCTAGGCCACCAGCTAAGTTTACAAAACAAAACAAGGCAAACATGCAAACTCACCAACACAATATGCAGTAAATGAGCAGACAAATGACTTGATAAATGAAGCAATTCCCTACTCTTTACAAGTCCAAGTCCTGAGCCACAAAATCTGCAAAATTATTTGGTCCTGTTGAGCCTAAAGTTAACATGCAACATAAAATGTGCTTCACCCCTACAACACGCCAGTACACTTCACCCACTGGCCATACTCTCACACAACATGTGCATTTTAGACAGATAATATACCAGCATGTCTTGCCTTGCTATGTATGACTTTTAGCCCTTTATAACTTATGTTTTGTCATTGCATGCTAGCTCTTGCTATACGTGGCTTCTTGAATGTTTGCAACCTTCACCAACTTGCTCATTATTCTACATGATACTATACTGCTCGTAGGCGTCCCATAGTAATTTTGACCCGCTGTGACTTTGCTCTGACGTGTCCTACTGTAAATCGGACACACTATGCTCTCCGATTCCCTGCACCCCTTCCCCAAGTCCCTTGAGCGTTTTCACTCTACTGTTGATCTGGTACCCACTGCTGCCTGCTGCTGTATTTTATACCCGGTTAGACTTTCTCCAATATGATTTAGGACCAGGATCTGGCATCAGTCTATTCATACCTGAAGCGCACCATTTCCAGGACACCACCATAGCCACACCAGCTATATGCTCCAAATGCCCATAAAAGTCTCCATTGACTGCTCCCTGCACTAGCAAGGTCAAAAAATGCATGGCAACTAAACCACCAACACATGTTATACTACAATGCTTTTGTGCTGCACGAAATCAGTGGTTTTAGCGTGCCTGGCTTGTCCGGAGATGGGTGTATTGTGTCCCCTTTGAGAGTATCCAGACCTTAGTCTGCCAAGGAAAAGCAATAGGGAGAAACGAAAGCAGATGGGAATGTAGGTGAAATCCAACAGACCTATGAATGGGGTGTTGTAGAAGGGGGAAAAGGAATGTTTTGGGTCAATGTGGATCCATTAAGGTAGACCATAGCTCAGGATTGCAGAAAGCAAGGTATGTGCTAAACATTTCTGGCAGGAAAAGAATTGTCTATGTGACGAAATTTAGAGAGCCAAAAGCTGGTCAATAACAGCGTTTGGCTGAATGATGTTCTCAATGTGCGCCAGCCGGCCAATTAAACCATGGTGGGCAAACACCCCACAAATAATTTGGGACTGCCAAGTCTGGAAGTCAGATGTGGCCCAATCTAGAGTATACTGTGTGAAAGTTTAATGCAGTTAGAGAACAAAACAGTAGGATAAAATGCTGTGGATATATTTTGGGATATGTTGTAAGTAAGGCACTCAGAAAGAGGGCATACTCATTTGATGTTCAGACAGCACACTTGCTATACAGCTCTGGGTTCCTGTGCAGCAGGGTGCGTGTGTTGCATTACTGCTACCATATGTCTAATGCAATTTTCTTGCATAGTGCTTTATGTCACAGTGGGGGCATCTCCAAGGGGTATGGATGGAATCTTTCAGGCTGAAAGCCAAAAATGTAAACACCAGTAGGCTCAACAATCAGCACGTACGGTGCCATTAGCCTCTGAACAGCAAGTACGATTAGTAAAGTTAAGTGTGTGAACCTGAAGACACTTCCAGGTTTGGGTATGTTTCAGTATGCTAGTTCCCACTTGAGAATACAGCCCTGGGCCTACAACCCACGCAGTCACTGGGCTCTACTAGCAAACCTTTGAAGATTCCTGGGGTGTTGTGGAGAGTGGTCACCTCTAAGGTGGTTGCTGGGTTCCTCTCAGAATAATCTGGGTAACAACACTTTCCAACGACTTCCCTGTACTGCAATTCCCTAGGTTAACAACAAATGGCATTAAGATGAACTCGCATAGCTCTAAAAAAACAGCTTAGTTAACTGGACAACCGTCCCTTTGTAAAGCACTGGCAAATGAACACTCCTACAAACAGACATCAAACATCAGAACACTACAACTCTCCAAAAACGTATAGATCACAATCCCGTCCATGCACTATGGGCACACTCTTCACAATACCCATCTAGAAACAGCCTCAGACATAGAACCCAGGTACTTAACTGCATGCTTCAACAAAACTGAAAAGCTGGATTGCATTTCTCCACTTAGCAAACCCAGAGACCATGCACGTATGGTATACATGAAAAATACGCAACACATATTATACTATACCCATTTAAAAATATGACTTGAATATTTAGCGCTAAAAAGTGTTCAAGGAAAACGTAGTGTTTCATTTGGTGGGGAATAGGCGTCGCCAGGAATCAAATTTAGGAGGGACAAAGAGGGGGGCACCTATGAAAGGTAATGTGTGACGTCACAAGCACTCCTGCAGTGAGGCTGTTGTGCACACCAACTACCCACATCCCACTGTACCTCCCCTCCCATCAGAACACAGGCACGACACCATTCAGTGACTAATGGGCCATCATTAGCAGTTTCTTGCCTACATTCTGATGGGAGGGGCTGCTAGAACACTGCTCCCTTGAGACAAAAGGAGTACTGCCCTGTGATCTGCAGACATTTGCCCCAGTGAGTGTCACAAATAACACCAGGAACGAGAACATAGTCACTGCTCGCCTGAGGCAGGGGGACACAAGCAGGGGACGCAGGATTTCAGAGGGGGGGGGTCTGTGCCCCCTTCCCCCCCCTCCCCCCCCAAGGCGGCCCCTTAGCGACGCCACTGAAAGTAAAGCAGGAAAATGTATATAAAGCAGGAAAAGGGTCATTTAAGACGATTGAGTGTAGTGAATAAAATGGGGGGGGGGGCTTTCTTATTTCCAACATCATTCTATGGGCAATAAAGTAATTTCTTCCGGGGATGTATCGCACAGCAAATTGGGTGGCCTTACCTTACCGCGTCATTCAAACAGTTACGTCCTCCCCCGAACCCAGCATTTGAAGTGTGTTCCCACCCCTGATAGAAACCGGGCAGTACAATTATCCCCTCACCTTATCTCCTTGTTTGTAAAGAGCCCAACTCTCTCCAACTGCTCGAGTTCTGGAATTCGATCTTCGATCTGTTGCTGTACGACCTCTGCCATGCCGAGAAACAAATACAATGTGCGCAGCACAGATCGCTCCTATTGATAACCTCTTTCTGAGGCATACACTTCTGTCTGTGTGTTATTAGAGGCTCAGAACATGAATACTGTCACACACGTGTATATGCATTAGGAACGGCAGAATTTCCATTTGAGAAACGGACCCAAGCAACGTGTCCTTCACGTCTCCCTCGTCACGTGAGGAGCACTTTACGTACAACTACATTCTACGATAACACTTGAACCTACGGATTGTTCAATCCCAATTCAGAGGGCAACGCTGAAGTTTAAATTAGATCGACTTCACACACCCTGTATCTTCCGACGCAGAAAGTTGCCTGCTATCTAAATTACCCGATATCGTTTGCAGTAAACCAGTTTACATTTAGGGACTTGTGGTTATGTGCAGAGAGGAGTGATTTCGCCTGCGCAAAAGGGGATGTTTGTATTGAAAAGTAGATATTCAGGGGGAGAGAATTTAGTCCTGCGCACAGGGGCGGAATATGGTAAACATTTGATGGGGGATCCCACAAAAGCCGGGGTGGAGGAGGGGCGGAGTTCTCACGAGGCGGAGTTCAGAGGGGGCAGAGCTGGCAACGCAACTACGCTCAAAGTAAATGTTCAACATAATAGTTTTTAAATGGTGCACTTTTTTTCATTCTGCTTTTCCAAACTCCACACTGTACATCAATTCCACTTTAAAATCACTTTGGAAGTGGGCAGAAAGTGGCTGTTGGGCTGCAGCATACCGCCAGACACAAGACCTGGATGTACTTTGGAATTATCTTGCTTCACATCAGTTTCGCTACAAAGCACCGTCGGCAAGAGGAAGCCGCTCTTCAGGCGCAACATTCACTTTGTGGCAAGGTGACTGTTTATTGACTCTACTGACTTTGTTGTGTTTATTGCTCTCATTGCTATCTACGAACCTCGGCTCTTGCTAACTGTTAGCTTCAAGCTTCACCTAGCTTCTATCTAAGCGATCCTGTTTCTCTTTCACTTGCAGTGACTGCTGTCACCGCCTTCTACCAGCCACGCACCCATGCCACTTCCTACTTCTGGCCCTTGCGCACGCATCGAAAGTGGCCGTTGGGCTGTTCGGCTGGTGGGGAAGGGGCTGCAAATTCTGAGTAACTTTAAATAACTTGCAAATTTGAAGCCATTTCTGCTTAAGGTGAAGTTGTTACTTGTTTGACATAAGACCTTGAATTTCTTTCTTTTTGACTTAAACATGGGGAAAAAGAAGATCCCTATGGTAATGAAAGACATTAGAGCTGATTTCTTTAACGCAGTTAGCACTAGACGTGCCAGTTTAGCGCGGGCTGCGGCTCTTCCTATTATTAGTGATGAGGAAGAGGCGCTGCTGCAATGCGCACAGGACTGTTCGCCGTTTTGTAAGACTATAGAGGACATGCTGGATCCTTCGCAACCTCTCTTTGAGGAGCTTGACCCTCCTGAGGCTAATAGAGGAAAGGTTAACACTCCAGATAAGGATGATGACTTGCCTGAAATAAACTCCCCAAAGGAAAGTAGCTTCAGTTATGACAACATTGCAGATTCCTTATTTAATCCATCTAAAGAGGCAAGTCTTATAATGGACCCTGAAGTGGCAAAGAAAAGGGATCTGGCCTCTATGGCAGCAGGACCTGATTTTGCAGAGACTGTATTTTTAACAGACTTCTCCTGTCAGAAATGAGAAAACAGACAGAAGCGCTAGGTAATTTAGTCTCAGAATTTAAGAAATTGCCACACTACTTAACTAAGTCTCTTGTCGTGGTAATGAACAAAGAAACCCCCAATTTCCTGGCCAATGTGAAAGGGATACTAAGGGACAATGTTAAAATTGATTTAGACAAATCTCCTACTACTGATGAGATAATTATAATTCCATCCAGCCAGGACACAGAGGGGCGAGGGGGCGCTTTAGTAGTTTCTGCTAATAACGAAACACATGAGGAGGGCTTGATGAATGATAAAGAAGTGAATGCTCCAGGGAAGAATCCTATACTTGACGAACTTGAGCCAAAAATATCAAAAAGACAGAGTAAAAAACTAGCCAAACAAAAGAAAAAAAATAACAATAACATGGCCAGAAATAAAACCTCACTAAAATTGATGAGAAAAGTGGATTTGAATCAACTTATGACTAAGGGGGATGCTATGTCTTTTGAGTCTAAAAAGAATGAGGCTAGGTCTTCTGAGTCTAAAAAGAATGATATAAGTCTGGGGGTAAATGGTCAATTTCTGGGTAGTCTACCCGGACAAGTCAACAAGGTTGATTCTGATACTATGGATGACTACACTGAGGGGGGAGAACTCTCTGAGTGATGCTTTGAAAAGAAAGACGGACGCGATGTTGAAACTGTTTAAAATGACTAATTCCTCAGACCTGGGGAGGAAGCCTGCAAACTCAACATTTGTTTGGGGGCAAAAGTTTCATGAGGCTTGTTCGGATACTAATGCTCCCAAAGTATCAACAATGTTTCACCCTGTACAAACTAATTGTATAGGGTGTCCTCGGGAAACAACTAAAGAAACATGTCACAGGGGGGGTACCCAGGGAAAACAAGCTGAAGTCACTGTTAACACTGGCCTGGGTAACCAAGAGTTGAGAAGGAAAGAGGATGCTCGAATGACCGAGAAATATATTGTTGACAACAATGATGCTTATAGGGATCATGAATCTTCACTCTCGAACAAAGGATACGAGATAAATGCGGCCTCTGAGGATACAGATGAGGAGGCTAAAGAGTATGAATTAAGGCGTGTAATTTTGAAGGTGCTTGGGGAGAATCTCGTTCTTAAGCAAAATTCTTTGATGTTGGGGGTAACACACCCAACGTTAACTCAAGAATGGGTCCCTGATATATCCATGGAGAAAAAATCGGAAGAGTGGGGTAGAGAACCTCCTGTTGCCAAACTGAAGGAGCGGGAATCGGACAACCTGGGGCATGACCCCGCTAGCCAGGACACTGATCTGAGACAACTGGCCTGCTCAGAGATTCCTGGCTTAATTCTTAAAGTACTATTTAGTGATCAAGGCCATATCTCTTTGAATAGACCATATATCCTGTCATTACTGGCTACTATATCTGAGTTCAGTCTGATTACTTCTGCCAATATTAAACTGGTGGACTTCATACATAGATTTAGATATGATTATGTGAGACTTGTCATTCCTTCTCCCTTGGTAAGGTCATTGATGTTAAAGGAGGCTGAACTACTTCAAATACGAGGCTTTGATATTTTTTAATACAAACACTCTGTGCCTACACAACAGAAGCCTAGACTATATGAAGTAGGGCAGCAAGAACCAGATTCTGTTAAGGAAACCACTAAAGCGGAACCTGACTTGAACAAACAGGAATGGAGGTGGTTGGCCTTGACTCTGAGGGAGTCCATTGACACGCTCAGACAACTGGGCAAACCCCTCTAGCTCCTGCCAAAATCTGAAAATTGTGAGCTGGAACTCACAAGGTAATTTGAATTTCTTGAACAATAAAAAACTTATGAGTTACTTACCTCAGTTTGATCTGGTTCTTATACAGGAAACTTGGACAAGGGAACAATTGTGTTGGGAAGGTTACACTGTGGTCTCAGCGTGTGCTCATGGTTCAAATAAGGGACGACCGAAGGGAGGTTTAATCATTGCAGCTAAACAGGCCAATCGATTTCACAAAATGGGGGAAGGGTGCTGGGAACATCACTTTCTTGGTGTTGCATTCAAAATGGGAGTGTCCAAGGAATGCTTGGCTGTTCTTATTATTAACGTGTATTGGAATCCCCAAGAATTAACTGACCAGCAACTCGAAAAAGAACTGAATAAGTTGGGTACAACAATAGAAGCATGGTTAGACACAAATGTGGGAGGGCAGATTATTTTGGCAGGTGATATGAATGCCAACTGTCTTTGTGATCGTCTGTTGGGTGAGTTTGCTTTGGCTAATGCTGATAGACAACAACGGTTGGGAGGAAACAGCCTTGCACGGGTTAGATTGTGGACCCACTTTGCTGAATCTTGGGGGCTTGAACTATTACAAAGTGAGCATTACACATGGAAGGCGAGAGGTCATGAATCAATTATAGACTATATTTTTGTCTCGTCTGGCATCTTTAGAGCCTTGTATAATTTTGAAATTCTGGACTCAGACACAAGTGATCACTGTTTTCTTACATTTGAAATGCCAAGTGGTTTTGGTAGACCTGTATCAGACAAATATACACATGGTGTGAGGGCCAATCTACAAGGGAACATAATTAAGTGGTGCCACAAAAAGAACATGAAATTCACTTCTATAATGATTAAGGAGTATCTCTCTATGACTAAGAATTATCATGAGGAATGCTACTCAACAGCTAATTTCTCTAACTACATTAAAACCACGATAGATAATATGGTTACCTTTTCCTTTAAGAAATGAAAGATAAACTCTTGTCACAGCCATCAAACCGATCTAGTGGTTCAAGAACGTAAGAATCTATATAGAAAGCAACTTAGGCGCTTAAAAAAAGCAGGTCTATCTTTATTAGACTTTAATGTGAGAAAAAGAAAAATCGAACAGTCCTATAAAAACGGGCATATTCAATATAGAGGTGCCCAGATGCAATATGATGGTGAACAGATGTTGAAAGCCCTGCGAGGCTATGGTTGTACGAATTTTTGGTATTTAATGAATGATACAACAATGCTAATTATCAAATCCAAAAACTCGGGTGCTAGTGGACCTAATAACCCGTCCAATAAGTTGTTGAAATTTGATCCTGTAATTTGGGCCAAAATTCTGTTTATACTTTATACTAATATACTCGAGACTAGGATAATACCACAATCATGGAAAGTTTCCATTGTAATACCAGTTTTTAAGAAGGGTCCTCGTCTGTGTCCATCTAGCTATAGGCCCATAGCCATCTCTGACCCAGAGTCTAAAATATTCTGTTCCTTAGTATTACTTGAACTTCAAGAGTGGATCAGGGAAAAATCCATTCTTTATTTGAAACAAATAGGTTTAAAAAAAAATATCGGAACTGACTGTGGGGGCCTTATACTAAAAACGTTAATAGCTAAATCTATGAAACGGGGAGAGAGGCCCCTTTTCGTGGCTTCAAGGGACCTGAGTTCTGCTTTCGATCTTGTGGATAGGCAACTCTTATGGCATAAGTTGAAAGACCTTAGCATCCCAGCGCACCTTCTCGATATTATAATTGCCCTCTATATGGACACCAGAATGAAGGTACGCTTAAACACAGAGGGCTTACTTTCTAAAAAAATCAGTATCCTAAATGGCCTTCGCCAAGGGTGTATGTTGGCCCCTACTATTTTTAATCTATACGTATGTGGTGCAACATTGCCCTTTGTAATAAAGGTTTGGTCTGTCCGAAACTCAACAATGTGTATAGCATGGATGGCATACGCGGATGACTTTCTGCTCATGGATAACACTACAATTGGGCTTCAAAGGCTACTTAAAGCTTTTGAAATTTTCATAAACAATCTAAAACTCAAAAGGAATCCCTCTAAGACGGTGATTGTTCGTTTTGGCAACTTTAACAAATGAGAGAATGCGTTCTCATGGTTTTGTGAAGGGAGAATGCTTAAGGCACAGCCGTCATTGAAGTACTTGGGTTTCTATTTTTAGGGGTTGGATTCCATGAACCTTATAAAAAGTCAGTTGAAATTGAAATCTGAAATTGCTATTAGACAGTTAAGGGCCTTAGATAACAAATACGGTAAATTTACCATGGTTCCATTAAGGGAATTTTATAACAAAAAAATAATTCCACGCTTAACGTATGGATCGGAACTATTCCAAAATGGACTACATGAACATCTGAACTGTATTGAGGGCAAAATCTTGAGATCGGTGCTATGGTTCTTGCCAAAATGTATTCCTTTGCAATTAATAAAATACGAACTGGGTTTGAAATCATTGGCTACTTATGCCACCTGGAAAAGATTATGTCTATGGAAAAAATGTAAAAAAGCCATGGATGGGAAGCTATATGCATGTGCCCAACAGGAAAAGACCAATCTCTTCATGTTTGTTCTAAACCTTGAAACTATGAATTGCCTGAAAGAGTTAGGCTTGTGATCTGTTACTTTGTGTAATAAGCCCGAAAAAGTTAAAACTAGCCTTCTGGGCTTTGATTGGCAAAAAACTAAAAGTGTAATTATGGAATCAAAACTTTATAATTATGCTTGTTCCACCTGGAAATGGCAGCCTCTCATGGAAGGATATTTAACCAAATATCCTGGTAAGCGTCTGTGCAGTGATTTTATGCGCTTTCGTTTCAATGTCTTGCTTACTAACCAAATAAAATCTATTAGAAATCGACACTCTGAATTGTGGCCATGGTGCCGTTTCTGTAAGCAGAATGATGTAATTGAAACACTGCAACACATCCTGCTTATATGCCCTGCTCTGAAGGCACAAAGGTTAAAATATTTTGCCCAATTTGTTAACACAATCTATGATGTAAATAGAGACTTTGTATGGTACAGAATGTTAACATGATAATTGTGCAATTTTAAAAATCTGTGTGACAACCTTTCTAAGAAACGTATGTGATTTGAGTTAAAGAATGCAAAACTCTATGAACATGGGGAATTTTATTGATTTTAATGAATTTTTGTGTTAAAGATCAGTTCTTTGTGAAATCTTATTGTGATAATTGTTTTGTTGCTTTTGTTAATTGTATGTAGAAGACTGTTTGGTTGCTGTTGTTTTTCCTTTTATGTTTTTCTGCTCTAAAGGGTTATTTAACCTGCTTTTTCGGTACTGTTTTGTCTTTATCTATTTTGGACAATTTTAATTAAGTCGTTGCTATTGTGATTCTTATTGTGATTTTGTAAAGGTTTGTAAATAAACCAAAACAAATAAAGAATTTAAAAAAAAATCACTTCCATGCCAGTGGTCCACCAAAAAATATGTTATCATGGTCACTTCAAAATCGCTTTGCGGTCCCATTATCCGATGAGGTGCATTCTCCAGGATTGCAAGAACTCTTGCCACATGACATCCTGGGCACATATTCAGGACTCACTTGTACTCATCATCTCACCAAAAACCGCCCCCCCCTTTGGCTTTCAACAATTGTGCCGCCCCCCCACCCCCAACCCTGCCGTTTTGAGAGGCTACAAATACCAGAAATAATTTCAACGGAAAGGCACCGATCACTGAACCCCCAGCTTCGCGTGTGTTAATCTGGTCCCTAGGCGAAGATGGGGGCTCAGTAATGTAATGTGTAGCCCCTTGCATATTTTTGGTGTTTTTGCCTGTAAACTGTGTAAGAGCGCTCCGGCGCCTCCTTTGTGCTCCCGAGTCCCTTCCTTGTTTCTACCCCCCCACCCCCCCCCCATTGGCTATCCCTCATCCCCACTCGAGCAGGGACCTAGTCTGTGCCACTTTGGCTCCTTGCTGCGAACATGTGAGGCCCTCTGTGTAGCTCCGTGCATATTTTTTGTGTTTTTTCCTGTAAATTGTGTAAAAGCTCTCCAGCGCCTCCTTTGTGCTCCCGAGTCCCTTCCTTGTTTCTCTCCGCTTCTGTCCCCCCCACACCCCCATTGGCTATCCCTCATCCCAATTAATCGTGTAGCTTTAGGACAGCCCAAGGCAAAGGGCAATTCATACTGTGTCAGCAGAGGAAGGAGCAACCCACTAAGACCAAATATACGTTGGCAACCTTCCCAAAACACTACAGTACGTATTACCAAACTAACCCAGAGCACACAATCGTCTAACTCGTACCCCACACTAAAAAAACCCAGTGCACAGTATCTTACCGCTCCATCTACCAACAGCTATCTCTTCCCCGCTACAACCGCATTCCATGAGGTGGTGGCTGTTACAAGTGTATCCTGAGCACACACACGCAGCTGTGAGCCCCCTCCCGGTAACACACTCACACAGAAAGATGCTTCCGGACCAGGCTCCCCAGTCGCTATGACGCGGCCGGGAATGCCCCGTTTATTTATAGGCACGCGGCGGAGTGCAACGTCACTCCGCCACGTGCTGAACCCTTAAAGTGGCAGCACCACACTCCTCCTTTTTCATGAGGACAACAAAACAAAATGATACTGTTCTTAACTAACGCACAACCATCACTGCAAAACACACTCTCAAGAAACACCCCTTTAATGACAACCACCCAGACCCCAGTGTTACTAAAGCCTCCTGGCCTGTTCCTCCCAGCTCACGACTCCAGCACATAGTCCTCGAGGTGGACAGGTTTCCCTCGCCCTGTACTCAGGGGGTACCTCATGCCCGCCTCCAGGATCGGGGATCCCTCGGCGGTGGTCTCCCTGGCTGGAGAGCAGGGGAAAAGGGGACACACCCCTGCCCTCATCTGGAACATCCGTCTTTCCCGACTCTGGGTCACCTCTGCCCGAGGCTCCCCCAGTCTTTTAAAGAAGCAGACATTCCGGGTGACAGATGCCTTGCCATCCGAAACCGTTACCATTGCCACTGCCACCACGTCCATCGGCTCCGGTTCGTAAGTCAGTGATATCTTCCCGTGGGGGTGCCGGTTCCTTATGTGCACCTCATCCCCGGGAACCAACTGCTGAGGCCTGAGTCCTCTCCGAAGGTTCTCATCATTCTCTCCGCCTCTGGGTTTGCCCTGGGCCACAGTGGGGTGCCCTTCCTGTGGTGGATCCCATAGTCCTCCATCAGTCTGGCATAGCTCTCGCCTTGGAAAGGTGCTCTGTTGTCCAGACATAGTACCCTGGGGAGCCCATGAGCAGCAAAGATCTTCTCCATCGCCACCACCACGTTTTCAAAAGCGGCAGACTCAGCAAATTCCACCTCAGGGTACCTGAAGCATTCATCCACCACAACCAGGAACTGGGTGCCACGGGTTGTGGAGCCAAAGTCTGCATGGACCACCTACCACGGCGTCATGCCGCGAGGCATGGTTTCAATTGCAGGCTCTCTTTGGGCTGGGGACGCCGCCTGACACCGTACACATGATGCAACAAATTCCTCTACGCGCCTCTCCAGCACGGGAAACCAAACCTTCTGGCGCAACCAAGCCTTTGTTTTGGCCGCGCCTTGATGTCCCTGGTGGGCCAACTCAATGACCGAATGTATTTTCACCTGAGGGACCACAATCCTGTCTTCCCTAAGCAGAAGACCAGCCTCAGAGAACGTCAGCTTGTCTCTCACCTGCCACAACTGTTCGAGGGTGACTTTGACCTCCTGTGTCCGATGGGCGAGAGAGTCCAGCACAGCCTTCCACGATCCTTGCTGAATCACTGACTTCAGGATGAGGAAGCACTCGTCCTGGGCCGCTGCCAGTTCTAGGTCTCCCAGCTGCACTGAGTTGGGAGTCGCTGCCTCCACCACCAACTGAACGTGGTCATCCGCCTGCTCTGCACAGGTGTCCTCCAGATCGTCGGGGACCTCCCAGGGGTGGTGAGATAAGTAGTCAGCCGCATTGTTGCTCCCAGGCTGGTAGACAAGCGAGACCCCATACGCCAGTAGGGTTAGCATCCACTGCTCAATCCTAGCAGTGGGCTTTGAGGACGAGCCCGCCAAGATGGGCAGCAGGGGCTTATGGTCGGTAACCGCTGCCCTAGGACGTATAGCCTGAAGTGCCGGCAGCCCCACAGGACTGCCAGGGCCTCCCGCTCGATCTGGGAGTATCGTTGTTCAGTCTCGAAGAGGGCCTTGCTGGCGTACGCCACCGGCCGGACACCCGAGTTGGCGTCTACTTGGGTTAGGACCGCCCCCAGGTCGAATGGACTGGCGTCCACCACAATCTCAGACTGCAGGGCTGGGTCGAAGAAGGCCATGGTGTCCTCAGCAGTGAGGGCACTTTTGATATCTTCAAATGCCACCTGTTCCAGCGGCCCCCACTGCCACGTAGTGTCCTTCTTCGTGAGGGCTTGCAATGGCTCTGACCGAGAGGCCAAGTTCTTGATAAAGCGGCCACAGTACATGACCATGCCTAAAAAAACTTTGCACCTCTGACACATTCTCTGGTGGTCGTGCTTCCATGGTGTCTTTAACCTTGCGGGGGTCAGGTGACACGCCACCCTATTTGAACACGAACCCAAAGAACTCAATAGTTGTCTTGAGAAACTTGCACTTGTCGCGGTGCAGGGTCAGGCCCAGTGACTGGAGCCACTCAAATGTCTTGGCCAGCTTATGTAGAAGTTCCGTTTCCGACTTGGCGAAGACTAGAATGTAATGGTTCTTGGTTAAAGTTCCGAAAACAAAAGGCTCGAATGCCTTTTTTCGACAGTAAAAGGACCGAACAAAAGGATCGATTTTAAAATTAATTTTTTTATTTTTTATGTGGTGGTTCCCCCCAACCCTCTGTTTTCTTTTTATAAAAAAGTTCTTTATACACGCTAAATGAAAAAAAAAAGATAAATAAATAAATAAAATAAAAATTTGATCCTTTTTTTCGGTCCTTTTGTTTTCGATCAAAAGGTCATTCGATCCTTTATTTTCAAACATTTGACTGGACACCGAATGTAATCACTTATGTTGAGGACGCCATCCAGGTCCGCAAGGGCGCCCCGTATGATGTTTTGAAACACTTCCACTGCCATGGACACCCCAACACTCTTTTATAACGGTACAAGGCATAAATTAGTTTTCAAAACTGATTAGCAGAGTTTGCTAATTAAAAACTGTTTGATTAGCAAACCGACTCATTTGATTAGCAATTTTTTACTAATATGGTTTGTCACCAGACGTTATTTGTACCCAAGAATTGAAATGAGCAATAATACAGCAGTTTTGCATACTGCTGGAATAAGACATTAGTGAGACGAGTGAGGCCTGGCAAATTCTTTAAACTTCAGCTAGCCATGCAGGCCGGGTAACTTAGTTTACCTATTCAACCTAAGAGAAATGCACTCGGCCCATAGCAACGCAGGACAACACATTTAAAATGCGATTTCTGTACAATGGTGCATGTCAACAGAAACCCACTTTGGAACAATGCTGCCACCCAGAATCCAGCCATGCACAGTGAACTTGTGTTTGACGTTTACTGCAAACAAAATAAATGTTAAAAGTTTCAAACATGTCTGGTAAATGCTGCTCGCCCTTCATAAAATCTACTCGACTGTGCGAGTGGACAAAAAGACTTTGTGAGCCATAGAGTGTGTCTGTAAAATGTAAAAGGTTAGCTGCATCAATGGACACAAATAAATAGATATGATAAAAAAGGCTCTGAAAACAGTTTGGCCAGTTGACTCCTGCAGGTGGTAATATATAATACAATCATAATGCAAAGCGAGCTCTGGAGCCTAACTACAGTGTTTGGTATTGCAGTAGATCTGTAGATGTACAGACTGGATGGAACTATTGATCACTACTTTGCGTAAGCATCTAGTTCGCTTTGAGTATTCATAATGTAAGAGGAAATAAAGACTAAGCACAGTGGATTGCGTATCAGACAGAGAACTTGACAAACTATGTGGAATATTGTAGTTTGTGGTCAGCTCACTTTCAGGGTACCGGGTATAAAGCAACAGGGTGATAACTTAGAATGTCAAAGAGTATGGGTTCACTCATGAGTTGTGCACCAGTTGCAAGATGTATGCAACCTGCAGGTTACAGAACTAGGTTTGCCATCAAAAGTTTTTGATTATGTGATTATGTACATTGTCAAAAGTGGTTCCTGGTCAAAATGATGCATATTCCCCAACAAAATGAAATATAGTTGGCACTATGAAATATAGGTACACTTACCTAAACTTTACTGTAAAGCATGAGATGATGCAGTGTTTAACAGTATCAATACCGTAATTATGCATTATGTAACAACATTTTAGGAATGGAATTGCATGAATGTCGTTTAAAAAAAATATGATGTTGACACATATTGGTCTTTGCCAGAACAGAGACAGAAAGCATAATAAAAGTATCATCCCGATTACTTCTGGTTTGCAATTTGAAAAATGAATACGTTCTTGCCTAGCACGCCCACACATGCCTTTGGTAATTAAGATTGGAGGTGATGACTACTGCTGCACTGTCCCTCGAATAGCATTTGAAGTGAACCGAGAAAAGAGGGTATAGAGAGCACCTAAGGCAAGAGAGGAATGCAGAGCAAGCTGTGCTTTCATTGTAGAGGGCAACTTAAATAGCTAACTCTTCTACACAAGTGTCCATTTGATTAGCAAACCTACAGAATTGCATAGCAAATTGCTATGCGACACTGCTTATTTTATGCCTTGCGGTACAACCCCCGATGGGTGGTAAATGTGGTGATGTGTCTTGAATTGGGGTGCAACACCACCTAGTGGTATCCGGCTCTTAAGTCCAGTTTGGAAAAGAAACAGGCGCCCTGCAGCTCGGTGATGATGTCATCGATGATAGGCATCAAATGCCGCTCCCTCTTAATGGTCTGCTTGGGGAGCCGCATGTGGATGCAAATATTCACCGAGTCTGGCTGCTTTGGTTTCCTGGCAATGATAATGGGGGACACCCACGGGGTGGGGTCTTCAACCTTCTCGATGATGTCAAGGCGGACCATTTTGTCCAGCTCCCTATCGACCAATTTCCCCAAGTGGAAGGGCACACGTCAATGTTTCAGAGCGATGGGTTGAACCGACTCATCAATGTGCAGTCTCCCCTGCCATACGCCCAATCCCCTCAAACAACCGGGAATACTTGTCCAGTAGCATTTGAATGTCCTCAACATACACCGAGTATGCGAAACGGACAATCCCCATGGTCTCTGCCGCCGCGCAACTCAGCAGGGTATTGCTGCTCACAGTTGTGACGTAGAAACAAGCTCTTATCCGAGAGTCCCCATGCCCCACAGCCACAAAGGCTCCGTCCAGCGGAATGGATTGCGACCCTCCAAACGTGAATATTCGTGCCTTGGAGGCAGCCAACTGCGGGGGTAATTCCATGGCATCATAATGTTCTCTCGCCATTACGTTTACTGAGGCCCCAGTGTCAACCAGCACCGGGACAGATGACTCCTTCACAGTGACCAGACACCTCCGGTTCTGCCTGTTCTTCGAGCGCAGGAACCCCACGCTAGACACAAAGAAAATGTTCTCCTCCTCCTCCTCTTCATCTTCTTCAAGTCGTGTGCCCTCTTCTCCCTGGTCCAGCTGGACGACATTGGCGGGCGTGACTGACGAAAATAGCCAGACCGGACTGGACCTCTCGGCACCACCACGGGCAGGGGAGCTCGACACATTCGGGCATAGTGATCGGCCAGACCACATCGACCACACACTTTCCCCGCAGCCGGGCACTCCGAAGGGTGGGGCAGGTCATACCCACATTTTAGGCACGAGTCTCCCGACCTTCCACCCCGGCCGCAGAAGATGCCCCCTGGCCTTCTGGCACCTCTGCCACTCATGCCACAGCCAATGGCACACACTTCTTCTGCTTTGCCAGAACGCACCCCGGCCTCCATCCTGGATGCCCTCCCTTCGGAGACTTCCTGGCATCGTCCCAGCTCAAGAATGCATGGCAAAGTGATGCCTGGCTCCCGCAGTACCTGTCTGCGTAGCCTGCCAGATGCACACCCCTGGATCAGCTGGTCTCTGACCATCGTGTCAGGGTTGTCCCAGGCGCATGTCACTGACAGCCGGCGCAGTCGGCCATAGAAATTATCCAGAGTTTCAGCGTCCTTCTGACGGGTAGACCTCATCACGAAGCGCTCATAGTCCACATTTGCCAGCGACAGGAAGTAATTGTGAAGAGCAGCCTTCGCTGCACCATATGAAGTGTCTGCCTGTTGAATGGATTCAAAAACGTCGTGTTCACGCAGGCCAAGCAGAGTATAAGAGGGTTGACAGCTTACTGTCATCGTTTTTTTCCATAGTGACTCGAAAGTGCATATCCAGCCGATCTATCCACCTTTTCCATCGGGGCCCCAGGTGGGACGGGGCAACCGAGATGTCAAACTCAGGAATTGATTGCAGTGCCCGTGGTGGTCTCATCGGGGCCAACATCTGGGGCACAGGGGGCGGAGGTCCAAGCACAGGTGCTCCTTGGTCAGCCTGATTGTTCATGGCTATGAGCGCACAGGCACCCCACCTAATTTACAAATGGGGCCGCAACTCACACACTCTTCTTTGCGATGTAGGCCTCTCTCCTCTCGAAGCAGGACACTGGAACCTCCACTGACGTTGACAAACGGTGAAAATGAATTTCAGGGTCCCAGCAGGAAGCTGCAGTGGACACCACCCAACATGGGTAGGCCACCCAACCAGGATGAGCAGATGTCCCAGCCAAAGGAATAGGCCATCCAGTGGCCCCAAAAATTGAGTTGGGTGGGCCCAGGCAAAACAACAATGGAACAGCAGGCCTCCGTTGGCTCCTCACCTCAAACTTGACGAAAATGGATGAAAATGTATCAAATTCCCTCCAGAAAGCACATCATGTGCAAATAGCAGCTGTCCGCCGTTAAAGTATCCAAAAATTGGGCTTGGATGGCTCATCGTCACCCTAAAATCGAGCCACGACCATCCTAGGCCCGTTCTGTAAAATGGCCGCCAGCGCTTGGTCTGCACCCCCTTGCTCGGCATTTCGAACTGTGAAATCCTCATCAAAGAAAAACCTCATGCCCGGGTTGCAGATCCTGACTCGTCGCCACTGTTACAAGTGTATCCTAAGCACACATGCAGCCGTGAGCCCCCTCCCGGTAGCACACTCACACAGAGAGATGCTTCCAGTTCGGGCCCCCCGGTCGCTATGACGCGGCCAGGATCACCCCGTTTATTTATAGGCACACGGCGGAGTGCAACGTCACTCTGCCGCGTGCTGTACCCTTAAAGGGGCAGCACCATAGTTGCTATAGCATAATTCCACCTTTAAACAAGCAGCACCAACCGGCTACAGTACCCAGACGCAGCAATTGAGAAACAGACTGCAGTCAACCAGCATCTACGGATAAGGTAGACAATTCTTTGTCCCACACAATCACACTAGTACAGATTGATAACCTCCATTGGGAATCTCACTACGATACAACTCTCAAATCTCGGTGTGTTTAATTTACTGTGTGCCTTTCTGTGAAACATAGGCCCTCTCCTGTTATCCAGATCTCTCAAATCTAGGTGTGTTTAATTGACTGTCTGCCCTCTGTGAAACTGCCTAGGTGTGTTTAATTTACTGCCTGTCTTCTGTGTAACCTAGACCCTTCTCCCTTTATCCAGGTCTCTCGAATCTAAGTGTGTTTAATCTACTGTCTGCCCTCTGTGAACCTGCCTAGGTGTGTTTAAATGTACTGCCTGTCTTCTGTGAAACCGCATAGGTGTGTGAAACCTAGGCCCTTCTCCCGTTATCCAGGTCTGCCTAGGTGTGTTTAAATTTACTGCCTGCCTTCTGTGAAACTGCCTAGGTGTGCTTAATTTACTGCCTGCCTTCTGTGAAACTTAGGCCCTTCTCCCGTTATCCAGGTCTATTGAGTCTAGGTGTGTTTAATTTACTGCCTGCCTTCTGTGAAACTCCATAGGTGTGTTTAAATTTACTGTCTGCCTTCTGTGAAACTGCATTGGCGTGTGAAACCTAGGCCTTTCTTGCGTTATCCAGGTCTCTCGAATTTAGGTGTGTTTAATTTACTGCCGGCCTTCTGTGAAACTGCCTAGGTGTGTTTAAATTTACTGCCTGCCTTCTGTGAAACTGCCTTGGTGTGTTTAAATTACTGCCTGCCCTCTGTGAAACCTAAGCCCTTCTCCCGTTATTCAGGTCTCTCGAATCTAGGTGTGTTTAATTTACGGCATGCCTTCTGTGAAACTGTCTGCCTTCTGTGAAACCTAGGCCCTTCTCCCGTTATCCAGGTCTCTCAAATCTAGGTGTGTTTAATTTACTCCCTGCCTTCTGTGAAACTTCCTAGGTGTCTTTAATTTACTGCCTGCCTTCCATTATGCAGGTCTCCAATCTAGGTGTCTTTAATTTACTGATGCCTTCTGTGAAACCTAGGCCCTTCTCCCGTTATTCAGGTCTCTCAAATCTAGGTGTGTTTAATTTACTGCCTGCCTCTCTGTGAAACCTAGGCCTCCTTCCCCCTCCCCCGATCCCTTTATCTAGGTCTTCCCCCACCCTCATCCATGGCAGACTTGCCTGACCCGAAACCAAGACTGCTACAACCACGTCCACATATCAGCCCCAACTCCCCTGTCCCTTCTACTCCACCCCCACCAAACACTTTACCGCCCCACCCTGCTCTGGCTTCACGTACTAACCCCCTCATTCATGAACCCTCCCGCATGCCACCTCACCCCACCGTCTCCGACCTCTCCACTCAAACACCCATACACTTTAACCCCCCTCGCGGTCCCCAGAACCACCATACACCATCCCACTCTATGATCAGAGGAGCGCTCTGGTGCACCAAATACCCCCCACACCCTACCAATCACCCATAGACCCCTGTCCATCCCCCCGTCACCACCTCTCTTACTCCACGGATTTCAACTGAGAACAACCGCCTTCCCCTCACCCATGCACCCTGCACAACTTCCAACTCACAAGCCAGAGGAGCTCTCTGGAACCGCAAAAAAAACATAACCCGCCCGCCCCTGCCTCACCCCATGATCCCACTGAGGTCAACCCCCGAGCCCCCTTTCCTACCCCCCGCAAAGTCTACAACTCTCAGGCCAGAGGAGCTCTCTGGCGCTACAAACAACACAAACTACTCGCCCCTACCTCACCTCAAGATCCCACTTAGATCAACCTTCTACCCCCACTTCCTGATCTTCACAAAGTTTCCAACTATCAGGCCAGAGGAGCTCTCTAGCGCTCCAAACAATACAAACCACTCGCCCCTACCTCACAATCAGGATCCCATCAAGATTAACCCCATACCCCCATTCCTGATCCATGCAAAATTTCCAATGTTCAGGCCAGAGGAGCACTCTGGCGCTCCAAACAACATGAGCCATATACCACCACCCCCCCTAGAACCACTGCTCCCCTAGTGGGATCTGACAAAGATCGCCCTCCCAGACCTGCCTCCCCGACCTCAGCCCCTGCCAAATCTCCTTTGACCCCTCGTCTACCATTCATCTACTCGTCTGGAGCTCACAATTCGGCGATCCCTCCACCCCATGCGCAGGATCCTCTAGCTCTTGCCCCTTCACCCCCTCCTCCTGCCCTGTTGCTCCTCCCCCTCCCACAGACACCCCCCTCATCCCTTTTCTCCTCTCTCAAAGCAGCACGTCTTGCCCTCTCTAAAACCATTGCTTCATCCCTCTCCTCCCCTGACCACACCCCACGCTCTCCCACACTCCTCTTACAGCCAAACACACAAAATACAGAAAGGGTAACAGGCCTTACCCCTTAAGCCTCCATACCTCACCACTTCTTCGTAAGTCTGCCTCCCTTCCTCCCCGACCCCTTCCTTTCCCACCCCTAATTTCAGGCCATGCCCTCCCCCTCTTCCCGCCTCTACCCCCTTGCTCTCGACTTCTCACCAAACCCCCGGCCCCCTCCAGACTCGAACCTCAAACAACTCGCCCAAACCCCCACACCACAAGTGCGCCATTCACCTCTCTCCCCCAATCCTCCCCACTATGTCTCCCTCATACCAACCACCGCCCGCCTACTCTTCCCGCTCCCCATCGACCTAACACTCTCACCGACCCTCATTGTGCACATGCATCCAGACTCCCCACTACCCCACCTCAGTCAGTCTCAACCACCCTGAATGATCCTACCAAACTCCCCTTCTCATCAGCCACCCATATCCACCAAGCACTCCGAGCAATGAGCGTCACGAAAACCTCCTCCCCTCATGAAGTCACATGCATCCTTTTCAGTGCCCACTCCGTAGCAAGAAATAGGCACAGCATCTTTGACCTACTATCCTCTGACAACCCCAACCTCATTTTTATCACCGAAACCTGGTTCTCGGATGATTTTGCACCAGTTGCGCACAAGGCCTTCCCCCCTGGCTACTCGCTTATTGCCCACAATAGACCTTCCAGAGTGGCAATCCTCTACAAACCTTGTTTCTCCGTCTCACTCGTCGAAACCCAGACATGCAACGCTTCCTGTGAATCCCTTCTAGTAAAATGATTGCTACCATCAACACTCACCCACAGCTTTCTACTCATCTACATACCCCCCGGATATGACATCCATTTTGCCAACAATCTCTGTGACTCAATAGATACCATTCAGTTAAATCACTCAACTCTTACACTGTTGGGAGATTTCAATATCTGGTTCAATATGCCCAACAACCCCATGACCCGACCTCTGGTCGACAGTCTTGATGCACTCAACCTCCCCGACATACCACTGGTCCAACTCATTCAAGTGGCCACACTGTTGATGTGATCTTCAGCTCCCAATGACCATGTCTATATATCCAGCCCCAAACAGCTTATCTGGACAGACCACTCTGCCATCCCTTTCTCTATCCACACACCTGCCCCTCCTCCCATAGCTCCCCCTTCCCCCATTTCTGATCACAAATGCTGGAACAAACTCAAGGTACTTCCTGACCTAGGCAAAGCCCTGCTGCTCCCCCCCCAGCAACGCTGTTCTGTGGTAGACCCTTAACCATTGAATCCTTTGATTCCTGGCGTAAAGAATCATGAATCCCTCTCACCCCCCTCGCCCCGCTGCCTCATGCAGAGGACCCTCTCCCAAATGGTTCATGCCTCACTTGAAGATATTCAAAAACTAAAATAACTCTCTCGAACGCAAATGGCGAGCATCTAAAACCGATCTCAGCAGATCTTTGTTCACCCTCCACCACCGTAACTACAAATCCGAGATCCAAAAAGCCTATTACAATAAACAAATTTTGAACTGTGGCAGCATCAGCAGCAAATAACTCCACAAGATCATCTCAGAATTTGTGAAACCTACCTGCATATCTGCCGAAACCACTCCCACGCAAACACGCTGCAACTCTCTCTCGCTACATTTCTACAACACTGCACTCGACCGAATCACAACCCTAAAAAACACCAAAATCTCCTACATCTACCCCTCCTGATCCCGTTGCCCCGACGCCCACTATGCCAACCTTCGAGTCCTTCCAACCCATCTCAAGAGATGAGTTCCCGGACCAACTATCCGGACCCTCCGGATCCCCCCTCAACCCCTGCCCTGCTGCTCTTCTGAAAGAAATATTCTCCTCATTTCAGAGAAGAGCATTTGGTAAAGAGCAGTTACTGCAGTTGATGCGATTGAGGTGGGGAGGGTGGAGCTTTAATACATCCAAGTTCGATATGGTTTTCATATATTAATGAATTATATTTTATTGAATTTTAAATACTTCGTATCTTTAGCAAAGTGAATATATTTGTCTTCTTATTTTAGCAATTTTATTTGGCCTTCTTTTTTTGTTTTTAAACATTATTGCCAAAAAGGGAAAGGACCGTGTTATAATATTTTTGTGCATAAAATGGCGAACACCTACACTTTGATGTCAAATATGCCGCCATTAAAAGAGATAACTAAAATATTTGTGAACGCAAAAGTAACACCTAAACGCTCAAGCCATCACATTAACCTCACCCGTATCCTTGGTTCGAACCAGAAAGCCCGCAAAACCCTTTCCACAGCTGAAGCCGTCAATGGCACAGAACCCTGCGTGGCTAATGAGTTGCTTCCCGAAAGTGGGCTGGAGTTAACTTTTTTGCCAGACTCTATAATTACTGCTGGCTTTCGAAATGGAAACAGTTTTAGCGGATGCTGCAGTGTGCGAGAAGGCAGCGATTTCGGAATCAGCGAGGAATTCACCGTGTGCTGCTGACAAGCACAATGAGCGTGAGCTGGCTCGAATTAATGGAGGCTTTGGCGTTTTCCCACAGGAACCAGACTTACAAAGCTCCACTCTGCCAAAAGAGACCCGTTTTCGGGAAACAATAGAGATGGCACCGTGGGGATGGTAATTGGGAATGAAATACCATGTTCTCCCACACCTTCCATCATAGAAATCCCCGCTCGTCATGATTTATCCCAATCCCCTGTTATGTTCTCATCATCTGCTCATGAATCGGCGGCACGCTCACTATCTTTTATCGAACCGACTCCAAGAAAGGGCTCTCATCCATTTCATCACGACCCAATTGCTCAGCCCTTTGCCACTAGTGAAAGCACCCAAAATACTCTACAAGCAATGAACATGGCAATTGTTTCTATAGCCAAACTATATGAATGCCTTGATACGAAAATGACAACGCAATTTTCCATGTTATCCCAAATGTTACAGCCAGGCATAAGAGCTGTAGCGCTAGTGCGAGTTAAAATGATGGAGGAGGGCCCTCAGTGTCGAACCTGCCAAAGGAAATCAAAGGCATCATAATAAAAGATGTTTTTTGGATAGATGATACAACCCAAATAGGGGAAGAACTTAACCCCACACCGACTCAGCCTGCCAAAGATAAAAGACAGAAGAAAAAAAAAAGGTCACATAGACTCTGGAGAAAATGATTTAGAGGAAATCATTGAACAGAACACAGTACAAACATCTAGCGGGGAAAACAGGCAACCGGTTGTGATTACAAAACAATTGATAACACCTGATTTGACCGTGGCGGGTAAGGCGAATACCTATGTTAGGTTCTCTAAAGTCAAACCCGAACTGACAAATAAAATTCCTATACACAAAAAAACGAAAATTATGGAAATGCCAAAGCAAAGGAATAAAAGTAGCACACTCCAGTTTGTAAAACATATCATTTTGCCTAAAGCTTCTTCCCAAATAGCACGAAATGCTGTTGTAAGTAAATACACCAAAATGCAAAAAAGAAAAAGTGATTCAGGCTCAGCCTTGACTAACTCTGCACAGGAATCCACATCTGGCATGGCCACGAAACATCAACCATTGGATGACCTGGTCAGGATGGTAGAACTGCGCAAAAGCATTGAGACAGCAAGCATGATATCGGGCATGGTCCAACTTGAAGGAAATCAAAACCCATTGGGCCTCATTACAAGTACACCGGTCTGGAGTTAACGCCACCGGTAAAACCATACCGGCAATGTTTCCACGTCCGCCCAATCATGACCCGCGGCCCCGGAAATAGCACCTCCTCCAACCGCCACTGCGGCGTTAAGGGTCCCGTAAAGTCCACCTGCACGGAAACCCCTCCGTTACCGGCAATACGAAACACTGTAAGCATCACAACTAGCGCAGACACGGAAACACTGCCAGAAAAATGGCGTTAAAACCGTGATCACGGTCGCGGTACCGCTGCCACCGCGAACATGACGTTAAACAGTGCCTGCTGAACTGAATCAGTGCAAAGGTGCACCAAATCAGCCCAGCTGGACCCAGCAGCACACTGGGATCCTACAAAAGGGCCACACCCAGCCCAACACAACACAGAACCATGCAGGCAGCAGCTCTAGTAGCACTTGGACTAGGCCTACTCAACCAACAGGCAGCACTGCACATGATGGCAGTAATGGTGCAGAGGAGGAGGCGGAGGAGGCGCAGGTGCCAACCAGCCAACCCTGCACCTAGGGCAAACCCCATTGTCCAGCCGGCACAACCCCGCAGGCAGCCTGCAATACCACGCATCAGGGCCTCACCCTGGAACCTTACCCCAGGACAGATCCACACACTATACCGGCTGGACCGTCCAACAGTCCTGTACATCACTGCCATGATTGAGGACAACATCAGCAGCCACATAGACACCCCCAACCCCACCCCCCCCCCTCCTGAAGGTTGTGTCTGTGCTGCATTTCCTTGGCACTGGCACCTATCAACACACGGTCGGTGAGCTGCACAGCATATCACAACCCTGTTTTTCAAAAATCCTGGTA
This sequence comes from Ambystoma mexicanum, assembly GCF_040938575.1. Classification (NCBI taxonomy): domain Eukaryota; kingdom Metazoa; phylum Chordata; class Amphibia; order Caudata; family Ambystomatidae; genus Ambystoma; species Ambystoma mexicanum. The sequence continues at coordinate 864,432,399 of NC_090926.1, forward strand.
CAGGTACTGGATGCCCTGTTGCGCCATGTGTCGGAACACATAGCCCTACCCCGTACCCTCCCCAAGGTCATTGCCACCAAGTTGGCCTTCCATGCCATAGCAGGCATGCCAAATTGCATAGGTGCAGTTGACTGCACCCACATTGAGCTGACAGTACCACGTGCAATTGAGATGGTGTTCCGCAATAGGAAACAGTATCACTCGTTGAATGTACAGATGGTATGTGATGCCACGCTACTGCTCACACACTGCTGCGCACATTTCCCAGGCTCAACCCATGACTCAATGGTACTGCGGAATTCCACATTGCCACGGTACATGGGACACTATGCTGGACAAACCACATGGCTATTAGGTGAGTACAGCTGATAATGTTCTGACCCTGTTGAAGTGGTGTGTGTATCTCCAGGCCAATGAGCAATGTTTGTGTGCCGCTGTGACTGCACATGCATCACCCCCCCTGCCATCAACCAAATAGAAAGCGGATCCCAAACATCACAAAGGAAGACTTTGTAACGCTCACCTGATTCCCGCAAAGGCGCCGGTCTTGACTGGGCGAATACCGTATCTTCAAAGGTGATGTGTAACACACGGTTGGCTCTTTGGGCTGGACCGCTGTGCACTGTATGTCTGACTCGAAGAGTAAGATGTCTGCAGATAGAAAATATGGGATTAATGAACTGGGGTTATTGGGTGTCTCTCTCTTCTTCCCCTTCTCTTCTCCTGTAGAACCCCAAAGGTTAATGCTCTCACCTTAGGTAAGTGAACGCCGAGCTCTCCATCTGCCTCGGAGCAGGGTGCCGTAACCAGTTTCTTCACTGGATAAGGGTGCAGGCCTCTTGACCTCAGAGGACTGCTGTCCGTCGTTTACTGCACGAACGGTAAGTTCCGAGTATTTCAAATGTCTTTAAAAGTCTTTTGTAATGATGTCTCTTGTTTTGCAGGGTTCCGGCGATGGCGGATGACGGGCTAAAGTGAGTTGAGGATGGAACCCGTGTGAGGAATAGAAGCGCCTGGAAGCACGTAAGTAAGCGCTTGTTGCCTGCTTCACGATGCGCACTAACTGTCCTTTTATCTTGCAGGTACAAGTTCGGAGCTGCTGAAGGGTGCCGGAATACCCACTGGGTTCGGCGTGGGAAGGAGTAATGGCACGTGAGTAATAAAGTTACCCAATGTCTTTAAACGCACCTTCTTTTGTCTTTCAGATGCGGGATGCAGCGCCGAAGGCCTCCGGAGCGTGCGAAGAGTTGGTAAGCTTTTGTCTTTCAGATGCCGGAATGCAGCGCGAGGCGTTGGTGACAGCCGATGGACCAGGTAAGAGAAGCGCTGTCACTGAAGACCGTAATGCTAACCTGTTCTTTCTTGTCTTTATAGGTGTTGCTGAAGACTGGATTCAGGATGGTAAGCCTTTTTCCCTTAGGCCCAGGATCAGATGCAGAAGACACGATGAGCGTTCTGCTGCAGAGGATGCAGAATAACGCAAAGCAAGATTCATCCATCGGGTGTGGTTTAAATAGCCTCCTGTGGTGCTTAGGTGTCTCCTTCCACAGCCTCGCCTAGGTAAGAAAAGAGTTCCTGCTTTCCAGAAGAGTTCCAGTGTTCTGAACCTAGGGAGTGGCTCCTGCCCCACCCAACAGGAAAAGTAGTCCCAAACAGAAGAGGATTAGAGGCTCAACTGGCAGGTAAGTAAGCAGCATGGTCTGCTGCAGGTAAGTCCACCCAAGCATTATGAGCCCGGCGCTTCCAGCGCTGGGACTGGGCATATTTATGAGCCTGGTGCCACTGGCGCCAGGACAGGGTCCAAAAGGTCCCAATTGGGACTGGTTGGCACTCGGAACCTGAGTTATGGGTCTGCTTCCAAGGGAGTTGGGTAAGTCCTGACCTTTTGGAAGCAGAGATCATGACAGACATGACAGGTCAACACAGTGTGCCCGTACACACCCTGCCACATGACACACACAGCCGATACTGTCACTGTCCCATACACCTTGTGCCACTGCAAACACCCACCCACAAATGGAACACTGCCCTCCCAATGCACATGATGCCTGTAAATGAGACGTCCTGCATTAACTACTTCATTACAGTGGAGTGACTCTGCCATTTGTGCACATCACTGCACTATGCCATACTCACAATCAAATGTCACCCGCAGGGCAGAGTACACATGCACGTAAATGTGTAGGTAAATATCCATTTGGATACATCCACTGTGATGGCCAATAAACATTTCCAACCACTGCATGGCACACATGCATGAATGAACAATGATACAAGATAGCACAGCATCAGATGAAGACATGATACCACAAACACTGACATGTCCCCCATCTACATCCCATGTAGGTGATGCTGGATATGCACTCACGCCATGGATGATGACACCTGTACGGAGACCAAGGAACAGGCATGAAGAGGCATACAATAGGGCACATGTCCGCACAAGTGGAATGATTGAGAGGACATTCGGACTGCTGAAGGCCCGGTTCCGCTGTTTGAGCAGATCTGGCGGATCACTGCTGTACAGCCCAGTGAAGACGGGTAAAATCATGCTCGTATGTGCCATGATGCACAATCTCTGCCTGCGCAGGAACATCCCAATGCCCCCAGACGCAGATGAAGAAGATGGGGATGGAGATGGGGATGGGGATGGAGATGGGGATGGGATGGCACCACCTCCCTCTGGGGGTCCACTTGATGGCCAAAGAGCACGGGATGAACTGATTCGCATTTACTTTTGAGACACAGCACATTCACAGCAATGCATGGACATGGTGATGACAATAAATGATTTGTTGTACTGCAAATGAAATGATAGATGTCCACACATGTATGTTTTGATTTCAAATGATGATATATTGATGAATTAACAACAGGGAAGGAGGTGCAATGGCTAGGGAAGCTGTACACCCGTGCCCACCCACCATCCAAACGTACCTACCCCCACCCAGGCCCCAATGTTCAAACACCCAAAACAACCTCCCCCACCACCCAAACGTATCCACCCCTCACACCCTTCAAGTTCACATGTGTCCTGCAGTGCCCCACACACATGCCATCACTTCCGTGTGCGCTTCTGTGCCTGTGCATCCTTGCCCGAGAGCCCCGTTACCCGACTCGAGCGCCTCCTTGGACTGGCAGTAGTGGAGCTGGATGGGGTGGTGGTATTGGATGGCACAGAATCGGGTATAGATGGCATACGTGCAATATTTGCCTGTTGCCCAATCAACATGGACTCTATGAGCCTGGAGGTGTTGTCATTACCCTCCCGCACATGGCGTGCCAGGGTGACAATAGTGCTGGCAAAGCGTCCAATGGACCTTGATAGGCGACGCACTGACGTGCTGTAGCACTCCCTCTGCAGCCTAGATTCCTCAAGCTGCCTCTCCACCAGCTGGGTGAGGGTAGCCTGCTGCTTCTCCATCCGCTGCATGCGGGAATTAAGCTCTGCCATAGATGGGGTGGGTGACCTCATGGGACTTCGGAGTGATGTGGGGCTAAACTCCAGCTGATGGAAGGATCCGAGCTCATCAAATGCGGGCATTTCCCCCTGTGGCCCAGTATCTGAGTGCTCTGCAGTGGCACTGTTGTCACTACAGGCCGCCTCCTCTGCAGTGCAGCTGCCTTCTGTGTTGGTTTGGGTGGGCATGATGGGTTCCTGTGGCACCTGTGTTGCCTCAGGCAGCGTGGAGACGCTGGGGATGTTGGTGGTGGTGGCCGGCACATTTGTTGCAGTTGGTATTGGGGCAGAGATGCCGATCTGCTGGCAGCATCCTCTTGTGCAGGGGCGGTGGCTTGGACACGTGCCGGTGCAGATTGCCTGGCCTGTTGTGCAGTATCACTGTCACTTGATACAGCTGTGGGGACACAGAGGACATGCAATTAGTGTTGTGGTGGTGGCTGATGGGTGCATCGCATGCATCATACAGGTTGATCATTCAATAGTGTTAGTTACATGCATCTGATTGTTGGGGGTATGCATTGTTGTGATATTGGTTGCCATACGGATCATGATGGGTCCTTTGGCCCAGTCATGCACTGCCTGGGGGGTGTCATGACACCCACACGACCCACACGTACAATCCAGAACACCCCGCCTGATACCTGCTCCAGACGTTCCACGCGGATTCGCATCTCCAGAATCCACCACGCGCGGAGTTATGCGCTGGGAAAAAATCAATCAGGCTCCTGGCGATTGTGGCCCCGATGGCGATGGGGTGCATCACGAAACGCCGGCACCACTTCCTGGTCACGTGCCATCCGATACCGGTCACGTGATACTAGGAGATTTCGCCCAACGAATCACGTTGCCGCTGCCTGCTCCTCTGTATCATGTGACACGCCATGCCGCCCATGTGACCTGATGGAAATGCAGTCACATGATCTGGTCTCCGGCATAAAGGAACACTGATCATGGACTACTCCGCTTCTTAGCTGTTCAACAGTGTTCGAGTGGCGTTTCGTTTTGCTTGGATCCCGTTCTTCTGGCTATTAGACCTTGAGTTTCTGGAATTGGACTGCTTTCATTTTTTCCCTTGGATTTGTTGCTTGGAACTCTGTTTTCTTGGAATTTTGACCTTGTGTTTCGTGTTACTGGACTGCCTTCGCTTGTACCTCGGAATTGGTGTTTTGGAACTTTTGCTCCTCAGGATTTTGGAACTTTGGCTCACGGATTTAGGACTGCCTCTGGATACCGTTCTGCTTTTGTGGACTCTGTCCTTTGAACGCTGAGCACTACTTCTGGTGCTTTCATCAAGGGGAATCAGGTTACCCGTCCTCATCTGGGTGTTCTATTATTCTCCACCACCTGGGGACTACCCGCTCCCTCCTCACACTGCAACATTGGTAGGTGCTGTTCTTACTTCCTTCCTACTATTGCCCTTCGTGATTATTGACCTTGTATTCACGATTTCCTAACCTACTTCCCTTGCAGCTACCTGGTACCCGCGCTCCTGCCTCTTGTGCACCTGTGGTCTCAATAACTGGTTAGGGAGCATTCTTTGATTTCTCCCTGACCGGTGCTTGGGGACGGAGGTGTCCATAGACATCGCAGTAATCTCGGCATGACAGGGGGGGGTTGTTAATGGGTCTTTTGGCCCAGTCATGCACTGCTTGGGGGAGAGGGGGGTGTTAATGGGTCCTTTGGCCCAGTCATGCACTGCTTGGGGGGGAGGGGGTTGTTAATGGGTCCTTTGGCCCAGTCATGCACTGCTTGGGGGGGGAGGGGGTGGTTGTTAATGGGTCCTTTGGCCCAGTCATGCACTGCTTGGGGGGGTAGGGGGGTTGTTAATGGGTCCTTTGGCCCCAGTCATGCACTGCTTGGGGGGGGGGGGGGTTGTTAATGGGTCCTTTGACCCAGTCATGCCATCAACATATTCTCATGTGGCATTCATGTTTCACCACTTACCAGCATCTGCAGGTGGGCTCACTCCTGCCTCAGCATCCCCAATCCCATGGATGCCCTCAAGGTGGAGGACACTGCTGCAACGCTCCTCCCATGCTTGCAGCCTTAGTGGGGAAGGGGGTCCTCCACCTGTCCCACTGCTGCGTTGGCGGTGTGTGGAGATCAAGTTCCAAACCCTCAGCCTGAGGTCGTCCCACCGCTTGTGGCAGTCCTTGACGCTCCTCACAGTCATGCCCACAGCGGTGCACTTGCGTGCTGCTTCCGCCCACACTTCCTTCCTCCGCTGCTGTGTGGCACGCCGTTGATCGGCACTGAACAGCATCTCTGCATGCTCCACTATATGCTCCACCAGAACAGTTAGCTCTGTCTCACTAAAGCGCTGTTTGCGCTGCTCTGAGCTGGAATCCTGGCAGACATGCTGGTGGTCCCTTTGGCCTTCTCACAGTGTGGATTCTGCATGTGCTGACTCTGAATGGCAATGGATTGTGCTTTATATGATGGCTGTCTCTCTGTTTCCTGTTTTGGCGATCATGGTATTTCCGGTTCCCTGTCCGTGGCGACAGAGGCGGACACAGGTTTTGCGCTACTTGGGGCAGCGCTATGTCTATTTCTGTGGCTTTTTCCATGATGGCTGTAACAACGTTTCCGCGTCCGTGTGGTCCGCGCGACCGACAGCACGTAATCGGACGGTCTTTCCGCAACCTTGCGGACACGGAAACTTTGTTACCGCCATCACGGAATCACCATGGTCCAAACCTGACAGGTTGTAATGAGGCCCATTGTATTGTCCTGGTTCAAGCTTGCGTTTGGCAAAAAAACAATTGCGATGAGAGACCAGTGAATCTCAGAAACAAACTGAGATCGAGGCTCCTGATCCTCGTGAAGTGCAATATAGCTTTAAATCAACCCTCGAAAAAGGCGAGAAGATATAGCTAGGTCTCTTGAGTATTACATGACCAGCCAAAATTTATCAGTAAGTGAAAACAAAAATAGCGTTTTGAGAAACTGTCAAGGCGCCCCCTTAATGACACGTATTCACAAAAAGTGTTACTTCCTAATACTGGGGGGGAGAAAGCGGGAAGAAACCAGACAGATAAATAAAAAGCCAATGAAAGCAAGCACAAACCGAACCTGTCATTATCTAATAATGCACTGCAGAGGTGGCCAAAGAGAATAGTAGTCAGAAGACCGGACCCAAAGGGTAGAGAGGACTGCAGGTGAGGTGAGAGAAACTTAAAGGAACTAAACCATCACCTCCTATTTGTTTTTCATGTAAAGAAACAGGCCATTTGGCCCGACATTGCCCTAAAAATCGAAATGAAGAACCTATGGAAATAGGGTGCCAAAAAGGGGACGAGTGGAAAGAAACAGAGGCAGATCTAGAAACCGTCAGCATATGTCTATGCCAGTCTTCAACTGACTTTACATATGAAAAAGCCCTGGTGAATGGAAGACCGGTAAAGGCGCTAATTGATTTAGGCAGCAAGCAGACCGCTATATGGTCCGATTGGGTTACAACAACATTCCTAGAGAATCTGACTTTAGTTAGAGTCACATGTGTACATGGAGATAACAAGATCTATCCCAAGATACCCATGTACATTAACATCAGGGGAGAATCACGGCTGGTGTCATCCGCCATTATTCCTGGCCTCCCCGAAGAAGTCATTGTGGGAAGGGATTTCCCTCCATTCTCTACTCTCTTACAAGATCCTCCAAACCTCCATAGGGAATTTATGCCCCAAGATTATTGGCAATGTGACTGGTACTCCCAAACCACTCCAGTGTGGGAATGGGCAGAAACAGAATCTCATGAACCTACCATTCGCCAAGAGCTTACAGCCAAGCATGAGGAACAACTAATATAAAATTCACCACTGTGGTACCAATTTATAGGATATATTCAAGAGACAAATATGAACACCCCGCCTCTACCAGAAAGGAGGGAAAGAAACCTGTGGTATATGCGAGAATCCCTGGATACATCTTTCCCTTGTTCTTTCAAAGGTCCTAAAATTAAAGAACCTCAAAAAAGACCAGGTATATCCACCTCGCACAGGGGAAGGGTATGTGAGAAACCAGAAGGTGTCTCACCCACTCGTCCACGGGGATCTGCCATCCAGGACACAGCCATCGCTTTGCATCCAGTTCCTGGGGGTGGACCAGTGCAGGAGGATCACCTCAGTGAGGGGTCGTCGGGGAGTGGGACAGCTGATGGTATCCCCCTTACCTCTAACACCTTTACCCCATCCTACCTGGTAGGATATTTAGGACCCCCTCCCTTTCCATACACAAACACTTTCACACGGACAGCCCACTCTGGAAGAAAACAGACTCACAACCGAGCATTGTACCTGACATGTCCCACTACTGAGGTCAGGCAAGTTCAGGCAATTAATGGTAACCACTCACACCTGACTTCCATTAAGCTTTGCCACATGAATAAAAGGCGGAGCACGAGAGCACAGGACAAAGCACCATGGCAGCTGGACGAGGGGAGAAAGACGGCAAACCAAAAAGGGTGCACCAGGAGGGAGATGCCCTTGACATTTCCGGCAGAAAACCGTTACTTTCCAAAAGTGCTTCCGATTGAAAGGCGTAAGGCCAAGAAACAAGACTGAATAATTCTGCGTGGTGTGTGGGAGATACCCGGGGCCCTCCTGCATGGCTGATCGATTCAGGGAGGAGCAGCAGCCGCTGTGGTACCATCCTTGACTCAAAGATTAAAGCTGTGCCATTAGGATTAACACAGCCGGTGAGTTTGGGAAACAGATGCAAGACCAGTCTGGGTTGAAGTCAAGGGTGCAAGCAGCAACATTGTATAAAAAGCGCAAGAAAGAAGATTTGTAACACGTATGATAAAAAGACACAAGGAAAGCTGAATTGCTGATGGATGTTTGAACTAAGAGAAGAAAGATACAACATCTGTGACAGAGTGGTCTGGCACTGCAAGTGGGCTCAATGAAGGGTCTCTGTAAAGTGTCCAGCTAAACGTGATGAAAAGGAAAAGTAAAAGATGAGAAGAGAGAAATAAAGTTAATCGAAGTGGTCCTGTGACGGTTTAAGCAAAATCCATTCCACAATCGAAAGTCTTCGATTTTTGACACAGTCCAAGCCCGAACGAGGGAGACCAATTGAGAACATTGTGTTAATGGGTCTGAGCCCGAACGAGGGCGATCCGTGCTCCGAGCTCGATTGAGGGAGACCAATTGTGTTAAAGGGGTCCGAGCCCAAATGAGGGGCATCCGTGGTCTGAGCCCGATTCAAGGGAGACCAATTGTGAATATTGTGCTAAAGGGGTCCGAACCTGAAGGAGAGAGACCCATGGTGAATAGGGAACGTGAGAACTTATGAATGTGGAAAACCTGGAAGAAAAGAACTTTAGTGCTTGTTTGTTACGTCAGGTCCTCTGCAATAAAGAGACTTTGAATGGGAAAGAGACTTTGGCACAGAAGGCCCTGGTACCTATGCTGTGAACTGTATCCTCGTGGCAGAGAAGCTAGAGTGTGTGTGAAGCTCAAACGTGCCGCCTTGTTCCGTGTTGAAAATGTGGGGAAGGGAAGCCAACTCCTCAACTATCCTGACATATTCTTTCTTGAAAACTTTTCTTTTGCATACATTGTTATCCCACACCATTTATATTTAGAAGTAAGGATTGGCAATAGGTTTATTAGTACAGGCCCTTTTATTTTGACAGAAACTCAACTAGGACTGCGTTATTTATCATTTGATGGTTGAAGCTTGCTCCCATCCTTAGATTTAGGGTTACATAGCCGTTCAACCACCCCATTGAAATTCAATAAACACTTTTGAACTGTGATCACTTGTGTCTGTCTTCACTGTTTGATACCATGCCTTCCTTACATACCTTTCTATGGATTACTTTGGTTAGATCTGTGAACACACAAAAAATCAGGGATACAATTGATTTAATACACCTTCACCGGGTATAAACCCTACTGTTAGGTACTCAGTATATTGTATCACACACACACAGGTATAGAGCATGCAACAGTTCAAGCATGAATATTTCAAAAAAGCACTAAATGAGTCCACCAGCACTATCCCTAGTCAGTAGCACACCATATCCCTGTAGGGTGATGCTATCCCTAGGTCAAAGCTGGTGTGCCGCCTATCTAATAGGAAAGAAAAGAGTGGGACTTTCCCTATCTCTACAATGGGTCAGAGTGGGATCTCTAAGCCACTTACAAATTGGCAACATGCTCCCCCACTTGCTCAAATGATAGAGACCCAAGATGTGCATATGACCAATGAATTGGATAAGACACAGGCACCATCTATGTCCGATCTCGATGAATTGGGACTTACGCTCAGACTTGATGTAATAGCCACCACTGATGCCAGCCCTTTCCTAAAATAGATCGGTTCTGCTTGGATTATGGTCCACCATGCCATGGTTATCAATAATAACTTCTAATGATATAGCTCAGATCACGCTGCCTATATATGGTAGCAGTACCAACTGGGTGCAGATTCGTTTTTCTAATAAAATTGCAATGGCCCTATTATGCGACAATGCACATGTATTATTAAGATCCGGACTGAAGTTGTCGGTGTGTCAAGAGCTAATGAAGAAAAGGAGGAGTAGCAATATAAGAGAACATAAGCAAAAAGGCAAAACGAATAGCCATAACAAGTTATTGGTCAGATTGGATGAAATTGCCACTATTGAAGAAAGTCTGTTTTTGAATAGATCAACCTTGCTTCAAATATGGTTTACTATGCTATGGCTGTCACTAATTACATCAAAAGATATAGCACAGATCCAGCTCCCTAAAATGGATAGTCCAATAAATGTGTCACTACTGCAGTTTACAAACAAAATCTCAGCGGACATATTACGTGAAAATGCACCTGAATTATTAAAACTCGGTCTTACTGTAATTGTAGGACAAGATGTATTCTCAAGTAAGGGAAGTAAAAACAAAGGTGACCATGATCAAAAGAGAATGGCTATGTGGGGAGATGCGCGGAGAAGCACTGAGAAGTTCACAGGCTTGCTCTAATGCCTGCGTACACTGTGCTTTAAACTACAATGCCCGGCCTTGGGAAGCAGCTATGCATAATGTTAGTCATCAAACAAGGAACATTACTGCCTGACCATTTAGACTAGTAAGCTGGAACACACGAGGACACAGATATCTATTGAAAAACACTGGATCGCTCTAATTGCTTATAACGTTTGACATCTTCATGTTGCAGGAGACATGGCTGGATTGTCCTCTGGCAGTTGCCGGTTTTCATATACGTCAAGAATTAGCGACCAAGGGCGAACGAGGTATACCCTTTGGTGGCCTTGTTATTGCAGTGGGAAACAAGTACCGTTCCAGGCATGTGCGTGTGGACTCAGTAAATAGAAGTCTGAAGGCAGTAGTGGTCGACCAAGAGGGAGTTTTGGATTGGCAGTTACTAATGTTTATGCCCCTCTGGGGTCTAAAGGGCCAGAGAAGGTTCAAAATTGCTTAGAAGGCATACTTATTAACGCAGAGGATGGTGGGGAGAGCCAGCAGATAATAGTGGGGGGGGGATTTGAATGCTCGGCGCGTTGATACCACTCTTAGAGCCACCTATAAAAATGTCCAGTCAAAAAGTATTATGAGCCAAAGTAAAGGGAATAATAAAGGTGGGAAGTGGATCTCCTTCTTGGCATTGTGGTATCTTTGGATGTTGAACGGTAGAACGGTGGGAGACATACCCAGGTGCATACACCTGGAAAGGTAATAACTGTGTTGCAACACTGGACTACGTCTTTGGTAATAATGCCTGCTTACAATGTGTGAACCGTTGTTCAGTAATTAGTACAGAACATAGCGATCATGATCTATTGACAATGGAAATCGACATTTTTATGCAGGATGAGGAAAAGAGTGGGACCACGAGCCTTAAGGTAAACCACGCAGGAAATTTGGTGCAGTGGACAGAAAATAACCTATTAAAGTTAGACGATATGCTGAGGGATCTTCCAAGAGCTTTTAAAAACAACATTGATAACATGAATGAAGTTGAGATAGAAAGATGGATACTACAACTTACCAGAAGGGTGGGCAATGTTAAAAAAAGTGGGTTTAGCTATCTGCAATAAGCGCACCTATGGTTATGATAAAAACATACAGGATGCCAAAAGGGACATGCAAAGAGAAATCCATATGTTATATGCAAAACGGGGTAAATGCCTGGAGACGGCTACGCGATTGAGAGTGATCCGAAGAAAATATCAGAATTGGCTCAGACAATGGAAATCGTCTATCCGCAATGCCAACTGGCAGCTTATGGTTAAAACTTTATGTGGAAACTGCCCTCGTGCAACATGGGCAATATTGTCGAAAGCCAAAGGTGAAGTTAGAGAACTAACAGTAAATCCCATTCAAGGTAAAATCTGGAAGGCCTATCTGGAGGAGAGAGTGGGTGAACAAATACAAACCTAAACTCCAGACATTGTTGAGGGAAGTTGGCCATTTATCTTTACCACAGAGAATGTTAAAAAAAAGTAATCCTTAAGCTGACTCTAGAGCCCCCGGCCCCAATGGACGAGCCAACGTGGTGTTAAAAAGGAACCCGGACCAGTGGGCTATTGTTCTAAGGGCTCTATTTGAGAAGGTGTGTCAAAATAAGCATATTCCCGATTCATGGCAGAAAGCCGTACTTATACCCGTCTATAAAAAAGGAGATAGGATGGCTCTGGAAAATGATAGATTACTATCGCTGTTAGATGTGACAGGGAAGATATTTTCCTCCTTTATATTGAATGCCATGCAACTATGGGTATAGGAATCTAAGATCTTACATTTCTCTCAAACTGGTTTTCGCAACCTCAGGGTGCTGGATGCATTAATTCGAGGCACCTTGGAGACTGGCAATCAGACACTGTATATAATCTTTGTGGATTTTAAGGCTGCGTTTGATAGCGTAGATCGGACTAGACTCTGGGAGAAGCTTACTAAAGCGGGCTGTACTTCTTGGCTCACCAGTATATTGAAGGGCCTTCATCAATTCACTAAGGCGGCTGTTAGATTTACAGATGATGGTATGACCACGGACATGGTAGAGATCCAGAAAGGCGTGAAAGAGGGATGTACCCTGGCGCCAACTCTGTATAATCTGTAAATGTCGGACCTGCCGGATTGGCTAAACCCAGAGGTTGGGTGTTGTCCACGGGTAGGGGTCCGCCCATTACCATGCTTACTCTATGCAGATGATCTTATCCTCCTAAATCACACATTTTCTGGAGTGAAGACCATGTTTATTAACTATAAACATGGAGAAGACCAACATTTTGGTTGTATCTGCAAAGAATGTGAAAAGACCCTCCTGTACACTTGGAACTATTGAGTATGTGGATTCTTATCCGTACCTGGGTCTAGACATAAGTAGTACCTAATCGTACAGGCAAATTGTGGAGGCAAATAAGATTAAAGCCCGGAGGATGACACAGTCAATTTTGAAATTTGCTAGGGATACTGCTGGGTTCTCCTTGGAAGGAATAATAACGTTGTACAAACAAGATTTTGCCCGATGGTGCTTTATGGATTGGAGGCCCTGGCAATGTCTGACTTAGCTGGGTTATATCTTGTGGAGGGCAGATTTTGGAAACAAGTGTTGAGGCTTAAGGCCTCCTCCACAATCCAGTATATCAGACTTCAATTTGGTTTTATTTCCCTTAAAGGGGAACTATTGAGAAGACGTGGTCTGTTATATATGAAAATCTATACAAATCCCAGGTGTGAACTACTTAGGTTATCGGCGGTCCCTGGACAGGGAAAAGATAGTTTTTGAAGTTTGGTAAATGACTTGTTTGGTGACTTGGGGTGGCACCCCGACTTTACAAGGGGATCATGCTATGAAACTCTGAATCGGTTTTTCTCAAAAATAGTTAAACAATGGGACTGGGTCGCAAATTATACACATGTAGAGACCCTCCGTAGCCATATACATATGGCAGGTGTTGTGTATAGCTACCTTCAGCCTCAAACATATCTTAGACAATGCACAAGTATGGCAGTGTGTTCCTTTAGATTGAGGCTGAGGATAAATCAGCTTCAAATTCTTGCCTTAATAGGTCTACAGCTGGGGCTCTCTCAAAAAGATAGATATTGTCATATGTGTAAGAACCCTGAATATCTTGAGACTGCTAAGCATATTTTTACAGAATGTAGAACATTGGGCCCTGAATATATGACCTTCTTAGGCCCATTTGTATATGAGTATGAATCTATTAAGAGTGACGACTTTTGGGCCTACTTTCTCAACACGGATAACCAAAAAGTGCATATCGCCATGTATCAGCGGTGGCCAGTTATTAAACAACGCTTGATAGTGTTTAAGGGAAATTTGCTAGAGAAAAAAAGTCCCTGTTTTTATAGAACTTTTAAACTTTTTTTTAAAGTGTTGGTGATGATGTGTATTTTTAGATTTGGGACTGTTATTAAAGACAAAAATTGTTTGATATGAAGTTTATATGAATTTCTTTCTTTTGTAAAGTTTCTATGAAACTAAACAAATAAAGAATAATAATAATTATCCTGTACTCATTTGGCCTCCACACTACCTTTTTAAGTTGACTAACATGTTCCTAACTGGAAACAAGAAGAAATTAACAATTTGACTTGATCATTCACCTTCAGCTGGTTTTGGTGCCCAATTACCTGTTTTCGCTCGCTTTTCGTGTTTTCCCACGGGACAGCAGTGATAGGTAAGGGTCTTTTGTAGAAAGTCAATAGGGTCACCAGCTTGACCCCCTCTGGAAAACCATAGATGTGTATATGATTTCTAAGAGAGCTTGCTGGAAACAATCTGAAGCTGGGCAGTCAAGGTTATCCACAGATGAATTATGTCCCCCAAAACCACCCACTCCTCAATGATAGCTGTGTATGATTGTTGCACTTTAGCTGAGCTTCTTACATCTCCTTGATGAGAATCTCAGCAATGTGAACCGTCATGAGAGACATCATCATACATACATACGTTATCCATTTCATTTGGAACACTAGTCCAAGTCCTCATTTTAACTTGCATGCTGGTACTTGCATTCCTGGATTTCCTCATTATGAATCAGGGACCAAACATCCCAAAAGGCACAGTCTAAACCAGAATTGGACTAATGTCTATCAAATGGAATGGATAATGTTGGCATGTAAGCATCAACTCCTTAGGTTTGCCGTCCGTCTCTTTCAGTTCCCTACTACTGGGTATCTCATCACATCCGTGGGTCTCTTTGCCGAGATTGAAGTCTTTAGGGAATGTAGTGGAGGACATCCATGTCAAATAAAGGGATGACCTTATCGAGTCTTGTATAACCCTCAAATTCTGATTGGGACTCATGAGCTATTAATCGCCTCCCCCTTCCTCAAACGTTTAATCTACTAGCACTATTAAACTTCACACAAGGAATATAACACACACAGAAGATGTATGCCTGTTAGTACCATCCCAACCAAGTCCTAGGGTCCAAGCCCTTGTTTTAACTCTCATACTGGTATGCGCATTCCTTGATTTGCTCATTATGAACCTAGGACCAAAAATCCCAGAATACACAGTTAAAACCAGGACTGGACGAATATCTATCAAATGGAATGGATAATGTTGGCATTTAAGCATCCGCTCATTAGGGTTGTCGCCCCACTCTTTCAGTTCCCTACTGGTGGGCATCTTATCACCCCATGGGTCTCTTCATATCTATCATAGATGTCCAGGGACCCCTCCGCCCCCAGTGCCAATTGCAAACTGTTTGGCTTTTTACTCAATTTCTTTTTTTTTAAAGTATGCTCTAAAATGTAACATTTTAACCCATTATTTAAAATCAATTCCTGGTGGGAAAACGCCACATGATTGGTTCAGGCTCCCTTTCTACGCTCGGTCGCTATGGGGGAAATATTTATGCCCCTCCACTTAAAAAATTCACCAGCTGACACTGTTCCTGGGGCTGTGTGTGGGGGAGCACAGGAACTGTGGTGGGAGCAGGATGGGCGGGAGCCATGGGATAGTGGCGGGAGCAGGGTGGGGAGAGCCCAGGGTGTGTGGAGTGGTGCGGAGGGCTCAGGGACTGGGTAGTGTGTGAAACCTGAAGGTTTCTCTCTAGCTAGTCTTTGGAGATCTGTCATCCAGCAGTGGACCAGCGAGGGAGGATCACCTGGATGGTAGGTCCTCGGAGAGTGGGAGTGGGACACTGATGGGTGAGATGTGGTATCCCCCTTCTTTCAGAACCTTTTCCCCATCCTACTACGTAGGACATTCAAAATCACTGCCCCCCCTTCAACACAAACACTTTCACACAACACACCAGAGAATGGACTAACACCAGAGCCGTTTACCTGACATATCCCAATACAAGGGCCAGGCAAAGTCAGGCAATTGATCATAATCACACACATCTGATGGCCCTTTCCCTTCCCCACAGGGATAAAAGGTGGAGCAAGAGAGCACAGTAGGAGCAAGGCAGACTGCACGACGAGACAGCTATCCAGACCCGCATTTCAGGAGGAGGAGAAAGTCGGCAAACATCAAGAGGCTGATGAGGAGAGACGCAACCTTGCCCTCCTCGACAAAACCTTGCGAGCCCACTGCTGAAAGAATCGTAAGGCCGAGGACAATAGCCCAAGTGTGCTGCAGCAGATGTCAAAGGTACACTTAGCGTGTCGACGCTGATAAGCGGGAGCGAGGGAAACTCCTGCTACCGTGCTACCGGTCTTGACTCTGGTTACGAGGAAATCCAAGCGGTTCATCACAGCCAGTGAGTCGAGGGGAGAGCCGATAAGAACCGGGCTGTGGTGAATGATACACGCAAAGTGGCATGTTGAACTAAGTTCAAAGAACTGTAAAATGTTAATGGGAGACCAGCTGCAGAGGGAACCGGCACCATGTGGGTGCTAACTGGAGAGACTCTGGTTGACGCCTGTTTGAATGAAAACTATAGAAACAAGAAGGCTGAAGGAGAGCCGCCAAGTTGGGTAAAAGTGGTCATACAGTAGGTCAAGCAAAATACCTGTACAGTCGAAAGCCTTTGATCTACAAACTTGAGAAAGCAAGGGAAATGAATCCCGCAAATCATTATGAATGTGAAGTTGGCAGAAGTGAACCCGACCGAGGGATGCTGACGAGAAGGGGGCATGTCTGAGGTCCCAGGAAACAGTGTGTCGACAAACATGAACCCTGCCGAGGGATGTTCATTTGAGAAGGGTCCGAGCCCGAACAAGGGTGATCCAGGGATGAATCCATCATCCGAGAAAAGCCATAGTGAACCCAGAGAAGGGAGGCTAAAAGTAAAGAAGGGTCAGCGCCCAGAAGAGGGGGACCTAGGGGTGAAGAATCCTCACCCAAATTGAAACCAAGAAACAAACTTTCATTGTTGTTGAAGGAACATTTATTTGATATTTACACCAGGCCCTCGAAGGAAAGAGACAAGAGACTTTCAAGAGGAACAAGACTTGGCCAACGAGGCTCCTGATAAGCTGGAACGGAACTGTCGACCCGTGCTGGGGAAAGCTTGGGTGTACTGTACTCCAAGATCCCATCTTACTTCGTGCTCAAAACGTGGGGAAAGGAGATCCAAGCTACTGCATCCTGACATATTATTTAAGAATACGTCTTTCTTTCCTTTAAAATCACCCCACACCCTTTTTGTATTCGTTGTAAGGTTTGGCATTAGGTTTTTTAGTATAGGCCCTTTTTATTTTGACACGACGCCACAAGGACTACCTTATTTTTATTTGATGGTCGATGCTTGCTCCCATCTTAGATTTAGGCTTAGAATAGGCGTTTTTCCAACCTGCATACAGTTTAATAAAACACCATTGAACTGTGATCACTTGTGTCTGTCTTTACTGTTTCCACCATGAGGTCCTCACATATGGTGTAAGAAGTGGAATGTGACTCAACTGAAACAAATTGGGGGCCCTACAATTTCAAAAACGTAGTCAGAGAGCCTATAACCCTTCTATCGCCACCAAGGAATCAATAGGGTTTGACATCTATAGTAGTAGGGAAGCTATTATACCCCATGGGAAAAGAGGAATGATTCCTACAGACTTGGTTTTGATACCCCCTCCGGGGTGCTATATAAGATTAGCCCCAAAATCTGGTTTAGCATGGAAGTTCGGGATGGATATCTTAGCGGGCGTTATTGACCCCAACTTCCGGGGAAACGTGAAGGTTCTCTTACAAAATCATGGCAAAGTCCCTTTTTAGGTACGCCGGGGAGACCAAATTGTGCAGGGAATTCTAAGGGCTCTGTTCCCTCAATTCAAAGAAAGCAAACCAGATAAAACAGAAAGAGGTGACTTAGGCTTTGGGGAAGCAGATAAATCTCTTTTAACCCCGAAGATAAGAAAGGAGAAGAACCCACCATCTATCCCGACTTTGCCCAACAAAATGATCCAGCCCTCGCTGAAGCTTTCTTAAAAGCATTTCCAGAAGAGGAAGGCATAGAGAGTCCCTTTTTTTCTTCTTAAAACTTGGGTTACTTTACCAAAGAGAAACCTCCCCAGAAGGTTTTACCCAACTGATAATACCAAAAAGCCACCGAAAGGTTGTGCTATAAATCACACATTGCCATCTCACAGGAGGGCATTTGGGACATGTTAAAACCCAGGCGCGTATTAGTGGAAAGTTTTACTGGCCAGGTACTCATGCCCATATAAAAACTTTCATACAAACCTGCAAAATATGTCAGAAGACCAGCCCCCACATCCCAGTGCCTGCCCCTCTGAACCCGTTGCCGATCATACAAGTCCCCTTTTTTAGAATTGCAATGGACATAACATCTAAATTGGGCAACAAGTGATCGTAGATTATGCAACCCTATATCCCAAGGCATTCCCAATGCGAAATAATACCACACAGCAGATCCTAAAACATTGTCTACTGTATTTCTCTAGGGTCGGTTTTCCCAAAGAAATACTAACCAACCAAGGTTCGAATTTTATGAGTAAACTCATGGCCGAAGTCAAAGAGCTACTCCACATTACCACCTTGTGAACCTCTGTGTACCATCCTGAAACCGATGGCCTAGTAGAAAGATTCAATAAGACCTTGAAACTAATCCTACAGAAACTGGTAGACAAAGGTGGGAAAGACTTGGATCGAATGATCCCATGGGCACTATTTGCAGTGAGGAGAATCGAGAGATGTCCTGCACATGATCTGGGAAACCTGGTAAGAATGAGAGGAGGCTCCCCTTCCCATATCACAAACCGCCACTAGAGTGTGAGAACACATGAAGTTGGTTCGGGACTTAGTTTGCACTCATATGCCAAAAGCAGAGGTGCCAACAAAAGGCCAAAGTGAATTTAAGATCTTTTTCTATTGGACAGAAAGTACTAGTCCTTTTACCCACCTCACAGAACAAGTAGCGTGGACCTTACGAGGTAATAGAATGAGCAGGAATGTGCACGTATAAAATAGCCCAACCAGACCGAAAACAAAAAGTCCCTGTATATGGACCAGATAAGGAAAAAACTGCATTTTGAACACCCCTGGGAAAATTCCAGTTTAAAGATCTCCCTTTTGGCCTACACGGTTCACCAGCCACGTGCCAACACCTTATGGATAACATCCTACAACCCTATTCTGATTTCCGTGGAGGTTACATTGACGATATTGTCATTTATAGCAAAACCTGGAGGACCATCTCTTCCATCTTTCTACCATCATGAAAGTCCTCAGGAATTCTGGCCTAACTGTTAATCCAGCTAAATGCAGATTGGCAATACCTTTGTTACTCACCGGTATGGGGAGTGCTAAAAAACAGACCGGTCCTCTTGTGCTGGGGATTTGATTGAAGAGCTCGGGTTGGAGCCTCCACCCGAGCCTCCTCTCTGTGAGGGAATGAATTCTTTAAACTGATATGACCACCTGCTGAACTGTACAGACAAGGGGACCGATCAATCAAAAGAGCGGGGAAAACACACCGCCACGGACCCAGTTGTAAGGAAAAGACAAGAGATGAATATTCTGTCGGATTCAGCCCTGGCTTTCCCCAAGACTATTACCCTTAATAGAGTACCTGAGTGAGTTCCCCTTAAACCACAAAAAGGACCTGGAGCAACCTATAAAGCAGAAGAGACTTTAGATACTAGCTAAAAAAACTGCCCAATTATGATAATCAAGGAAATATACATTACCACTGGTGGAGGTAAGAATAGTGCACAGAATCCTGGGCAACAACGAAAGTATAAAACAAAAAAAAGGAAGATTAGTAGGGTAGCTATCCCCAGACGGAACGAGGGTCGCACTGGTTTCGGGATGGTGCACCACAGCAAAGCGTTCCAAAATGCACTTTAGAAATGAAGCAATATTATCCAAAGACGAGGTAACAGTTCGATGAAGACAGGATTCCAAAATGAAGAATTGTCCTTACCAGTGTTATTCCCCAGGAGAACGCAAACACTGTGAGGAATGGGTTCAAGAGTCTGTGGCCAAGTGAGAGATGGTATTCATACAGGAAGTAGCAGTAGCAAAGTCTTAAACCAGGGATCCAGGAGCAGGCAAGGTCTGGTACGCGGGCGGTCAGCAAACAAAACAAAATCACAATCCAAGAGTCCAGGAGCAGGCAAGGGGTCTGGTACACGGACGGTCAGCAAACAAAATCAAGACAGGATCAGGAATTAGAAGTCCGTGTGCAGGCAAGGTCGGTACATGGGCGGACAGCAAACAATACCAAGGTAGAATCAAGATTTACGAGTCCGTGTGCAGGCAAGGTCGGTACACGGAGAAAACAGGAGACTTCCGGAATTAAGGTACAGAAGGTAGCACTTCAGAAAATGCCGGTTGTAACTATAAACAGAAGCGGTGTTCTGAAAACCGCTGTGGGTTTAAATACAACAAGGAGGCGGAACATAATCGAAAACGAGGCTCCCGTATTAATGCCGGGAACTACAACCCATGGCAGGTTTTCTGGGAAATGTAGTTAGTTGCAGCTATTCTCCATGGCAGCTGCCACCGTGAGAAAAAAGGTGCATGACAGCGCCGTAGCCCCTTATGAAGAGCAACCACTTTCTTGTCCCTCTTTCTGGCCTTACATAGAGCTCCCCAACTGTCCTTGTTAACGCGGGAGACTGAAGAGGCATGGGGCAGACACCGGGGAGTGTGATGAGGTGAAAGTCGGGGTGTAACAGCATCCACCCCCAAAGGCGGCGCAGACCCCCTCCGAGCATGGAAGCGACGTAAGAGCATTGGAGAATGAATGTTGCATAATGGCTCCCAGGATCTGTCTTCGGAACCGTACCCTTTCCAATCGACCAGATAAAAGGGGTGCACCCTGCAGAGACGAAAGTCCAGATTCTCCGCCAGTTCATACTCATCACCCCCGTCCACCTGAACCGGAGGGGGGCGATCGGGCAGCCGAATAGAGGGCGGACAAGGTTTCAAAAGACAGACATGAAACACAGGATGCTGTTTCCAAGAGGTAGGTAAGGAAAGGCGTACAGCCACCGGATTTACAATCTCTGTGATGGAAAAAGGACCCACAAATTTAGGCAGCAACAAGCGTTTGCCAGGCATTCGCAAATTGCGGGTGGACAACCAAACTTTCATGCCCACTTTATAGTCAGGTGCAGGTTTTCTGTGACGATCAGCATTCTTTTTAGCCCTCGCTTGGGCTTGAAGTAGATGTGAACGGACCGTTCTACGGATTGTCACCAATTCTCTCACACAATCCTGAGCTGCCGGGTTGTCGATGGGAAGAGTCGGGTCTAGTGGCAATGACCGTGGATGACAGCCATATAAAACAAAAAACGGTGAGACCCCTGAGGCGGTATGCATAGAATTATTATAAGTGAATTCTGCAGAGGGAAGCATCGTCAACCATGAGGCTTGAAAGCGGAGGCAGAGGCACCGAAGGAATTGCTCAAGGGTGGCATTAACCCTCTCAGTTTGTCCATCAGTCTGAGGATGGTGAGCAGAACTGAACCGGTCGTCAATACCCAAGGAAGCAGTCAAGGCCCTCCAGAAACGTGATGTAAACTGAGAGCCACCGTCCGAAATCATGATAGCAGGCAGCCCAAAGAATCGGAAGAAAAAGGGAAGCCAAGACAGGAGCAGAGGGCAGACCCGAACAGGGAATGAACAATGCCATTTTGGTGAAGTAGTCAATGACCACCCATATGGTATCAAAGCCTTTCACAGGAGGTAGGTCCACAACAAAGTCCATAGAAACCATGTACCATGGCTTGTGGGGCACAGGAAGAGGCCGTAACAGACCCCAGGTTTAGAACGGGAGACTTTGCATTGAGAACATACTGAACAGGATGCCAAATAGTCAATCACATCCCTGGACATAGTGGGCCACCAAGACCATCGGCTTAAGGCCTCCAGCGTCTTCTGTTGACCCGGATGAGCCGCGAATAGAGAGTCATGTGACCAAGCCAGGGCACGCAGGCGTGCCGGTCCTGGAGGCACAAACAAGCATCCCTAAATGTAGGGCAGGCCTTGAACCACATCAAGATTAAGAGTGTCACATTCCTCTTTATGTGTGGAGACCCAGTCTGAAATCAAAGTCCGCAGAGTAGGTTGAGGGGTGCAGGCACAGACAACGTTACAAGGTAACAAAAGAGGTTTGTCAGAGACATCGCTGCCAGACTGAAGGGCAATGCGTGACAAAGCATCTGCGCAAGAATTCAATCGGGCCGGCCGATATGTGATTGTGAAAAAAAACTGGGGAAAAAAAAGATGCCAATGAGCCTGTCGGGCAGTAAGCCATTTAATTGATTTAAATGCCAAAAGACTCTGATGATCTGAAAAGACCGTGACCTGATGACGAGCCCCCAAAAGATGATGCCGCCATTCGGAGAAAGCATCTTTTATGGCTAGGAGTTCCCGTTCCGTGATCGGATAGTTGCGCTCATAAGGGGTCAATTTCCTTGAAAAGAATGCAACTGGATGAACCTCTCCTGAATCTGGACATTTCTGGGAGAGAACTGCCCCGATAGCCGACCCAGAAGCGTCGGCCTCAACCAAAAATGGGAGTAAAGGATTAGGATGCTGTAATACTGGAGCGGAAGTGAATGCTGCTTTAAGTGCATCAAAAGTTCGCTGTGCCTCCTGGTTGCATTGATAGGATTTCTTAGAGCTAGTTAATGCCATCAGATGCGCAGAGATAGAGGAAAAGGAACGGATGAAGCGCCTATAGAAGTTCGAAAACCCCAAAAATGATTGCAAAGCTTTAATCGATGTAGGAACGGGCCAGTCCAAAATAGCTCTAACCTTGGAACGGCTCATTTGTATACCCCGACTGGTCAGATCATAACCAAGAAATTCCACCACGGTGGAATTGAAAACACACCTTTCAGCCTTGACAAATGGGTGGTTTTCTCTCAACCGTTGCAGGACAATTTGCACGTGTTTCATGTGTTCCTCTTTGGAGGACGAATATATGAGGATATCGTCCAAATACACCACCACAAACTGATCTAAACAGTCATGGAAAATGTCATTCATAAACGCCTGGAAAGTGGCCGGGGTGTTGCACAGACCGAACGGCATAACCAGATATTCATACAATCCATAACGTGTTTTGAAGGCGGTCTTCCACTCGTCCCCTTCTCTAATTCGAACGAGATTATATGCACCCCTAAGATCAAGCTTGGTAAAAATTACTGAGGAACCGAGTTGATCTAGAAGTACTGAAATGAGCGGGAGGGGGTACTGGTTTTTTACCGTCACCACGTTTGATGCCCTATAATCAATACAGGGGCGGAGGTCTCCCTCCTTCTTAGGGACAAAAAAGAGAGGGGAGGCCGCAGGGGACTTGGAAGGTCTGATGAAGCCAATAGCCAAGGCCTTGTCAATAAATTCCTTCAACACCTTACCTTCTGGTACAGTAAGAGAATAGACCCTACCAGCAGGAATCTTAGCCCCTGGCAATAGGTCGATGGGGCAGTCGTAGGGCCTATGAGGTGGCAACTGGTCTGCCCCTCCTTTGTCGAACACGTCTCGAAAAAACTTGTATTCAGGAGGGATTTCAGGTTCAGGAGACTTAGTGATGGCTCCAATTACAGACATGGACGCCACCAAAGCCTGACAAGAAGACTCAGGGTAAACACTAGTGTCTTGGAAACATTTCTTATTACACTCACACGAAGGAAGCTGAACGGTTTTCATTGCCCAATCAATGGCTGGATTATGATGTTGCAACCAAGGGATGCCCAAAATGACCTCGAATTGAGGGGCTTTAATTAGATCAAAGGAAATCTAACAGAGGAAGGAGATCAGCATGTCCTTCCTCTGTTTGCATACGAACTAAGGAGGTATTTTGTGTAACCAGGCCAGAGATCAAAGATGTGCCATCCACAGCGTGAACAGCCTCGGGTTGGGCTTTAGACAAAATCGAAATATTATTACGTGTGGCGTAATCGTAATCCATGTAATTTCCGGTGGCCCCAGAAACAATGATCGCCAAGGAAGGAAAGGTATTGGCTTCAATAGTGGTACACACCACAGGAAGGCTAACGGGAGCAGAAAGAGCACCATGGGAGTCCAAAGAAAGTACCCCCGGCGTAGGGACTCTGTCTATCGCCGGGTTCTGGCGTTTCCCGACTTTTTGACAGGTTTCTTAGGGCAGTCCTTCAGTTGGTGTTCAGCAGACCCGCAATACATACATAGATTATGTGATCTGCAATATTCACGTTGTGCAGGGGTCAAAGGACCTCTTACTGCCCCGATTTGCATAGGTTCTGGAACAGAAGTGGAAGGAGAAGACTGGTCCAAATGGGGAGTAACAGGGACTGGTGCCTTGCGTTCCCCTTTTCTTTCGGACCTTCTAGCATCTATTTGCAAAACCAGATCTAGCAATTCACCAAAAGTGGTAGGAACCACTGTTACTGTAGCCAAAATGTCCTTTAATTCTTCCGACATCCCTTTATAAAAAACGGCTGATTTTTTCTCTTCAGGCCAATCTGTCTCAGCTGCTAATTGGTTGAACCTGGTAAGGTACGAAAACAAAGAAGACGTGCCTTGACGCAGATTGAGAAACTCCAGGTCAGTAGCCTGAGATTTATAGCGGGTATCAAAAACTCTGTTCATGGCAGTGATGAGTGCATCACAGTCGTAAAGGACGTAGCTAATGGACTCAAGTAAGAGATTAGCCCAAGCTGCTGCTGTACCCCCAAGATGGGAAAGGACAAAGGCTGCCTTTGTAGTGGAATTAGGAAAAGCAGTGGGCCGACACAGAAAATGTAACTTAGACTGGTTGATAAATGTCCGGTATTGTTTGGGTTCCCCGGAGAAACATTCTGGGGGGCCAGCGGGAACTGGGTAGCCATAAGCACCGGGTTTGCCGTAAAGCCAGAAGCAGAGGCCGTAGGAACACTCGAACCCGATGCAGTAGCAGCAGATGTATCCACCCCCAGGGTTTGGGGAGTTGGAAAACTCCGTAAACTGTCGATCCTATGATGGATAGCATCATGTGCAGCTGTCATGTCAGACCGAAGTTCGAACACCAAGCGAACCACGGTGGCCAAAGGATCAACTTCATCCATCGGCTTCTGTTTTTGTTACTCACCGGTATGGGGAGTGCGTAAAAAACCGACCGGTCCTCTTGTGCTGGGGATTTGATTGAAGAGCTCGGGTTGGAGCCTCCACCCGAGCCTCCTCTCTGTGAGGGAATGAATTCTTTAAACTGATATGACCACCTGCTGAACTGTACAGACAAGGTGTCAGGTTTCCTTCCCCTATTCAGGCTATTTTCCCTTATTCAAGTTTCCTTCTCATTATTTCTCTTTATTATCCTTTTTTAGATTAGCCTTATTTGGGTGGGAAGTTTTCTATTGTAGTTGGTTTGGCCTTAACTTGCTGATTCAGAATCCTGGTTCTGACCCAAGGCAAAATGGAGTCTCACAGTGACAGCTCTGATTGGTTAGAAGACACTGCAGAACAACAATGAACATTCTGAACTGTCACTCTGTGCCTTTCATCGTCTAAACCCCAGCTGAGAGGACGTGTTTAGTGGCTGCTCCTGCTTTAGACTTGGGCCTGGTGGATTTTATCCTTCAGGCGTTAGCAGTTGAGCGGCTACTTTCTTGGGGGTTCCTGGAGAAGCTATCAGTTGTCAGGAATTCGTTTTTGAAGAAAGGAAACTCTGAAGATCCTTATGAATTCGCTCTGGAGATAAGTGATTTTGTTTGTACTGCAGCTCTGTTCATTTTAATGACATTTCCTTGAAAATTCGTAAAAAGTTATCTTTGTACTTGTACTATTGAACTTCCTGAGTACAAGTAGTACGCGTACTACTTGTAATCTGAAATTATCTTTGGACCTTTGCGCGTGCGAGTGTATTCAACTGCGCGTGTGTTTGCCAGCGCGTGTGCTCCTTAGCGTGAGAATCTGTTTGTCGCGTGAGAATTCAACTGCGCGTGTGTTTGCCAGCGCGTGTGCTCCTTAGCGCGAGAATCTGTTTGTCGCGTGAGAATTCAAGAGCGCGTGTGTTTTCCAGCGCGGGTGCTCCTTAGTGCGAGAATCTGTTCGTCGCGTGAGAACTCAAGAGCACGTTTGTTTTCCAGCGCGGGTGCTCCTAGCGTGAGATTAATTTGTTGCGCGAGAACTTTAAAGGGTGTGTGTTTCCAGCGCGTGAGCTTCCGGACGCGAAAATCTAATTGCCGCGTGAGAACTTTATAGAGCGTGTGATTTCAAGCGCGTGTGCTTCTGCATTAGAACTCAATTGCGCGTGTGGTTTCTTGCGAGTGTCTTTTTAAACGCGTGTATTCGATCGCAAGTGAACTCATTGCGCGTGGATTATAAGGCGCGTGTGAATAGGCGCGGAAGTTCATCAACACGGAAATTTTTTAGCGCGTGTGTTTTTTCTGCGCGTGTTCTCGTTTGCGCGTGAATTCTACTTTACGTGTTTTGGCTTGCGCGTGTGTTTTCTGCGCGTGGATTTTGCTTTCCGTGCGCGTGTTCTTCAACGTGAACTTCATCTGTATGGAAATAACCCGCGTGTGAGTTTAACACGTGTTTCTTCAAGAATTCACAAACTCAATGGAATTGTAAATAGTTTGAAAGAAAAGGAAAGAATAAATAAAGACAATTTAACTGGACATCTAGTGCATTTTGGAAAAGAGACAACGAACTAAACTTTCCAGATTTGCCCAAAGTAAGAAGTTGCTGTGAATTTCAAGAGTCTCGAGTAAGAGAGATTTTCAGCTTCTTTACAAGCTTCTCTAAGAAATTTCAAGAGAAGAGCCAGGTATGATTCTTAATTATTAGTTAAGGATTTAAAGTCTTTCCCATTCCTAAGGTTAAGTAAGTAAATAAAGGAATTGTATCTGCTTTTCTTATATCCTCTGCAGGTTCAGCTCTGGTTAGCCTTGACGCAGTCTGCCTGGTGTTGTTTTGTTATCCACTTCCCCCTTTCCCTTTGGGGTGTAGTTTACAGAGCTGAATTGAAACCTAGTTCTGGGAATTACATTTCAGGGGGATTGTTGGGGGTTCAGCAGCTTCCGCAGACACAGGACCGCTCAGCTTGACAGAATGAAAGGCCAATAACTTAGTCTGCCCGAGCTGTCATGAACCCCGACGAATCCGTGGAGATGTTAGGATCTTTGATCAGGGAGTTACGGGAGGAGTTGAAAATATCTCGGGATGAAAATGCCGATGACTTGAGTGTTAAAGTAACACAAATTCAACAGAGGGGAGAAAGGAGAGAGGATGAGGTTTCAGGGGGTGCTGGTTCTCCACCTGAGTTAGAAAGGGAAGGTGAAGATCATTTACCACAAATACAACGGGCGCCTCCAGTGGCAGAAGGGGTAAGGAGTTTAATTATGACAGTTCCTTTGGCGCCTCCAGAACGTTATCATGGGGATCCCAAGAGGTTTAGGGTGTTTTTGACACAATGTGAATTACATTTTATGAGTAGACCAGAATTATTTCCCTCGGATGCATCTAAGATAACTTTTATGTTGTCCTATCTTTCTGGGGAGGCATCTGCTTGGGCTGGGTTGTTGGTGAGTCAAAAGAGTACGGTTTTAGGAACTTACACCAGTTTTTTAGAGACATTCCGAAAGATGTTTGATAGAAGACAGTTATCTCTGGAAGTGGATGGTGAACTTTTAGAACTAAAACAAGGTAATAGAGACTTGATTGCTTATATAACACAATTTAAGTCCCTTGTGTTAGAAAGCAAGTGGCCCAAGGTTAAACAGGCCTCGTTGTTTTATAGGGGCCTTAGAGATGAGTTAAAGGATGCATTGTCTGGAGTAGTTGAACGCCCTTCTACATGTGAAGGTCTGATTGATTTGGTTATTCAATTGGACTTTCGTTTGAGTGAAAGGAAGGCAGAGAGGCGTCATTGTCAGAGTGACGTAAAGTCTCTAGTTAGAGTGGATAGACCTAAGGTAGAGAGTAGATCCAAAGGGAATAATCCATCTCCCAGGGTCCGAGGCCCTTTAACAGTGGAAGAAAAGGCTAGGAGGAGAGATAACAATCTGTGTTTATATTGTGGAAGAGGTGGGCACTTTTTAGGGAACTGTCCTTACACTCCCAAGAAGACTTCTACCTCAGCGGTCAAGGTGCAACAGATCGCCAATACGGTGCAGACAGCGGTTCCCCATATAACCGTAAATGTATCCTTGTTCTTTGAGTTGGAGTGTAAGGGAAATGGTCCTGTAATGCTTGACTCTGGTGCCACCGGGAATTTCATGGATTGGGGTCTGGCAAAATCTTTGGGAATTCCAATTATTCAGAAGGAGGTTGTAGAGCAGGCCAGGGCTGTTGATGGTACATATCTATCTTCTGGTCCTATTACTCACAGGACTGGTTCTTTAACCTTGGAGTTATCAGGAGGTCACAGAGAGATAATTTCGTTTGAGTTAATTGATGCTCCTTTGTTGAAGATTATTTTGGGTATGCCTTGGCTTACTCTCCATAATCCTCTGATTGATTGGAGTGCTAGGACAATTGACATGCAGTCAGATTTTTGTAAAGAGAATTGCTTTTCAGGAAGTCTCTTAGAGGAAGATGTCAAACAAAGTAATTCAGTGTCTAGTTTTCTGGCTGAGACTGGAATTGGATGTCATGATGTGGGAGCTGTAGTGGGTCAACTTCCCCAGTGTTACAAAGATTTTTGGGACGTATTTGATGAGAAAGTGGCAGGAGAATTACCACCCCATAGGCCCTTTGATTGTAAAATTGAGCTGGAGCCAGGAACAATTTTGCCTAGTAGTAGGGTATATGCTCTTACAGAGAAAGAGAATGATTATTTAAAAGAATATTTGTCGGAAAACTTGGCCAAAGGGTTTATTCGTCATTCTAAGTCACCAGCGGCCTCTCCTTTATTTTTTGTACCAAAACCGGATGGAACGCTTCGAACTTGCATAGATTATCGAGCAGTTAACAAAGTCACGGTTAAGAACCGGTATCCTCTTCCTCTCATCTCGGAAATGCTTAATCAAATACAAGGAGCAAATATTTTCTCTAAGTTAGATTTGAGAGGAGCTTACCATCTTGTGCGTGTGCAGGAAGGGGACGAATGGAAGACAGCGTTTAAGACCAGGTTTGGGCTGTTTGAATATCAAGTTATGCCATTCGGCTTATGTAATGCTCCAGCGGCTTTCCAATTTTTCATTGATGAGGTTTTTAGAGAATACCTAGATATTTTTGTGGTTGTGTATATCGATGATATTTTGATTTTCTCTTCTGACCTGGATCAACATCAGAAACATGTGCGCTTAGTCTTACAAAAGCTGCGAGAAAACCATTTGTTTGCCAAATTGGAAAAAAGTCAATTCCATACAGATTCTGTGGAGTTTTTAGGTTTTATAATTTCACCTAAGGGTTTAGAAATGAATCCTAAAAAAGTGCAAGCAGTTCTTGAATGGCCCTCTCCTACTAAGGTTAAGGAAATACAAAGTTTCTTAGGGTTTGCCAATTTTTATAGGAGATTTATCGAAGGTTTTTCTCGGCTGGTTGCTCCTATAACGAGACTTTTGAAAAAAGGAGTGAAATTTGACTGGGACTTTGAAGCAGAAAAAGCTTTTCTAGAGTTAAAACAAAGATTTACTTCTAGTCCAATTCTAATTCATCCTGATCTCTCTAAACCTTTTTTTGTGGAGGCGGACGCTTCTAATTTAGCGTTGGGGGCGGTGCTTTCTCAAAGGAATGAAAATACTGGTCAACTACATCCAGTTGCATTCTTTTCTAGGAAGTTTTCTGCCGCTGAAGTGAACTACACAATTGCAGATCGTGAACTATTAGCAATAAAGTCCGCTTTTGAAGAATGGAGACATTTTCTGAAAGGGGCAAGACATACGGTAACGGTCCTTACTGATCACCAAAATTTATTGTTTTTAAAATCTGCAAGAACTTTGTCTCCACGACAACTTTGCTGGTCTTTATTCTTTGCCGATTATGATTTCATTGTGACTTTTAAACCCGGAAGTCAGAACAAAAAAGCTGATGCCTTATCCCGCCAATTTCCTGGTAGTGAGGAGAGAGAGATTCTGGAACCAGAACCTATAATTGCTCCAGAACGTTTTTTGTTAGCTGGAACCATTAAAGAAATGGATTTTTTGAATGAAGTTCGCCAGAATATGTCCTTGCAGAAGATGGAGGAGTGGGTGAGACTGGATCCAGCCAGAAGTTTGAAAGATGATCTTCCTTTTTTTGATAACAAGATTTATGTACCTACTGAAGAGTTAAGAGAAAAGGTTTTGAGAAATTGTCATGAATCCATTTTATCAGGACATCCTGGTTTCAGAAAAACTCTGGAATTGGTTCGAAGGAATTTTTGGTGGGAAAAAATTCGCCAAGACACATTGAACTTTGTTAAAACTTGTGTAGTCTGTGCACAAGCAAAAAGTGAAGTTGGGAAGCCGCATGGTTTATTGGAGCCGTTACCTGTTCCTCCTCGTCCTTGGCACACTATTTCTATGGATTTCATTGTTGATCTCCCTCAAGATAAGGGTTGTACTACCATTCTTGTTGTGGTGGATCTTCTTACTAAAGAAGCACATTTTTTACCAATGGAGGGAGAGGTTACCGCGGAAAAACATTTTTGCAAGGTGTAGTTCGACTACATGGACTCCCAAGTCAAGTTATCTCTGATAGGGGTTCTCAATTTATTTCAAAATTCTGGAGGGCCTTCTGTAAGAAACTTGGAGTGGAAGTTAGTTTGACTTCTGGGTATCATCCGGAGAGTAATGGACAAGTGGAGAGAGTAAATCAGGAATTGGAGAAGTTCTTAAGGTGTTATTTACAAACTAGAGAGGAATGGGTGGATTTGGTATGGTTGGCAGAATTCTCTTACAACAATTGTGGTAAAGATGCTACTTCTATGTCCCCTTTCTTTTTGGGTCGTGGGTTTCATCCTCGCTTTCTGAGTTTTGAGGTGTTGGAGGATTCTGGGAATCCTAGAGTGGAAGATCGTTTGTTGGTAATGAAGAATAACTTGGATAGAGCTAAAAAGGTGCTGGGAGAAAACAAATTGAAATATAAAAGGTGTGCTGATTTGAGAAGGAAGGCTGGTCCTGAATATAAGGTGGGAGATTTAGTTTGGCTTTCTACCCGGTACCTAAAAATTAAGGGGAAGAATAAATTCAGTCCACGATTTGTAGGCCCATTCGAGGTAGAGAGAATCATCAACCCTGTGGGAGTACGATTGAAATTACGCAAGCAATTGAAGGTACATCCTACTTTCCATGTTAGCCTTTTAAAACCAGTTTGTTCAGGAACTAGATTTAGAACACCACCTTCCCCTGTGATTTTGGAGGATTCATCTGAGGAATTTGTGGTTAAACAAATTTTAGATTCCAGGAAAGTGAGGGGAAGGTTGCAGTATTTAATTGATTGTGAGGGATATGGACCTGAGGAACGATCATGGGAAGATTCAGTTGATGTACATGCCCCCCGTTTAGTTGCTAAGTTTCATGCTAAAAATCCACATAAGGTAGGCCCAGAGACTGGGCATTAGGAGGGGGGTACTGTCAGGTTTCCTTCCCCTATTCAGGCTATTTTCCCTTATTCAAGTTTCCTTCTCATTATTTCTCTTTATTATCCTTTTTTAGATTAGCCTTATTTGGGTGGGAAGTTTTCTATTGTAGTTGGTTTGGCCTTAACTTGCTGATTCAGAATCCTGGTTCTGACCCAAGGCAAAATGGAGTCTCACAGTGACAGCTCTGATTGGTTAGAAGACACTGCAGAACAACAATGAACATTCTAAACTGTCACTCTGTGCCTTTCATCGTCTAAACCCCAGCTGAGAGGACGTGTTTAGTGGCTGCTCCTGCTTTAGACTTGGGCCTGGTGGATTTTATCCTTCAGGCGTTAGCAGTTGAGCGGCTACTTTCTTGGGGGTTCCTGGAGAAGCTATCAGTTGTCAGGAATTCGTTTTTGAAGAAAGGAAACTCTGAAGATCCTTATGAATTCGCTCTGGAGATAAGTGACTTTGTTTGTACTGCAGCTCTGTTCATTTTAATGACATTTCCTTGAAAATTCGTAAAAAGTTATCTTTGTACTTGTACCATTGAACTTCCTGAGTGCGCTTGAACGCTATTTGAAAATACGTGTACTACTTGTAATCTGAAATTATCGTTGGACCTTTGCGCGTGCGAGTGTATTCAACTGCGCGTGTGTTTGCCAGCGCGTGTTCTCCTTAGCGCGAGAATCTGTTCGTCGCGTGAGAATTCAACTGCGCGTGTGTTTGCCAGCGCGTGTGCTCCTTAGCGCGAGAATCTGTTAGTCGCGTGAGAATTCAAGAGTGCGTGTGTTTTCCAGCGCGGGTGCTCCTTAGCGTGAGAATCTGTTCGTCGCGTGAGAACTCAAGAGCGCGTTTGTTTTCCAGCGCGGGTGCTCATAGCGTGAGATTCATTTGTCGCGCGAGAACTTTAAAGCATGTGTGTTTCCAGCGCGTGAGCTTCCGGACGCGAAAATCTAATTGCCGCGTGAGAACTTTATAGCGCGAGTGATTTCAAGCGCGTGTGCTTCTGCACTAGAACTCAATTGCGCGTGTGGTTTCTTGCGCGTGTCTTTTTAAACGCGTGTATTCGATCGCAAGTGAACTCATTGCGCGTGGATTATAAGGCGCGTGTGAATAGGCGCGGAAGTTCATCAACACGGAAATATTTTAGCGCGTGTGTTTTTTCTGCGCGTGTTCTCGTTTGCGCGTGAATTCTACTTTACGTGTTTTGGCTTGCGCGTGTGTTTTCTGCGCATGGATTTTGCTTTCCGTGCGTGTGTTCTTCAACGCAGGAAGTTTTCAACGTGAACTTCATCTGTATGGAAATAACCCGCGTGTGAGTTTAACACGTGTTTCTTCAAGAATTAACAAACTCAATGGAATTGTAAATAGTTTGAAAGAAAAGGAAAGAATAAATAAAGACAATTTAACTGGACATCTAGTGCATTTTGGAAAAGAGACAATGAACTAAACTTTCCAGATTTGCCCAAAGTAAGAAGTTGCTGTGAATTTCAAGAGTCTCGAGTAAGAGAGATTTTCAGCTTCTTTACAAGCTTCTCTAAGAAATTTCAAGAGAAGAGCCAGGTATGATTCTTAATTATTAGTTAAGGATTTAAAGTCTTTCCCATTCCTAAGGTTAAGTAAGTAAATAAAGGAATTGTATCTGCTTTTCTTATATCCTCTGCAGGTTCAGCTCTGGTTAGCCTTGACGCAGTCTGCCTGGTGTTGTTTTGTTATCCACTTCCCCCTTTCCCTTTGGGGTGTAGTTTACAGAGCTGAATTGAAACCTAGTTCTGGGAATTACATTTCAGGGGGATTGTTGGGGGTTCAGCAGCTTCCGCGGACACAGGACCTCTCAGCTTGACACAAGGGGACCGATCAATCAAAAGAGCGGGGAAAACAAACCGCCACGGACCCAGCTGTAAAGAAAAGACAAGAGATGAATATTCTGTCGGATTCAACCCTGGCTTTCCCCAAGACTATTACCCTTAATAGAGTACCAGAGTGAGTTCCCCTTAAACCACAAAAAGGACCTGGAGCAACCTATAAAGCAGAAGAGACTTTAGATACTAGCTAAATGTGAAAACTGCCCAATTATGATAATCAAGGAAATATACTTTACCACTGGTGGAGGTAAGAATAGTGCAAAGAATCCTGGGCAACAACGAAAGTATAAAACAAAAAAAAGGAAGGTTAGTAGGGTAGCTATCCCCGGACGGAACGAGGGTCGCACTGGTTTCGGGATGGTGCACCACAGCAAAGCGTTCCAAAATGCACTTTAGAAATGAAGCAATATTATCCAAAGATGAGGTAACAGTTCGATGAAGACAGGATTCCAAAATGAAGAATTGTCCTTATCAGTGTTATTCCCCAGGAGAACGCAAACACTGTGAGGAATGGGTTCAGAAGTCCATGGCCAAGTGAGAGATGGTATTCATACAGGAAGTAGCAGTAGCAAAGTCTTAAACCAGGGATCCAGGAGCAGGCAAAAGGTCTGGTACGAGGGCGGTCAGCAAACAAAACAAAATCACAATCCAAGAGTCCAGGAGCAGGCAAGGGGTCTGGTACACGGACGGTCCGCAAACAAAACCAAGACAGGATCAGGAATTAGAAGTCTGTGTGCAGGCAAGGTCGGTACATGGGCGGACAGCAAACAATACCAAGGTAGAATAGGAGTCCGTGTGCAGGCAAGGTCGGTACACAGAGAAAACAGGAGACTTCCGTAATTAAGGTACAGAAGGTAGCACTTCAGAAAATGCTGGTTGTAACTATAAACAGAAGCGGCGTTCTGAAAACCGCTGTGGGTTTAAATACAACAAGGAGGCGGAACATAATCGAAAACGAGGCTCCCGTATTAATGCCGGGAGCTACAACCCATGGCAGGTTTTCTGGGAAATGTAGTTTGTTGCAGCTATTCTCCATGGCAGCTGCCACCGTGAGAAAAAAGGTGCATGGCAGCGCCGTAGCCCCTTATGAAGAGCAACCACTTTCTTGTCCCTCTTTCTGGCCTTACATAGAGCTCCCCAACTGTCCTTGTTAACGCGGGAGACTGAAGAGGCACGGGGCAGACACCGGGGAGTGTGATGAGGCGAAAGTCGGGGTGTAACAACCTTGGCTTTTTCGTAGGAAATGGGAATGTACAACCCCAACATGAAAAGGGAAAGGCCGTCTTGGATACTCCGACTCTCAAGACTAAAAGAGATCTTACGGCTTTCCTTGGTCTAATAGGATGTTACCGTAGGTTTATCCCTAATTATTCGGATAAAATAGCCCAGCTAACGGATAAACTTAGGCCAATCCCCAGAAACTCCATTGGACCGATGATAACGAGATATGCTATATCATCTTAAAACAGACATTATGCCAAAACCCAATCCTAAAGGTAGCCGACTTCTTAAAAGAGTTTGTGCTTCCGACGGATGCCTCTCTTACAGGTTTAGGAGCTGTCCTGTCCTAAATTTGTGATGGACTAGAACATCCCACACTAAACACCAGTAGCAAGTTATTCCCATGTGAAAAAAAATTACTCTGTGATATAACTAGAGGCCTTAGCCATCAAGTTGGCCATTATCCATCTTAGATATTACCTATTGGGACAAAGGTTTAAACTGGTTACCGACCACTCATCCTTAGTTTGTATTAGAGAATTTAAAGTGTCCAACCCTCGGGTCATGCAATGGTTTCTAGACCTACAACCCTATTGTTTCACAGTGGAACACTGGAAGGGAAAATACCAGGGAAACCTAGATTTCTTTCCTGGTTCCCCTGTGAAACAAATGTGGCTGCATCGCATGGAGGAAGGGCATGTGAGAAACCGGAGGGTGTCTCCCTAGCTAGTCCCCGGGAATCTGTCATCCAGGTGGCGAGGACACGGCCATCATGATTGGATCCAGTTCCTGGGGGTTGACCAGTGGGGGGCATCACCTGGTAGGTGGGTCCTTGGGTAGTGGGAGACTGACTGGGGAGATGCGGTATCCCCCTTCTTTCAGCACCTTTTCCCCATCCTACTACACAGGACATTCAAAACCACTGCCCCCCCCCCCTTTTCCGACACAAACACTTTCTCACGATACTGTTACGCTCACCTGGCTCCCACAGGTGGACCCGAACTGCTGCGGCCTCCACCCACGTGATGCGTAGTGCAGCGATGCCTGACTGGATCTGCCCTTCTAATCTTGTCTGCTTGACCCGTAGAAATATTCTCCTACAAGTGGAGAGATGGATTTAGCCTCTTGTGGATTCAAGTGATAGCACCCCCACTGTCCTCCCAACTAATCACCTCTGTGCCCTCTCAGCAATCTCACCTTATATTCTTGTAGGATGAGCCCTCCATCCTGCGAAGCACGCAGGGGCGCGTTGATGACCAGTTACTTCACTGGCCTGGAGATATTGGAAGAGTTGTAGACGAATCCTGACTACAAAAGGTCCTGGCGAAGAGCCGTAAGTATATAGTTCGTAAGAGTTCAAAATGTATGGAATTCACTCCTGCCCAATTCCTCTTTTATCTTGCAACTTTGACCCAAAAAGAAGAATGACTGCTGAAAGCGCTCCAGTAAAAGTCTGTGTTACCCAACACTGTCCGGTAAATAATGCCAAGGGTTAAACTTGCTGCTTTCTCCCTTTCTTACAGGTGCGGCATAAGAAGATGTGGCGTGCTGATGAATAATACCTCCGGCGGTAAAATCAGGTAAGCATATGGCGGCTAAAGAGATTGGGCCTCATTACGACTCAGGCGGTAAGGGTTTTACGGCGGCGTAAACAGCGCCGACCCTTACCGCCTGATTCCGAGGTCCCTTAGCACCATGGAGGTTTTAACACCTGCTTTTAGCAGGTGTTAAAATCAATGTCGCTAAGGGACCTTGATGTTAATTACGCCACCGTAATTTACGGTGGCGTAATTAACGCCTTCCCCACTCCCATTATGCCCTATGGGGCAAAATGGGAATGGTGAAGGGAAAATGGGAAAATGGGGATTTACCGCCCCGCCAAGGTTGGAATGGGGCGGTAAATCCGCCAACCACCATGGCGTAAACATAGTTTACGCCATGGTGGTAAAGTCACGGCCCAGGCGGTAACTTACCGCCTGGGTCGTAATGAGGCCCATTGTCACTGTCTGTTCTCTCTGCTCACCTTGTTGTTTCTTGTCCCCCTTAGGTGCCGGGATTCGGCGATGTAAAGATGGAGACAGCGCCGGATCGAAGAAATTCTGCGTGGAACGGTGAGTAAGGCACAGCGCTGCTGCTTCGATGCGACGCGTTTAAAACAAAGTCTTTCCTCTGGTTTGAAGATGCGATGAATCCGGAATCAGGTTAGAAATCAGGTAATACTCTTGTTCTAACCTTTGCTTCTTTCCTTCTTTCTATGTGCTCCAGGTTCGAGTCGGGCGTGGCAGAAGGCTGGATGATGCTGCTGGCACGGTGAACGTTACGCTGCTGGATGCAGAATAACGCGAAGCGTGTGCTGCTCTTCGGGCGTGGTTTAAATAGCCTCCAAAGTAGTCCCAGGTAGGTATTCCTCTCCGACCACACCCGAGTAACAAAATAGTCCCTAAGGTAAAGTAGTCCCTTCCAGGCCTCACATGGGTTTGGATCTTCTTGCAGAAAGGTCTGCATCAGGTAAGTGTGCACCTATGAGCCTGGCGCCTATGGTGCCAGGACTGATGTCCCATATGAGCCTGGCGCCATAGGCGCCAGGACTGAACCCAGACAGCCCCTAACAGGAGTTGCTGGGTTTTCTCAAGGCAACATGATGCCTGCTCCCGGGCTAATGGACGTGGTCTGGATGCCCGGGGGTATTTATCATGACAGATACACCAGACAACGGACTGTCAGAAACCTGAGGGGGTTCTCCCAAGTAAATCCTGGGTACCCTTTATTCAGGTGGCCACAAAAAAGACTAGCCTTCTCTTACCCCGACCCTGAAGGGAAACAAGCAGGGAAAGATCACCTAGGTAGAGGGACCCGAGTTATGCTCAGGAGAATGCCCAATGGGAGACACAGTATGTTACCGAGGAGGGAAAAGAGGAGGGTGAAATCTCTTGAGACCTTTATGGGCTGTGCTACATCTGCCCCCCTTCCTCCCATTAAATCTCTCCTTTACAAACCCTGTGTTCATTTTTCCTGTCCGAATACTCCCAATCCCGCTTGTTTATTTGACAGTCCCAGCTATTCCTGTTTTCCTCACAAACCCTACCAATTCCGTCCCCCTGATTGTCATTTTCTGAACACCCAATCCCCTATGGCAGAACTCTACCATTTCCACAATCACCTCCGTTCTGTTCTCCATCCCGGTCATTCTCATCCATTTAACAAACCCTCCGAAACCTTCCCCTTTTCCGACACAAACACTTGTGCACACCACAAACAATGGTCGAATAAAACTGTGTACCTGACATGTCCCAACATGAGATTCAGGCAATTAACTTGAACCACACACATCTGACGGCCCTTTTCCTTCCCCACATGGATAAAAGGTGGAACAAGACAGAGCAGGACGAGCAAGGCGACAACGGCAGATAGCACGAGGGCACAACTAACCAGGCACAGCAGTTCAAGAGAAGGAGAAAGATGGGTGGGGGGGAATCGAGATGGTGGCAAGGAGAGAAGCAATCTTGCCCTTTTCGTCCAAGGCCCGCTGAACCTTCGTGGAAGAGGACATAAAACCGTGAACAATAGCACAAGTGTCTTGCAGCAGATGTCAATGGTACACGGGCCAAGCCTACGCCGATAAACAGGAGCGAGGGAAGCTGCCGAGACTGTGGTACCCGCCTTGACTCCAGTGAAGCTGAAATCCAAGTGGTTCATCACAGCCAGTGAGTCGAGGGGAGAGCCGATAAGAACCGGGCTGTGTTGAATGAGAATCACCAAGTGGCAAGTTCAAACCAAGTTTCAATAAACTGTGAAAGAATTGTATGAACCGTAAGGGGAGATCAGCTGCAGAGGGAAATCAGCACCACATGGGTGCTAGTTCGAGATATATGATGGTTTATTTGTAGAGCGCCTATACACAATATATTTCAAAGAGCTTCACAACATGGGAGGGAACAAGGGAAAATACAAAACATTCTTACAGGATATGAACAACAAGAATGTCAAAAACTATCATACTCAGCCTAGCGACATTTCAGATAGTGCAAGTGCTAAAGCACAAATAGGAAGGAAAAGGGAAACAGACAGGCGACTACCGTACTAGGCCTGAAGACATTTCTGGTAGAGCCGGAAAATGTACACAAAGCGGGGGAGAGGTGGGAGATGAGGGAGTGGAACAAAACAAGCGACTATCATACTAGGCCTGACGACCTTTCAGATAGTGCTGGAGGGGGAGAGGGGGGAGTAACAAGTAAGGAGGTGGGGAGGAGACCAACAGAGTTACTATCCTACAGGGGGAAGGGAGAGAAAGAAGGGTGGAAGGGAGAGGAGAAGATAACAGAGAATAAAACAGTAAAGAACAGGGAAGCAGAGGGAGAGGGAGAACAGTTGCAGAGGTCAATGAGACACATAATGTTGCAAGGGAACAGAAAAAGTAGGCAAGGAATCATGAAGACAATGGGCACACCTGCGTGGGAGATCCAAGGACGGTCCAGCATGAGAGTTGCAGGGTTGAGGCCCCAAGAGTAGAGAGACTCTGGTTGATCCCAGTGTGAATGAAACTACAGAAACCAGAAGGCCGTAGGAGAGCTGACGAGTTAGGTAAAATGGTCATACAGAGGTCAAGCAAAATCCCCATAGAGTCTAAAGTCTTTGATCTACGAACTTGAGAAAGTAAGGGAAGTGAATTCCGCAAACGAAAAAGTGAATGTGAAAGTAGCAAGAGTGAACTCGACAAAGGGATGCTGACGAAGAGGGGGCAAGTCTAAAGTCCCAAGGAACAGTGTGTTGACAAACATGAACCCAGCTGAGGGATGTCCACTATGAACTGTTCAATAGACCTTGACATTTGAGGAGGGTCCGAGCCCGGCCGAGGGAGATCCAGGGGTGAATACATTACCCGATAAAAGCCAGAATAAACCCAGAGGAGGGAGGCTCAAAGTAGAGAAAGGGTCTGCGCCCAGAAGAGGGGGACCCAGGGCTGAGACATTATCACCCTAATCAAGTGAACCCGAGAAGGGGAGGTTCACAGTGAACAGTGTTTTCAAAGGCAGAGAAATGCAAGGAGAAGTGCGCTGGCCTGCTTGTCAATTGGGATGCGAGCCCGATTGAGGGAGAAACCAAGAAACATTGTAAAGCAAGAGGAAGTAAACTATCCCGCTTGTCATTTGGGTCCGAGCCCAGAAGAAGGGGACCCAGGGGTGAAGCCATCACCCTACGTGAAACTGTGGTAAACAATTGAGAAGGGTCAGCGTCTAGAAGAGGGATACCCAGGAGTGAACCCATCACCCAGCGAACATTGGAAACAAATTTTCATTTGTTAAAGGAACCTTTGTTTTTGTTGGTTGAAGACATCGGTTTCTCGAATGCAATATACTTTCAAGGAAACAAGACTTGGTCATCGACAGTCCTGAGAGCTGGCATTAGAACTGTCGTCTCATGCTGGAGAAGCCCGAGACTGTACTCTGCTCCAAGATCCCACCTAACCCTGTGCTGAAAACATGGGGAAGGGAGACCCAGCCTGACATATTATTTGAAAACACTTCTTTCTTTTCTTGAGAACTATCCCACACTTTTTTGTAGTAGTTGTAGTAGTTGTAAGGTTTGGCAATAGGTTTCTTGTTATAGGCCCTTTTATTTGACACAACGCCACTAGGACTGCCTTATTTTTCAGTTGATGGTCGACGTTTGCTCCCATCTTAGATTTAGGTTTAGATTAGGTGTTTTTCCAACCGTCATACAGCATTAATTGTTCAGCAAACACCCTTGTGATCACTTGTGTCTGTCTTAACTGTTGCCAAAATGTGTTCCTCATATATGGTGTCAGAAGTGGGATCTGATCCAATTGATAATAGTTGGAGGACCCCTTACTGGTAGAAAAAAAAAGAAAATACAAATCCTGTCAAACTCCTTTTTCCCTCAATGGTGAGAAAATGATGGAAAGCATAACACCACCCCTCCCACCCTTGGTACAGAAAACGGGAGTACAATTTATGCCCTTGGCTTCTCAAGCTATTTTCCCCAACCGGAAAACAATAGAGGGTAAAAAGTATCTCCTCAGATGTCCCCAAGACACTCTAATACCAGGGAGAGATACAATCGTGGTCTCTCTAGGCCTACAAATAGGTAACCTTGCCACCTCAGCCGTATAAATAATACCCTACAAGGAAAGGGCTATGGAGGCATTTCCCCTTCTATCTTGTGGAGGTGACATAAAGTTTATCCTACTTAATTTCTCGTCCACTCCAAGAAATATTCTCTGAGGTGAAATACTGGGAACCCTCAGATATGAGACCACGTGGAATCCCCCCCCCCCTCTAAGGGAACCCCTCAAAACCCAGGAGGATTGGACAAGTCTCAAATACACCATTCTTTCCTTTCTCCGGAAGACCCAAATTCCTTAGCACTGGAGGGAGAAACCTTAATTGATCGTACCTCCCTTGGCAACGGAAATACAAAATCCCGTTGCTAGAGGATTTACTATGACCTCGCTCCAGGCGAGAGGGACACTGGTGCAGGATACATCCGATTTCCACAGCTGTAGAACAGAGAAAGAGGGAACTCTGGGGGAGGGAAAATCAGAAGGAGGTACCAAAAACCCTTATACAGAAAATAACATCCCAGAAACCCACCTTTACTATTCAGAGCGGAAAATACAGGACCGACAAATCAGAGAAGGAGTAAGAAACTCAAGTGGAAGGTTATACAGGGAACCTTATGGTGACATGTGGAGCAACACCTAGAGAACCCTAACACCCAGGAATATGTTTTTATCCCCCTGAATAAAGATGAGGGAGGATCAACATCCGATATATCTCTGGATATATCCGAAACCTCACAGTTGGAAACATGCCTTTTCTGTGGAGAAAGAGGCAATGGTAGAGAAATCTGCCCATAAAAGATAGAGCAGGATTTAATGAACACCCAATAAAGGGAGAAAAAGATTCAGAGAGAAAGACAGGTGAAAGAACTCTTTAAAATATCCCATACGTAAACATGCGATACCAATCTAGGGGGTAGGCTGTAAGACTTGGACTATCAGTGGCTGGTAACCTTGTAGCACTCAGAAGACTCTTTCTCCCTTCCAGCTGGGCTGTCGTGCACAATCCTCACAGCCTTTCACCGGGGGCAGAGGGGTCTCTGGCTTCCTGCTCCCTTCGATTCAACCCCTCAGTTTGTCGCTCTCCTTCGCCTGGACCGCCATCGCCTGGAGGAACTGCTCCTTCTCGTGCACCGCCTTGCTCAAAGTATGTCTCAGTGTTCCACCTTTTAACCATGTGGGGAGAGTTAATAGGTATTAGGTGTGCGTGATTAAAGTCAAGTGCCTGACTCTGCCTGATATCGTTATAGGGACATATCCAGTGTATTGCATGGCCGGTAATCCTTTCAGCCTTAGACCTCCTCTTCCTCGGCTCAGTGTTTGTGTAGGAAAGTGGGGGGATTTGGGAAGTTGGAATATCCTATAAAATAGGATTAGATAGGTGTACTGGGAAAGGGGGAATGTTGCGTCTCGCAATCAGGAGCCTCTCCCCCACTCTCCGTGGACCCCTCACCCATGTGATCCTCCCGTACTTGTCCACACCCAGGGTCTGGAACCAAAGGCGATGGCTGTGCCATGGTCATCTGAGTAAGGGATCCCCAGGATCTGGGCAGTGAAACGCCCTCTGGATTTTCACACAGGACACTACTCCGCCCACTCTTTGCACAGGGTAAGTCCACCCTCTCACCCACTGCAGAGGGCAAGTCTCCTGTATAGGACTAATCGCCCGCTACATATGGCCACAATTCCAAAAAAGTGGCATCTCTAGAAATCAATATTAGAGGGAGCAAAAGAGGGGGCACAAACATATGAAGGGGTTTGGTGTGGTGCCTCATCAAATAAGGGTCAGCGGGCCCAACTGGTTTAAGTGAACGTATCTTTTATCAAGGTGGTTAAAAAGTTACATTATGAAAGTTCAAAGTAGGTTTGATACAATAAAGGTTTTTCATTCAGTTGATATATACCCTAATAAGTCATGTTCAACAATTGCAATAAGGCCCGCAAAATAATCCACAGGCATCAACTGTTTTACTGTGTTTTTCCATTGAACACAATCCATCATGATTTGTCCCTCTAAATT
This sequence comes from Ambystoma mexicanum, assembly GCF_040938575.1. Classification (NCBI taxonomy): domain Eukaryota; kingdom Metazoa; phylum Chordata; class Amphibia; order Caudata; family Ambystomatidae; genus Ambystoma; species Ambystoma mexicanum. Next base: position 864,474,903 of record NC_090926.1, read on the forward strand.
TAAAACAATTAAATTATTTGGTTAGGCAATTTTTTCATTAAGTCTGCAAATACACCCATTCTTCCTCTTCCCGGTGTACCTTCAATGTCCAATCTACAACAGTCTCTAAGTGTCACGATCCTGTTACAGGCCCATGGGTGGAGGGCTAACAGGAGGAGGGATTCCCCCCCTCATACAATAGGGAAAAGGTGGACAGGGATGGTAGCTGGCTGGCGCGAGCGTGTGGGTGGGCGCAGCCTGATTGTGGCCCGCAGGAAAGATCGGAAGGCAAGGGCGTCGCCCATCACCAGCCAAGAAGCGCGTAACACGTGCAAGCCCGCCACGTGCAGCGGTTCACCTGGCACATGCATGAAGCCAACACCCCTACGTATCTAGCGCCGGCAGGGTGGGGCACAGGACTATAAAGCCACGCCCCAAGCCACACCCTGTGCTTAGCATTGTTTCTGCTCCTAATAAGAACAGTGTTATGAATCACTACCAGGGCTGGTCTCTGTGGCACCGGAGCAGATCCTGCTATGCTGTTTTTCTTATCTATCCTAAGATTGCCGCTGATGAAGCCCATTCTAGTGTTGCTGCAGTGTCTGGCTTTGCCGGCTCTGTACTTCCACGTACAGGCGGTCACGTGACAGTATTTAGAAGCCAGACCCGGGAATCACATTGCGTCGCTACTCCGCTAATAGACGCTACGGAAGTTCTCTCCTACTTTCCATGATTTATGTGTATGTCCTAAACATCTTACTATCTGTGTTCTGCCAGGTCTGTTTTCCCTGCAAAACCCTCTGCACGGCCCTCTCCGGATCGGAGTCTGCACGTGTTGCTAGACTCGGCCCCCGGTCTTCCGCGGAACATTCAAACCGAGTCTTCTGCTCGATTACCAATTCCTCCACGCCTCTCGGACCCCTTCGACGAGAGGGCTTGGTTTCCGCTCCCTCCATTCATTACAGGTAGGGAATTATTATCACGGACGCCACTTACCGCGTACACATAGGAATCATCTTTCTTTAATCCGGATTCAGGAAGTTGTTTTGCTCGCTGTTCCTTACAGATCTTCCAGCATTCAGCGCCAATACAATGCTTCTGACTCTTTCAGGACTTCACAATACGCCCACACATAGGTGTTTAAATACTGCAGTTGCCTCTCTCTTTCCCTATTGCCTCACTTTCATTCTTACCTTACCCTTCTTTCACTACAGAGCGTTACAAGACATCCAAGCATCTACACCTGAAACAGTGGCTCTTACCGCATTAAGTGAGATATATTGCTTGCTCCAGAATACATATCTAGTTCCAGTGTTCTGTCCACTCACCTCTTTGCCTTTTCTCTCTCATTTCATTCATAAAGACTCTTCGCAATCCAAGATTCTGCATCAAGACACACACCACAGGATTCCGAGGGATAGGAGTCACTAAGAATCATCACACCCCATTCCTGCACCAGGGTTTTCTTCCCCAGAGGGTTTCCCTGGGATCTGTGCTTTCCTTTGTTCTGTTATTATTCAGACAGTGGGCTTCAGGACCTTCAGGGGAATCTCTCTCTGCCTCTAAACTCCTGTCATCTGATCAGGTCAGTGGTTTGCTGTCTCATTGTTTACCATGGCATAACAGATAACAGATAACAACAGTGTTTCGATTACCACTCCTGTGCTCAAGCATCTTCTCGCATTGAGCCCCTCGATCACGAACATTCTTCTGCATCCAGTTGGGACTCCTTTGGTCCCTCAGCATCTTCCGGTCCTTCAACATCCTACGGTTCTTCAGCATCCTTCGGTTCTTCAGCATCCTTCGGTTCTTCAGCATCCTTTGGTTCTTCAGCACCCTTAGGTTCTTCATTATCCTTCGGTTCTTCAGCATCCTTCGGTCCTCGGCATCCGTAGGTGCCTCAGCATCTTTCAGCAATCTTCAGGACTTTGGTCTTCCGTCGTTATTTTGACCTTCAGCACCCTGTTTACTGCCGCTCCGCAGAGAGCTCCATCCTCCTCGCAACTGCATGGACCTACTATTCGCCATTGGCCTTCCAGGTCCTTGGCCCGTTGGTGTCCGACGCCCTGTTTGAAAGTAAACAACAGGATTAGCGTTCACCTTCCGTCCGTCGCCCATCAGAACCACTTGGGACTTTAAGAACTTACCTGCATTCCGGAACAAGCAAGTCTCCTGTAGTGTTCCGCCACCGGTTCAACGCCACATTCCCACACCTGGAGGGAGAGAGAGAGAACATAAAACAATTAACAAGGATAGCCCATCTGGGATAGAGACTGCTACTCGCTTCAGCCCCTCTTTAGGACCCATCTCTGGAGCTGCGATTGCAGGCACAAAACCACAGGTGAGCCACATCCACGCACCAGCCAGCCCCGCAGTTTAAGGGGAATTAGAGGAAGGGAGAAGGGAGGAGGTGAACACTACAGGTATTTTCCCTCAGTATACTTACCTCTTGTTTCATCCCTTAGGTTCCACCACAACCCCCAGGACACTGGAACGCAAGTCCCGAACACACCCAGACCCCTCCCAACCTCGCTGCCACCTTGGAGGTTTTTCCTCCCAGGGACAGGTGGGGGAAGGTGTGATTTGGACATATGACCGGGTGAAAGGAGGATCGACATGGGGACCACTCTGCAGAACCGTCCGGACCTGGCACTCCTGCAGGGCACCAGAGGTAAGCGTGACAATAAGGTGCCAAACTTACATATTACAACTTCAGCAAGGTGCAAACTTTGCACTCGCCCCTAGCCATTGGCTAGTGATTTTTGCTACTTGGCGAGTAAGAAATGGAGTGCTATGTGTATGTGTATAATTGAGTTGGCAAGTGACATTTCATGGTTGACTAGTAGTTTGCAACTTGATATTTTTACCTGACTTCAACATGACTGTTCAGCAGTCTTCTTTAAAGTGCCCAATCGGTGTTTTAAACTAATAATCCACAACAATTTTCCATCCAATTCTGTTCAATTATTTCATGGCAGATACTTCCCTCGTACAAGTGTTTTAGTAAGTGTTATAAATACCTAATGTAATGGTAATCTAATAATGTAGAGTGGTGTTGTAGTGCATCTCGTGACATGTAGTTTTGCCAAAACAAAAGATGAGGTGGTCATAAGAAAGAGGTAGATACTAAGCCTGTGGTGTTGAGGAGTGTGGGCTGGAAGTACAAGAGTCCTGAGTACTGGTATGGCTCTATGCGAGTTGTGGCATTGCCACTTGCGTATGTATTCTATCTAGAAGGAAAAACTCAAGATCTATTAGATGACAGAACTGGGACATTGGGAGAGTCCCTGGCAGAGCACAGTATGTGATAGAGCTAAAGATGTTGAAGAATGGCTCTGAGCTGCTCCCCAAGGTTCCTATGGTTGGGATGGCACTAACAGACATACATCTTATGTGTGCATTATATTCCTTGTGTGTAGTTTACCAGTGCTAGTAGATTTATAGCTCATGAGTCCTATTCGTATTTTAGGGTTATACCGAATCAGTAGAGTTCAGGCTGTGTTATGCGTCTGGGTGAGATTTTACTGTTCTTGGTTACATTTTATGACTGTGGGGAGTTGAGAAGAAGTTAAGGTGACTGACCCAGGTTTCGATCTTCAAGGTGTTCTTGACTTAAGTGTTGGGCATAGGCATATTACACATGTCAGTGAGACTGACCTGAAAGGGTAAGTCTCTATTTGATGCTGTTTGTGAGGGTGGTGCTCTGATCCATCTTGTGGCCAGATATGTGATGGCTTTTATGCTGTTAAAATTTGAGTGGTCCATCCGTTAGAAATTGCAGTAACATGGTGGTTCATCCGAGTGGTTCTGGTGAGTCTTACGGATGCAACCTGGCAGGGTATGAGCGGTCAGTAATGCGAGGCAGACAACTGTTTGAAGATCTTTCAAAAGATGCAATTTTATATATATAAAAATACCTTACTTGCCCTACTCTACTAAGGAATTCCCTGCCTATTCTAAAAGCTAAGGGAACATACGCTAACATAGGATAACTGGCCCTCACACTAAACAACAAACACATAAATAACAAAAAGGATGGCAAGTCAACATAACATAAACAATATACAATTTCCTCAATTACCTTCTAATGTCCTGGGCGATCTTCCTCCCCAGGATTCAAAGTCACTTCATGAAAAAAAGTTTCAACCATAGAAAGAAAATGTCTTAACGTAATTCTTGATAATTCTTAAGTCAAAACAGAATTTCATTAACAAAAAGTTCTAATGGTAGCAAATCTCCTCTTTGGGTAAAGTCATCCACTTTTCACTTCCAGGAAAAATAGCCCAATGGTAATCCTGGCCATGGTGCTTTATCACTCCCATAGGTAGATGGGCCACAGTTCAAAGAAAATGTACTATCCACACTGTTATTGTTACACAGTTCCTGGTTAACAGTCATGACTTTTTGAATTAGGGTTTCTGACATTCAAAAGGGTATATTTGTCAGGACGCCTTCTTAATACTGCTACTTTTACTTCATCAATGAGAATAGACACCTCTTATCCCACAGCATTTCACCTTAGTTTCAACAACTGCAATCTAGCATCTACTGACAACCAGATATACCTCTTTAGTTCCAATGCTTTGGACTACTGCCACAGCTTCAATTACTTTTTAGACAGACTTCGACAAGATACTTCAACCTCCTCAGGTAGGCAAGACACTCTTCCTTTGCATAATTGTCTTCAAAGGGGCAGCCTCTCTGCTTTTCTTGTCTAACTGCCACAAGGACAATAATAACCTGGGGTTGCCTCCAAGACTCCCTTTTCTCTGGCTGTGACCTTCTTGGGCATTACAGGTTAAGTCTGCTTCAGGGTAGTCTTTACAAGCAGCCAGTTACCCTTCCTCAACTTCACCTTTGCCTTTCTCCCAGATATCAGCCCATACAATCACCCAGAAGCCTTGGTGCCACTCTCTTAGCTTCATGTTATACTTACACACTTGTATTTTAGGCATTTCTATTGTTAGTAACTTCACAATGTAGCTTGTAAGGAAAGACTTGGTATCATTAATGAAGATCGACACACATGAGACACAGTTCAACAGTGTTTATTGAACTTCAGTGGGTTGGATGAACGCCTATCTCATCCTAAAACTAAGGATGTGAGTAAGCTCCAACTATCAGAGTAAACATAATACAGGCCTAGTGGTGCCTTGGCAAAATAAAAAGGGCCTATTCTAATAATCCTATTGCCAATCCTTACTTCTAAATAATACATGTGGAAAGGGAAAATGTGGTGTAAACAGAAAATCAGTGTTAAACAATAATGTGATAAGAATGGCCTGTGAAAGCTCTTGCCCACGTTGTATAGAACATGTGTAAGGTGGAGCTCTCGGTTTGTGAGTACACTTTGGTCTACGAACACACCATGGCAAGCTGGCTTGGACCTCCAGAGCAGACTTGGCATGTGAGTATTCAAAGTTCGGGGTTGTGACCTCTCGGGTTTCCCTTCCCTAAGTCCAGGCCAAGCTCCTGAGGTTTGCAATATTCACGCCTAATTTCTGGAACAGACAAACTACAGTTAAAAGTCACTATAGGTTTCCCTCACTCAGGCGCACCTTTCCAAAACACCATCTCAGAGTTTCCTTCCCTTAGCTTTATTCAGTTCCTGACATTCACAATGCCTTCTGGTACTTGGAGTCATTTCCACACAGTTCCTTTACATACCCATTCTGTCTCGGGTGGGCTCACGCTAGCTAGGTTCTGTGTATTTTTAACAATCTCTTTGATTTGTACAATGTCCTTTACACTTCTCCTCCTTCCCTGCCGCTGGACTCATGGGGATTTACCGGTGTCAGAATTTCCGGAATACCCGGGGCATTACAGTCCCCATAGTCTGGTAAATCCGGCACCAGCATTCCGTTACTCCCCATTCCTGTGGAGTGCCATAGGATGGGGATCGCAGAAACACTGGCGCCATGCGGTAAGGATGCCGGTGTTGCTGCATCCGTCTGCGGCCGGTGGCGTAATACCCACAGGTCAGACCTGGCGGTTGTGACGCCACACGGCCACAGAACTCGGAGATAGCCGGTCCGGAAAATGGTGCTGGTACGGTTTTACCGGCACCGTTAAATCCAGACTGGCTAACTCATAATGAGGCCCAATATCTCATACAGACAGAGGGGAAGTTGGGTAGGGGTGTGTCAAAAGAAAGGGGATACCGTTTTGCACCCAAGGGTATTCCTTCTGCAGTGCCCAAGGACCCTCTGCCCAGGTGATCCTCCCTCGCTTGTCTGCTCCCAGCGTTGGGATCCAAGAGCGATGGCCCTTCCCTGGCCACCTGAACAAAGGATCCCCAGGGCCTAACTGTGAGAATACCCTCAGGTTTCTCATGTGCTGTATTGCTCTAGACTCTGAGAAAGTTTCAGCTTCGCCTAGTACGGGGTATCTCGTAGCTTTAGGCAATGCTTGTTTGCTTCTTCAGTCGTTTATACTATCGTGAATGAAAGGTATGTCAGTTTTTATACAAAGTATAAGATTCAGTCGTTCAGGAAAAACCACAATTGTAATTGTATTCCTATAGAATCATAGGATAGAGTTCAGGACTCGCAATAAGGCGCACGCGACCATTCATTAATGTAGCTTTCCCACGGAAAAGATTGTAACTTTAATATTGTCAGTGGTTAGTGTTCTGTAATGGTCTTCACAGCGTTCCCTTCTCTTACTTAAGGGTACGTGACCACTCTTTGAAAATGTATAGTCTTAGGTTATTGGAACAATGGGTTTAACAGCGTTAGCTTCCTACGCAACCTAGAAGTCTTTTACTATATACGCGTGTTACAATTCCATTATTCAATGGATTTTGAATGCAGCGGTCCACTTCTACTCGCTGAAAGTCTTACGCGAGTGGCAAAGGAGCTGATTGCTGTTACCAGCAAAGCTTGCACAATGCTTTAGAATGCTATGCTTCACTCAACAGCTTCTGAAGTGTTTGCTCAGCGGCCGCACTGCTTCCCCGACTTCAACTACAACTTTATGGTCCGGCCACACATCTTGGGAGTTTTGTATTTGTATTTTATTTGTATTTTATATAGCGCTTTTTACCAAAGCGCTTCACACAGAACAGTCAGCAGTACATTAAAATCAGCAATAGAAGGTGGTGTTCAACCAGTAACAATCAAACAGATGACTTACATAAATGAGTTTTTAAGGAAAAGCGAAACAGAGAATAGGAGGTAATGGTGCGGAGAGAAAGAGGAAGGAGGTTCCAGTGAAGGAGGGCAAGAAGTTGAAAAGATCGAAAGCGGGATTGCGCACAGGGGGCACGAAGAGCATTGAGTTGGAAAAGGTCAGTGGAACGGAGCAGCCGAGAGGGAGAATAGAATGAAAGAAGAGAGACAAGGTAATCAGGGCCAAGACCATAGAGAGATTTGAACACTAGACAGAGGAAATTGTATTTGAGCTGAGAGTGAAAAGAAAGCCATCCGAGAGAGTCAAGAGAAGAGGAAATTGAGTCTCAGTAAGAGAACAGACAAAGTGAGCAAATAGAAGAGCGATAGATTGATTTAAGAGGGGCAAGATGAGAACAGGGAAGACCAAAGAATATAACAGAGCAGTAGAAGAGTCGAGAAAAGACCAACGAGGAGACCAGAAGCTTAACAGCATGAAAAGTAAGAAAAGGGCGAATTTTACATATGTTGTAGAGATATTGTATGTTTCCTCTGCTCCCAAGATCCTCCACTTGACAAGTACTTCTTGCCTCAGTGTTGAAAACGCCAGCAGCAACGCAACCACGGCAGTCAGGCTGACATGGGGAAAAAGTTACTCCAGTACGTCATCCGCTGCGCATATCTTCCCAGTGATAGGTCACAAATATTTTTTAAGGTTGAGTTTACAAATACAAAATCATTCGTTTTTCTATCAATGCCTGGAAAAGTACACCTAGCACATAAGAAACCAAACAGACATAAATACATTGTTATAGAAATAGGTCAAGCAAAAAGACATGTGCAGCTTTATATTCGCCCCCCTGTGATGAATTGAGAGCAGAGAATAAGAAAGGCTGATTAGAGAGAGGGAGGGCGATAGTTTCCATGGAGACATTTCCTGTTGTGTTATATCACCTGCACTATGGTACTGTCTTCTAACCTGGATCGAACACTCTGGGCCTCATTACGACCCTGGCGGAAGACCATGGTGCTATTAGCCATTATTTTACACAGCATACAGTGCAGGGTTCGAAATTGATGGGAGTTCAGAGCTATTTAGCTCCCGCTTCTAGCATAGTAGAGCCTGGTTAGCTTGAAATCAACAGTTACAAACAGCTACTTTTGGCTCCTAATGCCAACTGGTGCCCTCCAAACCTGTAAATGTGACATTAACTTTGAGTATTTGAGAATGTTAATAAACGCGGTTCATTCAAAATGGACAAAATGTTAAAGGAGCATCTCTGGTAGCACCTGGGTACCCTGCAGTAGCTTCTGCCTACAGGGTGATGCCGAGACCCAGGAGCTGGTTTTAGCTCCTGCTCATCGAATCTCAATTTCAAACCCTGTAATACTCCCTTTGAATTTATTATCACCCACCAATTACACCTTCTAAGGGACAACAGTCCATTCCCAGGCTCCCCTGTGTCTGGATCATCAACCTCTAATCGGTTTATTGAAATGAAGTTGACACAAAGCTGAACCTGGGGGTTCTGGGTGAGCAGTGGGAAAGTCGCTGTGCTTCCCTGCGCTTTGAACTATCACATGAGAAGTGTGAGCTGGGAAGACTTATGACAGCTAATCCTGCATCAGAGGAGAAAAGTCAGGCCTTATTCCTGTCCCGAGCTGTCTGTGTGTGAGAAACACGGCCCATTAAATTGGGCCAGTCTCGCAAAATACTGGATGGTTGGCCACTCTACAGACACACCCAGCCTTGTTCCCCGAACATGGGTTTCATCTGGGCTTGTTTAGCTGGCAACTTGGTATAAGGTGAACACAGAGAACTCGCACAAAGGCGATTTTGGTCAACCATGTGGATCTTTTTGGCCCATTTCAATACAACCTTATCTAAGTGGCTGAATTGTAATTGTTTAACTGTTCATTTGTCTGTTGCAGCTGTGACTGCGTATAGATGGGCAGCTAGGGCAAGCACCTCACATCACAAATACAAACCCCTTTTACTCCTTTCCCTCCTGCTTCCTTTTTCTCTGATACAGCATTCTTTTTGCCCCCTCTTTTCTCCTTACCTGGAATTTCCTCTACTATCCTACTCTTTCCTGCTCTTTCTTAACACTATGTCATCCCCTGTTCTTGCCTCATTCCCTTAATCCTCCTGCCTTTTTCTGCATCCATTTCTGCCAAAGGTTCTTTGTTATAAAGATCTCGCTCTCTTCCTCATTTTACTGCTATTGACATACTCACCTGCCTTCCTTCACTACATTTTTCCCTCCCTCATTTACCCATGTCACACACCATTTGCCTTTACATTGCTGCCCCTCCACTCTCCATTCTTCACTCACTTGCCTCCCTTTCTCCTACCCTCTGAAGGGGAGGCATGGTATCACAAATATTACACAGAAACAAAAGGTACAATTTGTAAAACCTTTATTAAAGTTTCGCGGTTTGGTAAAAATCCTACTTTACCCTATAACTAGGATGGAAGTAGTCTCGACCATCAAACAATAAAAACAGTCCTAGTGGAGTCCGTCAAATCAAAATGGCCTATGCTAACAAAACCTAATGCCTACCCTATCTCCTGTACAAAAAGTGTATGAAGGAGATATGTATGTAAAGGAAAATCAGTATTCAAATATAAAGAACAAAGGTGGCCGAATTAGCTCTTCTACCACGTCAGACAGCACAGAGTAAGGGGGTCCTCGTAGGCAGGGTGACACACTGTGGCTTGGGTTTTCAACTCAAAAACAATTCAAGACGTGGATCGTGGCCCGCCTGGCATTCCACGTTAAAGTTCTCTTTCCAGTCTTACAAATAACAAAAGTTCACGTTGGTACCCCTCTGTCGGGCTCAGACCTCTCAAAATAAAATACTTGCATCGGCTCCCTTCTCCAAACTTATCACACTTCGGGTATCCCTCAGTCAGGCTCAGACCATTTTCGGATGTCGAAGACTTTCGAATGTGCATGGCTTTCTTTACAGACATCCGCAGGACCACTTCGACCAAAAGTTCAACATTCAGCTTTTTACTCTCCCCTTCTCTCTGGGTTAATTTTGATCACTTCACTTTTAATGTTCATTCACTTTATCGCTACAAACAATGCACCTTTCACTGAGACTTTCGAGTGGGCTACTTCCTTTCACCGGACCACTCCGTTACTCAGTACCACTGATTTCACAGCTGTCCTTACGTCAAAGTTCATTCACATGGCTGCCTTTCTTCGCATCTCATCCACGCGCATGAAGCCTTCACTTGCGATATTATGTTGCAACTTCAATCTTTCCTTAACACACACCAGTCTCTCGGGTCGCTTGCCAACTCACCGGCTGTGTCCGTTTCTTCCTTGTCTTTACTGGTCCAATTCACGGGTCAAGGTTCACAGGGATGACGTCATCAGGTTCGCATCACGCAATTGTGTGACGTCACAATGACGCCCGCCAATAACTGGCAGCCATGATACAAAGGTAGATGGGACTTGAAGTGCCCAGAATTGTTATAAATTCGGCTTAAATAGACCAGTCAAATAGCTGAAAAATACCATGTGATTATCTGATGATGGCCTCAAATGTGCCAGTAGGTCAGCCGTGGGCCATAAAGAGGCCAGAGTTCGTTTTAAGTAAGTTCATAGAAATCAATCTTTATATTACAGAACACATGAGGGCATAAACCTGATATAATGCAAACCATTATTTCCTCTTGTTTCCAGCATTAGAGAAGTGGATTTGGTTGAAAATTTAGCATTAGAGAAGTGGATTCGGTTGAAAATTTAGCATTAGAGAAGTGGATGCGGTTAACCATTTAAAAACATATATGAATCATAGGTATGCTCTAGTAAATGTAAATGTGCGGATGGTGGGAATCAATGTATATTGATACAAAAAACGGTTGCCCTTATTTTTTTTATTTAAAATGATATAGTTTCGATTACAAAACTTTTCATTTTTGCATTATCACAAATTGGTTAATCAATTGAACATTCAGGGTTATAAAATAAGCTTGAGTTGCAAGAAAGAGAATGAGTATCTATCGTATTTTCAAGGTCCAATCATCCCTAATGTCTTTTTTTTGGGGAAGTCTTTCTTTCTGAGATTTAATCCTCAAATGGCGTTATTCTCTGGTTTAGTTGATGCGCTTATGTTGTTCCTAAACTGAATAATTATGGTGGTTAAGCTTCTGTTTTTCCCCGAAAGTATTGTATTCCATCTATCTTTAGGGTTCAGGTCGAGGCCACGTTTGGATATCATTCCTCTGAATAATGATCTTTTCCCAGTCAATGAAGGGCAGTCCATCAGGACATGGAATAAGGACTCATTTGTTCTTGATCGCAAAAGCGACAGTATGCTTGAGATTTACGAATCTGTCTAGTTATTGCCAATAGTTCACGCGTTGGTAATTGATTAAGCCCTTATAAATACTTCAAAAGAAAAAAACTTTTGTAGCACATGAGTAGTACCATACCATAGAGAAAAGTATGTAATGAAAATGTATATATAGTTGCTAGTTACCATACCAAATCATACAGTGCGGGGGGAAAAAAGAATGATGGGGTATACATGTGGTACGGATGTGTCCCAATAGGATGTGAATGCGGCCATTAATACCACGTACTATGAGCAAGAATGTGAGAGACAGTTTAGCAATACTGATGTATATGCTAGACTTGATAGCGATCCAGTACTCACTATTAATGCAAATCTGATTGAGATGCTTGTGAAGGCAGAAGAACTAGGATGGATTTGACTGTGTCAAAGTAATGTTTAACTGAATTCATGCTAATGTGTTTATGAGATGACAGTTTACTAATTGACATACTGTGAGCAAAAGGTCGGACCAGGGTTGTCGGTCCAGTGTAGTTCTGTCTGTGTGCTATGGATTTTTCTCCTGTGTCGCTCCAGAAATGTATCTTTAAGATTAATAATCTTTACGAAATTGGAGTGGTGTTCACCTTCACCCCAATCTAGATATCAGGCGTTACCTGCCACATAACAGAAATACTTTAGTCTGTACTTGGCTTGTGAAAACCGCACAAGGGCTTCTGAGGCTTTGCCTTGCACGTGATTTATGAGGCATATGAGGATTTGCCTGGCATAAAATGGCACTACTTGGGTGTATGAGCCAGCAATTGTATAATAGGGCTTGGGTTTGTGAGGCTGCATTTATCATTTTATGTCTTAGCCTTGCACGTGAGGTTCTGACATACAGAAAAGAGCGGCTATTGGCCTGTGATAGGTCTACTATGTGTGCCCCTGGCATAGCATATGGAGGCAGCATCTTAGTTTATATTTGGTTAAATCTAAATAGCATCTGGCACTATTTGCCGTTATAGTATATGTATAGGTATTTATTAATGCAATATGTGCTGTCACTGGAATGATATAACTTCCTGTGATGTCATCAGGGTCAAAGGTCATGTGATGACACTTCTTGTGATGTCATCAGGCATGTCGTGTAGCTTCTGCTACCCCTGGCATTTTGGTGAATTGACGTATTCTCACCACTGTTGATGAGGATGACTTTAATCACTCCTTGGTAATCTGCATCCACAATCCCTCCCAGCACTTTAATCCCTTTTAGGGCTAAACCTGATCTCAGAGCAATTAATCCAATATGTGCAGAAGGAATTTGTACTCCGATTTCTGTATCAATCACAGCAATGCCTCACGATTCTAGCCGAATTTCCTCACTTGTATGCAAATCCACCCCAGCAGACTCAGGAGTGGCACGATAAAGGGCCAACGCACAAGGGGACACTTCCCAGTACAATAGAGTTTCCATTGCTCGATTCGGTTTAATTTGTAAGGCTGGCGTTAACATGTGCATCAATGGAGTCTCACCAGTCGCAATGGGACAGTTATTTCAAATTTGAACAGCTTTGCCTATATGTTCTTGCCAACCCTTCAAAGTACAACCCCCTCTTTTGTGCAATTGTTCTTTCAACAATCCATTCATTCTCTCAATCAATCCAGATGCTTCCGGGTGATAAGGGACATGAAAAATCCATTCGATTCCTTTTTCTTGACAATAATCCAGGAGCATTTTCCCTTTAAAGTGGGACCCATTATCACTTTGAATTTGCAAAGCGATACCATAGTATACAGTCACCTGGTCCAATAATTTAATCGTATTCAATTGGGTAGCTCTTTTACATGGTAAAGCCATCAGATAACCAGAATACGTGTCCACAATAGTGCACGCATATTGACATCCTTTACTAGGGGCATAGGATCGATATAATAAATCTGCTAAATCTGTCCAGGTAATTTACCTCGTTTCAATATAACATGGATTATACGTGGAATAGATCGATGTTTCTGATGTTGACACGTATGACATTGTAGGATTATTATTGATTTCACAATTTCTAACGGAATGCTAATTCCCCAATCTTGTGCCCACCTGATAGTAGCCTTCCCTCCGAGATATCCACTCTTCCGGTGAGCCCATTTGGCAATTCCCTCCAAATCATCCTCCTCAGCCCTCGCTGAACCACTGTTCTAATGAGTCTGTTGCATAATGTGCATCTACGTGATATACTGTTACAGTAGTATGCATCAGCATCTCAGCAATGTCTTGTCACACTTCCTTTCCCCACGCTTCCTTTGCGTGAATTTTCCATTCATTCTTTTTCCAAGTCGGCAGCCATACAACGAACCCATTCGCAACCGACCATGAATCAGTATAAATATGACAACTTCCAGGCGTTTCCTGCTTTAATGCCTGATACACAACATATAATTCAGCAAACTGGCTCTTCTTCCCTTTCCCAGAGAGTCAGCACCGTTTTCAATTTTGGATTGTAAGCCACTGCTTTCCAATGTCGCTCAATTCCCACATATTTGGCTGCGCCATCAGTAAACCATGCATGTTCAACTTGTTAATTTGATAATTCTCCATATCGGATCCCCCATTTAACGGGAGATTCGTCAACAATCCTCTCACCCTCCAGTTCAATGTCTATCAGTGGGACTCCCGCCACGTGTTCATGTAATTTTGCCACGCCACCCCTACTGGGCTTGGCACGATCTTGAATGTACCATTTCCATTAATACTCGACTCATGGCGTCAATTAATGCATCCTCTTGTGCATGACCAATTCGGTGTGTTTTAGGGGAGCTCACCACCTATTGCATAATTGGTATTTCAGGACAGATCAATATATCATGGCTCACCGTCATTTGTTCTGTATCTATTAGCACCCAATAACACGCTAGTAATTGTTTTTCAAAGGGAGTATATCTGGCACCTGCATCGGGCAACTTTCTACTCCAGAATCCCAAGGGTACTTGTTTTCTGTCCTGTTTCTGCCATAGGCTCCAATTGGCATAGGCATCCTGTGTAGGCACATTAAACTCAACTGCACCATCCCGCAATGGCCATAAATCAAGCACTTTTTGAATGGTGTCTTTGGCTAATTGGAATGGTGTTTCTTGTTCCTCACCACATTCAAAATTAAACTTTTTACGCATCACTTTGTAAAGGGGTGCCAAAATCTGCCCCAAATGTGGAATGTGCTGTCTCCAAAATCCAAACGGTCCAATGAACTGTTGTGCTTGTTTCTTAGTCCTCCTAGTTAAAAACTCGAGGATCTTCTGTTTCGGTTTGGGCACCATCTCATGGTGCCCATTATGCCATTGTATCCCCAGGAAAATCACTGTTTCTGCCGGACCCTGGGTTTTAGCATCATTGATCATCTGGTTTTTTAATAGGCCAGATCGGATTGTTCCACGCTGTGGCTATAGAACGCAACACACCTGCTTCAACATACCCTTTGATGGTTTCTGCAATTTCCTTCTGGCCATCAGGAGTTCGATATTGTTTCATGGACACTCTTTCGTGGCTATCAGAACCTGCACCGGAGCATTTTTAATTGGCCAACTACTACAGGTATACATGTGAATGCGCTCACCCCAAATTGGTAAATTTTACCTCCTAATCCTAAAGTCAATCCTTCCAAAATATCAAATCCAATAATATATTCAGCAAGGGGAACAATCAATACCTGATAAGTGTCTCTTTTCAATTGCCCAATTTTCATGTCAATTTCCGTTTGTACTGCTGAGGTTTCTTAACCACCCAATCCCGTAATCATAAAATGTTTTCCCTTAAATCTGGAAGGGTTTCCATGTATCAAAGAGGCCTCCACCCCGGTATCAATTAATGCTCGAACCTCCTGTGTATTTCCTGAATGCCAAAACTATTTTACTTTTACATGAGGTCGTCTGTCTACCTTGGGCTACATGGGCTGTAGTTACCGGAGTTCGACACTCATCTTATTCGTATTTAGAGTGCGTGTGATTAGATTCTCTTTCCACCATCGCACTCACCATTTTCCTTAAGTCAGCATAAGTTTGCTGGGAAGGCACCGATCTGTCGGAAGACTCATCGTCTCCCCCCTCTGGAGATGGTCCAAAAGGAACCCCGTTTTTTACACAAGAAGTACATTTCCTGCGTTTCAATCCCATCAATATCCTCTCGCGGCACACCATCCTTCAACAAAGCTAGAAACATGTCTTTTCTAGACATGTGAAAATCTCAGCTGTGAAACCTCTTCCCAGGAGTGCGTTTTTAATTTTACCCCTCCCTTTCCCTAGATCGTTCCTCAGGTTTGTCCCATTCTCCTAGATCTGCCAGTTGTCGAATAGCATCGACCACTTCATCAGTTATTTTACCCGTCATACCCACCAGTAGGGTCAACATGACATTTTTATATGCAGGAGGGGATGTTCGAACTAGGGTGTTCCTAGCAGAAGCGTATAGTTTACCAACCCCACATGCTCCGGAGATTCCAAATGAATGGCCTCCTTCATAGCATGTTCTCTAACTCTTTGAATAGCTTTTTTCAACGTGTACCATTTCTTATCATCCGTCGGCCAATCCAAAGTAATCTGATATTTATTATTACATCCCTGTGCAGTAACTGCAAAAGAAACAATTGTCCCTCGTCACCATTATCATCCCGAGGAGGGCCTGCATGCAGGGCTTCCTGTATTTGAACATCATGCGACAAGTGCAAAAACCTAGCAGAATCTGTAGCACCCAGTAAGAGGCCTGCTGCCCCTCCATCCAAAAGTCTAACCATTCAGGCTAGCAGAGATTCAACCGCCTTTTGTTTCAATCGATTAATTATCTCACTAACTTCCTGCTGTGAATAATCCTGAAGTGTTGTCATATCCACTACACCTCCTGTCGGATTCATCGGATGAGGACCCATCTTTCTGCGAATTTCGGGCTTAACCGTCACCTCTTTATATGCTGGTTCTGGGTTGGATACAACTTCCGGTTCGGAACCACTATCGGTAGTAGTACTTGCGAAAACATCCCCATCCCACTGAACGGGGTCCCAATCTACACCTGCGGAAGCAATCACAGTTGCCACCTGATGAGAATTAACCCTTCCTCTTCTCTTCCGATATTTATAACGAGCCACCCTTACCGCACCTCGTTCAGCAACAGCTTTGATATGTGTCTGTCTTGTTATGATACAATTTCAATTAGAGCTGCTACATTAACGCAATTTGTTTTTCAGCAGCCAGTTCCTTCTGCAGATTTTCAACACTCGCTTGCAATTCCATATTCTGTAGATGCATTTTTCAAAAAGCATGCAATAGAATCCAACCCCTTCTCCCTAGAGTCGAACATTCTTTTTCCTTCTCTATGGACACTTGTTGCAAGCATTTCGTCACTTCGGCTGGTTATCCCAGGTCTCACTCAATCCTGCACCACATGCCCAAGTTTGTGCAATTTTATTAAAAGGGCCCTTAGTGTTACGCTCACCTGGCTCCCACAGGGGCGTCGGTCGGACCCGGACAGCTGCAGTCTCCACCCACGTGATGCGTAGTGCAGCGATGACTGACTGAATCTGCCCTCCTAATCTTGTCTGCTTAACCCGTAAAAATATTCTCCTGCAAGTGGAGAGATGGATTTAGCCACTTGTGGATTCAAGTGATGGCACCCCCACAGTCCTCCCCAACTAATCACCTCCGAAATGCCCTCAGAGCAATCTCACCTTATATTCTTGAAAGATGAGCTCTCCATCCTGCGTGGATTTGCAGGGACGCGTCGATTCCAGTTACTTCACTGGTTTGAAGGCTCGGGAGAGTTCCGGAGAGTATTGACTCTGAGGTTCCTGGTGAGGACCAGTAAGTATTAAGTTCATA
The DNA here is from genome assembly GCF_040938575.1 of Ambystoma mexicanum. Lineage (NCBI taxonomy): Eukaryota > Metazoa > Chordata > Amphibia > Caudata > Ambystomatidae > Ambystoma > Ambystoma mexicanum. The sequence goes on from NC_090926.1 coordinate 864,492,140, forward strand.
GAGTTCAATATGTCCGATGTTCACTCTTGTTCTCCCCTTCCTTTCTTGTCTTGCAGCTGGCTCGTGAAAAGATGCTCTTATGGCAGCTGGTGGCGCTCAGGTAAGAGTCTGTATTACCCGGCGCTGTCCGGTAAATGTTGCACGAGGAAAGCTTGTTGTTTTGTCTCTCTTTACAGATGCGGCACGTGAAAATATGGAGAGTCACAAAAGGATGCCTCCGGTGGTAAATCAGGTAAGTCTATGGTGGTAAGAATTATATTTGTTGGTTCCCTCGGCTCACCTTGTGGTTTTCTTTTGTCTCCTAGGTGCCGAAGTTCGGCGAAGAAATGATGGAAGCAGCGCCGACCCGAAGGATGCTGTGAAGACTGCTGAGTATGGCGCGGCGCTGCAGCTGGAAGTGCGGCTCGTGCAGAAATGATGTTCTTTACAGGTCCGGAGACGAGATGGATCCAGAATCGGGTGTGGAATAGAATAAGTTTGTTTTCTAACCTTGTCCCTTTCTTTCCTCTTTGTTTAAGGAGCTCCGGATTCGAGACGGGCGTGGCAGAAGACTGGATGCAGGCTGCAGGCACGGTGAGTGTTACGCTGCTGGATGCAGAATAACGCAAAGCGTGTGTTGCTGGTCGGGCGTGGTTTAAATAGCCTCAAAAGTAGTCCCAGGTAAGAAGTCCCTAGAACCACACCCGAGTAAAAAATAGTCCCTGTAGAAAGATATTCCCTTTCAGGCTTCATGTTGGATTGGAGTCATTTGCAGCATGGTCTGCCTGAGGTAAGTAATGACTATGAGCCTGGCGCCCTAGGCGCCAGGACTGATTCCTACTATGAGCCTGGCGCCTAAGGCGCCAGGACTGAACCCAGATAGCCCCTAGCCGGGGCTGCTGAGGTTTTACTAAATGTCTAGATGCCTGCTCCTGGGGCTGATGGGCTTGGTCCGGATGCCTGGCGGTAGGCATCATGACACTTAGTCCACCCTGGGATAGTAACCTCAGAAAAGTCTCTGCCCGCGGAGCTACCCTTTTTCCTAAATAGGGAACTCATTGTATCAAATGCATGTTTCACCTCCCTATCGTTAATACCTGAACACATACAAACTCATATATTCGTTTTTCTTTCTATATTTTTTTTTCTATCAACACCGAGGGAGAAAAAATATATATATTTCTTTCTTATTCGCCTCTCCGAGTCCAAAACTTTAAATTCAATTTATTAGCAGGATCCGTTGGCATTAATATCAGCACAAAGACCCTGCGCACAGCGCCAACATGTTTTGCTTTTGCTTGGCCAAATGAGGAGAATACTAATGTTTCCCCAGTCCCTGGCAAAACAAGTTATTGGACTCAGATAGGCACAAAATCACACTTAGACTAATCGTTGTAATAAACAATGAAAATGGCTCGTTACAGGCCCTTTAGTCACTCAAGATACATATATATATATATATATATATGCTTGCATATATAAACGAACATATAATAAGATATATAAAAACATATAAAAAGAAGGCATCACCGTTAGTAAGGACATAGAAGACATCTTCATCTTGGCCACTTCAACACTGCTTAGTCCCAGAGCAGGTAGGCAAAGAGATCACTCGTACTGATGTGGTCTGATGCGGAGCATCCTCCCTCTCAGCGAGACTGCATCACCCGGGGGTCCAAGTTATAACTAACTTTGCTTCAGAATGCCCTATTCTCTTTATGGGGCATGACCCCGCCTTTCTCAGTTATGACTACCCTCGGCCGAAAAGCCGATCACAAGTGGAAGGGGCAAAGAGTGGAAAATCCAGTCAGAAGTGGAAAAACCCAGCGTCCCTCTCCTCTCATTCATTCGCAGAACCCCTTATCATGCTGCACCTGCAGACTGCTCTGACTCCCTCCTTGTATTCGTCTTTCAGTGGACAATACAATAACTATTCTCCACAACAAGTCCACTCAACAACAATATGTAGCTATGTAACCTTGCTCTGCTTTCGCTATTGAAATGCTACTTTATTTTCCAAGGCCCGCGGAGACGCAGGCTTTTATTAATGTGATGGGAGATGAGTGTCCAAAATGGTCACGCACCAATGCCATGTTTTAGCTCGCATTTCACACAAGCATGACAGACCCCCATTCCAATCTCACAAACCACCACTCGAATGCAAGAACACATGAAAATGGTGCAAGACTTGGTTTGTACTCATATGGACCATAATTGCCTCACTACTATCACCTCTAACACCTCACTGCTCTGGACCGACCACAACTGTATCGAATTCTCTGTTTCCATCACTAAAAACCACAAAACTCTGACCCCTGCTATCGCTGCACAAGTCAGAAGCTCTAAAAAGCTTAAAGAGGATAACCTGCGCCCTTACCTCAACAACCCCGAACTATCACCCCCTTTTGCTAATGACCACATTATCCTAGCAGACATCTATAAAGATGTCATCACTAAAGCTATTAATGAAATAGCAACACTTGAATGGAAAAAAGAAAAGAAATCACTACACACCAACTGTTGGTTCACTGAAGAACTGCACTGGATGCACTCCCGCAAAAGAGAAGCACTAAAAAACTGGCAAACCAACCCCTGCAGCAGTGCCAAAAACAAATTCAACTTAATCTCCCACCAACACAAAACAGCTATCACCGCTGCCAAAGCCAACGCCTTCAACACACAAATCTCTAATGCCAAATCGCACTCTAAAGAAATCTTCACCATTTTTAAAGAGCTCATCTCCCCGCCCCCCAATACAACTGATGAAATAATCAAAGATGAAGCCTGGTGTGCTAGTATCCAAGCTGCCATGATACACAAAATTGACCATCTCCAAAATAAAATCAAAGACCATTGCAAAGCATTACCCCAGCAGACATGAACCAAGCCTACCAACTCCACACCCGCCTCGTCTAAGCCCTCCATACCTGACTTCTCCTTCAGGGACGTCACTGAACCAGAAGTTATCAACTTACTAAAAAATCTCAAACCCTCCCCTTATAAAGGCAATATATCCCCACCCAAGCTCATCAAAGACTGCGCAGACTGCTTTGCGCAGATCTTTACGGCCTTCATCAATGCGTCCTTTAAATCAGGCATTATCCCAGCTAGCCTCAAAGAGGCCTGGGTCCGCCCCCTCCTAAAAAACCTACCCTCGACCCCCTACGACCCAACAACTACAGACTGATAACTACAGTGCCATTCCTCTTGAAATTACTGGACAAAGCCGCACACTGCCAAATACAACACTTTCTGGAAACCCACTCCATCCTAGGGACCAAGCAATCAGGCTTCCGGAAAGGACATGGCACTGAAACAGCCCTGGTGGATCTGAAGAGTCAGATCACCCAAATCATGGATAAGGGCAAGCCAGCCCTACTGCTCCTCCTAGATCTCTCAGCCGCATTTGATCTGGTTGATCACAAGACCCTCACCTCACACCTCACACACTCAGCCAATTTCTCTAAAGAATCAGCTCTCTGGATCACATCCTTCCTCGAGGGAAGAGCCATGAAAGTCTTCTCGGACACTGCTAATGCCACACCCACTACAATCCATTGCGGGGTCCCTCAAGGATCCTGCACTGCACCCACACTTTACAACTTGTTCACTAAGCCTCTCTTTGACAAACTTGACTCACATAATATCACGTACACGAACTACGCGGACGACACACAAGTACTTCTACCTCTCTCAGGATCATACCACGAAGACACCAAGGCACTCCACATGATCTACTCCATCATCCAGGCTTGGATGGCAGTTAATGGCCTCTGCCTTAATGGAGACAAGACTGAAATCATAATACTAGGTCAACAGAGCACCCTAGACAAACTGGACAAACTGTACGCCAACTTCTCCATTGACAACTCCATCATCCCCGTATCCACAGCTGTCAAGACACTGGGAGTTTACCTAGACTCCTCACTATCAGTGACCAGACAAGTCAGCGCAATCACTTCCTCATCTGCGCATACCACCAAACTTAAAAACGCCATCAAGCCATACCTCTCAAAACCTAACTGCCTTTCAATAGCCAGAGCAACCATTGGAGCCAAACTGGACTATTGCAATGCCCTCCTAGCAGGCATATCGGCAAAAAACCTAAACAGACTACAAGTCACACAGAACAATGCTCTCCGGGCCGCTCTTAGCATCCCAAGAAGAGAGCATATCTCCCAGGTCAGACACTCAGCCCAATGGCTCCCGGCCAAAGAGCGGATCACACTCAAAATCCTCACCCTCACACACAAATGCCTCTCATTCCGCCCTGTCCTACCTATCAGAGACCATCTCCAAACCCTCCTCCTCACGTCCCAGGATGCAATGCACCAACTTACTCCATATCCCATGCATCAAAAAAGCCAAAGCCGGTGGCCTAAGCTTCCCCTACATTGCTGCCAAGTCCTGGAACGCTCTACCTGCAGACATTAGAGCGGTGAACTCACTCCCGATTTTTCGTAGGAAACTTAAGACCTCCTTCCTTGCACAATAATATGTGACACTCGCTAACCTATATAAATATACCGCACTGTAAATTTGTACAAATGTCATACCTGCTCCTGTAAATTATGTATTACTCGTGTATATGCAACTAAGATATGTCTGTAACAAGCGCCACGATGCCCCCGGGCTGACGTGCGCGCTACAAATCCGAACAAATAAATAAATAAATACATGGGGAAGGCCCAAAGTCAACAAAAGGCTTCTTATGATAAAAAGGTAGATTTAAGATCATTCTCCATAGGACAGAAAGTACTGGTCCTCTTGCCCACCTCAGAAAACAAACTTGTCTCCAAGCGGCACAGACCTTATGAGATAATAGAACGGATGGGAACATCTATGTATAAAATAGCCCAACCAGACAGAAAATAGAAAGTCCACTTATACCATACAAACCTCTTGAAAGAATGGAAGGAGAACCTGTCAGCCACCCATGCCAAGGTACTAGCCTGTCTGGGTCCTGAGGACATGGACAACTTTGACTTAATTCCATCTGAGTTGTCAGTCCTACAGCAAGAAGATATAAAAGATGTAGTGATCTCATTTCCTGATGTATTCTCCGAGAAACCAGGAAAAGTAAAAGGTACATACCATTATATCAGAACACCTAAAGGTAAAGTGGTTCATCTAAAGCCATATCGACTACCAGATGCCTGTAAACAGATAGTGATTGAGGAAATCAACAAAATTGTTGAAAGCCAATATCATTGAACCCTGCTCAAGTCCATTTTCCTATCTTAACGTGTTAGTCACTAAACCTGACCATTCCTGGCAATTCTGCATAGACTTCCGTCAAGTCTCAGAAGTCGATGCCTATGACATGCCACGCATCGATGACCTCATTGATAAACTAGGAACAGCCAGCTATTTATCCACTGTAGATTTAACAAAATGGTACTGGCAAATTCCCGTATATGGATTAGATATGGAAAAAATGCATTCTCAACGCCTTTAGGACTATCCCAGTTCAAAGTCCTCCCCTTCGGCCTACAAGGTGCACCGGCCACTTTCCAACGCCTCGTGGATAGGATGCTACAGCCCTACTTGTCATTTATAGTAAAACTAGGGAAGACCACCTCTTCCACCTTTATGCCATCATGAGAGTCCTCCGAAATGCTGGCATAACTGCCAATCCAGCTAAGTAAGTGCAAATTAGAAAATCAGCCATAAAATATCTTGGCTTCTTCGTAGGGAATGGGAACATACAACCCCAACATGAAAAGTTAAACGCTGTGTTAGATACACCAACCCCTAAGACCAAATGAGACCTTATAGCTTTCCTCGGATTAATAGGGTATTACCGTAGGTTTATCCCCAACTTTTCAGACAAAACAGCTCGGCTGACCGATAAATTTTAAAATGCTGAACCCCAGAAACTCCATTAGAATGACGAAGATGAGATATGCTATAACATCCTGAAGCAAACTTTATGTCAGAATCCAATCCTGAAGCTAGTCGACTTCTCAAAGGAGTTTGTGTTACAAACGGATGCCTTCCTTACAGGGTTAGGAGCTGTCCTGTCCCAAATTTGCGACGGATTAGAACATCCCATATTATATGCCAGTCGCAAGTTATTCCCACATGAAAAAACTACTCTGTGGTAGAATTAGAGGCTCTAGCCATCAAATGGGCTATTATTCATCTCTGATACTACCTATTAGTACGAAAGTTCACACTTGTCACCGACCACTCACCCCTAGTTTGGATTAGCCAACGTAAAGATTCCAACCCTCGGGTCATGCAATGGTTTCTAGACCAAGAACCCTATTGTTTCACGGTGGAACAACAAAAAGGAACAGATCAGGGAAATGTAGATTTTCTTTCCCGGTTCCCCAGTGAAACAAATATGGCTACATCGCATGGAGGAAGGGTATGTGGGAAACCTGAAGGTGTCTCCCTGTCTAGTCCCCGAGGATCTGTCATCGAGGTGGCCAGGACATGCCCATTGCTTTTGGATCCAGTTCCTGGGGGTGGACCAGTGCGGAAGGATCACATGGATGGGGGGTCCTTGGAGAGTAGGAGTGGGACACAGATGGGTGAGACGCGGTATCCCCTTCTTTGCACACCTTTTCCCCATCCTCTTCCGTAGGACATTGAAAAACACACCCCCACCCCTTTTCTTACACACTTTCACAAAACATGAAAGACAACAGTCTAACACAAAGTGTGGCAGCAAATTCCGACGGTACACAGAGCATGCCTACTTTGATAAGCAAGAGCAAGCGACACTCCTGCTACCGTGGTACCGGCCTTGACTCTAGATGCAAGGAAAGCCAAGCGGTTCATCACAGCCGGTGAGTTGAAGGGAAAACCGATAAGAACTGAACTGTGTTGAATGAAAGTTGCGTGGAAATTTGAAAAAAGTTCAAAGAACTGTAAATTATAAAAGGGAAAGCCAGCTGCAGAGGGAACCGGCACCACATGGGTGCAAACTCGAAAGACTCTGGTCAATCCCATGTTGAGTAGAACTACAGATACCAGAAGGCCGTATGAGAGCTGCCAAGATAGGTCAAGTGGTCATACAGGAGGTCAAGCAAAATCCCCGTACAGGTGAAAGCCTTTGACCTAAGAACTGTATTGAAAGCTAAGGGAAGTGAATCCTGAATGTTGAAAATAGCACGTGAACTGTGTTTCGTGGAGATTAGCAAGAGTGAACCTGGCCGATGGATACTAATGGAAAGGGGCAAAGTCTAAAAGGCCCATGAGAAATTGTTATTTAAGATTTGTGCAAGCAAGAAGCATTGCATTTGGGGTCAGAGCCCGATGGAGGAAGATCCAGGGGTGGAAAGTCACCACCCAAAGCTCATTGAGAAACTAACTGTTTTGGATAAAGTTGTTGAACTCGACTAGCGAGGGGTCTGCGCCTAGAAGAGGGGGACCCAGGGGTGAAGCCATCACCCAATGTACATTTGGAACTAACTTTTATTTTGTTTTACTGAGACATCAGGCCCTCAAAGTCAAGAGACTTGAGAGTAAAGCGACTTGGCCATTGAGAACCTGATAGCTGAAACAGAACTGTCGACTCATGCTAGAAAGGCTTGAGTGTGTGCTTGTAAAGACTGGAGGGGGATTATCTGTACTCCAGCCCTATATATGGCAGAGTAGAGGCACAGAGCCCAGCCAAGATTCGGTAGCAATGGACGAACAATCAAGGCTTAAGCTCTCAGGAGGTGATGCAGGCTGGTTCTTAAGTGCAGTGTAGTCCCCAAGCACGCACAAAGGAATGTCCACACACTATGTTAGTGAAAACACAGTTCTTTATACAAGTAAGGCTTGGATTATGTACATATACAATAACACACTTTGTGTTCCGACAATTCTAAAATGGTAAATATATACAGTTTCTATGTGGTACCACAATTACTCTTTGATTTCATTAAAATGCATCAACTGTACTCAGTTCAAATGGCATACAAATCAGTTAATAAAGTGAACCAACAGTAGACATAGGAGGAAAGCAGGTTGGTTAAACAATAGGCAGAATACTGGCCCTGTTACCTAGACACAGTTCTTTGTGAGGATCCCCCACCTGGGCACCTTTTAAATAAAGATATAACACGACTCATGCTAGAAAGGCTTGAGTGTGTGCTTGTAAAGACTGGAGGGGGATTATCTGTACTCCAGCCCTATATATGGCAGAGTAGAGGCACAGAGCCCAGCCAAGATTCGGTAGCAATGGACGAACAATCAAGGCTTAAGCTCTCAGGAGGTGATGCAGGCTGGTTCTTAAGTGCAGTGTAGTCCCCAAGCACCCACAAAGGAATGTCCACACACTATGTTAGTGAAAACACAGTTCTTTATATAAGTAAGGCTTGGATTATGTACATATACAATAACACACTTTGTGTTCCGACAATTCTAAAATGGTAAATATATACAGTTTCTATGTGGTACCACAATTACTCTTTGATTTCATTAAAATGCATCAACTGTACTCAGTTCAAATGGCATACAAATCAGTTAATAAAGTGAACCAACAGTAGACATAGGAGGAAAGCAGGTTGGTTAAACAATAGGCAGAATACTGGCCCTGTTACCTAGACACAGTTCTTTGTGAGGATCCCCCACCTGGGCACCTTTTAAATAAAGATATAACACATGCCCAGTCCATATATTGGTAATAAGAGTCTTCTTTCCCCTCTAAAAAGGTGTTACTGCCCCAATGTACCTGGTTAAGTAGAGTTTGAAGTCCAGTCATCGATGGATCCTTCTTGAGCGGCTCCCTTTAAGGCAGGAGCCACGGATCGTCAAGATCCCTCGATTAAATGATGAACAAAGACGTTGCGGCAGCAGCTTCGGTCCTGGCGGTGCTCGTCAACGATCAGTCGTGGACGTCCTGTGAAGATGAGGCGTGCTTTGCACCTCAACGATGATAGTTTGTTGCTGCAAAGAGTTTATGAAGAACTTTGGCCCGTCAAGGGTGTCTTGTTGTCAGCGTCTCTGCGGTCTTCGGGTGGGGGGAAACCCACTGGCGGATGCTCCTTGGCGCATCAGCGGCCTTGACTTTGTCTGGCGGGAAAAGCGGTTGGCGTTGCTGGCGAGAGCGTCCTTGAATTCAAAGTGTCTTATTCAATGGAACGTTTGCGGCTCCGGTCGTCGGTGCTCAGCGTCAAGCGGTTCCTGCTTCTGGGCAACACGGCTTTCGATGGATTTCAAGCGGTTATAGCAAACCTGTGAACCCTGGTCGACGACGGTGGACGGCTGTCTGGTGCTTCTCTTCGTTCTCCTCGGCGGTCCCCATCTCCGGTTGACAGTCTTTCGAAGGCTGACTTCAGGGCGTTTCGGTGAAGGTTAGTGGTGCACGATGGTCCCTCGTAGCTCGGAAAGAGGTCTCCTAGCCAGGTCCTCCTAGACCAAGCAGTATATCTGGGGACCTCTCACTGGTGGAAATCGCTCAGAAGCTGAAGTCGAAACTTGATGCTTACTCTCGAAGCCAAGCCAGAAGAAGAAGAAGGTGAACCGCTTCAACGCAATCTGAAAGCTGCTGTGCCTTCAAGAATTGATCCAAGAGAGGATCTGAACTAGACCTTCCAGCCAGCTTGGAAATGCCAGCGGTAAAGACTCTACACACAACCAATACTCAGGCTTTCAAGAAGGCGAAGGAAAATCTTATTCATGCCAAAGAAAAACAAAAGAGATTCGCCGACCAACACCGGAAAAAGGCCCCTGATTATCAAGTAGGAGACAAAGTTTGGTTAGCCGCTAAATTCGTACCCATCAAGGGAACCCGGACCTTTCATACCAGATACTTAGGACCCTATCCCATTAAGGCAATTATCATTACCCTATCATTAAGGCATAGCCAGTAGCCATGAAACTGGATTTACCACCTAATCTACAAATCCACCCAGTATTTCATGTGTCCCTCTTGAAACCAATGCAACCCGGCACACGGATTGGGACACCACCTAAGCCCATACTTGTTGATGGAGAACCAGAATTCGAAGTCAAAGATATCTTGAATTCTAAATACTCTAGGTCCAAGCTATATTATCTCGTTGATTGGAAAGGATTTGGACCACAAGATAGATCCTGGGATCCCAGTGAGAACATCCACGCACCGCGTCTAATCAGGAAATTCCATCGGAACTTCCCAACTAAACCTGGGCCAGACAGAAGGAACACCGTGAGAGGGGCCTTAGGGGGGAGTGCTGCCACGACAATCGCCCAAAACCCCCTCTGGCAAACCCATTGGCCAGGTAGAGTCAGGACTCGGTCATCTAGAGCCTGGCATCCTCTTCAAAAGCCCTCATGGGGCCAGTCCTGGCGCCTATGGCGCCAGGGTCATACACCATGAAAAACAATGTGCTTGGGAACTGCTTATCTGTATTGTCAGCCAACATGGAGGCATCCACATAGCTTGGTTCCTAAGAACCAAGCTATGCGGTCTAGTGTTTTGGGTGTGGTAGCCTAGGGACTACTTTACCTGGACTATTTTGTTGGAGCTATTTAAACCACACCCGAGCAAGACAACACGCTTCGCATTACTTTGCAACTTGCAACGTGACGCTCACTGTGTCCAGCTATTCCCCCCGAACCTCGGAGAAGCAGAACCTGCAAGGAGACAAAAGGAACATGATTAGCAGCAGCATCTTACCTGCAGTCTTCATCTTTAGCCACTCGCAGCTCCCGAGAACAGCTTCCTCGAATATGCACGCCTCCCGGACAGAACGACCTGAAAGAGGAAGATAGAGGCAACATTAAAGAAAGCAGTAGAGACATTTGCAAATTACGAACTGCTCAAAAGGCTTACCTGGCTGGTCGCCTCTCGGCTGGCACCACTCCACTCGTGCTGAAGAACACCGCGACCTACAAGGAAGGAAAACGCAGGTTAGCAAAGTCAAGACTTTGCAGCGCTGCGCATAGCGCTTACTTACCGCATCATAGCACTCTTAATTCGCCATCATTTACCAGCTGGGCTCAACCAAGCCAGTTCACCACGCTGAAGCTCTGCATACCTAAAGGAGAAAAAGAGACATTTTAAACAAAGAAAGGCATGCAGGTTAGCAACAATACTAAAGAACAGCAATAAGACCTACCTGAACAATATCAAACGGGCCGGCGTCAGTGAAGTAACTGGACCGCACACGCCCACGAAAGACAACGCGCCCCTGCAAAGAAGGCAGGACGGAGAGCACGCCTAACTCTACCACAAGGTGAGGAGAGGGCCCCAGAGGGGCTGAAATCATACGGGCGTGGTGGGAGGATACTTACCCGGGTCGGTCAGTCTTGAACACAGTCCTCCTGTATTTTCAGGCAGGACCTTCCCCGTAGACCACATCTGGGCAAAGCTGAGAAGTATACCAGCGAGTAACAAGGCTGGGTGGCATCCCTGTGGATACCAAATGAGCATAACAAGGACAACTATTAACCGAGGAGTGGTAAGGCAGGAGTTAGGCTAAAAGAATTCAGGAATGGAGTCTTACCCCATCAGGTTTTGATGTAGAGTCAATGAAGTCCGTAAAGAAAACAACGACAGGAGAAAATAACACACAAGATGTTAGTAAAGGGTAAGTAGGGCCGAACGGCATGAGGAGCGCACTAGGTTCGGGATGGTGCACGAACAGCAATGCGTCCAGACGGGCACTAACGCAGGATCCAGATGTCTGATGAAAGGACGGGTAGAAATAGGAATAAGCGGTCTTGGTGGTTGATGGAGGCAGTGAGGTGCAATGTGCAGGTAAGGCAGAGAGGTAGGTAACAACAAGCAGTGGCACAATGAACCAGTCTAGAGTCTACAATATGGTTCTCAGAAGTAAACACAAATGAGGAGACGATGAGAGCCGCTTACCCAGAACCAAATGGGAGGAGGACAAGGGTTTGCAGCATCCAGAGTTGAAGCGGCAGGTGAGTAAGAAACAGCATGGAGCGTGGTGCTCTGAATGCCGCACTCGCCCTGTGTAGGTAGACAGACAGCAGGCAGGAGATTGTTGTGCGGGAACAACGTGGATAATGAAGGCAGGCTGATGTTGGCAACACTCGGGCTAGGGAGGAACAGAGACGTGAAGCAAGGCAGTCCATACACTGGGTCGATGATTCCAGTGGTAAACGTGGTCCAAATCGCAGGGCATTCGGAGTCCGGAAACGAAGGTTAGGTCAGGAATGGTAATCAATGTATTGATACGAAAGTGGGAAGTAGCTCAAACAGAAGCAGCGTTTCTTGTTATAACGCCAGTTTTAAACCAGCCGAGGAGGTGGGGTTCACAATGCTGATTCTGGCTGTCAGCTGACTCGGTTACATGGCGTCTTCCTGACCTCATTGCCGTGCAACGGGGCGACAAGCGTGTTGCCATGCAGACACCAACGCCTCCAGAATGGCGAAGCCGCCAGGTGCCGTAGCGCGAAATACAGTTGAAAGGAAAGGCGAGTCTTAGCAGACCGCGACCCGCCGCCGGACGTGACAATCACAGTCACCCCCCCAAGACTGAGGTTAGGGTGGTCTAATCTCCCACGAGATTGACACCCTCATCCAGACGGTCAACATACCTTCTGGAAAGGCCATCTGCATTATCATGACTCTTCCCAGGTCTATGCTCAATGGTGAAGTCTAGCACTTGCAGGCTAATGGACCACCTGAGCAGTTTCGGGTTTTCACTCTTCATCTGCATAAGCCACTTCAGGGACTTATGGTCTTTTTGGACCTTGAAGGTAAACCCCATAAGGTAGGACCTAAAATGCCTAAGGCTCCAAACTATACTAAAACATTCCTTTTCAACAGTAGCACACTTAAGTTCTGTAACCTTTAATTTGTCAACTGATGAATATGATCAGATGTTCCCTCCCTTTGCCATCTAACTGGGACAAGATAGCTCCAATTCCGGTGTCGCAGGCATCCGTCTGAATGATAAAGGGTTTGCTGTAATCAGGCGCACACAACACAGGTGCCCTACAGAGACATTCTTTCAAGCCAATTAAGGCCTTCTGACAGTCTTTGGTCCAATTAACCTTCCTCAGTTGTTTGGGTGAAGTCAGAGCTGTCAGAGGGGCAGCTATGTTTCAATAGTCCACCATGAAGTTGCGATAATACCCAGTGAGGGCCAAAAAGGCTCTTACCTGGGTTTGAGTAGTGGGCGTCTCCCAGTCATGTACATCCTGTACCTTACTGGGGAAAGACTGGATTTAGCCCCCTCCTACCTCATGACCAAGATAAGTGACTTCCCCCTGAGCTATCTGGCACTTGGTGGCCTTGCTAGTGAGGTTAGCCCTTTTCAAGGCCTGCAACACCTTATCCAAGTGAGTCAAATGCTCTTCCCAGCTGGAACTGTAGACAGCAATGTCGTCTAGGTAGGCCACACAAAAGGCCTCCAGCCCACTGAGCGCATGGTTGACTAATCTTTGGAAGGTGGCAGGTGTATTCTTCAATCTGAAAGACATGACTCTACACGGGTAGAGTCCCTCAGGTGTTGCGAATGTAGTCTTTTCCTTGGCATGGTCCATCAGAGCTATTTACCAATAGCCTCAGGTAATGTCAAAGGTGCTCACAAATTTGGCAGCACCTATGGTGTCCATGAGCTCATCAGCCCTGGGCAATGGGTGCGTGTCAGTTTCGGTGACGGCACGGACTCCTCTGTAGTCCACACAGAACCGCCAATCCTTGGTACCTGCCTGGGAACTTGCCTTAGGGACAAGGACTACTGGGCTGGACCAGGGACTGGTTGAGGGTTCAATTACACCCAGATCTAACATCTTGGCGACCTCAGCCTGGATGTGGTTCTTCACAGTGTCTGACATCCTGTAGCATCTGCTTTTGACAGGTACGCTGTCACCAGTGTCAATTTCGTGCCTGCACCATGGGGCGAGGCCTGGTGTCAGCGAGAACAGAGGTGCATACGGCTGGAGCAAAGCCTGGCAGGCCCTCTGCTGCTCTGGAGTCAGATCTGGAGAGAGATGTACTCCCTCCACTGAGCCACCCTGAGGGTTGCTATGCAGCAAATCAGGAAGGGGCTCACTCTCATCCTCTTCTTGCTCTAAAGCTAGCAAGAGGCATGAGACTTCTGCTCACCTATGAGAAGGCTTGAGCCTGTTGACGTGGAATACCTGAGGGGCTACCCCAGGGACTCCCATGTCAACCAGATAATTGACTTTGCCCATCTTGGAGATTGTCCTGAAGGGTCCAGTTGTGATGCTGGAAATGCATCAGAGGGACAGGGCCTCCGTATCCTTGTCCTGTACTGCCTTTTTATCGTGTGTTCTGTCATATTTTCCACACAGGAGTTCATGTGGGACTCCTGGCGGTGCAGCTCTCTCTCTTTTGGTTTGGTGAACAGACCCGTGGGATACCCTTACGGCACCCATGGGTGGGGGTGCAACCCTGTGCCCCTAGTGTATGTTTTTGGGCACCTGTGGGTGGCCCGCAGAGCAGGGTATGGGCTGGTGGCAGCTCCATGCTGAATTTGACAGGTGCGCTGAGTATCCTCCATTTTGGGATACCCAAGCCCTGCCATTGGAATCAGTTGATTCCTGATGGAAAACAAGATGGCCCTGTGGCATCTTGCTTTCTATTACCTATTACCTTGTTTTCCCAAAGTCCTGGGAAGCCCTGACTCGGTCCCTTCCCCCTGACTGGCTGTTGGGTGGAAGTTCCATATATGGTGTTGTTGTGAAGCCCAGTCCAGACTGACTGGAGCCTTCCCAGTGACTGTATGTTGTGGGTACGGCCTGTGGGTGGGACCTGGGTGAATGGAGTGTGTGACCAATTTGCACTTCTTGTTGTGGCTGTCTGGTTTCTGGCATGAGAGACAAAGACTGAGACAGCTCTGCCCGAAACTGGCCTGAATGCAGTGTGTGTTGAATGGCTGGGTACTTGTGCCAATCCACCTTCCTTGTTGTGAGTGTCTGAGAGGGAGGAGGATGGCCTGAATGCACTGTGTGCCTGATTGGCTGACTGACTGCATGAATGCCCTTCTGTATGATTGGCTGCTGAGAGTGACCCAGCAGTGTGGATGAGAGACAAGATAGCATATCTGAGGACCTCTCACCACTGGAAATTGTTCAGAAGCATTCAGAAGCTGTGTCTACACTTGAAGAGTAACTGGAACTGCTGATCCTCAACGCCTAGCTGGAAGAAGAAGACTTGCTGTTGCATTTGCTTCGACCTGATCTGAAAGCTGCCGAACTCGTCAAGGACTGATCCGATAGAGGACCTGGTAAGGCGCCCTCTTCCGGTGCTCCGAGGGACCATCGAGCACCGCTAACCTTCACCGAAGCTCCCTGGAAGTCAGACCCTCGAAAGGCTGCCGACCCGAGACGGGACTGCTGAGGAGAACGAAGCAAAGCACCCGGACTTCGCCGCTGTCAAGTCCACTGCCGTCGACCAGGGTTCGCAGGTTTGTGTAACCGCTGGAGGCCCGTCGATGTTGTGTTGCCCAGCCGTGGGGACCACTTGACGACGTGCCGCCGATGACCGGAGCCGCCGGCTCCTTTGCCTAAGAGCATTTGAATCCAAGGACTCCCTTGTCCGCAACGTCGACCGCTTTGTCCCGCCAGAGAAAGTCGAGGACGACCAACGCGCAGAGGAGAATCCGCCGGTGGGTTTCCCGCCACCTGAAGGCCACAAAGACTTCGACGACTCGACGCCCTTGTTGGGCCACAGTTCTTCTGAAACTCTTTGCGGTCCTGAACAATCCGTTGCCGAGGTGCCCCGCACACCGCATCCTCGCAGGACGTCGCTGACGAGCACCGCCTGGATCGACATCGGGGTGTCGGCACCCTTGAGCTTCTCATCGCCGCCGTCGACGACAAGTTCACCATCTTCGACGCCTCTCGACGATCCGTGGCTCCTGCTTTAAAGGGAGTCACTCAAGAAGGATCCTTCGACGCGTCTTCGAAGAACTCTACTCCACCAGGTACATTGGGGGGGGTAAAACCTTAATAGGAGGAAATAAGGCTATTGAACAAATATGGACTGGGCTTGTGCTATATATCTTTTTTTTACAGGTTGCCCAGGTGGGGGGATCTCCACACAGAACTGTGTCTATCGGTATAGGCCAGCATTCTGCCTATTGTTTCAACCATCTTACGTTCCTTCCTATCTCTATTGCTGGTTTCCGCGTTATTGATCTGTGTGACATTTTAACCGTACAGTTGATGCACTTTAATGAGATTAGATAACATTGGTGGTACCACTTTAGAATTGTATATATTTATCAATGTTGATTTCCGAGTACAAAGTGCGTTATTGTGATCGTGTACATACCATTGAATATTAATTATATAAAGACTGTGTTTTCAGTAATACAGTGTGTGGACATTCCTTTGTGGGGGCTTGGGGACTACACTGTACTTAAGAACCAGCCTGCATAACCTCCTGAGAAGCTAGGCCTAGATTGCTCGTCCATTGCTACCGTAATAGAGAATCTTGGCTGGGGTCTTCTGTGCCTCTCCTCTACCATATAGAGAGCAGAAGTACTGACACCCCCTCCAGTCTTTACACTGGTGGCAGCGGTGGGATATTTATGGTTTTAAGAATCAGTGTATAACCGTGCCACTTACAAAATATCTGCACTTTATTAAGTTAAGGTTTGGTTCTATACAAAATAACTGCATTACAAGCAATGGAGTCTATTGCAAATGGTAAATTGACTAGGATGAGCTTAGAGGCTCTCCAGAGTGCTTGTGAAGCCAGGGAGTTAGACTTTGTGAATAAATCTAGGGCTGAGCTGATAGCTGCCCTGGTGGACTACCAGACTGATGGTGAAACTCTTGATGAGGGGGGGAATGCAACCAATGAGGACTATGCCCCTGGGGGTTCTACGGAATCTGTTTCTGGGAATGCCACCATTCCTGCTGCCTCTGTTCCGAAACCCAGCAATTCCTTGGAGCTTGAGTTAAGGATGAAATTGGCCTTTGAATATCGCAAGTTGGAAATAGATGCTGAGCTTAAGAAGGAGGAGTTGGCTCAACAAGTGGAGCTCAAGAATAGGGATCTTGAACTCAAAAATAAGGCCCTTTAACTCAAGAACCAGGACAATGAATGTCAGAGAATCCAGCTAGAGAAAGCTAGAGTGGAGATTTCAGCGAGAGTGTCAGGTCCCCAGCAACTAAATTTATGAAAGATTTGGTTGGTGTGTTTGTGGAGGGTTCTGATATCCTCCAATGGATTGAAGCGTTTGAAATGGCTTGTGCAATTCATGATGTTGACAAAAGAGATTGGGCTAAGTGTTTGTTAAGCAGAGTGCCTCAGACTGGGTATGACTGTATTCTGAAAATGAGTGTGGAAGACAGGCTTCTTCCACACTCATTTTCAGAATACAGTAGTACCCAGTCTGAGGCACTCTGCTTAACAAACACTTAGCCCAATCTCTTTTATCAAAATCATGGATTCCACAAGCCATCTCAAACGCTTCAATCCATTTGAGGATATCAGAACACTCTGCATACACACCAACCAAATCTTTCATAAACTTGGTGGCAGAGGACCTGACACTCTCAACTGGTTTAGCTGAAGTCTCCACTCTAGCTCTATCCAGCTGAATTTTCTGGTGCTCAAGGTCCCTGTCTTTTGAGTATCACTTGTTGCACCAACTCCTCTTTCTTCAATTCAGCTTCTGTTTCCAACTTTTTATATTGAAAGGCTAACTGTTCCCGTTGTAGCTCCAATTTTAAAAGTTCAATCTTCAGGGCTTCCCCCTGAAGAGCAGTGCTGGGGTTCAGAACAGAGGCAGCAGGACTGGTGGTATTCCCAGAACCAGATTCAATAACAACCCCAGGGGCAGGGACCTCAATGGTTGCACCCCCCCTTCATCAAGAGCTTCACAATCAGTCTGGCAGCTATCAGCTCACAGCCCTAGACTTATCCTGAAAGTCTAACTCACTGGCTTCACAAGCACTCTATAGAGCCTCTAAGCTCATCCTAGTCAATCTACCATTTCAATCTATTGCATTGCTTGTAATGTAGTTATCTAGTACACAACTAAACCTCAATTTAACAAAGTGTAGATATTTTTAAGTGGCAAGGTTACATACTGATTTTTAAAACCATTAGCATCCCAACGCTGCCACCAGTGTAAAGAATGGAGGGGGGTTATCTGTACTCCTGCCCTATATACTGCAAATTAGAGGCACAGAGCACCCCAGCCAAGATTCTCTATTGTTGGTAGCAATGGACAAGCAATCCAGGCTTAAGCTCTCAGGAGTTGATGCAGGCCGGTTCTTAAGTACAGTGTAGTCCCCAAACACCCACAAAGGAATGTCCACACACTTTTTTAGTGAAAACACAGTTCTTTATATAAATAAATAAGGCTTGGATTATGTACACATACAATAACACACTTTGTGCTCCGATAATTCTAAAATGGTAAATATATACAGTTTCTATGTGGTACCACAATTATTATTTGATTCCATTAAAATGCATCAACTGTACTCAGTTCAAATGGCATACAAATCCGTTAATAAAGTGAACCAACAATAGACATAGGAGGAAAACAGGTTGGTTAAACAATAGGCAGAATACTGGCCCCGTTACCTAGACACAGTTCTGTGTGAAGATCCCCCCCACACCTGGGCAACCTGTAAATAAAGATATAACACAAGCCCAGTCCATATATTTCTTATAAGAGTCTTATTTCCCTCTAAAAAAAGGTTCTACCACCCCAATGCACCTGGTTAAGCAGGGTTCGACATCGGGTCATTGATGGATATTTCTTGAGCATCCCCCTCTAAGGCAGGAGCCACGGATCGTCGAGATCCCTCAAAGAAATGATAAACAAAGATGTTGAGGAAGCAGCTTCGGTCCTGGCGGTGCTCGTGAAGATGAGGTGTATAGTGCACCTCGACGATGACAGTTCGTTGCCGCAAAGAGTTTATGAAGAACTTCGGGTGGTGGGAAACCCACTGGTGGATGCTCCTCAGCGCGTCAGCGGCCTTGATTTACTCCGGCGGGATAAAGCGATCGGTGGTGCTGGTGACAGCGTCCTTGAATTCAAAGTGTGTTAATCAATGGTGCGTTGCAGCTACGGTCGTCGGTGGCTCGGCATCAATCGGTTCCCGCTTCTGGGCAACACGGCTTGGATGGGCCTCCAGCGGTTATAACAAACCTGCGAACCCTGGTCGACGGCGGTGGACGGCTGTCCGGTGCTTCTCTTCGTTCACCTTGGTGGTCCCCGTCCTTGGTTGACAGTCTTTCGAATGCTGACTTCCAGGTTGCTTCGGCAAAGTTTAGCAGTGCACGATGGTCCCTCGTAGCTCGGGAAGAGGTCTCCTAGCCAGGTCCTCTCTTGGGTCAGTTCTTGAAGGCACAGCAGCTTTCAGATTTCGAAGCGAACAGCGGTTCACCTTCTGGCTCGGCTTCCAGAGTAAGCATCAAGTTTCGACTTCAGCTTCTGAACGATTTCCATCAGTGAGAGGTCCCCACATATACTGTTTGGTCTCTCATTCACTCTGCTGGGTCACACTCAGGCAACCAATCATTCAGAAGGGAATTCATGTAGGCAGGCAGCCAATCAGGCTCACAGTGCATTGAGGCCATTCTCCTCCCTCCAGACACTCACAACAAGGAATGTGTATTGGGACAATTACCCAGCCATTCAGCACTCCACACTGCATTCATACCAGTTTCGGACAGGGCTGTCTCAGTCTTTGTGTCACATACCAGAAACCAGACACCCATAACAAGAAGTGCATATTGGTCACACACTCCATTCACCCAGTTCCCACCCCAAGAGCGTAACCACAACATACAGTCACTGGGAAGGCTCCATCCAGTCTGGCATGGACTTCCCCACAATAACATATATGAACTTCCACCCAACAGCCAGTCAGTGGGAAGGGGCAGGGTCGGGCCTTCCCAGGACTTTGGGAAAACAAGGTAACAGGCAATAGAAAGCAAGAGGCCACAGGCTGAATGAATGGGGATCTTTTTGCATGAAAGCAGGGTCCTGAGGACTGGAAGAGCAAGACGTCGCCACTGGAACTAAGGAGCCGAAGAGGAGAGAAGCCAAAGACATCTGCAACGACTGAACCACCGGTGAAGCCCCGCTGCAGCGTCTCACCACTTTTCTCCACACGACGAGAGGAGATCTTCATCTGCAAGAGACTTCTTCCCTTGAGCTGGTGGGGCCAACCGGTTTGCCAATCGCCTTCCTGGACCTGCCTTGGTCGAATCTCCCGTACCCTGTACTTGGAGGCCGGATAGCCAGGCACCAGTACACCCGGACCGCGATTTAAAGGAGCGTACCTTTTATTCGTCGGGCAGCACCGCGGCTGGTTTCATCCCTGGGTAGTGCAGTAACTCGAACCTTCCTCCACGACGAGAGCCTCTCTTCCTCTGCTGGATCCCCCGAACTGCAGGAACTACCAGGAATAACCGCCACCGCAGGAGTCACTTCTTCATTTTAAAGGTACATTGTTCCGCCAGGCCGCCCTTTCTTCGTGGTAGCACTAAAGGTGTTTTAAATCCTTTACCTCCCTGTTGGGTTGGCCGCCCCTCTCTCTTAACATTGTCTTTTGCTCTCTGCATCCACCTTTTCAAAATCGTTAGCCAAAGAACTGACTGCAGCTACAAGAACATTTCGCTCCTGGGCCCTTGCCCTGTACCACTGACTCTGGCACAGGCCTATTGACTCTGGCTACATTTGTTAGATCTGCCCTATCTATTTAGATTGATTTTCAACTCGAACTGTGTTGGTGCTTCTGTTTCTTATAACTACATTTCCTTCCCATTGCTAGACCTTGTGAAATGCCATTTTGCTCAGTTTTCATTTAAGTATATGCTATACTAATGCACTGTCTGACTTAAACTGGTTCACAAACTTAGGGGAAGTGTTGCTAGGGTGTGTAAGAAGGTATTTCTGAATAACTTGTGTTTCCCTCCCCTGTGAGAAATTGTTAGACCACTCCTTGTGTGTAGTTTTCACTGTGCCGTTTTTCTCAGTTTTCACTGGTTCACTTGGCCTACAATTTAACTTGGGAGTGTCTATATTTTTCCTGTGACTTAATTTAACTTGCTTGATGACTGTGATACATGTGTTTTATTAGAAGTGTATAAAATAAATATATATATCTACTTTTTAATACAAAGCTTTGGTCAGTGTTTCCTTGTTCCATAGGCCTAATGTGTAAACCATGAATACTGCTCATCTCCCTCTTCAGATAAGTCTGACTGCTCAGCCACAGCTACCAACTAAATCTTTGTGGTACAGACTGATACCAAAGGGGATTTATTGCTCTCTCTGTAGTGCTAATTTTGTGTAGTGCTCCCTGAGGGAACTGCACAGGATTCTGCCTAACAGGAAGAAACATCGAATCCAATGCCACTAGCAACTTATTAATAAAGAAAAGGGAAGGCAGCGTGTATATCCCATCAAAGGAGAATAAGCAGCGACTACCAAATAAATCCCTTCTGACATTGAAATTCACCATTGATAACTCATCTCAAAATAAGAATAGCCCAATAACACATCAAGACCATCAAAAACAGGAGGACAAGTCAAAAAATTGGGATTGGTTAGCAGAGGCCCTGGGGAATCCCCAACAACAATACACCCACTGGACGTATGAAGGTAAAGGTCTTAACATTGGCTCCTGGAATAAAAGGGGATTAAGGACTCTTTTCTCAAAAGAATCCTGGAGCTTGGCACAGTTTGTTATTCTATGCTTGGAAGAGACTTGTTTGAGGACAAAACCATTATATGAAGGCTACGAGATCCATCTAAACCCGGCATTTAAAGGCCCACTGGGGAGGACCTACTCAGGACTTTTGACTATGATTAAAGTTGATAAAGGGCTGATGATTGAAAGCATTGCTAACCCAAACCCATTTGTTCAGGTGGTAGAATTGAGCAGGGGGAACACCAAGCTGAAAAGTCCAAATCCTCTTGATAAACGTATATTGGAGTGTAAATATGTACCCAGAAGAGAACTTCATCAAATCAATAATGAGCTATATCGATGAGGCTCTGATAGCAATGGAAAATCCCCATACTGTCATATGGGGAGACTTGAATATTCACCTATTGAACACGGAAGGATGGCCACTGAGTGAGTCTCTGTTGGAGACAAGAGCTGAAGATGGTCTATCGAGACAGGAGTCTGTAAATTGAGACTGCTTAATGGGCAAACCAAAGGTGACATGCTAGGAGCATGCACATGGGGAAGAGGGGCTTTTAGAACTTGTTTGGACTACTGCTTTGTTTCAGAGAATATTGCAGCTGCAGTAGATAAGTTTGAAGTATTAAAACAGACCCTAAGTGATCATGATCTATTAGCCATTATTTAGAATGTTTTCACATATAAAGGAGAGGAAGGTAATGGCTCCAATGGAGCTAGCGTGGGGGAAAAATAGGCTTAGAATAAAGCAGGCCGATGTTCCTAGAATTGCCACGCATGATGAACACTTCATATTGGAGAATCCAAGCAAGGTGGAATATGCCTGGATCCTGAAAGGGTTCAAGGAAGAAAGAGATCCAAATGGTAAAACGAACATGCTACCCAGACTTGCAGATGACCATGATGTAGTGATGGCGAGAAGAGCACTCAGATCTGATATTAGAAAGCTGCAGAGGGATAGAGGGCTCTCTATGGAGGATAAGATAAGGAAATGGAAACAGAGATACCGACGGATGCAATTAGATGCCGAAAACATGCTGAAAGCAGTGTGTAGGAACAACACAAGGAATCTCTGGGACCTTATTAATAATGGGGGCAACTTTCAACCAGTGCACATGATGGGGCAAGTATTAGAAGAGCGATGGGTAGACCACCATGCAACCTTATTTGCCCAAAGAGGAGTAACAAGAGAAATGTGCGAATTGAGATGGTCTTTTGAATTTGACGTGGAGTGGGCAAGAGTTATGATTGGATTGATATGATTGCCGGGCGTGGTGGCGAGTACCTGTAATCCCAGCATGAGGTGGGGTGGCTGAGGTTGTGGACGGGGGTTTGCGGCTGCTGTTCGCTGTCCACTGGTGATCTGCGCTAGAGCTATCTCGAGCATATTCTGTGTAAACCTGAGAGAAGGGGACTTGTTTTCTGGGCCAGGTTCTGTTATGATTGGTAAGCTAAGCTCCTCTAGGGCAGCAGGCCCAGATGGTTTTGTCAAACCAGGTACTAAAGGGAAATGTGAATGCCTGGGGGGACTTGGTGGTAAAATTGTTCAGATTATGCAGACAAGGCAAGTACCGGTCTCATAGGGTGAAGCCATTGTAGTGCCAATTTTCAAGAAGGGCAACCGAGGCAATCAGGAGAACTATCGCCCGATCGCCCTTCTGGATGCATTCGGGAAACTATTTGCATCAGTCTTGTTGAGAGATCTGAGTGCATGGGCAATGAAAGAAGGCCGATAGGACCCCAGACAGACAGGCTTTGTGAGGGGAGTAGGGACGTTGTTGAATCTGTTTATACTCAATGTTTTGAAGCTGAGATCCATGGAGACCAACACCAACGTCCACTTGGCCTTCATGGATCTGGAGCAGGCCTTTAATGGGGTTGGTAGAGAATGTTTGTGGTCTAAGCTTGCAGAGTGGAAATGTCCTGTGGATCTGATAGAGGCATTTAGAGCCCTATATACAGATACATTGATACAGGTGAGACTGATACGGGTGAGACTGGGTGGCTGTCAAGGAAAATCTACACCCAGCGCAGGCTAAAGCAGGGATGTACCCTAGCACCCCTGTTATTTAGCCTCTATATGTCAGATCTAAAAGAATCTCAAAACAAGATATGAACCTTTCCTGCAAAGATAAATTCCATTAAAGTTCCATGGATCCTGTACGCAGACGAATTGGTATTTATTGACCAAACGCCTATTGGTCTGCAACGAAGGCTTAATGCATTCAATATCTATCTGAAGGAGAATGTCATGCAAATTTATGTGGGAAAATCTAAAATGTCGGTCATGTCGCCTGCCTGCAGGAAACAGAAGGAAACATTTTCGTGGAAGACCAACAACTGGAGACAGTATGAGCTATTTGGGCATAGTGGTAAATAAAAACCTAGATGAAAAAGGTCACTACACAATGCTAAGAGTTAAGCTGGGAAAACCTGCAACCCAGAGGGCAGCCCTGCATAGAAGATAAGGGAGTTACTCAACTCTCCCACTCATATTCTATAAACAGAAGGTGGTGCAGATCTTGACATACAGTGCTGAATCTCTGATAAATCTATCATGGAAAATGTGGGGAGTATTGGAGGGGGTATTCTGGTGGAAGGTTTTTAGATTGCCAAACTCGCTGCCAGTGTGCACCATTAGATACGAGCTGCGGCTTCAATCCCTGGAGTCAATAGCATTGTGGAAAACCATATCACTGTAAAGAAAATGTACGATCTCAGACAGTTCCACCCCATTTTCCATCTTGAAGTCAAAGGAGACAGACCAAGATGAGGGAATGAGATGGTGGATGGATAAATGTCCTACCCAACTTAAGCGAAAAAAAGCTTTAATCCCTCGATTGGATCGCAACATTGAGACAAGAATCAGAGATAGATTGAGGCCTAGTCTGAGCATGGAGTGGAAAGGTCTAAACCAACCTCTAGGTTATCTCCAAAAGTTTCCATCGTTGCATTATAGAGACCTTGGGCCTCATTACGAGTATGGCGGTAGGGGGTTAACGGCACCGGTAAGGATGCCGGTGCTGTTAACCCCCTACCGCCGCATTCTGAGGTCCCTTAGCGGGTCCCACTAAGGCCGGCTGGTTTTCAGAATGGGGACTTACCGGATCCTCCGAGGTTGGCATGACCTGGTAAGTCCCCATATCGACTACCCGGACCCAGGTTTGGAGGCAGCCATGGTGCTAATAGCACCATGGCTACCTCCGAACTCGTAATGAGGCCCCTTCTCTTGCAGTGCCGCCTAAATACCCTCCGAACAAGGGAAGTTCAATTGGCTAGGAAAGAGATTGAAGAGTCTGAATCACATTGTAAATACTGTGGAGACACCGGGAATGTTGAGACACTCTTTCATTTAATAACCTCCTGTAAAGCTCTAACAGAGGTAAGAACGAGATACCTGGAGGGACATGTATACTAACGGCAGACGAGCAGTGGGAGAGAGTATTGATTGGGGAAAAGAGTAGCTTGGTATAGCAGTGATGAAATTTGTGGAGTATGTCATAAGAGAAATAGATTAATTGGTTTGATTTGGGAAAGTAGGGATCAATTCAAATTTGTATATATTTTAAGATGAATTGTTGACATTGATGAAATGGGACGATTGTGCTTCTTTGATGTCTCGTTAACACAACGAGTTTAATTGGCGGGGAAGCTAGGAATGCCTTTTTTAACTTGTACATATTTTATCACAAATTGCAAAATGTTGACATTTGAGGAAATGAGAATGATTGTTGTTGTATAAATGAATAAAGATATAAAAGGTTTTATTTCCTGATAAACCAATAAACATTAATAAAATATATATCTATATATATATGTGTGTTGGGGTTGCCTGATCCTAGGGTGCTCTCATTGCCTTGTATTCATTTCTACTGATCATTAAAGTTGCAATTAAATAGAAATCAACCATGCTTATGCTGACTGAGCAGTGAAAGGAAGTTCTATTTTATTACTATCACGGGCGGTGCTGAGTATGGACACAGCACAGGTCCAGTTAATTGGAGGTGCACAAGTGTTTTTATTTGTAATACAAAGACTAGAGTGGTTCAGATAGGAACAAGTAAAGGGAATAACTGAAAGGAGTAGGAACAAGAAATGAAAAGTCTGATAATGGGAAAAGCGGCCTATGTGTTTATGAGGCCTGCTGTATCTGCTGGCTTGTACACTATAACTTTGCTAATTTCGATTTCTGCCTTTACTCCTGCCACCTGATCTCCAGTGCCAATCAACAACCAACAATCAAGGGTAACTTGCACTGATGTTGCATCGCAAGTAGTCACAAATTGTTTTTCTGGTAGATGTTAATCCAAGTTTCAGACTGCACCTACCCACATATCATTGCACCTGTGGATGGGCATCTTGCATAATCATTGCTTAACTGCAAGGAGTCAACTTGAGCTACCTATGTCTCGCTTACCCCAGAGTCCTTTTTTTAATAAATGTTTCATTCCAGGAAGAGCCCAGAGCTGCTCTACAGGCAAAATGTAATTGCGCATAGCCCAGTCAATACACATTATTTTGATATATTCTTAACATTGCCCTGTTGTTTTGGTGGCCATAAGCCACCACTGATACAATTTGATGTGAAGGTTTTCTGACTCCAACCTCTAGCACCGACTGCTCCATAAGTGTCCATTGCAAAGCTGTGAATTCAGTCACAGAGGACAACACTACCATGTTAATGAAATACTGGTCTCCAAGGTCTATAAGTACTTGTGTTCTTCTGCTAGAGCATAAATGTCACCATCAAGTTCTATTAGGGCACACTCCTAGACTACATACATGTATATAAGTATCAATGAAAAGCTGCAAAGTGTTCTATGGTGTAGTAAACCATGTTCTGAACAGGAATTAATGACAGGACCTGGGCTGTGAATTGAGAGTCAGTATTTTTTGTGAACACTGATGAAGGCATTAATCAATAATTCCAATAAACGATGGTGCCCAATGTCGTATAAGGTTGCAAAGGCTCCCTTCCCATCACTAACATTCAAAGGCATGGAGCAGAGCATGAGCCCGCCGCTAAATAGTAGAGGTACCAGGGCAGTGCAGATGATGTGGCATTTCTATTAAACCCGTTGTCTGTTCCATTTGTAACTGCTAGTAAAAATAATTGTTTCGGGAATATATAATTAGTAACATCATATCCATTTGGCATGTTATGTTGAGGCGAGTATTTTGAGTGGTGGCCTGAAGCATCTAGAGGGCCAAGTAAGAAACACTGTGGGTGGGAGCAGTAACCAGACCCGCAGAGATACTTCAATATCGAAGTCAAGAGACAAAGAATTGATATTTTGAAAAGCATCACAATGTGTTGTACTTAAACATGGCCACTGCTTAAAGTAGCTTCTCTTTGAATGATTAAGTTAGGGTCTACAAAGAAATGCCAAAGCAGATCCTTCAAGGAAGTCAGAAATGTTATGAGAATGGATAAAAGGATGGACCAGTCACCAAGCATTGGGTGTGCTTTACGGTTGGAACAGCCAGCAGTACTCCATTAAACAAATACTGAGTTTCTTTAGGCAGGCAACTTTCTTTTTAAAGAGATTTTAAGGCATCCCGCCAGGACCCTGTGTTGTTGAATACTTTGCAGTCTGGAAACAATGAGAAGTCTGAGGATTTATTTCTGTGGTCTGGATTTTTTTGTACTGGAAACAGCACCAGCATTGCAATTACCCTAAAGACTGGCAACGATACACATGCGCACTTTGTAATGTGTCTTGAATCTGCTCAATGCTGTTTAGTCAATCGTAGAAGCCTCTCCCCAGTCATTGTAAGCAATTCAGAAATAGAAAAACCTGATCCAACAGGCATCATCAAATGAGTCTTGGTATTCCCCTTTCCTTTTAGGGATACCCAATCCATTCCCCATGTCTTAATGGCATATTGTGATAAACCCCTTCCACACCCTACAAAGCTGCTGACAGAACTCAAACATTTTACATCTTTAGACACAACATGTACTGAGACGAGGAAGAGGACTGTAATGAGCAAGAGTATGAACCATAATGTCTCGTGTTAGGGATAGTCTGATTTTGGTGTCCAGTCAAAGTTTCGAAACAAGTTTCGAATGACAAAGGTTATGAAACTAAAGTTTTGAGAAAAAAAAGTCTTGAATGTATTTTTAATATTAAAGGGTTTATTTTAAGTTTGTATAGTAAAATAAGTGTTTTTTTTTTGTAAACGGGGGTTTGGGGCGGGGGGGGGACCACCCATTAAAAAAAAAACTTTTGTAATTCGAAACTGTGACTGTCGAAACAGTCACTTTGAACCATGATTTTCCAGGACACCTTCCAGCCGGGAGGCATGAGTTTAAATCAGCTGCTGTGAGAAGATGGAAGAACCTTCCCTTTCCAAGCATCAGCTTGGAGGCCGACGCAAGAGAAAGCACACAATGCAGAGCTGAGGGTATCCTAACTTGGAGGTGAAACCCCGAGGGTAGGCGAGTGGAGGTGGTCAGAGAGGGAGCCGAACCCAGCCACGGCAGTCGGCAGAACAGGAAGTAGGCAGAACTGAGAGCCGTGGCTCACAGTACTGCCTGTGGCAGAAGAAGTGAAGAGGCGAGCTGCGGACTGGCCACATAATACAGCAGTGCCGGCCAACCAGAGAAGCACCCAAAGGAAGTCATGATGGGAACTTGAAGCCAGGATGGGCTTCATTCCAATGCAAGGAGCAGGAACGCTCCATGCCGCTGACTGGAGAAAGCCAAATCGAGGCCAGTGAAGTACCCATACGAGTGAGAGTTGTTTGAAAGAATTCAGAAGTGGTCGCTCAGCCCAGATGAGAGGAGGCAAAGAGACCCTGAAAGAGTGAATTGGTTGCCAAATGTGGGGGAACAAGTAATCCTCATTGAAATCAGTGTCATCTTCCTCATCACCGTACTTTGCCATAGAATAACTGGGGGAAGACCCATGCCCCTTGTGCTGAATGACAAAGAGAGTGCATTGACAAAGAGAGTGCATTGAAAAGTCCTGGCAGGACAGTATAGCAGGTGAAGAGTGGATCTGGTATTCGCACCCATAAAGAATTTTTAAAGTAACTGCGAAGACACATGCCCCCTTGTGTTGAATGAGAAAGATAGATTGCATCCTGGAAGGAGAGCATACTAGGTAAGGAGCGGATCTGGGATTCACACCCATAAGAAATAGTAAAAGAGAACCTGGCAGGGGAGTATTGCAGTTGGTTAGCTGGTCTGGGACCCGCACCCAAGTTCTGTTATCATGGAGTTGCATTGAGTATGGAATCCTGGGGAGGGAGTTATCCTCTTGATCATTAGAACCTGGCTATTCTTTGAACCTTTGCTTTGGTGGAGGGAATCCTGGGGAAGGGAGTCATCCAACCCCTTTGGAAAAGGGAACTTTGATCAGTGGAAACCTCTGTTGGAGTTATACCTTTTGCTGAACATTTGTGCCTTTTATAAACAAAAGACAATACCCCTTTTACACCTTAGAGTTAGTTTTAGAATGTGATCTCTAGGATAGGATTTCAGACACAGGACATTTCTGTTTTGGGCATCTTGACATTTGACAGACCTTTAGTTTTGGTTGTGTTAGGTATATGCCTCCTAGATTAGGCACAGTGAGGCATTTTCCAACCCCTTTTTCATTTCAATAAAAATCTATAACAACCATCATGAATCCTCTGTGTCCAGGTCTCATTCCTGGCTCCTCACAGCATGCTGGTTTAATTGAAGTCCAAGAATTAAAAGTTCTTTCTATACTGATTAGTGGCACATGATCACATACTAGCACATAGTCGCTGTGCCACGCCATTAGGCATCTTTATGATCATTGATGAAGATGCAGGTCTTGCAAGTGGTGTACCTTTTGGATGTAACACAGTGCAAGAATGATCATGAATGTGATGGCAAACCCAATGAGTGTGGTAAAACTATCCAGTGTATAGAGAGACTATGGCATGTTACTGTTACTCAGTATTTTCAGTTCTACCGCAAATGTGTCAACACAAAAAATCAAATGAGGACTTAGTCTGATAGTGTCACATCTCGGTGTACCTGGCGACTTTGGGATAGATGGAAACGGCGCCCACCATTGCCGGTTCCATCACGTATGGTGAAGCGTAGAGTGCCGGTCTAGTTTCTTTGCAACGCGTCCTGACGCCAGTAGTTAACTTTCTCCCACTTCCGGTGTCAGGTGCTTTTCAACTACCGGTTTCCTGCTCGTCTTCGCTGCTCCTTGCTCTCTCCGTGGATTTTGCCCTTTAGCCATTTTGGCTTTAAATTTCTCCTTCTGTTTTCGTTCCTCCTAGCTCCACTGATTTTCTCTCCTGTGTTTTTTTTCCTTCGTCCTTCCCTTCCTTTGCCGATTCCTTTCCCGTTTGCCTTCCTACCTTCCTTCCTGTCTTGTGTATGGTTTCCTATCTCTCTTTGTCATTCCTCCTCTCGCTCTGCCTTCTCCGCTTGTTCCTTGCCTTCCTGTGTACCGAACCAGCCTGCCTATCGGATTGACCCTGCCTGTCCCCTTACTGTCTTCTCCTCCCTGATACATAGATCTTCTAGTACACCGGCGCTTTGTGCTTCTACCCAGTTACTTCTCGACTACCTTCAAGACTTACTTTCAGTTGTGGCCAGTTATTCTTTACTGCTTCATCCTCCCCCAAACTCCTCCGAACTCCTCCATTGTTGCTGCCCTTGGATATCCTTCAAGTACTACCGAGATCTCATCACACCCTCCAACATAGAAGGACCATTTTGGTTTTTTTTGTGCCTCTGGCTTTTTCCCCGCCTGCACGCGACCGCGGAGGATAACCACAGCTCACCTATCAGGTGTCACTGTGGCATCCTTCCACGGTCGCCCCTATCTTCATAAAAAAAAGGAGAGGACGCGAAATAAGGACAACCCGAAGCCAACACTTCGTGGGAGACACAGAGGTGAGGTGGAAGGGGAAGTGGGAGGAACGGATTCTTCCCAAGGGGAGGAAGACATTACGGACCCATTTGACAGATAGAAAATGGACAAAGCAAGACATTTATTCAGAGTTTGCAAAATTAATACCAGGCCGTCACCCAATCTAACCCAACCCACCTCCAACTCACCTTTCCTTTACATCCCCACATGGTCTGGCCCCTTTCATTATGCGTCACTTCTGCTTGATCTTTCCCACCCCCATTATGTTGCAACTACTCTTATTGTTAATCTCTTTAGTCCGCAGTTTCCATGGGGATCGCTCTCAGTATTATTACAATTATGATCAGGGTATTTATTGAGCGTGGACCTAGCTTCGAGAAGCAATGGCAGGCATTACAGGGGTATACAATGATACAGATAAATAACGTTGCGCTTTGCTGAGGTATACAACAGTATGGATGCATAACGCAGTGCTTTTCCGAGGTAACAACAGAACAGATATACAGCTGGGTGCTGGGATACAGAGGGGCATAGAGGTGAGGTATAGCTGTACCGGGTGGCAGGGAATGAAGGGGCGGGTGGCATCTAGCAAATCAGGTGGTTCAAGGGGCCATGTGATGGCCTAGGAGTTGAGGCAGAGAGATTCCTTGAATAGGTGGGTCTTGAGTTATTTTCTGAATTGTAGGAGCGTGGTCTGTGCCGGTCCGTGTTCAGGATGTGAGGAATGGACTACTGCTTTGCTTTCACTTGTTAGTTATGGGGATTGCCGAAGTATTAGCCGCAATTTCAGTAGCAAGAAACATCTTTAACACCCCTGTTATCATGCCTGCTGCTGAAGCTATGGTAGGTTCCGGGCCACTGGTTAATGCTTTTCCTTGTTGTGGAGTTCTCCCTGTATTTCAAGTCAAATGCCTGAATTTGATTCATTCCTCAGACCCAGGGGTTACATATCTGAGTCGAGCGCTATACCGATTGAATCAGACCTGTTAAGAGGGATGCCATCAGAGGCTGTGGGGGAGGGGTTGCTTTGATCTTCAAAGCTGACTTAAATATTTGGGAAGTACATAGCCAAATCATGGAAGGCATAGAGTCTTTACATGTTAAGTTGGGTCTCAACGCAGAATCGACTCTTAACCTCTTAATTTATAGACCTCCTTCTCTCACAGAAGATTTTATTTTAGCTTTATCAAATTATTTGATAGCTATTCTTAAGCCCAACTCTAGATTTGTTTTACTAGGTGATTTAAATTTTTGGTTGGGTCATTCCGAGGAGTTGGCTCTCTCGGAATTGGGTTTTGAACAAAAGGTTTGTGCACCTACGCACCATTCTGGTTATACCCTTGATTGGATCTCTACTTCCAATATTACAAGCAAGGACTTCCAGGTTTCTCCTTGCCTTTGGTCTGATCATGCTTTTGTGCACATCTCCATAATAGCACTTTCCTACGAAAATGAAGGAAAGGTGCACATAGGACTCCCTGGCTAGAAATGCAAAGCAGCTTACGAGGGACAGAATTGATCCTTTGCTAGACCCTTCTATTAATTTCTCTTCTACTGATTCTGTAGCATTAATGTCTCAGTCTCTTATTGCACCCTTGGATTCTATTACCAATTTGCTTGCTCCACTTTAACAGAGAATATCTGTTATCGGAAGGAAAAGCAAGGCTTGGTTTTCTCCTGAATTACACAAATGTAAATCTTTTACTCTTAAATTGTTCTATCAGTGGAAGTTAAATCCTCTACCAGCTACCTTGTCTGCCTATAAACTAACCGCTAAATCCTATAAATTAGCGATTATAGAGGTGAAAAAAAACTTCTGTGCAAATCCGATGTTAAAGAATTATTTAACATTTTTGACAGAACAAGAAACCACCAAACAGCCCACGGTTTGTCTGTTAAAGTAGGATGAAGCTTGGTGCCAGGAAATTCAGAATGCCATGCTAAACAAATTAAAAGGCATCAGGACCAATATAGTTCAGAAAAAAGGATGACCTCTTTTTGGCTTCCAAAAACATTGGGAAGGGGTAATTTTTAAGTTGTCCCTCTATCCCCCAATTTAATTTCTCCCCTATCTCTGTGGATCAGCTGTCGGTTGTGGTAGAACAACTAAAGACAACCAGATGCAAAGGTGACCCCTGCTCCTCTGGGATAATTAAATCTTGTCCTCCTGTTTTATTGGATGCTATATGTAAATTTGTGAACGCCTCTCTCCAGGAGGGCCATGTTCCAGCCGACATCAAAAAGGCCTGGGTTACCCCTATTTTTTTTTTTAAAAATGGGTCTTGCAATCGACGACACACTCAA
Organism: Ambystoma mexicanum; assembly: GCF_040938575.1. Classification (NCBI taxonomy): domain Eukaryota; kingdom Metazoa; phylum Chordata; class Amphibia; order Caudata; family Ambystomatidae; genus Ambystoma; species Ambystoma mexicanum. The sequence continues at coordinate 864,524,839 of NC_090926.1, forward strand.
CTATAGGCCCATAACGTAAACTCCATTGTTGTTAAAAATGTTGGACCGTGTTGCTTACAGCCAGATCTCCCAACACCTGAATCAGTATCCCATTCTTAACTGCCGCCAATCAGGCTTTAGAAAGGGTTTTGGAATGGAGACCTCACATTTAGAGTTGAAAATCAAGACTCTTAGAACGTATGGACAAGGGACTATCGTCTATGCTAATGTTATTAGACCTGCGGCCGCGTTCGACTTAGTCGACCATTCGATCTTGGTCGCCAGGCTAGGAGAAGTAGCTAACTTCTCCCCAGTAGTGGTTCAATGGATTAGCTTGTTTTTGAAGAGTAGAGTAAGAAGTCTTTTTGAAGAAGCAGAGACGAAACCGGTATTGGTTGACTTTGGAGTCCCGCAGGGTGCATACATCTCCCACTGTTTATATAATATTTTTATGGTCCCATTCTTTGCCCTTTTGGAGCAGGAGGTGGTGGTATTTACTAACTACGCAGATGACACTCGGTGTATCGTCCCTATTGTAGGCTCTCATTCTCAGGACGAGGAAGAACTGAACAGAGTGTCCACTATTGTGGAACACTGAATGGTGTGGAACAATCTTGCTCTGAATAGGGACAAAAGTAGTTGATTGTGGGCACTCAGTCAAAGTTGGCTAAGCTTGGTCCATCTTACAATAGCTTTCATTTATGTCATGATGCCTACCTCCAAGGAGCCAGGTCCGACCCAGCAACCCCAGAGGCAGGCATCATTCCCCCCAGGTAAGTGCCAGCGGGCCCAAGCTGGGGCCCTTTGGACACAGTCCTGGTGCCTTAGGCGCCAGGCTCATGTTGGACCCCTGTCCTGGCGCCTTAGGCGCCAGGCTCATAAAGCTAGGCATGTGTTCAAGTGTTTTAATGTGCACTTACCTGATGCAGACCATGCTGCTACATCCAGGCCCTCTTGAGGCCTGAATGGAACTACTTTACCTGTGGGACTACTTTCCACCTGGGTGTGGTCGGGGAAGGATACATACCTGATCGGTGGAAGGATACATACCTGGAACTTCTTCCAAAGCTATTTAAACCACGCCCGATCAGCAACACACGCTTCGCGTTGTTCTGCTCCTCGCAGCTGGACGCTCACCGTGTCAGCTCCTGCATCTGGACTTCAGCCACGCCTGTCAACATCCTGGGTCACCTGCAAGGGGAGATAAGAGAGAATTGGGGAGAAAGAAGACCTTACCTGCTAAAGCTGCATCACGGAGACATCACACCGACGATCCTGAAAGGGAAGACATCTTTTTTTAAAAGCATTTCGCTTCGATCGCTGCAGCGCTGCATTTCACTCACCTTTCCTGGGCACCTCCATCTTCAGCAGCGATCATCCGGATCCGCAGCCACTTCCCAGAGCCTAGAGAGAAAAAGACAAGAACACAAGGTGAGAGAAGGAAGGGAATAGGAAAAGCTCAGTTTCCTTCTAAGACTTACCTGTTGGGTCATTGCCATTTCATTTCGGGTCCTGCCGCTTCCTGGCATTCCGGACCCCGGCCCCTATGGGGAAAAAAAGACAAAGACATTGAATGAGCGAATGCAAAGACATTACCCGAACGCTCATCCAGAACTTACCTGTCATTTACTGGAACTGCACGTTTCACTTCGGGTCGGCGCCATATCTCCGGCATTCCGAACCCCGGCCCCTAAGGGGAAAAAGACATAAGCGTTAACACTTGCTGCAATAAGACAATGAACATTATTATTAAGCTTGACCTTTTGAACTTGCTACAGAACTCTTACAGCGCCTTACCTGAATAGTCAAGCTTATTTGAACTCCCATCAAACCTCAATCTGGGTTTCAACGCGCCCCTGCATCAGAAGCAGGATGGAGAACTCATCCTTCCAGACCCTAAGGTGAGACTTCACGGGGAATCGTGGAAGGGTATCGTGGAGAGTTGGAAGGGAGTGGGAGGCTTGAGCATTATTCCGTCAGTAGGTAATACTCCCTTTTCACGCACAGGGGAATATCCCTGCGAGCCAGAGAAGCAAGAGTAGAGGGGCCCTACCTGTCCATCCTCAGAGTCCTGCGCTTCACCATTGAAGAAGCATCAGCACTCAAAGCAAGACCTGCGCCTCTGTGGGAATCAGGTGAGCGTGACAATTTAGGAGTGGTAACGATTACCACCAGAAGAAGGTAAAAACACTGGGAGTGGTTTTCGACCAGCAGCTAAACATGAAAGCAGATGTGGGGAGCCTTGTCTCCTCCGCATCTTATTATATTAAGCTACTGGCTCACCTTAGACCTTTTATTTCTCAGGCTAATGCTGAGACGATAGCAAGAACAATTATCGGATCCAAAATAGATTACTGCGGTAGTCTCTTGGTTGGACTTAGTAAAGCCGATGCTAACAGACTTCAAGTAATTCAAAATAATGCAGTAAGGGTAGTTGCGGGACTATACCACCACAACCATGTCTCAGTCGCCATACGGTCTCTGCATTGGCACCCTGTGGTTGCACATGCTATCTTTCGTCTCTTGGTGATCACCTTCAAATGTAGACTTGGCTTAATGCCCTCATATCTGCAAGATCTTATTTATAATAAGGTGAATAGCAGATTCTTGAGGTCTAGTAACCAGAACTACCTTACCCTCCGTAACCAGAACTACCTTACCCTCCCCAGAAATAGAACTAATGTGGAGCATTCTTTATTGCAGCTCCCAAAGCCTGGAATTTGCTCCACCCTGATCTCCGTTATCAGGAGTCCTTAGAATGCTTCAAGAAAAAACTGATAACAAGGCTGTTTATTTGATTCTCCTGGGCAGTTTAGTTGGAGGATTCTCTGCGTTAGAAAGCGTTTCTTCTTTGTTTAGTGTTTTTCAGTCTTGTCTGAGCCCTAATGCCAAAGGGTCCATGGATGCGCTATACAAATGTCCTAAAGTAAAGTGGGGGCAAGTCTGATGCTGATTGGGAGGTTCCATAGTTCTGAGGCATAGGCAGAGAAAGATTGTTTTCTGGTTCTTTCCCTTTTTGCAACAGCGGATTTCAAGTCTGCACGTGTCCTGGCTTCTGGTGGTGCACAGTCCGCCAGAGATGCTGAGTTTCTTTTCAAGGTAGTTTGGTGTCATGAGGGTGACTGCCTTATAGATGATGCAGCCAGACTTGATGGTGATTCATGGGTGCAGTCGGAACCAGTGACGGTCATTGAGAGCCAGTGTCATGTGGTCTTATCTGCGTAGACACTTGATGAGGCATGTGGCTGCGTGTAGGACCCTTCTCAGGGGGCAAAAGGGAGGATGGTAGGAGACCTTCAAGGCGTGCATTGCCCCCATCCAGGCAGGATACGACCAGTGCTTGAACGGTGGATCTAAAATTCTCATCACGTGGTCTTCTACCGAGTTGGTCGGTCGCTCTGTGTCAGGTTCCTTAATAATAATAAGTTAGTCGATTAGATACTTTTTACTTTATGTATGTTATTTCCTTTAGAATTGGTTTGGGCCTTAACTGTTGTTTTCAGAGTAATGAGGAATCCCCAATCCAAGATGGAGGGTTGAAAAAGGAATTCTGATTGGGCAACTGAATGGAGGTCAAAGACAGGAATTCTGATTGGGCAATGGAATGGCAAGGTTTGATTCTCAACATTCTAAACTGCCTTTCATCAATTTAGCCTTCTGAGCAGGTCATGTTTATTTTCTCTCTTTGGGCCTTGTGAGTATTATCTTAGTTTACAGAACAGAAGAAGATTGAAGAAAACAAGAAAAGATTTACTTCAGAGTAAAGTAGTCATCAACTCTTTGCTGAAGAACTCTTAGAAGTTAAAAGAAAGATTTCAAGATATCTGAACCCTAAGCTAAGTATATTTCATGTAATTTTCATTTGGAGTAACTATCTTTGGACAATATTTTTGTTTTAGTTTGCTGAGCAAAGAGATCGTAGGAAATTACATGTTAATTTTTATATTTAACAAGGAAAGAAGTTCTGAGTATTTCATCTACTTTGTTGAAGTGCTCTTGTGGACTTTCAAGAAGATTATTCCTGTTTTTGGATTTGAATTGAACGTTTCACCTTTTACAAAGAAAACGTTTTCATTCTTGAACATTTTCGCTTCAGTTTACCATTTACGCATGCGCATGTTTATCCACGTTGTTTAAAAGACTTCTATGAGAAATCGTACGCACGCGCGCTAGCGAATCCAAGTGTATATTTTTTACTGATTTCAACTTACCTCATTAGTCCTCTTGAAAATCGGAATCCTGAAGCAGAGAGAGGAGAGACGATGTCGCGCTTCGCATTCTTCTTAACTTCCGGAAGTTCCCGCGTTGTACTCGTCGGTCTTCGTTTGTGGCTGAAAAGAAAGTAATACCAATTTGAACTTTTATTTGAAGGTAACAAGGACGTTTACCACGTTATTTTCGGAGAAGTCAAGGTAAGAGAGTAAAGTTAAATTTATTTACGAACTTCCAGTTTTTAAAGGCTGAACTACGTGCATTGATATTTTTCTGAAGGAGCAAAGGAAGCAGAGTCAGCACAAGCGTATTTCTTTGGCATACAATGTTTATTAACTCTTAAAGTGAAAACTTTGACTACTTAAAAGAGAAGCTACAAACTTCATGGAACAAAAGGATTCTGAAATAAGTTTCATACATTTTAATTGTAAGAAATACTAGGAAAAGTTTAAGAATAAGGAATAGTTTTTTAAAATAACTATTTAGTTTTATTTAGAGTGTGCACACTAGGTATCTCTTAATTCTAAGAACTTCATTTTTACAAGGTTATCATTTTTTCCTGCTGCCAAGTTAAAGTATTTTTCCTCAATCTCTTCAACATTTGTCAAGTGTCAAAATTAAGAGACTCTTTTAACTAAAACCCAATTTCGTTTGGAATTCAGAACTTTACTCTTATAATGGTAACTTCAACTTGATGTGGGTTTAGAAGTTACAATGAGACTATAATCCTTTTATATTACAAAAGGAATAAAATAAACAGCAAACATCCTCTTGGCCTTTGCAGAGGAGTATCAGGTGAGATATGTGAAATTCTAGAAAATGATAAAGAATGAGAATGAGTAAGATTTAGTTAGAAGAATTAAATTTGTAAATTAACTTTCTTTACACAGAGACCTGAAGAAGAAAGAAGATCCAGTGTCTCATTTGTTATTTTATCCACTTTCCCCTTTCCCCCAGAGTTGTCTAGAATTCAATTGTTTTATCTCAGTTGGGTACTGGACATCTTAGAGGGATTGGAGGGCTCAGCAGCTCCTGCGTTGGACATCGAATTAAATGAGACATGACACTTTGGTCTGACGATATCCAGCATCGACCTCTTTGGATGATGGGCGTTGAGCCACCACCCCCTGACGTGTTTCCAGAATTTTATAATTTATTTTTTAAATTTGTAAAGCGGCCTAGCAGCCCAGAGGCATCGAGGCGCTGTTGCAAGAAAGTGTCTTAGTTACAAGGACGGCGCTTTGCTCAGGTTTACAGTAAGCGTGTAGACTTACAATGTAGAATGTGAATGTTTACAAAGGATGGTTACATGTTACATTATCATACAATGCAATGATGGTTACAATACACAGAGTAGAAGCGTATGACAAGCCAAAGCTACTAAGCCGGTCAGGGCCACGTTATACAAACAGCAGAGTTTTTATAGCTTTCCGGAAAGCTATGTGTGAATCTATGCTTCTGAGGTGGGGTGGTAGAGAGTTCCAATGGGTAGCGGCCATGACAGGGAAGCTGGAGCCTCCTGTGCGAATCCTCAATGTCTTAGGAATGGTGATTCGGTTTGTGTATGCAGTTCTGGTGGGTCTGTCTGTGACCGGTTTGGCGATTCTCTGTGATAGATACAGGGGGGCAGTGTTGTGGACCATTTGTGCGTGAGTAATGGTGATTCGGTTTGTGTATGCAGTTCTGGTGGGTCTGTCTGTGATCGGTTTGGCGATTCTCTGTGATAAGTACTGGGGGGCAGTGTTGTGAACACATTTGTGCGTGAGTGCGAGAGTTTTAAAGATGATGTGCTCTTTGATGGGGAGCCAGTGAACTTGTTTCCTGGTTGCTAAAATATGGTCCCTTTTGGAGATGTCAGTCAGATTGAACAGTTTGAGTTTACTGATGTTTTTTGAGGAGGTGCCTGCTAGGAGAGCGTTACAATAATCAAGCGAAGACCCGATTATTGTTCTCGCTATAGTGAGGCAGTTCTGCTCTGAAAGGAAGCGTCTTGCTGCGTTGAGCTTGGAGTGGTAGGCTGCAGCAGATGCTATGGCGTTGACCTGTCTTTACCGCTTGGGAGAAGGAGATTTGAGTGTTATCGATCATGAAGGAGCTATACTGTTTGTCAAGCTTCTTTGGGTTGCAGGGGATCCAATTAGTAGTAATTAATTTTTTTTTGCCATTCAGGCATAGCCAGTTTTTTGCCATCCATGTTTGGATAGTGGAGTAAATGGAATTTAGGCTTTCGATGTCTGACTCATAGTCGCTGTCAGGGGGATGAGGACCTGCATGTCATCAGCATAGCTGGTATATGTGATGCCTAGCACGTCCAAGATGTTGAACAGTGGCCTTGCGAACAGGCTGTAAAGGGTGGGTGATATGCATGAACCTGTGGGACTCCGCCTTTGATGAGGCTCGGGGGTTGGTCAGAAAAAAAGTTCATAACTCCTTCATGGAGAAAGGAGGTGATCCAAGCTGTAGCCTTAGTTGCCAGCGGAAGAGAGATGGTGGCAGAGGGTTTTGTGGTCCACCAAATCAAAAGCCGCTGACAGGTCAAGGAGCAGAAGGAGGGCTGGTTTGCCCGAATCTCTGAAATCATCCATTTGATTTTTGAGGTCTAATAGTGCGGTTTTGGTGCTGTGGCCAGGATGGAAATCTTACTGCCAGAGACCGAGAAGGTTATTAGCCTCGAGGAATTTTTGGACTTGCAGATAGACTGCTTTTTCGAGGATTTTTAAAGGAAAAGGGACAGTGGTGATAGGTCTGTAGTTCCGTGGGATGGTTGGGTCAAGCACAGGTTTCTTTGGGAGAGGGCGCACCCAAGCTTCCTGGAGGCAGGTTGGGACCTGGCCTGTTTTGAAGGAGGCATTGATAAAAGTAGTAAGGAAAGGGGCAAGGGTGGAGGCGCATTCTTTGACGAGTGGAGCAGGACAGACGTCCCCTTTACATTCAGAAGGTCTGATGAATTTAAGCAGGGCGATGACTTGCTGTTCGTTCATTTCCTTAAAGGGGAAGGTAGAGGAGTCACAGGAGATAGTACTCTGGAGGTTGGATATTTGGTGGCTGAGGTCCTGTTGGTGGGTGAGGATTTAGTTTTGAAGGGTGTCTAGCATGGCGGTTTGGATGCTATTGCACCATTCTTCATCTTTGGTAAGAGTCGGCGGGGTGGGAGTGGGTGTTTCCAGCTGCCTGAAGATGGCAAAGATCACTTTGCTATCCTCATATTAAATGAAGTGGCTTTGGCTTTAATTATGGTTGATTTGTATTCTCTGGAGATGTTCTGGAATGCTTGTTTGGAAGAGTCACAAGGGTTGGCTTTCCAGGAGGAGTGCGCTGCCTTTTTCCCAGTGCGTAGCTCAAGAAGCTCAGAGGAGAATAAGGCATTAGTGTGTTTGGTGCGTTTGGCTTTCCTTTGGATGAGAGGGGCAATGGCATCTACCGCTTGGGTGATAATGGTGTTGAAGGTACATGCCAGAGTTTAAGGGTCGCTGGAGAAAGGGGGTTTGAGGGCAGGCACAAGGAGGTAGGGTGTGAGCCTGTCTTTGGTGAGCTGGTGGGAACTCCTAGTGAGGGCGGGGGGAAGGGAGACTCTTGCTTGGGGGTGCAAGGGTCCCCTTAGTGTTGTTGAGATCGAAGCGGATGGTATGGTGGTTAGACCAGGTAATGGGAGAAATGGCTTTTGTAGTGGGAGGGCAATATTGTGGTGAGCAACCCAGTTAAGGGTACGTCCTTTGACGTGGGTAGGCTCAGTGATGGCCTGTTTGAACCCTTAGGTGGATAAAGCTTTATCAAGAGTGGCTGCCAGGGTTGGATTGGCTCCTCAGCCGTTTGTCCCGTGGCTGGGCCGAAATCGTCCCTGGGGAGTAGGAGCCGGTTTCTGACCAGGCCTGGGCCGGTTTGGAAAAAAAATTGAAAAAAATTATTTATCTTTTTTAACATTTTTTTTTTTCCAAAATACTTTCATCCTTCTTAGATCGATAAATGAGTACCAACAGAGGTTGGGTGATATTGTATGCATATTTGCTCTATAAAAAAAGACCTCAAGCGTCAGCGCTATACAATAACATATTATCATTTGTTCCTTGGACTTCTGCTTGGATTCACAGTAATTTAGTGTACTTAGGAACAATGCTATTTGATGCCACTTCCTGTTTTGTCAAGGGGTGAAAGGTCGTGTTTCATCGCTTCCCGGGACATCACTTCCGGTGATGTCTTCAGAGGTCAAGGGTCGTGAGGCAAGGGGTGGGCCACTTTTTTGAGGTGAGGGGTGGGTCACTTTTTTTTGGGTGACTGGGCCTATTTCTTGTCCCAGTCCGACCCTGGTGGCTGCTTGGGAGTCATTGGGGTCATTTAGGCCTAGATTGAGGTCTCCTAGGAGGATGGCTTTAGTGGATTTTTTTAGATTGTCGGATAGAGTGTGAATGAGGGCATCAAGGAAATCCATGACTGGCCCAGGTGGGCGGTAGACGATGTGGGAGGCAATAGTGCAGTTCGGGGAGGGGTTGACTTTGAGTAGAAGGTAATCACTATTGTTGCCGAGTTCCCCTTCCACCATTCTGATTGGTGTGGTCTCTTTCGCTGGTGTGGATTAATGGGATATGGCCGGCACAGGCGCGGCAGTCATGACAACAGGTGGTAGCGCAGGTACATACAGTGTGGCATCATGGGCAGTATCAGGCACATTGGGCACAGGCATGGCATTAGTAGCAGTATGTAGTGGCACAGGTGCACACAGTGTGACATCATGGGCAGTATCAGGCACATTAGGTACAGGCATGGCAATAGTAACAGTAGGTGGTGGCACAAGTTTAAACAGTTTGACATCCTGGGCAAGAGCAGTACCATCATGGGCATTGGCAAGAGAATTCAGTGCCAATAAGAACCCATGGTCTTGTCTAGTCCAAACTGGCTGTATCCAAGATGGAGGGCCAAGTAACACTTTTGTGTAGGCACGTTATTAATGCCATATCATATGATAAGTGGCCTTCACTGAATACCCCCCAGAGCTCTTCAAAGCGATATATCAGCAGTTCTCGTGCGCATGCTTCAGCAGAGGAGCACCGGGGGCTGGGACAAGACTTACAAAACCCAATAGGTGGGTTTTCCCTATACAATGTCCACTAGGATTGAAAAGAAGAAAAGAAAAAACGCTCAGGCTTTGTTCACATTGTGACAAACGCTTCATGTATCCAAATAATTCCCCAGATTCCTGCCATATTTTTATTTACCTTCCTACACTTTCATTTCCACCATGCACCATTATGAGGAATGTCTCAACACAAATCATATCCCCACCCCCTGGGTGTCCTCACCATTCACAAATGGAATGAACATAGTGCTCAACAATTCCTTAGGGATGCAGCAATTAGTAATTAGGTACTCAGACATTATTGTGATAACTAAATGAGAAAACAAGGTATGTGGGAAACTTTCAAAGCTGTAAGCAACTTTTGTGAGCAACAGACTAAGAGCTGGCAAGAAGAAAGGGGTGCTGTCAGTGAAATGGGAGAGGACCTTCCAGCAGAGAGTTCCTTCTGAAACAACTGAGGAAAAGTCAGATGTAAGCAATGTGGCTGGCCACTGAGGGCATAGCTGTAGAAAAGGAAATGGCTGCATCCTCAGCATACAAGAAGGAGCAGCTAAACAACAACCCATCACCTCCAAAAGGGGAATCATGTCTTCACAGGAGGAAGTTGCCTTTGCAAAGTCTGGTAGAGGATCCAGGATTGCAGACAGGTGCTTGCTTACAGGTTTTTCAGAATCATTAAGGCTCTTGAAGGGAAAAGATTTGTGAAGTATCCAAATTTTTTTTTTCTTCAGTCCCTGCTTCAGATCTGCGATTTGCATACATTGTAAAACTGTTTTCCCTTTGATCGTGGCAACTAAGCAAGCTTAATCCACTGGCAGTAGCAAGATTACAGAGAGTTATGAAAGGTATGAGGTTTCCAAGGGAAAATGTCAGTCCTCCCATAAAGAGCTAATCTTCACAGCAAATCCTTCTGATTGTTACTAAGAGGGAGTCTTTGGTCCTGTTGCTTCAAAAATGAAACCACAGTTAAGCCCAACCACCACGACAAGGTAACTCCTGAGGTTGGGAAAAAAGACAGTGCACATTTTTGTTTGGAACAGGGTTATTTTATTCAACTTATATTTGACATTCCAAATGCATTTGTTTACATGTGTTAACAAAGACTAACTACTTACCTTAAATGAAGTTTAGTTCTGATTCCCTACCTTTCAGACACTCATGTTTATTGGTGAAGGTAGCACCTTCTTGAGATGCACATTCTTTCATTGGAACTATACTACAGCTGAAATAGGGAGGTCTTCGGGCTTGTTTTAACATTCCTGCTTGGTAATACAAAAAACGAGTTTATTATGTTCCCATGTGGAATTTGTATCCTGTAACGGCTACAGTATTAACAGACTACTCAAAACCTATAATTTCAACTTTCTATATTCTTTGGATGTCTGTGGTGCAGATTCAGCAACATGTACAAGTGTTTTCTAATTTGGCACTTTAGGAACAGGGTTGTCACTGCTTCTGTCTCTTTCTGGGTTAGGGACTTCACCTTGATTGATAAACAGCCACGCATAGTCTCTGGGACTTGATTATAGTCCTTAGCCAACCTCTCTTTGTCCAGGTCTTTATTCGCTTCTGCAGAATGAACAGAGGCCCTTCTGGATTCTCATTCCAGGTAACGCCATCTGAGGACCCTTGCATCGTTTGACGGGGGTCTGTAATTACACATGCCAGAAATGGCTAGACCCCATGAAATTAAACTTCTCACTTCAGTGAGGACTTTAATGAACATTCTTTGGGGCACACTATGTCACCTCTTTCCCCTTGTTGTCAATTTCCTGTTCCTTGGCACCTTTCTTCCCTAGATCGTAAAAAGATATACTTTTTCCTGTCTTCTTTTCTCCTGGCTGCCTGCCTCCAGTTCTCTCTTCTATGCCTTTGTTTCTTCCTCTACCCCTTCTGTCATCAAAACCTCTCTTTAGGTGATCCTCTTACTCCAACCTTCATCTAAGTGTTTTTCTTGTTCCAGATCCTCTCCTTCCACTCTAGGAGTTTCTCCTCCCCGCTCTTGCACAACTCACACCCTCACTTTCTCCCTTGCATCAGCAGGTGTCAGTTTCATGCCAGGGTAATGCAATGTTTGTGTTTTGTTTTGTCACAAGTGCAAATGGATGTACGGAAGGCTAAGTCAGCACTGATTGGTCTTCTGTGGCGAGTGTGCAATATATACAACTTTTTTTGTATTTGCCAACTTCAATCAGTAGTTCATTAAGACTTCAAGACTCCTATCCTCCATAATCAGGCTTTAGAAAAAGGTCTGAAGTTGTTTTGGTCTGACAAAGGGAATCCCCAATTAGGATTCCTCAAGTAACAATTCTGTTCTGGACCAATGCTGTAATCAGCAACCATTTTTAGTCTAATCAGAGGCCTCCACTTTGGGTGTACAGGATGTTCTCTCAAAGACACACAGCAATGAAGTCAGCTGCATCCTGCTGCTTTAAAAAAAATGCAAACTGCAGCAGAGGCTAATTACGCCATGTTAGATAAGTAGCTCCTGACCAAGGCTGCATTTCAGGAAGAGACACTATCTTCTAGGAACGTTGCATCATGTGACCATCTTTACTGATTACCAGAATCTGTATTCTGCCAAAATATTAACCTCCAAGCATTTGACAAGACCATTTACGTACATGCTGAGAAGACAGGATGGTATAGTGGACTCCTTATCACATCAATTTCAGGGCAGTGTGTTAGTCGAGCAGATGGCGTTAGGACCAATGATACCCTATGGGCTCTTTGTGGACAAAGTCAGTTTGGCGTGAAAGGCGCTCCATTAAGGCTGCAAAGAGACATGCGGGAATTGAAGGTATAAGAACACAAGAGACAACTTTGATGTGGTTAGCCTTTTGGAATCGCATTAATATTTTCTGCTCGAAGAAATGTATCCGAGGTTTCGGAAGCATCATGACTTTCTTTTTGGCAGGCCATCCTCTGTACTTTGAGACTTTAGACAACACCCAAAGAACCATGCACTGGGAAACCATGCATTCTGATGTAGTGAGCTATGTGACTACTGTGAAGTGTGTGTGAGGGCAAAGTCAGACAGGACCAAGCCAACTGGCTTCTTTGCTACCCCTACTGTCACTACCATCTATATCATGAAGTACCTTTTCAATGGGCCTCATAGTAGACTTTTCCGATAAGGGATATACAAATATACTGGTCACAGTTATTTAAGGCTAGTGACTTCATCCCAGTCAAGGGAGGGGGCTAGTTTGCCAGTTCTGGTACAGCTATTCTTTGCTAGTCACACTGCTTCTGATGGGTGAGCTGAGGGGAAATTGACTGTAGAAGTACTGCTACTTCTAGCATCTCTGTCAGGGACATTTTAGGCATTTTATAATCCGGTTTCCTGTCATATTCTTCAGTGGCTCTTAAAACCCAGAATATTCTGGGCCAAGGCTCTAAAGTCCTGGGCCATAAAGTGTGCATGCAGCCCAGGTGAAGGTGAGAGCACATCCATGTGTGCCCCCAAAGGAAGGCCTGTGGATGCATTCCCTGGTAGCGCGCAAGTCCACTTCACTCGTCCATTTCACTCCCAGTGTAAGAAATGAGAAAAGAAACTTGTCACATAAGGTTGTGGCCTTGTTGTTCATGTCAACATGGGACATGGAGTAACTGGCACTTTGCTGGGGTCATCCAAAGAAATAAGACCCTCTGTTGCTTGCCACATTGACTTCAGGGCAGATTTCTAACCTCACTTGCACATTTTTCTTTGGGCCTGCTGCTTCAAAAGTGAAACCGCATTTAAGCCCAACCACCACGACAAGGTAACTCCTGGGCTTGGGAAAAAACAACAGTACACATTTTTTTTGGAACAGGGTTACTTTATTAAACTTATATTTGACATTCCAAATGCATTTGTAGAGGTGTTAACAGAGACTAGCTACTTACCTTAAATTAAGTTTAATTCTGATTCCCTACCTTCCAGACACTTATGTTGATTGGTGAAGGCAGCGCCTTATTCAGATGCATATTTTTTCATTGGAACTATGCTACAGCTGAAATAATGTGGTTTTCAGGCTTGGCAGTTACTAGCTTTGCTGCTTGTTTTAATGTTCCTTCTTGGCAATACCAAAAGACTAGTTTACCATATTCCTCTGAAATTTAAATCCTGTGACGGCTGACGTTTTAACTAACTACTCAAAACATCTCTTTTCATCGTTCTATATTCTTGGAATGTCTGTGGTGCAGATTCAGCAACATGTACCAGCGTTTTCTAATTTGGCACTTTAGGAACAGGGTTGTCAGTGCTTCTGTGTCTTTCTGGGTAAGGGGCTTCACCTTGATTGTTCAGCCATGCATAGTCTCTGGGACTTAATTATAGTCCTTAGCCAATCTCTTTTGGTCCAGGTCTGTATTCGCTGATGCAGAATGAACAATGGCCCTTCTGGATTCTCATTCCAGGTAACGCCATCTCAGTACCCTTCCATCGTTTGACGGGGGTCTGGTATTACACATGGCATAAACTGCGAGAACCCATGAAATTCAACTTCCCCCTTGGGTGAAGACTTTAATGGACATTCTCTTGGGGTATATTAAGCCCCCTCTTTCCTCCTGTTGTCAACTCTCTGTTGATTGGTCTGCCTCCATGTTCACCAGCTTAGAGGTGCCCTTCCCTAGATCGCAGAAAGCGCTCCTTTTTCCTCTCTCCTTGTCTCCTCCAGGCTTCCTTCCTCCAGTTCTCTATTCTAGGCCTTCATTTCATTTCTCTACCCCTTCTGTTATCTCATCAATCTCTCTTTAGGTGTTCCTCCTCTCCAACCTTTATCTAATGGTTTTTCTTGTTCCATATCCTTTCCTTCCACTCTAGGTGTTTCTCCTCCGCCTCCTCTCCTGTATAACTCACACCCTTGCTTTTTCCCTTGCATCAGCATATGTCAGTTTTATGCCAGGATAGTGGAATGTTTGTGGGTTTTCTTTTGTCACAAGTGCAAATGGATAAACGGAAGGCTAAGTGAGGCACTGATTGGTCTTCTGTGGCTAGTGTGCAAGATATCCAATGTTTCTTGTATTTGCCAATTTCAATTGATATTTCATTAAGACTTCAAGACTGCCATCCACCATAATCAGGCTTTTGAAAAAGGGCTGAAGTTTTGTTGATCTGGCAACGGGATCCCTCATTTGGATTCCTGAAATAACATTTCTGTTCTGGACCAATACTGTAATCAGCAACCATGTTTAGCCTTATCAGATGCCTCCACTTTGGGTGTACATGATGCTCTCTCGAAGACACATATCAATGAAGTCCGTTGCATCCTGCTACTTTTTTTAAAATGCAAACTGCAGCAGAGGCCAATTATATCATGTTGGAGAAGTAGCTCCTGACCACGGCTGCATTTCAGGAATGGAGACACTATCGTCTAGGAACTTTACATCCTGTGACCATCTTTGCTGATTACCAGAATTTGTATTGTGCCAAAACATTAACCTTTAAGCATTTGACAAGACCATTTATGTACACGCCAAGAATGGTATGGTGGACTCCTTATCACGTAGATTTCAGGGCAGTATGTAAACATTTTTGGGTAAAAGGCACTCCATCAAGACTGCAATGAGACATGCGTAAATGAGAGGTATAAGAACCCAAGAGACTACTTTGAGGTGGTTAACCTTTTTGGATCACATTAATATTTGCAGGTCAAAGAAATGCGTCCGAGAACCTTCGGGGAGCATCATGAATCTCGTTTTGGCTGGCCATCTTCAGTACTTTAGACAACATCCAAAGAAGTGAGCATAGGAAAACCATGTGTTCTGACATAGTGAGCTATGTGACTCCTCTGAAGTGTGTGTGAGGGCAACATCAGAGAGGACCAAGCCACTTGGTTTTTTACTACCCCTAATGCCACTACCATCTAGACCATGAAATGCATTTTCAATGGTGTGCGGAACGGCACCCTCCTGCAGACTCGGTGTGTGCCGGTAGGCTTACCGGCACCGTTGTTACCGGACCGGCATGCTCATAATGAGGCCCATTGTTTTTTGTTTTTTTTTACAGGATATGCGATTGAAGCATGAATCTCCATGTCTAGAGCAATAATTGATATACTGTTTTTTTTATCCTTTTCGCAGATTTTCCTCATTTATCTCCTGTTCATCTGTAATATGAAAGGTTGTTTAGTATATGAAAGGTTGTTTGGTAAGCAGCACTCCGGTGGTGTAAACTATCTTATGATCTTTGTATTAGTGTATTGATTTGGGTTCTCTTTCTGTAGAATCAGTATGGTATCTGAGAGATTTGACTGCAAATAATTTACTAAGCTTATTCAATGTTTCCACTTTATTCCATCAATCTTGCCTTTTCAATTTCCAATAGTACATATATGAATCACATATAAGGTAATCCTTGTTGTTCATGGTTTGTTAAGACTAAATAATTAGTGTGTCAAGAATCTAATGTAAGTGGGATATATTTCGATAGCCAAAGGCAAATGAAAGGTTATGATATGATTAATACTCAGAGGTTTCTAAGCGCGGACCTGGGAATCGAACCCGTGTTGCTCCGTCTCATCTTGCTTCCAAGGCGAGCACGTTGCCCCTGAGCTATTCTCCCGAGACAAAGTTGATGTCTTTATTTGCATAAATGTACATCATTTAGTAGCTGGTGGATAGGTTCATATATTAAAGGTGACTGTTTTAGCTATGCATTTGTAAAGTGGTCTTGCATAGCTCATTTGCTGGCTCATAGCGCATGGTTCTGTAATAAAGGGGAGGGAAGTACAGTTTAGTGGGTGGGAGGACAAAGAGGCAGGTTTGAAATGTGAGGTATTGGTGTGTGAATGTCAGTAGTACCCGAATACTGTGTGCCCTTGGGATTCTACATGGTTTGTGGCAGCAGCAATAGCAAATCTATTTTGAATGATAAATCTGAAAAGACATCTACCCACGAAAAACAGTTACAAGAGAATGAGATATCCCAGTGATTCTGCCTTTGCCTTTTTTTGTTCACATTGCAGCACAGAAGATAGACCACCCACTGCAATCTATACTTGACACAGTCCACTGCGTCCTGTTATTGAGATATTTTACTCCAAGTCCTGGCAGAAACCCCCCTTTTTACCGTCAAGGATTTAAAACAAAGGTTTAGAATAATGTCAATCTAAAGTTTCAATTATTTACATTTTTGTCAGCCAGAGATAGACCTGCCTTAAAGAGGTCGTCTTTGAAGACTGGATTGAAGATTGTATAGCTTCCTTGCTTGGGAAATACTATGCAAAAAATGTTATCCCTTCAATTAAACCTACACGTGTGTGACCATTCTTTTCTTGATCCTGCCCAATCTAGTGTTAGTGTTCATTGTAGTACAGGCATTGCGACTCTGCAGCAGCTGGATGCTGTCTCTTGTGTACTAATCCTGGAATGCATCAGTTGTTCCTGATATTGGACCTCTCATCTCTATTTGATATATCAGCTATGAACGGTTATCATTTAGAAAAGCTTGCTTTTGACATGTAAATGTGAGCAGGGAAAGCCTGCCAGTGTCTCACAACCATACGTGTTCAATCTGGCAACCTGTACTACTACTAGTCAGTCTGTATATGGTGCCATGGGAGGACTGACAATGAAGTTTATTTATTGTTTTGCGTTTTATATAGGACTGCATTTTTTCTGGGCATTTTACAATACTGTTGCATAGTGTAAATACCAGGGAAATGGCACCGCTCCGACAGCAACAACAGCAACATCACAAGTTCAGGCTCTGTACCATTTGCTGTTCTCTTGGCAGCCTTGCCAAAATATCCTTTTCCTTTTGAGACTCCACTGGTGGTGTGAAGTTCTCAAACCTTCTGGTAGTCACTTGAATATACCACACCATCTCAAACATCTTCCCTGTTGGGCAGTTGCCTGCTTGCACTGAAAGGGGACAGCAGGATAGACCATGAATGTGTGCTTAAGGGGCTAAATGACAATTAATTGGAAGCATAAGATCCCAAACCTGCTCAAAGAATATACAATACCAAGTATCTAAGAAGGTCCCAAATCTTCTGTAGGGTGAGGGGAGTCAAGTACCCCTATGGGAATACTAGTGCAAGGGCATCCTCGTACCTCTGTACATAATTGCCACTCAGCTATAATTGTACCTGTTCGATATTTCAGATATTGTACATCCGGTGAATGGCCTGAAGTTTATGGTAACCAGGCATTGCTTGAACTATAAACAAAACTGAGTTATATTGCTGCCAGCATGCTGCCTTTCTGTACAGCACATGCAACCTATGGCCCCAGAAGGATGTTGTGAAAAGAAAATGGCATTAATTAATTTGACATCAAAGGCTAGCAATATGTAGTAATATATATAGAAATTTGTTTAATAGGCATTTTCTAAATATATATGTTGCGACAAAACTATCCTAATCCTCTTTCACCATTGTTTGCTAGTTTGCTAGTCTCAGCATTTGCCCACAACCCGTCTAGGTTTGTGTAGAGATTTAGTTGTGATTATCTTATATAAATATTATAATGTATGCTTTTTTTGGGTTATTAATTACACATATCATTGTTACCTGATATGCATCTCGTTTCACCTTCACAAGCTCATTCTAATTGTGTTGATGCTTGTGAGGATGGATGGAATGCCATGGGGTAGTTTACTTTCCATTAGGACGGTGGGCTTGTTAAGAATAAACTCACCATGAAGTTTTTCTCCCTTGTCATGCCTCTTCATTTTAACAGTTTGCTGGTCCCATTTTAACTCTAAATGTACTTTTTTATGGTAAACTGTCTTGGAATTTTGCCTGGTATTCATCTTAAAGGGAGATTTATAATGGAGGATCCCGGTTTCGTGGTATTCCATCCATATTTATACATATTTTATAGTCATTTGATATTTATCCACATTTATATTTTCTCTGTAAACAAAATAAATTGCAACTATTGATTTTCTGCATTTATTCAAATTAAAAGTAGCACTTTAATGTCTGTAATGAGAAGCTCATAGAGCTGGATTCTTGCATATCAATCCAAGATCCATTTTTACCTTAAAATCATACAACTGCTCCTCATGATGTGATACACATCTCTGTAGCCCTTTAAACTATTTCAAAGGTAAATGTTTCACTTTGTTGGCCTCTCCACTGTGTTACTTTGCACAGCCATTAGCTTGTAAGGCATAACTGACAAACTGAAGAGATACTCAAGAAATATGAATTTCTGCTTATATCTATTTTTTTACAAATACATTCTGAAAGGCAACAGAGTGATTTTCATTTGTATGTATAAAAATACGAAAAATAAGAAAACTGGGAGTCCTTAATATCACTGACAATGTAACGTCTTGGTACTTGTTGAAGCATTTAATGAATAAAGGAATGTCATTATTTTTGTAACTAGAAAATAATGGAGATTTCGCTGGTTGTAAAGCCTGATATTTCTATTTTGTGAAGGACAACAGATGCTGGCATTATGCAGAATATCTTCAATAGACAGCAATTCACAAAGAATAAAAGTAGAAACTGCGACCCAGTTTAGCCACAGAAGCAGTGCAGAAGAGGAGTATTGAGAGGAAAGCAGGTAGTGAACTTGAAAAGAACTTAAAGAAAATACAAAAGTACAGTGAGACCATTTCAATCTCTGTAAAATGCAACCAGGCAACACTCCAATTACAAGGAAATAGAAGTTGAACTAACAAACCAACAAAAAAAATCAAATAGTCAATGGTAAAAAAAACTTCAAATCACGTGTAAAATAGAAGGTGTTTCAAAATAAATCAGCCAGCTGAAGCGGTTTCTTCTCACAATAAAAAGCTGAGATGGGGAGGGGTGGAGTCCAGGCACCCTCCAAGTACAAGGAAAAAAACATTTGGGTAAATGTGGGCCCAGGCACTCCCAAATACAAGGAAATAAATACAAGCTAAAAAAACAGACAATGAGAAATTAATATAAAAAATCAAATAAAGATCAAACAGCAAACAGAAAGCTAAATACAATGTAGGAACTGAAATATAAATAAAAATATGCATGGTGCTCAAGAATAAAGCAGCCAGCTGCATCATTTCCTTGTGTAGTGGGACGTGCACTGGCAAAACACACGTTCAGTGCCACTGAGGATGTATCAGTGAAGGGCACAAAAGAACCACTGGGGCTCTGCTCAGTCACCTTCCATCTTTTAAAGGTAAGGGCTGCAGCCCAAGAGAAGGGAGAAGATCAATGTACTGCAAAGTAATAAAGCAGGTTGGAGGGAGTCCAGGCAAACTCCAAGTACAAGGAAAGAAAATAGGACAAAAACAGGACCAGGCAATCCCGGATACAAGGAAATAAATATAAGTTAAATAAAATGGTGAGAAATTGCAATAGTGCGTCAAATTGTCAAAATTATATGGAAAAATAAACCAATAAAATAGGAAGAAAGTGGAGTCCAGGCAATCTCCAAGTACAAGGAACAAAACGAGAGTAAACATTGAAGAGGAAATCCCAAATAAAAAGAAACGAAAAGATGTAAAGTGAAAATGAGAAATTAGAACCAAACTCAACAGCTTGTAATTAAAAACCCAATTGCATTATTTCCTTTTGTACTGGGGGTGCTCATTATATGGCCACATAAAGGGTAGATCAGATACCTGAAGGCAGGCACTGCAGCACTGATCACTAGACCACTATCTTAAGAGTCTGAGATTCTGTGCTCTTCCTTTTGACATGACGTCTTTGGATATTGCTTAATGCCAGTCTGATTCCCCCACAAAAGTTTCCGATCCGTTCTAATCCCATTTGCTTTAAAATCAACACTTTTTACACAAAGTTCTTGTTTAGACTAAGGACTAACCAGCTGCCTATATTATTGAATGTTGGGTCTCGTTATAATATCCCCCATAATGAGCGTACACGCCGATATGCAAAAGTAATTGTATCTTGGAGTCTGCTAGACATTTGTTTACAGAACGTCCGGGAGTAGCACCCATAATTATAGAGAACTTTGGGTGCTTTGCATATAAAAATGAGTTTATCAATACCGATCCTTTTTGGGCATATTGCTTAAACTCAGAAAATAAAAGGGTACACCTTGCATTGTTTAGACTTTGGAATCAGAGTGAACTGCCTTTGACAAAGTCTGGAATGGTCCAGGATTGATCACTTGGCCTGGGGGCATCGCAGATTTGGGTCCTGAATCTGGGAGTTTTAATATGTAAGCTGGTACTTACAGCTATACAGTTTTATTAATATTTATTATTTCAAGACTATTCAATGAGTACTCTGAATTGTGCATGTGTGGATTTTGAAGAACAATTTTATGAATAACAGTGCCAACGATATTCCGGTGCCAATGGGATGTTTTTTAAAGGTTGTTTTGAGCTTCAATGTACTATACCTTTTGTATTAATAATTGTAATTTTATTTCATTTTTATTTTATTTTTGCTTGCATTTGTATTTTTATTTAGTATTTGTGCTCACGTATTATATTGGTTAATTATTGAAACACATATACATTTTAATGGAAAATTAATTAATAACACTTTTTACAATATGGAACTATAGATTATCCTGGGCCACTGTATAATACACTGGCTTTAAATCAGTCTTCAGTTAACATTGAACATTCACTCCTTCCTCTTCAATAATAGAATGTATGCTTTGTTGCAGGGCTGGCATTTAAAGATGCACTTTTATGGGCTATATCAGTCAGTTGGAACATCCTACACGTTTAAGGAAATTATTGTCCTGGGCCTGGGCATTTTGCCGCTAAGAATGTTGCTAGTGTTATGATTTTCCATCCATCAGGCTAGATCTCATGCTTGGAAGTGGCTGCAACTAATTGTTGCAAATAGTTGAGTTTATTCTTACATAATTTGTTTTTAGTCCATGCATATTTTCAATAAACCAGCTTTGCTCTGTCTCTCCAGACTCTGAGTCTGTAGTAATGCATTCAATCTACATAACCGAAGTCTCAAAGGTCCCAAGCAATTCATGATTGTTGGGTGGCCTTCACAGGTCTGATTGGAGAAATGTTTTTAAATGTTCAGTCTTCTGCCATGCCAAGCAGAGCCCCACGTCCCCCTACCTCGTAGCCCTATTGTCACTGCAAAGCCTGGTGCTTTTCTTAGGGCATGATCCTGATCCTCCATCAGAGGCATGAACCAGGCTATCAAGGAGTCAGACTGACTGGCCATGCCAGGAGCCTGATGCCACCTTGCTGGGGGCAGTGCTACGTTCCCTTTGCATGGCTCAGAGTTTAGCATGGGAGCAATGGAAGCTCCAAAGGGCACTGTTGCAGTTTTTAACACCAGGTCCCAAAACATGCCTCACGTGTGCAACACCATGAGGAGAGGAGCTGCAGCCCCGGCATCCAGTGCATGTGTGGAACTGGGTGGGACCCCACTTAATATTAAGGAGGTCCTTGAATACTCAGCACATTATAGCAATTCAAATGTTCATGTAATGTAAATAAGCACCCAGACATATGTATATGTAAAACATCTTTTAAATATTAAAAAAAATATAACAGTCACTGGTGCCAGCGTTCTTGATAAAAATAATTAAGACAGTGACCGGGGCCACTGCCAATCTCGTGACCCTAGTGAAGACCCATTGAGCTGAGTTGGATCACCTCTTTTCCTCATCTTTCACTTTTTATTGTCGCGTTAGTCTTTCTGCACGCAATTTCACGTGCCCACATAGAAATACCCATCTTGTGCCTGGGTTCCCCCATGACCTGAGACCTGATCCAGGTTGGAATAAGAAAATCCAAGATTGAAAACCAGTCACGTTCTTCTTACCCCTCCTGCTTGACTTTGATTCTGGTCCATGCAGTCTTTCCACCCAAACTCCTTCACATTTAAGGTAAAAGAGGTACCCGGTGCACCCTGTGCCCTGTCTCAAGTCTACTGAGTGGAGTGTCTCGCTTTGCTGCAAGCCCTTTCCGTCAGACACCCTCTAGAAAAAATACCCTTGGGCTTTTGGCTTCCACGCATATGGTCTAGGAAGCACAGGGATCATGAGAATATGTGAAATGGAAATAAAAAGGGCAGTAGTACTTAATTTGGAACTGTTTTGGGGTGCATGTTCTGTAAATGTACCCTCAGTGTTATAATTGTAATACATTGCCTGCGTGTTGTGTAAGAATACAAAGGGCCTCATTACGACCCTGGCGGAATGGGTTAACGGGTGCCGCAAAAGGATGCAGACCCGTTAAACCCGTTCCGCCACATTACGAGGTCCCCTCGCGAGACACGATAAGCACGCCTGGTAAAACCAGGCGTGCTTACCGGGTCCCGGGAGGGGAAGAGGGAGCAAACAACAGGCCACTCGTAATCAGCCCGTTGTTTGCTCCCTCTCCCATCCCCATTCAGCCCTATGGGGGCTGAAATGGGAATGGGGAAGGTCCGGGTCCTTGGAGGGAGGAATTACCGGGCCCTCCGAACTCAGAATGGCCCTGGAATTCCTCATTCTGGGAACCCGGACGCGATTTCGGCGGGAGCCATGCTGCCAACAGCGGCATGGCTACCGCCAGGATGTATTTGTGTAATGAAAATGTAAAGGTCAATGATGATTAATTTGGAATTGTATTAGGGAGAGTTTTCCTCAAATGTGTGAAGTCCGAGTTAGTAAACCTTGAAATAATACAGGATTACAGGTCTCAAGTTTTTAATTTGAAGTCTGAGTTAGTATATACTGAGGAAGGCATTAATTAACCCAAACCCATTGTATAGAACCCACAATTTAAAAATAACTGACCCATGCCTGAGATCAGAGTCTTGCTATCTTCATTTCAAGAAAGACTTGAAATCTGCTGGCTTTAGGCCAGTATGCAGTGTGTGTATGATATGATATGATATGATAGTTTATATAGCGCCTATACACAATGCGTTTCAAAGCGTTTCAAGGCAAGGGAGGGAACAAGGGAAAATACAATGACATTCTTACAGGCCATGAACAGTAAGGATGGGAAATTAACTATCATACTCGGCCTGACAACATTTCAGATAGTGCAAGAGCTATGACATAGATAAGGAAGGGAGGGGGAGAGTGGGAAGGAAATGGAAACAAGACAGGCAACTACTGTACTAGGCCTGACGAAATTTCTGGTAGAGCCGGGGAAAACAAAAGGTGAGGGAGAGGGGTGCAGAAAGGGAGGAGAGGAACAAAACAAGCGACTATCATACTAGGCCTGACGACATTTCAGATAGTGCAGGAGGGGTAGTGGGGAGGAAAAAAACAGTAATGGGAGGGTGGAGGAAACAGACGAGGTTGCTATCATATTAGGTCCAGGGACAATTCTGATAGAGTTAGTGCATAGAAGAAAGTAAGGGGAGGAGATAGGAAAAGGGATAAGGGAAAGGAGGAGAGAACAGAGAGTAAGCAGTCAAAAAGAGTGGAGAAGCAAGAGTGGAGAGCGAATACAATTGCAGAAGTCAGTAGTAACACCTACTTTATCAAGTTAAGTACTTTGAACGTATCAGACAATAAAAGCCACCATGGCAAGTGACTGGTTAATCTTTTCCACTTACCTAGTTCAACTCAACTTGCCTACCTGTGTTTTGTTTTAAATTTGTGTTTGCGATGGAGCCTGATGAAGTGTTGAAATATTATGTAATGTAGGGTAATGCAGTTTTGCATAGAGCACTTCTACCATTTTGGTGGGCCCAATGCCCAATGCACATGGTTCCGGAATAAAGGTTGATCAGGATTGAATGTTAGTTGTGTAGAGCAAGAAGCACTTGAGGCCTGATTGCTTGTATGATTCTACGTAGTGGGTAGTGGAGACACTAGTGCATATTTTTTATTTTATTTGATAGGGCTAACCCAAGACCGATTAGCAGCCAATGCTGGCACACAGGGAACGCCACTGGTAGGGGAGGAGGGTGTATGTAATACAGCTAAAGATGTTGCAGGCTTTTCAGTGAGATTTAGATTTAAGGTAAATAATGCGTGGTGCTTCCAGGAGCAAGGTGGAAGTTGAGTGGGAGTCTGTGTATAGATTGGAAGTGATAATAATTTGAAATGAGAATAGGACTGTGTGGGGGCCGAGGGAGAGGTAGTTAGGGAGAAACTTGGGGCCTTTGGACTACATAGTCTTACACCAAAGTGTACTGTTGGTTAAGCAAACCTTGTTAGTGTTAGTATTGGCGCTGGAAATTGGTAACGACCATGGCTGCTGTTGCTAGTAGAAGGACGTCAAGGACACAATGTTTGCGTTCAACACCTTGTATTTTTTTATGGTTGAAAATAACCATTGTCCTGGCACAGAGTGTGGTAGGTGCATGTGAGAAAAGCCAACACGTGTTTGCTTGGTATTTTTTTTGCCACACGCCCTCTGCAACATGCCTGTAGAAAAACACTAACTGGCATGGAGTGCTCCTACAGAAGCTGGTGTGTCCTCATTACCATAGCAAAGCACATAACATCTGCAGTTGGTGTTATCATGTTTGCATTGTAAGTTAATGGATCTCAGTGGCAAATTCCTGAAAAAGTAGTTTCATACCCAAGAACATTTCACTCTAGTGTAAGCCAGGGATACAAATTCCCCACAGCTCTCTCTCAACCATGCCCACCAAAAAAATAATAATGCAATAAATTGTCCAGCATGGAGACCGGCCTACCATACAGCTTCTGGTCACTTTCTCCATCAGTCGAATCCTCACAAATTACTTTACAGATTTTCGGGACTGTTTGGAAAATAACAAGCTGTTAGAAATCGCCACACATTGTTTTCAACGGGAGGTTGATGGACAATAAATGTTCACGATTCACCCATTTTCATATCCTGCACTGCATCCATATATCATCCCCTTAGTGTTCTATTAAGTGCTAAGCTGCATCTGCCTCTCAACACTGGTCTTTGTTCTACTCTATCCATCACCTAGATGCATTTTCTATCTTCAAATGACTTTACAGCCTCCCCTTCCACTTCACATGTTAAGTATCATAGCTACATGCTTAAATTGGGAACCCTAAACCACAGAAACATATTATGGTTCCATGTGGAACAATACTATGGGTGGACACCCACAACTGACTGAAATAGAAACCCCAAATTAAACCCTTTTCTCGGCTAACAAAGCGTGGTAACTGGGAGAACTACACTCTATGACCCTTAGCTTCTGGGCAATCATAAGAACATTGTTGTGGTAGAGTGCACACAAAAACAATGCAAAATCCTATTTATATATTCTTAGTTGCTGCATTAGCTTTCCTTCCAGATACCTTTGGTTTGGGTCTCTGCTGACCTTACCATGTTCATGTCAGCAAAGCTGACATCAGTGCTGATGTCGGTTTTGCTGACATGAACATGGTAATGCTCTTCCCAATCCTTGGGTCGGCATTGTGCCAATATATCCCAAGACCTTCAGCCATTAATGTTACTTGCATTACTCTTTCATTACCACTACCTTACCCAATGGAATGTTATCTGCTCATTGTGATCTTGCAGCTCACTGTCAGTCCCTAAATCTTGTGTGGTTACTCATATTATCTGTCAACAACAAGGATGGCCACTTAACTAAACAGGATTGCACTTTTCTGGGTTTTCTATTCTCATGCTACTTATGAATGTACAGGTCTTGGACTGTCCCTATGCTTAGTTTTTCTGCTCTTCCCTTTTTCCTTTCCATAAGCGCTGTGAAGGGCTTACTGTAATGTTCACACTATGCAAAACTACCAAATAACTTAAACCTTTATAATTTCTTAAAGAATGAATAGCATATGTGTTTTTGTCCAACTAATGCTGGCACTCAGGAAACAATGTAATAGATTCCTAGAATGTCCAAGAACCAAACAGTGCTCTATAGGTTCACTTAAAATACCTTTGTATTACCTTTTTGTTCTCCGCAGTATCAGAAAACACACTTTAGAATCATTAGCAGCGTCTCCAAACTCTGTGGGATGTGGCTCTGGAACCTTCAAATGGAATTCCCAGAATATGTCATATTGGAAAACAGTAATGTCTACACATTTGATCCAAATTGCTGTCGATTGTCACCAATGGCACAAGCTCCAAGCCTGTCACTCTGCCCCATCCAGAAAACAAGCATTGACAATGCCACCAGTTTCGGGCTGATGCCTAAGCATCGAACGGAACTTTGTGAAGCAGGAGACCAAGTGTACTACCAGGTCACTTAGCCACTCTCTATAAATCCCAATCCGGGTATATGCTTAGTCAAGTTTAAAAGTTAAACTCTGAGGTGAAAAAAGTTGACTTTGGTTGAAAAATGATGAAAACATAATGCTTAAGTTGTTTTTCAAAACAATTTTATCAAAAATAATAATCTCCTGAGTGAGAAGTCACTAATATTCTCTTAATGAGGAAGAATTTGCCACAATTAGTTTATCAATCAGACCAAATTGCCAATGCATTTCAGAAATAGATTTCCTTCATCAGGGCCAGTCTAAAGGTGAGACATACATGTTCAAAGAAACCAATTCAAATACGCAAATTGACACATACATATCATACATAATTGCAATAAAGTCAAAAACATACCATTCAGTTGTGGTTTCAAAAGTGGGAGATTGAGATGAGAATAGTCTCTATTTGTCGTAAATAGCCAATTTAAAGCCCCATAAGGAGAACTAATTACCTGAAAATTAAACAAGGTATGTTAAAAAACATTAGGTACAAATGTGTAATATGCCTAAAGATAAATCACGGTATTATAGAATGCATGTTGTTGCTATGTTGCCAATGGTAACGTCTTTGGGCGACATTATAGATCCTAGACCTGAGGCACCCAGGAAATGTAATGTAATAGATTCCCAGACTGTGCAAGAACCAGACAGCGCTCTCTAGGTTTACGTGAAGTACCTCTGTATTACCTTCTTTTTCTCCCCAATATTAGAAAACACATTTAGACTCTTTAGGATTTGGAAATCAGAAATGCCTACACATTTGTTCTAAAACTGTAGGCATTTCTGATTTACATTATCTCATATTCAGGATTTAACTGTGCTGCCCCACTATCGACAGGTTTTTTAAACACACAAAATGTTTCAATGGAGTTTCTTGGCCAGTGAGAAAATACCTTTCACAGGCCAACCAACTCCAGTGACACATGTGTGTTTATAAAAAACCTGTGGATAGCATAGCGCGAGGCACCACAGTCAATCTAACTTAAACATCTACTCTCCTTCTGCAAAGTGAATGAATGGGCATACATCTGATTCCAAAAACATTTCTAAACACATTGAAGGAAAGGGTTGACTAGATTAAGGAGATATGAAAGGACATGTACACCTTAAGGTTACCTACCAGCTCTTGACTGTTCCTTCTACCCAGCTGTCTGCTCTCTGCTCGGGGCTCTGGATGTAACCAACTAAATGTAACTAGTACCTTAGTGAAGCAAATGTATTTCATCATAACGGGCTCACAGCTCATGTCATCATGCACCAACAAACAATAAGGCTGAGGCCCCACCCCCTATTATGAAACCAGCCTATGGGCATAGATGTGTGTAGCAGAGGTGGTGGGGGCAGTAACCCTTATAAAGGGGGGTTATGAATAGGAAAGCAGATACAGAAGTATACAAAGTGGGGGGAAATGTAACATGGTTCTCCCAAACACTCTTTTCTGGGGGGGGGCTCTGGCAAGTGGGGCCAGTCAGAGTGGATTCCTCTGCTCAAGCAGGATAACAAATTTTCCCTTTGGCTGCACATTCTTTGGCTCCTTTTTCTTTCTGCATGTCCAGATGAACAGGTCCCCTTCGACCCACTCACTAAACTCACATCCCAACTGACCCATTTAGACTTCATGCTCAAGAAAATTCGACACTTTCTAAAACTGCCAACCCTTGTCAGGTCTCAGCTCGATTCCTTCAAAACATGGACTTCAACAAGGGCTCCCCACATCAACAGCAACTGCTCAAAAATAAAGCTACCAGAATTAGCTTCTCTCAAAATCTCAGGCAACATGTTCCCCTGTGTTAAAGTCCTCTTCTGACACTTCATTGAAAATAAATCCACCTCATATCACTTTTATCCTCGTACCCATCGTACCTCCATGTCAGCATCAAATAACAGGCTCGGACCCTGCTAGCCAGTGCTGCCAAATCATGCAGACTGGGGACAGGAGAACAAATTAGAAAGCTGTATGACTTGAGTTCATACTGGTATTGTCCTTTCCCAGATTTAAAATTAACCTTCAAGCGTGCCTTTTCCCCCAGGCCTTTAACTATTGGTGTACCTTGCATTTCCCCTTCTGAATAAACCCTTCACAATCCCTGTGTTGCATTACTCCAACAATGTAATGCTATCCACCCATTGTGAGCTTGATGCTGTCAGAATTTAAGTAATCTCTTAAGTCTTGTTGTGGTGTTACTTGCATTCTGTCAACAGCAATAGCAAACTAGGATGCCACCTAACTAATCGGGCCTGCATTTTTCTGGGTTTTGTTCTTCTCATTTTACCTTTTAATGTACTTGCCTGGGACTGGCACTGTGCAATTGACTACCTTTTTTGCTTTTCTCCATTTTCCTTTCCCAATATCAGAAAACACACTTTCAAATCTTTACCAGTGCCTCCAAACTCTGTGGGGTGTGGCTCTGGACCCTTTAAATGGAATTCCCTGAATATGCAATGATGAAATCAGAAATCCCTATACGTTTTTGATCCAAAACGCAGTAGATTCTTGTTACCAATGGCACAAGCTCCAAGCCCTTCACTCTGCTCACATCCAGAAAACAAGCATTGGCAAGCCAACAGCTTTAGGCATCAAAAGGAACTTTGTCAGGACTCAGAGGCATTTTCTCACAGGCCAACCAACTCTAGTGAAACATTTTGTGTGTTTTAAAAACCTGTGTATATCGAGGCAGCACAGTCAATCTAACTTAAATATCTCATCTCCTTCAGCAAAGGGAATGGGCATAAAACAATTCTAAAAGCACGGAATGAAAGGGTTGACTAGTTTAGGAGAATATGAAAGGAAATGTACACCTTGGGGTTACTTTCCAGCTCTTGACTGTTCCCTCTACCCAGCTGATTGCTCTCTCCGGCTGGGGGCTCTGAATGTAACCAACTAAATGTACCTAGTACCTATCCTAAAGCCAATGTATTTAATCATACAGGGCTCACAGCTCATGACATCATGAGCCAACAAAAAAGGAGACTGATGTCCCACCCCCTATTATGAAACCTGCAAATACATAGGCATAGCTGAGTATAGCAAATGGTGGGGTCAGCAGCCATTACCCAGGAGGGATATGAATATGTAGACAGATACAGAAGCCTACAATGTGGAGGGAAATGTAACATGGTTTTCCCAAACACTGTTCTTGTTGGTTCTGGCAAGCAGCGCCATTTAGAGTTGGATTCTGTTAGGAAGTATGTGATATAAATTACTAGTAATACGATTCTAATGTATAAGTTATGAGTTTATTCGGGAGGAGCCACCAGGAGGCCAACCATCATCAATGAGACATCTTTGTGTATGGTTCCATCAACATTCTGGAACTATACACAAATCTGTGGTCAGGGTTACACAACGTATGTACATCATTCATTAATGAACTATGTACCTAATACAAGTGTATGTAACATCACAACATCTTTCCCCCTATAATTATTTAAACAAACATCTTTTTTTTATTTTACGGAATGGTTGTATCCACACATTACGATAACTGTAACAACTATAATATTTTCTTAACTTGAACATCATACAAAAAAAAGGATACATGAACTTGATAATGGTGTGGACCATTTGTGTATATGCTCCCATAAGTCCATGCAGTGATGGTTCCCAAAGTTTTCAATAATATACATAGTCTTGTTTATAGTTCCACACTCTTTTCCTACATCTTGAGGATGGTTGATTATCCTCCATGTTTTCCTCATTTGGCTCTCTTTTTGTTATCTTTTCTTGTATATATTCTTTGTACATCAGTCCTGGGTCATTAGACTTATCTTTAAGTATCTATCCATAAACATTTTGTTCTCTTTCATTTCTCAATAATTCCTCCTTCTTTGCCAAGATTACATCATTACAAGACCACCTCTTGCCTTCTTCTAAAATCACAGATTTTTTAGAACACCATCACTTTCTGAGGAGGACGAAATCTTGACTCCCCTTTCATCACAGGTTTGGGTTCTTTCACTCTAACCCAATCACCCTTCTCAAATTTACTCTCTTGAACATGTTTTTGCTTGTCATAATAATTTTTGTATTCTTCTTGTTTCCTTTTCACTCTGTTGACAATTTCTTCCAAATTTATTTCTTTGTTCCTCCTTTTCATCATCCAAGCCGGTCTGAGTCTGTTCATAGCAATTCTTCCTCTCATCAAAGTGAATGGTACTTCCTCAGTTAGTGAATGTGGGGTAACCTTGTACATGTTGAGTGCTTCCTTGAGCGTCTCTTTTCTCGGTAGATTATTTACAATGGCTAACTGAATAATGTCCTTTATGAAGTGATTCATTCTCTCCACTAATCCATTCCCCATGGGATGGTATAAGGCCGTTGTATTATGTTTAATGGCTCTTTCTTTAAAAAATCTTTGAACTTCTTGTGACATAAATTGAGCTCCATTGTCAGATATTAATTCCAGTAGTTCACCTTCCCTGTTAAAAATGTCTTCTAAAAACGTCATTACCTTTACAGCTTATATGGATTCTTCAACAATTCCACATTCCACCCCTTTGGATGTATAGTCAACCAATACAATAAAGTAAACTTTTTGTGGTCCCAATGTTTCATATGGTCCAGCTATATCAATTGCCAGTTTTGTCCAAACTGTACTGGGAATTTCTACTGGCTGCAATGGTGTGACATGTGTTGATTTACCTTTATCGCTTACTGCACATGCAGTACAATCTCTGACTAGGGCCTCCAATTCACCCCACATGTTAGGCCACCAATAAGCTTCTCTCACCCTTCTCTTCGTTAAATTTCTGCCCACATGACCTTCATGTGCAATGTTCATAATTCTCTCCCTCATACTTGTTGGAGGTATTATATGATCTCCTCAATATATGCATGCGTTGTCACTTGTCAATTCATCTTTTATTTTTTCCAAAGATTTGATATTTTCCTCAGTATCTTTCCAGCCACTTTCAATAGCTTTCCTCAACAGTCTTTGTTCAGGGTCTTGTTCTCTATCTTCACCCCACTCCTCCTTTGAAAAACTAGGATGCACATGTGCTATTATACATTCCATGTTTTGATCTTCTGTTAGTTCTTCCTTGTCCTCACCATCATTTGTGCTACCCTCACATGGTTGGCGAGAAAAACAATCTGCCACTACATTTGTTCTCCCAGGGGTATATTTTATAATGACATTGTATTGCATGATAATCAGTGTCCACCTCCTTATGGAGATGTCATATGAGGATTCTTTGAGTTCAAAACATGTATAAGTGGCTTGTGATCTGTTTTGATCTCAACCGGCATGCCCCAAATGAGTCCTTTGAAGTGTTCTAGTATCCATTTGACACCCAGGGCCTCCTTCTCAATGGTGGAATAATTTTTCTCGGCCCCCCTTAATGTTCTGGGAGCAAAGGCAATGGGAACTACTTCACCTCCTTGCACTTGTTCTAAGACACCCGCAAGGCCTATGTTACTGGCACCCACTGCTATCCTGGTTTTGGCACTCGAGTCAAACATTTTAAGTGCTGGTGCCTTGTTGATTAATGACTTGATCATTTCAAATTCCTTCTTGCAGCCTTCAGACCAATTAAACTTTATACCCTTGCACATCAGATTTCTCATCTTTTCGGTCCTATCCAAGTAGTGATCCACAAATTTAGAATAATATTCCGTTAACCCTAAAAAACTCTGGAGTTGATCCTTATTGACAGGATCAGGAATCTTAAGAATGGTGTCAACCAATGATTCTTTAGGCTTTATACCATCTGCATTTATGCGATGACCCAAGTAAGTCACTTCATTTCTCTTCATCTTACACTTCTCGATCTTAAGTGTCATCCCCTTTTGCTGTATGACTTGTAGCACACCTAACAATTTTGCATCATGCTCCTCTTCGGACATTGCAGATATCAAGATGTCATCCTGGAAATAATGCACTCCATGGAGACCGTCAAACAAGTGATGCATTAATATTTGAAACACGGCAGCTGCCGAAGCCAATCCAAAAGGCATTCTTTTATATCTGAAGGCTCCCAATGGCGTTATAAATGATGTCAAATGTCTAGATTCTTCCTCTAATACAACCTGGTGATAGGCTGACGATAAATCCAATCTCGTGAAGTATCTCGCCAGCTTCATCGTGGTCAACATTTCTCCTATGTTTGGCAGAGGATGGCGGTCTACCCAAATGTTGGCATTTAGATCTCTTAGGTCGACACACATTCTGATTGATCAGGCTTTTTAACAATAACAATCGGGGATAACCACTCAGAGCTTTCGATAGGTTCAATAATGTCCTGCATGCACAATTTCTCTAATTCACTTCTTAATGCTTCTCTGGTGCCAATTGGTATGTTTCTCACTTTATGTACTACTGGATTTGCTCCTCTCTTGAGTATGATGTGATGTTTAAAACCTTTGAGCACATCAATTTTTTCATTGAACACTTTCGGAAAACTTTTGGCTAGGTTCTCAGAAGTGCTACAACTGTTCTCAGTAATGTATAGAATGGGCACATTTGCACCTGGATGTATCCTGATCTTAAGTGATGCTTGTTCCCACCATCCAATTATTGAAAATCCATTTTCAGCCACATATAGTCTACAGTATGTCTTCCTTCCTTCAAGGTGAACCCAAACAAAACCTATAATGTTGATGGGCGTTTTCCCATAACCAGTTGCCTTTATTTTGGTCATTTGCAAATCTTCCATTCTCTTCTCTAGTATGTGCACATAGGTTTCCACATCAACCATAGTATATGGAGAGCCAGTATCAACCATAACCTGTAAGATTATGCCATTGATCTCCATTGGTACCCATGGTCCCAGACTACCTTCATTTGGCCAACAAGCTGCTTGGGCCACCAATTTCTTCCAACGCCTTTATGCTTGTCATGGCATTACCTCTGCCTCTACCGTATCGACCAACATTTCTCACATAGCGGTTATTAAATCTGCCTCTTCCTTTAACTTCACTCGATGAAACGTTCAATGCGTCTTTCTGTAATGTAACAGTTCGTCGCGTACTGTTTACTGTTGTCAAGGCAACGTTTAATGTCCACAAAATGGTGGCACGCAAAGCACGTACAAGGGTGCTTTTCTCTAGTATTTACTGCGTTTGGCCCAGCGTCTCGCAAAACATTCATAAGATGCCGATCGACGTAAATTCATTTACACAGTCTTTTCTTGCATATATCCGCCTGTGATATGCGCCGCTCACCTTTCACTTGCTTTCACATGTAGCTTTCATAATTTCGGTGGGTTCAGCCGCTTTGTCAAACCTTTCGATGCGGTCGGTTATGTACTGGAAGCTGTTCCTCGCCGCATCCGGGAGCTCCCTCCCTAATGAGTCCTCATCGCCAATTGTTAGGAAGTATGTGATATAAATTACTAGTAATAGGATAGTAATGTATAACTTATGAGTTCATTCGGGAGGAGCCCCCAGGAGGCCAATCATCATCAATGCGATATCTTCGTGTATGGTTCAATCAACATTCTGGAACCATACACGAATCTTTGGTCAGGGTTACAGAACG
This sequence comes from Ambystoma mexicanum, assembly GCF_040938575.1. NCBI lineage: Eukaryota > Metazoa > Chordata > Amphibia > Caudata > Ambystomatidae > Ambystoma > Ambystoma mexicanum. The sequence goes on from NC_090926.1 coordinate 864,558,628, forward strand.
TATGTACATCATAGATTAAAGAACTATGTACCTAATACAAGTGTATGTAACATCACAACAGATTCTCTGCTAAAGTTGGATGAAATGTTCTCCCTTTGGCTGCTAACTCTTTGGCTCCTTTTTCTTTCTGTGCGCAATTAATTAAAGATTGGGGAAATGACAACAACCTCTACAGGAATGTTGAAAAAACCGAGATCATATGCTTTGGCATCCCAAATATGTCCCAATCTGGTGACCTCCGACCCTGTCCACCCGCTCCAACTCCTCTCATTGGTAAAAAACATCTGCATTGTCCCAGGTGACAGGTCACCTTAAACCCACACACTAAAGTCACATCCCAACAAACCCATTTCCAAGTTTATGTTAACCACTGGTGCACCACTTTTTTAACATTAATATTCTCTAAAATGTATCTGTCTGGGCCACACTTTACGCTTGCTGTTGTTTCAAAGTGGCGTGCAATCAGAATTGCAAGAAGGTCCTTGGGTATACCAAGCTTACTCAGTTCTTCCCGTAGGATTTCCCTTCTTACATTAACAAATGCAGAGGTCAGACCCATGCATTGAAGATTGACTGAAACATCATCTCCACAAACATATTTTGCACATAGAAGATACAGGATAAAACCGTATTGGACTGTGCCCAGATTTACTAAAGACACATTATATGTCCGATAGCCATTCCATCAGTCTCCAACATACAATTTGTTTTGTGATTCCATTAATTAATGACATGGAACGATATGATGTTGATTTTGTACACATCCAATTCTTATATGTACTATAATACTGGTGCTCCATTTTGCTGGAATCCTGTTACACTCTATAATCCTATATAATCGCAATAAACACACATCAACAGGGTACCCCACAAAGATGGCATATATTTCAATAGGTCTAGAGGTACAGTTTACAGGCCGTGACTCTTGTAGAGAAGCCCCTCACGCCAGAAAAAATACGACCCACTAGGGAAAAGGGCCCAGCACATCTCTTGCAAGGAGACAAGATTTATTTCCATAAAAAAGACAGAGACGCTGTTATGTTAGGCAGTGATCAGATGAAGGCTTGAGTAGGTCATTGAAGGTATTTATTAAAATGAAGCGACACATAAACGACTCCGGCAGGAGGCTGTGCAAATGCCCTCCTGGACTTCGTGCTTCCCTCTCCCTTGGAATGCAGAACCTGCATCGGATGCGGAATCTGTGTTCCAATGTAACCAATAGTAAGGAAATACAAATATAGCTACTGTGATGTCAAATCACACAAAATTATACATTCTATATGAACTGAACACCATAATGAGAGATGCTAATCAAGACAAGTGCCTATCCTAACACCTCTCCCCCTTAATAACAATGAAACAAAAACATGAAAAATGATAAGAATAGACTGACTCACTTTTGTATTGAGAAATGATAATGAAACCTTATTAAGCCTTCTACTAAATACTCAAATGGTATTTATGATGACAATGCCAGGTGAAACACGGTGATAGTCATACATTTGGAGCGGGTAAGCTCACATTGATGTCCAACACATTGTCTGTCAATCTCCTTTCAATCATCCTCCACACCTCTCCTTGGATGGCTTAATAGAAGCCACTCTCTCTTTGTTCCAAATGCCGCCTCCCTTGACTAATTGTTACGCTCACCTGGTATCCACAGGGACGCCACCCAGCCGGGTTACTCGCTGGTATGCCTCTCAGCTTTGCCCTGATGTGGTCTGCGGGGAAGGTTCTGCCTGAAAATTCAGGAGGACTGTGTTCAAGACTGACCGACTGGGGTAAGTATCCTACCTCCACCCCCGTATGATTTCAGTCCCTCTGGCGCCCTTTCCTCACCTTGTGGTAGAATTAGGCGTGCTCTCCATCCTGCCATCTTTGCAGGGGCGTGTTGTCTTTCATGGGCGAGTCGGCTCCAGTTACTTGACTGACGCCGGCCCATTTGATATTGTTCAGGTAGGTCTTATTGCTGTTCTTTAGTTTTGTTGCCATCCTGCATGCCTTTCTTTGTTTAAAATGTCTTTTTTTTCTCCCTTAGGTATGCGGAACTTCAGTGCGGCGAACTGGCTTGGTTGAGCCCAGCTGGTAAATGATGGTGCATTAAGAACGCTATGATGCGGTAAGTAAGCGCTATGCGCAGCGCTGCGAAGTCTTGCCTTTGCTAACCTGTGTTTTCCTTCCTTGTAAGTCGCAGTGTTCTTCAGCGCGAGTGGAATGTCCGGAGTAGTGCCAGCCGAGAGGCGACCAGCCAGGTAAGCCTTTTGAGTAGTTCGTAACTTGTAAATGTCTCTATGTTATGATGAGCTAAGGCACAACACTGTAAGTGTATTCATTTAAGTTCTATGGTAGATGTGTATTACGTAGGAGTTCCACTATGAGCTCACGTAGTTCCAAGAATGTTTATGTTCTTTTAACTTGTGGAGGTCGCAATCAGTTGGGGCTGCCGCTCTGACAAGGCCTGCTGTCGTTTTGTTACAAATAAACCTCTTCATTCGCGACGAGGATTGCTGTGCGGCCGGTTTTCTTCCGACTGGAGCCGCATCGGATCTCTGCCTGCGCATCCCGCTCTCTCATGCGACAGCAGGCGGAGCAGGATGAGCCTGACGTCAGCGGGATCTTCAGCAGGTCAGGAGGTGTGCTCCTTGGGGGTGTTGCCCTTTCCATTCCCCCTGCTTCATTTCGTGACCCAGCACGCGCTCGCAACACCGTTGCGATTTGTTTACGTTTCATTTCTCCGTGGCTCGAGGGCTCACTACGGAGCGGGAAGGTGGGCGTGTCCCTCCCTCGCGTTGCTCCAAGACTGGCATCGATTTGTTGCCAAGCAAATTCTTCAAGCAGGATCTCCTCCTCCCTGGAAATAAAGCATTGTGACGTGGTGCTCCACGTCAACAGGAGATTGTTTGCCTCTCCTCTCAGGCTGTCATTGTCCTTGTTCTCAGGCGTCTGCTTCTTAATGGAACCTCTCTACTCATGAGGATTGGAGATTGTGACGTTATCACCCAGCTGCTCCTAAAAATCTCGCTGCCAGTCAGAGCCTCCAGTTGTTTTTTTTGTTTTGTATTTTATTAGTCATGGACTTTCTCAAGCGCCTTTCCATTTGACAACATACTACCTACCTGAACTGCTCTGAGCCAGTTCACTGTGCTTCTATCTAAGTTGTCTGTTGAAACATGGCAGCATCAATACCCCTGCCTCTGTCCTTCCTCAATGAACCCGGCCGTCCCCATGTCAGGTGGGACAGGTGGAAGGACATGTTTGAGAACTACTTGGTGGCGATGGGTGGAGAGAGATTTAGCTCAGCTCGCAAAAAGGCTTTGTTACTTCATAATCTGGGAATAGAAGGGCGTGCGGTGTTTGATGGGCTAAGCAGACATCAAACTGGTGAAGCAGAAGATATGGATGAGTACGCATTCGCCCTTAAACAACTCAAGGATCATTTTGAACCTAGAAAAAATGTTACTTTTGAGAGGCACACATTTTTCCAGTGTGTACAGGAGCCTTCGGAGTCAGTAGAATCGTACATAGCCTCTTTAAGGACAATAAGCCATTCCTGTGAATTTGAATATCTTTCTGATTCGTTAATCAGAGATCAGCTAGTGAGATGCACAAATAATATTAGAATTCAAGAAAAGTTGTTGGCAAAAGACATGAAGTTGGAAGAAGCAGTGGATCTAGCCAGAAGTATAGAACAAACCTCACAATATGTTAAAGAACTGAAATCTGACAAACAGAGTTCTCAAGCTGTATGTGCAGTTGATCACAGGAAGAAACCGAGTGTCAATGTGAACCGGAAGGGAGCATGGAGTATGAGATGTACCAGATGTGGTAGCATCAAACATGGATCAAACTATCCCTCCTGTCCGGCAAGAAATGCTGAATGTTTCAAGTGTAGGACCAGAGGGCATTTTGCTAATGTCTGTAAGGGCTCATCAATAAATATTCTAGAATCCAGGAGCAACCAGGAAGAAAATGTTCATTTGGGCTATAATATACAGAAAGTATCCTCCACACAGGACAATAATCCCAGACATGCCTTTGAAGTTTCAACTACTGGAGGAGAGGACAAAGAGGGACCAGTAGATGTTTTTGTGATTGATGGTCGGGAAATACTTATGAAAGTCGACACATGTTCTCCCTGGACCATTATTTCTAGGGAGACATTTAAGAATATCTTAAGGAAAGATGAATCAATACTGGATCCACCAAAATTTCAGCCTTGCGGTTATGGAGAATCTCCTATTGAGATGTTGGGCCAGTTCTCTGCAAGTGTACAATATAGAGGAGAAGAATGTAAAGCTGATATTTTGGTTGCAAAAAAGGCTGCCTCTCTTTTGGGTTGGGAAGAACAGAGGAAGTTGAGAGTTAGGGGTCAAGCTAGTGCCCTTGAGCCTGTTACCATTGCTGAGATTGATGATATATGGTCGAAAGAGTTTCCAGAAGTCTTCTCTGAAAACTTAGGCAGACTTAAGGACTTTGAGCATCATATTAAACTGAAGAAAGAGGCTCAGCCTATTGTCCATAAAGTGAGGCATGTGCCGTTGAACATGAGAGCGCAACTTCGCAGCAAACTCGATGATTTGGTTAAAAAGGGTGTCATTGAACCAGTAGAGGCCACAGAGTGGTTGTCTCCTATAGTTCTAGTGGCTAAAAATAATGGTAGATTAAGACTATGTGTAGATTTGCGTAGCCTTAATCACAACATTTTGGTAGAAAGGCATCCCTTACCCAATATTTCGGAAACACTCTCCACTCTTGGTGAACCTAAATTGTTTTCTGTCATTGATCTTTCTGCCGCCTATCACCAGGTTCCACTTTCCAAAGAGTCACAACATCTTACTGCCTTTATTACACCTGAAGGCATGTATAAATATAATCGCATGCCATTTGGATTAGCTTCGGCTGCATCTGTGTTCCAAAAGGTGATGGAGGAAGTGTTGAAGGGTCTGGAAAATGTAAGGGTGTTTCAAGATGACATTTTAATTTGTGCATGTGATGAGTATGAGCATGACAGAGCACTTAGGGCTGTGTTGTGTAAACTAAAAGAGGCCGGGTTAACAGTTCAAAGAAACAAATGCAAGATAAGTGTTGAAGAAGTGGAGTATCTTGGGCATAAAATTTCAAAGGAAGGGATTTCGCCCAAGAGATCGCTTATAGAAAATATTAGTAATGTTCCCCAGCCTCAAGACAAGGACCAATTACGTTCTTTCATGGGACTAGCGGAATATTACCATAAATTTGTAAGTGGTTTTGCATCCATTTCATTTCCATTGAGAGAATTATTAAAGAAAAGTGTGAAGTATGTGTGGTCTAAAGAGTGCCAAGAGGCGTTTTTACAAATCAATGAAAGTATTGTCAAAGCGCCATCATTAAGTGGATTCATGTCAAGTAGGAAAACTTTACTTTTAGTTGATGCTAGTACTCTTGGTTTAGGAGCTGTCTTCACTCAGTTTGATTCAGGTAAAACTGAACACATTATTGCATTTGCATCCAGGCCACTTAGAGGAGCAGAAAAAAAATATTCTGTTATTGAAAGAGAGGCGTTGGCTGTATTTTGGGCTGTCACACTCTTCAAGTTCTTCTTGTGGGGTCAAGCTTTTCTTGTCAGAACTGATCATAAGCCTTTGGTTCAACTGATGAATAGTTCTGAGTGGGCCAACTGATGAATAGTTCCCAAAATCTCAAGGTGGATGGTGGAACTCATGGGTTATAATTTCAAAGTGTGTTACATTCCTGGGAGAGAGAATGTGGTTCCAGATTGTTTGTCCAGGTTGCCTGTGGGTGATTGTGGAACTGATGAAGTACCTGAATTTCAAAGTGTAAGCATTGCAGAAATTGAGTATAATGCCATTGATAAAGAGAAGTGGATGAGAGCTGGTGAGGAAGATGTGATATTGAATCAAGTCATAACATGGACCAGAGAAGGATGGCCTCACAGTAATCTGATTGGAAAAGAATTTGAAAGGTATTTTGGTGTGAAGGATGAGTTGAGTTTGTCAGGGATGGGTGAAAACTCAGGAAAGGAAACAGAATAATACCCCCCAGTGGAGTTAGATCTCATTTGGTAAACAAAGCGCATCAGGGACATCTAGGTATGGGGGGGGCAAAGATGTACTTACAGCAATCCTTTTGGTGGCCGGGGATTGACAGTGACACAGAGAAGTGTGTCAGAGGTTGTAGAGAGTGTGAGAGGAATGACAAAACTAAGATTGTTAGAGAGGTGCCAATAAATCTCGTCAAAGTACCCAGTGAGCCCTGGCAAAAAGTTGCAGTTGATCTGATAGGACCATTGCAAAATCTTGGTGATGAATACAAATATATTGTTGTGTTGGTAGATTACCATTCTAAATGGATTGAATGGAAGGCTTTGCGTGAGGCAACCACTGCTGAGATGGTGCTATTTTTTGAAGAAGTGTTCTATAGGGAGGGCTTCCCGGCAGAGTTGGTTACTGACAATGGGGTACAATTCTGTTCTGAGAGAATGTTACATTTCTTAAGAAACTTTTGCATTAAACATATCAGAACCGCTCTATATGATCCTAGAGCCCATGGGCTTGTAGAGAGAGCCAATAGGTTCATTAAGGGTGGTCTGCAATTAGCTATGGCCTCAAATTTAAGGTGGTCCTGTGTTTTAAGAGAAATGATTTGGAACTATTGCACCACACCACACTCAGTTACCAATGTATCTCCATTCATGTCTCTGAAAGGAAGACAACCTGGAACAAAGCTTTGTCCAGGGTGGCTGGACTTAGCCAAAAGTTCTAACATTGATCGTGAGAGGATCATGACTCTCATCAAAGAAGCACAGGATGTGTACAAGGAAAGATTTGATGAGGACAAGAAAGCTAAATTCAACAACTTGAAAGTGGGAGATAGTGTTCTCATAAAAAATCCTAGATTCACTCCTAAGTGTGTGGAAAGCAAGTATATTGGTCCTAAGAAGATATCTGCTGTAAGGAACAATGTTGTTATTATGGAGGGAGGAGAGTGCTGGTCAATGTCTAAAATCGTAAAATGTCCAGAGTGTCTTGAAGACAGTAAACATGACAAATGTGGAGACACTAATACCAATTCTAGTGCCTCTAGTGTTATGGGAAGTGATTGCTCCTTGGATGAAGATTCTGATGATGATAGTCAATTAAGACCTGGAATAGAGACAAGGTCAGGTAGAGCTAAAAACAAACCCAGTTGGTTTAAAGATTATTATGTAGAATAAATAACTTTGTATATAAGGGATGAGATGTGTTATGATGAGCTAAGGCACAACACTGTAAATGTACTCATTTAAGTTCTATGGTAGATGTGTATTACGTAGGAGTTCCACTATGAACTCACGTAGTTCCAAGAATGTTTATGTTTATGTTCTTTTAACTTGTGGAGGTTGTGGTCAGTTGGGGCTGCCGCTCTGACAAGGCTTGCAGTCGTTTTGTTACAAATAAACCTCAATGCGTGTTACTGCTGCCTGGAGCCTCTTTAATTTCTTCACTCTACTGCTTTCTTTAATGTTGCCTCTATCTTCTTCTTTCAGGTCAATCTGTCCGGAAGGCATGCAGATTCGAGGAAGCTGTTCTCAGTAGCTGCGAGTGTTTAAAGATGAAGACTGCAGGTAAGATGCTGCTACTAATGATGTTCCTTTTGTCTCCTTGCAGGTTCTGCTTCTCCGAGGTTCGAGGGAATAGCTGGACACGGTGAGCGTCACGTTGCAAGCTGCAAAGTAACGCGAAGCGTGTTGTCTTGCTCAGGTGTGGTTTAAATAGCCCCAACAAAATAGTCCAGGTAAAGTAGTCCCTAGGCTGCCACACCCAAAACACTAGACTGCATAGCTTGGTTCTTAAGAACTAAGCTATGTGGATGCCTCCATGTTGGCTGACAATACAATAAAGTAGTTCCCAAGCACATTGTTTTTCATGGGTTATGAGCCTGGCGCCATATGCACCAGGACTGGCCCCATGAGGGCTTTTGAAGAGGATGCCAGGCTCTAGAGGCCCAAGTCCTGACTCCACCTGGCCAATGGGTTTGCCAGAGGGGGTTTTGGGCGAGGGTCGTGACACTAATATAGAGGAACCTAAATCCTTTACCACTTGTTTGGGCTCGGAAAAGAGTGAGGCTCCCTTGCGAACTTTGGTGGGAAGTTTAATCTTAATCCAATCACCCTCTTCAATCTTGAGTTCTCTACAGCAATTCATTTGGTCACACCGCTCTTTGGATGTAACGCCTGATTCAAGAATGTTCATTATCACCTTTTCCAGATCCACACCTACCATCTTTGATTTACCCATCCAACCAGGACATAAGTGTGAGTTGGGCTTCCTACCTCTTAAAATCTCAAATGGAGTTATGCCTGTGACACTGTGGGGAGTTATCCTATACTGGACAGTCCGTTCCATGACTGTCCTCACCCAATCCCCACCAGTAGCTACCGCAATCCTAATGGCCTCCATGAGAGTCCTGTTGAATCGTTCTACACACCCATTACTCTGGGGGTGATATAAAGATGTGTTGATCTGTTCTATACCATGCTTATCCAAGAAATCCCTAAACTCTTTGGACACAAGTTGGGGACCATTATCAGACAAACAATTCCTGGGAAATTCCTCTCTCCAGAACAGTTGTTCTAAAAATGTCATAATGCTACTGCTGGAAATGTCCTTAAGTACACAAATTGCAGGCCATTTTGACAACAAGTTCATAACCACCAAAAGATGCTATCTCTTGCACCTCCAAAGTTAAATGGACCTAAAAGATCTAGGGCAATTTCATCCCATGGAACTCGGGGGCATTCTCAGACTATCATAGGCACTTTCTGCACTCTAAGACCTTTATTTCCTTCTACACAATCCAAACAACCAATGACCTGTCCCTCAGTGTCTTTATCAATACCAGGCCACCAAAATTCAGATCTCACTAATCCCTTCGTTCTGGCCAAGCCTAGATGTCCAACGTGGGCTATGTCTATTACTTGTTTCCTCACGCCAGATGGAACAACCAACTGATGTCCTATATGCAAATAGTTATTATGAGCCCATAATTCTTCCTTGACTTTGGCGAAACCACCCATGTCACCACAGTAATACTTCATTTTACCTTCCCTCACCAATGTCAGCATCTTTTGGCAAACAACATCTTCCTTACAAGCAATGTCCCAATCATTTTTCCTCAACGTCTCATGTATTTGAAAAATGTCTGCACTCTCCTCTGAACATGAAAAATCATCACTAGCTGAAACTTCTCTTTGAACCGATCTGGACAAGGCATCTGCAACCACATTGACCTAACCACTGACATGAATCATGGTAACTTGCAATCCCTGCAACGCTGTGAACCATTTCATGATGCGCCTTGATACACCTTCCAGACCACCTTTAGTGAAAATGCCAACTAATGGTTTATGATCAGTACAAATTGCAAATTCCCTGCCCCACAAAAACCTTTTACATTTCTCAACACCCCAGATACAGGCCAAAGCTTCCTTTTCTACCACAGAATATCTATTCTCAGGTCCCTTCAGAAACCTGGAAGCAAATGCCACGGTATGCAGACCAACTTGATCTTCTTGCATGAGCACAGCACCAACACCATAATCACTAGCATCTACAAAGAGCAATGTGCGTTTGCCTTCTTCAAATATTTTCAAAATGGGAGTGTTGATAATAGAATTCTTTATCATTTAAAACTCTTTCCTACAATGATCACTCCATTTAAAAACCACTCCCTTGCGGTTAAGCAATCTCATGTGTCTTGACATATCAGACAAACCCTTAATAGATTTGCCATAAAACTCAACCAAATCAAGAAATGCTAATACATATCCCTTTGATTTTGGCTCTTCCATTCTCCTTATGGCCTCAATTGCTTCTTCTTTGGGTTTGACACCCTCACCCGTAATCTCATGACCTAAGTAAACTACTTTGTTGGCCTTAAATGTACACATTTCTAAAGCAACAGTAAGACCAGCTTCATTCAATATGTCCAAAACTCTCTTCAATCGTTGATCATGCTCCATCTCGTCCCACCCACACACCAGTACGTCATCCTGATAACACATAACTCCTTTCTCTCCCCCAAGCAGTCTGTACATTATGCTCTGAAAAACACTTGCCGCTGAAACCAACCCAAACGGCATGCGTACACATCTAAAAAGACCAATAGGTGTAATGAATTCTGTGAGATCCCTGGAATCAGGGTGTAACTCAACCTGGTGGTAAGATGACTTTAGATCTAGAATGGAGAATACCTTGGACCCAGATACTCCCACCAGTAAATCATCTATTCTTGGTAAGGGAAACCTGTCCACCACCACCTTCCGCGGGGCAATCCCTTCTGGGCGGTGGGTTCCTCAGTCCTCCTCTCCTTGGGCAGTGTGAGCCTCTACTCACGGCGCTTCATCGTTCGCCGCTGCTCCCAAAGTAGCTCGAGGGTTGTGAGGCAAATCGCTCACTGCGTGGCTTTCCTCAACGTCCACGGAGACGGCTCTCACAAAAGATGTGCGGGGGTCTTCCAGCAGGTTTGAAGGGGCCCCTGAGGGACCCTCGAATGTGGAAATAAGGCACAGTCACCACACACGAATAGATACGCAAAACACGAGGTTCTGTTCCCAAAATCTAGAGTTTATTGCAATACAAATAGTTCCAATTGGCCAAGTGGTCCCACGCCCCGCGACGTGTGTCTAACAGACCTCGGGGGACGCAAGCAAAAAAGAGTCGTACATCAGTTACATATATACAAAAGGAGCACCTTACAATCAGCAATGACACAATTGATGCCGCCCCCAATTAATTTCCCTTTGAATTAGAGGCGATGATTGACCATCATGACAAATATGACACTTCAGACCACCATATTTAGTAACAGGTTGCAATCTCCATTTTTACAGACACCATTCTTTGTTTGCGAGAACACAGCGTTTCTGTTTTTCATAGGCAAGCTGTGCGTAGGAGACTGGGACATACCAGGCCTCCCTATCTCTAAGTTTCGATTCTCGCTCTAGAAGTCAGCCCGCTCTCTGGGGCCTTACTGGGCTCAGAAAGGGGGGCCGTAAAGAAGATCATAATTCAACTCTTTAAATGCTAGTTTCGTACATTGCTATTCTTTCAGGAGACTCGCTGGCATTCGTGCACTGATTATATGCCTTGCTCCCTGTCTTCAAGGATACGTGAGGGAGGGAATCGGGCATTCCTGTCTGGCTCTCCAGTGTAATGTTTCAACATGTTTCTTAGCCTTGGACCATTGAAGCGAAATAATATCTACAGCAAAGCAGTTTTACACGAGGCAAAGTGGCAATGTTAGAGAGAGCAGAGAGAGAAAACAAAATGGCGATTCTGGTCATCTTAAAATGGCTTCACTCTAGTTGAACTAATAGCTACGTAATAACTAATGACTAATGAATATATATTCTTACACTGTAAATGAGGCGGTTGTTCTTCGGCCAACCAATTATCATTCATTTCCGGACCCTCAAGGGGTGCTTAGTTTTTCTGGACTGACAAACCCTCCTCTTGGCCGTAAGACAAACGTCTCATCCATACATTGCATCCTCCTACTACCAAGCATTTGGATTAGATTTCGGAATCTGATTCAACTTCGGACTCATGTACACTTGTTGTCTCCTCGTTATTATTAATAATATCAATTGCCATGAATTCTTTAATGGTTTCAGATTTGTTACTATGGCGAGTGCTTAGTTTAGTAATGTTCTTTTTTTTCATCATTTGTACACACTCTTGGCTAATTTCAGTACATATTATGGGGAGACAATGTATGCAACAACAGCATGTCACGAATATTCCTAGGATTGCTGCTAGGATTGCAAATAGTTTCCATCCCCAGGATCGCAACACTTCCCAGAACCAGGAGCTTATGTTCAATTGCCAACCGCCTTCAGGGGGATGAAGATCGGAACTTAACACATGCAATTTTCTTATCGCCTCAAAAATCGTGGGGGAGGAGTCACTTACAAATACGCAGCACGCTGATCCCACGATTTTGCAAACACCGCCGCGATCAACTAAGATTATATCAAGGGCTATTCTATTTTGTAGTGTCATTAATCTAATTCCTTTTTCTTCAAGAGTCATATTATATAATATATCAGTGGTTCCATTTATTGTTTCTTCTAATATCCTAGACAGTCATCTTATGTTTATCTTAAGAGTTTATCGCCTGGCCCCAAAACGGTATGAATGATTTTGCTATGTCCTCTACAATCAACCCGTCTTCAATATTACGACAAGGTCTGTCATGACCCGGCGAAATTGCCCCTTCTGGACCTCATGGTCATTGTCACGAAGGGCTTGTACTCCTTGTTCCTCCCAACATGGCCGTACTAAGCTCCGTGCTACGCACTAGCTTTCACGTCGTGGCACGTACTATAAATTGGTCACACCCCTGCGGGTCCGCGCGTCTCAACGCTATCTTCGGTAGTGACCCGACATGTGTTTACTCTCTACATTGGTTTCCTTTGATCCTCTTACTTCCTTCCTTGCCTTTTATCCTGTTCCTGGATTTCCCCCCCTTCTTACTCGTTCATCGCTATCCTGGATACCCTGGAACCACGAACTTCCCGGAACTCTGAACGCGTCCTGCAACCTGACGAGGCTCGGGCGAGCCTATTCAAGACCCGAACCATCCACAGGAAGAGTCCTGCGGCCGAACAAGGGAGATCCCGATCACAGGTGAGACGGGGGGAGATTTACGACAGTTTGAGACGCCAAACGATCAATACGGATTCTACCATGGAGAATGCTATTCAGGACCTGATGCGCGGAATGCAAGAACTTTCCACAGAGATGCAGAATTTAAAAGCCGAGAATGCGGCGCTAAGATAGCTTGTCTTGTCACGTGACCCCGCGAACAAGGACAGCGTATTATTGGGAGGAGTGGTTAATAAATACGATGGTTCAACAAAGACCTTACGTGGATTCCTGGATTCTTGTTTGGTACATTTTACCTTCAAGCCCTACTATTTCTCAACTCCTAGGGCTAAGGTGGGCTTCATAATATCGCATCTTTCCGGTAATGCCCTTACATGGGCCACTCCTTTACTCAATTCAGGGGATGCTCTCCTGGATAATTATGAAGGGTTCATCGCGGAACTCAAGACCATGTTCGAACTACCAGAGCTGGTCCACGGTGCTCAAGAGAAGTTACTTGACTTCCAACAAGGATCCCAAGACATGTTGACTTATGTTACCAGATTCAAACAGCTAGCCAAAGAGGCGGACTGGCCCCTGGAAGCCAGTTTTACCTTCTTTCGCAGAGGTCTAAATGAAGAGATCAAGGTCGAGTTAGCCAGGGTGGCACGTCCTAGTTCATTCCAGGCCCTCCTGGACTTGTCTATGAAAATAGACTTCAGAATCCAAGAAAGAAAGGCCGAAAAGAAGAATAAAGTCTCAATTCAAAGTAACTCCCCAGAGAATACTACAAGGACAGAATCTGCCAAGAATCCGAGCACTGATTCTGAACCCATGCAACTTGGAGCCTTTCGTGGACCAATTTTCCCGCAGGAAAGGTTAAGAAGGATACACACAGGCTTATGCATGTATTGTGCCTCAGATAAACATCTAGTTAAAGAGTGTCCTCTGGCTCCTCCCCGATGCACGGGAAACGCCAGCTCCCGATCCTAAATGGAGCAAGGTTTCGGGGGAGCGATGTTTGCTCCACATCAATTGCATCCTTGAACTCTCCTGGACAAAACAAATTGGTGATATTACAGGCCTTTTTATCGCCATCCAAGGACAAGGTCTACCCCATACTGGCCTTGGTGTATTGCGGAGCAATGGGAGTCTTCATTGATCAAGATTTGGTCAGAAGTCATAACATTCCATATGAAGCAAGAAGTTTTTCACAGCCAGTGGAAGCAATTGACGGAAGACCTCTTTCCTCAGGACCCATAAGTCTGCAAACAAGGGAGGTCCATCTTTCCATAAATCATCATCAAGAAAGAATTGTGTTTGACATTATAAAATCAGCCCATTACCCCTTGGTTCTGAGCATGCCCTGGTTACAAAGGCACAATGAATATATTAATTGGACGGCCGGATCCTTATTCCTGGGCTCGGAGTTCTGTATGAACCATTGTTTAAACCTGGATACCTCAGTCACAGCTCCTATAAGTCTACCAAGGTGTACAGAGACACCACTCATGGTTTCCAATATTGTACAAGTTCCAGAGATCTATCAAGGGTATGCTGATGTATTCTCTACTGCCATTGTTCAATCCTTACCTCCACATAGACCCGAAGACTGTGCCATAGATACTGAACCCTCAGCAGTGATTCCCTTTGGCAGGATGTTTATCCTTTCAGAACCCGAAAAGAGAGCCCTCCGGGAATACCTAGACACTAATCTTGAGAACGGCACCATAAGACCTTCAAAATCACCAGCTGGTGCTTCATTGTTCTTCGTTCCAAAAAAGGATACCAAAGAGCTTAGACCTTGCCTGGACTATCGGGGCCTAAATCTATACACCCTGAAAGACAGATACCCACTACCCCTGATCTCGGATATCCTTGAAGCTGTGAGAGGTGCAGTGATATTCACGAAACTGGATCTCTGAGGTGCTTACCATTTGATCCGTATCCGGGAAGGAGACGAATGGAAAACAGCCTTTAGAACACCCTTTGGTCACTTTGAATACCTAGTCATGCCCTTTGGTCTGACTAATGCTCCCGCAGTCTTCCAGCATTTTATGGATAGGGTGTTCTCTGACATGTTATTTCTCAATGTTATCGTCTACTTGGATGACATATTGATCTTCTCCAAGGACTCCTTGAAACATGAAGAACATGTAAAAGCAGTACTTCAACGTCTCCGTGAAAATCAACTCTTAGCCAAACCAGAAAAATGTTTGTTTCATGTTACATCAGTTCACTATCTGGGATTTGTCCTTAGTTCAGAAGGAATTAGTATGGACCCTTCAAAGGTGAAGGCCATACTGGCTTGGCCCGCCCCAACATCTGTTAAGCAAATACAATCCTTCCTGGGGCTTGCCAACTTCTACCGGAAATTCATTCCCACCTTTTCCGAGATTGTTCAACCCATTGTTAATCTCCTGAAGAAAGACGTTCCATTTAACTGGTCTATACCACAAGACAAGGCATTCCAACGCTTGAAAGAAGAATTCACTCAGGCCCCCATCCTGGCCCAACCTGACATAAATCGTCCTTTTCTAGTGGAAACTGATGCCTCCAATTACGCCATAGGAGCAGTTTTAAAATGAGAATACGATGATAAGTTGGAACATCCAATTGCTTATCTCTCACGGACCCTGACCACCAGCGAGACTCACTACTCAGTTCTGGAGAAGGTGTTATTGGCTATTCGTCATGCCTTCACTGAATGGAGACATCTACTCCTGGGTGTTAAATATCCAGTTCAAGTCCGTACTGATCATCGAAATCTTCAGGTCCTACAATCCATGGAGTGCAGGAACAGTAGACAAGCTCGATGGGCCCACTTCTTTGCTCAGTATCAATTTCAAATTTCACATGTTCCTGGATCGCAAAACTTGATTGCCGATGCCCTTTCTCGGCGTCCCGACTATGTTCCCTTGGAGGATAAGATCTATCCTAAAATGTTTCCACCCACAATCTTTGTAGCTCAAGCGATCAATCTCCTGGAAGAAATCAGAGTACAGACTCAATTATCTGAACTCTGGAAGGACATATCGAGGAAAAATCCCTGGCGTCTAACAATCAAGGAAGGATATTTATTCAAGAACAATTCAGTGGTCATTCCGACAAAAAAACTTCAACAGAAGGTAATGAATCTAAGCCATGATACTCTTCACTCCGGCCATCGAGGAGTAACCAACACCTTCCGTCTTATACAAAGACAGTTCTGGTGGACAGGGATGAAGTCCAGTGTAGTTCAATACATCAAGACCTGTGCTATTTGTAGTCAGAACAAATACGATAATCAGAGGCCGGCGGGTCTGCTTCTACAACCTACGTTGCCAACCAGACCCTGGGAAGTTATTGCCACTGACTTCATTGTTGAATTACCACCTTCCCGAGGATATACAACCATCATGGTAACCATTGACTTGTTCACTCATCTAGCTCATTTTACACCATTGTATAAACTACCATCTTCCTCAGAACTTGCTGGAATTTTCCTGGAACATATTTTTCGTCTTCATGACCTTCCTTCCAAGATTATTTCGGATCGGGGGCCTCAGTATATTTCACAATTCTGGAAACATCTCTGTCGTGTTCTAGGAATCCAACGTGCCCTTTCTTCAGGCTATCATCCACAAACCAATGGGGCAACGGAACGAGTAAATCAAACCCTGGAACAATATCTTCGTTGTTTTACCACCAAGGTTCAAGACGATTGGTCTCTCCTTATACCTTTAGCCGAATTCTCCTACAATAACTCAGATCATTCAGCTCTCAAGATCAGCCCTTTCTATTGCAGTCAAGGTTATCACCCGTCTGTTTTACCATCAGTTCTTCCTGAATCTACTCTGGTACCTACCCTTGACTGTTGGATTCAGACGCTGATCGACTTACAAAGAGAGGCCAAGGATCAGTTAGAAGAGGCCCAGACTCGAACCAAAAGATATGCGGACTCTAAGAGAAGACCATCACCTTCCTATTCAGTTGGCGATCAAGTCTGGCTAGCCTCGAAACTGTTACCTCGACATCTACGACCAAACAAATTAGCTCCTCGCTGTTATGGTCCATTTTCTATAAAGGAGATCATCAATCCTGTCTCCTTCCGACTTAAGCTCCCAGATTCCTGGAAGAAGATACATCCAGTCTTCCATACTTCCCTGTTGAAACCCTACGTTAGTTCTACTCGAAAACCCTTCAAACCCACACCTGTTGTTGTGGACGACCAGTTGGAATATGAGGTGACCAGGATATGTGATTCCAGGTATAGGAGGGGTCAACTACAATATCTGGTCGAGTGGAAAGGCTAACCCCCTGGTGAGAGAACATGGGAACCAGTTTCTAATTTAAAGACCCCTCATTTTCTCAGAAGATTCCATCTTATTCACCCAGGCAAGCCTGGAGGAACCAGTCTTCAGAGGGGGCATGCTGTCATGACCCGGCGAAATTGCCCCTTCTGGACCTCATGGTCATTGTCACGAAGGGCTTGTACTCCTTGTTCCTCCCAACATGGCCGTACCAAGCTCCGTGCTACGCACTAGCTTTCACGTCGTGGCACGTACTATAAATTGGTCACGCCCCTGCGGGTCCGCGCATCTCAACGCTATCTTCGGTAGTGACCCGACGTGTGTTTACTCTCTACATTGGTTTCCTTTGATCCTCTTACTTCCTTCCTTGCCTTTTATCCTGTTTCAGGATTTCCCCCCTTCTTACTCGTTCATCGCTATCCTGGATACCCTGGAACCACGAACTTCCCGGAACTCTGAACGCGTCCTGCAACCTGACGAGGCTCAGGCGAGCCTATTCAAGACCCGAACCATCCACAGGAAGAGTCCTGCGGCCGAACCAGGTAGATCCTGATCACAGGTGAGACGGGGGGAGATTTACGACAAGGTCGTGACCTAGTCAATTTGGTTATGTCTGATGTTTTTAAAAGAAACACCCCAGGGAACAGAAATCCCAAATAACACGTACCTCCCCAGTTCCTAGGTAACCAAGGATATGCTTTTTCTCCACATATGAAATACACAGGATCTCCCACATATATTGGTTCCACTTCTTTATCAAGGAATGCTATATTACTGCATCTGGTAAATGTTCCTACCTGGAAAGAACCCTTTTTCTTTAGACAGAATGGGACAGAATGAGGGTTATAATTCACTGTATATGAAGGAAGTTCTGCATCCTTATTCCCATGTGGGTTTATGTGGAACGTGATCACAGAAGTTTTATAAGGTACAGACAATCTATCCTGTGGCATTATTGCTGGTGTAATTAATCGTCTTTTTTGGAACACGGAGCAACCCACCGGTTTCATAATTACTTCCTCGAATTCATTCACATTTGTTTTATGTAGTTGACCAGTTTCACTTTCGTTCCATTTCCCATAATATAGGGCACTCAGAGAAGCATAACATGCAGAAGCTAAGGGCAGAGGCTGTACATACCATCCTATTCCCTGACCACCATGATGCGGCAGGTGGGCACAAACCCAACAATAATTTTTTTTTAGGATTGAGTGTGTCATATTCATTATTAACAGCAATGTGTTGTTCCCATACCCTTCCCTATGTTTCTCTTCCATTGGGGACAAGGTATAGGAAATCACATGGACTGGGCTTTCCGTTGTGGAAATGTTCATCATGGGCAAAAGTACTTCAAGTGGGTGCATTTCCTCTAGGTACCATAACACTGTTAGGGTCAACACTGGGGCTAATATACTCATTATGCACATTACTATGGTTAGACCCAACATACAATTCTTTCGACCATGTCCTTTTTTCACCTTGTTATGTACTACGTTTAACTCGCTATCAGCATTGGTGCAAGAGGAGGCATTTGCAGGTTTCGACATTCTTCTCTCGTCCTTCTTCTTCCTCTGTGCTCGTCGTTAATATTGTTTGCTCTTGTGCTTCTCCGGATGTTGAAATAGTTCACTTCAATGTCTACAATCTTTTCATGCCAGTTTTCTGTCTGCCTGGATTGCCTATTCATCTGGCAAGGCCTCCGTGCATTTTACACATTGTTCTAGAATTTCAGAGCAGCTTCCTTTGTACCACGTGCGCCCTGCTTGTTCACTCGGGTTCCTGACACATGGATTTAGCACCGAGGATTTGCATTTCGTGAGCTGTCTAATTTGCACAACTCTTACCCCACCCTCCTCTAGGCCTCCGGTTCCCACTTCATCCAAAAATAGGAAACAGAGGCAGGAAATTCACCAAGAGATGAAAAATGTGATCACTCCTTCTTTCTGCTCCGCAGGTTATACCGATTTGCTCCTGGTACCGTATGATCAACAAATAGTCTGGGTGCACTTCCGGTCTCGAGCTTGGAGTCAGCCTGGGGCACAATGGCAGATGATGATGGGTGCCCAGGCGACAATGCAGTCTGTGGCGCAACAGAAGATGGTGGGCGTTTGAAGTCGGCCAGCAGTGATGCAGAATCTGCTGGACAACGTTGAGGCACTCTTTGAGCAGGTAACTTCTGTGGCAAAGGACTGGTAATGGCATTTTCCATTTCTGGAACCGCTGATGTCTCTTTCTGGTCTTTGTCCCGATCAGTTGACGTATCGAATGGCGATGGGACTTTCTTGTCGTGTGCGTGGCATGAATCCACACCTTGCGTCCATCCACGCATAGTGCTGTCTGCGTGGTTAATAGTACCTGATACGGCCCACGCCACCTGGGTGCTAGCGATCTTTTCTGTTCGAGGTTCCTTATCAGCACCCAGGTGCCTGGCTCCAATGCATGTCCTGGGCCGGTATACCGCACCGGTAATGCCTCCTGCACCTGCTGATGAATCAAATGCATTTTGTTTACTAACAAATTACAGTATGATATGATATGGTATTTGTAACGCGCCTATACAAAAGTGTTTAAATGCTGAGTATGGGGTATTCGATCTCACTCATTTTCCTCGGCTGAGGTACGCACCACACATTCGCTGGTCTCCCCATTATGATCTCATAAGGGGACAGCCCAGTTCTGGCCTGCACTGATGTTCACATGCATAATAACGCTATTGGCAATGCATCTTCCCAACTCAATTTGCTGCCCGCACAGATCTTACTAATCTTGGACTTTAGAATTCCGTTATGGCGTTCTATAAGACCGGCCGAACTCGGATGTCTTGAACTGTGGAATCTCTTATTGATCTATAATCCTGCACAAATCTGTAATATCACTGCAGCCACAAAGTGCGGACCATTGTCCGACCATATGACACGGGGCAGACCAAAGCGAGAGAAATACTCTTTAAGCATTACCTTCGCCGTGCTCATTGCTGTGCAATCTTTCAAAGAATACGCTTCCACCCATTTGCTAAATGCACATATGATCATTAGAACGTACTTCAGATTTTGGCACCTTTCCATTTCTATAAAGTCAAAGTGAATTACTTCGAATGGCATAGAGGGAGGTCCGAAACCTCCCGTTGGAGTCACTGTTCCTTTTCCCACATTGTGCTGTAAGCACGTAATGCAGTTTTGGACCAACCTCTCGGCATTCTTTTTCATAAAGGGATTTTCCCAAACTGTGGCTAAATGTTGGACTATTTTCTTCGCACAGATGTGTGTGGGACTGTGAGCCATTGTAACCATTGCATTTACGTAAGCATTTGGTAACATCCAATTCCCGCTTTTCTTGTCCACCCAACATCCCTCCAAATCCAATTCTGCAGAGCCCTTGGCCCATCCCTGTATTTCGTCAGCGGTAGCTTCCGCCTGCATTTCTCTAACAGTTACAATTCCATTTTCTATCATGCAGGGCACTTCCTCCGATGGTACTGTCAACATTTTTGTATTCAAGTCAGTCGCAGTCTGTTTCGCAATTTTGTCTGCAAATGCGTTTCCTTTTCCCACGTTACATGTCACTTTTTTACGCGCCTCGCATTTCATTATTGCCAGGTGCTTTGGACACGTAAGTGCAGACAGTAATCGCACAATCAGAGGGCCATGTTGTATTCTAGTCCCATGGGATGTTAGGAAACCTCTCTCGGCCCATAATTGGCCAAAGTTATGGACTACGCCAAAGGCGTACTGGCTATCCCTATAGATATTTACACTCAAGTTCTCTGAAATTTCACAAGCTCTTGTTAAGGCAATTATCTCTGCTGCTTGGGCGGAGTTGTAAGGAATTCTATTACTCTCCACAACGCTTTTTAATGTGGTGACAGCGTGTGCGGCAGTTGATGTGCCGTCAGGTAATTTAAAACAAGAGCCGTCACAAAACAGTTCCCCTTCTGGTTCTTTTAGGGGTGTATCACTCAAATCAATTCTCCCTTTTGTTTCTTCCTCAGTAACCATTAAACAATCATGGGGAGGTGATTCAGTCCCACCACTGTTTTCCCCGGGCATTGGCATTAATTCTGCTGGATTCAAAGCGCTACACCTCATAATTTGGATGTGGAGCGCGAACAATACAATTTCATATCTAGTCAATCGAGCAGAGGTGAGGTGTTGCGTCTGCGTTCTATTGAGTAGAACATCTACGGCATGTGGCACCATCAAGATTAAGGTGTGCCCTAATACCATCCCTTCTGTTCGTTTCACCGACGCAGCAGCCGCTGCAACAGCTCGCAAACATCGCGGTAGTGCGCGCGCTACAGGGTCCAGCACAGAAGAAAAATAGCCGCATGTCCTATTTCTTCCACCATGTTCCTGTGTTAAGACAGACAACGCGCATCCTTCGTTCTCATGCACAAATAGCCTAAAAACCTTTTCATAATTCGGCGTGCCCAAAACTGGAACAGAACTCAAAATGGTGGTTTTTAGCTAATCAAATGCTTTCTGACACTTTTCATTCCACTGCAAAGGTACCACAGCATTTTTCTTTGTTAGCTCCACCATTGGCTTCACAATCAAAGCAAAGTTCACAATCCACTGACGACAATATGAAGCCATGCCTATTATAGCTCTCACACCTTTCTGTGTCGTTGGGATAGGCATACCAGAAATGCTCTTTATTCTTTCAGACGTTAATCTTCTCCCTTCCTTGGAAAGTAAGTAACCCAAGTAAGCTACTTCTTTCTGACAGTATTGGAATTTCCTTAGGCTCGCTTTATGGCCATGCGCAGCTAGATGGGTCAGTAGTAAAATTGTACCTTTTTTACACATCTCTTCCGTGTCAGCAGCGATTAATAAATCGTTAATGTATTGTAGCAATACACAGTTTGCTGGTAATTCTAACATGTCCAACTGTTCTTTCAATGCTCTACTATATATGCTCGGACTTTCAGTATAGCCTTGTGGTATGCGTGTAAATGTGAACGATCGTCCTCCTAAAGTGAAAGCGAATAAATACCTACTTACTTTGTGTACTGGAATGCTGAAGAAGGCGTTTTTTTAAATCAACAACACTGAACTATTCTGCTGATGCAGGGATCATCGTCAAGATCGTAGTGACGTCTGGCACTAACGGGAATTGGGGATTTACCACTTTGTTCAGTGCACGGAGATCAATAATAAAACCTCATTACCCCCTTTCTTGTACACCGGAAGAATGGGGCTGTTACACACGCTACCTGTAATTTCTTCAATCACTCCCAGTTTCACCAAATCAAAAACAATACTTTTCAATCCTTTTTCTCCTTCTGCTGAAATTTTATACTGTGGAATACGCGGTAGCGTTATTCCTTCTTTCAATGTGTTTATTACTGGCTCTATTTTCAAACATCCCACATCATTGTAATTCACGGCCCAAATACAAGTTGGCACTGTACTTAATTCTCCTGTAGGTTCCGTCATAAATTCAGAAGTCGGCATAATCTGGGGAGAAATAGTCAATAATACCCCATCTGGTGTACAATGGATAACTGCACTCAGTTTTTTCAATAGATTTAATCCTAAAAGATTCTCTCCACAATGCTCTGTTAAACGAAATGGACAATGTTCAGTAAAAGGCCCTATTGTCACTGCTACTGATTTTGACTCGGGGTTCATTACTGGGGTACCTGCAAACCCTACTGAGATATTCTGTCACCCTGACAGAGGTATGTCTGGAACCAAATGATGATCAATCGAGCAATTTTGTGCCCCCGTATCTAATAGGAACCTATGCTCTTCATTCCCGATCTTCATTTCTACGTAGGGTCCTTTCTGATTCGCGGGAATAGACACTGGTTCCGACCGCTGTCCTGGGCTGTCCTATTGGGGTAACAACACATCATCTGATGTGTAATCACCAATGTTATTATAGTATGCACCTGTCTGAGTATCAAAAATGTTCCTCCCTCTTCCTCTATTTCCCATTTGTGCACCTTGCTGATTTTGATTCTGTATATTTTGATTCGGAGCCTGGCCTTGATTTTGTGCACTATTCCCTTGATCATTCTGATGCTGATGCATATGATGTCTGTTATGACCATTTGTTCCTCTGTGCCCTCTATGAGGCCTTCTCTGACCATTTCCGCCTCTATTTTGTAAGTGCAGACATTGTGCCTGCCAGTGTCCTTCGTCCCTGCAATATGCACATTGGTTTAATCCCAAAGGCCCTCCATGCATACTCGAATTTCCCCTGTTCTGTGCATTTCCCCTTCCCCTGTTGTGTCCTGCTACCTGCTGGAGCAACACCCCTACTATCATCTGCAGCGCTTCTATTCTTATTCGCAAAGGATACTCATTACATATCTCATTTATCTCTGCTACCGAAGTCCTAGGACTTGACATCCATCTCATCGCTTCCCGCACACACACCTGCATTCTTCGTCTATCACCTATCTGTCCCAGTGGCGGCAAGGATCTCTGCGTATACAATCCTGACGCTTTCTTCCTGCCTCTCTCAATATTTTTTCTCTTATTCCCCGGTGTGGCGAATACTTCAGAATATTCTTCATCAAGTGTATTCTTCATTTCAAACAGTCTATCTACATGCTCTTTTATCTCCTCATCTCTCCCTCTACAATGGGCTAATGCATTCAAATCCAACAATCGTTGCGGTGGTAACTTTCCAATTAACTTTTTCCATTGTCCCGCCAAATATTCCCCCATGCATTCCAACAATACCTGCATTTCATTTTTCCTTCTGAAGTCACACAGTGACGCTAGCGTGGATCCCTCATCATGCTCGTCTATATATATCTACGCTTGTTCTTGCAGCTCGCGCTTTCTTTCCTTGCTGATCGCGCTACGAGTTACTCTTATACATTCATTCTGCTCAATTCCACTCATGGGAGGGGCAGTCGGAACAGTGGCTCCCTCTTGATCGGAAGGTGCGGAGGGGGCAGTGAGAGGGGGGCTCGTCTGTTGGGGCTGTGGTAATTGCAAAACACTCGGGCTGGCTGGCTAGTGGGCCTTGCAGTGTCTGATGCAGCCTGTGGTTGTGCTGGCGTTGGGAGGAGCTGAACAGCGGGAGGGGGTTGAGTGACAGCTATTGTCGTAGTCTGTTTCGTTTCACTCCTCGGGCCCTGTATTGTTTCCGTTTATCAATTCGTCTGATGTGCGTAGCTCTCTTTGTGGATATGTTTTTTCTATGTTTAATTCATCGCGCCGCCTTACCTTTCTCAAGCTGTTACTCCACTCCTCCTCCTCCTTCTCCTCAGCTTTGTCCATCTTTGACTTAATGCCTATGCGCATGTTTCTCTCTACTTCTGTATCTGAGCATTGCTTCCCTTTTCCAGTCCCTAAGGGTGTCAAGTGCCCCAGGGCGTGCTCTTTTACTTATCAACACCCTTTCCAGGTTATCTATACGTCCCATCTCAAAACTCCCATCAATCGGCCACTGAAGATTTTCCTGTTTTCTGGTTTGCTCATGCCAAGTCTCACACAACATTATCGCTCCCATACCATACTTTATGTACATCTCATAAGCCGGCGTTCCTCCCGGTGGTGCTTCCTGACCAGTTTCCAAAGATTGTTCACCGCAGCGGAAAAATCCCACTAACGTGGACAATACCCCAGGCATGTTTTAACCTTACCCTTGGCTAATCAAATTTACCCTGGGTGTTTGATTTTGTAAAATCAACTCTCAACCAATATCAGGATTACTTACAAATCGGGGTACGACTCACCTGATCAACCAATTTGTCTTTCCAAGACACAATTCGTCTGTATACTGACGCAACCAATGGCGACGTGTCTGCGTATCTCGCCTCTGCCGCGTTTCGGGACCCTCACCTCATTGTTCACTGGCTGGGGACGTCCATCAGGGATCAGCGGTGTGCAGATCTGCAGAAAGGATTCTCATCACTTACGCAGGGCGCCCCGAACACCTCTCGATCCCGGTTTGATCTCTCCCGTCCTCGCCGTTCCTGTCGCCTTCCTTATTTTGCAACGTATACGATGGAACAAGTGGGTAGGGGTCCCTATTCGGGTGCCATCTTGAAGGGGCCCCTGAGGGACCCTTGAATGTGGAAACAAGGCACAGTCACCACACACAAATAGATACGCCAAACACGAGGTTCTGTTCCCAAAATCTAGGGTTTATTGCAATACAAATAGTTCCAATTGGCCAAGTGGTCCCATGCCCCGCAACGTGTGTCTAACAGACCTTGGGGGACGCAAGCAAAAAAGAGTCGTACATCAGTTACATATATACAAAAGGAGCACCTTACAATCAGCAATGACACAATTGATGCCGCCCCCAATTCATTTCTCTTTGAATTAGAGGCGATGATTGACCATCATGACAAATATGACACTTCAGACCACCATATTTAGTAACAGGTTGCAATCTCCATTTTTACAGACACCTTTCTTTGTTTGCGAGAACACAGCGTTTCTGTTTTTCATAGGCAAGCTGTGCGTGGGAGACTGGCACATACCAGGCCTTCCTATCTCTAAGTTTTGATTCTCGCTCTAGAAGTCAGCCCGCTCTCCGGGGCCTCACTGGGCTCAGAAATGGGGGCCGTAAAGAAGATCATAATTCAACTCTTTAAATGCTAGTTTCGTACATTGCTATTCTTTCAGGAGACTCGCTGGCATTCGTGCACTGATTATATGCCTTGCTCCCTGTCTTCAAGGATACGTGAGGGAGGGAATCGAGCATTCCTGTCTGGCTCTCCAGTGTAATGTTTCAACATGTTTCTTAGCCTTGGACCAGTGAAGCAAAATAATACCTACAGCAAAGTAGTTTTACATGAGGCAAAGTGGCAACGTTAGAGAGAGCAGAGAGAGAAAACAAAATGGCGATTCTGGTCATCTTAAAATGGCTTCACTCTAGTTGAACTAATAGCTACGTAATAACTAATGACTAATGAATATATATTCTTACACTGTAAATGAGGTGGTTGGTCTTCGGCCAACCAATTATCATTCATTTCCGGACCCTCAAGGGGTGCTTCGTTTTTCTGGACTGACAGGTTCAGTCCTCTGGACCTCGTCGCCAATTGTTATGTTAGGCACTGATCAGACGAAGGCTTGAGTAGGTCATTGAAGGTATTTATTAAAATGAAGCAACACATAAACAACCCTGGCAGGAGGCTGTGCAACTGCCCTCCTTGACTTTGTGCTTCCCTCTCCCTTGGAATCCAGAACCCGCATCGGATGCGGGATCTGTGTTCCAATGTAACCAATAGTAAGGAAATACAAATATAGCTACTGTGATGTCAAATCACACAACATTCTACATTCTATATGAACTGAACACCATAATGAGAGATGCTCATCAAGACAAGTGCCTATCCGAGCAGATGCGCCAGCAAATAACTCTGCTGCTATGGAGCGCTCTGATGAAAACAGCATAATCAACAAGTTATAAAGGCACAAAGTGTCATAAGTGATGTAGATTAGATAGGTTACAGATCGGGTTGACTGGAAGGTGCAACCCTATACATATGCCGCCTGCTCCATAGGGGAGGCCAGGCCATTGGCCCTAGCTTCTCCTGTCTGTCTTCTTCCACGTAGGGTTCTTCTTGGTACGTTACTGGGCGTGAAGCTCCCAATTGGCAATTATAAGCACAAATCATAGCATTCCCTATCTATGGCTAAATGTGCACCTTGTACTGCAGACATGGGAGCAGAGGATACTTTCGAGGTCACGCTAACTTGCAAACCCCAGCTCAAACCCAGACGCGTTTGCGCCTTCCCAAATCTTCCCACCCTGGTTTTAGGTTTGTTACTTTTCCCACCTGGCACCTCACAGCTCAAGTTACAGGGGTCCTGGACATTGTGAACTCATCTTTCTGCTGTGATCTCCCTGATAGATTGGCAATCTAACAGTTTTATGGTCGGTGGTCTGGGGCTGGCTGGTACCTTGGAATGCTGGGATCTTGGAACGGGGGCATCTTTGCACTATAACTGGACTGGTGAAGGTCAGAGGCTTGTGCCCTCCTTCTCGTGGGATAACTGTTCATAGGGAGCTCTCGGCACCCCATCGTCTTGCAGGGCGCATTCCTTCTGGGTTTCAAGTGCCAATAGTATGAGACAATGCGAGGTTTATGAATTTCCATGGGTTTGGCCTTTCTCACTGCTGCCCAGGCTGCAACCCAACCCTGCATTCACATACGCATCTCTATGTTCTGTGCCTGGGCCTACTGTGTTGGCTTCAGCGCAGCGCCAGACCTCGATTTCAAGATGGCTGCTATATGCCTAGTGCAGTCTGTACTCACTCACATAATAATCTACCCATAATGCAGCTTCAATCAACACCCCCTGCCCCCTATAACCTCCCCCAAGCATCTACAACACACTCTTAGGCCTCTGCTACTATCAACACCTCTTGGGGGCCTGGCACAATCGTCCCCACTTCCCAACACTCTAGCCTCTTGCTTGTGTGCTTAATGCCTCGCTAAGTCCTTTACAGTAATGTTTCAACATTTATAATTTCTCATAATCAAACACTCCCCTCTTGTGATATCCTGCAGTATTGCATCTTCACAGAATTTAGGGAACACTAATGCCTCCACTATGTGGGCCATGTGTGCCATATAATCCAGCAAAGTGTTCCATCTATGTTTCTGTGGTCAAATGTGCTGGGAGTTCTATGGTTTGCATTACATTTGTAGCTCTTTCTACAAGCTTTGACCTTTTCTTTGTCTGCTGGGCAAGCCTTTGATGTTTCTAGTAGAAAACATTTGTTTTCATTCTTACATTTCTTATAACCAGGATTACTTTCTTTGGGATTCATGCATACTTTCCCCCTTAGTCAATAAAGAGACAGACACGCTACTTAATGCACTAGATGCCCTTAAATGTGCTGTCCTTCTCTTTTCCACTTCCAGACAGTATAGTCTCAAGGTCCTTCACTATTCTAAAATGTAGCTTGTATCAATTCTCAATCATGCATTTAATATTTATATTGTTATGATTATTTGTTAAAACAGGATAGGAGGAAATGTTTGACTTCTGTCCTGGGACTTCTTTGTTATATTCCAATGTCAATATCAATGGATTATGGTCAATCTCGCTTTTGTTTGCAGCCACAAAGATTGTAATCACTTTCCATTGTGATAGGAAGACCAAAAGATAATCTATTATATTTCTTGCTCTGCTGTTTTCAAACATAACAGGACCTGGGCTATCACCAATGAATCGGCCATTCACTGGAAGTAATACCCCTTGCAATAAGATTGTCCATATGTCCAAACCCTTGTATTTAAATATCAGATGGGAAAGTAACTTAAGTGCAATATCAAAATCATCATCTTCAGATAAATCCCCTATTAGTTCTGAGATATCACTTCATTTTTCATTTGGATGCAGTTATTTACTTATGATGACACAGAGGGCATGCTCATGCTATGCCCAGGCTAGGCTAGTAGCTTATTCCTACCTTGAAGTGAAACACACCATTGCATTATATTATGAGGTGCGTCATACATGAGACCAGAGGTAGCCCCCTTTATTCCATTCATATTTTCTCTTTATAACCACAAGATATCCTACTCATTTGAGGAACACCTAATCCAGACAGCTTTATTTAATGTAATTGTGCCCAAGCACATGTAGGCCCGGTTGGTCTCACAGTTAATTGCTTTTTTCCAAATTTGATCCCACTGTAACTGGTGCTTTCGATCAGGCAAGTCTGTTTCATTTTCTTTCTTTTTGTGGCCCTGAACAAAAAGGGTATGGGACACTGGAGCAATATGGGTACGGAATGTTTTTCTTTTTCCTGTGCTGGCATATGAATATCATCTGGAAGAGGCAGGTAGGTGGAGACGCGCACTCTCACAAGCAGCCCCTCTTATACTGTGATAATCTAGCAATTCGGTAATGGGAAGACTGCGGGAGTCAAGGGCATGAGCATGGCAAATTGGAGTAGGTACCAGGCAGTGTGGAGCTGGATTGTCTCTGTTTTCCCATGGGTTGTGATGAGCCAAGCAGCCGAGGAAAATGTCAGTTTTCTTTATCTTTGCTGGATGCTGGAGTAGCCACTGGTGGCTGGAAGGATTTCTTTCTCTTACTTCATCCCTGCATGTGGGGACAGGCACATCACAGACCTGCCAACTCATGTTGTGACTAGAATAGCATGAAGGACAATGGCTCCCTCTTGATTCCTTGCTTACCCATGCACTATTATCAGGATCCAGGATAGCACAGGACCTCAGCCCTTGTTAGAAATGCTTGAACACCTTAATGCTGCTTCACCTTGGCACCTGCCTTCCTATGGTACTTGGCAAATTGTGCAAGAAATGCCTGGGCATGATTTACAGCCTCTGAAAGGCAGGGTTCCAATCCTCCAAGTCCTCTAGGCACACACATCAGCAGATTCCTCTTTTATTAGGTAGTTCATGTCAGATCATTATTCTCTGTCACCAGGGCACGAGTGGTCATTAGGACAGAGGATATCCAGGGAACAAGTGCCTTACTAATAGCCACGGTATCACTGCCTCAGGACAGTTGAAAGGAGGCCATCACAAACACCAGGTAGTCCGTACATGCTGAAAATGGTGTTGATTTGTTTACTTGTTTCTCCCACAGGACTTATTATTACAGAAACTAATACAGAAAAAAAGAAAACGGAAAGTCGGAAAGTGTATGTAAGTGAAATACACCATCAAACAAAGAAAGTATGCATATTAGCTCTGCCACATGCTTTACAAATCTGTGTGTGTGTGTGTGTGTGTGTGTACACGTACGTACGTACACCGGGCATAAGGATTCCCTACACCTGCAAGGCAGACACTGTTAACCAATCACCGCAATGAGGCCGTAGAGGGGAGAGAGGCTCTGGGGGATTCTCCAAATAGCACCTCCAGGTGTCACACCAAGGAGAGACCCAGAGTCTCTCCATCCCCCTCAGCCAGACTCTCAGTAGTGGCGTGTCACAGTATCAAATGCCAAATATACAGTTGTATGTCTGAGGCAAATAGGGGAGGGTAGGGTCTAGGGACTAAATGGCTACTGGAAACAATGAGCAGCATTAATTAAGGAATCATAGGACACCGCCAATTGAAGTTGGGGTGCACAAAAACTGTGTCCTCACACCTCTACTGTTCTGACTTCATAGAAATAACCAGGCAAGAAAAAATTCCAAATTGGAAGCAAATGCGCAGAAATTGAATAATTAACATATTGACATTTTATTGTTCCAAATGATATTATAGCAATAGCAAACACTTTGATGAGCCTCTGGATGTAGTTTGAGTCCTTTTGCTAATTATTTAATCTAAAAGGCCATACCATTCATACTAAAAAATAATTCAATGGCATGTCAACATAGAACATTCTCTGAATAGAAGGGGTACTTGGGGTGCTCATTAACTAAACGCGAGCTAAGATTACAGAGAAGAATAGCTGCTACAATAAAGTTTGTAATAATGCTTGGAGCTAGGGCTATGTCTCCTACCCTAGATATACATAACGCCCAGTGGCAATCAACTGCACTATATGGTACAAAAGTATGGGGTAACTGCAGGGCAGATAAAAAGGAAACACCCAAAAAGTTTTAAAAAATTGTCGTATGGGCCATTTGGCCAGTACAAAAAATTTGAAGCCCAACATACCGAACATGTTTGGTATTATGTTTTTCGGGGGTTGCAGGATGGTCCCCCGCTTTCTTGACATTGGAAAGCAGGAGTCCAAAAAAGAAATTATCTAAAAAGAAAAAGGAACCCTGCGGCGTCAGATCTGACCCGCGTTAGAGGAACAGCACTGACGCTGCAAGGGTACAGGAGAAGCTGCGGCGGCCAGCGAAAAGTTATGTTGGAAGGGTTTGGTCTACAGCCAAATTTGGGTTGTTTTGCTGAAGTAAAAACTGCTTTGCAGCAAAATCGACTATGGTCAATTCCGCTGTGATTTGGAACATCTATTTCTGTACATATTCTAGATCTTTAAAAATTAAAGTTGGTCTCACAGGTATTGAATACACTGCCCTTTTCCAACTGGTGTTACACTGGCTTAGATTGTGGCTTTCAGAAAAATGGGTCACATAGAATGCACTTAAGTTGCACTAAGGTTTTGTAAATCTATTGAAGTGAGATATGAAGTTTGATTACCTACAATATCCTTAATTAAACATTTATAATATACTTGTCATACACTACTTATGTACTTACAATAAAAAAATTGTACTGTCTCAGGTACGTTGCTTTTTGGTGAAAAACCTTGTGAACCATCAGACCTGTTAATTCCTGTTTCTCCGACAATGCAGGAATAATCTGCTTATTTTCACATCCCATCATGATTTGGATGCTCAAAATGCATCATTAAAATGTAGTACATGATGACGGGGATAGCTCAGTGGCAAAGCTGTCTTGGAAGCAAGACAATGCTGCGCAACACAAGTTCGAATCCCAATCCTGTGCTTGGAAACCAATCCTTGGAATTAAGCATGCTATAAAATAACAATTGTAATTATATATGTACTGATAATCTATATCACACTTAAAATGCAAAGCATAATATTGCACAGCATGTTTGTCAATTCATTTCATGAAGTCAGGATGTTAGAGTTATTCTCTGGAATATTCTTTGTAAATCAAACAGTCCCTTTGCCGGAGTAGGTTACAAGTAAATCGTAATTATTACAGATAACATTTGCGATAATACCTCTAATATAAAATACCTATGTGTCAAGATCTGAGGACCACGTAGATTAGTATACCTCTGTCCCCAAGCACCAGTCAGAGACGCACAACAAACTTGCTGACCGGTTATTGGGGCCACAGGTGGCAGGAACAGAGAACACCGGATCCCAGATGGCTGAAAGAAAGGCACTGGGTTAGGTATGCAATGTACAGTGACTATGATAATGTATGATATAGAAGTGAAAGGCACCTACCCGTGGGAAGACCGAGGATGACTCTACTCCTAACTGTTCCCCCTGAGAGTGAGAGGAGATGGTAGAACCTCTAACAGGGTCCAGCTGAAGAGAACACTTGATGATGCACTTGATGCAAGCAGGATTCTTGGTTCTGGATTCTTGGTTTATAAAATGCCAACAAAAAAAAATACAAAAGGAAAAACACAATCCGTAGAGCGAGATCCAAGGGTAGCAGTAGTTCGGGTAAGCAGTCCTAAATAACCAAATCCAACAAGGGCAATCCAAATAGCATTCCAAAAACCACAAGCTCCAGAGGGTAATAGCAGTTCAGATAATCAGTCCTGAGTTACCAAATCCAACAAGGGCAATCCAATAGCAATCCAAAAGGTCGAAAAACGAGGTCCAGAAGTCCAGAGTTCAATATAGCACACACAGAATGCAAGAATTGCCACACACCCGTCAGGACAGCTGAGAAGTCTTTGAATGGAAGAAACAAGTTTCTTTTATGCCCTGACTTCTGGTCAAGTGATTCCTCATTGCTTGCCCCTGATTGCTGGGCTTGTGTCACGTGCTGGGCTTGCGTCACGTGACCGACGCGCGAACCCAGTTTGTGTGAAGCGTCACGCGTGCGGTCACGTGAGATGCCGAGAAATGGGGAGGTCCACCGTGACCACAAGCACCATTCCGCCCCCAACCGAGTCGGAATCAGCAGCGCCACGGCCGCTGCATCGCTGGGGGGCCAGCAGGGCGCCGAGCTGCCAAAGGCAATCGCGGTCTGCATCTAGGCATGGTAAAAGCCGGGTCGGCCCCCAGCGCGCTGCCACAGCGAGGTACATGTGATCGATTGCATGACACTATGTAATGAAAATTACTTTGTATTTTTATTGGCCAGGAAATATTCCAATCAATAATGAGAACTACTTTTTTACTACCCAAAAATCCTTTCGCTCACAACTTCCAAAAGTAGCGAGTAAAATACTTCCACCCCAACAGCTTAACTGGTGCCTGGTGAAGATAATTTATTTTCAAAATCAGGCAATATTTTCATTTCAAGGTGAAGTCCTCTGCAGTCTCTGGCTAGGGCCAAAAACTAGTCTTGCTCTGGTCCTTCTCTGCTCAACAGTGGACCCTTGACAACTGTGACCATGTTCCCAGTGAAGTGTGCTTCTCGTTTAGCTATGACCTTCAATAATAACAAAAAGGTTAAATGTCTGCTGTCAAATATACAATTAGGCATGAATTTCATGCAATTCTTGAGGTAATGTTTTGTTACAGTTCCTCAGGGATCGCACAGTACAGGTGATGAATTGCCCACATAGCCTAGATACACAGTATGTGAACTCGCAGTGGGGAAACATAAGACATGGAAGGTTTCAGCTCTCTCTCTGTCTCAGTGGTCCCAGGGAAGTGGAAAGCAGTGGGTCCCATACATCCCTCCCTTTACTGAACCCTTTGTTCTAAGTATTGGGGGAAATCTGGGAAGCACCACCCTGACAACCTCAGAGCAGCTCATAGCCTTGGCCAGATGGCCCCAAAAGGACAGATTTGCCGGTGCTCAGAATCTCCAACTCTTTCGACTGGCTCATGACACTGACTTCATAACACATAGTATGAAACTGTGGAAGAATACAGTCATTAAATGTTGAACTACTAGCCATTGGAGAGTGATAATGAACTCTTGGTGAGTAAGAAATTGAGTGTTGTGTGCATGTGGTGAGTTGAGAGGTGAATGACATTTTGTGCCTGAGTAGTAGCTTGCAACTTGATATTTGTACCCATGAAAAATACCAAATGACCAGATTGGTAAAATAAGGAGGCAGGTAACTGAGAATTGGCCTTCTCTGGCAAACACTGCTGCTAAAGTCCACCGCTGCCACTTATGAGTGGGTGGTAACGCAGAGGCAATTGTTGGACTAGCAGTGTGGATCCTTTCTACCTACACCTGGTTGGCATTCCCTTCAATAATTAAGGATATCAAATATACTGAGTTTGGAATTAAGTCCATCCTACCTAAACCTTCAGTGATATACTCACCTGGCAACCACGTAGCATTGCATTTCATGCAATAAAAACTTCAAAGTCAAAATTAAGAAAACTAAACAAACACAATAACAAACAAGAGTCATTACTGTGTTTTGGGATTTCTATCCTATAATCAATTTTAAATTTCCCTAATATATAATGCACAGTATTTTGTTTTTGAATTTATTCCGGTTATGAACTTCTTTTAAATGTATTTAGAAAAAAATCACTCTTAACGAGAAAATGCTAACGGCTTCGGATAGTCCTGACTGTAACCTTATCTTAACTTAATCTTATACCTGAAAAATGTCTGTTCCATGCCCAGGAAGTAGACTTCCTGGGTTTTCATATCACTCCTGGAGGACTAACTATGAATACCGCTAAGGTCCGTGCTGTTCTCGATTGGCCTGTTCCCAACACTCTCAGAGAACTACAGTCCTTCCTGGGGTCCACCAACTTTTATAGGTGATTTATCACAGGTTTTTCGGCCATCGCAGCCCCCCTTGTGACTGTCTTTTTTTAATATAATGGTTTTGTCCCGTTCCTGTGAGAAAAGGGACTGAAGACAACTCCATTGTTTGAAATGTTGATTCAATGAAAGCAATGGCAATGAAAGCAAATATTGTTTTAGACAGGGTATATCAGACGGATCTATCTGATCTCATCGAGAATTTATTCTCAAACACAATTTTAACTAATTAAATTATTTTAGGTACATTTCACCACGGATATATGTGGGGAAGTCCCCCAATACCTCTGTCACTGTAATTATTACCCTAACCATCGCCCCTACATATATTTGTCGTGAAGGTTGGTTAAATAAATGCGATTAAATCTTATTCGATAAAAACCTCTGCGCAGTAATCTATGTATACCGTGTCATTTAAAAAAGGAGGGTAACTGTGGTACTTGAAAGAGTGACCACTTTCGCAATCTTTACAATCACTTGCAATGCAATTAAACTCATGGAAAGGGGACATTATAAAAGTCTGTTGTAATTGGAGCAGCTTCTTAAAATCTTTTCAGTATAAGAGCTTTTATTTTAGATCTTATTTTGTAGATACTTAGCACATATAGTTTTCATTATTGTTACAACTATATATGGCTAGTCTGTAATAATAATGAGGTATCACTCTCATGCAGAGTGTTACTCGTCTAGATTAGTCGGGTGTTATTTGGCACATGTATAGATTACACTGGACCATATTAAAAACTGAGTGATACTTATTGAGTTGGAGATTACATTTCTCCAACCTAAGCAAGATTTTACAATTTCCATTTCAAGTAACATCGAACATATTCAGTGACAGTATACCATAAACCTTATCTCACATCTGTCATGTCCCCTGCCACGTATCCCCGTTCTCATAAACCCGGTTCCCCCTCAGGTGCCCATCTCCTCCCCTTCAGGTCCCCAGCACCTTTGCATACCCAACTGCAGCAGTTGAATGTCCGGACCCGGCACACCCGGAGGAGGGGCCTGGGTAGCCGTTCGGGATCATTGCGTCCCTTCCTCCATTGGCAGTTGCTGTGGCGGTTTCCGACGTTGTGTCATGGACACCAGCATCGTTTGGGTGCGCGGAGGTTTCTGCGTCATGTGACCAGGAAGTGACTCCCGTTGCCAACACAGACACGTGACACGGAGCACGTGTCACGTGACTCAAGCCATGTGTTCAGTCCTTACAGTCAAAAGGACCGAACAGACACGCAAAAAACGCTTCACAGCTGCTTCCTGCAAGTCCTGTTTGGCGTTTCGCTATCTTGGATTCCTGCACTTACTTTGACCACGGACTGTTATTACCGACTCCTTTGCCTCTCCTTGGATTTGTCGCTTGGTTTTGTCTCTCCTGGAACTTTCGACCCCTGGCCTTGTCACCTGATTATTGATTTTGGATTTTCCTGGAACTAACGCTATCTCCTGGCCCCTGACCTCGGACTGCTTATTGGATTACCTGCGGATCTTCCTGTTCTTGACTTCTGGCCATTGTTCCCTGCTGGTTCAGGTGTGTGCATTTCATCCAGAGTGCTCCTTAACTCCTGCCTGTCTTCTGCTGCCGCCTGTTATTTGCTGACCCCTGCCCCAGTATTCCACCCAGGGTTTCCATCCACCCCGATTAGGTAAGCCTTTTTTGTGGGTCTTCTCTACTGCCCTAATTGGATTGCATTGCCATTATCTAATATCATTGTTTGCCTTGTAGTGGTCTGGGGGACCTTCCGGCGTTCCTGGTTCCAGTTTTACGGCACTCTACACCTGTGGCCTCAAAGACTGCACGGGCAGTTATTTGTTATCTTCCCGTGTGGTACTTGGGGACGGAGGTTCTATAATCCGCACGACCATCAAGTCTGAACAACATCATCTGGAAGTTTTGATCCAAAGTGCAAGGGTATCCTGGCCCCCTTTCCTCAGCACAATCTGGCAGCATGGAAACAGACCCCTGAACCCATTACAGATGCCCCCCTTGATGGTAAGGCCCACTTGGAAGTTTTGACTATTGAGGTGCAGAGCCCACAGTAAATATATTTATTAAAAATTGCCCTAACACACCGCTGTGTATTTCCACTGCTGATCACCATTACACATGCTGGAAGCACGTGTTTTTGGGCAATTTACGGGCTGCAACATGGCCGCCCTCTTCCTCTGCATCGGAGTGCCTCAGAGATTTGCCTTGGCAACGCGGTCCTGTTGTGACTGATTGGCTGGCCGCAGTACTATTCTGCCAAATCAGAAGCCAGCAGACGAGGAAGCCGACCCCAGCACCAAGGCCCACACAAGTCCCTGTCCAGCACTGTGCTTTCTTTACCACACACCGAAGCGCAATGGTATCTTGGCTCCACCTCCCTCAGCGCAACCTGTCAGCATGGAAACGGATTCCTGAACCCATTATAGACTCAAGCGTTGATGGGCTTTTGGCTATTGAGGTGCAGAGCCCAGAGTAAATATGTTTATTACAGCTGCAGTGTTGCCTTAACACAGCGCTATGTATTTCCACTGCTGATCACCATCACATGTGCTGGAAGCATGAGTTTGTGGGCATTTAATGGGTTGCAACATGGCCGCCCTCTTCCTCGGCACAGTAGGGCCTCAGAAGGTTGCCTTGGCAACATTGTTGCATTGTGCCTGATTGGCTGGCTGCAGTACTAATGTGCTCAATCGGAAGCAGGCAGGCGTGGAAGCTGGCCCCTAGCACCAAAGCCCACACAAAGGCCCATGTCTGTGCCTGTCTGGGCCTTGGAGGGCTCACAGGGCCACCTCCTCCTTTCACCCCTGCAGCACCTCATGGAACAGCCACCTGGCATGCAGCCTGTCACCCCACAAACTTGAGCCTCTGAAACTCAAGAATACCTGTGAGTCATGAATGGACATTATCGCTTTTTCCACTAACCTAAAGAGCTGTTGAACCAAGGTGTGCCTATGCCTTTCTGCCTTCCTTGCCTTACATAATCCTTCTTTTCATTGCATTTCTGTGCCTCTTGTGCAAACTCGAATCCTGGTGTGTTTTTTATCATCTCTGCACCCCATTTTGCATTGCATTCTGTGCCTCTTGTGCAAATTCGAATCCTGGTGTGTTTTCTAACATCTCTGCACCACATTTTGCATTGCATTCTGTACCTCTTGTGCAAATCCGAATCCTGGTGTGTTTTTGAACTTATCTGCACCCATTTACATTTCTAAAATGCTGCCATTGCATCTGTTTTCTTGCTTTCCTTAGCTACTAGGCCACCTGGTGAGTTTGTGCTCGTACTGTGCTGTGCAGCCCCTCCTCTATCTTCCTCCTATCCTCCCCTACCTCTATTCACACTCACCGACTCCCCTATCTTTTCTAACTGCTATACTATCATCTATCTGCCCTCTCTTATGAAGTCTGGCAGAAAATAGCTTACAAAAACCTGTCCTACTTATCGCAGACACCTTTGTCAGCTCAACTTCCAGACTGATGGACTCATCATCTTATCTCTCCTCTCTCTCCTCTTCACCCATTAATGGTGGCACTAGATAGGAAGTACTCTTGGCGAACTTCTCATCATCCTGGTGTATCATTAATGTCTATCATAATGGCGCATTCTTGGCTCAGGGTCCTCAACCCAACCTCCTCCTCCTTGAACGGCATTTGCCATCCCTCATCAACTTCCTTCCCACACCTGCTACTCCTTCTTCCAATCTCTCTGTCCCCACTCCTCCGACTGGTGTACCGCACCCCTGTACCACTCATCAGAAAACCTTCAAAGGCTGTGACCTCTTGCATCTAGTCACACTTAATGGTCGCTCTGCTATCAAACACTCTGCAGACATCTGCCTCCTCCTTGAAGACCTGGACCTCGATATTCTCAGTCTTACCGAGACGTGGTTCAATGCCTGCTCAGTCACTGCTTTTGACTTGCTTCTCCCCAATGGTTTTAAGATCATCTCCATGCCATGTCCTAACTGCGCTGGCAGTAGGGTTGTTCTGATCTTCCCTGAGTGGATCCCTTCTTCCCTCATACCCACCCAGCCCTAATCTTCCTTCGAGAGTCTGGTTTGCAAACTGGCCATCTCTGCCACTTCCTCCCTGACCATTGCCACTATCTATAGGCCACCTGGCTCTACCAATCCTTTGGCTCTCTGAATGGGTTGATTTATCCTCCTCTATCCTCTCATCCACCTCTAAACTCCTTTTCCTTGGTGACTTCAGCATCCACCTTAATTTCTCAATCACGGCATCTACTCTCCAATCTCCCCTCTGGTCCTACCCACTTGGCTGGGCACACCCTCAATGCCATCATCCACACTGATCTCTTGCTCTCGACCCCACTCACCATCCCACTGTTCTGGTCAGACCATTCTCTCCTCTCCTCTCACCTGGGTCCTCTCTGCCGTCTGACTGCACCTCCCCCAGCCCTGCCAACCTCGTTCACGAATATCCATCCAATGAAACGAGTGTCAGCTGCTGCCTTTGCATCTACCTTCATCCCCTGTGCCACCCACTGCAGACTCAACCTCTGACTGCGCTCTCAGCAACCTCCATCTTGCCATTACTTACACTCTTGACATTCTTGCCCCAGTCATGAGGATCTGCCTGAAACATGCCTCCAAGAGTAACACCTGGTACGACTCTGATCTTGCAGCTCTAAAATGTAAGTGCAGAGGCTCAACCGCTGGCAAAACAGACTCTCCATTCGCTCCAAGAAAAGGGCCCAAATCCAAGCTTGCTTCTCTGGTGCATCCAACAACAGGGCTGAACTCTTTAAAATCTGCAAGGAACGAGCCAACCCTTCCGCAGTCTCAACCTCACCTCTTCCCTCCCAGGCCCTCTGCAATGCACTGTCCACACACCTCACTTCAAATACTCAGGACATCCAGAGCACCCTCCAATCCCCCCTCTCCCTTTCTCTCTTTGTTCTCTCCTATCACATCTGACAAGGTCACTAGAGGCGTCCGCTCTATGAAGTCTCTTCCAAACAGGTCGCCCCCTGTTCTTACAGAACTATTAAGGACAACATTGGCTCTCTTGCCCCTGGACTTGCTGCTTTCTGCAATCACTCTTTTTCTACTGGGTCTTTTCCCTCTTTCCTCAAGCACTCTCTTGTGTGCCCCCTCCTGAAAAAAACATCTGCAGACCCGTCCTGTCTGGCTAACTACAGCACCATCTCTATCACCCCATTCCTTGGGAAACTCTTGGAGACGCTTGTCTTCCCCCAACTGACCCAGCATACAGAGCTTGTTGGTTGCCTGAATGACCATCAATCTGGATTCCAAGCCTCCAGAGGCACGGAATCTGCTCTTCTGAACACTTGTGAAGAACAGCTTGCATCTCTTCATTCTAACGCTCCTCCCATTCTCATTTTACTTGATCTCTCCTTTGCATTTGACATGGCCAACCACTCCATCCTCATAAAACGGCTCCACAATACCCTAGTTATGTCAGAGCGGGTACTGGACTGGCTGACCTCCCTCCTCAATGATCTTCCCTCCCAGGTTATCCTGGGCTCTTTCCTCTCTTCCACCTCTATCTCCACCTGTGGCATCCCCCAGGGCTCCAACCTTTCTCCCTGACTCCTGAACATCTATCTTGCCCCGCTTGCACACCTAATGTCCACCTACTCCCCATACTTCCAGTATTATACAGATGACACATGACTCTTCTTCAAACTTCCCTTTGATCCTCTCCTTACCTCCTCCATCATTCTTGATAGTCTATCTGCCATACAGTCCTGGTGTGCCTCCAACGATCTCTGCCTCAATGCCAGCAAGACTGAGATCCTTCCAATTGGGGCTCCTGCTCCCTCTTTCTTCCCCTCACTCTGGCCACCCTCTATGGGTTTCCCCCCTTCTCCTTCCTCTGAAACCAAAAACCTTGGAGTCATCTTCGACTCCTCTCTTTCCTTTCTCCCTCACAACCAGGACCTTGCCAAGAAGGCCCACTTTCAACTCCACCTCCTCAAAGGAATCCTTCCTTTCCTCACTTTTCCCCCAGA
This sequence comes from Ambystoma mexicanum, assembly GCF_040938575.1. Taxonomy (NCBI): domain Eukaryota; kingdom Metazoa; phylum Chordata; class Amphibia; order Caudata; family Ambystomatidae; genus Ambystoma; species Ambystoma mexicanum. Next base: position 864,598,850 of record NC_090926.1, read on the forward strand.
AGCTCAATGTCCCTAGAGCTCTGGTACTCTCTAGGCTTGATTACTGCAATAGCCTCTTCCTTAATCTGCCCTCTTTCTCTCTACGTCCCCTCTAGCTAATCCAGAATAGGGCTGCAAGACTTACCCTTGGCCTCAAGCCCAAGGACCACACCTTTCCATCCCTACAAACTCTCCACTGGCTCCCGGTTGCTGAAAGGATCAAATTCAAATCCCTCTGCATCATCCATAAGGCTGTCTGGGGTGGGGGACCACACTATCTACAACTGGCTCTCACTACATACACTCCCTCCAGATCTTTACATTCATCTGGTACCAACTCTCTGCATGTCAAGCAATACGCTATACAGTGAGCTGGTGGCTCCTCAAGACTTTCCTGTTCACCTCCTCCTTCCCCCTACCTCCTTTGCTAGACCCCACAGTCGCTGAGATTGGTGACAAGGGCCCTTATGTGCCCACCTGGGTCCTGGCCACCCACCTCCAATTGCATTCAGCCTCCACCCACTCTCAGCAATAGCCTTAGGCGCCCACTGGTCTGTGCTATCACAGGCCTGCACTTATTTTTTGCCAGTTGACCACTCTCACCAAGTGATATCTGCCAGTCACTTAACAGTTTGCTACTTACTCCCTAGCACTTCCCTCCTCGTTACTCCTAGCGCTTACCCCCCCACCCCATCCCTCTCTCGCTCTGTACTTTCACGCTCTGATTGCTCACAAGCCTAGTAGGACCGTCTCTCTTTTTCATTGTTATATTTGCCTTTCATTCCCATGTGCCCTCCCTGTTGCCCTGTGGGTGCTTTGAAACACAATTTGCTTGATGTATAAGTGCCTTACAAATGCACAATACATAAATAAATAAATAAATAAATAAATAAATAAATAAAGGCTTATTGTCCAGGTTTTTGCAAAATTCAAATGCTCATAAAATATGACCTCTCTCAGAGTGCTTCTTCCTCCCCTTGCTTCATCACATTTAAATAATATGGCCTGGCCTGCAGAGGAATATAACATCTTTGTAGAAGTGTGGATGCGCACCGCCATGTGTCTTAGTCCTATTTCAAAAGATTACACATTTCAACAAATGTTTGAAAGAAACTTACAAACAGAAAGGGTTTCCTAGAAACAGATTCGCCTTTTGGAACACACACACAAAACTGCACATACTGTTGTATTTATTATTTTCAGTTTGTGATCTCCCTCACATGAGAATCGCATCATTTTCAGAGAACACCAGAAAACCAGTTCTGTTCAGCAAAAAAAATTTGACATATGCTTCCATTGCATATTGTTTACATCTATTTGCAATATCGACTAAGCCACACCAACAATGCATTGCATTGTGTATTTACAGATGTGGACGTGTGGCATGGCTTTCCTCTAATGTGCTCCTTAAAACATATAGACAGTCAATGTCCAATTCTCATATCCCTTCAATCATTCATGCATCTGGTTAGATTTTTTTTTTTTTAAATTAATTTTATTAATTTTAATCAAACAAAAAAGAAACCAACATACAACCAAACACGCAGTGCATTTTACAAAAAAAAAAAATCATATTAATGCTTAATCTTGGCCACTGCTTCCCCCCCCTCCCGCCCCCCATCATGAGCCTATCTGTTTATCGTTCTCCGTGTCCGCCGCAAGCGGCGGGGTCTCGCTTCCTGTAGATTCAGTCAGATCTTGTATTGTTCCAAACAATTCAGCTATGAGTGATTTCCATGCCATCAGGGTCCCCATCTCTTCTTCCCCCCTCTACAGTGTTCAACTCTTGCCATACTATCATTTCTGCCTCTGCCCATTTCTGTACCTCCTTCCACCATACCTCCACCCGTGGCTTGTGACAAGTCTTCCAACCCATGGCGATCCTCCGTTTGGCAAGCACATATGCTAGATCTTTCAATTTAGTAATATGTTTAAGTTTTGATGATCTGGGGTACCCTCCCAACAAGCAAGCCCAAGCTGTGTCTATCATCAGCGTGACCCGTTTCTCAGCTAACTTTTGTGCCACTTCACCCCAGAAACGCTCAAATACTGGGCATGACCAGAACATATGTGTCATATCCGCATTCTCCTCGTCACATTTGGGGCATGCATGTCGTCCAGCGTTTTCAAACTTGGATATCCTCAAGGGCGTCATATATGCTCTGTGCGTTATATATAGTTGTATTTGTTTAAGTCTAGCATTCCTTGACACCTTTTTATGGTATCCGAGCGCCCGTTCCCACATCCCATCCTCTATCGGGGTTCCCACCTCTGCCTCCCAGTCTAGCCTCAGCTGCGTCAGATCCTTCCCAACTTTAGACATCACCATCTCATATAGCCTGGAGATCTCATGCCCCCCATCTGATATATCATATATTATTTCTATGATGGCATCGGGTTCTTCTCCTAACACAGTGTCAGGCCACGTCTCCCGGATTCTCTGAACAATTCTGTGGTATGTAATGTATTGGCCCACATGCAATCCTGTCTCCTCCCCCAGGACCTCAAAATCCAAAATGGCCCCCATCTGCCAGACATCTCCTAGCGTCACCAGCCCCACAGATTCCCAATGGGGCCTGAGTGTAGCCCTCAATTGCATATCTTCCCCTGCCAACGCCACCAGCGGCACCTGCGGGGAGCAAGGAAATGGGTTCTCCATCATCCGGCACGCCCTACGCCACATCTGCCACCCAAGCATCATCATCCTGGGGCGCTCTCTCATTTCGGCCCTGGGCAACCAGATAATTTCCCTCAAGTAAAATGGGGTACAGTCATGTCCAACCAATCTAGATTCAGGGGTCACCTCGTCCGAAAGCCACTGACCCACATACTGCAGCTGACTTGCCACATAATACACCTCAAAATTGGGCAGTCTTATCCCCCCTTTTTCGTAAAAGTTCTGCAACTTCCACAGCGCCACTCTGTTCCGGGTACCATGCCACAAGAAATCCCTACACATACCGTTAAGCTTAGCAAAGAACTTCTTGGGTATCATGTATGGGACATTGCTAAAGTAATGCAAAAGCCTCGGCAGGACCACCATTTTTAGCATTGCACCCCGTCCCATCATAGCTAAGGGCAACTTAACCCAAAACTGCATACACTTCTCGATTTTCCTGAGTGCCACCTCAGTATTATGCTTATGCCCCTCCTCCACCGTATGATACACATCTATCCGATTTAAAAGGAAAAAGGCATAGCTCCTGGTATTGGTGCGAACAGTAGACCAACCACTCTTTCTTTCAATCGGCCTGCATTTCAGGACTACCCTAACACCAGTCCCAAACGTACGCAAACTATGGATAATATTAGAAACTGCTGTAATTTTTATGTCACAGGTAAAAAACAGTCACTAAAAATGCAGAGCAATTGGAGAACTGAGGGTTAAGGGAATTTTCATGGCTGTCTAACAGCTTGAAATCTGACGATTTTGCCTCTGAAAAATGTATTCGATCACCTGCGCCAACTACATAGGACCCTTCCAGTACTATGGCTTAGCCATTAACACATTTTGAGCCTGGCTATTGTAATGTTATGTCTGAACTACTGTAATATATTCCACATAGGTTTCACAAGAATAGTCCATGTGCAGCCTAAAGATAGCCTAAATGCAAGCAGTAAAGGTTGTCTATAGGCTGCAACACTTCACCCACATCAAACTGGTGCCGAAATCCCTCAACAAGCGTGGGAAAGCTCTCAATTAGTGGCCGTATACATGGTTAGAAAGGATCTCTATCACCACACCCCAGAAAAACGCTCAAATGTTTTCAAGCTGTATGTGAAAACAAGACATTTGAGACCTGCAATACACACCCTTGTTGGCTTCAACATTAAATACACAAAATGCGGTTGCAGATCCCTCCAGACACTCTCTGCCTCTTCATTTAAAGCTCTAAGAAGATTTACCGAAATTTTAGAGAACCTTAAAGTCACATCCCTTTTACACTGCCTATGGCCTAAAAGGAAAGTAAGTTCCCTTGATATCTATTGTCCAAATTCACCAATCCTACCATTGAGAACATTATGATTTGGGCTGTAACAGTAATTCAGGTGGCATTTCCAAAATACCAACATAAAAACATCTGCCAGGCTCAGCGTTTGAAGTTATTACTTCCGGCGGTATTCCAAAGAACACTGCTAGAGGTAAAGTCCCCCATCTGACTTTGTGTATTTTTATTCCTCCACCCCAAAGTCGGCGGCCCCAAAGATTTGTGCAAATTCTTGAACTGTATTGAAGGGTGCTTCACTAGTCGATTCACATTACGTGCATTGGACAATTGTAAGGGGGTGAGAGGTGGGACTGTCTGAAGCCCCATTCTAATCATCTTAACCATTTCATGCTGAAAACTCAAAAATAACGAAAATTCCCCTTTGTGCATTAAAAAAAACTGTATACAATGGAAATGGGTAGAACAGGTTTTTAAAAACAGATTCATAGAGTGGTGGTATGGCAGTGGTGGTAATCTCCTATGGCTGTACTTCCTGAAATTACCCCCATAGTCTTGGACATTCCTCACCACCAAGGCAACTCGCGGTAATCCAAAGAATGTTTCCCCAACATCCTTTTACCCAGCGGTTGAGGTGAATTCTGAAGGACAAACTAGCTAGACAATCTACATGTCAAAGACTACGAATGAATCCAACTCTGTGGTTGATGGACAACCCCATAAGTATTACTTTCCTCTGTATACATAACTTATTTTTTTATTTATTACATTTGTAAAGCGCCTAAGCCCGGGGCCATTAAGATAATGGTAGAAATAACAAAATGACACTTTTACCTTTTACCTCGAGCCCTCCTCTCTGTCCTTTAGAAAACTATTTAAGAGCTCTCTGTCCATTTAAGAAACATGGGGTTTCTTTCTCAGCATTTACTGGATGGTTCATTTAAGTAGTCAAGCAACAAAAATGTTAATACTACCTTGAACCCTTCAAACATATAAGGCGCAGCTCCTCCCTACTGATGAGGTCCAACCAGACCGAAACACGTGTCTGGGGATGCTGTTGGTACTCTTGTTCAGAGGAGAATTGCCTAGCATTTTGGTGCTGGACTGCCCCAGGGCAGGACAAAGACTGATATGTTTAGGATATTTCTTCTCTGTGAAAGATAGTGAGCTAAAGACTCTGGGTAAGTCCCTCGTAACCAGGACTAATGTCTGGCAGAGGGACTCCCAGGACCCCCCCTTGTCAATCATCACAGAGGAAGGCTGACTGGGTACAGTGCTGCTGTAAGGTAAGATCAGTTGTTAGAGTAATGCTCACATTAAGTGATTTTCTTTTTTCTTCTAATACTAATACTTGTTGTTATAAAGTGCTTTATGCCAGTTTTCTCCTGCTTCTAAGTGTTATAACTATATGTACCCAATTTAATCATACTCAGTTTATCATATTGACCACCTTAAAAAGTTGTCCTTCCCTCCCACCCCCAATATCTTGAATTGATAAAAGAGCAGTACCAAATTGGAATGGCGGGAGGTTGAATGAGAGACTATAAATATCCCAATACTTCAGAGCACAGGTATTCGAGGAAAACAAATAGAAAATAGTTTCAAACTCACAATTATTTTCCAAACAATGTTTAGGTTACTTGCTTCTTTGCACATTTCTAAAATGAAGACATGTCTTTCAAAATCGTAATAACAGTTTGCCTGTTGTGAAATCATTTACCGGGAGTAGAGCATCATGGGCCTAGCCAAGTAAAGCTAATTAGCTGGTAAAACATTCTTAATAATATACTTAGTCCTAGCTAACAAGTTCTTCCATGCCCTCTTTTCATCAAGTTTATGGATATGCTTCGCAACAGATTTGTATAACGGTTAGAACAATGATTTCAAAGAAAAAGACTCATTTAAGTGAAAATACAAAACTACTTTAGGCAAAAAGGAAGGGTCACTCACACTCCTGTCAATATCAATAGTGATGTATGCCCAGGAATGTACCTCAAAACGGTTGAGAGGTAGACATTTATTGAAGACATCTGTTTGCCAGAACTTCCCAAAAAATAAATACTAAAAACATGTATCAAATGACCCATTAAGAGGTTAAAAGAGAAAAAGTTAAACCACAAAATAAAGTCATTTTCCAAATTGCATTGTGTGTTTTTCATGAGCACTTTTCTGGCATTGCCAAACATTTCAGAGAATCATACGAGCGGTCCACATTTTAAAATGGTAATAGATCCGCAACCATAGTGCAAGGCTAAAGCGCTGCACATAGGATGTGCCACCTGACCACAACCTTACATGCACTGACCAATCCTTGACAATGATCCCTTACTGTGGCCATGTGGGTAGTATGGAGTGAACCAGGCGTGTGAGTAAGAACATCTCCCAATGATCTGAATGATTTCTAGATGTGAGAAGTGACTGGGCCAGTGAGCGGGGTCCAGGGAGAAGACATTTGCCCCAATTTGCACTATTTTGACATCAGCATCTCTCAAAACAATAAGGTTAATGCCAGACAGCAAAAAGACCCAGGTAAGGAACTACTAACGGGTGGAAGGGCGGTGGAAATGCAGACTTAGACAGGCCCTCTACTGTTCCTCTGAACCCTAAACTGGTGGGACATTGGACATCTGAGTCTAACTCTGAATCTCCATGTCACTGTCTCACAGTGTGGCCAGAATTGCAGTGCACGGTGGGCCTGCACCATATGCATGTTAACGGGGACACATGGTCCCCTTAAACTGAGGCGCATACATTTAAATTATAGCATTTGGTTTTGCACAGTCCTGCAACCAGTTTGAAGTCTGAGCTTTTATTGGCTATCTTCTTTGCATTGTATGTTTTTTCTCACACATGTTGTTTCTGTTCAGAGTGCTATCCTTGTTACACCAGAAAATACAAAATAAGTACAAAATACAGATGTGTATATATATTGGATTTACAAAGCGCAAACCTAGATGAAAAGCAACAGAGCACTGTACAAAGCAGAAGGGTTCTGGGGTACAAGTAGAGTTCAGGGGCAGTAGAGAAGCTGGGATGGGTAGGGAGATCAGATTAGGGAGGGAGCTCTGGAGGGAGAGAAGTAGGGTTGAGCGGCACAATCTGCGATTGGGAAGATGCTTTTTGAAGAGTAGGATCTTCAGGTCTTTAGTGAATTGTAGCACTGAGGAAGCCATTCTTATCTACATTGGTAACTTGTACAAGAGACAGGGTACATAGAAGGAACAGGACTGTTTCCTTACGAGTTGTGCCTGTGGTAAATGTAATCTAGGACACGCAGGCCATTTGAAATTATTTTTGCCCATTCTCGCGCCTCAGCATACTTGTTGATTATATTTTTACACTATGTATTTATTTATCAGGTATTAATCACAGGCTTTACTTTGAACATTAACCTGTATTTTTTATTATTAACAGTTTTTTTAAAATGGATTATGACTTTTTTTTTTTGAATTTGTAACAGAAAATAAATTGATTCCTTTTTCTCTCTAGACTCCGTAGTTTGTGATCTCTTGTAGTAATGATCTCTAAGACTCAGTCCTTATTTCGCATTTTGTTTATGGTTTAACTGGGTTGTTCGTAGTGTTTCTGAACTCTGGTGTCCATACAATCAAAAGAAGGTGTCCCCATTTTAGGCCTTTCTCCCTCTTTCCAGGTGTGCCAAATCCAGGTGTTACTGCATTTACTGTTGTAGAGAGTATTGTGCCCCTCATTTCAGGGCTTTTTCTCTCTATCCAGGTGTCCCATATCCATGTGTCACTGTATTTACTGTTGTACACTCACTATTGTGCCCACATTTCAGGTCTTTCTTCACCTGTGCAGGTGTCCCAAGTTCGGGTTTCGCTGCATTTACTGTTGTACACTCACTGTTGTGCACCCATTTTAGGCCATCTTCCCCCTATCCAGGTGTCCCGGGCCTGGGTGTTGCTGCATTTGCTGTTGTGCCCCCATTTTGGCCCTTTCTCCCTGTATCCAGGTGTCCCCAAATCTAGGTGTTACTGCACTTACTGTTGTGTCCCCATTCCAGGCCGTTCTCCCTCTATCCAGGTGTTCCTGGGCCTGGGTGTTGCTGCATTTGTCCCCCATTTTGGACCTTTCTTCCTCTCTACCGGCATCCCAAATCTAGGTGTTTCTGCATCTGCTGCTCTGCCCCACTTTAGGTCCAGCTGTCCCAGATCTGAGGGTTACTGCATTGTCATTGCATACCCATACTGGGCCCTTCCCCCTCTCTCCAGGTGTCCCAAATCTAGGTCTTACTAGATCCAAGATTACCACACTGCAGTCAGCAATATCTGGTATCTAGGCCAACTGTGTTTGTAATTCTAAGCTATACCTGGCATTGCTGCTGTGTCCTCAATCTGAGTTTCTCTCCCCCTGGCCAGGCATCCAAAATCTAGGTGCTACCTGACATTGCTGCTATGTTCTCAACCTGAGCTTCTCTACCCCTTGCCAGGCATCCCAAATTTAGGTGCTACCACATTCTCTGCTGTGTCCTCGCTCGGGGACTCTCTCCCACCTGCTAGGCATCCCAAAGCTAGGTATCAACGCTTTTATGATTCTGACAGCCATCCTAGGCTCCCACCCACTTACCAGGCATCACCAAGCTAAGTACTGCTGATGTGCCCCTGCATGGGCAGCCCACAACCCCTAAAAGCTAAGGTACAGGTGCCTTTTCTGAGTAATCACTGTGTCTCGAGCCAAGACAATTGCACCAACCACGGGCTTCGCATAACCCAGCACTCCCACCTAGCACAACGATCCACAATCTAGGTTGTGGCCGCACCATTGGCAGTGCCCCCATACCAACGCCCCCCCATGCTGCACGCAAACCACCTGGTCTTTACCAACTCAACGGCTAACTAGCCACACAACCCGCCTCCTTTCTACAACATCAACCAAAGGACCCCAAAGATAAACACATAAAAAAGAAAAAAAAAGAAAAAAACACATCGGAGTCAGAAAGGAAATACCTACAAACGAATGAACCACAAGGGTTTACTAGCCCTGGTTCATAAAACCAAAACCAAAAGGACCCCAAGATAAACACCAAAAAACAAACAGAAAAAACAAAGGAAACATCATTAAACACCCAAATCATGAGGATCTTCAACCCCTGGTTTAAACAACCACAATAACGCCAACTCATTAAACTAATAGATTCCAAAGGCCAGCAATATGCCATGGCACAGAACGGGACCATAAGAGAGAAAACCAGGAGAAAGAAAATGGAACTACACAATAGCACCTCGCCAATAAGCACAGACACAACAACAGAACACACACCCATAAGCATGACAGAAATTACAACAAACTTCAAGAGAAGGGAAAAATCTTTATACCTAACACCATACCCCACGAAGGACCACCAACCAGGACAAATCACAAGCACCAACTATGCTAGGCACCACAGCAAGATACCAGGACTGCACAGAAAAATACAAGAAACACCCAGAAGGAACAAGAGGGAAAACAATACCCTCACTCTATATATCACCAAAACTCTAGGGCGCATACAACAACTGCAACGAGATACAGAAGCGGAACTGGAAGAAGTCAGGAAGCCAAAACGAAACCTATCAGATCAACTCAATGACGAAACAGACCGTACTGAGCACACCTCATATCCTGAGAGCAACACGGCAACCTGCCATTAAGACCACCATAAGACGAAACCAAGAACCAGACAAAGCACTGCGAAACAAATACAATGCAATCTAATCAACGCAAGATCAATGTCCAAACATGCTACATAGATCTACATAGATCTACGATCTACTCTACGATGGTGGAATAGACATCCTATTCGTCACAGAAACCTGGTTAGACGACAACTACAAAGTCACAGTACACAGTTGCCTACCCGACAACTTCAAATGCATACAGGTAAACAGAAAAGGAAAAAGAGGAGGAGGACTTGCAATAGCCTACAAAGGATTCCTGAAAATAAAAACAGACGACCCGCTAAACATCAGAAACTGCGAATCCTTTGCCCTTCACCCAACAGCTAACTCAAATATGAACCTCACATTCATACTCATCTATAGACCACCAACCGAAGTGCTCCGGAAGTGTGGCTGTTGGGCTGGGAGCTCTTGGACTGGTGATTCCTGCAACTGGTCTGCGACTACCCTGAAACTGCACGGCGTCGGCAAGAGGAAGCTTGCACTGCCGTGAAACGCGCTGCTGAAAGAGCCCGCGTTGCTGTGTGACTGTTTACACTCTATTTGGAATTCACTTAGCCCTGCCCAGATTGCTCCGCCTCCTGTCTCCCGCCTCCCGCCCGCTCTCCTCCCTCAGCCTCTTCCTCAAAAGCACTGGTGCACGTGCATCTCGCGCGCGCTTCCGAAGTGCTCCAGAAGTGTGGCTGTTGGGCTGGGAGCTCTTGGACTGGTGATTCCTGCAACTGGTCTGCGACTACCCTGAAACTGCACGGCGTTGGCAAGAGGAAGCTTGCACTGCCGTGAAACGCGCTGCTGAAAGAGCCCGCGTTGCTGTGTGACTGTTTACACTCTATTTGGAATTCACTTAGGTGACTATTGTTAACTTGCAAAACCGTGGGTTTTGCCGTGGGTTTTGCTGTGTCCTGTTGAGCCGTGAGGGTGTAACCCACTCCCTATTCTCTTTCCTTTCTCCCAGCCCTGCCCAGATTGCTCCGCCTCCTGTCTCCCGCCTCCCGCCCGCTCTCCTCCCTCAGCCTCTTCCTCAAAAGCACTGGTGCATGCGCATCTCGCGCGCGCATCCGAAGTGCTTCGGAAGTGTGGCTGTTGGGCTGTTCGGCGGAGCGGCGGAAGTAAGGAGCCCCCCTTTTTCTATCTAACAAGTAAAACCCGTGTGCATTGAGCAACGGGATAGTTAACATTAATATTCCAAAGCATATGACTAACCTGCGGGGCTGTTAAGAGCATTGTGTTCCAATTCATTGTCTTCTTCCATTTTTCCTTTCTGTAAATAAGCAATATACTACTATCTTTTGTGCTTGCTTAGGAATGGTGAATGGGTTGAGAAGTGGTAGGAAACTGAATGATTTACAAAGCAGTGCAATGTCCAGTAATACTGATCATGAGACTAAGCCTGTACTATCTGCTGCACCATTACTCGAGTCTCCTGCTATGTCATCAGTGGTCATAAGACTAGATGCTGAAGAACAAATAGGTGTAACCTCAATTATTCCACCTTTAGATGTAAGACTTGGGACTCTGGAAGAAATGGGTATTACCTCTAAGTTTAACGTGCGCATCCTGATACATTGTCCCAATCATGATACTGATAGTACTTTAAAAAACAAGAAATTTATGTTAAAGGACCTAAACAACAGTAACCAAATGGGCCTTTCACAATCTACTCTGTCACAAACTTGCGACAATGGTATGTATAGTCCTACCAATGTAATTAATAACGATGATACGGTTGATTGTTCATTGATGGGCCCGACAATTGAGGCAGAACTCGGTAAACGTATACGTCTCTCTCTTGGCCCTTCCACGCCAGTTAATCAACGACTGGTTGGACGCGAGGACGTATTTATGTTGACCACTCCTGCAAAAAAAAATAAAAAAAAAATAACAATAACACTCTACCTAATTATAACTCTGATGTTCTGGGTGGTGAAAAGTCCAAATTGGTATGGGAAACTGATTATATTTCAGATGCATCACTTGTCAAACCCATGGTAAATTCCCAAAATGCAAAGAGTGCTCAAATTGCACTCAATGAACGAATGACCATAGACATTCAGGAATTTCAATCAAGCCTGAATGATAGAGATAAGGAAATCTCTGATAACGAGGTCCACTCAGAGAATATTACTCTTAATGTACCATCATTAAGTCCTGATTTCCCGTTATTGGCGAGAATCTTGGACCTACTTGATAAAGGGCATGAGCGCTCGCATTACGAGATTGGCATCATGAGAACAGCAATTGGTGAACTCACAAATAAAACTAACAGAATTGAAGGTCTTTTGTTTGCATGTGATGCTGTGGCCACTCTATCTGAAAGACATACTACCAGGAAGATCATGATTGATAGTGCTAACCAATTTGATAGGATTTTTGGTATCTCACAAAAACAAACACCATCCTTTGCCAGTGTGTTGACACCAATTACCCAACACTCTACTTATACACATACTGAAGGGAACGATGAAGAGATATCCAAAGTGTTAACTTCTGTTAAAAGGATTGAATGTCATCTGGAGCAATTGAAGGTTGACTTTAGCTTTATACCTTTGTTGAGACAGATCCCTATTCGTGCAGAGGAGGTGAGTGACAATGTTATAGAACTAAATAGTCCCTCCCCTCTGACTGACCTGATTAGTCCCTCCCCTCTGACTGACCTGATTGATCTTTCTGAAGAGTGTCTAGTCAGTAATTCACCTATTCAACTTGATCAAAAAGAAAATGATGCCCTACCTAAGCATAAGACCGTTCTAACTCATAAAGAAAAGAGACTAGCTGGGAGGGCAATGAAAAGGAGGGCTAAAGCATTGGCACTGACAAAAAAACAAGCAAGGGCAGCGTCAACTGACTCACCAAAAATTCCGACTAGTATGTTAGACAATGAGGTAGTCATTGATAATGAGGTGGTCATTGACCTCTCTCAGTTAGATGATGAATCAAAAGCTTTATTGGACTTAAATCGTCCTAACACTAACCAGGAATTGAATAAGACAACCAATAAAATAGGGTCTAAAAAGAATGATAGCAAGACCACCACTGGAAAAGGGGGGATAAAGGATTGCAAAAATATAACACCAAATAGTCCAATCCAACTTGGTATCCTGACTGGGGGGTCACAGCTGTCTCTCTCTCAGTTTTACCCTATTTCTCATAAGCAAACTTCCTGTAACAAAAGCAAAATGATTAAAACAGAAACAAGTGAAACTGAGCTGAAGACAGTGGATGTAGGTACAGTTGCTAAATTTTCAGGTGATGAGCCATTGTCACATCCCGGGTAAATTGGAGACTACCATGGCGTTTGTCTGAGCGCTACCCGACACGCAGAACCCTTTGAGACTACAATTCCCACAACTCCCGCTACTTGTAGTCACGTGACACGCGCACTATGTTGTTGTGCTTCCTTCATTGTGGACGGTATTTAAATGCCGGCTATTCGGAGATCAGGTGCTCCTAAACTGTTGTTAGTTACGAGCTTCTGTTCCCGGACTCCTGTTTAATTCTTGACTACCCGGCGCTCGAATCAAGTTGTTGTCTCTGCCTTGCCCTTGTCTGCCTCCCGACGCCTGCCTCCCTCGATTGTCCCCCTTGGATTATATGAACCCGGCTTACTCCTTATTGACCTCCCATTTCTGAATCCATTAGTTTTGGCGACCTGATAACCCAAACATTTCTGTAAGGGAACTAGCGTGAGGTGAACGCTCGCTTCCCTGGTCATTTCATTTCTTTTCTTGTCCGCTACTTTACTTTGAACACTCTTGGAATGCTTTGCTGCCTTACACGGAACACTTTTGGAACACTTTGCTGCCTTAACTCTGGATTGCTTTGAACACATTTTGGGACGCTCTGCTGCTTTAACTCTGGATTGCTTTGAACACTTTTTGGGACGCTCTGCTGCTTTAACTCTGGATTGCCTTGAACACCTTTTGGGACGCTTTGCTGTTTTTGAACATTGGATTGCTCCTGGGCACCTTTTGGACGCTTTGCTGCTTTAACCTTGGTGTTCCTAGGATAGGGGCACACCTTCCCTTCACCATACATCCTCCTTGTCTCTGCATTTCGATACTAGTAGGTTACTGGTATATTCTCTCTACGGAGCAGGTAAGAGTGGGTAATTGTGGGCGGTGTTGGCTGTTTGTTTTCCGGCACTACTTGGCTGCATTTCCTGAACAATTGTTTTGTTCTTTGTCCCTCTAGCTCTGACGATTCTGCTCCTGCCTTTTCACTCAAGCCCCCGGCCTGCCAGGTGTATTGATCCCTGTAGGCTGAGCTCTTGGGGGGGAAGTCTTTGGCACATCACCATCAAGATTTCATATTCCCTGAGTGAAGGTAACTTCCCCAAAAGAGTGGGGAGGTATTATCTGCAACGACCAGAAAACAATCCCTGAGTTGTGACAGCCATGGATGATGGGTGTGCTGGGAAATGATCCAGCAAAACCAAAACGGTTAACGCCCAATATGAATGCGTTACCTATTATCAATGAAGTGTCATCTAGTAATACTGTGAAACACAATGGTCAGGCCTCTGGGTTACCTATGAACATGATGCTCCCGCCTATAGATGGTATAACAACTGACTTAAATGCTAAACAAAATGATATCATTCATGACTTTGATCTTAATAAAGACCCACCTTTTATATTGGGTTGGGAAAGTGATCCAAAAATCAATACTAGACATAACTTGAATCGCTCTTCACTTTTGAAAGCTTTCCATACCATCCCTTGTCTGAGAACAATTGGTTCGGAGGATATTGACTGGGTTAGATTGGCTACTATTCAGAGTGATAGGATGACCTGCGGATTTTATTCTAGGCTGATTATGAAACTGGTTTGGGAACAAAGAGAAAATTTTGCATATGTAGGCCTAACTCCCTGCCTTCTATACTCTGAATCAGAGGCAAAAAGCTTTTTGGAAAAACCGGTTGCTATTACTGCTATAGTAAATCAAAACATGGAGCAGATACAACCAACTTACATTAATGAAGAGTTTGTAAAACAGATATTGGCTATGGCTGCAACCCTGTCGGGGTATAATAACCAGAGTACAGTAGTGACTGCACCCACCTTGGCTGCACCATCCTAGTCCTACGCAGCATGATCAACCCTTTGAATGCTTTTCCTGGAACAGCTGCGGATTAGCTAACTTTAATAGATGGTGGGGTACAGTGGATGTTAAGGCTTATCCCGCTGTTATCCTACTCCAGGAAACTATGCATTTGACTCACTTTAATCTGCAAGGATATGATTGTTATACTCAGCCTGCGTTAAGAGGGGAGAAGGGCCGACCGTCAGGGGGGCTAGCAATCCTTGTTCACAATGCTTGTAGATTCATTACGAAATGTATATATAAGGATGCATTTGTACTAGCTGTTGAATTAACTACAGGTACACCATGTAAAAACTCCTTTCTAATCATGTGTGTATACTGGAATAGGAGTAAGATAACGTTTATTGAAGCTTGTAGAATACTTGATGCAATTCTTGAAGATGCATTTGCCCGTCAAACACATTTGGGTGTTGTGGTTGGCGGTGACTTTAATTCCTCCTGTCTGTAGGATGACATGTGTATGGGGCGGAATTTATTAAATGCTAATAACACCATAAAGAACGGTAAACAATGGTTGACTTCT
Source organism: Ambystoma mexicanum (assembly GCF_040938575.1). NCBI lineage: Eukaryota > Metazoa > Chordata > Amphibia > Caudata > Ambystomatidae > Ambystoma > Ambystoma mexicanum. The sequence goes on from NC_090926.1 coordinate 864,614,080, forward strand.
TCCAAAACTGGGATATTCAGGTAGTCCCCACTGATGAAAAAGGTCCTGTTCACACATGGTCAAGAGGAGGGTTGTATTCACACATTGATCATTTCTTTCAATCCTCGTCTTTACAGAATTCCCATGACTTAATTAATATAAAAAAGTTGGGTTTTAGTGATCACCATGCAATCTCATTGAAAGTGAGAATAGACAGTGGGTTCTTTGAATCCAACAAGGTATTGACGTTAGTTGAAAATGATTGTGTTGGCCTTTCTGTAAGATGGAATCCATCTATCTGCCATCAGCTGACAATGAGAATGAAAGCTGATCCGGCGATGAACAGGGTTGTGACTGACTTATGTCTGGATCCCAAGTAGTGTCGATACATTATTAGTTGAAAGGATTGATTATCATCTTTTTTCGATGTTAAGGAAAAAAAACTTGATCACGTGCAAAAAACATCATTTACATGTCTTTAATATTGAAGTTTTCCGTTTAAAGCAGAATAAGAACTATAAGATTCGACAACTCGCGAAATTGGTACTTGAACCGCATGACTACTATTATTTAAAAAACAACATTCTCCATAGTTATAAAACTGCGGTGAATAATCTAAGAATAAAACTCTACCTAGAAGATAATCGTAATATGATGCATAATTTGCTCAAGAGTGATACACGGAAAATATGGTCAATATTGAGGACATTGAATGCCTGCAATGATGGTCCAATGGAAAATGGTATATCAGCTGACGTATGGATTCATTTCATCAGATCAAAATATGATATGCCGAATCAATTCCTAAACTATCCCAGATTTGACATTGGTAAGGACATACCTACAACTTCATCTTGGGGACATGAAGACATATCCAGGGCTATTATGAAGCTAAATCCTTCGAGGGCTACTGGGCCTGATGGCATTCCTGCATGCCTTTATAGATCTGATACTGATCTATGGGCAATAATTTTAAAGTATCGATTTGATGACATCTTTTTTTTACAAGAGATACCAAAATCATGGTGCTCTGCTATTGTCATTCCTATTCATAAAAAAGGTCCAATAGATGACCCTCTCAACTTTAGACCTATTGCTTTAACAGACTCCTCTTCTAAGGTTTTCTGTCTATTAATTCTCGAAGAACTTCAGGAATTTATGACTAAGAATTCTGTATTGTCAAATTATCAGACTGGGTTCAGACGTCGCATGGGCTGTTCCTTAAATGCCACCCTAATATCCCATATTCAATTGAATTCAAAACACCATCGTTTAGGAGCTGTCTATATTGCAGCGTTAGATCTAAGCTCTGCATTCGAAACGGTATTACGAGATTTATTATGGGCTAAGATGCTAGCGATGGGCTTCCCACGTCATTTGGTAGCGCTCATTGGCCCTCATTACGACCCTGGCGGAAAGCGAAAAACGATGGCGGAAATGCAATACCGCCATCGAATAGCGCTCGGTGCGACTATGACCCGTCACCGTAAAGTACGATGCCATTAGCGACACCGTAGTGAACGCCAACGCTAACTGCACCAAGTACGCGCGCGCGCGCCATGCCAAACCGTAATTAGCACCATGGCGCAAGGGTACGCGAATTCCGACCCTAGCGGACATGTACCTAACACCATCAAGCACGGCGGAAAGTACCATTCCGCCATGGTGAGAAGTACGGCATCGCGAATCAACCGTAAACGGCCCCACTGAGTGCCTGTACACCGCTCCCTGGCCACATAGTACAACTCCCCGTAGGTGCAACAAAGTCACAATGCAACCAGTGAAATGTACAAGTCACCCATGCATGCCAACGAACAAAAGAATCACAAGAGGGGCCAATGGGAGCTGCAGGGCACAGATGGCACGAATACAGAAGCTATACCAATGGACATGACCCCAGTCTCCCACCAAGAAACGCACGCAAACACAGGCACCTGTGACCAGCAACATTCCGATAATCACATCATTCCACCAATCCACCTGGCTGACCGGCATCTGTTACACAAAACCTAATCCCCCGCCCCTGAGCATGACATCATCCAAACAGTCATATTGGCAGCCCTCACCCCTGACCTCACTGGGCTTCGTAGGCAAACGCGCCCAGCACAGTACCACGCAACTATACTCCGAAGCTGGAACCCAATGCAGATCTCCTCACAATACATCGCTCCCCAAATAGGAATATGCCACATCACTTGCAAAGAAGAACGCTACACGGCCCATATCAGAATAGAAATTTAATGCACAACAAATTCACCAAGCCCATACAGCCATTAGGCCATGAACTCCAAAACACATTTCACCATTGTGGGCTGCATCCGCAAGAAATGACCAGCTACTTCTTGTGTGACGCCCTGTTCCTTCATGGTACACAGGGGCTACATTCTCGTACGAAAAGGCAACATGGAAGCGCCTAGAACCGCAGGGCCGTCCCAATAGGGAGGCACTAGTCCAGCTGAAAGGCCGAAATGTTGCTCCGAGCCACTAGTACTGCGTAAGGGCATGTGGCCCATTGGCGATCGTCCCATAAGATCGTAATGCTGCTCCACTGATTAACACGAAGCAGCAGGTGTCGGGAGTAAAACCCATCTGCAGGAGTGGCATACAGATGGCAGTGGCAAAAGGGGAGGAGATACCTGTCAACCAAAAGAAAAGAAAAAGAAAAGAATGGCCATCAGAACTACATTCGAACAACTCACTTCAATGATCACACTAGATCCACAGCCATATGCATGCTAGCCCACTCCAAAGGATCATCACCACCCCAAAACCACTTGCGACTCATAACTATCCATATCGAGGTGAAAACACCATCACAAACGAGTGTACCTGTGCATGCGTCTGTGAAAACAGAATCCATCAGATGGGATTGGTAACGTGCATGGACACAAGTGTCTGAAGGCGCGTCGAGACAGGGAGGGCTCAACAAGGCCAGATAGACGATGGTCCCACTATGGCAGCCCTGCATCACATAGCGCAGGGGAGGCGGACAGATTCCAAGAAGCCCTGTACATGGCAAACACTGTATCAAATCATCTGCCCATGCATCCATTCATCATTCCCTCATCCCGTAATGATAACGCCTGTTTCCATACTCACATAACATGTGAGAATTCCATTGAGTCTGTGCGTTATGCAGCCTGCAAAATCCACTGTGCCCCAGCCCGTAATTCCAGTGTTGTGAAGTAACATGTATTTGGGAACGTCCGGCCTCATCATCCACTTCGCTATTGCGCATCCCAAACTATTCATATCAATCATTGCATCCTCGCCATGGCCCCTGCCCCAAGGACACTGAACAATAGAACGTTATATTTGCAGTCAGACCTGTGGGCATCTCCTCGCCGCTAGCTGAAGACCGAAAGCGCCGCCCTTCGAATTCCTCATTTGCAACATCACGTCGAAAAGGCATCTGTGGCCGCTTGAAATCACAAATTAATCCATCTAGTGCGGCTGTGTGTGAAAATGGCAACTGCCTTCACTCACAAATGGGAGGTCCCGCCCGTCGGTGCAACTCGGTACAGTGATGCATGAGGGCCCACCGTTACTCGAGTACTACGTTCCACTGACCCTTCACAAGTCTGTTCGCGACTGCAAAGAATGCATGTGAAACAATGGGACCATAGCCGAATGAACATATCAACCAATGTTACACGGCCATCGGGTACTAATACATGATTGTAATAGCAAGATGCCATTCCTCGAATTGCAGCGTTGTGTGCGGGACGTGCTCGCCCAAAGGGGAGAGCAGCTTGCACAGGTGGAATGAATCACCACAGGTGGAGGCCATACAGCCTGAAAACACATAAATTGCACGCCCAGTCTCCTCCCACAACCACTCCGAAATGCTACCGGCAGGACTCGCGATGTTGGCCCTGGGGGACCTGATAGCACTGCAAGTACTCCAACTCCAAGAAGAAGACGAACACCAACTACAACCGGCCGCACGGAGGAGACGCAGGAGGAGGAGGAGGGCAAGGCAGGGCCAGCAAGGGCTGCCAGCACAGCCACTACCACCACGCAGGCAGCCCGCAATCCCACGCCTCCGAGCACATCCGTTCAACCTCACTGATGAGCAGATCCACACCCTCTACCGTTTGGACCGGGACACCATAGCCGCCATTGTGGACATGACACAGGCTGACCTTGTCAGCATGATAGATAGCCCAACCGCCATCCCACCCCTACTGAAGGTGGTGTCTGTACTCCACTTCCTGGCCACAGGCACCTACCAGCACACAGTCGGACAGTTGCATGGCATTTCTCAGCCACTTTTCTCACGGACACTATTGCAAGTGCTCGATGCCCTCCTGCAGCACGCAGACGACTACATCTCTCTACCACGCTCGGAGCAGGAAATTACCAACACAAAAGTGGGATTCCATGCACTTGCCGGCATACCGGGTTGCATTGGTGCCATCGACTGCACCCATGTGGAATTGGTCGTCCCACATGCCATGGAGGGCCAGTACCGCAACCGAAAACAATTTCATTCACTGAATGTACAAATGGTGTGTGACTCCAACAGGATCATTACACATTGTTGTGCCCGATTCCCTGGATCAACCCATGATTCTATGGTCTTGAGGAACTCTACAATACCACGCTACATGGAGCGACACGCAGGGAACAGATCCTGGCTACTCGGTGAGTCTCATTTCATGCATGATGATGTGGAGTATGTGATGCGGCAATGACCTGGCAGGAAGGGGGGGGGGTGCGTACGTAGCAATGGCATTCCACATAATTCGTTTATCGTCCACATACAGGTGATGCCGGATATCCACTGAAGAGATGGCTCCTCACACCAGTCCGGAACCCACGGGACCAGCATGAGGAGGACTACAACCATGCCCACTCACGTACCCGTGTAGTCATTGAACAGGCATTCGGCCTACTGAAGACTCGTGTCCGGTGCCTCAGCAGGTCTGGCGGGGCACTCCTGTACCGCCATGAGAAGGTTGCAAAGATGGTGATGGCATGTGTCATGCTCCACAACATGTGCGTACGTAGAAATGTGCCCATGCCCCCTGACGCAGAACTGCAAGCACCTGAAGATGGTCATGATGAGGGTGGGGATGTGGCAGCACCTCAAGGAGTCTGCGAGGCACAGGAGGGCCGTGAAATTCGTCAGCATCTCATAGATGCATGCTTCTAGCACTCACGCCTGGTGGCTGATACATGGACACGGGACTCGTGGCACTGTGTGTGTCTGGTACATGCACAATATGGACTGTACGCCTATGATGGCCTAGTACACAAAGATCATTGTCCACACATCTCATTGTTTGATCGTGCATTGTTTATGGCATATGTGATATCATGTGGAACACCCTATCGACCCGCCACCCAAGTGAGCCCAACACACCCCCTCCACCCTCCCACCTCCCCCCCGAACACCAGTGTCCAAAGATGCTCATTGTCAGTGGGCAGTCGCTATTGCAAGCCCCCTCTGCGGGTATCAGGGCACCCCTGCCTGTGGAGCGCAGGTTCCTCCCAGATCTACGTTGGGGGCTGCCCTGGACGGAACTTGCAACGGATGATGTCTCTGCCTGCTCACGTCCATGCATGTCCCTAAGGGTTTGTGAGAGCTCAGTGAGCACACGGCGCACTGCGGCAAGTTCGGCACATACGTCTTTGGACGTCGCATGCAGTTCCCCCCTCAGGCTCTCGGTGCTTCTCTCCATTTGGACTCTCAGGCTCTCGGTGCTACTCTCCATTTGGACTCTCAGGCTCTCGGTGCTACTCTCGATTTGTGCCCTAAGTGTCTCAGTTGATGTTTCTATGTCTGCCTTAGTGCCCCCACATCCATCGGCATGGTCCTTGAGGAGCGTGGCCAGTTGCTGCTGTTGCACGATTAACTGGTCGAGGGACTGTTGCCTCTGCTGGGCCATGGCCATTTGCGGTGGTGTCACAGAGGGGCTGTTCGCCTCATGTTGCCCTGCCACAGGGCTTGTGGGGGATGGCCAGTCGTCGTCTTCTGGGTGCCCCTGCGTGGTATCCTCATGGTGTACGGGATGGAACAGACAGGGGGATTGGGACAGGTCATGGATGGATCTGACTTCGACATCCCCGTCTTCTGTGTCGGAGCATGCTGCCATTAATGGGGTGTCACCTATGGTGCTGCTGCCACCAGAGGCAGTACCTTCTGTGGCATCCATTGGGGGGACCTGTGGTGGTGCTGTTGTGGGCATGCTGGCTGCTGGGGTGCCTGTTGATGTTCCCTCCTGTGTGCTGCCACTTGATATGTGCTGCTGCCGTGTCTTGATGCGTGCAGCTGAGGTGGAGGGTCTTTGGCCGTCGGTCTTGGCCCTCTTTGCAGGTGTGCTGGTAGGGGTGTCCTGGAACTCGTCGTTTGGATCGGACCCTGTGGTGGAGTAAAGGAGGGCGAGCGTTATTAATGGGTCTGTGGGAATTGGAATGGCAATGTATCACATGCATTGGGGTGGTACCTGAGGGTGATTTGGGTCGGGGCCTTGGAGGTGCTTTCATTTGTGTGTGGAGTGAGGGTGCAGTTGTTTGGCAGCCTGCAGTTAGGGTGTGCCTGCTGCACGTGTAGTGGGTGTTTTTGGGGTTTTTAATTATTTATGTATTTATTGTGGTTTTAAAGTGCGCTATCAGGCCAATGTGTGTGGACGTTCTCCTGGCCATGTGTTTCTGTTGCACTATGTGGGCACGTGGTACTTCACATGATTGTACATTGTGGTTTTGGCATTGTTTTATTTGGGCCACCTACCTGATTCTCCGGATGTCTGCACTCCTTTCTCCATCCCTCCGACTCCCTCTATGCTCTCCATTCCAATGGTGGAGGCACAGATTTCTTCCCAGGGGGTCAACTTGATGGGTGATTCCGACCCTCCCCCGGTGGCTGTGGCAATGTTGCGGTTGGCAGAAAGTATGCTACGGACGCGTATCCGCAGGTCGTCCCACCGCTTCCTGCATTGCTGTGGGTTGCGGGGTGCGGTCCCCACCGCACTTACCCGCTGTGCCACCAGGGCCCATATGGCCTTCTTGTTCGCAAGTGCCGTCCTGGTCATTTGCGTGGAGAAGACGGCGGCGGCATTCTCCTGGAGGGTCTCTGTGAGTACGGTGAGTTCCTCACGGGAGAAGTGGACCTGCCGCTTGCGGTCGCACGCTTTCTTCGCTACTTTTCCCATTTTTCTTGGTTTCACTAGGGTGGATGACGGGTTGGGATGTGTCTCAGGGTGGTGTTTTTAGTGGTTGTGTGTATTTTGTGCTTTTATAGGTGTACGGGGTGTTGTTTCCCGTTCCGGGCCCATGTTTTTACTTCCGTTTCCGTATATATTTACGGTCGCCGTACTTTCCGGTTGGCGCTCACTGCGGTGTCCGCTATGATGGGTGGCGGTATTGCACCTAGGGCGCCGTACGGCGGCGGTGTGGGCCGTTTTGGGGTCATTTCCGCCATCGCGGACTTTGCACTTCCGCCATGGCGTGGTGCTCGTGCCCGATGGGTCGGAATGGGCCGCACTTTGCTCCATCGTGCAATGGCGGAAACGCTATTTACGCTGTGGCGGTCCGGTCAGTCGCTTTCCGCAAGGGTCGTAATGAGGGCCATTGTCTTATTACACTCACACACCAGTTATAGAGTACGACTAAATAAGGAGGGTGCTCTTACTGAACCTATTCCATCTAAAATTGGGTTAAAACAGGGCTGCACACTGGCAGCTGTCTTGTTTAACTTATATATATGTGATGTAGAGGATTGTTGGGCTAATGAAATTGTCTACCCGATTAAGTTAGGATGCCTTAAAATTAACTACATTGGTTTTGCCGACGATATCCTAATTCTTGACAAAACCCCCTTTGGTCTACAGAATAAGATTAATGCATTTATCATCTTTGCTGCCTCTCATAACTTAAGAGTAAATCATTCTAAGTCATCGATTATTATATTATCTGATGGGAAAAAAACAGTGCTCCTATAATTGGTCGATTGATGGAAGACACATTGAAATAGCATCTGAGATCAAATACCTGGGATATCCCCTAACTGATGCCTTTTCTAAATCCTGGTGGTGGGAAAAAATACAAACCAGAATCAAACCTTTAATATCACAAATGCGTATAATCATGGCCAAATATTGTGAATTTTCACTTCTGCCGATCATACAGTTTTATCTCTTAAAAATTGAGCCAATAATTATTTACCTAACTGATATGTGTCTATATGAGGTTGATGACATACTGGACACAGCTCAAGGGATAATATGGAAAAAGGTACTTGGTCTAGCCCTTGCTGTACCGAATGACATTGTTCGACATGAATTGGGTCTCCTACCATTATCTGCTAAAAGGAACTGGCGATTGCTGAACAACTATGTTAAAATACTTGACCCTCCGAGCAATTCTCTTTATGAAGACTTAAAAAACCTGCTGGAAACAGGGAGTGTGAGATCAATAACTGATTATGCGGATAAAATGAATGACTTAATGACAGTATTGGGAATTCTAAAAGAAGACTTAAAACTGGGACTACCAAGCTGCAAACGCAAATTGCACTTATATTACTGGTGCTGTCAAGCGGACAGAATAGGGCTATATAGTTCTTATTATGAGTATGCCCAGTATAGAAGAAAGTGGGGGGAGAGGTTGAAATACATTATACAATTTCCATCTTCTGTTGCTCGAAGGTTATATCTTCGCTTCAAACTCAACTTGTATCATACTAATGAAAAGTTACTCCAATGGGGGAAATGTGATGTAAAGTTTATCTTTGGATCATATCGATTCTGTAATCATGCTAAGGTCTTGGAGACCCTCAAACATTTAGTTATATATTGTACATTTTTTGAAGACTTGCGTCAATCTAGGTTCTGCAATTTTTTGGATTCTGGTATAATTTTGTCTCGTGAGGCACTATGGCAAAAATGTATGAATGGCAATAGTACTAAACTTATTATAAGATTAACACAGATTCTAACAAATATTGATTCTAAACTAAATGAATTGAAATTTTGTGAAATTTGATATTAAAAAAAAAAAAGGAGAGAAAAAAGAAAATAGAATGTGAATTATCATTATGTAACATTAATTACTTTAAGCTATTGTTTTATATGTTTAATATCATTTTATAGGAAAGATGGATTGGTAAAAGGAGCGACACACACAGCAGGACACACTCTCAACGCAATCTTCACCAACAAAAATCTTATCTCTTCTGCGCCACCATTAGAAATACATAGAATTCATAGAAGCCATCATGAACGTAGCCATCAAACACGACCACCTGATAATCCCCAGGGATTTCAACATATGGTGTGAAGAAGAGAAAGCAAACTCTCAAAAATCATTAATCAAGACAATGAAACTACCCCAAATGGATTAGTAAAAGGAGTGACACACACAGCAGGACACACTCTTGATGCAATCTTCACAAACGGAAATCTGATTGTACTGCACCACCAATACAAGTACTATGGAGCGACCACCTCATCATACCATTCTTGACCCAACTACCAGCGAAAGCACCAACACAACCCCAAAAGCTCCCAGTGATCTGGAAAAGAAACCTGAATACCATAAAAATGTGTAACTTAAAAGACCATCTGGAATCCTCGAAACCATCAACCGCAAACTTGAACGTTAGCGACCTAGATGAAAAGTGCAGACCTAATCCAGAAATGGATTGCCGAAATAATAGACAGCATCTACCTGGAAAAAAAACCTCCTCCCTTCACAAAAGAAAGCAGTGACAAGATGGTTCACACTCCCCCTCAGTACAAAGGAGAAAAAAAACAGAAATTTGAACTAGAATGGAGGAAAAACTACGACCAGGCAAAAAGAATAAACTATCAAAAATAAATCCAAGCATACAAAAAGAAAATTCTCAAAGCCAAAAAGAAATACTATGACAAACGAATCACAATAGCTACCAACACCCAAAAAGAACTATTGAACATCATAAATTAGATGAGAAACCCACCTGTATGCAACAACACACAGGTACCCTCTAAAAAAAAACAACCTTGCAGACCTCTTCAAAAACAAAATCACTGACATACATTGGATAATATAAAGCATCTCAATCGAGCAGACTGTGCACTATGCCCCACCGACCCTAGAACCACAGAACAACTTGCAAAGCGTCACACAAATATCAGTAGTGAGATTCATCAAGCTGGTGAAACTTAGCAACAAAGCAAGCTCCCCAGTGAACCCATGCCCGCCAGATATCTATCAATCAATCCTTACGCAAGGCACGCCATTGGAATGCCACAGAAACCCCTTCAACCAATCACTCTCAATGGGGAGAGCAACGCGGTCTTTCAAATCTGCGTACATCAAACCACTCCTCAAGGATACTACGGGTGATGTGGATGACCTCTCTAACTACAGACTGATATCAAACATTCCCTATCTGGCAAAACTGCTAGAAACCTATGTCTACGAAAAAATACTGGAGCACATAGAAATACACCAGCTAATGGACCAGGCACAAGTCGGCTTCAGACCTATGAAAGGGACAGAGACAGCACTTCTCTGTATCTGGGGTGACCTAAAGACCAATGCAGATTCCAACACTAACTCTACACTGATACTACTTGACCTCTCCTCAGCGTTCGACACAGTCAGCCACAACATCCTAATGAAGAGACTGGAAGAATTAGGGATCACCGACACAGCGCTGCTATGGATTAATTAGTTCCAAGCTGAAAAAACAGAGACAGTATGGATAAAACCATTCAAATCCACGTTACGGGACACCACCTGTGGAATACTGCAAGGATCCTCCCTGTCCCCACTCCTTTTCAACATCTACTTGACTCCACTAATGAACCTAATCAAGAGGCACAGCCTTACCTGCTACAATTACGCAGATGAAACCTAAATCATCTACACAATCTAATATGTACAAGAGGAGAACACAACGCTAGTAGACTGTCTGCAAGAACTCTACGATTGGATGAACACAAATAGCCTCAAACTCAACCTGGTCAAGGCAGAACTCATGATCATATCCAAAAATCAGGAAAGCAACCAATACATCCCATGGCCAAAAGAACTAGGAGCAGCGCCCGCACCATCACAAATAGTCAAAAGTTTTGGAATCCTAATGGACAATGAGCTAACCCTAGACCCGCAAGTACACGTAATAATCAAGAAATGCTTCTTCCCTTACACACAAGCAAAAAGATCCTACCATTCCTCCGCCTCATCATCTCCAGAATAGATTACGCCAACAGCCTATACCTTGGAATGCTGGATTATCTACTGAAGAAACTGCAACGTATAAAGAACGCAGCGGCCAGACTCGTCCTTAAACTCTCACAAAGAGACCACATCACTCCTGCACTAAAGATGCTACATTGGCTGTCAGTCAAAAAACGAATGACATTCAAAACAATGTGCATAACTCACAGAGCAATCCATGGCCAAGGAGTAGAATTCCTACAAAAGAAAATCACAATTTACCAGCCGACCAGAACTCTCAGATCCAGCAAGGACATCCGCCTAGAACCTAAACCGTACACAAGGAAAAGACTTGGTGGATCAGCATTCTCATGCCTAGCCGCAAAAATGTGGATCTCTCTCCCGAGAGAAATACGAAACATGAAGGATCATCCAAAAACTCCTAAAAACCTGGCTCTTCAATTCAGAACCAGACAAAAACGAATGGGCAGCACCCGCACCGATCAGAATGAACACACATTTAGAAAGACGGAGGACTAGAGCATACCATGTCAAGTGTAGGGAGGTGGAGAGACCTCAGGAGTTGGAGGGAGACCTGGGTTCCCATGAGGGCCTTACCGGTGCATAGCCAGAGAAATGGGAGCGCTCTAGGTTGAACCTCAGACAGAGGGCATAAGATTTGAAGGAGAAAGAGTGGTGACCGAACATATAAACCACTGAGCCCAGGTAGCTAAAGGGCACAGGGAAGAGGTCCCCTCACCCCCACAAGCGGTCCAGGAAGGTAGATGGCAGTTGCACACCAGGATATGCTGGGGGTCAAAACGGTGTAGCCATCGATTAGTCTGAACAATGGTGGCGGGGAGTGGAGAGACATCTCCACTAAATAGCCTTGCAGTCAACCCACTTCCAGCAAAGAATATAGGAGAGAGACCCCCCCCAGCACGCCACAATACACAACTCTGGCACGGACACATACCACATGTGGCCAAATCGGAGGAGGTACAATGCAGCACCACCACTACCCAACCCGCTAAAAATCTCATCCCTCTGCTTACACCTCTCAAATTCTAAACATAACACAACCATACCTATATTGCAAAACCAACCACACATCACTACACTGCAACAACGAAACAAACCACACATAGCGTCGCAAAACAGCACATGACAACTACCGACCGTAAACCCACACATATGCTCAGCAAACGGTGTAAACCGAAGTGAAGCTGACAACAGCACATCACATCTCTCTTGCGCTTTTCCCGCTCAGTTCTACTCACATACCCTACCCTCTTGTTTTTCAGATCCACCAAAGCGCCAAAGGACCACTCTCGTGGTGACAGCGCACGGTATAAATATCCTTTAACGTAATATAACATACCATTTACCACTTACATTTCTTAGTTTCCAGTCTGGCGATATTGCGGTTTCTGTTGGTTCATTGGCTTCTGGAGAAAATGAGTTTCTCACACAGATGGAGTAGTGTTTCATTGTGACTACTTTGTAGGTGATGAGGGATGTCTTGAACATGATGCATGCTTGAAAGGGTAGCCAGTGCAGCTCCTTGAGGATGGGAGTGATGTGGCCTCATTTTCTTAGTTCTTTGATGAGGCACTGTTAAGGAGAATTCTCAAAATGTGCTAATTTCCCTTACCTTTTGAGACCCCCAGCAACTTTGCTGGATTTCTAGGATTTGATTTTATTTACCTGGAAAGAGTATGAGCCCTTTTTCCCACTCTTTCATGTATTTTGATGTGTGTTTTACTTTTGTGTTCTTTGGTTATGGAGTTTGCAGTGGCACAGAGGTGTCTTTCAGACTCCCCAAGGTTTAAATACCTTCTCTGGCACTGACTACTGTCTCCCAGAGCATGTAAAGTTAAATTGACTTTACTAGTCTCTTTAGATTTACTGATCCAGCACACCCTATCTTACTATAGAGTGCTGGAGGGGTTGCCTAGTCTCCCCTGAGTCAAAACACTCATGTAACAGTAACATTTTACCCTTTCCTACTTTAAATGGCTGGTGGCAGTGGTTTAGATCAAACTACCATGATTTTTCCCTACCGTTAACAACGGTAGCTAAAACTCTGGTCAGCCATGTTTTTCAATATGGCGCCCAAGACCTATTTGTAAAAACAGACTCCGGGCATCTTTTTTCACCATTGCTTTTAGGAAAGGTCCTTCTTCTGTTTGGCCCTTGCGTGCCAAACTAGGTTTGGTCCCTTTGTTCGTTGGCCTTTGACGGGCTTCAGTGCTGAAGCCCTCCTCTGGTGCCTGAGTGTCTGGGGTGGACAGGATATGAGGGAGGTGCCCGAAACTCCCTGTGCTTAGTCTCCTAGGAGACCTGAATGCACTCTGGCGTGATTAGCCGGCTGGCTGTCCGGCAATGACAGCCACCCTGATGTGTGAGTGACAGCCAGGCTGAATGAATGGGGGAAAACGGTTTAAAAGCAGGTCTGTGGGACTTGGAAAGCAGAGTCGACCACTGGAACGAAAGAACCGAAGAGTAGAAGAAGGAAGAGGACTGCTGCAATGTCTGGACGACCGGTGAAGCCCTGCTGCTGGTCTGAATTGCCTGACATTCCGACGACAGAGAAATCCTTCAAAGTTAACTTCTTCCCTTGAGTTTGGTGGGAACAACCAACTCGCAAGCCACCTGGGCACCGTCCTATTCTGGTCGAATTTTCATCAGAGTGCTGTTGAAAACTGGATTGCCAGAGGGAAGGAAACCAGCTTGTGGACTTTAAGGCACTCACACCTTAAACCGACGTCTAGCTACAGCTTTTGGCCTCTTCCCTGGGCAGTGCAGGAACCTCCCGACGTCCTCCTTCTTGTCCCCGCGACTGAAGCTCAGGAACAGCGAGATCTGCTCGAACTGCCAGGAACAACTGCCTCAGCTACAGCTTTCTTCATTGACAAGATACTGTGCAAACGCGGTCTGGAAATCTTTTCGGCCATCGAGAAAATGCGTGAAACTTTCCTCAACTATGAAGGCTTGTCCTTGCCTTAACATTCGTCAAACTTTTCGCCTAGCCAAATCCTTTAAAAATCTCTGGCAAAGACTTAACCGTTACTTACCAGAACTGTGCTATCCTATACAAAAGACTCTGAATCATTGACTTTGGCTCAGGCCTATTGAGAAGAATTGCTGGTTGTATTTAACTGAAACCTTTTGCGCTGCCTATGAATGTATTTTGGCTGTCTATTCTTATAACCTTGTCTTTTCCCTCCTTTATTAAGTATCTGAAGTGCCATTTTGCTCACACTTCATTTTTGAGCTAAACTTGTTCATTTACTTACCGGTTGGATTTTTGTGGTGTATTAGTGTGTGATATTGAGCTGCTTGTGCTAGTGTAATGTTTTGGAACTGAGTGAGTAAATAAATGTATAATCTTTTACCAAGGAACCTTGAGTAAGTGTTTACTTGAATCACTGTATTGGTTGGTCCTTTGTGTAACTTGTTCTACTGCTAACTTAAACTCTTGAGATAAGTCTGGCTGCTCAGCCATCGCTACCTCTTTACTGTGTAGTACAGACTTGTACCAAAGGTGAAATTGTGCTTACACTTGTAGTCCTAATTGCCTGTGGTGTTCCCCAAGGGTACTGCAGGTGATTCTGCCTAACAGGCACACCACAACAAGCTTTATGACTTTGAGGGGAGCCAACCTGGATTGCTGCGAATAGGGCATTACCACCATCCAGGTGGGAGATGACCAGAGAGTGGAAAACTGTACTGAAACCTGGACAGGGATGAAAGACTTGACCTTGCGGAGAAGCGAAAGCTGGTAACATCCTGCTTGTGTGGTCCTGGTGATGTGCGTTTTAAATGAAAAGATGTGATCAATATTAAAGCAGAGATATTTTGCACTGTGTGAGAGTTGAGGCATGAATCCATTGAGCTTTATGTTTTTCAGCCAATTCTGGACAGATGTTACTATTACCCAACTTAATGGTAATCATGTTACCGACTGTGTAAGGCTAAGAGGCAAAAAGGACCCCACCAGAATTTGAACATATGCATACAGATGTCCCAAAGATTGCTGTCTACATATATGTGAACCTGGCCCACTGGAATGGACCTTCCAAATGGCCTTTTCTCCTCTGCATTCTATGCCTGTAAGCTCCCTTTATTTTGGGCTAAAGCTTGGTTGCTTGTTCGCTACGTTTGCAGTATATATGCAGGGTTCGAAATTGAGGGGAGCTGGGCGCCATGTAGCTCCTGCTTGTAGCCTAGAGGAGGCTGGTCAGCTTGGCACCAACAGTTTACAGGACCTATACTTAGGCTCCCCAGGCCAACTGATGCCAAACACACACCTATGTGAATTTAACTGTGCATTTGGGTCAATCGATAAATAAACATTATGGTTCATCTACATGACATTTAAAGCATAAGAGGTCATAAATAATTGACGAAGGATATGCAGAAGTTAGATTTGCAGCACTCTATTTACTGGCTCCTTGTTCCCCAGTGGAAGCTCTTCGTTGCTGGTTCATGCTGGATACCCAGGAGCTAAGTTTAGCTCCTGCGTATCCAATCTGAATTTCGAGCCTTGTATATGTATCCCATACACACCTACATACATAGGTGAATACAATCTACATACAAAATAACTGCTGAGTGTACAAAGCCTACAGCTAGTAATGTGGACAAACCATTGCCCGCTTTTTTCACCCAACTGCTTCAGTCACACTCCTGTGTTGTAAAGAATATGGCACAACAGAGGTCTCAGATCATGTAGTAGCACATTATTTTGCATTTCTGTACAGGTTACAAATTCAGGACTACAAGTACCATAATGCAATACAATGTGCACCTAAAAATAATGACTGGTTGATTATTTCTCACCTGGCATGAGGCAACTGGAGGTCCTGCCCAATGAATAGCACTACTTTTAAGATTTAGACACATCCCAGAGCCTGTGCCATGGTGTCACATGCTTGTAGTGGCTTTTTCACACAGGCATACAGCGTATGTTTGTGTGTAATGAGCAGTACCACACAAAATGTATATCTACACCAAGCAAGCAAATATGCACCCACAAAATGAACACAGCTGGAATGTTGTCAAAATGGCAGGTTGGGCCCTGGAACAATGAAGGTTGTCTTAGCCCAACATGCCACACCCTGTTTATACCACTACTATCTCAGCTGCTCTACCACCTCTCGGCTCTGCCCTCCTCCCAAACACATACAGGTTAAGAGCTGCTACAGCCTGGCCCATGTGTAAATGCCATACAAACTAATTGTTTATCGTAATTTTGGAACACAAAATGATTATGAAAGAGGAGCAGCAGGATAGTATTCCAAACATAATTCTTTTTGTGCACACGTCTGATGGAAGACTAGTAGGGTGGGAAGAGGAAGAGAGGTATGGCTTTGCATTCTGAAAGCTACACAGCCCTGGGCAGCAAAAACACAATGCAGCAACCCCACAGCAAAATCGGACGTGGGTATCAAAAACGTGACAATACACAAATAAAATCTAGCAATTAGTGGATGGAAAGCCCTTGATGAGCCAACTGGTGAAGCCGCCCCACCTGGTAATGGGCTCATGGAACACACAAGGGTTTTCCCACTTGACGGCAAGATCCGACGTTAACCTGGGATCATTCGACATCCTGTCTTTACAGGAAACGTGGTTGATGTCGAAGCCACATCTTGACGGTTAAGTCCAGCCCTTTACTCCAGCACAGAAGGGAAGTGCAGGAAGACCAAGGGCCGGTCTCCTGACGGCAGTAAGAACGGGAAGCGGCTTAGAGCGCCTGGAAGAAATACATCTCTCCACCTTCGTTCAGGCCACCAGATTAGGGTGGCAACTTGACAATGGATAAATGGGGAAAAAAACTTTCAATAAAAATTCCTGGTTATCAACACATACTGGAATCCAGCAGAGATTGCCTCTGATCAATACTTGGGAGTGTATTGACAACCTACTGGAAGATGAGAGTGAAATCCAACAACCAAACCATATCATAATAAATGGAGATCTAAATTGCACGGTGGAGGATGGTGCAATTCCCACAAGTGTAAGAACTGCGGCTGACGGGGAGAGAGCTAAAAGATGGGAAAACCTATTGAAGAAATGGGATTTGCATAATCTCCACTGGCTGCGATCCAAAAAGAACAAGGTGATCCCCACGTGGCAATGATGTGATCAAAAAGGGACCATTGACCACACAATCGTATCGAGGGACCTACTGACCATGATCAAATCTTTCAACGTGCTTGTAACAACAGCGATCATAACCTCCTAAAAACCACATGGTATCTACATAGACCTGTGCAAGAACATATGACAGAAGGGCTGGAAACAGGCCCTAGAGCAAACCGCCTAAGGTTAATGGCTGAAAGCATAAGTGAAATCACCAAGGCTTATAAAAACAACACCAAGAAATCCAAAGACAAAGTAACCAAATCTACAACTGTTGATTTCGTGTCGCTAGTGGAAGTATATCGTACAACAAAGCTACAAGGGGGCTCAACTCATATAGCACACAAACACAGTTATAATAAGGACTTGGTTGCGCTAAGAGTGACCTTGAGGAAAATTCAACGAATGGCGAAAAACACCAACTCAATTACGCTGCACAATAGATACCACCAAGCTCAACGTCAGTACAAAAACTGGGTGAGGCACCACCGTGCAAGTATCCTTCAACAGGACGTGGAACAAATGCTGCGAATACTCACAAAGAAAAGCCGTAAAGAATTTTGGTCGCTAATTCACTCGACTACTCCAAAGAATAAGGCTAACTTACAGAACAATGTGAGTGAAGAGCAATGGGTGGACGTCTTCAAGACACTGTACAAAAACCAAGAGGGCCAGACTCTCAAGAATACTGCTGCGGTATGCGGGTGTGGTTGTCGACACAGAACTTGCACCTCCCTGGGCGAAAACCACTGATTCCACGTTTTGGGGCTCCTTATGTGGTACAGCATGTTATTAACGCAGCGGCGGTCCGTCTGGTACTTCCGCCCTCCAGGAAAATACACCCTGTGTTTCATGTCTCACTGGTGAAACCCTGCCATCCTTCTGCACGAATACCGTCTCGCCCCTCGCCTGTTAAGATGGCGTGTTGGATACTAAGGTTCGCAAGGGCAGGAGGTTCTACTTTATTGATTGGAAGGGCTATGGGCCTGAGGACCGTACATGGGAACCTGATGAGAACGTCCACACCCCGGTTCTGGTGTCGCGATTCTGGGCTTCACGTAGGGTGTGGGCCTCTTTGAGGGAGGATACTGTGAAGAATACTGCTGCGGCACGTAGAATGACTGGAGGTCTGTTTCCCATCTATAGGGCTCATTACAGACATAACTTTTCTGGCCCTTTAAGACACGGCCTGCCAGGTGCCTGGAAGTTGGCATGGTAATGCTGGCGTCCTGCCTTCTCTTCCTTGTCCCGCCTCCAGTACCGCGTTACGTGCCCTACAGTCATGTGATCGGGATTTAAAAGCACTCTCTGTTTTCTGCTCCGGTGCTTCTGACTGAAACTTTCCAGTGGCGTTTTGTGGTTCTTGTTCTTGTTTCTTGACCCGTTTTACCCCATTACCCTTTAAGCCCTTTTCCCTTATCCCTGCTCCCTCTCCATTTTTGTCTTCCTGTGATTTCGGCCTGGATTGCCCATGGACTGTCATTGCCTGCTCCTGTCCTTGACTTGGATTGTCCCTGGAACTGCTCTGTCTTCGTTTTTTGGCCTGCATTACCTTCGTTTGGATTTGTTCTTGGACCTGGATTTTGACCTTTGGATTGCTTTGAACTTTTGTATTTTTGGACTTAAAGTACACAGACTAGAGACTGCCGGTGTGTACTTTTGAGGCGTCCTTGTCCCGTCGGGATAGGTTTTGGACTTCTGCTTCCCCCACGAAGGAACTACTGAATCCTCTCCACACTCCGCTCCCAGATAGGAAAGACACACGGTAAGGTCCCTTGGCTTTGATTCTCTGTTATAGATATCTAGTTCTGGTTAGTGGTTAACAGTAATTCTGTATTTCTTGCTCCAGAATAGACCAGTAGGCTGCTTTCCTTCCATCATCGTTTGAGACTTCTGGTTATTGTTTCCAGGTCAGTGGGGGTAATTTCATTGCCTATGGTCATTACTTGCTAAGGATTGCCTGTTCTAATCCTCGCTTTCCTTGCAGTTGCTCCTACAACCTGCCAGTGTTCCTTTGCCGGTACCTGCCATCCCAGTCTACTACTGCCATCATTGGTCATCGTTTGGCATCCTATCTTTTGGTCAATCAACCCTTCTGGTTGTGAATAACCTCAGCCAGTTAGGTATATTGATTAGAAGACTTCCTCGGCTACACTACGGGTGCAACTCGTATCTGACATATTCAGAAGCCGCTTCAATGGATGCCAGCGAGTCATTTTCGGCAATCCTACAACTGGTAGCCGATTTACATAACGACATGGCAGCTGCACATTCCGCTACCGAGAGGCGCATTGGCCAGCTTCAAGCGGGTTTGCAAAATACAGGTGAAGGAGCACCTCCTCCTGCTGTAGCTTCTGGTTCTGGTTTGGCTCAACCACGGCAAGATACCGGTCCAGTCTATATGACGGCCCAGTTCCCGTTGGCCCCCCCGGAACGGTTCACTGGAGACCCTAAGACATACAGAACCTTCCTAAACCAGTGCAGACTGCATTTCCTTTGCAGGCCTGCTTCATTCCAGGACTCCCCGATTAAGGCAGCATTTTTATTGTCGCATCTGGGGGGTACTGCAGCAGCATGGGCTAATCCCCTGTTAGAGGAGGGAAGTCATTTGCTTTATAATTACGACGCTTTGATAGACGCAATGAGTCGTGTGTTTGACACCCGATACGCCACTCAGGCTACTGACCTGAAATTACTAGGACTACAACAAGGGAACCACACCTCTTCTGGCCTATTTGGCCAAGTTCAATCAGCTTGTGGGTGAGACCGGTTGGCCTGTAGATAAAAAGGCATCCTTGTTTTATAAAGGGTTGTCTGATCATCTGAAGGACACCCTTTCCACTGTCCATGCGATACCCACGGCCTTCCCAGAACTGCTGGATTTAGTCTTACAAATAGACTCCAGGCAATCGGAGAGGAGAGGGGAAAAAAGACCAATCCGTCCTAACCCCTCTTGCACTACAGTTCCTACTCCTAGTTCCTCAGAACCTATACAGATAGGAGCGGTTTGGGGTCCATTGTCAGCTGAGACCAGAGAACATAGAAGGAGAAATGGACTCTGTTTCTATTGCGGGGCTTCAGATCATTTATTACGGACTTGCCCCAAGAAACCCAGCAAGAAACAGGGAAACGCAAAGCCCGGCAATAGTAGGGGTCCGATTGCCGAGTAGAGCTTCTAAAGACTCCACCAGTTGCAGTCCCTATGGTTTGCCGGTTACTCTGTTTTACGATGGTTCTGGGGAACGGGTGGTCACTGTTGTTTTGGACTCTGGGGCCACAGGCAACTATGTGGACGAATCCCTTGCTCGAGATTTAGGGCTACCGATCACCTTCAAACCCTGTCCTGAGATCGTGAAGGCGGTTGATGGTTCATAGCTCATATCCGGCATGGTAACGGAATGCACCATCGATATGCTTATGACAACGAACTGTGGACATACTGAGAAGCATTTCGTTCGACTTGATAGCAGCCCCCCAGTTCAAGTTCATTCTTGGTCTCCCATGGTTAAAGTTGCACAACCCAGTGGTGGACTGGGATTCTGGTGAAGTGTGCTTCTATTCAGACTATTGTGAAAAGAACTGTTTGGTGGGTAGACAGGAGTCAATGAGTTCGAGCCACTCACTCCTGGACACAGCCTCCACGATAGGTGCTGTGGTCAATACACACCTGCCCGAAGAATACAAAGATTTTAAGGATGTCTTTGATGCCGTTGACGCGGAGGTGTTGCTACCACATAGGCCATACGACTGCCCTATTGAACTGATTGCCGGGGCTAAGATTCCTTCAAGTCGTATATACTCACTGACTCCAAAAGAAGATCAGGTCCTGAAGTCTTACATTGACAAGTGTAACGCTCACCTGACTCCCACGGAGGCGCTGGCCTGGTTCGCGCTGCTGTGACCTCTTCTAAGGTGATGCACAGGGTTCGGAAGACGGACTGGACCGGGCCCCCAAATCTGGCTTGTCTGGCTCCTTCTGTAGGCGAAAATAGGGGATTAACTGTCTGCGGGGTAATGCAATCAGCCTCCCACTTTCCCCTCTCAACCTCCTCGAAACCCTTCTGTGATCCCTCGTAGCGTCTCACCTTAGGGTCTGGAAGGACGAGCTCTCCATCCTGCTTCTGATGCAGGGGCGCGTTGGTATCCAGTTACTTCACTGGATTTTCGGATTGGTGAGAACCAAACTTGCTTGGCTTCCAGGTAAGTTTTTTGATAAGAGGTTCCCCTTGTGTCCATGCATTAATGTACTAATGCTAGTGTCTTTTTCCCCATAGGGGCCGGGGTACGGAATGCCGGGGAACAGGCACCGACCGAGATGAGAGGTGAAATCCTTGTAGAAATCAGTTAAGTCTTTAATGAGCGTTTTTGTTTGGTAATGTCTTTTCATTCGGTCATTAATGCTGATGTCTCTTTTTCCCCTTAGGGGCCGGGGTCCGGAAATGCCAGGATGCGGCGCGGACCCGAATTGAAGAGGGAATGAATCAACAGGTAAGTCTTAACATGGAGATTTAGCTTTCCTTATTCCCTTCTCTCTCTCACCTTTTGTTCTGGTCTTTTTCTCCCTAGGCGCTGGGGCGTGACTGCGAATCCGGATGATCGCTGCTGAACATGGAGGCGCCCTGTTAAGGTGAGTGGAATGCAGCGCTGCAGCGATCGACGCAATGAGCTTTTAAATAAAAGTCTTCCTTTTCAGGATTGTCGGCGAGATGTCTCCGGGATGCGGATTTAGCAGGTAAGGACTTTTCCTTCTTCTGTTCTCTTCTTCTCTTCCTTTGCAGGTGATCCAGGATGCTGGCAGGCGTGGCAGAAGTCAGGATGCAGGAGCAGACACGGTGAGCGTCCAGCTGCTAGATGCAGAACAACGCGAAGCACGTGTGGCTGTTCGGGTGGGGTTTAAATAGCCTTGGAAGAAGTTCCAGGTATGTATCCTTCCTCCAATCAGGTATGTATCCTTCCCCGACCACGCCCGGATGGTAAATTAGTCCCACAGGTAAAGTAGTTCCTTTCAGGCCTCAAGGAGGCCGGGATCCTGCAGCATGGTCTGCATCAGGTAAGTGCACCCAAGCACTTCCATAATGAGCCGGGCGCCTATGGCGCCAGGACTGATGTCTTTTATGAGCCTGGCGCCATAGGCGCCAGGACACTGTCCAAAGGGCCCCTATATGGGGTTGCTGGGTCCTTCCTTGGGGACTGGATGTCCACTTTCGGGGACGCAGGGCTTGAACCAGCTCCCCGGGAGCGGGCATCATGACAACAAGTCCTTGAAATCTGGTTTCATTCGCCCTTCACGCTCCCCTGCAGCATCCCCGTTGTTTTTTGTACACAAAAAGGAGGGGGATCTCCGCCCTTGTGTTGATTATCGCGCAATTAATTCCATTACTGTTAGGAATCAGTACCCAATTCCGTTGATATCAGTGTTATTGGACTTACTTGGGTCAGCGAAGATCTTTACGAAATTGGATTCAAGGGGTGCATACAACCTGGTGCGCATACGAGAGGGGGACAAGTGGAAGACCGCCTTCAAGACCAAGTATGGTCTTTTTGAGTATAGAGTTCTGCCTTTTGGGCTAGGCAAAGCACCGGCAACTTTTCAATTTTTTGTCAATGAAATATTTCACGACATGCTGGAACGCTACCTTATTGTCTATTTGGATGACATGCTGATTTATTCACCATCTTATTCCATGCACATGGATCATGTCTCTATGGTGTTACAATGCCTACGGGAGAACCATCTCTATGCTAAATTAGAGAAGTGACGTTCCATGTGGACCAGCTGGAATTCCTCGTTATGACATCACCAACAGAGAGGTGAGAATGAGTCAGTCTAAGGTGGCGAGAATGAGTCAGTCTAAGGTGGCGGCTGTGTTAAACTGGCCGACTCCTGTTAATCTTAAATCATTACAGTCCTTCTTGGGCTTTGCTCATTTTTATCAGCGCTTTATCCATGGTTTCTCTGCCATAGTAAGCCCTCTTACGGCTCTTACCAGTTCTAAACGTACATTCTGCTGGAATAAAGAGGCGTAGAATGCCTTTGAGACCCTAAAATCCACCTTCACTACTGCCCCAGTGCTTCAACACCCTGATCCGGCCTTTCCGTTTATAGTCGAGGCTGATGCCTCGGAGATTGCCTTAGGGGCTATTCTGTCTCAGTATTGCCCTGATGCCAGCAGACTGCATCCTGTGGCTTACCATTCCAGGAAGCACACCTCTTACGAGAGAAAATATACAGTCACAGAAAGAGAGTTGCTGGCAGTAAGGGATGCTTTCCTGATTGGGAGGCATCATTTGCTTGGTGCTCCAGAACTGGTCCAGGTATTTTACGGACCACAGAAATGTGTTAGCTCTCCAATCGGTAAAATGCACAACTGCACATCATGCTCGTTGGCATGAGTTATTTTCGGCATTCAATTTCACCATTACTTACCGTCCCGGTTCCCAGAATTCTAAGGCCGATGCTGTTTCCCGCCTACATGGGGCCTCTGATTCCCGCAGTCTGACTGGATCTCTTCTGCTGCCTAATCAGGTGGTGTGTGGATGTACGTTGCGCCCGTCCTTATGATAGTCTCTTCAGAAATGGGTCAAGACTGCATCCTCAGAAATTGTCACTCACAAGTTTGATATAGTGCATTCATTGCCCTATAGGCAGGGTAAGATCTATTTGCCTGATGCAGCCACACGACGTACTGCTATGCAGTGGTGTCACGACTCGTCCCTAGCAGCCCATCCGGGTATTAGGAAGACCACTGATCTGTTAAGGAGATGGTGCTGGTGGCCTACGTTGCATAGGGACGTTGCTGCTTACCTGGCTATGTGTGCAGTGGGCGCCCAGTGCAGGAGTACGCCAGGTAAGCCTGTGGGTCTGCTACATCCCATCCCTATACCAGAACGACCTTGGTCGGCTATTTCAATGGACATTGTCGTGGAGCTACCAAGGGTGGACGGTTTTGACACAATATGGGTGGTCATTGATCACTTCACGAAACTAGCTCTGTTCATACCGTGCCGTGGAATACCCACTGCTCCCGCTTTAGCGGACCTGTTCCTAAAGCATGTGTTCAGGTTGTTCTCCTACTGTCCATTGTGGTCACTGATCGTCGGCCGCAGTTTACCTCCCGCTTTTGGCGAGCCCTGACCTCTGCACTGGGTATTGACGGTAGATATTCTAGCGCTTACCACCCTCAGACGGATGGTCAGACCGAGCGATTGAATGCTACAATGGAGCAGTACCTTTGTTGTCTTACCTGTCTCCGTCAGGATACTTGGGTCTCGGTCCTGGCCCTCGCTGAATTTGCCTACAATAATTCACTCCACTCGACGACCCAGGTGTCTCCGTTTTACGCATTATATGGCCAGCACCCTCGTTCCTTGCCGTTGTCTCCTGAAGTACCAGTAGATAATCCGGCCGCTGTAGCCTGCATTCGGGACTTATCGGCTGTCCAGAGTCAAGTCAAAAAACATCTCTTGGAAGCTCAGATTCGGACTAAGGCCTGGGCCGACACTAAACGCTAGCCGGCTCCCGTTTATCGCCCTGGTATGCGGGTGTGGTTGTCGACACAGAACTTGCACCTCCCTGGGCGATAACCGCTGATTCCACGTTTTGTGGGTCCTTACGTGGTACAGCATGTTATTAACACAGCGGCGGTCCGTCTGGTACTCCCATCCTCCTGGAAAATACACCCGGTGTTTCATGTCTCGTTGGTGAAAACCTGCCATCCTTCTGCACGAATACCGTCTCGCCCCTCGCCCGTTAAGGTCCGGGGTGCAGAGGAGTACGAAGTAGGTGGCGCAAGGGCAGGAGGTTCTACTTTATTGATTGGAAGGGCTATGGGCCTGAGGACCGTACATGGGAACCCGCTGAGAACGTCCACGCCCCGGTTCTGGTGTTGCGATTCTGGGCTTCACGTAGGGTGAGAGCCTCTTTGAGGGAGGATTCTATCAAGAATACTGCTGAGGCACGTAGAATGACTGGAGGTCCGTTTCCCATCTATAGGGCTCACTATGGACATAACGTTTCTGGCCCTTTAAGACACGGCCTGCCAGGTGCCTGGAAGTTGGCATGGCAATGCTGGCGTCCTGCCTTTTCTTCCTTGTCTCGCCTCTGTCGCCGCGCTACGTGCCCTACAGTCATGTGATCGGGATTTTAAAGCACTCTCTGTTTTCTGCTCCGGTGCTTCTGAAACTTTCCAGTGGCGTTTTGTGGTTCTTGTTCTTGTTTCTTGACCCATTTTACCCTGTTACCCTTTAAGCCCTTTTCCCTTATCCCTGCTCCCTCTCCACTTGTCTTCCTGTGAGTGCGACCTGGATTGCCCACGGACTGTCATTGCCCGCTCCCTCTCCATTTTTGTCTTCCTGTGATTTCGACCGGGATTGCCCACGGACTGTCATTGCCCGCTCCTGTCCTTGACTCGGATTGTCCCTGGAACTGCTCTGTCTTCGTTTTTTGGCCTGCATTGTCTCTCAACTCCTCTCGACTCGGAACGTCCCTGGACCTGCCTTGCCTTCGTTTGGATTTGTTCTTGGACCTGGATTTTGACCTTTGGATTGCTTTGAACTTTTGTATTTTTGGACTTAAGTTACACGGACTAGAGACTGCCGGTATGTACTTTTGAGGCATCCTCGTGACGTCGGGATAGGTTTTGGACTTCTGCTTCCCCCACGAAGGAACTACTGAATCCTCTCCACGCTCCGCTCCCAGATAGGAAAGACACACGCTAAGGTCCCTTGGCTTTGAATCTCTGTTATAGATATCTAGTTCTGGTTAGTGGTTAACAGTAATTCTGTATTTCTTGCTCCAGAATAGACCATTAGGCTGCTTTCCTTCCATCATCGTTTGAGACTTCTGGTTATTGTTTCCAGGTCAGTGGGGGTAATTTCATTGCCTATAGTCATTACTTGCTAAGGATTGCCTGTTCTAATCCTCGCTTTCCTTGCAGTTGCTCCTACAACCTGCCAGTGTTCCTATGCCGGTACCTGCCATCCCAGTCTACTACTGCCATCATTGGTCATCGTTTGGCATCCTATCTTTTGGTCAATCAACCCTTCTGGTTGTGAATAACCTCAGCCGGTTAGGTATATTGATTAGAAGACTTCCTTGGCTACACTACGTTGTGCAACTCGTATCTGACACAGACACATAAACCCCTTGGCAACAAGTGACAGAGTGGGAAATCCCTAGTGACCTCGTGTCAATCACATCAAAAATTAATAAACTAAAAAACTCCAGAGCGCCGGGGCCGGACGCATTTCCAATATAGATTTGAAGGCCAACGTTGACACCTGGGCCCCCCTTATTGGTCAGATTTTTCAGAATTGCAATATAATTAACAAGGTGCCCCCCTCTTGGAAGACTTCAAATGTAGTCCCGATCTTTAAAAAAGGAGCTAAAGAAGACCCAAGAAATTACCACCCCATATCGCTCCTGGACGTTATTGGGAAGGTCTTCGGATCATGTACCTTGGATGGTCTTAACAGCTGGCTAAAAGAATCCAATTACACCGATTGGTTCCAGACAGGGTTTGTCAGAAACATCGGCACCACAGCAAATATTCTCTTACTCTGCACTCTCAAACCAAAAGTCCAACAAGGAGCACCTCGAATATTTATGGCCCTCGTAGACCTCATGCAGGCTTTCGACCAAGTGAATCGGAAACAGCTGTGGGCCAAACTAACTCGTAGGAACTGCCCTGACAAAATACTAGCTCCAATCAGGGCTCTGTACGAGGATACCACCATGAGAGTGCGTCTGAACGGTGAAGGAGTCCTATTGAAGGAAATTTGTACTGCCCAGG
The DNA here is from genome assembly GCF_040938575.1 of Ambystoma mexicanum. Taxonomy (NCBI): domain Eukaryota; kingdom Metazoa; phylum Chordata; class Amphibia; order Caudata; family Ambystomatidae; genus Ambystoma; species Ambystoma mexicanum. Next base: position 864,641,151 of record NC_090926.1, read on the forward strand.
GAGTAAAGCAGGGCTGCCCGCTAGCTCCAGCCCTATATAATGCATACGTAGCAGATCTGGAAGAGGAGTTCGTTACCACCAGGTGCTTCCCCCTATCGTTAGGAGGAGCGAAAATCCAGAGACTGTCACAAGTCTCTCCCGTTCTCACCTGTTTTTCTTGTTTGCTTGTGACCTTCTTTGGTGATTTCTTTCGCACGGTCCGGGATTTGTATAAACCCGTGTGCTGGTCTTCGGATTCCAGCGTGAGGATAATAATCCAACTCCAGGATACGTTCAGATGTCCAGGACGGGACCCAGGAAGAACAATGTCCGAGGCCGTGATCCGAGTGCAGGCAAAAATCCAGGAAAAGCGCGAAGGTAAGTTTTAGGAAGGAAGGAAGGAAGGAAGGAGGATTCAAGGGACTGGGAAACAGGATTCAGAAGAAAACCCTGAGCAAACTCCGGCAACACACGTCCAACTACAGCGAGCGGTAGCGTTGAGACGCGCAGAGCTGCAGGGGCGTGTCTGTTTAGTAGAACGTAGAGCATGGAGCGCAAAGACTGGCAAGCTGCGTTCCGTCCCAGGCGGCCATGTTGGGAGGATCACTGCATTCAGTCCTCTATGGGTTAGGGACCACCAAGTCCAGAATGGACGCAGGCGACGGTTCATGACAGAGACTCCTATATGTGGAGACATCATCCTGTTAGACCAGACAGTGGTAGTGCTACAAAGACAGCTGGACAGCTTGCTTACATATTTGGAGAAAAAAAATACCTCGAACTAAACAAGAGTAAAACCAAGATCATGGCCTTCGAAACAACAACTCGAACAGCAAGCAAAGAGAAATGGACTGTGGAGAATGAGAAAATTGAAATTGTGAAGAGCTTCAAATATCTGGGAGTGACGTTAAGCAACAGCACCACAGAAACACTGATGCAGGAGTCACTACTAGCAAAAATAAAGACCTTGACATGCCAAGCAAGGATGATCGACAGGAAGTTCGGGAAGTACTCCTTGATCCCGGTCCTGTCTTTCTTCAAGGCCAAGGTAGTACCGTGCATAACGTACGGGACAGAAGCTATGTCACAAATCCTGAGCCAGTTTTGGGACAGACTAGAAGGTCAATTTTGGAAGAAAGTACTGGGGCTTCCACTGTCGGTTCCAATCTGACTAATTAGACAAGAACTATGCTTGTCTTAGCTGAAGGGGATTGTAGTAAGGAACACCATGATGCTTTTTACAAAAGTGATCACCGACTCCACAGTGCCCGTCTTTGAGATCTTGAATAATGAACTAAGCAGCGGGAAAAACAAAATCCTAGCAACTTGGGCGGAACATTGTGAAAACCTACTTGATGAGGTGGCCCTGACGAGAGCCACATTCATACAAAATCCAACGAAGGTGGTGAAAAAACTGGTTGAACTGGTTTGGATTAGAACTCAGGATAATGCTACTTCATATAAATCAATCAAAAACTTTCCCACAGTTCCAAAAAGAATCAATGAGGTCAGTGGTTATCTAAAAAGAATTCCCGGATAAGTTCCTGCGCAATACTTTCCTTAGAATCAGGCTTAACCTTCTGAAGAGTAATGAGATCTTGCCAAGAAAAGGTGAGTCGCTCTCGGACACGTGGCGATACTGTAATACCCAGCAGGTGGAATCAATCCGACACCTGCTGTTGGTGTGTAAGGGTACCCAAGAAACAAGAGAATTCTACTTAAAGAAATTCCTGGGCAGCTCAACTACAGTTGAGGACGAAGAGTGGTGGACTCGTCTGATGGGAAGGGAGAAAACTGAATGGGCTGTGGCGGTGACTCTATTTTTCAAACAAATTGGACTTGTACAGGAGCACAAAATGAGCACTGGAGACAGAAGGACAACTACGGATGTTGAGAACACTTGAACTTTAAAACATTTAAAGACATATTAAGTAAAGAAAGGGGAACAAATGCAAACTTTGATGGGTGTATTTTTGTAAAAATTGTATTACAATTAAATCAAAAATATATATATTTTTTTTTAATGCAACAACCCTGCCTTCTTCTGATAATTTTACCTTGTAGTTGAAACTTCATTTATCGTAAAATGGCAATACGTGGGTATTTAATGCTGCCCTTGGATATTTGATGCTGAACTTGACTTAGGGTGAGAACACCTGGACATGCACGTCTGTATCTTACATCTAGGGACTATTCGAGATGTAAGAGGGATGAACTGGCATTCAGTGGCTTCAGCGGGACATTTGAAGTTGCCCTTAGCATATATTGGTAGTACTGGGCATGTGAGGCTCTGTCTTACTCACAATGACTATACCAGGTGTATGGGGAATAAGCACCATTATATTTCACTGGTGAGGTATTTCAGGCATTATTCAGAATATAATGGCCGCACATGCACATGTGAGGCTCTGTACACTAAATATGGTGAGAATACCAGGCATATAAAACATCAACTCCCATGAAATGGTAGTACTGTGGCATTTGTTGAGCACTTGACATATGATGGCAGCTCTTGGAGATTTCAGGTTGATCCGTACATATTTCCTGGCAATTGAGGCTATAGCTAACATAAGATGGCCATGCCCACATACGGCTACACTTGGCATATTATGGTAACCTCTCTGAATTCAGTTCTGTATTTAGCCTGTAATAACTATATTTGGTTTGTAAGGCTATAACTGGCAAAATAAGGCAGTAGCTGTTCATATGTGGCTGTATTGGTTTGTCAAGTAATTCACCCTGGTCTGTGTTGGCACTGTTGGCTGTAACTTGGATATCATGAACCAACACATGGCATATCAAGGGAGCACCCTATTCAAACATGGTTGGTAACTCAAAAAAGTGTTTTGTCTACTCTAGTAGCTATGTGTTTTTAATCTTCATCATATTTAAAGATTTTTTTTACATCTGATGTCACTTCTGGGGATGTCATCAGACTTCTGATGTCACTTCCAGTACCCCTGGTATTTTGGTGAATTTACATGCCTGCATAAAAGAAGGGGTCTGGCCCAAATTCTACCCAGATGTATAGACTAAAATGCTTCCTACTATAATGCTTGGCAATATCCGCTCTATTAAGACCATTTTAATGAAAGATTCAAGTTGTAACATCATTTAAATCTCCCAGATGAGCATATTCAGCCATGACTGAGGTCTCTCCCTTTGTAGTGATTCTCCTGGTTTGCAAATTGTCTTATGCTTGCATTTGTGCATTTGAATTGGCAGCAAGTGCATTATCTAATTGAGCTATATAAACAAGGACGTCAATTCACCAAAATGCCAGGGGTAGCGGAAGCTACATGGCATGCCTGATGACATCACAAGAAGTGTCATCACATGGCCTTTGAACCTGATGAGATCACAGGAGGTTATATAATATGATCTTAGGTTCCAGTGACAACACACATTATAATAATAATAAATAACTATAAATATATTATAATGGAAAATAGTACCATATGCTATTTAGATCCAACCATATATTAACTAAGGTGCTGCCTCAATATGCTATGCCAGGGGCACACATAGCAGACCTATCACAAGCCAGTAGCCGCTCTTTTCTATATGTCAGAACCTCACGTGCAAGGTTAATTCATAATATGATAAATGCAGCCTCACAAACCCAAGCCCTATTATACAACTGCCGGCTCATGTACCCAAGTAGTGCCATTTTATACCAAGCAAATCCTCATATGCCTCACATGCCGCATACAGTAATCACGTGCAAGGCAAAGCCTCAGAAGCCAATGTGCTGTTATCACAAGCCAAGTACAGACTACATTTCCCAAGTATTTCTCTGATATGGCAGGTAAAGCCTGATATGCCAGTAATAATCATCATATATAACCTACAGCCTCCCATGTCCAGGTGCTTCCAGCACATGTTAAGTGTAGGTTAATCAGCTCAGGCACCAGAGACTGTAGGTTTTATAGTCTAATACTTTATTACGAGAGCCCCCAGGAAGGTGCACTCTCTTTACTAAGACATCACTGCAACTGACTCCGGCGTCATTCTCGAACCCCGGGGCTCGAGAACGGCGCCAGAGCATACATCACAACATCTCCCCTCCAAGGAATGCACAGGGAAAGAAAGCAGGGAGGGGAAGTAAGGAGGTGGAAGGGAGGTGGGGAATAAACATAAAGGATACAGTTAATAAACATAGTCACATACAAGGATACAATTAATAATGATAATAGTCACTCTTGAAATTGGGAGTAACTCCTGTTCCTCAACGGCATCTGATTGGCGGGATCATCTCCACTCCTCCATTATGACCCCACTGCATCTGTCGACAGTCCTTGACCGTGAGTCTGCCCTTGACATCTAAAGATATGTATCGTCATTTGCTCTTCCCTGTTCACTGGAATGCACAACATCATCACATGACGACCTTCTTCCATCATCCAGAATCACAGACTTCTCTGACACTTTCTACACTCTCTGTGCCTCCCTGAATTTGGACAATCCTTTCAGCACTTTTCTAGGTTCATTTACACAAACCCAATCTCCTTCTTCGAACTTGCTTTTTCTTGCGTGGTTGGTATGATCATAATATTCTTGTATTTCTTTTGTTTTTCTATCACTCTTTTTACGATATCCTCAATGTCTACTCTTTTATTGTCCTTTGTTGGCAACCATGCCAACCTGTTAGATGCTGCTCTCCCTCTCATCATAACAAACGGTTCTTTTTCCGTTGTAGAATGGCGGTCATTCTATACGCATTTAGTGCTTCCTTGAGTGTATCTCTCCATGGTAATGTGTGTATCCCTTTAGAGCATGATCAATCTTCTCCCATCCTTCCTGCGCTTTCTGGTGCAGAAGCCTTTGTTCAGGGTCCTCAGAAAATGTTCAGACCCACTCTTCCTTCAAAACCCCTGGTTCAATACGTTCAATAATGCATTCCATGTGCTTTTCATTGACTTGATCCCGATCCTATTCTCCCTTATCCCATGGTAGTATGGAGAAACAACCCTCAATGTCATTCATTTTATCAGGCATGTACACTACTCTTACATTAAATTGCATTATGTCAAGGATCCTCTTGTGAATTCTAGGGGAACTTAAGTGTGTATTCTTGTAATTTAAGATGTGTATCAGCAGCTTGTGGTCAGTCTTGACAGTTACTGGAAGACCCCATATTAATCCCCTAAAATGCTCCAGAATCAATTTCACTCTTAGAGATTCCTTTTCTATAGTTGAATAGTTCAGCTCTGCCGCCCTCAGTACCCGCAAAGCAAAGGCAATTGGTACTATACCATTCTCCTGAACCTGCTCCTACGCCCCACCTATGCCAATGTTACTGGCATAAACTGTGATTACATTACCTGCTGTGCTGCTGAAGATTCTGAGTGTTGGTGCACCATTTATGGTCTTTGTTATGTTCCCTGATTCCTTTTGGCATTCTTCAGACCACACAAATCTTGTCTGCTTTTTCATGAGAGCTCTCATATGCTGCATTCTGTCTGTAAAATGTGGTACAAATTTTGAATAATATTCTGCTAACCTCAAAAAACTGCCCAACTGATGATTATTGGAAGGAGCAGGCATGTTTGATATTGTTTCAACCAGGCTCCTTTTTGGGGTAATTCCTTCAGGATTTATAATGTGTCCCAAGTATGTCACTTCCCTCACTTTAATTCTGCACTTATCAATCTTCAACGTAAGTCCTTTTTCCTGTATGACCTGCAGAACTCCTAAAAGTTTGACGTTGTGTTCCTCTTCCGTCATGGTTGCAATTAAAATGTTGTGCTGGAAGTAGTATACGCCATCAAGGCCCCCAAAAAGCTGTTGATGCTAGGCCACAAGTCATGCACCGATATTTGAATGCTCCAAGGGGAGTGACAAATGAAGTTAAGTGCTTTGAACACTGATCTAGAACCACTTGATGGTATGCGGACGACAGGTTGAGTGTGGTAAAGTACTTTGCGGGCTTCATGGTTGCTAAAATCTCATTTATATTTGGCAAGGGGTGCCTGTCAATCCAATACTAGCATTAAGATCCCAGAGGTCAACACACATCCTCATGGAATGCTCTGGTTTGCATACAATTACGATCAGGGATAACCACTCATGGGACTCATTCGGTTCTATGATCTTTTATTCACAAAGTGTTGTCAACTCTTTCTGTAACGCTTTCCTTGTCCCAACCAGAATATTTCAGTACAACCCTATGCTTGAAACCTTTAAGCATCCCAATGTTCTCATTGAATACTAAAGGAAAAGTCTTTGCTAGTCCTTCATTGGTATAAAATATTCACTGGAAACACAATATCGGGGTCGCCTCACCTAGGTGTATCTTTACCCGGAGGGCTGCCTGTTCCTCCCACCCTACCAGCGACAGCCCATTTTCCGCCACATATAACTTACAGTACATTTATCTACCTTTGAAATTGAGGTGAAACCATTTATAGCCCATGAAGTTTATGGGACTCTTGCCATTCCCTGTGGCTCTGATACTGGTTGTCCACAACTATTCTGGTTGTACATTTAGCTCCTTTCTGTATGTTTGAACATCCACCATTGTGTAGGGTGTACCTGTGTCCACCATTACTTGTATCGGTATCTCATTGATATTCATGCACACCCAGGGACCTCTCTTTACTTCTGAGTGTATTGCCAATATATGCACTTCCTGTTCTTCTCTGTAGCTTGATACGGATAACAGGCTACTCGAACCACCTATTTATTCTAAAGATCTATTATTAACATTACTTGCCCGGTTACCCTCTTCGTATGTTCTGCTATTTGAGCCCATTCTTCCCCTTCATCTGTCCCCTTCCTCTGTTGTTTCTGCGAACCTTTCCAAAATGTCCAATATTTCCGCACCTGAAACACTCCGCCGCATATGCTGGGAATTCTCTGTCGCCATTGGGGTGTTTGTTGCGACCACATTTGTAATATCTCCATTGCATTTTATTGAATGTTTCTCTGTCTCTTCTAGATTTTTCAGTAGGTTTCGTTTTGGAAGTCACCGTGGACATCTTTCTCATCAATGCTTCTATGGTGGCCTTGCCTTCTTCTTCTCTTTCTACTTGCAAACTCTTAATTAACTTGTGTTAACCCTGTACAGTCTTCATGCATCCATCCCCTAGTTCCATTGTCCTGGCAATCTCTATTGCCTGGTCCAGTGTGGGGTCCTTTGCCTGCCACAACCTTTGCCGAATATGGGAATCAGCGGTGAGGAGTACCAGTTGATCTCTTAGGTATTCGGCTGCAATGCCGGTTAACTTGCATGTTTCTAGCAATCCCCTTAAGGCTGCAATATAGGTATCCACTGATTCTACCTTATTCTGCTTTCTGTAGAATAAATGTTACCTCTTAAGAACCACATTCGTCCTGTTCCCAAATTATGTGGTGAGCTTGTGGAGCACAGTTTCATAGCGCCTATTTCTACTGGTACTAGCGGAATCTCCTGCTCCCTCATCATTATTACTGTGGTTGGGCAGTGTGCCGAAAATCCTGAGCGCTTCAGCTCCTATGCAATTTAATAGTGTGGGCTCCTTAAGGTCATCATTGAATTTTGCCCCTCCAATGGCTCGCAAATATACCTGGAAAGTATCTACCCACTATTCCCACGGTGTGGTGGGGCTGCCAGCATTGGCAAGGAACAGGCAAGGAGCAGGAGTGTTCTGCATTGTTTTAGTCCCTTTCTCTTTTTTTTGTTTCTTTTGTTTTTTGTTTTAGGTGTGCTTATTTGTACATGGTGTGTACCTTCCTCTCCCTGGTATTATCTCTCTGGTATTGTGGGTTTTACAATTTATTGTGGTGAGCAGGCATGTTGCCGCACGTTGCAGCTTTGGAAGACTTTCAATTAGTCATTACGCTCTGTGTTGTTGTTGTCATGGCAATCTGACAAACAAAAATGGCCGTATCACATTGTGGAGCGTATTAGGGTACCTTCCTCTATCCTCTCAGCATCAGGCTTTATGCGCGCGTGCAGGGTTCTGCAGTTGAAAGATGCTGCTTTGCGCGGTACATACCTATTACTTTTCTTTCATAGTGGGGTTGCCCTTCCTTTTATCCTGAGCTGATTTGGCAGTGTGGGTCCCAGCATGCAGCCCTGTCGAATCCCTCTACTAATTATACACTCTTTCGACAATAACCCATCAGAGTTCAATCTTATTCTCACTTTAGACTCCTTATGTAGGTGTATCACAATGCTGAAAAGGCCCTTTGGCATACGCAGTCTATCTAATTTCTTCCATAGTATGTTTCTAGTCACCATATCAAAAGCCTTGTCTCTGTGGGTAGCTTACCAGTAAGCCCCCACAGTCCGTGCCCATATTCCTACGGAAACCCATTTGTCGATATTCAAGAATACTATTGCTCGAAATCCATTCCTCTATATGTTCTAAGACAATTGAAGAAAAAATGTTGGAATCCACATCCATTGTTGAAATGGTTCTGTAGTTCATTGGCAACAATCTGGATCCTTTCTTGAATATAGGAATCATGTGGGACATTTTCCACGTTCCTGGTATTACCTTAGACTCGATGATATTATTTAAATGTATGTGGAGGATTTTATTTGGGCCCGCTGCTCTAAATGTATTTGTTTTCTTTATTTTGGCTTCAATATTCTCTATTGATATATTCATTTTCCAATTATGGCACCCCTGCAGTAGACTGTCAGTTAACATTGAGCACTGAGCATCCTAAATACATATCCTCAAAGTATTGCACCCACCTCTCCTCTGGGATTGGGTTCGTAAGTAAGATGGGTTGGGTTTCTTCCATCCTATTTATTAGGTCCCAAAAGGCTCTCGATGTTTTCCCTTTCAGACAATTTTTTTTCCATTCATTTGATTCAATTTGACATGTTGAAACTTTAACCAGTATTTATACTTTTGTTTTGTTTTAATACCCTAATATTGTTTGGCGCAACCTCTGCATTCCCCCCTTCCCTATGCTTCATGTATAGTAATAGGGAGCTCTGGCATATAGCGCATAACTATTTGTTTCTTGGTGCACTCATTATATGGAAATATCTGAAAATGTCGAAAAAAAAAGATTGTCTGGTCTTTTTATTCAAATTTCATACGTACTAAAATTACATGTGTCCTAAAAGATTAATTTAGCCTCATTTTGCATTTAAGCTTGTTAGCGCATATTATTTTTTCGTGTTTTGTTATTGAATAAAAATTGTATTGGAGCCCTCTTCTAGTGACATGAATCTGAATCTGATTTATGTAAAAACGCCCATTACCAGACATGCCAACATTGTGGAGCCCCTGAGAGGGAGATTTCACAACACAAATCGGGAGAATGCAGTTTTCCCATAATACTGCATTGGGGTTATAATGACTTTAGGCGGGAGACAGTTTAAAATAGCAGTATTTTTAACTGAAAAATAGGGTGTCTCCCGCCTAAATCGGGAGGGTTGGCATGTATGCATTACAGACGATTGTAGGGTACACACGATTTATTTAAGAAATGCTTACTACAGACGATCGAAAAACATATGCGAATGCATGAAATTGAAAACTGTTTTAGTCATGACGAGAAATAAACATTCTCTTTATAAATAAAGCACGTGTTTTTTTCATTCCTTCGAGTACTGTCTTCGCTCGTATTTATAACGCTATTTTTAAATAAATTGCGTGCATGTTTACATTAGCCATGTGCGTTTTCTGCTCATACATTAATTTAATTTCTATGATACATTGAATGCAAATGCATTTCAAAAAATGCCTACAACAGACGATCTCATGGCAGATGTGAACGCGTGAAATTTAAAACAAATGTTTTAGTTATGATATGAACTAAACATTCTCTTTATAAATAAAGCACTTGTTTATTTTATCTTATCGCGTTCAAGTCTTTTCGTTCGTTCGGGCATCCCTACTTTCTGGTACGCTGTTATCGCGAGACCGCGCGACTGAATATGGACATGGAAATCATTGCAAACAACGATGCAAACAAAGTAAATTATGCTGCGCATTTCATTTAGTAATGTATTTTACCATACTCACAGCATAAAATGGCTTTGCTACACTCTTTATAATGGGTTCCTTATGCTTCCTTCAAAATAATTATAGATCCCATTATATTTCCTCAACACATGTGTGCTCCTTCCCCATCAATCCCACTACTAACCAGTACCAGCAGAGGCTGCTGCGCCAAACATGTGACATGGAGCAGCAGCAGTGTGATGGGCTGGTGGTGGGCCGACCTAGCACTGAGCCAGGCCGGGGTGGCATTAGTGAGACAAGATTGTTTGGGCCCTGGCACTTATTTTCTTTCAAATAAAGCACTGGAGGGGGTCGTATGTGCATTACAATTACTTATTGCTTGCTATTTTGACTAGGGTTAATTTTGGGGGAGATTGTGCCTGTGTCTTGTGCCCCTCTTACCACTGTTGCCAGTGTATTCCAGCAGGTGTGCCAACCAGATCTTGGGGGCTCTGTATTAAGGCAATATTACCCATGTATAGCATAGAATAGGCCATATGAGCATTACTGGTACTTGTTGTTAATAGCATGTTATGGCTGGGGTTCATTTTGGAGGGGATTGTGTCTGTTTCTTGTGCCCCTTTTACCGCTATTGCCAGTGCACTACTAGCAGGTGTGCCAACGAGCTCAGAGGGACTCCACTTTATTGATATCACCAGCCCACAGGGTGGAGAGAGTTGTCCATAGCCAATAAACCATTGACCAGATCTTCACCCACTAGCTCCACTCTAATATAGTCGCTAGATCCGGAGCTTGGGAATAATATGCATTAACAGCGCAAAATATTGCTTCTAATAATACTGTAGCAGCTCTCTTTTTGCCCGCAGCCAATGTATTACTTTATTAACTAATGAACCCTTGGGATCCTTGGAACAGTTACCTATTCTAGGTACATTCGCTAGAAAAATGCAGCGTTTCAGATGAGACAATGATGAGCCGACCCTCTTCTCCATCCCTGGCTATTGCTCAACCCCTCGCTCCAGCCTGCCTGTGTGTCTTTGTCAAGCCTGTGAAGGGTCACAGGTTGTTCTTTGCCGTAAATATATTAATTACCTTTGTGACTTTCTGCACAATGCTAGGCGAGGGGAGGGTATCTCTACTGGCTATGAAGTTTTGACCCGGCATGCGTGAATTGCTGTTCCTGCGGCATCATTCTTCCTAGTTAGAGCTCTAATCTATCGCAGCTGTTTATTCAGGGCCTTAAGGTGATAATTTAGACCACTCACTCCTTTCTTGTATGATCTTATAGATCTCTTCTTTTCTCTTATTCTCCTCTGGACTATCGTCACTATTGTAGGCTGGGGGTTCATATATCGGATTACTTTACCCTGTCACCGCTTTCAACTCCATTAAAGGGTGCAACCCTATTTCTTCCGTGCTATCGCCTTTTACTTCGGGCGAGGTAAGGGGAGCTGAAGGCTGAACACTTTCCTCCTTCTGCTGACTAAGCATCCACTCCTTAGGTGGAGGGTCTTCCCTTTCTTCCTGGTGCATTTTCCAGAGCTCTAAAATCGCTGATCTTTTCTCTAATTTCTTCCACGTGTACGCAGCGTGTAAATATGTGGTCATGTGTTGCAATACTGCTTTTGAAAATAATGCCCCTTGTGGCCATGGCATGAAAATGTTATCTTCAGTGCCTTTCACCCATTCCGCACTATACTGTTTGAGCTAGGGCTTGTGCTTTGATAATGTTTTACAAATGTGCATCAGAGGAGTATCTCCCATAATGACAAGTCCCAATTGACTGTCAATACTTACTAAACTTATGAAATAACCTCTATACTTCTGCTTAAATCACCACTTTTCAACATCTCTAGAACAACAAATAGCACGCACCATCAATCGCTGCTCAAGCCTCTAATTTCTTGATTAGCTATCTTTATCTCTCAATTGGCTATCCATTATCTTGATTGGCTATCTATTCTCTTGATTGGCGCTAATCACTTCGCTATGCTCAATCACTGTTGCTCCTCAACTGTTTCAATTTCTTCACAAATTCTATCGCTCTTCGATATTTTTAATCAACAAACATGCAGACTAGTCGACATTACACATTAATAAACACTGTGATCGCCTTTTTCTCTCGCCTTTATAGCCTACACAGGGTTTGAGATGTCACCTTACGTAATACTAATTACACGTTTTATGTTTCTACCCCCGTTGGGATTTGAAATGCCTTCTTCTGAAACTCTGTTGAGTCAGGACTCCTAGGCGCTACATTTTCTTCACACAATATTTCCTGTTACTTAAAAATTATCACAATCCCATCCCCTTCATTTGCCATTCCCCTTAGTCTACTCAACATTCCTTCGTTAATCGACTCAAGGCCTTCGGTATCGACTCCTCCTTCAATCTGAACATCTCGCCTTCCGTCCACAGAGAACCCGTGGAAACCATGCAGGGATTTTGTCAAAGGGGGACCTGCCCACCGTCTCTGTTCTTGCAAGTTTATTTCAATCTGCCGCTCTCCACAGGAAACCCAGCGATCTCCCTTCTAATGGCAGAGGATACTCGATTGTCCGAAACACTGGAGACAAACTGGTTTGGATCTTTTCCAACCATCTGCACTGCTACCACTTGAACGTATGGTTCTTTAGCAACATGCATGCAATGGATGGGGTTCACAGAATAACTCAGAGTCCAAATAATCGAACCAACTCAGGAAGATGGCAAAGGTTGCTGTTTCATTAATAATTATCCAAAACATGGAGGTTACAACGGACATCAACGGACGTTTGCTCAGTTTTCGACAAATTTCTCAGAAAACACACACTTTATACTAAAAACACATCAGAAGTGACGTCATACTACGTGGAAAATACGAACACCTACAGCCGATTATTATTGGTTCAAGGGGAACATATAAGTATACTTTCTATAAGGATTGGGATTGTGATTTGCTGTCTACGGTCAGGTGGACAATTTATGCCTACCTCTAAAACATGTAATCTTCAACACTGTTAAGTACATGTTTTGTCATTGGCTCTCAAACTATAAGGCCCTTCATTATACGGCCCTCTACACTGGATTGGCACGCTCGTGCCATGTCTGCAACATTCGGTTCACTTAGCAGCATGTAAGCTCATACCCAGGTGCCAGGAGGTGGACTTGACTTTACCTCCCCACTCAATTAGCCCGACATCTCTCGTCACCCATGCCTTCTGCCATGCAGATTATCTTTGAACTTGGCCTTGCAAAGTATCCTTGTCTGTGGTAATTTATGGGAGTACAGGCACTCACTATCGTTGTTCTAGGACTCCAATCTCAACTCTATCTCCATCCTCAGCTCACGTGACAGGAAACCATGATTCTGGTCCATTCTGCAATATTTAAATGTCTTAAATTAATAAAACGTGGCACTTTTGGTGTTCTTTCTTTGCCCCTTAATAAGGGATGATTCATCATTCGCACATTCACTGCTTTCAAGAATAGATAACCGACCTTGGCTGCTTCTGTTTTGATACCAGGCCAGACAGCCTCGCCAGGCTCTTCGACTATCTCAGCTTATTCATGCTGCGACACAATTCTCGGCCTTTCCTCTCTATGGGTTTCAACTTAATAAATTCATGACATTGATGTCCAGTTCCTATACAATGGCGGCTTCGCCTGCAGTCTATTCACTACGTATATTCAGCTTCTATGATCACTTAATCTGCGTCTGTACAATTATTGAACGGTTGCATTTCTGTAGCACTTTGCATACGTGCAATCTTCTTTTCTGCATATGAAAGTTTACTCAATTCCTCCCTCAGATCATCGTCTCTTCAGGGATACATTCGATACGGTTTTCTCAGTGGATATCTTTTCTCAAATACTCACTACGGTATTGGCACAACTGCTGGTGTCAAGCATGGCAGAGTCTCAGACTTCGAACATATAGGAGGTAGGGGGGCGGGATTTCTTGCAGAGGCATGCAGCTGCTCCTCTACATACCCAGCCAGCCGCAGTGAACGTCGATGGTTCACCAGAGTATGTGATTCGATCCATTTATTATTCCCAAGTACACAGAGTATACTATCTGATTGATTGGGATGGTTACGGCCCTGCAGATTGTACCTGGGAACTGGCCTCTCAAGTCCATGCGCCACACTTGGTCCGGTTGTTTCACCTCCGATATCCCTGGAAGCCTGCTGCTGCGTTGCCCCGTGGGGGGACAGAGTGTTACGCATTGTCGCTATCTTCTCCTGCGCCGCCTGCACAACTTACCTGCTGGTTCCTGGCAACTGTTTTCCCGTTGGTGCTGGCGGTCGCGTCAACATTTGCAAGCCCTGGGATGCTTGCAGGCGCTGGAAGTCACTGATGACGGATTCCGGGAGGGATCTGCAGTGCACGGGATGATTCCGGTGTCAGGGCTGCGCCGTGCCTTCGTTATGGCACATTTTTCTTGGCTCGGCTCACATGATTGCATTCTGGGTAGTGGCGTCCGGTTTCCAAGGAAACCACTGACACAGGAGGAGCGCCGCGTTCAGGATAAAAGGCTGGCATTTCCTCTCCTCAATGCGTCTTAACGCTCCCATGAGTTAGGTCGGTTTCCTGTCTCTCCATGGTCTGTTGGTCCTACTGTGCTTCCTTGCAGTACCTTGTTCTCCTTCCTGCATCTGCATTTTGCCTGCCTTTACCAGTCCTGACCATAGTAGTTCTTCCTCTTATTGCTATTTCTCTGCCCTGCCAGCGCTTTGGTTTCAATGCCCATTTTTCCTTCTCTTTCCTTTAAGACCTGCCAGAGGGTGGCCCCTCTGACAGATTTAATCACCAACTGCGCTCCCCGGCCCAGTGGTAACCCTGCTGCCCTGCTGCCTTTGCACCACGTGAAACCGGGGAGTAGCTCAGCCCGTGGTGTGGCGGAACTGGTCTTCGACCTTGTCCAGGTCGACATTTGTCTGAACTTGAAGGGGGCTGAGTCTCCAGCCTGCACTGACCCTGCTCCATCCTGGAAACCCTGTGAGCCGGTGTCTCCAAGAAGAAAGGGAAGGGAACCTCGCAACTAGGAACTGGTAAGCAACGCCTGAGTGACCAAGTCCTTGACACTTATGAAGGGGAGATTGCTAAGTTTATTTAGCGTGCACTGATATGGAACATGCATTTGACAGCATAGATCGAGAGGCTTTATGGAACAAACTCGCCATAAGTGGGTGCACAAAAGATTTGCTTTTGGCAATTAAGGACCAGCATACAGGAACTTTGATGCAGATTAGGCTGGATCAAGGGCGGCATTTAAGTAGAAGGGTCCCTACTTTTAGGCGCTTAGAGCTGCAATGCCTCATGCTCCTATCCTATTTAATGCATTTATTGCAGACCTAAAAAATTTGTTGGACCCTTGTTCTGCCTTTTCACCAAAACTGGACGGGTTCAGGTTGGGCTGGCTTTTACACGCCGACGATTTGGTGATATTAGATCTTACACCAATTGGACTGCAAAAGAAGCTAAACATTCTGCAGGCATATGTAAATCAAAATGGCTTGAAAATCAATGCAGTTAATTCGGAAATATTAATCTTGGAAAGCTTAAAGTGGCGGAAAAGAAGCATGCTCAGCTGGATGCTAAATGATAAACGGATTCGGCCTGTCCGCTCCATAAAATATCTGGAAGCTGTGATAAGCACCAGCATTTGTGACTCCTCATGGACAAACTTTCTGAGGGATAAGATAAAACATCTCACAGCTCAGGGAGTTTTGATTGGGAGAAAATGTTTTCTTAATCTTCTATAATCAGAAGGTTACACCAGCCCTAACTTATGCTGCAGACGCCTGCCTCAGTCTCCCTTGGGAAACCTGGGAAGTACTTGAGGGATGCTTCTGGAGGAGGGTTTTGTGCCTTCCGAGCGCCATGCCTATGGCAATAATAAGACATGAGATTGGCTTGTTATCGTTATACGTAAGGGTATTGTGGAAAGCCTTACACCTCTTCAGGAAACTAAACATGCCAAATTGTCCTCTGCAATTTAGGATAGTAAGAGTAAAACAGTCAGGAATGTACATCTGGCCTTTAAATAAGTGGCTTGCATGCTGCAATGAAACACTCTTAAGGCTGGGTGTATCGGTCGACATTCTCTGTAAAAATCCCCAATATGTAAAAAAGATTCTATGGGCTGATGACTGGAGAGAAACTGAGCAAATAAGAGCCAGTTCGAAGATCCACACACTCTCAAAGAATATATTTGCACTACGTAATGCACCTTGAACCACTTGTGTATAGGCGCGTTATAAATGTCATATCACCACAATATCTGAAGTGGTTCGCAAGTGCTAGGTATAGGGGTCTATTTCTTAGATTCCAATTGAACATGTTGCACAAGAGGCTACTCTTTTCAGATAGGGAGGTGAAGTGGGCGATGATAGGTGCCGATCACCTGACACTCTCCCGGAAACCTTCTTAACACACTTGCTCTTGTTCTGCCCGAAATTGTGATCATTGAGAACGCTACATTAGTACAAATGCATGAGCGTGACATTTTGAACTGATGCAGCGGCATGGTGGGAGGCTTTGTATGGGGGGGAAATGTTAGATTGTTATGTGCTCTTGTAAAATCTTTGGAAGCTGTTTTTAAGAGGTTTAAAGAGCTGGAAGGCTCAAGGTGAATTGATTATCATTAATGAGGGTGATACCAGAGTCATGATTTATTGTGATATTCTTTTGTGAGTTTTAAGGATTTTTATGGTATGCAGTCTTTCCATCGGAAAAAGATCCATCGAAACTTTTTGGATCAAATTTTTTGCAACGAAAAAATGTCCATCGAATGCATATTTTTGTAGGGTAAAGGGTTCATTTTGTTTGGGGTGGGTTTTGAAGGGTTCAAAACAGGGGGTTGGGGAGGCTCCCCATAAAAATAAAAATAAATAAAAAAATGTATTCGATGGACTAATTTTTCGTTGCAAAAAATTCAATGGAAAAATTCTTCGATGCAAAGTTTTCGATGCAGACATGTAACCGATTTTTATCATTTTATTTCCTCATCATTTTATTAATTGTTTTAGTTGATTGATTGGTTCTAGTGGATTGTTTGTTGTGATTGGTAACAGTTTGTAATAAACTAAATAAACGAAATGCCCCCAAAACAATTAAAAAAATGTATTAGTACACTGGGACCGGTTAATTAGTGAGCTGTGGTATCTGTAGAGATGGCTGGTGGCTGGCGGGTGAAAAATGGAGCGGAGATGCTCTGAACTGTGTTGTCAGCAACATACAGGCAACAGGCGATGCGAGTCATGGAGGAGCAGGGGAACTTGACATGCATTGTGGTGTCTTATCTCAGTAAACACACGCCACTTATGCTCAAAATGTGAACCTTTGCAGCTCACGTTTTACAGATCCCGTTGGCTACAACAGAAGTGACTGAGCTTTCTAATTATGAAAAAATAAAGACACAGACCGCCCCTCTGCCGCTATACAGTACACATATTCCTTAAAATATACTAAAAGCATAGTCTTTGCAAGGCTGTATTCTAGGGTCATGGAAAAGAGAAAACAAGGAAACGTTTGACTTGTACCAATAAACACCGTTAAATACAAAATTAAAATATTTCACTGGTTGTTAACCTGTTAGGACCCACAAAGGTTGTAAAATGAGTAGTCATGTGCAGTGTTCTGGGATTTGGGAAATCCCTGTGCTCCCTCATTTCCCCAACTACCAATCATTTGAAATCCTCCACCCCCCACTAATTACTGGAGTGGCAGCCAACACTGCCTTGTCATCTCGGTGGGAATAACAGGGCTTTGACAAGGGTCCTCAGCTACCTGCAGACACTGCCTCCCAGCGGGGAAGGAGCATCTGTTACTCTGGTGGGACGCCATTATTCCATTGTGCTGGCAGTAATTAGCCCAAGGCAGAATCACTTCAGAACAATGACACCTGGCGAAGGGACGCGCTTCTGAAACACGATGCTTGTGCCATGGATAATGATTTGAAAGAAAAAAAACTCCAATAACTCTGCAAATACTCTGCATGTACGAGGAGGATTTAAACATTATTCATGCCATAATGATATGTTGCATGCCTATAGTCTGCAGAACTAACCTACCTCAAAGTCTGTATAACCCTAAATTGCTTTACATCAAGGCAGGGAGTGTTATGTACTGAATGATGCCTCCGTACCTGTATAGTATGTTTGCATTTTCAAAATGTAAGCCCACTAAAAACACACATTTTCCATGGCTTTTAAGCATCATAAACTGAATTCACCTTCAAATAACTGGATTTTCTAGCGATATGCAATCCAAATCAGATGTTAATTTACAATTTTGAAATATAACAGAGAAAAGGGTCAATTAAAAAACGTTATTTGCTGCAAATGCAGTTAATAATAAAATTAAGCGGAAAACACTGCAATAATTGACCCATTGGTCCTGATGTGGATGACAAACAAAAAACAGGCATGGAATAAGACAGTGGGCATCATCATGAGTTGGGTGGTTGCCTTTAAATCCGGCGGTAACGTTAATAGCGCCGTCAATACCGCTCCGCCAGATCATGACTGCAGTCCAGCCGGCGTTATTGCAGCCTGGCGCTTTTACAGCCAGCTGTAATAGCGCTGGCTGTAATCGCGCGACAACACAACGCGCTATCACAGACCTATCACAATCAGAGTATCGGCACTACTAGCGCCGTAAAACCAGCGCAAATAGCACTGAAAATACCCCCAGCCAAATGCTGGAGGGGAAAGAACACAGGTGAGAGTAACAAAGCCACAGGTGGAAACAATGCACAAAAGAGGCCTACAAAAGCCCCACCCATGCCCCAAACACCCTTCCCAACACCATTTTGCCATCAGGAGCAGGGAGGTGAGAGCAATAAAGGCACAGGTGCAAACAATGCACACAATTGGCCTACAAAAGACCCACCCAGGCCACAGAAACACTTCCCAACACCATGTTGCCATTTGGAGCCGGCAGACTTGACATGGGCCTCTACATGCTGCATCAGGAACCACAGAGGCCTGACATCCAGCCCAGGGCACAGGGAGCACAGGGTGGGTTGGGGGGTGGGGGGTTGAGGAGGAGGAGGAGACCATGAGGCCACAACCAAATATAAATCACCACTGGCCCTGAACAGCCAGTCAAGACGGGACCATCATCCTGACGGTATGGATGCACCACTGTGCCAATCAAACCCAGGGAGCGGTGCATTTAGAAAGTCGGCTACAAGGGACATGGCGCACATTGCAGAGCAAACCCGTGGAACATGAATACACCATATTCAAAGGACAAGTGGTTACATGATGGTACTTGTTGAGCATGAGTGTCACACACAATCCCATCACATAGGTCATCATCCACCGGTGCAAGTCCAGTAATCCCATGTGCAGGCAAATGTAATCTGCCACAGGACAGCCCACTCAATCACACAGGGTGCATGTACGGTTCAGATGTTGCACGGCCTGAAAGATGATGGATGTATACCAATCAGCCAATCACATTGCATGTCCCAGTTGCACATTAAGATGACCACGGTGCATAGTGTATTGATACTTATACCTTGCACACCCAGTGAAGCAACCTAGGCCTCATGTACACATTTCATCCCATGCAGGTGATTCAGGATACCCACAGCTCATCTGGCTGATGACCCCTGTGTGGAATCCACAAACTCAGCAGAGCTGGCATACAGCAATGCCCACAGTAGGACCCGCATATGTGTAGAAAGGACATTTGGTTTGTTGAAGGCACGGTTCCGGTGCCTCGACCGTACTGGAGGGGCACAGATGTATGCACCAGAGAAAGTTGGCAAGATTGTACTCAATTGTGCCATGCTTCACAACATCTGCTACGTAGGAATGTGCCACTACCCCCGATGCAGACGGGCAACACCCAGGGGAGGGGAGTGACGATGACCATGTGCCCGTTGCTGGGGCTAATGCACACAGGGATGGGGCGAAGGAATTTTTCTGAATTGGTGGATGGCCATATGCCATGAAGAGCACTTGTCAAATAAATAACACATGTACACAATCATGAATGTCCTTGCTTTCTGTCATGTTTGAATAGGCTTTAATTAAAGTAGAAATAACCCCCTCGCCCCACCAACTCCCCAGCACACATACTCCCTCCCCCCAACAACTCCCCAGCACACATACCCTCCTGCCCCAACACAGTGCATATGGTTCCATGTGCCGGCCCTCAGGCCAACAGTGCATTATCCATCTAACATGTCTAACATTGTCACTTCCCACGTGCTCCTCCTTCAGGTGAGCCCCGTTGTAAATGACGCAGCGACCTATGCCTGGGTGACCCCTGTAGGGACCCCTCTGTGGGATGGATGGCATATATGCAGCCAACTTCAGCTGCTAGTAGAGGAGATTATTTGCCTCACGCATCTGTTCGGCATGCGCAGATTGCATCTCACATAATTCACATACTCACTAGCCAAACCGTGTGGGTGCTGTAGTGCATCCCTCTACAACCTTACGTGTGCAGGCATTGTCGCGCACCATGGTTTTGGCAGCCCCCCTATTTGCACTGCTAATGGCGCTGATGTGGCAGTTGTGTTCGCTGGCCATGCCCTCTATCCTCATCTGGCGTACCTCCATCACATCCAGGCGTGCCATGACTGCATTGGCCGGACCTGTTCCTTTCTGCCATGCAGGGCTGCTGTGCCTGGCAGGCCTACGCAGGGTAGTGAGACTGCAAGTGCCTGGCAGGTATACACAGGGTAGTAGGGCTGCTGTGCCTGGCAGGTCTGCGCAGGGTTGTGGGGCTGCTGCTGCTTGTGGTGCTGGGTTGTCTGGTGGGGCTGCCGTGGATGGAGGAGCTGCCAGCAGATGACCCATATGAGGGTGTGTTCTCATCCGCCACTGGTGTGTGTGGACGGCGGCATGCACAGACATGTGGACTGTGGCTGGGAGTCTCCACAAGCTCAGGGGTCCCTTTGGGTGTATCCATTTGCTGCACTGGACTGTGTATTGGCGTTATGCCAGGTACAGCATGCTGCTCTTCACCGGATGAGCTACCCTCATCTGGGGTGGTTGCGCTCGTGGCAACTTCAACATCCTGTGAGCACCCGGTGGCTTGGGATGAGCTTGGTGAGGTGGCCCTCGTGGCTTGTATGCGCCGAGGTGGTGAAACCATGGTGGCTTTTGTGCACCAAGGTGGTGAGCCTCTGGTGGCTTTTGTGCACTGAGGTGGTGACCCCCTAGTTTGGTGGGGTGGGTCTTCCACCTGGGCCTGTCCTGCCGGGCCCTTCGTGGGCCTGTGGTGCTGGTGGAGGTGCATCTGAGCAGACGTTGGGATGGGCCTGACTCCTCGTCATCTACGTTGCACTCAGATGATGCCTGCGTGCCTGTAGGGGACATAGGGAATGGCATGAGGATAGAGCACTTCAAATTATTTTCATGCATTTCAAGGCTTACAGGGGGCGTTGTACAAGATAGTTTCAATCATGCTTGGGCCTGACCTGTTTAGTATTCATGATGTTGGTATAACTGGGGAATACTAATATTACGTGAGGGGGGACACCGTTCAGAATTGTTGGCATAGCCTTCTCATGCATATAATGCAAATGCCCAGCTGGCATGCCGAAGTCAGTGAGGGGGGTTGGTAATTCACATGCTCACCTGACGTTGGTGTACCCCTGCCATGGATGTGTGTGCTATGGTGCTTGCATGTGTCCATTAGCTGCCGTACCCACAACTCTGAATCCCTGGGGTCGCCTAGGTGCACTGGTTCAAGGGTGCAGTCGTGGGTGGCTGTGGTCAATCACACGCACTGCACCCACTCACAGTGCCTGGCTGTCAGGTATTCACACCAGGGATGGAATGGTGGCCTATTTACAGTGCAATTTGCAGGGGGGGGGGGTGACGCACCTCCAGCCTCCTGGGTGCCGGTCCCTGCCTCCGCTCCTCCCACTCCCTCAATGCATGGCGGTGATGGTGGCCCTCCACCAGTCGCCATGGTCTCACTCCTGTGCCGTTCCAGGAGGCCCCGGACACGGACATGCACATTGTTAAATCACTTGCGGCAGTCCTCTCCATCCTTGGGGACACGGCCCGCCGCAGTGACTGTCTGGCTGATGTCTTCCCAGATGTGGTTACGCCGCTGTGAGCCTGTCATTTTTTACTGGGGACCATAGAGTTCATCCTGGTGGGAAATAACCTCCTCCACCAGTATTGTGAGTTCTGACTCAGAGAACTTAAGTTTGCGCACCCTGTCCAGGGTAGACTTGCCCCTCACACACTCCTGAGATGGTTGAGGTTTGTTAGAGTGGATGGCTTCCAGGGGCACCGATTTTAAGTGGATTGTGATTTCCAAAATGGCTGCTGCTTTGTTTCCCGTTCCGGCTGTGACACATTTCCCGTAGCGCTATTAGCGCGCTAGTAGCGCACAGTAATAGTGCGAGACGCCAGCAGTAACACAATGTTTGCAGCGTTTTTTCTGGTTTTCAGCCAATATTACCCCGGAACACTATTTGCGTTAACGACCGGGCCCTGTGCACATGCACCCCAACTCGTGATGGGGCGTTGTTTGCAACACAACTGGGATACTGCCCAACTTGTGATGAGGCGCAGTGTCCCTTATCTGCGTTATACTAGGTAAAGGCAAATGATTGGTCTTGTCCTCGTTTTATCTTCTTGGCATCTCTTCCCTTTTCTGAAGTATCTTCTGAATGTGCCAGTGCTCCTGGAAGGGCTTCTGATGGAATCCTCTGTGAATCCGAGCCAGTTAGCATGCACAGGTGTAAACCTGTGGGTCTCCCCACTCGCTAGTTTCTTAAGGATGACAGGAGTTCACAGAATGATTAAGACATCCCTTCCCTGCCATTTTGCTTCTGCATTCTTCTTTCTCACTGCCAGTGTCTTTAGCTTGCTGACAGTTTAAATCTGTTAGTGGTGTTTTTGCATACCGAGGCTAAGCTTCTTAACCCCAATTTCTACGGTTGAATATGTAGTCACTGTTGTTGGTGTATTTCTTGGTTTGTGATGTCTTGTCACAGTAGAATTGGTGTCCCAGGTTCAGCGCTGTGATTGGCCATTAGTAGTGGTCAAAAGAGTTTGCAGTACTGGTAGCACGTTTCTTGATCAGTGGGTTTGCCCTCTGATCCAGTTGGGATACAGTCCTTGGCAAAACCTCCTGTTCAGCTTCACAAGATGGTCGTTCAACATTGTTGTAGATGTATGAGGAGTCTGAACACTCTTAACTGCAGGACGACCTTAACAGGAGGGAGGGGCACGTGGGAAGAGGGTGGAAGAGGAGGAGCAAAGGGAGGAAACAGGAAATCCTGTAGGTGGATGATAAAAAGAGAATTAACTGCAGACCTGGCTCTGTGTCTTTATTTGACAGCCGGCCTGCTTGTGCCCAGTGACAGAGATAACAAGGTGTTGCCTTACGGCAGGCAAACACCCAAAACAACTGGCAATGAATCGAACGATCCCACACCCGAAGAAAACAAAATCATCCTGCATGCTGCATCAAGGGGTGAGGTCCGGACCACGCTGGCACCCTTCCGCGTGAGGCTGACAGCATCTGGAGCCTCTGGAGATCCCCAGCAGCAACCAGACACGAGTGGGGTGGAGCAACATCCGCCAAGCGAACTCCGGTAAGGTGAGAGCTCTTGCCAACACACCCAAGCGGCAGTGAAGAGGCGCGGACGCCTGACATCACAAGCCCGGCTCTCAGAGAGGCCCCACACAGCACGTGTTCCCCTCATGAGTGAGGGAGAGCAAGCACCTTTCTGAAACAGCACATCGGAGTGGCGGCGTGAGTGTGTGGCTAAACAAAAAGAGAATACAACAAGTGCATCTGGAGTAACGACGAAGAAGTGCAATAGAAAATACATTGTCATCAAATTAGCGGCACGTGCAAAAAAGTATCTAAGGAAATAGAAAGTGACGGGGCTCCAGAGAACAAGTGTTTCCAAGCAGCAGCACACTGCAGGTGCGCCAACAGCGCAAGAAAGAACTGACAGCATACCAGAACCAACGCAGTTCCCCAAGAGAAACACAGAGACGCCAGGTGAGCATAGTTCCCTGCGGATACTAGTGCAAAGACACCAAGAGAGCACACCAGCAAAGGAAAGACTAAGAGGGACACATAAGAACCTATATAGCATCAACAGACACACATACAGTGCAGGGACGCTGAGTGAGCACATTAGCAAGACAAGCGGGTGTGTGTAACACCCAGGGGACGAGAACTGACAAGATAGAAACCAAAGACGCCAAAAGGGCACATCAGAAGGCAGCCAAACAGTGCACAGGACCCACCAGCCCTATAAGGACAGAGCACCTTGGTTCCAGGTGAAATAAAACAGTAACCAGTCCCCGCCTCCAGCCCACCACCCCCATCGCTATTGTGAATAAAGCCCAAGAGGCTGAAAACCCAGCCCCGCAACCAATAGCCATGGCCAACAAATCATCCAGGTGAAATAAAACAGTAACCAGTCCCCGCCTCCAGCCCACCACCCCCATCGCTATTGTGAATAAAGCCCAAGAGGCTGAAAACCCAGCCCCGCAACCAATAGCCATGGCCAACAAATCATCCAGGGCCGCACTCCAGTGGTGGCTGCATCCATTATCCCTACTAGTGCAGCAAGACAGGGGACCAAGATGGGAGGAATGGCTTGATGAATTCAATGACTTTATCGAGGCAGTGGGTGACAGCGACTGACAAAACCTTATCGACATCTTCAATCACCTGACAGGGAAAGAGGAAAAAACATTCTCCAAACTATACCGCAACAAGAAAAGGCTACATATGTCATGATCATCGCCGCTCTCAACACGAAACTGATCATTCTCCCCAACCGAGGCTTTAAGAGATACTTGTTCAATGTGACAAGACAATCGACAAATTCGTCATTTTACTCCAGAAGAAGATCACATCTTGCGAATTCGCAAACGTTTCAGACGAGGAATCCATAAGGCTGAGGAACATAGATGGATGTACATCCTCAACATTCAGAAAACACCTTCTCAAACAAACATCACACTACCCCGAACAATGGAGCTGGCTTGTGTCTATGAGAGAGTGGACGTTCAAGCAGCCACGTTGAAAACCTGAAAAAGTTGGAGCATGTTGTGCAATGCAGGTGCCCACCACCCGAGGTCAGAGCGGGCCACCAAACATAGCCCTATGGCAACACCCAACTACGAAACCAAGGTGAGAGACCGGGCTACAGATGCAGATGTACATTTCCTCATCGAGGGTCATACCCAGCAATAGGACAAATATGCATGAGATCCTGTAAAGAAAACCACTTCCAGTCGATGTGCAGACAAAGGCCACCTTGCCCGTCAGGATACAAACCCTCCTTGCCACAAGCAACTGTAGGGCGGCAGGATCCACATAGGATGGCCAACACCCAAAAATCTCAAACACAAAACTATCCAAGACCACAACCACTACAAAGCAACACATCATTCCAACGTAAGATAATCTGGGCGATGGAAGACATGAGCTTGCAAATGCCGCAGGAGTACAGAGAGGACACAGACTAATGCAGAGACACCAATATGAACACCAGAGGGAGGCTTCCGAGTCACAATGTCCAGAAGATCCATATAGCAACTCACCAGCCTACCGAGAACAAGCCATTAATACAGGAGAATACTTTAGGCCAATGGACCGAAATAGGAGAGTGTATGTATGCCTAATAAGCGAGGAGCCAGAGGACGGCACCACCCTGAGAGTAACACTACAAATAGGGGGACAAAGCCAAAAGTTCATTGTCGACACGGGAGCCACCGACAATATGATGAACACAGAAGACTATCAGTTAATAAAGGAGCAATACACGTTGACGCAATCCCAATCCAATGTAAAAATATTCGAGTAGGGAGCCAGACAGAGGCTACATTCAATGGGACAATTTACCAGCAACTTGCACAACATTAACCACATTGTCTCATCCACAATCCATTTCATTCAGAGTCCTATAGCAGGGAGGTGTCTACTAAGCTACAAGACAGCACAAGCTCTTGCGCCCATCGACATCCAATAGAAGTGAGAGAGCGTACAAGGTCAGCCAGTATATAGTGGGTCCATCAGCATGATGAAAGACAAACATCTATCCATCCAACCCATAAGAGTGAAGATCCCCAATCTTTTGAAAGGTGTCGGCATGCTCAATGACACAGTGATTACTCTCCACACAGACCCAGCTGTAAACCCGGTGCCACAACACCCACAGAGTGCGGGGCTCCACCTACAAGGACAAGTGTCAAAAGAGTAGCAATGTCCCTCGACATTATCGAAAGAGTGAGCGGGCAAAACCCTGGGTGTCCCCACTGGTAGTAGTGCCCAAAGAATTGGGCAGCTCAGACTGACTGTGTGTAGACATGCACATCCCAAATGCTGCAATCCAGTGTGTAAGGAAGGCATGGTATCAAACAGTAAGACAGACACAAGTAATCACATTTCAAGGTGCAAGTGCAAATCCGCATGGAGACTACTTCCATCAGAAATGAATAAAGCCTCCCTCATTAACATCTCCACAAAATACAAAACAGAAATAAAGCGAGCCAAAAAAGAATGTTTTTCGACAACAGAATAATGCAAGCCAAATCAGGAACTAAGGAGCTTTTCACAATCCTGAAGCAACTAGAGAACCCTATCCCAGTCCCAGATAACTGTGACAAAAATAAAACATGGTGCTCTAACATCCAGAAGGCCCTAAGTGAAAAACTTGCCACACTCCAAATCAAAATTGACAAGAAAAAACTAAACAGATTCGCGACAACCATCCAAACTAACTACTCACCTACCAATGCCAACCCAGAACATAACTTTAACTTCACTAAAGTCTCCATACTGGAAGTCGAAAAAATTATCCTATCTCTGAAACCATCAAATTGTCGAGGCGATAACTGCCCGGGGCAAATAATAAAAGACGCTACCAGAAACCTATCCCCATTCATTACTAAACTTATCAACTCTTCATTCTCTTCAGGCACTAGACCAAGTAACCTTAAGGAATCTTGGGTCCTGCCGCTCCTTAAGAAGCAAACACTAGACTCAGCGATACCAACAAATTACAGGCCCATCACTACGGTGCCCTTTCTACTAAAGATTCTAGATAGAGTGGCCTATTAACACATCCAAAAATTCTTGGAGATGCACCATCTCCTAGGCACTAGGCAATTTGGATTCAGACCACAACATGGTACTGAAACAGCACTTATCGATCTCAAAGCCCAGGTCGACGAGCTGAGAGACCAAGGAAAAACTGCCTTACTCCTCCTCTTGGATCTCTCAGCAGCATTTGACCTGGTGGATCAGAAAGTGCTCTGCAACCATCTAAAATCAGCAGCTCACTTCTCGCCACAAGCCATAGCTTAGATTAAATCATTCTTAAGTGAGAGAACAATGAGGGTCTTCTCCACCTCAGCAGCTGCCGACCCTGTACCCATCACATGCGGTGTGCCCCAGGGATCTTGCGTCTCCCCCACCATGTATAACATTTTTACTAAGCCCCTGTTTGATGATTTAGACCATCTGGGCGTCACCTACACTAACTATGCAGATGACACCCTGATTCTCATCCCACTTTCTGGGGATTACAAACAGGATTTGGCCTTGGTGAACAAGATATACCTCATCATCCAGACATGGATGGCCCGTCATGGTCTATGCCTGAATGATGACAAACCGGGAGTCATCAGACTGGGGTCTACACACAACATCAAGAAACTTAGTCAAGACTACACAACCTTCGTATAGACGGCCACATAATCAAAGTTGCCAAGGAGGTAAAAACACCAGGTTTTTCCCTCGACGCCAGTTTAACTTTAGCAAAATAAGTGAACGCTATAGCCTCATCCACAGCCTACACTTGTAAGTTAATCCGATCAGCTAAACCCTACCTCTCTACAACTAGTTGCACCACTCTGGCACAAGCACTTGTGCTGTCCAAACTGGATTACTGCAACACTCTCTATCTAGGTGCGAATAAATACATCACGCAGAAAATCCAAATACTGCAAAACAATGCCCTTAGAGCGGCACTAGGAATCTCCAAAAGAGAACATATCTCAATAATCAGCAGAGAATCTAATTGGCTATCCACGACAAACAAAATTAAACTTAAACCGGCATCCCTAACATTCAAATGTCTCAATAATTTAGCACCCAGCTACCTCTCAGAGAGGTTCAAAAGAAGAATCACATCTAGACCCATGAGAACTGCCTATACAAATTGCCTCGCAGTTCCCCTTTTCAGAATGACTACAATTGGAGGGAACAGTTTCCTGGTCAAAGCAGCTCAATTGTGGAACTCCCTCCCGCCGACCTTAAGACTTGACCAAACATACCCACACTTCAGATCAAACTGCATCAAGTGGCTCAAAGAAAATAAGCCATAGGCGAGCCTACCAACCAACTGACAAATAGCCAAACCAACCTTTCCACTGTATCTATCTGCTATGTAAATGTATTACCTTCTATATTGTCATTGATCTGCACGTTTTTGTCATTGATCTGTACGTTTTTGTGATTGTGTAACCTTGTAACTTGTAAGCCTAAAGTATTCTTATCTTCGCGCCCTGATACCTTCAGGTCCAGCACGCGTTACAAATAAAGAAACAAACAAACAGGTGTTTATTGAACTTCAATTGGGTTGGAAAAATGCTTATCTAATCCTAATTCTAAAGATGGGCGCAAGCTATGCCCATCAAATAATAATAACGCAGTCCTAGTCGAGTCTGTCCAAATTAAAGGGCCTGTACTAATAAACCTATTGTCTATCCTTACTTCTAAATACAAATAGTGTAGGAAACAATGTTATGCAAAATAAGTGTTCAAGAAATAATATGTCAGGATATTCAAGCCGTTGGCTTCCCTTCCCCACATTTTCAGCACAGGACAAGGCCGCACACTCGAGCTTAGCAACCCAAGTCGCACTCTGTCCTGATAAGCTGGGGGTTTATCCCGCCAGGATAACCACCCCGCTGTGTGAGTGACAGCTAGGCTGTATGAATGGGGGGTTTTCTGCATAAAAGCAGGGACCTGAGGACTGGAAGAGCAAGGCGTCGCCACTGGAACTAAAAACACAATGAGGAGAGAAGCTGATGACATATGCAACGACTGAACCACCGGTAAAGCCCTGCTGCAGATCCTCACCACTTTTCTCCAACGACAAGAGAAGATCTTCACCTGCAAGAGCCTTCTTCCCTTGAGCTGGTGGGACCAACCGGTTCACCAATCGTCTTCCATGACCTGCCTTGGTCGAATCGCCAGTGCCCTGCACTCGGAGACCGGATAGCCAGGCACCCATCCACCACGAACGCGATTTAAAGGAGCGTACCTTTTATTCCATTTCGGCATCACCGCGGCTGGCTTCTTCCCTGGGTAGTGCAGTGACTCGGACCTTCCTCCACGATGAGACCCTCTCTTCCTCTGCTGGATCTCCTGAACTGCAGGAACTACCGCCACCGCAGTAGCCGCTTCCACTTTCAAGGAACATTGTTCCGCCAGGCCTCCCGTTTCGTGAGGTACTGCTAAAGGTGTTTGAAATCCTTTACTTACCTCCTGGGTTGGCCGCCTCTATCGTCTAACATTGTCAATTACCTTTTGCACCCTCCTTTTGAATCATTAAACAAAGACTTGACTGAAGCTACTAGAACAGTTTGATCCTGGGCACATTGCCTTGTACCACTGACTCTGGCACAGGCCTATTGACTTTGGCTAAATCTGTCAGAACTGCCTTCTCTAGATTGCTTTTCATCACGAAATGTGTTGGTGCACCTAAAACTCTTATAACCACCTTTCCTTCCCTCCTTAATATTGTTGAAGTGCCATTTTGCTTGGTTTTCACCTAAGTATTGCTTATGCTAGAATACTGCCTTGTCTAACTTGTTCAAAATCAACTTGGGAAGTGTTGCTGGTGCATTTTAGAGTCTAACCCTATGTAGCTTGACCTTTCCCTCCCTTTTGAGAAATTGCTAGAGTGCCATTTCTGCTTGGTTTACCCTGTGCCATTTTGCTCAGTTTTCACATTTGCTCAAACTTGTCTACAATTTAAATAGGGAGTTGTGTATACGTTTCTTGACTGTTTTAACTTGCTTTAATGATAGTGATTTGTGTGTTGAACTAGAAGTGTGTAAAATAAATATATATATTCTTTTTGATACAAAGCTTTGGTCAGTGTTTCCTTGTACCATAGTACTGTAGTCCTATTGTGTAAACCCTGAATACTGCTCATCTCCCTCTTGAGATAAGTCTGACTGCTCAGCCACAGCTACCAACTAAATCTTTGTGGTACAGACTGATACCAAAGGGGATTTATTGCATATACCTTTAATCCTAATCTTCTGTAGTGCTCCCTAAGGGAACTGCATAGGATTCTGCCTAACAGGTAGGGAGAAAGAAAAGGCAAAGAGAATAGTCAGAATAGCAAGTTTAGGGGAAAAACCTACAGTAGCGTTGGGTCAAGGAAGAAGCAATGCATCGAGCCCCATGTGGTGATGCTACTTATACAGTTGCTAGAGTGCTTCTGAATGAATGGTTGTTTTGCTGTCGGACATTTTTAAATAAACTAAACCGCAGTTGACAGTTCTCAATGGAGGGGCAATCTGGCGCCATCTTGGATGTGGGTTTAACCAGTCTTATTCCTCTCTTTCTCCATCGGTGCCATAATGACCACGGAGGGTAACGAGTCATGACAAAGTATAATGGAAGTCAGGTGTGTGTGATGATCAGTAATTGCCTGACCTCGCCTGACCATTGTATTGGGACACGTCAGGTTTACAACTTGGGTGTTAGTCAATTTTCTCTCATAGCAGGATGTCAGTGAGAAAGTGTTAAGTGTTGTGAAGGTGGTGGGGAGTAGAGTTCCTAAATATCCTACCTGTTAAGATGGAGTAAAGGTGTTACAAGGAAGGGGTCCCACAATCCAGTGTCCCACTCCCCGAAGACTCCTCAACAAGGTGATTCTACCATACTGGTCCACCCCCAAGAACTGAATCCAAAAGTGATGGCCGTGTCCGGGCCACCTGCATGACAGATCCCCGGTGACTAGTGGGTGAGACACCTTCTGGTTTCTCACAAGTGTGAGAGACATCCAGGGCCAAGCATAGAGGATATGATAATATGGCTCAACCAAGGAATCTGCTTCTCAAGACTTGACTTAAACCAGGGCTACCACAAGCTTGTCATTCACCCAGACTTGAGGCCCATCACTACATTCGCTACCCACAATGGCCTTTTCCGATACCAGAGACTCAACCTTGGCATCTTGTACACCACAGAGATATTTGTCACTGGTAGATAGATCTTCCTCACCTGAGTCTTCGTTCCTGGAGAGGATGGATGACTCGTCTGGAGGTGGGGGTGATCTTTTCTTCCGGGGACGAACGTCTGTCCATGTAGAGGTATGGTCTGCCTCAGGGGGAAGCCACTATGCCTGATTTAGCTGACAGCCACGGCAGGAAGCTCCCACCCGAAAGCAACCAGGCAGGAAAGGGAAAAAGCCAAGTTGGCATAAAAAACCTGTGTATGCTAAAGGTGCACTGGCACAGTGATGTGCAGAGATCCAGGAGGTGAGAATCCAATGTAAAAAGGCAGCATAACAGAATGGAGCCAAGGTATTGAGATCCGGAAGGAGAAGGTCCATTGGAAAGAGGCAACGAAAGAGAATGGAGTCAAGACACATCAAGGGCACAAAAAGTAGGCGAGAAAACAGCACTCACTAAAGGGGCAAGTGTACAAACAGCGCGGAGCAGAAGAAGGTAGCTGACAGAAGGCAGCGTGGACAGCAAGCAGGAACAGAAGGAGGGAGAAGAAGAACAAGCGGAGCTAACAAATGTTTGTTAGCCAAAGGCATAAGGAATAAAACGCATGAACAGGGGCCGCAGAATACTAATGAAGGA
Organism: Ambystoma mexicanum; assembly: GCF_040938575.1. Taxonomy (NCBI): domain Eukaryota; kingdom Metazoa; phylum Chordata; class Amphibia; order Caudata; family Ambystomatidae; genus Ambystoma; species Ambystoma mexicanum. The sequence goes on from NC_090926.1 coordinate 864,672,871, forward strand.
AACTGGCGGCGGCCATCTTTAAATGAACTAGACTGGCAATGCACGTTTCCAACAATACCATAGTTTTCAGGCAGGCGACCGCTGACAATATTTCAAGAAACCATCAGGAGACTCATATCTCCGGTGTCTTTGGCGCTCAACTATAGCAACGATATCCTTGTGTTCAGAACGTCCCAAGAAATCCACGACAAGGCACTAGAAGTGAAATTCTACAGACAGCTGACCTCACCCTTAATGGAGAAAAGTGTGAGATCATTAAGCCACGTCTAAGATTCTTCGGGCATATCTTCTCCGATCAAGGCATGACAGCAGACCGAGATAAGATGAGTGGCATACTTAATTTGTCACCCACCGACAATGATACAGAACTCAGATCGTTCCTTAGAATGGCAGGGTATTGTGCAAGGTACCTTCCAAACTATGCTACCCTCACAGACTCCTCCGTAGACTACTTAGGAAGGACACAATGTTCCTATGGGACAAAAACTGCACTCAAGCATTCCAGCAGATCAAGGGAGAGCTCACCTGCAGCCGCCAAGTAGCCTATTTCAACCCTGAATGGAACACAGAGGTGACAGTGGATGCCAGCCCTGTGGAACTGGGAGCCTTCTTGGCGCAGATTGAGTGGGAAACCCAGCCAGTAGGGAGCATTGTGGAATATGCCAGCAAAGCCCTCTCGCACACCGAGATTGCATACTCTCAGGCATAGAAGGCGGTCGGGCAGCCGTGTGAGCCTGCGGGCGCCTCCACCACTTTGTGATAGGATGGCGATTTATGCTTGTTACAGACCACCAAGCCCTTTTGTCGCTGTTCAGCATCCCGAAGACCCAGATGCCACCAAGGATTGAATGATGGGGCATCAGATTACAGGAATACGATTTCAAGATAATACACAAACCCAGGGGAAAACTAAACTCAGCAGACTACCTGTTGAGACACCCAGGAGCCCAGGCAAACCCCATGCTGGCAAGCTAAGCTGAATTCTATATCCAGTACATCTTGAAGAACGCCCTCCTGACTACACTCACGCTGACAATGTTTGCCGGCAAAAGCACGAATGATCAAACCATCAAAGCCACTGTACAATATACGAATGAGAGCAATGGGAGAAATCACAGACGCAAACTGCAGTCGGTCTGAGGAGTGGATGTCAAAGAAATGGACAGACTAGCCAAAGTCTGCTGCATACTAGCAACCACCATTCAGGGGATTTTGCTAAGGGACAGCAGACTAGTAGTACCCAGGACACTAATGAAAACAATAGTCAACCTTGCACATAGGAATATCCAATTTATTTTAATTTAATTTTGTGTATTCCATTTGTTAATACGCCCAAACCCGGAGGTATCACGGCGTAGGTTACAGAACTTGCTGGTTAAAGAGGTAGCAAAAGGATACTTACAACAATATAAAATACATTACGGTTACAAAACAGATTAACATGATCAGGCTTATGGTTACATTTTAGTACAGGGATATTTACAGTAAGAAACAGTTACATCTGTCCTATGGTGGAGGGCAGGAAGTAGGGCGCGTGGATTAGAATTTATTGAACAGCCATGTTTTTAGAATTTTTTTTAAATGGGTGTGAACCATCATTAGTTATGTTGTTGGGGAGGGAGTTCCATAATATGGGAGCTGCTACAGGGAAGCTGGAGACTCCTGTTCTAGAGTTCTTAAAACAGGGTTTGAGTAATTGAATACTGATATTAGACCTAAGGAGCCTAGTTGTAGTTTTTTGGAAAAGGCAATCATTCAGGTAGGTGGAAGCGTTTTGGGTGATGCATTTATATGGTAAGAGTTTTAAACAGTATTCTGTATAACTGAATTGGTACTGAAGGAGATATTAACGAAGTAGGTCATGATGGGGGCTAATGTTGGCATGCAGGATTTGACTAATTTGGCAGGAAAGCTATCCCCTTTACAATATGATGGTTTAAGGGAGGCCATGGTTTTAATTACTTGGTCTTGGGTGACTGTGGTGAAGTTAAATTGGGTTTCAGGGGCTAAGACCTCAATCAAAACATCTGGTGTGGTGTCTGCAATCTGGGCAAGTAGTGTCTTCACAACCCCCTGGTGTCCTTTGTGTGCCAGTTGGAGCGCTCTCTCATGTAGGCTTGAGGGTATTACGATGTAGTGTCCTTTGAGGATCAGGCCTTCTGGGGAAACGGATAGCTCATGCCGGATACCAAACAGTGCCTGCCACAGTTCCTGTGCTTGGAGTGTTCGATGAGCAACGGCCGTGAGGAAGGTTTTCCATTCACCGTGAGTATTGCCTCCTTTGTGATTTGTCATTGTCAGTTTCTGATGCTATCTCATTCAGCCTCATCGCTTTTGGTTTGGTACATGTCACGATCTGGCACACATGCTCTTCTGTTTATTTTGCTGCTTTCCATTAGGTTGCCATGGCGGGCCTTGAATGCTGTGACAGAAAGTCTGCGGGGTTGTCAACTCCTACACAATAGTGTACGTCCAGATCAAACTGCTCACGTAGCCAAAAAAAAGTAGTATTGACTTTCCAAATTCGCATTTTTCCTTGTGAAGTCGAGACAATCTCTCTTCCAGTCGTTGGAGTGTTGTGGCTAGCCGTTTGTTGTGTTCTTCATCTCTTTTCCCTTATACTAGTATATCGTAACTGACATTGGTTAATCGTGGTAGGTCTTGGAGTACTTTCCTGATTTCCTGTTGGAATACCTCAGCTGCAGAGGAAATTCCAAAGTTGAGCCAGCAGTATCTTCTCAGCCCGAGATGAGACAAGAAAGTCGTGATGTACCTTGACTTTTTTGATAGACGTGGCACCCTGATCGTAAGTCCCGTTTACTGAAAACGGTGGCATGATGAGTTCATCTACCGTTGGGGTAATGTGCCTTTCACGCCCTATGGCCACTTAGGGCAGGTGCATATCAATGCAAATTCGGACTGCTTGTGGCTGTTTGGATTTCGCAGTCACTACCATATGTGATGCTCACGGCATGGGGCCGGTGGTCTTTTCTATAATTCGGAGGTTTTCTAGCTTCAGCTTGGGTTCATTTTCCACGGCTGTCCTCATGTGGAAGAGGACCCGTCAATGCCGGACGGCTCTTGGTTCTACCGTAGGGTTGATGTGGAGTTTTACCGTTCTGCCTTTTAGCCACTCTATTCCTTGGAATAGCTTCTTATGCGTGGTTAGTAGTTGGTTGATTTCTTTGGAGTGGATCGCAAAGGTGAACAGGATTAGCTGTAGTTTTACGGCGGTTGGGCAGCTGAGTAGCATCTCGAAGCCTGCGTCCAGTACATATATTTGTGTCTTGCAGCTTTCTTTGCTGTAGGTGAGGGTGGTTTTGAAGTATCCTATAGCTGGTAGGGGTTTCTTACACCAATAGGCACACAGTTGTACTGGTCTATGTCGCAGGATTGGCCTAGGGTGGAGTTTGTCAAATTTTGTTTTGGGCATTACCTTTACCATGACACCGGTGTCAATCATCATTGTTAGCGGGATGTCTCCTACTGCCACTGTTCAGGTGCGGTGACATTTACTGTGATGGGATTGGTTTCCCCAGGCTGGTTCGACAGCCAAAATCATCTGGGCTTTCTATCTTCTTGATTTGTATAAGTGTTTTTTGCGGTCCAGGGAATTGATCGTCGTCATCACTGCTGCTGTCGGGGTTGTCTCCTTCGACTGCATGGGCTCACCCTCTGCGTGTGTCGTGAGTCCGGTTGGGTTGTCTTCGTGGATGGTGGTCTGGTTGTCGTGGGTGGACAGGCTGCACATTCCTCGATCTTGGATCACTTTTCCATTCTTGGGCTTATCTTTGGGGCAAATGTTCTTTAGCCCTTTGGGAGCTGAGGCACACCGGTGTGTCGTGGTTGACTTTTCCGCATTTGTAGCACGTGGTGCCGTATGCCAGGCGTAGTTCATCTTTGTGTTGCTGGCCGCCACACCTTAGGCAATCCTTGGGCCTGCTGGATATTTGCCCCTGTTGGGGCCGGTACTGACGCAGTGAATTGAGGGTGGTCATGCTGTTGTGTGGTGTTTCGGTGTCCAATGGCAGGTGGCTGATCATCTGCTCCATTTCTGCCACGTGCTCGTCTGTCCTCTTACGCTGACACCCCATGGTGAGGATGGTATTCAATGGGAGATTGGTCTCCGATAGGATGGTTCTGCAAAGCTTCTCGGAGGAGAGGCAGCATATGACATGTTGTCTGACTACAAACTCATTGTCAGGAAAGTCGCACCCGATGGCCATTTCCCATAGTCGACCGTTGAAGTCGTCAATGTTTTCTTGCCAGTGCTGTCTTGCCTGGCTCATTTTGAAGCTTTCGAAATCCGGGCTTAGCTGGGGCTTGAATTTTGTCGTTGGGACCGTTTTCGCTGTATCATAATCTTCATCAGTGCCCCTGTTTGCGATCGCATTGAAAAGTCTCAACGTCATAGTGCCAAGGTTGAGCATTAACGTCCTTTTCTCTTCATCATCAGTGATCTTGCATGATTTTAGGCTCAGGTCGAATTGCTGGACCCACAGCTACGTCGCACGTGGGTCAAAAGGTTCGAACAGCTTCGTAAACATGCCTTCTGTGGTGTCTAACCAAGTGCTGGCGTCCGGGTTGTGGTTCTGTGGCCTGGCTGGTGATGCAGCAGGGTCTGGTGCCATGATGGGGCCTTACGCTGGTGTGCTTTGTGTCAGGTGCGCAGAGCCACACGTGTCCTGGTCAAGGCACGTGTTACGGGCAGTCAGGGTTGTCACCCTCTTGAGATGGACTGTTCCTGGGGTGTTGCGCTTCCATGTGCTGGCGTTTTGTGGTGCGCTGGCCCTCGTGGCTTAGTAGGGATTTCCACGTGTCTGCTGGCTTTCGGCGTGGACCAGGCAGGCCAGTCATAGGCTCCGGCATGCTACAGTGGTGGCTGGCAGTGAGGGTGTGGTCAGTTGGGGGCGCTTTCGCTGGTATGGAACCTCGGGAAGCACTAGCGCATTGCGTGTACTCACGGCTGGCTTCCCCCGTCCTCCAGCTGCTGTCTTTCCAACACCCAGGCACAGTGGGGGATGGGCGTGACTCTGCGGTTGAGTCTGCAGGCCGGTGGGTGCCTGTGGTGTGTCAGCGGGCCGGCGTGGCGTTGCCCTTTGATGAAGGACGGCAGCTGTTGAGCTCCGATCCATGGATGCAGGGCGGCAGCAGGCGAGCTCCGACCCATAAATGAGGGATGGCAGCAAATGGGCTAAGTTTCCGGCCTTGTCGTCAATGTGATTCTCCGATGTGGTGCGGCCTGGCCGGGCAGCCGGGGCACCTGTCGGAGGAGGATCAATGAAGACACGCGCACACGGTCAATGCGGTTGTGGAGCGGATAGTCCCTTTGTGGGCTTTCCACTCCTATTTATTTGCTACATGTCACGTGGTCTCTCCCTGTCACAGTCTCCCGTGTCACGTGATGATCACAGTTACTATCCTATCCTTGAACTGCAGCTTTGCTGTCTTTTCCCTTTCAATTTAGTTCCTGCTCTATCCCTCCTTCCCACTGACTCTACCCTACTCCTAGTCTCTCCCCTTCCCAGCCCCGTTCTGGGTCTAATACATACACAACTCCAGGTTGAGGGAGGATGGTGCTCTTCCCCCCTCAGGCTAGTATCTCAAGATCTGCTGGGATCTGCCCGTTTCCTCTCTGCCTGTATAAGGATTTGCAAAGGTAAGGAAATTGAGTGAGGAGGTGGAGAGAATAAAGGGGAACGTGCCAAAGAAAGAGCCAGGACAAAGGCTATAGGATGTCTTTCCGCAGGGTATCTTTTTGTCTTCTCAGGTTGTGTGTATTGCAGGTTAGGTTCTGGTTCTTTGGCTCCTCCATTTTAGCTCTGCAGGTCTGCAGAATCAGTGTATATGACCCCACTATTATTGAGACTGTAATACAAACAAGCATTGGCAAAGTAAATCCTTTTCATGTTTGCAGTCGTTCACAGCATTTTGCAATTATAGCCAAGAGTGTTGTCATGATCTCTGCTTCTAAAAGATCAGGACTTACCCAACTCCCTTGGAAGCAGACCCATAAGCCCGGTTCCGAGTGCCAGCCAGTCCCAATTGGGACCTTTTGGTCCCTGTCCTGGCGCCAGTGGCACCAGGCTCATAAAGATGCCCAGTCCCAGCGCTGGAAGCGCCGGGCTCATAATGCTTGGGTGAACTTACCTGCAGCAGGCCATGCTGCTTACTTACCTGCCAGTTGAGCCCCTGACCCTCTTCTGTTTGGGACTACTTTTCCTGTTGGGTGGGGCAGGAGCCACTCCCTAGGTTCAGAACACTGGAACTCTTCTGGAAAGCAGGAACTCTTTTCTTACCTAGGCGAGGCTGTGGAAGGAGACACCTAAGCACTACAGGAGGCTATTTAAACCACACCCGATGGATGAATCTTGCTTTGCGTTATTCTGCATTCTCTGCAGCAGAACGCTCATCGTGTCTTCAGCTTCTGATCCTGGGCCTAAGGGAACAAAGGCTTATCATCCTGTAATCCAGTCTTCTGCAGCACCTGTAAAGACAAAGAAAGAACAGGTTAGCACTACGGTCTTCAGTGGCAGCGCATCTCTTACCTGGTCCATCGGTTGTCACCAACGCCTCGCGCTGCATTCCGGCATCTGAAAGACAAAGGCTTACCTACTCTTCGCATGCTCCGGAGGTCTTCGCACTGCATTCCGGCATCTGAAAGACAAGGACTTACCTACTCTTCGCATGCTCCGGAGGTCTTCGCACTGCATTCCGGCATCTGAAAGACAAAAGCTTACCAGCTCTTCGCACGCTCCGGAGGTCTTCGGCTCTGCATCCCGCATCTGAAAGACAAAAGAAGGTGCGTTTAAAGACATTGGGCAACTTTATTACTCACGTGCCATTACTCCTTCCCACGCCGAATCCAGTGGGTATTCCAGCACCCTTCAGCTTCTCTAAAGCTCCGAACTTGTACCTGCAAGATAAAAGGGACAGTTAGTGCGCATCGTGAAGCAGGCTACAAGCGCTTACTTACGTGCTTCCAGGCGCTTCTATTCCTCACGCGGGTTCGATCCTCAATTCTCTTCAGCCCGCCATCCGCCATCGCCGGAACCCTGCAAAACAAGAGATATCATTACAAAAGACTCTTAAGACATTTGAAGTGCCCAGAACTTACCGTTCGTGCAGTTAACGACGGACAGCAATCCTCTGAGGTCAAGAGGCCTGCACCCTTATCCAGTGAAGAAACTGGTTACGGCACCCTGCCCCGAGGCAAATGGAGTGCTCGGCGTTCACTTACCTAAGGTGAGGGCGTTAACCTTTGGGGTTCTACAGGAGAAGAGAAAGGGAAGAGGAGAGAGGCACCCAATAACCCCAGTTCATTAATTCCATATTTTCTATCTGCAGACATCTTACTCTCCGAGTCAGACATACAGTGCACAGAGGTCCAGCCCAAAGAGCCAACCGTGTGTTACACATCACCTTTGAAGATACGGCCTTCACCCAGTCAAGACTGGCGCCTCTGCGGGAATCAGGTGAGCGTTACAAGTGTGTGGGGGCTGCACAAAGAACGGGCCCAGCTCAAAAAACATGCAGGCTGAAGGGCCGGTTATAACGTGAATATTATTACTGGAGCTTTGCTGGCTGATTAAAAACAACATTTTATGTTGTCTGTTGAGGCAGAAAGCCTGACACCCAGCTTGCTAAAGAGGCCCATTAAACAATCGCTGTACCATCGAACATGGCATCATTGATGATGTTAAAACAAACGTTCAAGCCCCATTTACCCAGCGACGTAAAGGATGTCCAGCAGAACCGCAGAAACCCCTAACAAATGATTTACTACTTGGTCAAAAATTAGGATCTTTCCACTCTGAAATAGAATGCATGCATACATGATATGAGACAATGGGTAGGAGGGCACCCATGTAAAGCGAGTATTGAAAATAATGTAGTTTTACCTGATAGCATATCTGCAAAACATTAGAGCATCATTCATGCATTACTGTTTACACCCAGGTCACTGAAGCAGGTGCTCTAATCAGTCCTTGCCTACAAGTTCCATGATTAAAGGCAGAGCTCAAGTTTCGTGCATACTTCAAACCTTTCAACCAAGTGAGTCTCCCACTTGTGTGATGAAATATAACATGCATATCCATATGCAGGTTAAGAGCAAAAATCTTATAGATGATGTCAAATTTCATGCTTTCAGCATCCAGACCTCTTGCAAACTCTTTAATTTCCATGTTGCCTTCTCTTGCAACATTTCTACCACACTCCTCTGTGATAGAGGGAAAAGGGCAAAAGAGAGAGGAAGCAAGGCCAGAGACAGAGAGACGGATATAGAGAGGGACAAATGGACGGGCAAAACAACAAAGGATAGTTGAAGCGATATGAGAGAGGGATAAGAGACGTATTGTAAGAGTCGGAACCCTGCTAGGAGTAGGATGGAGACTGGGACTAGGACAAAGGACTAAGATACAGGACTAAGGCAAGGAAGATGGACTAGGACAAGGAAGAGGGCATAGGAGGAGAAATAGGAACAAGGAAGAGGGGCCGAGAAGTGGGATGAGAGAGGGACTGGGATGACGGACTAAAACATGCATATTGGCAATAAGCATATTCCATAAAAGTGTAAGCCTTACACCAGTGAGACAAGATTAGGGGCCTCATTACAACCCTGCCGGTCCGATAACAAAGGTGCCAGTAGGCTTGCCGGCATGTTGTTACCGTACCGGCAGAGTACAAGTTTGCGGGTCGGGTGCCTTTCCGCCCTCCAGGTCTGACCTGGCGGGCGGAAAGGCACCCGCTTGCCGACTTTGACGGTAGCACCGGCACCATTATGAATGGTGCCACTGCTACCGTTCTCCCCATTCCCAATGGGAATGGGGAGTATTTTTTTTCCGACGCCTGGCTTCAGGGACTGCCGCGGCTGTAATGCTCCAGTTACTCCCCATTGCCAGGCACCGTTTTTACCGGCACGACTACCACCGGAATTGTAATGAGGCCCTATGTGTTAAACATAAGGGTCAATATCTACTGAAGCCCATGAACCATGTCCATAAATACTGGGCAAACAGGTATTTTCAATACAGTCCAAGATAAACAAAGGTGACGCCAGTTTGACTGTTTTTACTTGATGCAAGCTGATAATGAAGTCAACAAAAGTTATGTATAATGTCGATTGTACATCATGGGTTGGATGGGTTGGATGTAGTTGGATGTAGAGTTCTCAAAAAATATTTTCAAAAATATATATTTTTTAAAGTCTTCATTATGGATTGCAAACTTGGCCTTACATTAATACGTTATTTTCAATGTCTTATAGCCACCGGAGGATTATCCTAAAAGGGATATAAACATGCACATGTCGTGGCTTTTGTAAAACGTCATGGCTGCCTCATCTTTAAAATGAACCAAATCTTATTCCCACTCATTACATATTGAGAAATGTCATGTTTGAATAAAAAAGATTCTGGGAAAATAAACAAAGTGGAGGTACACTGAATATGTGAGGAGTGTCCCATCGATCAACAAGTCATTATTGCTGATTCATTAACATAATGTTGAGCCCTTACCCGGATGGACGATTTGAGATGGCAAGGAATCTAAATAGTATTTGAGTGCGAGTGGTAGACATAGAATACATACTATTATTAATCTATTTTAGTTTCCAAGATTATGCGTCTCCCTGCGCACAGCATCTGAAAAAAGACTTGTGCGAGTAAACGTGCAATGTTAGCAGCCAATCTAATAGAAGAATATATGACCAAAGTAAATGACCAGTCACAAACAGAAATCTTTTCAGTTACATGGAAAGATCCAGCAATCTTTTGTTGATTGGGGAACAGTCGAATCTAGGATGCAAAGTATAGCATTTCATAGAAGAGTCAAAATCGAATTGAGGCCTGCATTGTAGATGTTTTCTTCTTTACATGATTGAGAAACAGTTTGGTAAAAAGAAATTTATAGAGATGCTAAATTTAATACTTTGATAGGAGTTTGATTGCAAAAATGTTATGTTGCCCTGTTTAAAGTGACAGTTGCAGTGTATAAGTGTAAAAATTACATTACCTTCCCCTACAGCTACCGTACGGGGGATGCTTTCTCATGAGAAAAGTTTAAACGCAGGCTTTGAAGCTGAAGTATAAATTGTATGACTCTCCCTGGACCTTTTGTTCTCAGAAGCCAGGTCTTCCAGAGCAAAACAAATGCTACTTATTAACAGCTCCATCTGTCATTGTGCTGTAAGGAAGGCATGGTATCAACAGCTGGAACAGACACAATAGATGCAAGTTTCAAAAACCTTTATTTTGTATTTGATAAGGTTGGGAGAATTCCTAACAGGCCCTAGCTCTAGAATGGGAGGGGTCCCTACCATTAAACAAATAACAAACAAGTCCAAGTAAGACTAGTAAAACAAAAAGGCCTATACTAAAAATAAAATACCCTTGCCCTCCTTTTGAAATGACAAATGTGTATAGGGGATATAAAAAGGAAAAATAGTGTCTCAAAAGAAATGTCAGAATGGCGTAGGCAACAACTCCCTTGCCCACGTTTAAAAGCATGAGGTCTTGAGAATTTCTTAAAAGGATAGGTGGTTTGCACAGTTATAACAATCTGGCACACTTTGGCTTACTGGTAGAAATCAACAGTTCAGGCTTGTACTTCAAGCTTTTGACAGTTCAAGAAGTTATTTAGGCTTTGTCCGCCTTGCCACAAATGCACAGTTCAACCCTTAACTTGTACTTTAACACAATTCAACACAGACTTCCCTCTGCCAGGCCTGAGACGGTCTTTCTTCACACACTTGACTTTTACTTTACCACAGTTCAGCACAGTCTTCCCTCTGCCGGGCTTGAGCCTGTCTTTCTTTTCACACTTGACTTTTACTTTACCACAGTTCAACACAGGCTTCCCTCTGCTGGGCACGTGCCGGTCTTTCTTTTCACACTTGACATTTACTTTACCACAGTTTAACACAGGCTTCCCTCTACTGGGCTTGAGCCTGTCTTTCTTTTCACAAACCTTTGTAATTTCACTTCTCACATGGGTCTCCCTCAGCCGGGGTCAAACCATCTTTTCTCTTTGTGAAGGTTCCCTGCCCCAAGTTTCTTTCCATACAACTTTTATCTTACATTACTTTTACTGTCGAAGACTTACGAAATGACAAGTATTCTACATAGCCCTTTGCCTGACCACTTCGACCTTTCTTTAAACTTTTTAAAATCTTCATCAACTCTCAACACCAATGCTTCTTGGTACTTGTAGTTCCTTGGAATGATAATTTCTTTACTTTGCCCTCTTGGCATGCTTAAAGTTCATATACTTTGGATTGCCACTCACTCAACTTTCATTCAAGATCGCGGTTACTTTCTTGCCTTCATTTCCCGCTTTATCAAAACTTCAAACATTTTACACAAGTACAGATCAGCCCATTGGCCTTCCAACTTTGAGAGCCTGGTTCAAATCAGCCCCAGAAGAGCTACTCCTTCTCGTACCCAGCCTCGCTCCAAGTGTGCCTGTGATTGCCACCTTTTATCCTGACAGGGAGTTTTAACAAGTGGCAGATGTGTGTAGTTAGGATAATGTGTCTGACTCTGCCTGATCTCATTAAAGGGACAGAGCCATTGCAAGTCATTAGAGGTAATCTTCATGGCCTCATGCCTCATCTTCTTCAGCTTAGTAGTCTCGTCAGTGTGAAGTGGGGAGGAATTATGGGAGCTGTAGCTACCCATAACATAAGTAGGGACAGGGGTTAGATGGACTGTGGGAAAAGGGTGCTACCATGTCTCACCACAAAACAAAGTGTCTGGGGAAATTATCCCCAGACCTGAGGATGCCAATGGGTGTAGTAAAAACTACTGCATATTATAAACATTCATGCTAGTGTACAACAATTACATAGACCCATAATATTGTGGGTGAAATCTTCTTTTTATTTGTTCATTTTTCATTGGTGCTGAACAAAGGCCCTTTGCCATTGCTTTTTGGACGATGTGTCCTTCAGGGCGGGCTCTATGAATACATAGTAATTACAACATTGTTTCAGTTTCACATATTCTTTTTCTAACAACTCTTCAATCTTCAGACACAGTACTGTCTTGTTTAGAAATACAATCACAAGTATGGATGTGTACCTGGGGTAAAAGATGGTGGAGGTTGTTACCATCCCTGGATGTCTAGAGAGAAGCTGTAAGCAGGTCAAGTTGATTATAGGCTGGGGGTGCATGAAATAATGTCTACAACGCTCCTGTAATGCAATTATATGTGTTGATGACAAAGAGCATAATTCCCTGGGCACATGGTCAGGTCTTAGACCTGTGATGAGCGGAGCAGATCCATGATGTGTAAGTATAGCAAAAGACATGCTGTCTAGTTTCTTACCGTGTGCCTGGGATGGATGCCATTGCTAAGGGCGATGGCACAAGATGATAGGGTGTTGTCTTGGGGTAATTGCACCAGGAACTTGTAGGGCTGTATAGATGGTGCTGTGTTCGCAGGGAAAAGGTTGTGGAGCAGCCTGTGGGAAAGGAAGCACACCAAATGTGTGTGTCTAATGTTTTGATCTAGCTGTGTTGGTATAAACACAGAACTAACAGAGTGTACTAAGCGTGGTGCATAATAAGTCATGTGGAGCGTACCTAGTGTGCTGTAGAGTACATGTTTCGCACGCCAAGGGATCCGCTGTGAGAAGCAGATTGAGGTCTGTTGTCCTTCATGTAGATAGTGCGAGTGCGCTGCCTAGGAACAAAACTATTACCATCGCAGCCTTAATGTACACAGTCCAGTTGCATTAGGCAACATGTCATTAATGTGCATTGGTGTACAAAGCTGGCGGCTCATTGATCAACGTTTAATGGATACTAACGTCACCATGCAAGAAACGTATTGAAAAACATGTTTCATCTATCAAGTGATGTTGACATAAGGACGTACTGAGATGGCTGCCTGAAAAAGTAGTGCTAGGGCCTATGGGTAGTGTAGTGCCATAAGGGAGAAGAACACTGGGCTGTGTTTATTTGAATGAACCTATACCTGGCCTGGACGCTTGTTGGATCCCACTCAGTTGTAGGCTGCATCGTGTCTATCACTTAAGTCCCAGGTACATATATCAACGGAGAGGCATTCTAATGAGTAGAGCTGATCGGTTGATCACCTCTTGCATACAGACAAAGGATGTGCGTGCTATTGCATCTTGCTATGGACATTTTTGCCTAGAACTTGGTGAGGACTCAAAATCAATCAAGTGTATTATAATCATGAATGAAAAACAAATGCATTTTGGCCCCTTACTATTCACAATACAGTGTTGCGCAAAACACATATTCTTGATTTTATAGAACAGCGGTGGGTGCTCACTGGTTGGTCAACTGATAGCATAATGCAGTTATCACAATAGACAAGAACAAAAGGGTAGCACCAACAGAATACAGATTGACGAGTGCTTGTTACTTTATTGGTGTCAGAATCCGAGTCTTTGGATTCGTGACTAACCTGTTTGTTTCTTGTGGATCTCTTCTTGGAGTTTGTGGGTTTCTTTTTCCTGGACGAGCGAGCCTTGTAGAAGTAAGGTCTAGAATCCTCTGAATCCAGCCTGCTGGGCTACGGCGAGCGCACTGGTTTCTGACTCCAGGCCGTGGCAGCTGCGGGACTAGGAAGGCGTTCAATGTTCCTGGGAGGATCCAGGACGGAACCAGAACTGGAAGGAAAAAGGTTACGAGGCTCCGAGTACGGAGGTCGCGAAAGGGAGAGGAAGGGATATCGGGAAGGAAAAGAGGCTGGGCACTAGGAATCACAAAGGAAAAGGACTGGGAACTTAGAACAAAACTTGCCGGAGCAAAGTTGCAGGCAAGCGGAGCATTGAGACGCGCAGAAGCGTGGGGGTATGTCTGTTTTCAAGGAACCATGTGCATGAATACAGAAAGACTAGACCGCGCCGTTTCATGGCGTCGGCCATGTTGAAAGGGAACGGAGTATATGGTTATTGACTGAGGAACCAGGCAGACCAGAAGGTTCGATATCGCTGATTCATGACAACCGGCACAATCTTGGAATTAGTTAGTTCATTATAGGGAATTGGCTGAAGACATCTAATGTGGCGACGATAACTTCGTGGAGTTCTACATGCTTTTCTGTAATACAGTATTCACGGCTGGAAACGTTTTTCATAATAAATACCTGCTGGGCTCCTGTATCCTTGTTGACATTATACACTTGATGGTCACTGTAAGGAACTCATGGTGGCAACAGTAAAGATAGACACAAGTGATCACAGTTTAAGGGTGTTTAGTAAACTGTAAAAATGGGTGAGAAATGCCTAATCTAAACCTAAATCTAAGATGAGAGCAAGCTACGACCATCAAATGATAATAAGGCAGCCCTAGAGGCGTCTTGTTAAATACAAAGGGCCTATACTAAAAAACATATTGCCAATCCTTACCACTAAGTTACAGAATATTGTGGGACACCAGAAAAGAAAGAAGTATTCACAAAATGATAAGTCAGGATAGTATAACTGGGGTCTCCCTTCCCCATGTTTTTAGCATGGGACAAGGTGGGACTCTCGAGCACAGTACACTCCTGGACTTCACCAGCACAAGCTTACAGTTTGTTTCCAAAATATCAGGGCCTTCTGTGGCCAAGTCTCTTTTACACCAAGTCTCTTGCCTCAGAGAACCTGATGTGATATAAACAACAAAACAAAAGTTCCTTTCAGTAATCTTCCTGTCAGGTGATTTTTCTTCATCGGTGGATCCCCCTCGACCGGGCTCCGATCCTTTTGCAATGTTGGCCTCCCTCATTCGAGTTCACTACGGCCTTTCACTCCCAATATTATCACCTGTAGTATTCAAGAGTCTCAATGTCTTTTTAAACAACTGTTCACTGTGAACATCCTTCAGCCGGGTTCACACTTGTCGACACAATTTTTACAGAGTGTTACGTTTTGCTCTCATTCTCGGGCATCCCTCAGCCGGGTTCACATTTGCCAGTTTAACACAGTTCACTTAGTTGTAACACCTTGCATGATTCACTTTCCTTAGCTTTTCCCAGCCCCCAGTCAGGTATTTTCCAGCCCCCAGTCAGGCTTTCTCTTAGCCCCAGTCAGGCTTTACACATTTCCCGTTCACACAGCGTTTCCCTCAGCCGGGCGCACACGCTTGTTTCACACTGTCAAAACTTTGGTAATGAGTTAAGGACTTTCGATTGTACAAGGGATTTTGGCTCGACCCTTGTATGACCACCTTAACTCTCTATGTCAGCCTTTCCTATGGCCTTGAATTACTATGATGTTCACAAGAAATGGGGACCAGCCAGAGTCTTTCGAATGAACACCTACGTGTAGGCGGACCACTCTGCAGCTTCTCTTTCCCTGGGCTTTAGAACACAAGTTCTTTGTGCATATCATGTTGCTGTTTGCAACCTTCACTCAACACTGTCCGGTTTACTATTGGTTCTTCCTCCGACTCACCGGCTCTGCAGAACTCCTTGTTGTTCA
Source organism: Ambystoma mexicanum (assembly GCF_040938575.1). Taxonomy (NCBI): domain Eukaryota; kingdom Metazoa; phylum Chordata; class Amphibia; order Caudata; family Ambystomatidae; genus Ambystoma; species Ambystoma mexicanum. Next base: position 864,688,310 of record NC_090926.1, read on the forward strand.
TTGTCTCTGGAGTCAAAGACGGTACCACAGAAGCAAGCACGTCTCCCACCTCGGTTATCAGCGCAGGAGGGTCCTGTGCACAGTTGACATCTGTTATACCACATGTCAGCTGTAGTTCCCGGTCTTATGATTCCTTTCACGGAGGCTTTGAGGGTCTGGGTCGAAAAGGCCAAGGCCACTTCCCTCCTTGTTATCCTTTCCGGTCCTGCCGCCTTTCTTCTCAGTTTGAACTACCGTCCTGGACTAGCTGCTTCCTCGTGTATTTGTCCTTGCTGCAAGTATTCTCTCATACTCTGTCTTTTACCCCTGTGGGGAAAGGAAAGGGCCATCAGGTGTGTGTGATTCTGGTCAACTGTAGTGTTTTTTCAAAGTAGACTGGGAATTCACGAAATAATAATCAGAAGGACTTGGAGAAGAATGACTAGTAGTACCGGGGTAGATAACAGAAAGACAGGGATTCTGCAAGATGTAATTTACGGGGTATGAGTTCCTAATAGGTTTACCAGATGCGGAGGGGTTGTTGGATTCGGGTAAGGGAGATTCAGTGGTGGAAGTGAGGCAGATTTGGAACATTTTATAAAAGCTTCCGGGACTTCCTCCTCACCTTCTTCCCCGATATAATACTGCGTCTCGCCTGGGGAATTCACCCAAGCATAACCCCGGGTTCCTCTACCCAGGTGATCCTCCCTCGCTCGTCCAGCCACAGGGTTGGGATTGGACAGCACCAGCCCTTCCCTGTCCACCTAAATAAGGGATTCTCATGATCTACTTGGGAGAATACCCCCAGGTTTCTCCTATCACTCACATGGTCAAATCTCTGTAACTGTGGTATTTGTGACCTACAGTGGTGTACTGTAAGGTAGATAACATATTACAGATTGCAAAATAGATCTAGTTGTTCCTTTAGGTCGTTTGCAGAGGGAGTATCAAGTCTATCGATCCAATATGCAAGTGGCAGATGTGTGTAGTTAATATTACATGCCTGACTCTGCCTGATCTCATTAAAGGCACAGAGCCATTGCAAGGCATTAGAGGTAATCTCCCTGGCCTCATTCCTCATCTTCCCCGGATCAGTAGTGTTGTCAGTTTAAGTGGGGAGGAATTATTGGAGCTGTAGTTTCTCATAATATATAATATAAGTAGGGACAGGGGTTAGATGGGCTGTGGGGAAAGGGGGATACCATGTCTCTCCACCAGGTGCTTCTCCCCCACCCCTGTTGACCCGTAACCAGGTGATCCTCTCTCGCTTGACCACCCCCATGGTCGGGATCCAGAAGCGATGGCCTTTCCCTGGCCACCTGAGTACAGGATCCCTGGGGACTAGGTTGTGAAACACCCTCTGGTTTTTCACATACCCTTGCCCTATGCAATGTGGAGGACAAATCTGTTTCACAGGGGAACCGTGAAAGGAAATCCACACTACTCTGATTTTTATGTTATCTTTAGATGGATTATGGATCCCTGTATCTTTTCCCATTCCTCCATTCGCACATCCTCCTTCATCAATTTCTACTGTGTTTTCTAACATTAAGATACACCCATTATCACTCTTTCTCTAATCTATTCGGCCATACTATAATGCCTGTGAGATTTTCTTTTTCTTCTGATAAAGAGTTTTTGAGGCTAAGTATTTGTTTTGTGTATTGCCTTTCTTTCTATAACTGGCAATTTCTAATACATTGTATGCAGTGTTCACCTCATGCCCACTCTCATTACATAATATTGTTTGCACTCCCACTTCAGCGGTACACCTCTCAAAACTCAATGTCAATTGTTCTGTATTCATATTACCATTTCTGTATGCTTTTCTTCTTCTATTAATAATTTTATGCAATAAAACTGATTAAACATCACATTTCTTTATCCATGCTGTGAGAAACCTGAGGGTGTCTCACTGACTAGTCCCCGGCAGTCTGTCATCCAGGTGGCCACGACACGGCCATCGCTATTGGGTCCAGTCCCTGGGGGTGGACTAGTGAGGGAGGATAACCTGAATCGGGGGTCCTTGGGGAGTGGGAGTGAGACACTGACGGGTGACCTGAGGTATCCCCCTTCTTATAACACCTTTTCCCAGCCTACCACAGAGGATGCGCATACACTCTACCCCCCACCCATGAAAGACGATGGACAAACACCAGAGCCATCTATCGACCTTGTGCCAACACAAAGGTCAGTCAAAGTCAGGCAATTGAGCAGAATCACTGACGCCCCTTCCCCTTCCCTATAGGGATAAAAGGTAGAGCATGAAAGCACAATACGAGAAAAGCAGACCGCACGACAAGAGAGCTGAATCAGCACAGCAGTGCAAGAGGAGGAGAAATACAGTGCGAATCGAGAGGGTGACAAGGAGAGAAGCGACCTTGTCCTTTACGACAAAGACCCATGAAACCTCTGCGGAAGGAATTGTAAGACTGCAAACAATAGCCAGCGGGTGTTGCAGCAGATGTCAACGATACACAAGACCTTCCTCCGCAGATAACCAAGCCACGGAGAGACGCTTGTCTCCGTGGTACCAACCTTGACTCCAGAGAGAAGAAAAGCTAAGCGCTTCACAGCCGGTGAGTCGAGGAGTGAGCGGAAAAGAAACTGAACTGTGGTGAACAAAAAGTAGCAAACTGCTAATTGAAATGGGAAAATATAAAGAACTGTTCATATTGAAAAGAGTGAAAAGCAGCAACAGAGGAGTCCAGCACCACGTGGATGCTCGTTCAGGACACTCTGGGCAAATATACAATTGTTGAAGCTACCATTACCTGAAGGCCTTGGGAAGGAGAGAAGGGGGTCAAAGTGATCAAAAAGGGGTCCTGTAAAATCCTCTGTACTGTCGAAAGTCTTTGACCAACAGATGATTGTGAAACAAAGAGAAGTGAATCCTGCATTGTAAGAGTTGAATGGGAAAATGTGTGATTGACAAGATTGGCAAGAGTGAACCGAAGAAGGGATGCCGATAAAGAGGGGGTGAAGTCTAACGTCACGAAATACAGTGTGTTGACAAGAATGAAACCGGCTGAGGGATGTCCACAGTAAACTGTTTAAAAAGACATTAAGATTCGTCAATGTCACAATGACATTGTGTTGAAAGTCATAATGAACCCTGCTGTGGGAGGCTAACATTAGGGAAGGGTCTGAGCCTGAAAGAGGGGGCTCCAAGGGGTGAACAGCCGTCACCCGAAGAATTGTGAATGTCAAAAGAGAAAGGCGTGTGAGTGAGAGGCCTGGTAGACCTCAACATCCACCAACACCTGAAGGTGACAGAACACGTTTTTTATTTTTTTAAATTTATTTTTTATTGTGAATTAGCCAAAATGAAATTTGGACTTTTTACACATGTTACCAAGTATATAGCAAGCATATGCATGTCAATTTAAAAAATGAATAAAATATTTTTTCAGGATCAAAATTATGCAAATTGGCAATTTAACAAATCAAAAGAAAAGGAGAAGAAACTAAAAAAGAAGATAAGACATCATAAACAAATGAAGAAATTAAGAGCATATTAAACATTTCACAGTTCAATCTTAGCATACTCTTACAGCTTGATCTACCAAATGTAAAACATTCAGAATCTTTACAATCTCTGCCGTGAGAAAAACCTAATTTCCTGATACAATTCTTTCCCAAAATACTTCAGATTCCAGAAATTCTACTTTATGAACAAATCTTTTCAATCTGTTCCACCTTAATTCCATTGTCCTGGGCATATCAACAGAAGATGTTTAGTCGATTGCTTTGAATTCATCTTACACTCCTGACAAATATCATTTGGATAGACAAAGCTGTCTCGAATGTGCAAGATTTCCAAGCTAGGCAAGATGTTTAATTTAAATCTGAGAAAGGTTGCTCTAACTTTAGAATCTGGACATTATTTTAGGTAGATGGGTAGGTAAGATCTTGGCTTATCATAAATTGAGAAATTCGAAGAGAGTTTGGCTGCTCTCATTCTGTCAGTTGTTCTAATTCAATCTCATCTTTTCATAAATTCCTTGGATGTTAACGGATTGGAAATCAGAGTTTCGTGACTAGAGTCTGATTTGGCAAGGATGTCGAGACATCTAAATTTAAGAATTTGCAAAAATGTATTATTCCCCTTAATCAATTAGATGGAGACATCTTCATGAAAAAGAATCTACTTGAGGGTCCATAATTCATCTATAAAGCGAGACTCATCTCCATTCCATCCAAGATAAGAGAGAAATCAACCCCAGCTCAAAGCAAATCAGGGCCATGGAAACTGAATTTGGAATGTTCAAAACACTTTTCCAAAGTTTGGCCTCAATTCTTTCCCAATTAATTTCAAAGCTTTGAATGTTATATTCTAAACCAAATAGCAGAGTCGGGACCACCTTCCCCAGATAATATTTTATAATGCAAAGGATAGAAAATGTTCAATATTTCATATAAATTGCGATGATATGCGAGCCTAACTTCACTATTTCAATGTCTAAAATGTTATTTAATTCCAATTTTGTGGGACAAGCACTGATCACAGAACCTAGGTACTTTAATTCTTTTACTACTGGGATTTCTTGGTTGTCAATTTTCCAGGTGATTGCTTTGGTCTTTGCCTGCGGACGCTTAAAAATCATTATTCTGGATTTTTCCGAGTTAATTTTAATACCATTTAATCTGGCAAACTCACCCAAAGCATCCTCCAGCCTTTGAAGGCCGATTTATGTGTAATCCAGAATAACGATATCGTCAGCAGGAGACTCTTGTGTCTCTGATCTTCGGGCTCGCCAGGATCAAGGTTAAAAAGCATCGAAACAAATCAGACAAATACAGATTAAATAAGAATGGGGCCACCAAGCAACCCTGGCAGACTCCTCTCTTTATTTGAATCACTTGTGATAGATCGCCAGATCCGGATAGTCTCACACGCAAGTTAGAATTATGGTGGAGTTCTACCAGGATAGCCAGAAGATAATATGGAAGGCCCCAACTCTTTAGTTTTCCCCAGAGACGATCTCTGTTTATCGTATCAAAGGAATGGGATAAGTCCACCCAGGCCCCAAACAGGTGCCTACCCCCTTTAACATTGCTCCCTGTAGTCAAACAACTTAGAACCAAATTATTAAGTGCCGTGGACAAGCCTCTACAAAATCCTGTTTGGAATTTGGAGATGATATATTTATCATTTGCCCATTTTTCCAAATCTCTGAGGACCAGGCCTGCAAAAACGTTACCATCCGCATCCAATAAATATATTGGCTGGTAGTTTGCAGCCGCCAAGTGATCACCACGCTTGTAAATGGGGACAATCACTGAGCTCCTCCAAGAATCCAGGATTGATCTGGTTTTTATTATTTTATGTTATCAATTAAGTCTTTTGATACCCTGTCCAAAAGTACAGGACTGGATTTTAAGATCTCATTTGAGAGGCCATTTGGGCCGGCCGCCCGTGAAACTGATGATTTAATTATTATGGTTCTAATGTCTTCCATGGAGTACTCAAGTGACCAATCAGTGGTACGAGTGACATTAGGTTCTCTGATCTCGGATGGACCATAGATATTACTAAAGTGCTCGACCCATAGCTGTTCCTGTATAATCATCTCCTGGCCCTGAATTGATTTCTTATTAATTAGAGACCAGAAGCTACGTGAATTGTTAAGGAAGACTGTCTTTAGCATATCTTCTCCATCATTCTGTAGTCTAAGGGATCTTTGGGATCTCAACCAATTCCTAAAGATGTTATTGATAGATCTAGCCTCAAGGGAACGTTCAGCTGTAATTTTATTTGATTTTATTTAAAGCATAAAGCTTTCTATTTGTTTCCCTCTTTTTTTCCAAGGTATAGATATCAAAACAATGTTTATGTATGTTTTTCTTCTTAGAGGGACACAAGAGTGGTTGATCGAGATTCCATAGGATTTCCACAAATTGGCCAGGGTTGGAATGGAGCAACAGATTTTGATCACTCCAATCCTTCGTAATTCTCTCTAGCTTAATATTCAGAGTTTGTCGCTCCCTCCCAAATCTCACCAGCCTGTTTCCCGCCACATTAGAAATCAAAGGCTGCGTAATGCGAATACTTTTCAGGTTGCGTGGGATCTCAAAAATCGCAACCAACATGGCATGACCGCTCACATTTTCCTCTATGATTTGGAAATGACCACAGCTTTCAGACAGATTTTGAGTAACAAAAACATAATCAATGGTAGAGCATGAGGCACCCTTCTCCATGTCGTTGCAGCCGGGAAATCTGCAGCCAAATTCCCATTGAGTATCAACAACCCCCAATCATTCATAAACAGACAACAGGTTCTACCATCCTCTATCTTATGCTTACCCTGTGGTCAATATGGGAGGGCATCCCCCAGACAATGAGAATTGACATCTCCCATAAACATGATCTCATCTCCTGGATATTGAGCTGTGCATATAGAGAGAGTGGCTCACAAACTCTGTACGTAATCCAGAATCCTGTCAGTGTCTCTCAGTACTACTCTAATTATCATAAACTCCGTTACCTCTCTAAAAAGTAAGGCTGACCCCCCAAAAATCTAATTTCTACACAGTATGGATAAGCCTCCCATTGGGCTTCCGGCCACCCCACAGTTGCCAATTGATGGTAGGCTAAAAGCAATCAATGTCAAATGGAAGCATCAGCCAAGTTTCTTGAAAGGAGATCAAATCATACGACTCGAATATATGGCGTTTTGCTTCATCATTACAAAATGAATTAGAGCCCCTTGTATGCCATGAAAGGGTTCTAATCTTCAAGTTAGTTAGAGATGCTGTTCAACCAAACCAAATTTGTGCAGGATCCGGACAACAATCTCAGGAACCATTTCCATCGCTGTTACAGAACAAGTTGTTGAAAGAAAGCAGAACGAACCCGACTGAGGGAAGCTGATATCCAAGAGGGTTCTGAGCCCGGAAGAGGGGGATCCAAAGGTGAGGAATTATCACCCAAAGCAAAACTAGAAAGGAACTTTTTCTGAATGTTTGTTTTTGATACTTTGAACCTGTCAGGCACTCGAAAGCAAGAAAACATAGCTACCGGGGGTCCTGATATCATTAAGGATTTTTGAGAATCTGAGCCCAGAAGAGAGTGATGAAAGGGTGAATGGCATCATCCAACGTACATGCAGAAAGGAGCCTTTGTTTATTATTTTGAATACATCAGGTCCACAGAGGCAAGAGACTTTTTGTAGGAAAGAGACTTAACCACCGAAGGCCCTTATAATTCAAAGCAGAAATATTGGCTCGTGCTGGGAAATCCTACCTTGTCCTGTGCTTAAAACGTGGGGATGGGAGAGTCCAACACTGCATCCTGACATATTCTTTATTAACACTTCCTTCTTTCTTATGAACATTATTCCACACTTCTTTTGTATTTAGCGTAAGAATTGGCAATAGGTTCTTCTTAGTATAGGTCTTTTATTTGACAAGACGCCACTAGGACTGCCTTATTAATGTTTGATGGTCGAAGGTTGCTCCCATCTTAGATTTAGGTTTAGATAAGGCATTTTTCCAACCTACCTTTACAGTTTAATAAACACTGTTGAACTGTGATCAATTGTGTCTGTCTTTACTGTTGCCACCATGAGTTCCTTACAATGCTCTCACATTTCATCACCAACTTCGTCAATAGGCTTTCAAACACCTCAAACAATGCTGTGGACAATATACTTGTTTGACTCATAAGATTCAAAGTAAAGTCTAATTCAGGGTTTCTCACTTCCTCTACTTCTTCAAAGAGGATTCTATTTTCCTTTCTATTCAGTCGATCAGTCATTTCAGAGCTGCCAGAAGCACAGAAACTGCTCCCCTGAACATCCGTGAAAACCTGCTCTCCAACCTCGACTCTAACATTCCCTCTGTCCTCATCCTACTAGATCTCTCCTCTGCTTTTGACACAGTCAACCATACCACCCTGCTCAATCGTCTCTGCAACAACCTGGGCATCACTGATCAGGGCCTGGCCTGGCTGACCTCTTTTCTTTCTGATCGACCCTCCCAAGTACAACTTGGGTCCTTCCTATCTTCTATCTCCCTCTCCAACTGTGGTGTCCTTCAGGGGTCTAACCTCTCTCCCTGGCTTTTCAATCAATACCTGGCGACTCTCGCCTACTGCATTTCCATTTTTTGCTCAACTTTCCAGTGCTATGCTGATGACACCCAACTCCTTTTCAGGATTCTTTCAGCCACCTCCTCTCCTTCCCTCGTCTCTGATTGTATATAGATATAGATCCTCCTCATCGGTACACCATCTCCATCCTTTCCTCTCACTCTCTGGCTGGCCTCCCTTAGCCTTCCTCCTAACCCCACCTGCATGGCTAAGAACCTTGGGGTTATCTTTAATTCCACACTTTCCTTCTCCGCACACATCTCTGATGTCTCCAAAAAGTCAAACTTTTTACTGCTCCTCCTTAGAGGTACTCTGCCTTTCCTCTCCTTCCCTCATAGGCTCACTATCTCCCAAGCTCTGGTTCTTTCCAGGCTGGATTACTGTAACAGCCTCTTTCTAATTCTGCCTGGCACCACTCTCCGCCCTTTACAACAAATCCAGACCAGGACTGCAAGACTTGTCCTTGGCCTCAAGCCCTGGGATCGTATCTCTCCAGCCCTGAAAACCCTTCATTGGCTCCCAGTGGATGCTAGGATTAAATTTAAAACCCTCTGCATCATCCACAAGGCTTTCTGGGGCCTGGGTCCAAAATACCTTCAACTATCCCTCTGTAAATACCTCCCCTCTCGAGCCCTTGGCTCCTCTACCTCTAACTCCCTCAGGGTGGGTTATTTGGCAAAGAAACGGGCTGGGGTAGATCTCTGTCTTCGGCTGGGGCCTCCCTTTGGAACTGTCTCCCGGCCACCTTGAAACTTGAGGAAATCCATCCCCGGTTCCGGAAGCACCTCAAGACCTTCCTCTTTGCCTCTGCCTTTTCCGCCCTTCTCCCCTGTTGATCTGTCTCTTCTCTTGGCATTGTGCACCTGGCCACCCTCTGTCATTCAGGCCCAGGTACCTGCTGACCCCGCCACCCTCCTGCACTGCCTCCAGGCCACCCCCCTGCACTTGGGTTCGGTATCTGTACCCATAAAGTCCCCCTCCCACTTTTTCGTCTGCACTTATCAGACATACCTTATCTGACTAAACTTTCACCTGCCATTTGCTGGCTGCACTACCAGGGTTTATTGCCTTTACTTATTTATTTATTTTACTTTATTTAGCATTTATTCTATTCTCTCCTCTGTATCCGCACTTTCCACTTCCCCCAGCCCTTCCATACACTTTCCCCCGTTTCCCTTCTCCATGCACTGGTGCTTTCTTAAATGTCACTGGGCCTAGTAAGATTGCTGTTTTCTTCTTTTTTTGAGTTGTTTCTCCCTTATTCCCCTCCCTTCTTGCATGGTCGTGCTCTGTGTATGAGCGCAATATAAATAAAATATTTAATTTCACTGCTCATATTATGCATTTCATCCACTCTATCTGTGCACTCTATTCCAAATTATGGGGGTGGATGATTCACATTCATGTGCCCCACATTTAGCAAACCCACTGCATTCACCATTACCCCTTATTTCACATACATGGACTCCCACTTGTGTGCTTTTTACAGGTATTACAGGTCATATAGGTGGAGTCTGTGCTTTGGTTCCCATTGCGACTTCTGATTCTAATTTTGATTCTGTCACTATCTCTACCTATGCATCTGACTCAGATACGAATTCTGGCTCTGCGGGTGTGCTATGAACCACTATAACACTGTTATTGGCTGCATTCTCAGCTGTATTTTCGTGCAAAGTATTCAGAAGTATTCAGAAGAACAGGCGCCAGCGGGCACATACTGTTTTCAAGCAACTTTCGACCTATGCATGGTAATTTGATACTCAAGTCTGTCATGATCCCTTTCAGTGCTAGCTCTTCTTCTACAGAATTTGGTATCAAACAATTATTCCCATTGCCTTCATTATTCTCATGACATCCATGACTTTATTATTTTTGTGGAAAATAATTTGTCATATTTGACGTTTGCTTAACAATACCATTTGCATTTACATTTGCCTTTGCAGGCTTTGTGATGATTTTCAGTGCACAGGCTCTACTCGCTCATCGCAGCGGGTGATCACGTTCCCTTTCTATCTCCCCATCTGGCGTTACATTAGAGCTTGTGTTGGGGGCTTTCGCCTCCTCCGCCACTGTCTCCATAACCCTCTGTGTTGGCACTGCCATGCTTCTATGTCCTTACAACTCTTTGCAAATGCTTTTTTTGGTGGAACTCGGAAGCAGCCTCGTTTGGTGGAGCAGTAGAGTGTAGTGTGAGAGAGGTGCGGCTTGACTTTGCAATTCCTGCATCTTCCGGTTCCTTCCTCTAACCTTCAGCTGTTGAGAACAGAGAGATCAGAGAGCTGCGAGCTGCAGGCTGTGGGCTCTGCGACTCTGCGACACTGTGATTCGGAGCAGCCTGGCAACCCGAAAACCGCTGTAAAGACGGTGAAAGACGGTGCGGCGAGACCAGGAGAGGGGCAAGGGTAAGGATAAGGACAGTCCCTGTGCCGCTGAGCGTGGCTGAGTAGAGCTGACCAGAGCCCTGAGCGAGTCCTGAGTGAGCCTCGAGCGATAGCTGCCGAGCGCACCGACTAAATGCTCAGGGTGACAAAAGCAAAATATTGTATATTTATAAATACCCAAAGTACAATTTAAGACACAAGGTGACAGCGGGCCTATTTCAGCCTACTGGTTGATTCTTGTATGGGCCGTGGGTATTAATAATTTACCGGCGGTGGAGCGCGCTTTGACTCAGACTGATTAACGGGGCTCAAGTGTCTTGGGTCTAGAGGGTTAAAAATACGACGCTCCCCCACATATTATCAGCTCTCTAAAATCGGGGACTGTGGGCAAGAAGCCTTTGACCCGAATGCTGCAGCCAGTTGTTGTGTGGGGATAGAACCGTCAGTTACCCGCCAAGAGCAGCAGCTTGATACTGTTTTTCGGTGTATCCCTAAGGCACTACGCAGGGAAGAGCGGCAAACCACTAGCACGGGGAGGCTCCTGTCGAACCCTGAGGTATTCTCTCTTTTTACGACCGGCAGTTTGATAACACATTGGGCACTTGAGAAGTAGTTGGAATTTGGGAGGAGAGCATTATAAAGCGCCTCCCGACTGCTGGATCCTCTATCTGCCCACGGAAATCTGGGCAGCAAGCTAGGCTGAAAGAAGAAGGCAGAGCCATCTGCACTCTAAAAAGAGCCCAAACTAGACCCCAAACTTTCACTAGACTACTAGGCGTAGACCCTCTGGCACAGAAAAAGAGCCCTAATAGAACAACAGAGAAATTAAGTTAAGGAGTACAGCATTGTAGAAAATGGCAAAGGTGCCTGAATGGGATGGGTCGTATCTTGAACCAGTGGCGGAATCAACATCAGCTGGCACACCATTGGCGAACGGCCATCGACCGCATCAAACATCACGCTACTAGCAACCAAACCACAAATACACAGAATTAGTAAGCACTTAGATAAAGAGGAAGGAGAAAAAGAAAGTCAAACGGGCCTGGTAAGTCAATGGAGACGTGGGCTGGAATACACAGTAACCACGAAAAACAACCAAAAGAAAATAACAGAACATTTTGGGAAAAAGTGGAATAAAAGTCTAAATGACGCGGAAGAGGTCCTAGATCAAGTCTGGTGCCCACAAACACAGGGCATCGTAGGGGGAGATCCCCGCCAGGAAGGCCATCTCCAATTCAAACATCCGTACCATCTGCTCAAATCTAAGTGGGCAAAGACACACTTGAACCGCAGGACCCTTAAGGGCCCCGGGAAACTAGAAGAGAACTATACAAGGGAAGAAACTCGCCATTGGAGGAGGAAGAAGCCATCGAAGTTCCCCACTCAAATGCAACCACATTAAAGGCACTAAACTTTGTATTGAACTCTTTTGTGTCCGTTTTTGAGTTATTAAAAGGCAAAGTCCAGTCCCAAGCAGGCATACTTCTAGAACTTACAAATGAAATGGCAAAATGCGATTCATCCATGGTACGGCTTAGTAATGTAATCAATACCACAATTGTTCCATCTGTAAAAGAAACTAGAATTGAATTGGCAAAGCAGGGCCTCGACATTGCATCCATTTGGGGGCTACTGTTATCTAACAAAAATGAAGGTGATACAACAGGAAGCCAGCTGAGGGAGGTACTGCAGACCATGCAAATGCAACTGGTGCCCCAGGAGAAAGTGACCACAGTGTGAACGAAAGATCAAGAACCTTTGACGATACCCCACTCTCTGAATCCACGCTTGAGGAATTTAGGAGGTTAGCTCAGGTGATGGAAGAACAACCAGAGATAAGAAAGGACGACTCGACGGTACAGAGTCAGGATCCAGTAGCAACCCCCGAGGGCGTAGACCCAGCCTGGATCACGGCCAGTAACCAAAACTACAGGAGAAGAAGAAAAACAAAAAAGAGATGAGAGGGGAACAAAGATTTGGAAAGTGTCCCTTCTCACTCAAAATCAAAAAATCAAACAAATCTAAATGTGAAAGACACGGGAACACAACATTTTCTGGAAAGTATCACATTGCCAAAGGTAAAGGAGCCTGCAGCAAAGTCACGGGGAGAAAAATACAACCACACCACTTTGGAGGGGCAGGTGAGTTCATGCCAGAGTGTTAACAAACCACCAAACCCTGGACAAGACCAGGGAAGAGTAAGGAAAAGTCATCAGAACGCCATGCAAGAGCAGCTGCACATGGTGAGCGTGAGCATTGGACTACAGACTGAACCACAAGATAAAGAGCCCAAAATTTTAAAAAGTAACAGGGGGGACCAAAAGGCAAGGGATGCTGAGTCAACATCTTCAGGTCATGTTGGAAAAGACCTTGATGGCTGGCCAATCAGTTCAAAGTTTGAGAATGGCGCAAATATTTATGCAGAAGAAGCAAGTCTGCATAAAATCAAGCAACCTTGATAATAATATTGACAACCATCCGCAAGAAACAAACATAAAATTGGCACCAATATTCTTTACGAAGAAAAAGGGAGGATCGGCATCTCCATTGATCGATCAGACAACCCTCCTCCCTCAGTGGCTATGAATCTGGGAGAAGGAAAACATCACACAATCCCGGGCACCTGGACTGGTTTGAGGAAGTCAAGGTGGTCGGAAACGAGCAGGCCCAAAATATGAACCATCAAGAAGGACTACGAGAGACATCGAATAACCAGGAAGAAGGCATCCCTGACTTTGAAGTTCCAAGAGTGTGGTTAAAACTTCGTGATTTTTGATCCTATCTATGTTCAAAAAAGTTAGAAGTCTCTTTCTATTTTCAACCACGGACATAGAATATGTGAGATTTCCAGATCGTAAAAACTCATTTATGGTAGAAATTGGGTTAACTTCAAAAAAGGCCCATTCAGCAATCCTCACAGCCACAAGAGCCTTAGAACAAGAAGGATTAATAGTAGCTGGTGAACCGTTTACAATATTGCAACTTGGTATCACTGAGAGTAACGGTTACTCAAGGGAGGGGATGCAGCGACATGGAAGAGGTAAGTTGGGGACGAGAAATGAGGGCTCTATGAGCGGCCGAGATAGCTCAGTGCAAGAAAAAGTGTTAGTCGTCCTGCCAGATGTAATTTCCCAAGTCCTCATGAACAGTACCTTTAGTCATAAGGACCTCAATGTGGTGAGTTGGAATACACAGGGTTCCAGTACATTTAGAGAAAAGAAAATGCGAGACCACCTTTTTGGCAAAATGGACATCCTTCCATTCCAGGAGACCTGGCTGGTAAACCCAATTGAGATCGAGGGTTTTATAATACATTGTTTGCCAGCTAGCCACAAATCAAAAGGTAGACCGGCTGGAGGACTTCTAGTGGCAATCACAAACAGTTCAATGAGGACTGTTACTTTGTTGTTCAAAGATGAGCTGGGAATCTTGGCGTGCAAAATTCACCTAGATATTAATATACCCAATCCAGATCTAGCAATAATAGATATTTACTGGCACCCAGCCTCTTTCGGTCTCCAAACATTTTTGGCCAAATTTGACACACTAATGGTAAAAATCTAATTAGAAATAGGAAGAGCAAACATCTTAGTGGCTGGGGACCTTAATTCTGAATGCTTGGGGCAAAGGGATGGGAAAGGGTCATTAACAATAAGGAAAATCTCTAAAAAAGTGCAGCAATGGGTAGACTTCATGAACTGTTGGGACCTAAAAATGCTAAACAAAACCTTGGGATTGGAGACAAGGGCCCTGGCATGACTTGGCATCGAGGGAACTTCTCCTCCGTTCTAGATTATATCTTTGTTAGTGAGGGTCTCTTCTAGTGTAAATCCAAACTAGAAGTAAAGCATGATGGAGGTAGTGACCACTCTAGACTAGAGCTTTCATTTGAAGATCTCTCAACAGCCTCGTCAGTGACACACAACCAGAATCTGACTGGCAGTAAGGGAAAACTCAGATTAGTAAAATACAGGCAGAGAGGGAGGGAGCTAAATAGAAAGTTCAACAAAATCCTAGGCTCCATCTCGCAAAGACATTGCCATCCAGACAATTTTGTCAACTTTATCTGGTCCACGGCTCCACCGAAATTATCAATCATGGTGACTCAACCAAAACATATACATGAATTCGATGAAGCAATTTGGGAAAAAAACACGAGAAGTGAGAAGAAACATACACAGACTTAAATTATTAAATCTAGGCAAAGAGGCCTATGATAAAGAAGCAAGGGGATTAATGAGCAACTATAAGCATTGGTCAAGAAGTTACAGGATGATACGGGTGCAAAATGATAGCAAGTTAATGTTAAAGCTTTTAGCTGAGTCTAACTCAAGATGTTTTTGGTCGGTCATGAACCAACTCCATTCGCAGTCAAATAGCTCCCTGTGTAATTTAGTTCTCGAAGGCAAATGGGTAGAACACCTATCCAGTATTTTTAAAGCGCCACAAGGTGACCAAATATGCATACCATCAAAAAGCGCATGGGAACTAAATATCAGGGAGGAGGATAGTGTGGAAATAATCGCCAAATCTTCAACATCCAAAGCCGCTGGCCCTAACGGCCTAACATATCAAGTGCTTAAAAATGACCCAGTACTCTGGTTGAAGTTACTAAAGCAATTATAGGAGGAGATTCTAAGGGCCAAACAATTCCCCCCCTCGTGGAAAACAGCCTTGGTTATCCCATTCTTCAAGGAGGGCGACAGGACAAACCCAACAAACTATAGTCCTATTGCCCTCCTGGATATTGAGAGTAAGGTCTTTATGAAATTATTACTGGGAGAACTGTCAGTCTGGGTGGAGCAAGCAGAGGCCCTCTCTTGGTTTCAAACAGGGATCAGGCGAGGACTTTCAACCTCTTTGAACGGTTTCACCCTGAACCTGGTGACTGAACTTGCCACAGAAAAGGGGGGCATGCCATTATATTGCGCATGGGTAGAGTTATCCAAGGCGTTTGATCAGATCGATAGAACTCTGCTGTGGACTAAGTTAAGGAGGAGGGGGATACGAGAATCATTGCTCCCATTGCTGATGGAGCTACAAAGAGGCACATCTGTGAGGGCACGTCTGGATAATCATGGCCACCTCTTCGAATCCGTGGAAGTAGAGGAGTAAGTCAGGGGTGCCTTGGGGCACCTCTTTTTTTCATCTTTTTTAAGGCTTCCAATGCTTGCTGACCAAACTGGGAGAATATGCTACCGAATGGGTTGGTCTTAAACCCTACAAAGTCAAAGATTCTGGTCTTTAAGCATCCGAGGAAGAAATTGGTCCCTGAATCGACAGATTATTCCACAGGTAGAGACCTTAACATATCTGGGTTATATAAACTGGTCAAAAATAGAAAGCAGAGTGTGGAAGGAAGCATTGAACCTTCTGATGAGTACCCCTGGTTGGAACTTGTGGTTTGAGCTGGGTTTAAAATCATTGGGGTGTTGGGCTCAGTGGAAAATAACCTCACTTTATAGAGAGATTATAAACCCTAAAATAGGCTCATTGTATGAAGACATTAAAAAGCATCTAACCCTCTTGAAATCTAAAAACTTGTGAGGGTTCGAGGAGAAAGTGAAATCCATCCTGGCAAAAACTTAATCAGACGTTGAAACTCTAATAACCAATCCCTTAAAGGTAAAGCGGGAACTCGAAGTGTTGGATTGGATTGATACAATAGCAAAAGTAAGTGTTACTCACTGCTCCGTATGCTGATTGGAGCCTGGGTAAGACGACCTTGCGGAGGGAGGTAGGATTTAACAGGTTCAGGTTCAGCCTCCAGGATTCCAGCTCCCCTGAATTCTGTGATTCAGGCTTCCTCTAAGAGGGGCTCTTTTCTACGATGTACCTCTCTGCCGTTTGAGTAAAAACCAGCAGAGATGTCTATCGCCTAAAAGAGCGGGAGAACACACACCGCCAATAACCAATGCAAGAAAACACAGTATGACTAGAAGCAATCAGGCAATATGGAGTTATTTAGACAATCCGATATTTCTCTAAGTACCTAGCAAATGGTTGAGAGATAAAAGAGCACCAACTACATAACCTGAGGCATCCGCTTCTACAAAGAACGGAAGATCTGCATCTGGATGCATAAGAACAGGAGTAGTAGTGAAAGCAGATTTCAATTGATCAAATGCTTTCTGTGCCTCTGGTGACCATACATAAGAGACTTTGGCGCTAGTCAGGGAGGTCAAGGGAGCTGACAGATAAGAAAAGCCATTCATAAAACACCTATAAAAATGAGCAAAACCTAAGAAAGACTTTAGGGCCTTAACTGATTTAGCTATAGGCCAGTCTAAGATAGCCTTTACTTTGGATTGACTCATCCGAACCCCATGGTTAGTTAAATCGTAACCTAAGAACTCCACTTCGGAGGCATGAAAGATACACTTTTCTGCTTTTACGAACAACTTATTGTCTCGCAGGCGTTGAAGCACAGTTCTTACATGTTGGACATGTTTGGTGAGATTCTGTGAGTATATTAGAATGTCGTCTAAAAATACCACGACATATTGATCCAAAACATCGTGGAAAATGTCATTCATGAAAGCCTGAAAAGTGGCCGGGGCATTGCAAAGCCCGAAGGGCATCACCAGGTATTCGTATAGACCATACCGTGTTTTAAATGTGGTCTTCCATTCGTCCACTTCTCTCATGTGTACCAAGTTGTACGCTCCTCTAAGGTCAAGTTTCGTAAAAACCTGCGATGAACCCAACTGATCGAGGAGAACAGAGATCAACGGAAGGGGATATTGGTTCTTTATCGTTACCGCGTTCAGGGTGTGATAATCAATACAAGGAAGCAGGTCTCCTTCTTTTTTGGAACAAAGAAGAGAGGAGAAGCAACTGGAGACTTTGATGGTCGTATAAAGCCCATAGCAAGTGCTTTGTCTATGTACTCCTTGAGTGCGACATCTTCTTTGAGAGTGAGGGAATACACTCTTCCAGCCGGTATTCTACCCCCTGGTACAAGATCTATTGGACAGTCATAGACCCGATGTGGGGGTAGTGTTTCTGCCATTCCTTTATCAAATACGTCCATGAATTCTGCATATTGAGATGGGACCACGGTTGTGGAAGATTTAGTGATCTCCCCAATATGCATGGAAAGAGAGGCTAGTGCTCTAGCCGGGCCGTCTTGAGTTATCCCAAGCAATGAAGTGCATTGGGTATTACAAATTGTTGACGAGAATTGGATCTGGTTCTTTGA
This sequence comes from Ambystoma mexicanum, assembly GCF_040938575.1. Classification (NCBI taxonomy): domain Eukaryota; kingdom Metazoa; phylum Chordata; class Amphibia; order Caudata; family Ambystomatidae; genus Ambystoma; species Ambystoma mexicanum. Next base: position 864,705,966 of record NC_090926.1, read on the forward strand.
CCAATCAATGGCAGGGTTGTGAAATTGCAACCACGGTATACCAAGAATGAGTTTATAAGCCGGAGCCTTGATAATGTCAAAGGAGATTTCTTCCGTATATCCATCCTCAGTACTCATGATTAAAGGAACCGTCTGATGGGTGACTTGGCCAAAAGCAAGAATAGCGCCGTCTACGAAATTGACAGTTTCAGGGGTTTTTTTTTGCGGAGTAAGGGTATTCCTGACTCAGGGACGTAGCCTTGATCATTATAATTGCCTGTTGCACCGGAATATATTATCGCCGTAGCTTTTAATGACAATCCCTGGTTCGAGGAAAAATCAACAGGGAGACGAAAAAGATGAACAGGATCCTGCAAAGGTGAGTCCAGAGTAAAACATCCCGACGTAGGGACTCCATCTACTGTCGGGATTTGGCATTTCCCGCCTTGCGTTTGGGTTTTTTAGGACACTCGGGCAACAAATGATGTGAGGCTCCGCATTACATACACAAGTTGTATGACCTGCGATATTCCCGTAGAGCAGGCGTCAGCGGACCCCTAACCGCTCCTATCTGCATGTGTTCAGGGGCGGGTAGGTTTGTGGACGTGGCTTCAGCTACTGCCGGGGCGAACACAGTTGTTATTTTTTCTCTGTGTCTTTCAGCCTTACGGGCATAAATTTGGAGGACTAAATCAAGTAATTCTCCAAATGCAGTGGGAACGACTGGAACAGTGGACAAAATGTCCTTCAGTTCGTCAGATAGACCTTGATAGAAGAGTGCTGATTTCTTCTCTTCAGGCCAGTCGGTTTCGGCAGCCAACTGATTAAAGCGGGCTAGATAAACCTGTAGGGTATTATTCCCTTGTCGGTGTTTCAGCAACTCCAGGTCGGTGGCTTGAGTGGTGTATCTAGTATCAAATACTTTACTCATCATGGTAAGGAGAGCATCACAATTATAGAGCACATGACTGTTAGACTCCAACAATGGGTTTGCCCATGCGGCTGCAGTACCACCTAGGAGTGACAACATGAACGCGGCCTTAGTGGTGGAAGAGGGAAAAGAGGCCGGGCGACAGAGGAAGTGCCATTTGCATTGATTGACGAAAGTTCTGTATTGCTTGGGATCACCCATAAAACGTGCTGGAGGGGCCAGAGGAAATTGAGTGGTAAGCATTACCGGAGCTGATTCCTGACTGGGAGCTGGCAACCCTGACCCCAAAGCCGTAGCTGCACTGTCACTGGGTTGTGAGACTGAGGTAGTCACCAAAGACTGAATAGCATCCACCCGTTGACGCAATGCCTCCTGTGCGTTGGTCAAATCGGTACATAGATCCGTGACCATTTGCACGATCTGATTCAGGGCATCGGTTGTCTCTGTAGACATTTTTAAGGCTGCCAATTTTGTTACTCACCACTCCGTATGCTGATTGGAGCCTGGGTAAGACGACCTTGCGGAGGGAGGTAGGATTTAACAGGTTTGGGGGTTAGCCTCCAGGATTCCAGCTCCCCTGAATTCTGTGATTCAGGCTTCCTCTAAGAGGGGCTCTTTTCTAAGATGTACCTCTCTGCCGTGTGAGTAAAAACCAGCAGAGATGTCTATCGCCTTAAAGAGCGGGAGAACACACACTGCCAATAACCAATGCTGCAAAGAAAACACAGCATGATTAGAAGCAATCAGGCAATATGGAGTTATTTAGACAATCAGATATTTCTATAAGTACCTAGACAATGGTTGAGGTGGTGTTGGACCTTAATAGATGAACCTACAAGAAAACCCAAAACTATGAGTATCCACAAATTATAACAACAAATGGGAAGGTTAGTAAAGACGGATTTATACCCGGGCGGCACGAGGGTCGCACTAGTGACAGGATGGTGCATACACTGGAAAGCGTCACTACTATGCACTTGGTTGAATTAGAAAAGGTAAGAAGAAATGATTTAGTTCCAGGAATCCACATGTATGAGAAAAACTGGTGATTTCAGGTAATGAACAATACAGGAGAATTGAATGGGTTACCTTAATTACACAAACACAGACCAAGTTGGTGAGGCAGTCTTGTAATGTGCAGGGTGGTACTCCGTGTAGGAAGATAGTTCAAATTGCGTAGAGCGGCAAGAAAAAGTAATCTCACCAGACAGGCGAAAGCACAGTGGAAATCCAGGGACAGTCTGAGTTCGGCAACAGGGTTCACTGATCAAAAGGGAGGAAAATGCAAATGCAATCCAAGGACAATCCGAAGTCGGCAACAGAGTTAAAAAATCAGGTTGAAGGAACAGGCAAGGACAATCCAAGTAGACAAAGGTGGGTCGAAGAACCAGGAAGTCAAATATCAAGAGGAAAGGGACTAAGGCACTGGAACGGGATGAAACCGAAGGAGCATGATGCCACAATTAACATCAACAAGCCGCTGAGTCCCTTCGGCTTTTATGGTCCAGGGGGGCGGAGCCTCCTTTTGCGTTCTTTACGCATGGGACGTCTCAGCTGATGCAACGTTCTCTGCTGTACGGCCAGACGCCATGGCAACCGATACCGAAGCCACAACGAAGTTCTGGAACGCGCTTGCCCCCGTATGTGGCCACAAGAAACGGGAGGTACTGTAGGACGGGGCCGATATGTAACAGTAAGGAATTCATCCCCTTGCAAAACATTCCTAGCAGCAGAAATAAAACTGGGGGTCCTTCCACGTTACTTGGAAAAGTACCCAGATACCAGAATCAGGAATAATTTCATGAGGGCAAGAATGAATCTGCTGCCCACAAGGGAGATCTTAGAAATCCGACATCAGGACGAAAAATCCATTAAGCTTTGCAAAATGTGTGCAATCCCATCCAAACAGTCCCTTCGTCATTTATTAATGGAACGCAAAGGGACCTGGGTGCTGAGATTGGCCAAGCTAAGAAGAATTGTCTCAGGGAAAGACAGAATTATTTCAGACCACCTGTGGGACAGAATGATACCTGGACATGAAACGCTCCTTACAGCAGCTGTGGTAGAACAACTGTTTGCCCTAAATTTTCCAAACTAGAACGTGGGTGGGTAGTATGTGCTTGTCAGAATTGGGTGGAAGTTAACAACAATCATCCACAAAAGAGGCAAAGACGCAGATATCTTATAGTCGGCTAAGGGAAAAATGCTGTAAGTGGAAAGGGGGGTAAGAGTACTGGGTATGAAAAAGACATGAAAGAAACAGGACTGTTCTCTTTTTATGTTTCCTTTCTTTTTTTCCTTTCTCTCTTTCTTTCTTGCTTTCCTTCTTTCTTTAAAAAAATAGTTTTAAGCGTTTTACTGTATTTTAGAAATTTTGTATATATAATATTGGTGCAAATTCAAGAAATTTACCATCACAAGAGTTTAAACTCTTGTGATGGTAAACCAAACACAGATTTTAAAAAAAAGTCCTTTGCTCTTATTTTGCCTCATTTGTTAGATGGTATCCCAAAACGCGTGATCACTTCACTTTACTTTCAGTTTTTAGTTTACTTTTCAGTCACCCTCTCGCCCACAATATGCCTTGTGAACTAACACTACACTCACTGTTACAACAACTTCCCTGTTTTCAGCTGCCCCCTTTCACCCCTGCATCCAGCAAACAGCCAAATAGCACTTCTGGTGCTCTTCCCGGATGTGCGGGCAGATGCGCGTGCCCACAGCTTATGTATCTGCTTCCTGCAGTCTATAGTAAAAGACAGAAAACAGATAAAATCTCTTTAAGGGACTATTTAGTAATAACTGTAAACACTTTGGCATCTATCTACATAGAAAAGTCCTCAACAATTATTAATCTGTCTAAATACAGATGATATGTGTCAGTCCTCGCAGCCAAACGGCACTTCCGGTGGACTTCCTGGTTGCTTGCGCACAGATGCGCGTGCCCACAGCTTATATAGCTGCTTCCTGCAGAGTGGGGGTGTGGGGACAGGCCAGAAAATATATAGTAAAAGACAAAAAACAGATACAATCTGTTTAGGGGGCTATTTAGTAATAACTAAACACTTTTGCACCTATCTACATAGAAATGTCCACAACAAGCATTAATCTGTCCTACATGCAGATGATGCGTGGCCGTCCTCGTGGCAGTCCTCAGAGCCAAACATCACTTGCAGTGCACTTCTCAGATGCGCACGGCCACAGCTTATGTAGCTGCTTCGTGCAGAGTGGTGGAGGGGGGGGAGCAGGCCAGAAAATATGCAGATGATGCGTGTCAGTCCTCGCAGCCAAACAACACTTCTGGTGCACATCGACAAAGAGTTTCTACCCGACTGGTGGTGAAACAATAATCAGCATGGGGGCTTTAACTTTTATCAATTGAATTGTATCCCACTACTGACACCATATGTAAAGAAGGCATTTTATCAAGCAGTAGACAGAAACAATGGACACAAGTTTCAAAAACCTTTATTTATTTTTTTGGTTGGGTTGGTAGAATTCCCAATTGGCCCTAACTCTAGAATGGGAGTAGTCTCGACCATTAAATGAATAACAAACAAGTCCAAATCAGTCTGGTCAAAATAAAAGGGCCATACTAAGAAAACCTAATCTTGCCCTCCTTCTTGAAATAACAAATGTGTTAAGGGAATACAAAATAAATGTTAGAATGGCTTAAGTAACAACTTCAGCCCCACACGGTTTAGAGTGTTTCTTAAAAAGGATAGGTGGATGGCACAGTTCTATCAGTCTTGCACACTTTGGCTTACTGGTACAATTTAACAGTTCCATCTTGGGCTTCCAACTTCTGGTAGTTCAATCACTTCCTTAGGCTTTGTCCGCCTTGTCATCAATACTCTGTTTACATTCACTTCCTCAATTTCTCACAATTCTAGACAAGCTTTCCTCTGCCGGGCTCAAGCCTGTCCATTCATCTTTCACTTTATCACACATTTCTGCACAGGCTTCCCTCTGCCGGGCTCGAGCCTGTCTCTTGTTACTTTATCACACAGTTTTGAAGAGGGTTCCCTCTGCCGGGTTCAAGCCTGATTCTTTTTGGGGGTTAGAGATAAGGACAAGTTCCCAAGTAGGGAACTCACGTCCCCTGCACACTATATTTTGTCTGGAAAACCAGACCAACAATTTATCCATCCACACTAACTGAAAAAATGGTGGAGGACACTGTTGATTTGTTAAATATAGAGGAAGATCAACTCTACACCAAAGATGTATTTTTGGAGGAATTAGGCATCTTCACAGACCTTTCAGAAGAAACAAAACTTAAACCGAAATCAACATTCATTCCGATTTTCTCATAGGAAAATGTAATTGAAGTCTTTCAAAAAACAGTAAGCAACAAACTAAGGAAGGATTATCTTAACAACAAGTTTACAAAAACAAATACCAACCTGACCAAAGAGGAAAGACTTGGTTTACGGAATTTGGCAGAGGGCAAATCTGTAATTACAAAAGCAGCAGACAAAGGAGGAAAAATGTTTCTATTTAACAGATCAGACTACATCAGAGAAGGACTTAAGCATCTCAACATGAAGGAATGTTATGAAGCATTAACCCATAACCCTTCATCCGAACTAGAATTTGAGTGGAATGAAAAAATAAAAAATTGGTTTGATCAAAACCTCCTCACGGAAAAATAACATCAATGTCTACTTTGTAAAAACACCATACTAGGAACAATGTATTTTCTGCCAAAAGTACACAAAGAATACAAAGATTTCCTGGCTCTAAGACCAATAATAAATGGAATTGGTTCACTAACAGAAAATACTTCATGATATATTGATACCCATCTCCAACCACTAACAGCAAACCTTTCCTCCTACGTTAAGGATTCAAAACATATTATCCAACAGTTAAATCAAATACCATGGGAAAACAGTTATCTTTTTGTCACACTGTATGTAATCCAATTATATACAAGTATCAAGCACAATAAAGGTCTGGAAAGTACAATGTATTTTTTGAAAACAAGATCAGTCTCCTTCCTACAACAAAACCTAATGATCATGGAAATGTTACATTTTTGTCTCTATCATAATATCTTCATCTTTGACAATATCCTATATAAACAACTTCAGGGTACTGCTATGGGGTCCAAATTTGCCCCAGCTTATGCAAATTTGTTCATGGGACTATTTGAAATTCAGCATGCTTGGAAACACCCCAGCTTTTCCAACAACATAAGATTCTCGGATCGTTTCATTGATGATATCCTAATGATCTGGGAAGGAGATTTATTTATTTATATTTATATAGCGCGCAAGTAACCCACGGGCATTGAGGCGCTGTTACTTGCAAAAATCTTAGTTACAGGCATATAGTCATTCTGTCATGATGCCTGCCTCTAAGGAGCCAGGCCGGGCCCAGAAACCCCAGAGGCAGACATCATTTTCCCCTGGGAAGTCCCAGCAGGCCCAAGTCGGGGCCCTTTGGACTCAGTCCTGGCGCCTTAGGCGCCAGGCTCATAGGGGCCCCCAGTCCTGGCGCCTTAGGCGCCAGGCTCATAAGAGAGGATATGTGTTTAAGTGCTTGGGTGCACACTTACCTGATGCAGACCATGCTGCTTCATCCAGGCCCTCTTGAGGCCTGAATGGGACTACTTTACCTGTGGGACTACTTCACCACCTGGGTGTGGTCGGGGAAGGATACATACCTGATTGGTGGAAGGATACATACCAGGAACTTCTTCCAAGGCTATTTAAACCACACCCGATCAGCCACACGTGCTTCGCGTTGTTCTGCACCTAGCAGCTGGACGCTCACCGTGTCAGCTCCTGCATCCTGACTTCAGCCACGCCTGCCAGCACCCTGGAACACCTGCAAGGGGAGAAAGGAAGAGAATAGGAGAAGAAAAGCCCTTACCTGCTAAATCTGCATCCCGGAGTCATTTCTCCAACGGCCCTGAAAAGGAAGACATCATTTTAAAGGCATTTTGTTTCGATCTCTGCAGCGCTGCATTTTACTCACCTTTGCAAGGCGCTTCCATCTTCAGCAGTGATCTTCCGGATTCAGCTACGCCCCGGCGCCTAGAGGAAAAAAGACAAGAACAAAGGTGAGAGGGAGAAAAGGAATAAGGAAATCTCAGTTTCCTTTTAAGTCTTACCTGTTGGATTATTCCCACTGCATTTCGGGTCCTGCCGCTTCCTGGCATCTCCGGACCCCGGCCCCTATGGGGAAAAAAGACAAAGACATTGAATGAGCGAATGCAAAGACATTACCTGAGCGCTCATCCAGAACTGTTTCACTTCGGGTCGGCGCCATATTTCCGGCACTCCAAACCCCGGCCCCTAAGGGGAAAAAGACATAAGCATTAGCGCTTGCTGCAATTAGACAACGAACATTATTATTAAGCTTGAACTTTTGAACAGAACTTTTACAGCGCCTTACCTGAACAGTCAAGCTTACCTGAACTCCCATCAATCCTCAATCCAGTGAAGTAACTGGGTTTCAACGCGCCCCTGCATCTGAAGCAGGATGGAGAGCTCATCCTTCCAAACCCTAAGGAGGGTATCCAACGAGCCAGGGAAGCCAGAATAGAGGGGCCCTTCCTGTCCATCTTCAGAGTTCTGCGCCTTCGACGCCGCGCCTCCGTGGGAACCAGGTGAGCGTTACACATTCATAGGTACAGTATGAGTTCGACAAAGCATAGAGCTGACATTTTGGTTGGTACAGTATGTCATTACAGTACAGTTTATGCATTACGAATATATGAGATGTATTCGACTAGTGCAACGCATCTTATGTGAATAAGATTGTTTTCAAGGTTTTGCGGAAGGTGCTGAGGGAGGACTCGCCTCTGATTGTGGGAGGTAGGGCGTTCCAGTGCGTGGGTGCGAGATATGGGAAGCTGGATCCGCCCGCTCTGACTTTTTTTTACTAATGGCACAGAGAGCATGTTAGTATATGGTGATCTGGTTGGCCTCGTAGAAGAGACGGGGTGGATCCTCTGGGAGAGGTAGTCAGGGGCAGTGAGGTGAATGTACTTGTGGGTCAGTGTCAGTGTCTTGAAGATGATTCGTTCTTTTATTGGGAGCCAGTGTGCTAGCTTTCTGGCCTCCGAGATGTGTTCCCTTTTGGCAATGCCTTGGGCTGCCCGGAGAGCACTATTCTGAATGATTTGCAACCTCTCTAGGTTTCTGTTGGAGGTGCCTAGAAAGAGTACATTGCAATAGTCAAGCCTGGATCCAGTGATGGCTCTGGCTATGTTAGTGCAGTTCTCTTTGGAGAGAAAGGGCCTGACTGCGTTGATAAGTTTGGCATGGTATGCAGCTGCAGAGGCTATAGCGTTGACTTGTTTATCCATGGATAGGTTGGAGTCCAAGTAGACTCCAAGGGTTTTGACTGATTCTGAGACAGGTATTTTGATAGAGTCTATGGTGAAGTGGCTGAATTGGGAGTCTAGATTTTTCAGTGTGTCAGGTGAGCCTACCAAAAGGAGTTCAGTCTTGTCAGAGTTGAGGCATAGTCCATTGTCTGCCATCCAGGCTTGGATGGTGTTGTAGAGGTTGTTGAGGGTCATGGAGTCAGTGTCATAGTTACCAGTGAGGGTTAGGAGGATCTGTGTGTCGTCGGCGTAGTTAGTGTATGAAATGCCCATGGCGTCGAGGATGAGAAAGAGTGGTCGTGTGAAGATGTTGTAGAGGGTGGGTGAGAGGCAGGAGCCTTGGGGCACACCGCAGAGAATGGTAGTTGGAGATGCGGATGCTGAGTCCGAGAATACTTGCATGGTTCTGCCTTGTAGGAAGGAAGTGATCCATGCTGTGGCTTCAGGGGAGAATTTGGCAGTAGAGGAGAGGTGGTGGCATAGGACGTCATGATCCACGAGGTCGAAAGCCGCGGATAGGTCAAGAAGTAAGAGAAGTGCTGGTTTGGCCATGTCTCTGGCATCGTCCATTTGGTTTTTCAGGTCAAGTGGGGCGGTTTCAGTCCCGTGTCTGGGGCGGAAGCCTGATTGGCGGAGTCCTAGGAGTTTGTTCTCCTCAATGAAGTGTTGAACCTGCAGGTAGGCTGCTTTGTCCAGTATTTTGAGGAGGAAAGGGACAGTGGTGATAGGTCTATAGTTGTTGGGGGATGTGGGGTCGAGAGTTGGCTTTTTTAAGAGAGGGCGGACCCAGGCTTCCTTGAGGGAGGCAGGGACTTTCCCAGTAGCAAAGGAGGCGTTTACAAAGGCTGTAAGGCAGGGAGCTAGCGCTTCAGAGCAGTCTTTGATAATGGTGGCTGGGCATGCATCACCTTTGCAGTTGGAGGGTTTGATGTTCCTCATTATGTTGGTGATGTCTTTTTCTAGAATGGGTTTGAATGAAAGGGTTGGGGGGGTCCGGGGCTGGTGGTGGGGCAGGGGTGTGTGTGTTGGGTAGGGCTTGCTTAGTGGCTAGTATTTTGTTTTGGAGCAGGTTCAATTTATTTTTCATGGCTGTTTGTATAGCATCACACCAGGCCTTGTCTTTGGTGAAGTTCTGGGGGGCGGGCGTGGGTGTTTCAAGCTCCCTGAAAATGGCAAAGATTTCTTTAGTGCTGGATTGTGCTTCAGAGATTCTGGATTCAAAGGATTTGTCCTTAGCTAGGGTGATTGCTTTTTTATATCTAGTGGAGCAAGATTTAAAAGTCGTCTTGTCTTTGTCGGAGTGAGACAATTGCCACTGAGTGAGAGCGGCCTTTTTTTCAAGATCTTCAACAAATGGAGATCTTCAACAAATGGAGATATATATAAATCATCTAAATAATAATTCATTCAATCTTTCATTTACAAAAACAGCAAGTCCAACGAACATAGAGTTTTTGGATCTGGAGCTATTTGTGGAGGAGGACCAGATCCAATTCAAATTATTTACAAAACCATCAGCCGGAAACAGTCTCCTTTTTGCTTCATCTCATCACCCTAAACATACGATTTACAATATTCCTTATGGAGAGATCCTTAGGATTAAAAGAAATTGCAGCACAAATCTCACCTTCCAAGAAAATCTTAAGAAAACTGTGTCAAAGTTCAAAGAAAGAGGATATGGATCCAAAAACATTAAGAGTGCTCTAAGTACAGCCAAAAAGTTCTCAAGAGAATCTCTATCAATTGATAAACCCAAGATTGGTACACCGAAATAAAAGATTCAGTTCATCACAACTTACAGTACTGAAGCTAAGAAAATTAAACAAATATTATCAGGAATATTTTACTTACTGACTCGAGCCTTCAAAAACATTTAGACATTTCACCAAGCATCTGCTTTCGGAGGGCACCAACAATTAGGAATCTGATAGCCCAAGCTTCCTGAGTCCAATTCCGAATAATAAAAAAATGTTCTTTCAAACTTCAATTAGGGGCACACACAGTTATGTCCATTAATACATCAAGGAAAGAAAGAAATCAATCTACCCAATGGCAAAATAAAACAAATCAATCAGTTGATCAACTGCAACTCGACTTTTGTTATCTATGGGATAGAATGTATCTGTAATAAACTATATATTGGAAGCACAATAAGGAAATTGAAGGTGAGAATCTTCGAGCACATCAGAGCCATCAAACACAGGGATCTCAGATCACCTATATCAGTACATATCATCAATGAGCATCCGCTTTTTGATGTTTCACAACTCAAGGTTTTTGGTTTTGAGAAAATTCCCTCCCCTCCTAGGGGAGGCAACAAAGAGGAACTATTACGGAAACATGAAAGCAAATGGATTTGCATCATGGATGCATGTGCCTCTGGATTAAATTGTGATTCAGAAATGTTTTGCTGGTTATAAATGTTGTTTATTTAATTTATTGTATGCAGAATAATTATGCATGATTGAACATTTAGTATCAAATGTTATGTCAAATGCTATGCATGCTTAGGAAATATTGTTCCAATGATTATTATTACTTTCCTAAAAAGAAAATTTCAAATTTGGACTCTTACTATAAAAATTAGGTAAACTCTAACATCTATATAATTAAATTAGTCTGTAAACAATACCGTTTCACCATCAACCAGTCAAACATAAGGAAATTGCAATCCTCATCACTCAATGGATTGCTAAGGTAGAATTAATGAGCCACTGTTTCCATTTAAATCGAACATGGCATTTAAACTTAAATTAAGGGTTTAAGCGCTCCAAAATGGCCACCGGGAGCATCAGAGAGAAGCATACATGTGACGGCATCGCGTTGCGTTAAGCGAGGACGTCATCGCGTCACGCTGCGTGTGACGTAATGACATCAGAGCATTGTTCAAACGCTATAAAAAGCACATTTCGGCAACACAACAATGCGAAAGCAGCCGAAGAAAGGAAAGCAGCTTATCAAGGCTACCACATTACATTTAAGGAGAGGACTAATTTAAGGTAAGGTAAAATTTGATAACTTTGCTATACTATAACTAGAAATTGCACTTTTTACCTTCTCCCTAGCACGTTCTACCCAAAGAAACCTTAAATACTATTTCTCCATAACCAAAAGAGAGGGGCATTTCTCCCTGTTACAAATCTATTATTTATTCTCTTCCCCACAGTCAAAAGAAATTGATGACACATATAAGCCTTGTCTACTAGAAGTGACCAGATAAAAGTGAGCCTTTTTGAAAAAGATTTTGATTTAAAGAAATACAATGAAAGAAGTCATACATTTTGGGTGAGTCCGTTTTTTTTAACAACAAGACAATGTGCATTTATTATACATATTCTTTAATACAGAGAATAATGATCACTACTTATTTTCAAAAGAAAAGCAAAGGGAAAATATAATTCTAAAAATTGTTATTTTTCTTTTTTCTCCCTTTTCTTTTCCTCATTCCTTTTTTCCAAAACAGACTTAGATCCTTTTTTTTCTCCTGATGAACCATTGTAATTGTCAGTGGGGAAACATGTGTTGAGAAATTAATGAAATATTTTGAAAAAAGTGTGAAAACAACACAAAGTTGATTTGATTGAAGAAATTAATGAAATATTTTGAAAAAAGTGTGAAAACAACATAAAGTTGATTTTTTTGTTTGAGAAAATTATATCTATTTAACCATGGAAAGGAGTTTTAAGAATAAGTTTGAACAATGTGTGAGAAGAACACAAAGAAAATAAATTTGATCTGACTCACGAAACAGAACGTTTTTTCATCAAATTATTTAAGGTGTTGGTGCATTGGAGTGACATTTTTCTCATATTTATGATTTAATGCAACAATTTATGTTATTAAAATGATAGCTATTTCAGATAGTCATATAAAACACATATATTGATAATAGAGCGATTTAAAAAAATAATGCTGGTGCAATCAGATTAGGTACAAGAAAAAATCTTCATTTTATTCATGATGATGAAGCCAGGGGGGCCGCAACGCGTTACGAGTACTTCACACTCTTCATCAGGGGCATTTGCAATATTACATTAGGATTCATAAGTCCAAAATAGTTCCAATCAAGACGAGAGCTTAACTGAACTACATCGTCGAACATTATTAACTTTCACTGTTAACCTAAGTTCTCAGGGTTGAATATCTTATAGCACTGTGTCCATTACTGGAATCACAGTGTAACATCAAGCGACAACAATAACATTTTCATAAGAACATTTTTTTTTGTCAATGTTATAACCAAATCCAATAAAAAACACACAAAAGTCTGGAAAACCTAGCTCAATGTCCTCATTATCTTTGTAGTGGTTTATACTACAAAGTAGAGAATGCAGTATGTAAAGTTTTCTAACCTTGTGATCCTTTGGTTTGATAAAAGAGTAGCTGTTGGATACTCCAGGTTGATATTTTCAGTTCACTGCAACTGTTACAAGACTTGCTCAAAGAGAGAATAACTTATAACTCTAAATGCTGGAAACAGTGACCCGTTTAATAAGCCAGAGTAGGGTATTACTATGGGGATAGTAATAAACGCAGATATACCCACTAGACAGTATAAGTAACTTACAGTGGTATCAGAGCAGTCATCCTTAGTATGCAGGAAAGATTCCCCAATTCTTCATTTGTAGTGGTCAAAAAGTTGAAAGTCCGCACTAATATGAAGAATCTAATGGAGAAGGATAAAAGACAAGGGATAGCTTACGTACATCAAATTAAAGTAGGAAAGCCAGCTATGGAGCGTAAAAGAGGGAAAGACCTCAAACAAGGTGTTGCTTGGAGAGAACTCCCTTACCGTTAGATCGCTGCAATGTGTGCCGGATCAGAGCTCCAGAAAAAGATGCATGACGCCATTTTGAAAGTCGCGTCATTTTTTATACTGATTTAGTCGGTGACATCATCACGCACATGGCGGGTGACGTCATATGTAAATAATGCACTGCAACACATTCCGTGACTTGCCCGCTGTAAAATGTTATTTAGTAAAGAGGACATCTATCTGTTTGAAATGGTTTTATGAACTAATTAAATGTTCACGAGAAAGAAATGGGGGTAAAAAATGTGATGTATTGCTGCATGTTAATGTCAATGATGCGCCTGCATGCGTGGCGTAGATATGTACTTCTAACTTATAGGTAAACACCGGGATAAAAAAGGAAGATATTGTCCTTGATAGATATATTGGATGCGCGTTCAGTAAAGTAAATTACATAACACCCAAAGAGGATGATTGGTTGGTGATGACCCATATTCACGGACAGACGTGCTGTTTATAGGAGTGGTTTAAGAAAAGATAACTGGTGCAAGTATCAGAGATGTTTCGTTATTGGGGTATAGAGAAAGTACAGCACTCCATTAACACTAATCCAATCAGCTAAATCTAATCCAACCAGAACTAAGTGGGATACAGTATTTAAAACCCCAATTATTCGAGGTTTTAGAATTATGTGTGCACCCTTTGCTCAATACAGAGCCATGTGGGGTTAACTACCACCACGACTACATTGCAGTAGAGGTTCAACATTTTAAACATTTCTGAGCCAAACCTAGTAGGTAATGGTAAAGACATTGCTCTTTCATCCCGATTTTTAGATGTACAGACAAAGACATGTGGAATTACTAACATAACCATATAGACATTTAACTGCCCACCATGGGGTTCCCATTCTCGTGTGAGTGCTATGCCTGAAGAGAGCTGAACAATCTAGTTCTATCCATATAAGTCTGATAATTGCTGTAAAAAAGGGGGCATAGATCACACACACATTTTTTTTTGTACAGACAATGACATATGGGAGCCCTAACAGAACCGTGTTTAACAACCAGTACGGAGATTAGACTGCCCCACATGGGGTTCCCACTCTCGTGACACTAGTATGCCTAAGGTAGTGCGGAGCCTTAAGCGAACTTAAGAGAAGTCATAGAGATATATAGATCAGTGAAAAGTATGTGCATTTTAAATGAATGGTCCCAGGTAGAAGTCCTCATTGAGGCCTAGTGGGGACATGGCCTTCAAGTCTATGTATCCCAAAAAGTTCATTCTGTGAAAGTAGATTAGGTAAATCGCCCTCTCTTGATAGGGGATGTATCACTTCTAAAATGGCAAACCGCATTTGAGAGATATTGTGGTTGTTGTGTCTGAAATGTTGGAATACTGGTGATTTCAAATTCCACTTCATCCTCTCTTTCAACAATTCTGCAATTCACAATCTTCCTCATCTTGCAACACCAATGCTTCTCGATATTTGTAGTTCTTATTTTCTTTATTTTGCCCTCTTGACCTTTTTCAAAGTTCGTCAAAACCAATGCATCTTGGTATTAGTAATCACTTATTCACTTTACTATGCCTTCTTGGAACTTTCATCTTGCAACACCAATACTTCTTGGTATTTCCTTTTTGCCAATGCCTCTTGGTACTTGTAGTTCTTATTCCCTTCAGTTTGCCCTCTTGGCCTTTTTCAAAGTTCATATAATTTGCCCTCTTGGCATACTCAGAGTTCACATACTTCGCTTTTCTCTTATTCAACTTTCTTTTCTTTTTGCCGTCACTTTCTTTCATTTGGTTCCCGCTATAATATCTCTCAATTCTCATAACATTTCACAGAGACTTTCGAATGTGCGACTTTGCCTCGCAGGACTACTCTGTTACTTTGTATCCTTTCCTTTTACAATTCAGCAATTGTCCTTTCCATTCATGTTTTATCGGCACACAAGCAACCTTCAACTTTTGGATTACAGTTACTTTTGCTTTTAGCACAAACCAGACTCTTGTTGCCCTCGATAACTCACTGGTCGCGTTAATTGGTCTTCTTTCATCTTATTCATGCAGCAGTCAAGGCCGTTACCAATGCCTCCTCTGCTCCTCCACAACTCTGCCGTTCACCCTGGAAGGTTGCGGGCTGCTTTCATGCCACTTGAAGGTTTCTTTCCTCTGCTCACTCATTTCAGTCTTGGAACACTTACGGCTTTCCGAAAGTGTGGATTTCTTGCCTAGCTCTCTCTCAAACCGTGCAACTGCTGATCAGCCCGTTGTCCTTCCAACTTCCACAGCCTGGTTCGCATCAGCCCCGGAAGAGCTGTTCCTTCCGGTGCCCAGCCTCACTGAAAGTGTTTCTGTGCATTTTCAAAGGGAGTGTTAACAAATGACAGATGTGCATTGTTAGGACTACGAGCCTGACTCTGCCTGACCTCATTACAGGGACAGAGCCAATGCAAGTCAGTGGAGGTAATATTTCTGACCTCATTCCTCATCTTCCTCGGCTCAGTACTGGTGTCAATGTAAAGTGGGGAGGAATTATGGGAGCTGTAGTTTTCCATTAAATTAGCACGGATAGGGGTTAGATGGGTTGTGGAAAAAGAGTGATATCATGTCTCACCATTGGGTGCTTCTCCCCCACTTCCCAAAGCCCCCCTACCCAGGTGATCCTCCCTCGCTTGTCCAACCCCAGGGATTGAAAAAGCGATGGCCATCCCTGGCCGCATGAGTAAGGGATCCCCGGGGACTAGGTTGTGATAGAGCAAGCACAATAATTAGGACTGCCCATCAACCAAATTGTAAACAATGGTATATGTGGTTCATCAGTGCATGCTTATTTCATTATATTCAGAAATTAGCTTTATTGTTAACTGTGCCCTACCATTAACTTGTGAAAATGACTCTGACACTTAAATTACTTGTTTCCCTGTACAATAGCAATGTTGGCCCATAAGGTACAGCAAGAGTAAATATCTGTCCAAGATCACACATTTTAGGTGGAGAAGATGGCATTGTAGGCCCCCGACTGACCACATAGTTTCTCAGCTCTGGTTTTTAAAATATATAATAAACCAATATGAAAAATCCTTATAGAAACACATTAAGCAAAAAAAAGAATGATTGTAGCATTATATTCCCCCTTTATAAGTAAAGACTAATCTTTCTCCATTTGGTTCTGCAACTTATTGTGAAGGCTGAAGGGAGCCAAACATGAGTTTGCAATTGTGCACAATACAAAGATAGTGGGCCTCATTACAAATCAGGCGGTCTGGAAATAACGGTGGCGGTAAACCCGCCGCCACCGTTGTTTCCGGACCGCCTGTTCCCGACTCCTGCAGGCAGGAGGATATGTTCCCGCCAGGTTTGACCTGGCGGGTTTAATACCTCCTGCCTGCAGGTGGACGAGGAAACACCGGGAGCATTACGAGATCCCCATTCCCATTGTGTCCCGTAGGACTAAATGGGAATGGGGATTAACACCATTCCGCCTCCGTGATTCCCGGGAAACCGGGGTTGTAATGCCCCGGAAATTCCGGGAATCACGGAGGCGGAATGGTAATACGAGTCCGGCAGTAACCAGGCGGTTTTACCGCCTCGGTTACCGCCGGACTCGCAATAAGGCCCAGTGTGTGGTTCCAAAGAACAATAAAACAAAACACTTTTTGTCCATGATATCATGGAAATAAATAGCAAGTTTAAAATTCAACAAGATGTTAATTTATAGCTCAGTTTAAGTGTCTTGAGAGAAGATGCAGATTTCCATAATCAACTGTTGGTGCTGTATGGGGTTTGAAATGCAAAAGTCCCCATCAGTTCTTAATACGCAAACGTTAATTAATTATTAGAAAATCTTCTGCCTTCAAATGTGCATAAAAGTTACGTGATTTGCAAAGCCCCAATGCCAAGTTTGAGGAAGTGGAATTGGAGACATCAGTTTTCTGTTCATAGTTTTACAAGTGGGGAGACTGCAAGGTTGCCAGAACAGCGTAGCCCTGGCCTATGACAAAGTCTGCAAAGCTGAGGTAATCGCAAGAGGTCAAAGCCATGTGACTGTTTACAGAAGCAGACCGCAGTAAAGATACTGTAAGATTAAAAATAATATTTACTTTACTAACCTAATGACTTGGTTCCTCACTTGCTCTGTTCTTGGGGTTTCTGACACCTTTGCATCGAGGGTTTGGTGTTTTATTGCAGGCCTAACCTTCAAGTCGAAGGTCAGTAGGCAGCTGTGCACCCTAATCATGTTCCTCCTTTTGAAATGGGTCGGGAGGATAGCTCAGGGCCAAAGCGTTTGTCTTGGAAGTAAAAGAATACCGAGCAATACAGGTTCGAATCCCGATCCCTTAATTAAAAAAACACTTACCTGGGTAGGATTCAGAGGAAGGTAGGGACTTGCACCTCTGTGACCAGTTTGAAGGAAAGGAACAAGCTCAATATCCCAATTTAGCATTAATATGGAAAATAAGGCCCATCTTGAGATTTCCCAACATGTTGGCATGGATAGTATGATTTTAGCGTAGGCTGTTACATGTGTTTATAGGATGGATACACATGCATGGGCACAATCTCTAAGGTAGCAATAGATAGGTTATTCAGAATACTCTGGATCTACCCTTTAGTGGATGATAGCAGCATGAACACATGAAGGGGCAACATTTTTTAAAAAAGTGCTTCCACCTAAGGTGATGAGTCAAACCTCAGGAATCTTGTGAATAACAATTATCTTTAGTAATATATATAACCTCACCCTATACAATAGGTACTCAGTCGAAATAACTACACACGTGTAATGCCCATTAACACTTTAGCAAAAGGTGCATTATTTGTTTACACTATTTAACTGAAACACCATAAGCATTGAAACAAGGATTGTGGCGAGTCATAAGAAGAATATGGACTCTCAGAGGACATAATGTACTCTTGTTTATTAATGTAAAGGTCGAAGGCCTAACCTTCACTATAACTATGGGTGTTCCATGCCTATATTACTAACTAAGGTGCTTATTTGTCAGTCGTGAATGTCCAATGAAACAAATCTGCCATCCAAAACTATCCTAACTGATCCCACCACTAAGAGAAAAACTAACTTGGGTCAGGAGAATGACTCCCTTCTCCTGATGTTACTGCTAGTACCAGTCTTTAGTATACAATCCGCAAATAGTCTCTTGTGACTTCTTGTATTAATTAATTTAATTCCCCAAGTAGGATGTTGCAGTTTCTGTCTTCTCTTTGAACCCCTTTTGGCTCTCTCCTGCCTGGTTTTATGTTATAACAATTCCACTTTTCCTGGATCACTGGTGTTTGTATCTCGTTATGTCTGTAGGCGCACAGCCCTGTCTTTGGTTCTCTTTAATATTATATTATCCTTGTGCAGGATGGCGCTTTGTTTTCCCCCTTTCCCAGGGTACGTTGTACCAATGATTGTCTCTCTTACTATCCAGCTTCTTATCATCCTTTATTCTTGATTCGTAATCTATGTTTCCGTTTGTTTTCCCAGTTAACCCTGTTTCATGGCTTTTACTGTGACAAGTTAACTGTGCATAATAATGGCTTTCCCTTGATTCACAAGCTTGCTTTATATCCATTTGCTTTCAAAGCCAACTCTGTTTCATATGTTCTACTGTTATGAGTTAACTGTGTATTATAATAATGTTCTCTTGACTCACAATCTTTGTATCCATTTGCCTTCAAAGTTAACTCTGTTTCATATCTTCTACCGTAACAAGTTTGTTGTGAGATATACTGATCCTGTTGAATCTCCTGCACCTCCTGTTGTCCAGATTACCTTCTTTCTTGAAGGAGAATGTTATTGGAGGGTTTCAGTCTCTGGAGGGTTTCAGTCTCTTGGAGGGTTTCAGTCTCTGGGTCTCTCTCTCTTTATCTGTACCGCAGAAGTCATCTTCTACCTGACCCTCCCATCTTCGGTTTGTCTCTCCTTCTTTGTGTTGCTGTGCTTGCCTGCACTCATGGACAGCTTATGATCCTCACTTGTAAGCGGTCTCAGTGACGTTCCTTGGACCGTCGGTACACCACAGCGTATCTGTGGTTTCTCCACCACCACCGTTCGGGCTTGAGTCTCCGCCCTTTCGGTGTGCTGCACCTCGAGACTGTTGTTGCTTTGGCGTCCCGTGTAACAGGTGTAAGAGAGTGTGAAACTCGCAGATTTCCTGATTTTGGTTCTCGTCCAATGGTACACAGCTTGGGACCTCTCTCCCCCGCATTCTATGTCCACCATGTTTGCAGACACGCTTTTTAACATACTCGTCCCAGTAAGGTGGATATCTGCATTTAAAGGGAAACAACCTTTTCTCACAAGATAACAATATCCCTTAGGAGCTTCTTCATCCCAGTCCTGACAGTTCATATCTTCTTGTGTTTTAAAACATCGCATGAATGCCATAGTACATTCAGTTGGAGGTAGTTTCTGATGAGAATGGGAGTCCTCGTGTCCTAAGCGAGTCTCTACCAGGGTGGTCCCACTTGCCTCTACCCCTAGGGAGTGTATTGCAGAGCAGGCTTACCTCCCTAGGCTCACAGGGGGTGGTGGCAGGGTACGGGGGGAGGGAGGCGGGCTTTCCGCACTGTGGAGAAGGGATGAATTCTCTCTAATTCGTTACAGGATTCTGTGTAAGGGTGAGATTTATGCATGAAGAGGTTTGACAAAATAATGCCTGAATACTTTTCTTACATATTGTCAAACTCGCTATATTCACCATTTAAATGCCTTGGCAGTGAATCCCCTCATTCTTTGTAAATGGTTACCATGAATGGAATCTGCACAATTAAAGTTACTTTTTCTGAGAAAAAAAGAAAAAATAGCATCTACCAGAAAAACGAACATGTCAGGCAGCTGCAGTCTGCCCTGGGCTCAAACCAATCTTTTATTGGGCTGCAAAGAACATTGGCCTCCAGTGATGAAATGTGAGACTACAGTCTTTTTTATTTTAATCCCTAAACTAGCTATTGTCACCTTTGAGGGCCAGGTCGGGGTCTAATTTAGAGTCGGCGTCAGGTGAGTTGTAAACTGGGTGATGATGCCACACTGTCCATATCAAAGAGTTAAAGGCAAATACTTCCCTTCAAGAGACGATTGTGCCAGCTGTAACAGGAACTATGACAATTGATTTGGAGCAACTGCACTTTTCTGCCAAACGTAATCCCTCTGTAAGGGATGGCCCAGAACAATATTATGCTATGGATGTGAAGCTCTATTTGAACTTCATTCCATACAACTCTTAAGTTTCACACAGTCTACATTGTTTACATTTGTTTCAACAAATGACGTTCTTCTCCTCACAAGTTATGTATGACGTCTCTACGTCATGTACGTAGTGACATTGTATTTATATATGACGACCATTTTCTAAACACTTTAAAACGCTTGCATCTTTTGCACCTAGACTCACGAGCTGGTCACCAGATTTCGGTAGTCTTACCGTCCAGGCCTTTTACAGGCATGCCTTTTTCAAGAAGGGCTAACTTGAATTCTAATTTGAATAGCGGTCAGAAATCATTTAGCATTCATCTTTTCGCTTATTTTACAGATACAAATTCTGACAATTAATTTAAGAATAAGAGAAATATCCACTTTTAGACCTCTCCCACCTTTACCCAGTACTCCTTTTCTTAAAGAATTATTTTCAAAATTCTATTTGACTAGTCTTTTTTCTACAAATTCGGTGATGAAACAATCTAAACTTTAAACATCACAGAACAAGAACTCCTTTATGAATTGTGATCCTCTCGGATATTTACACGCTAGAATCAATTTAATATTTCAGACAAGTTGTTGCTAATTGCTTGACGTAATTACCTTTTTTTTTACAAGTGACATCAGATTTAGTAATACTGCCTTACATACTGCGTTTTTATATCATATCTGACAGATCTTAAAGAATATGCTCTGAAAAAGGGATTTCATCCCGAAATGCGTCGAGCAATCCTCTTTTCATTAATGTATGTATAAAAGCGTGTATATTGTAAAACAACTTTTTTCGAATTAACCCCTTACTTTACATATTTAGTTTGTTTGAATTTATATTGCAAAAAAAAGATATGAAAAGTGGATAACTGGTGATTATTTTAAACGCAAGGAAAAACACAGATAAGGGGACTGGAGTATCCTCAACATTTCTTCTCACATAAAGTCTGTATTAATCCGCACAGATCAGGAGATTTGGGGCCAAAGAAGGCTCAAACTGGAGACCTGAATTACCACAGGTTAAATATTCACCAAGGACCTAACCTATGACATTAAGTACAGGGGGCGACGATGAGTGTGGAGTGGGAAGCTTATGCTGTTCATGATTTACCTGCAGCCACTGATCACAGTGCACTGATAAGTGAACACACTTCAAACCCTGGTTGTCGCATGCACCTTGTTGCCTGATACAAAGAAATTGTGCAATTCTTTTTATAAAACATAACTTGCACGTTGAGGGGCTGAGTGAGTTTCTTGCTGTAGTTGATATTGAAGATCTGAACTGAGCAATTCATCCTATAATCCATTCTGTGTTCACTGTAGAAGATAGTTTGTGCATTCAGCATTGAACAAAATATTTCATGTTTTCCCATATACACATACTTGCAGTGGTACCTGAAATCCAAATTAGACAAAGGTATATTTATATTTTATACTTTTTACATTGTCTACACCATGCAACCTACCCACATGCTGTGGGGAATCCTGTACACCACCCACCAAAACCCTGCCTAAAGTCTCCTCCCAGGTAGCAATGTGAGGGACGCTTCCTGATCCCAATCCTGGAGGTGGTGTACCGCCTGGTTACCGCCGGACTCATATTACCATTCCGCCTCCGTGACTCCCGGAATTACCAGGGCATTACAGCCCTGGTGTCCCGGGAATTCCGTGGTGGAATTCGGTAAATCCCTATTCCCATTGAGTCCTTTAGGACTCAAAGGGAATGGGGAAGTGGAAACACCCGCACCATCTCGTGATGGTGCTGGTGTTTCCACGTCCGCCTGCAGGCGGGAGGTGTTCAACCCGCCAGGTCAGACCTGGCGGGAAGATCACCTCCCGCCTGCAGGACTCGGGATTGGGCGGTCCGGAATTAGCAGTGGCGGCAGGTTTACCGCCACTGTTAATTCCGGACCGCCCCACCTGTAATGAGGCCCAGTATTTTTCCTCTGACAGGGCATACCGCCATTACAGAAGAAGTTATGGTTTATTGTCGTTCCAATAGTTTTCAGGCTTCAGTTAAAACTAGGGTGGTGTGAGGAATCTGAGGGCTGCCTCACTTCTTTCCCCAAAATATCCTCCCCCCAGGTGACCCTGAGAGCAGATATGGGAGGGAGGATCCCTTAGGAGGAGGAGACTTGGGGAGTGTGGGTGAGGCACCGTTGGGTGGTATGCGGTATCCTCTATTTCCATTTCATCAGGAATGAAATGTCCCCCAGGCTTTAATGGGATATTTCCAGTCCCTTCCCTGTTGTGTTAGAAAACCATCTCCCAATGCACACCATTATGGTACCACTATGGTACTGAGAAGAGGAAGAGACCACATAGGAACTTACTTTCATACATTATTAACTCAGACAAACACCACTCTGGTACTGGGATGAGGAAGAGGGATGACGAGTACCAAGACCATTGTGAAATCAATGTGACTGGCCAGCACCAAGGCTTTCTCGGGCCTGGACCCGCACTACATCCAACTCTCTCTTCCATAATACCTTCCTTCCAGAGTCCTTCGCTCAGCTATCTCAAACTCTCTGAGTGTCAGATGCTTCTCCAGGCAGAGAATGGGGGGTAGATTTCTCACATCTGCAGGTGCCTCCCTCTGGAATGGCCTCCCTGCCCTTCACAAACTTGAGGCAGACTCCCTGAAGTTCTGGAAGCAGCTTTTCCCTCTATCTCTCTCCCCTGCTGACCTAACTGTCTAATGCACCAACTGGTCACTTGGCTACCCTCAGAGTCTCAATGGGTACCAGGCTCCTGCATAATCAGTCTCCCCTGCACTTCTTCCGGGCCTAATGCGCACTTAGGGACTGCGGCCCTACAGTCCCCTTAATCCTTGCACTTACCCAGAGCCACGCTGCCCTGGCTCCACTTACTCAGAGCAATGCTGCCCTGATTGCACTTGCCCCTTCCCTCTCCCTGGCACTTCCCCCTTCTTCCCTCCCCCTGCAATTTGCGTTGTCGCACTTGCATGATCTGAATGACACAATGCCTAGTAAGATCCTTTGTCTTGTCCTCCCTCTGTCTTTCCTCCCTTGTCTTGACAGGCCTAGAAACACTTGTGCACAGGTAGTTTATAAATGACATATCGTATCATAGCACCTCAAGCCAAAGGTACGGTATAAATGGCCCGCTCAGGTGAGGCTAATGAGATTGCCTGTGGAATGCTTGCAGACGTGGAAGCCGGAGGTGAAGGCAGAAATACGTGTGTCCAAAGCGCTGAGGTGTTGCAGAGTCGTTGCATCGGAAAGAAGCAGTTTGTGGTGGGTGTTGCCAGAATGCTTCTGGTGTCAGGATACAGCTGCGGACCTCCTGTAGTCAAGAGAACTCCCTCTCCGACAGCCCGATGTGTCAGAGACCCATGAAGAGGGGCTTGCTGAGACGGGAACAGCAGCAGCCACGAAGAAGTGACCAAAGCAGAGAAGGGCACTCGAGGACAGCGTACCCGGTGAGTTAAGTAAGGCTGAATGATTCTGGGACGCTGTGGTGCGAGCCGCGTTGTGAATGCCGGTCGGAGTGCTCGAGAGTGAGCGGAGGACAGCAGAGGAAATGGGATTGCCAGTCCAAATGCAAAACTCAGATGTTTGACGTCTTCGATAATGTGAAGGTTGATGAACGGAGTGGTTTGGTAATACTGAACTGTATTGAAATTGGGAAGGCCACGGAAGGGCCAGAAAAGCAGTAAACTTTAAATTGAATGAGGAGCCCGTGAGCAGGGAGCAAATTACCAGCAGGAGAGTGAACTGGGAATTTGAAGTTATGTTGTTGTGATATGAATTAATTGAAGTTTGAATACCGAACCAAAGGAAAGAAATAATGAGTGAATGCAACATGAGCGGAAAGCAGAAAAAAATGTTCCCTTATACAAAGGAACTGTGAATCTTGAAAACTAAAGAAAGCAAACATTGGTATTGAATATAAAGAACTGCGAATTATACAAGCTGAGAAAAAGCAAGCATTGGCAAGAGTCATAAGGAAAATAGAAACTGTAAAAACTGAATGTTTTCTTGTGGAAATCTCTTTGAGTTTTTAACAACCAAACAACATGAACATCCATCACATGTCTGTTCCACCCCCTTCCTCACCCTGGTCCAGCCCAGTCCTTTCCAAATGCCCAACCATTCCCTTCCCAACACCCACAACTGCCCAGCATTATCCCTTTCATACCACTTGAGTAGCCAGTTAGCTTGTACCATATGCCACTTCCCCTCGTTACTGCCAAAGTTCACCCACATTTTCAGGGAGGTAGATTGTCCGGGGAAGTTCGCAAGTCGTTCAGGAGCATGTCCAATACCAGTCCTTGGCCCTCATTCCTTTCCTTCCTTCCCATTTCTAGCATTATCTGCTGCTCTGCGGCTACCCACCGCTGCGCGTTAGCCAGCCACTGTTCCACGACAGGACCCTTTGGACATTTCCATGCAATAGCCAACCTGCGTTTTGCCAACAGCAACAAGAAAGTGACCATCATTTCCCTCTGATGCCCTCCGGCTCCCCCCTCGGACCACCCCAGCAGGCATATCTTTGGAGAACTCCCCATTGGGCCCCCTAAAAGAGCATTAACCCTCACTATCACCTCCTTCCAGTACTCCTGTATTATCATACATGTCCATACCATGTGCCAGTTACCGGCTAAGTTCTGTTTACATCTGGGACAGTGGTGTGGGTGCTCTGAGTGCATCATGTGCAGTTTCTGTGGGGTTATGTAGACCCTGTGTAGGAAGTTGAACTGAATTATTTTAAAGCACGCATTCCTGGACACTTTACTAATTTGTGAGCATTTCTTTCCTCAATCCGAGTCCTCAAAGGTTGTCCCTATATGCCGTTCCCATTTTTCATGAACTTTGAGTTGGGTTTGGGGGCCGCTTTCCTGCAACGCCTCATACAGTCCAGCTATTGCATGCCTATCATTACCATCGTGAGTATGGCCTGTAAAATTGTGGATGGTGGTGGCTTCTCGTGTATTGTGCACCACATGCTTGCAAGTGCTGGTCAGCCTGGCATAGTTTTTGAACTGCCCCTTGGGCATCTGAAACTTAACCCACCCATGCATCAAATGTCATTATTTTAATTTTTTTATTTAATGTGCTTTAGTTAAATTTAAACTTTAAGCACATTAACCAAATATCACAAATTCATAAACCTCAAATTCATAAACATCACCAATTCATATGATAATAATAAAAACCCCTTAGACTGCAATCTCAAAATTTAAAATCAAATTCCATTTAAAATGATCATAAAATGTGAATACGTAAAATAATATAATAATAAAATGTATAGGCTCCTACTGCACTCTTATGGCATCCCAGCATCATAATAGCAATTCATCTTCTCTAATAATTCAGCTAAAGTGGGTCATTGTGCTTAGACCAATTTCCAGATAAAGTAGGCTGCCACATTTATTTACAACTGAGTGCCCCCCCATTAGAGTGGCCCAAAATGTCCCCCCTCTAATGTTATCTAATGAACTGACATACCTCCCATATTCCTTTCTATAGTAAGGCATTATATGTCGGGCTGTCTCGGGCACCAAATTGCAACCCCTACTCAAATCATCCTGTACTGTCGCCTTTTGGCACTGACTAACATACTCTTTAGTCTGTAGTATATTAAAACAGAGCTGCATAGAGAAACGTCGCAGCTTTGGACTGGAATACTTAGACCATGTGGCATCCCACCTTTAAAACTTTGGAGCGAGTATTCCCTATATCTTTTCAAATTATGCAATTTATCAATGCTAGCCTCCAGGTCCATTTGCTGTGCCTTCTTTTGATGATTCTTTCATAGGCTTGACGGATGGCAAACACCTCTAAACCTAATCCCAATTCTGACAGATATTTCTTGGTAAAAATTAAGAGCTCTCCAATAGATACATTTTGACTAACTCAATGTCATTAGGGTCCCTTCTTTGAAGAGGTCGCCCATCACCTGGAACCCTTCTTGTGCACACTTTGCATCTCCCATTTCCCAAATAATCCCTGCTACTCTCTTGACTTCCCTCATGGGCATCTCTGGACTGTAGCCCTCTCGCAACTGGAGCCTGGTACATGCCCTTTTCCATGACACCCTCTCCGACACCCTCGTGTCCTGCCATAATTGCTCCAATCCTGAGTGATGCCTCATACAAATTGAAAGTTGAAACTCTGGCAATACTATGAAAAGGTTGAATAATCCAACAAGTGAATGGTAGCAAACAAGTGTTGAAAAGGACTACAATACCAATGGTGAGCTGAAGCATTGGTCGTGTAACTGTGGAAAAGAAGACAATGAACTGTGCCTGTTGCGTGACCTGTAATGGGTGGACTGTGGGGTCGGACAACTGCACCTAGATGGAATGCACCCCACTAAAGGGAAGCCACTTGACTCATCTATAAGTTTGTGGTTTAATATCCAGAGAAGCTGGTACTCTGTGAAGCTCAAAAGTTGAACATTATGATATTGATGAAAGAGCCAAAAAGCATGAAAGCTGGGAAGAATCCTGAGGAATTGTGTTGTTGTGAAAACAGTGAGAGACTTGAAAGCTTGGGGAAGGGAATCACTTTTGATTGAAAGTGAACTATTTGGTATCCTGGGAAAGGGAGAACCTCTTTCTGACCAAGAGCTGGAATTTTTGTTTGAACACTTTTTCATTTGATGCTGACATCCCAATGCAGTTTGAACAAATAGAAGTGATGGCAAGTATAGGTTTTGGACAAAGATGGACATTTACTATGGACTTCCTGACACAGACTATCAGTAGTTTCAGTTAAGTAGGAACATCCCACCTTAGCATAGGGCAAGATAGGCCTTTTCTCTACTTCCTGAAACCTTCACAAATTTTGTCAGAAGTGGGATGCGGTGCAACCAATACAAGTTGGGATAACCCTAAAGTTTGAAAAGTTGAGTCCCAAAGCATCAGACCCGTCAGTAGCCACAGAAGGCTCTATTGGGATTGACATTTGTGGTAGTAGGGAAGAAGTCATCCCCCCAGGTGAAAGAAGATTGATACCTACAGACTTGTTTTTGATTCCACCACCACATGCATACATCAGACTGGCTCCCAAGTCAGGGTTAGTCTGGAGATTTGGGATTGATCTATTAGCCGGGGTGATAGATTCAGACTTCAGGGGAGACTGTAAAGAAACCAGAAGGCACTCTCACATTCACTCCCCCAGGATCTTCTTCTCAGGTGACCAGGGTGTGGGATGTATTAACCCACTTATGCTCTGCCCTGTGGCATCACTGTGTTTTGGTGGTGCCAGAATTATTAAAATGGCCGCAAAATCCTTGTGCGCGCCAAAACCTATGGAAATCACGCTTTGTAACACAAAAAGATGGCTGCCAAATCTATCATGCATGTTGTCAGTGGTGGAACGGAGATCTCACTCCTGAAACATGTCACTGGGCTGCCCAACAAGTCAAAATGGAGCCTGCATGAAAAGCAATGCTTTGCTGAAAGAAATCCAGAATCTTGTTTTTAAATCTTTTTCTTGGTTGCTGAAACTGCAGAATGCCGGTACAAAACACCATCAGACATTTAATATTCTTGCTGGGTGCTACAAGTCACTTAGTTCAAGAAATCATTATGAACAGACAATGTTCTGAAAAGCTGAATTTGTCATCAAAACATTCACAGCAAAAATATGCCTGCCTGTGAAATCTGTCAAAATCTGGGCACAGTACCTGCGGCCACCTGTATGACAGCTGTCAGTAGATTGCATGATAGAATTTAAACTTGTACAACTGAAATCTAATGTCTGAAAACTAAGTGACCTGTTATTGAGAGTAACCTAGGTTGTAACTGTTAAATCCCATGGTTTAGAAGCTGGAATATGTCATGAACCACCGTACGCGTCCCTTCTGGACTTCGTGGTCCCTGACCCATAGGGGACTGAACTCAGCAGTACTACCAACATAGCCGCTGGACGCGGAACGCTGTTTGCCAGTCTCCGCGTTATACGCTCTACGTTCTACAAAGTGGACACGCCCCCGCGGCCCTGCACGTCTCAACGCTACTGCTTGCAGTAGTCAGACATGTGCGCCCGGAGTTTGTACAGAGATTACTTCTGATTCCTGGTTCCCGGTCCCCTGAATCTCCTCTTCCTTCATCCTTCCCCTTTTTTCCTCACCTTGCATTCCCTGGATTGCCAGTGCATTCGTTATCCGAGTGCGCTTCTCGTTATCCGAGTGCGCTTCTCGCCATTTCCTGGACTATTTCCCAGACATCTGAACGCTTCCTGGAGTCCGGTCACGGGCCGCACGCTAGAACCTGAGGATCCACACACAGGGTTATACAAAACCCAAACAGTGCGAAAGAAGACTTCTTCGAAGATCACAAACAAACAACACAGACAGGTGAAAAGGGGGGAAACCTGTGACAGATTGAGACGCCAACAAACCGATACAGTTACGGAAATGGAGGCTGCAGTGCAAGACCTCATGCGCGGCATGCAGGCGTTAACAACAGAAGTTCAAAATCTTAAAGCTGAAAATGAGGCATTGAAACAATTGGTCCTGTCACGTGACTCTGCAACCAAGGAAAGTGTTTTGTTGGGCGGAGTGGTGGATAAATATGATGGCTCTTCAAAGACCCTTCGCGGCTTCCTCGATTCATGTTTAGTGCACTTCACCTTTAAGCCCTACTACTTCTCCACCCCCAGGCCAAAGGTGGGCTTTATAATTTCACATCTCTCCGGGAATGCATTAACTTAGGCAACCCCTTTAGTGAATTCAAGTGATGCTCTCCTGGATGACTATGATGGTTTTGTGAAGGCGCTAAAGACCATGTTCGATCACCCAGAACAGGTTTCTAGTGCCCAAGAACGTTTATTGGACTTCTAACAAGGATCCCAGGATATGCTTACCTATGTGACACGTTTTAAACAGCTTGCCAAGGAAGCAGACTGGTCCTCTAAAGCCTGTTTTACCCTCTTTCGAAGAGGTTTGAATGAAGAGATAAAAGACGAGCTAGCCAGGGTAGCTCGCCCAGGTTCCTTCCAGGCTCTCATGGATCTTTCCTTACAAATTGACTTTCGTATCCAGGAAAGAAAAGTGGAAAAGAAGAAGACCAAAATACCATACCAAAAGGCCTCTACAGAACCTTCCCCTAGACCACAGCCTGCTTCTTCCCCGACCACGAACCCAGAATCCATGCAACTAGGAGCCTTCCGCGGACCCATAACTCCGCAAGAAAGGATGCGACAAATTCATACTGGTCTGTGCATGTATTGTGCCTCTGATAAACATCTTGTGAGAGAGTGCCCCATTGCCCCTCCACGGCGTTCGTGAAACGCCAGCTGCCGATCCTAGATGGAGCACAGCTTCGGGAGAGAGATGTTTGCTCCACATCTATTCCATCCTAGAACTCTCCTGGACAAAACAATCTTGTGATTCTGCAGGCCTTTGTATCGCCTTCCAAGAAAGAATTATATCCCATTCTGGCATTAGTGGATTGTGGGACCATTGGGATATTCATAGATCATGATTGGGTCACTACCCATAAAATTCCATATGAAACAAGAGACATCATGCAACCTGTAGAAGCTATCGATGGAAGACCTCTCTCTTCAGGACCCATTACCCTTCAAACCAAAGAGATCCTGCTTTCTATAAACCACCATCAAGAAAGGATCAAATTCGACATCATAAGATCTGCCCATTACCCAATGGTTCTGGGTATGCCTTGGTTACAGAAACACAACCCCTACATCAACTGGGCAGCAGGATCCTTGTTTCTTTTTTTTTTTTTTATTTTTTATACGGTTTATAATAAACCTTTAAAAACAGAAAAGGAAAATATAACCCATCAGACAAACACAAGCGAGTTACAAGGCTTCACACTCGATCGATCCCAACTTCATACATCAAATGCGACCAAAGGGACATGAACTTGGAGCAGTGATTAGACACGAGGCACGCTCGTAGTTTCTAAGTTGTATGTTCCCTCATCCTCAAGCTGTTCAAGTCGTGATGTCATAGCTTCCAAGAAAAAAGTTAACGCTAAAATTAGTCTTTGATCGGTTGCATCAAACATTAGTTGCCACCAGTCTTTTACACGATAGCTCGCTCTTTCCAACGCGATACTTCCAAATTGTTGAGTTCTATCCTCAGTGAGACCCACGCAAAATAGAACAAGATGTTTTAAAGTTTCTTTGGTTTCATTACACAATCGACAAAGATCAGAATGCAACTCATTTTTTGCCCAACAGTTAATTCTTTCGCGAGTTTTAAAAATATTGAAACGAAACATCATATAAAATCTTCTTTTCCTTTCATCAGGAAATTGTTTCCAAGGAATGTGTATCTCGTTTAACGCTCGTTTTTCACCAGGAGCATCTTGCATAAGTTTATAGGTGCGTCTAAGATCACAGGTCTCACACCAATCGCGTCTCCAGAGTTTGTTTTTGACATAATCAGGATTAATATGAAGTGTGTCGAGGTCTGTGTCTAGTTCTATGAGCACGTTTTTACATCGTTGCACCCATAAATACAGTACAGAGTTCTTATTGGTTTCTCCTGGATTTGCAAGAATTTTAAACTGCAAGGTAAGATCTTTAAGAGACATTTTTCGAAACAAGGTCAATGAATTCCAAATCACTCTTGCATTAATAGATGTTAGACTCAGCTCATATCGTATACATGCAGAGTGCTTCTAGGTAAACCAAGGACTTTAGTCCAAAAGATGTTTTCGATCGAGTTCCACAAGTCGCTTGAGCAGCCAAAAGCACATTCTGCCCCATAGATTAAAGCTGGGGTGGCTTTTTGTTTGAAAAAGGATATAACTGGAAGCATGGAATACCTGCCATATTTCTTATGTAACACCATAGCCTGTGTAGCCAGTTGTCGGCACTTCAGTTTTGTTTGTTCCACCCATGGAGCATCGTTCAAGCTGGAACTAATCCTCATGCCTAGGTATTTGGTATCAGTGATAGAATGAAGTTGTATTTTTCCTATATGCCATTTAAAGGTGGGTTGCGTGATGATTTTTTGACCACGCAGATCTCTTAATACAAGGATTTCCGATTTTGCAGCATTTATGCATAATTCATTTTTTTCAACATAACGTACCAATGCTGTTAATTTCCGTTGTAGACCAATTGGAGTTAGGTCTAACAAAATTAAGTCATCTGCATAAAGTAGATGACTCACGTGTGATCCGTTAACTTTTGGTGAAAATGATCCCTCTCCGTTAATTGTTTGGTCAATGTCATGAAGAAAGAAGTTGAAAATAATGGCGGCAAGAGGACATCCTTGTTTTACACCTCGAAAAGTCAGGATTGGTGTTGACAAATTCCCTTGGCGATCAAGACGTATTCTGACATTTGTCTCAGTGTGCAGGTCTTTTACTGCAGCAAGAAGGCTTGGAGGACACATTGTTTTTTCAAGTTTTGCCCAAAGTATATCCCTGTTTATACTGTTGAAGGCTTGGGATAGGTCAATTACTGCCAAGTAAATCTTGGTCCCAGTTCTTATTGCCTCCATTTTCAGGGTATTGACAATAAATAGATTCAGGCTGCATCCAACTCCTTTCACAAAGCCACTTTGTCTTTGATCAACAAAATGGTTTTGCTGGGACCATTTTAGAAACTTATTTTTTAACATGGTAGCATAAACCTTGCTTAAAACGTCGAGAAGCGCAATTGGGCGATAGTGTGCCGGGTTTAGTCTGTCGCCTTTTTTAAACACAGGAACAATTATAGCACTCTTCCAAGATGTTGGTGTCTCACATCTTGACACAATTTTCTTGAATAAGGTATTACAAAAGTTCGCCCAAATTTGTGGGTTTTCTTTCAAGGTAAAGTTGGTAAGACCATCAGGCCCAGGGGCACGTGAGGTACTTAAGTTCTTAATTGTTTCTAAAATATCTTCTTCTTGAAACTCCAGATCCCAGTGCTCCATTTTTGCCAGTCCAGATTCTATAGTAGAGCCTTTTTTTCCATACAAGTTTTTATAGTAGGTTATCCAGACGCTCTCACTAACCATGTTAGTCTGTACAGCACTCTGAGAGCCAGAAAGATTATTTATTAGACTCCAAAAGTCGCGTGTATTACTACTTCCAAGTTTTGATAACATAAGTTCAGCGTCAGATTGCAGCATGATTTTTTTGTGTTGTTTTATCCAGTTTTTGTAAGCTTGTTTTATGTTTTTGATCTTATTAACAGTTTCATTAGAAGACATTCCACGACACGTGCGTATGTCGCTTCTCATTTTACGCTTGCGTTTGGAAATTTCTAAGTCAAAAACGTGCAAGTTCTTAAAGCATCTGTTTTTCAATCCATGTTTTTTTTCCTTATATGTTTCCAATAAATCGGAGTATTCAAATTTATCTTTGTTTTCTTGATATGCATGGGTTATGCTCCGAGCCTCTTTTTCCGAAAGGCGTAACCGAACTCTATTTGATTCCAGTGTTAGATCAAAAGACCATTTATCGGAAAGGTTCTGTGATGAAACCGCAATCGTAATCGTCACAAGGTTGTGATCACTTTCCTTCATTTGCATAACCTGTAATTCCAAGACATTAATATGCACGCTCTCAGATACAAAAAAATAATCCAAAATGGATTCTTGTGCGTCCCTCATCCACGTGACTTTTGGTGGTATATCCCCGTAGGTATGACCATTCAGCATGTGCATGTTTCTGTTTTCCATTTCTCCTAACCATAATTGGGCCACCTTTTCCAAGACAAAAGTTTTAGGTTTTTTTGATGGCACTGGTAAGCAATTTATGTTTAGGTCGCCACACAGCACTATGTTTGCTGCCCCATCTACCTCATAAATATTATCAATAATATTTGTTATTTGGTCAATGAAAATTGCGGCAGGAGAAACTTTATGTTGCCAATAAATATTGAGGATATACAGGAAGTTCTTATTCTGTTTTCCAGATTTTCCACACTGAAGCACAGTTGTCTGAATATAGGGAGTGTGATTACAAGTTTCGAATATTCTGTAGCCCGAACTTTTTCGAACCAAAGTCATTAATCCTACAGTTGGTCTGCCAAGTTTTTTCTTAGTTGCAGGATTAAAAGCAATCTCAAAACCTTCTATTACCGGACATGTAGTCAGCCAGGTTTCCTGGGCACACATAATATCAATATTTTCTAACCAAGTGGATTTTTGCAAGTGCACATGGCCACGAGTATTCCAACTGGCTATCTTAGTTATAGGTTTTTTGCCGGTTTGGCATTAGCTTTGTTGTTGAGAATTTTGAGAATTTATTGCTTTAGCGAGCCAGCTCCAGTCTTTAGAGGAATCAATTGCTCGGGCATTTTTTGGTTCAGTTACAACAGCCGATGATGGGCTTAAGTTTTGTGCGATGGTAATTTTGATTTGTTCAGTTGGAAGCTTCGGGGTTTTGTCTATTTTTGAGCCACTAGCCTCAAACAACATTATGTCTTGACTAGATTCAATTTCCTCAATGTAAACCGATTTAATTACGGCTTGAGTGTTATTGGGAGCATATCTTGCGTGTTCGGTCATTAACCGTTTACATGGTTCTTTAAAATTCTCATCTTCTTCTTTATTCTGTTGAATTTCATTGATATCGAAGCCCATAGAAATCAACACCGAAGCAGCTTCCAATAGGGTGTTGCAGATGATTCGTGAATCAATATATAGCCGCACAATATCATTCCGCTTCTCATTGAAAAAGTCTACCACTTTTATGTCATTAGTCTCAATCATGCGTAGTGAAGGGACATAATGGAGGAGACGCAAGACGTTCCTACGATTAAGCACAAGGTCGTCATCATTCTCCTCGATTCGTTCGAGAACCAAACAATATTTTGAGTGTGATTTTTCCTTTACAAGTCTATGATTATGTTTGGAAACAAGACTCCCTAGAGATTTTTCTACAGTGGGAATATGTTCGCGAGTTTCACAATCCTTGATTTCTATTTGCTCATTTGATGTTTTAACAGAGCTAATAACAGACCAGTTTGTCTCTTGATCTGGAGCCTTTTTTGAGCTTTTTCGCGCTTCTGTAAGCTTGCTCCTTCTTTGGCATAAAGTCATGAAGGGCGAAGTTGATAGAGCTGGTCGTGAATCTGCAGGTGGCTTCTCAGGTGATATTATAGTACAAACCCTTGTATTTTTTTCACAACCAAACGGCATACGTGCCAAAGCAGGTGCTTTTGGTCCACGCGAGGTTGGTACAATCAATTCATCCACTGTCGCATCTAGATCTTCATTTGTAACTTCAGTAGCTGCTTCCTCATTATATGTTGATAAGTTGAGCAAATTGACAGAAATATTAGCAGCCGTCGGCCTAGTACTTCCCTCTATCGGTATTCTCTGCACAATGGGTACTGGTGATTTTTTTGCATCGGTCGCTTGTTGATCAGTAATGATGTCAACTGATAATTGCTCTTTAGGCAATGGGACATTTTGTTCAGCTACAGTTCCCGCTTGTACATTCATATAGACAGCTTTAATATTCCGCAGGAATTTTCTTGAGTTATTTGTCATATTTGCAGCTTTGATTCGTATATTTTTTGGTTTCTTTACTTGTTTTGATTTTAAGCCCCTTTGAAGGGTGTTCTGATGTGTGGAACAGTTGAAGATGGGAAAGACGACAGGGTTTATAACAACAGGGATATCATTATCCTTGTGAGTTAAGCCATCAGTATTATTTGAGCAGGCTGGAGGTTGCGGATCGGTATTGGCTAAGTTGATCGCAGACAGGGAGCTTACAACAGCCTCAGAAAAATTCCTTAGGACCTTTCCACTCAAAGGCTGCAAGAGACTTTCTTTCCCAGGATTGAGAACTTCCTTTAGTTGCATCTGAGTTAGAGTTGCCATTGACCCAGATTCCAAACTTTCTGGAGTACTGTGAGTCAGACTCTTACTCGAGTCGTTGGTTTGTATTTGATTTATGTTGATATTACATGTTCCACGAGAGTCAGTAGCCTCGACATCACTAGTACAAATCACGCTTTTACTCAATTCATTAGATAATGTTTGCGTTGATTCTGTCATTACGTGATCCGAGGCTTTTTTAGCGTCAACGTCGATAGTGATGTTTTTGTTGGTTTTCTCTCCGATAATTTGATGCTGCGTCGCTGAATCGGTAGACGAGTGGCGTATGTTGAAATTTTGAGGTTTTAAAAGGCCGAGCGCCTGTTTTGCAACTTCTACCAGTAATTTTTTGTCCTCTCTGTTGTTTTTTTTTTGCTCAGTTAAGACCATTAATGAGTGATCAATTTTATTATTAGAGTCATAAATCACTTGTTTAAAGAGATTGTTGTCATTTTCAATATTCACCATCTTTGAGTTCAAGAGAGCAACTAAAGTACTCAAATCGTTCATACTATCTTTCAAATGCTCATACATTTTGAGAAAAGGACCAATCGTCATAGACATGGTAGAGGTCAATGTAGGTTGTATATCTTGGAGCAGTTTTTTAACAGTCGTTTCCGTTAAGGCAGCCGAAGGCGGTCTTTGAATATGAATATTTTTCTGAGAGCGCCTTATTTTAGGAAAATCCCTTTCAATGATTGAAGAATCAGTTGAGGAAACATCTGATGAGGAGTCACTACATTGCGACATTTGCGTCTTTGTGAATGGGATGTGAGTACTCTCCTGGGTTTTCTCAGCAGTTTGTTTGTACGCAGAGATCTGTACAGATCGTTTTTTTGGAGCACTTTGCTGCGAACAGATGGGACCCGATGAGTCGCTATCTCCAAGACGACATCGCTTTGTTTTTGGATTCAGACTAATTGTAGAAGCTATTTTGCTGTTAATATCATTTGGCTTCTCCAGATTGATAGACGGATCTGATTCTTGAGTTTTTTTATCCATTCTGGATTGATTTAGTTTTGTGAGGTCTTTTAATAGTTTATTCACCACATCCAATGAATTTCTCCTGGAAGAGATAACTTCACACGCATTTACATTTGAAGTCTTATTTGTCTCATCAGTCAGATGTTCAGAATGTATTATTTCAGAAGTCACTAAAGCATTTTTTTGTTGTTGGAGTGGGAACATATTTTGATCTAACGCCTGATTAGTAGACTTTTTTGAGGCTTCAAATACATCATCACAACTTGTACTTATTTCTCTACAGTCATTGCGTACCACGGGCTCATTTGTGGATTGTGTACTTACAAATAAGGCTAGATCAGACATGGAAAAATCACCCACTGCACATACTCCAAGGGAGCAAGCAGTTTTTAAAGCCAACTCGTTGGATTGTACTATATTCGAGATATTATCAACATTCGAGACAATCGGCAGCAAAGTATTTGTGGTTGTAGAAAAGTCAAACGGGTGTCTCATGTTATCGTTCTCCTGAGACACAGGGGTTCTGCAATGAGATGGAGTTTCTGACACTGAAAAAAAAGGTGAGTTTGTCGTAACCGGCAGAGTTGTATCCAGCGAAAACTTATTTACGATCCGCCAAGCAAGCACCCTTAACATAGAAACCTCGTTACGAGGTGCACCACCAAGGAACCCACCATTAACTATGGCGAGTTCAAGAGAACTCGAGCGGTTATCCAAGTTCATGCCGCCAGTACAAGTCAGACTTCGGCTAACAGACCCAAGCCCTCCACGTTCCTCAGGGCAGGGCACCAAGCATGAAGCTGACAGCATAGACGGGTGGGTCAAGGATGAGCCCTGACCCCCTAAGTTTTTACGTGCCGTTTGATTATTCAAGGGTGAAACATTTGGCCGGGAAATGAAGGAATCTTTCATGAAAATGCCAGAGGAATCAGTTTGTAAAGTATCAACGTCACTATCCTCTCGGACCACACGAGAAACACTTACTTGGGAGGATTGCAGATCTGCAGATTCTTCTCTCCCAACCCCGGCACAGGCGACCGGCAGAATAGCGGGTCCAGTGAAAACAACAGCTCCCTGTCGGCATTGTGGTCGAGGTCGTGTAGACGGTTGTTTCAAACGTCTTGTCTTCGAACGCGTGATAGACTGCAGTGTAGAACTTACACAGTCATCCTTCTCCATAACTCCTAAAGACTCCTAAGACTCTAAGACTCAGCTGACTCCGCGCTCGCTCCGCGAGAGTCAGCAGTCTTTGAAGGATTTGCAAAGTTTCCTAAGCACCGCCTCCAGACAGCACAAACGAGTTGAGAGAGCGAGAGCAGCCTCCAGGCAGCACAGACGAGCGTAGAAAGCAGGAGCAGCCTCCAGGCAGCAAACAGGATCCGTCAAGCAGAGCTCGATGCAGACTCTAAGACTCAGCTGACTCCGCTGATCCTTGTTTCTTGGTTCAGAACATTGTATGTCCCACTGTTTGTCCCTGGATTCCTCGTCAAGATCCTCTGAAGAGACGCAAACTAACCATCAAGGTCCATTCACTGTTTCGAATATCATCCAGGTTCCCAGGGCCTACCAGGATTATACGGATGTGTTTTCGACTGCCATAGTTCAAGCCCTTCCTCCTCACAGACCTGAAGACTGCGCTATTGATACTGAACCCTCAGCAGTGATTCCTTTTGGAAGAATGTTCATTCTATCAGAACCTGAGAAAAGAGCCGAGAATACCTGGATACCAACTTGGAAAATGGCACTATACGACCATCCAAATCCCTGGCGGGAGCTTCGTTGTTTTTTGTTCCCAAGAAAATTACCAAAGAGCTTAGGCCTTGCCTGGATTATCGTGGTCTAAATCAATGCACCCTCAAGGACCGTTACCCATTGCCCCTAATCTCGGCTATCCTGGAAGCGTTAAGAGGAGCTGTAGTGTTCACGAAATTAGATCTCCGAGGTGCCTACCATCTGATCCGTATAAAGGAAGGTGACGGATGGAAAACAGCCTTTAGAACACCCTTTGGTCATTTTGAATACTTGGTTATGCCCTTCGGACTTGCCAATGCCCCAGCGG
This sequence comes from Ambystoma mexicanum, assembly GCF_040938575.1. Taxonomy (NCBI): domain Eukaryota; kingdom Metazoa; phylum Chordata; class Amphibia; order Caudata; family Ambystomatidae; genus Ambystoma; species Ambystoma mexicanum. The sequence goes on from NC_090926.1 coordinate 864,743,987, forward strand.
TCTTCCAACATTTTATGAACCGGGTGTTCTCCGATATGGTGTTCCTCTTCGTCATAGTATACCTGGACGACATACTGATATACACCAAGGACCGTCTGAAGCATGAAGAACATGTTAAAACAGTTCTACATTGCCTATGTGAACATAAGCTCCTGGCCAAACCCGAGAAATGCCTTTTCCATGTGTCTACTGTTCACTATCTCGGATTCGTCCTCAGCCCAGAGGGAATTGGAATGGACCGTTCGAAAGTAGACTCCATTCTATCTTGGCCTGTTCCAACTACTGTGAAACAAATTCAATCCTTCCTGGGGCTTGCTAACTTCTACCGGAAATTCATACCTTCCTTTTCGGAGATTGTACATCCGATCATTACATTATTGAAGAAGGATACACCCTTTCACTGGACAGCTGTCCACGATGAGGTGTGTCAACAGTTAAAGTCGGAGTTTACACAAGCCCCCATCCGGGCCCAACCTGACATTGATCAACCCTTCCTAGTGGAAACTGATGCCTCTAACTACGCCATTGGGGCAGTCCTGAAACAGGAATTTGATGACAAGCTAGAACACCCCATTGCCTACCTTTCTCGCACCCTGACCCCTAGCGAAACCCACTATTCTGTTTTGGAGAAGGAACTACTAGCCATCCGTCAAGCCTTCACAGACTGGCGTCACCTACTCCTGGGAGCGAAACATCCTGTTCAGGTCTGCACGTACCATCGGAATCTTCAAGTCCTGCAATCCCTGGAATGTAGGAACAGTCGTCAAGCCCGTTGGGCCTTCTTCTTTGCCCAGTACCAGTTTCAAATCCATCATGTTCCTGGAACACACAATATAATAGCCGACACCTTATCCAGACGTCCTGACTACAAAGTTCTTGAAGACCGATCCTTTCCAAAGATGTTTCCCCACACAATATTTGTTGCCCAAGCAATCAATCTCTTAGAAGACATTCAGATTCAAACTCAGTCCTCTGAAATCTGGAAGGAGTTTAACGAAAAGAATCGATGGAACCTCGAGACGAAGGGCGGATATTTATTCAAGGACAATTACCTGGTCATCCCCACTCAGAGACTACGACAAAAGATCACAAGCCTATGTCATGATACCCTTCACTCAGGACACCGTGGTATCACCAACACCCTCTAATACAAAGACACTTTTGGTGGCCGAAGATGAAGGATGATGTCCAGCTTTACATCCAATCCTGTGCAGTCTGTAGTCAAAACAAGCATGACAACCAGAAACCGGCAGGTCTCTTGCTCCAACCAGCGCTGCCAAAAAGACCTTGGGAATTCATTGCTACGGACTTTATTGTAGAAATACCACCTTCCATGGTTACCAATGATTAATTCACTCACATGGCTCATTTTACACCTTTATATAAACTACCATCCTCTTCTGAACTAGCCGGAATCTTCCTGGAACACATATTCCGGCTTCACGGACTACCTTCCAAGATCATATCCGACACAGGACCCCAGTGCATATCTCAGTTCTGGAAACAATTATGTCACATACTAGGAATCCAACATGCCCTATTCTCAGGCTATCATCCGTAAACCAATGGAGCTACTGAACGCGTGAACCAAACTCTGGAACAATATCTCCGCTGTTTTGCCACCAAGGTCCAGGATGATTGGTCACTCTTAATACCTGAGGCTGAATTCGCTTACAACAACTCGGACCACTCGGCGGTCAAAACCAGTCCCTTCTTCTGTAGCCAAGAATTCCACCCTTCAGTTCTACCATCCATTCTCCCACATCCTACCCCTGTTCCTACAGTTGACTCCTGGATTGAAACCCTCATCAATGTACGCAAAGAAGCAAAAGAACACCTTGAAAAGGCCAGAACAAACACCAAGCACTATGCTGACTCCAAAAGAAGACCAGGGTAGACCAATAGGTGATAAGGTCTGGCTATCCTTGAAACTTCTGCTTCGACACTTATGACCAAATAAATTGGCTCCCCGGTACTATGGTCCCTTTTCCATAAAGGAAATCATTAACCCAGTGGCCTTCCGACTCAGACTACCAGAATCTGGGAAGAGGATCCACAAGGTTTTTCACACTTCTCTGTTGAAACCATACGTCCAGTCCTCCCGAACTGCTCCAAGATCTACCCCTGTGATTGTCAATGATCAGTTAGAATACAAGGTTTCCAGAATATGTGACTACAGGTACAGACGTGGACAGCTACAGTATCTGGTCGAGTGGAAAGGGTATCCTCCCAGTGAACGCACCTTGGAACCAGTTTCAAACATAAATGCCCCCAGACTGCTCCAAAGCTACCACCTTATACACCCGGGCAAATCCAGAGGAACTGGGTTTCAGAGGAGGCATGCTGTCATGAACCACCGTACGCGTCCTTTCTGGACTTCGTGGTCCCTGACCCATAGGGGACTGAACTCAGCAGTACTACCAACATGGCCGCTGAATGCAGAACGCTGTTTGGCAGTCTCTGTGTTGTATGCTCTATGTTCTACAAAGCAGACACCCCCCCGCAGCACTGTGTGTCTCAACGCTACTGCTTGCAGTAGTCAGACGTGCGCAGCTGGAGTTCGTACAGCGATTATTTCTGATTCCTGGTCCCCTGAATCTCCTCTTCCTTCATCCTTCCCCTTTTTTCCTCACCTTGCATTCCCTGGTTTGCCAGCGCATTCGTTATCCGAGTGCGCTCCTCGCCATTTCCTGGACTTTTTCCCGGACATCTGAACACTTCCTGGAGTCGGGTCATGGACCGCACGTTGGAACCCGAGGATCCACACACAGGGTTATACAAAACCCGAACAGTGCGAAAGAAGACTTCTTCGAAGATCACGAACAAACAACACAGACAGGTGAGAAGGGGGGAAACCTGTGACAGAATAAGTGTTCTAGCTGCTTGTTTTGAAATTACAAGTTTGTTTTAAACCAAGAAAAAATATATAACAGAATGACATTGAATTTAAGACTGCCTAAAAGCAATCTAACCAGTCCAACAGCTTCCTGCACGGAGGCCAGGCATCTCCCTTCTGCTTCACTCCACCAGGAAATCACAACTCTGTGATGATTAGATCAGGGGAGGAGAATTTGGGGCTGCAGGGGAAGGGGACAATGGACTTCCTCCAGCTCAAGGAGATGCTAATTATGAAGGGTCGTAAATGGCCTCTGCCAGGAGGAACTGGGAGGAGCCTGCTTCTGAGCTGCAAGAATTAAGAAGGAGGCGGAGACAAACCACCCTTTGCTGCTTAACAAAGGCCAAAAGCACATTTTTAAAAAGACTGATAAATTACTGTGTAAAATTGTGAAAATTATAGAAATAACAGCATTGTTAATGTGATTTCTGGGTGCACGTTTTAAGGGACGCCAGAACTCTGTGGGATGTTCTGGGAAGTCGTAGCGTAAAATATGGTTTTACCCCAAATGTATTTATGCCAAAAGCCCGAAACCTCATACTTTTATGCCCATATTCAATGCGCACATTTGTACACATTTTCTGATAAACTGCATATTGTGTTCCGGCCAAAAAGGGTAAATTCTGTCAAAAGCAGACACAAGATCCTACAGCGACGAGGTTTGGAGAAGAATCTGCTACACAAAATATGTGATCTATATATGGTATTGTTATAGAGACTGCACACATGTAAATATGTATTGTACCAAAAGTAGATCTTATGTTCAAAGGGACAAGGGGAGGATTCTCTGACTCATAAACCCACATCATCATGGTGAAACCCTGTTTTCTTCTCCAATCAAGGGAGAGAAAAGACTCCAGCCAATCGCCTGCCTAAGAGGCGCGCTTAGGATAAACCAGCACACACACCCTTTATCATAAGCATAAATATAGACAGCTGGGGACTTAGAAACACACACAGATTCACCCACTAACCGATTGCTGGTGGAGCACCCTGCAAGAGAACCATCTATTTTCCTTGCTCCAGACGTCAGACACTTGGCAAGCAGAAAGGCCCATTCCATTCGTTGAACCATTTTCAACTAGGCCTTGAATTTCCAGAACCAGAAAGAATCCCACAAAGCTAAGGGGAACCAAAGAAACAGCCGGGCTGTGCTGTAACTGCTTTCCTGCTAAAAGAATTATTACCAGAACCAAAAGATCCAATCCAGTTGTGCTGTGCTGTGATCAGAGCCATTGCAGACCTGATCCAGACCTGTGCCATGCTGTGAACAGATCCAGTCCAGTCCGGTGTGCCCAGCAGAATCCCTTACCAGAATCCCTGACCAGAAATCTTGACGGACCAGAATCCCTGACGGTTCCGTTGAAAACATATATAGTGAGTATTTAAAGGATAGGACTGTGTCACTAGCACATGTACCTGGTTTAGTCCAATCCCTATCTAAATCCATCCTATTTTGTCTTTAGAACCTGGAAGTGTTAGGAGTATTTTTGAGTTGTGTGAGCGTTTTCTTGCGCAGAGTTTCTCTCATTTGTATTCTAAAATCATAAATCAATAGTGTTTTAAATAAATAAATTGAATCCCAGAAAGAAATTGATTATCCACCACGTGAAGGGTCCCTGGCCAGGACTGATGGAGATTCATGTGTGGCATTCTCTTTATCTATAGTCATAATCTAGTATAAGAAATCCTTTTTTTTGTCATTTTAAAAGTGCATCTTTGTTTTCCATTTCTTGCGCCTATCTGAAAAAAAACACCTCCACTAAAACGTCCATAACGTCCTCGAATTTCAACTTCTGCTTGTAGCTAACATCCTCAGATTTCCATAGAACCTAAAACCACATTCCAAATAGTTCTCCCACAATGGTGATTACCGCGCGTGGAAAAGTTTGCACCGAATTTTGTTTTAGGAAATTTTTGACACGTTTAAAACAGCTTTTTATTGCACCCGAACTCAATTTTAAGTTTTCACATTGCTTATTAGTATCAAATCTTTGCTAGTATTTGTCTGCAACTGTCTAAAGCGGCTCCCATAAGAATTGAAACAATTTCAGTAATTTCAACCATATTTTGGGGCCGATTCATAGAATTCAGCGCACAAGTGGCGCACGCGGCTGGCGCACAGTGTGCGCGTGCGAATCCCTGCGCCAGCCGCGTGCGCTAAAATCCATTTCCGCGCACAGCGTATTCATGGATTCCAGCCACCAAAACCAGCCGTGGCGCACAGTTGCGCAGCGACCCTGCAGCAGCGCCAGTTACGCCTCCAAGAACGCCTCTCGCGCAGGGAAAAGCCATCAAAATCCCCAACCCAGCGCAAAGGGCAGCAGCAAACGCAGAGCTGGGAGCGTGTATTCCAGGGGTGTGCGGGTGTTTCCATACGCGGCTGGGCTGGGTACGTGTATTTCAGGGGTGCGCGAGAAAGTCTACACGTAATTGGCCTGGGTACATGGATTTCAGGGGTGCGCGAGAAAGTCTACACGCGATTGGCCTGGGTACGTGGATTTCAGGGGTGCGCGAGAAAGACTACACGCGATTGGCCTGGGTACGTGGATTTCAGGGGTGCGCGAGAAAGTCTACACGCGATTGGCCTGGGTACGTGGATTTCAGGGGTGCGCGAGAAAGACTACACGCGATTGGCCTGGGTACGTGGATTTCAGGGGTGCGCGAGAAAGTCTACACGCGATTGGCCTGGGTACGTGGATTTCAGGGGTGCGCGAGAAAGTCTACACGCGATAGGCCTGGGTACGTGGATTTCAGGGGTGCGCGAGAAAAACTACACGCGATTGGCCTGGGTACGTGGATTTCAGGGGTGCGCGAGAAAGTCTACACGCGATTGGCCTGGGTACGTGGATTTCAGGGGTGCGCGAGAAAGACTACACGCGATTGGCCTGGGTACGTGGATTTCAGGGGTGCGCGAGAAAGTCTACACGCGATTGGCCTGGGCACGTGGATTTCAGGGGTGCGCGAGAAAGTCTACACGCGATTGGCCTGGGTACGTGGATTTCAGGGGTGCGCGGGTGGTGGGTGTGCGGGAAGTTCAAGACGTGAATTGGCAGTGTGGGTCCTCCCAGGTCTCCCCTCTACCCCCTCCACGACCTCTGCAGGCATCCCACACCACAGGGGACTACCCTGCACCCCATGTCATGTCCCACAGGCAGCCCATCCACCATGGCCATGCCCCCCAGCCAAGCCACATGTCCCCTTGCACCCCCACCCCCCAGCACTGTGGGGCACCTGCCAGCAGGCCCCCACCCATGTCTCCCAGCACCCCCACCCCCCAGCCACCAGGGGCACCCTCCACCAGGCCCCCACCCATGTCTCTCAGCACCCCCACCCACCAGCCACCAGGGGCAGCCTCCACCAGGCCCCCACCCATGTCTCCCAGCACCCCCACCCCCCAGCCACCAGGGGCAGCCTCCACCAGGCCCCCACCCATGTCCGACTCATGTCTCCCAGCACCCCCACCCCCCAGCCACCAGGGGCAGCCTCCACCAGGCCCCCACCCATGTCTCCCAGCACCCCCACCCCCCAGGGGCAGCCTCCACCAGGCCCCCACCCATGTCCGACTCATGTCTCCCAGCACCCCCACCCCCCCAGCCACCAGGGGCAGCCTCCACCAGGCCCCCACCCATGTCTCCCAGCACCCCCACCCCCCAGCCACCAGGGGCACCCTCCACCAGGCCCCCACCCATGTCTCCCAGCACCCCCACCCCCCAGCCACCAGGGGCACCCTCCACCAGGCCCCCACCCATGTCTCCCAGCACCCCCACCCCCCAGCCACCAGGGGCACCCTCCACCAGGCCCCCACCCATGTCTCCCAGCACCCCCACCCACCAGCCACCAGGGGCAGCCTCCACCAGGCCCCCACCCATGTCTCCCAGCACCCCCACCCCCCAGCAGTGCAGGGGCAGCCTCCACCAGGCCCCCACCCATGTCTCCCAGCACCCCCACCCCCCAGCCACCAGGGGCAGCCTCCACCAGGCCCCCACCCATGTCCGACTCATGTCTCCCAGCACCCCCACCCCCCCAGCCACCAGGGGCAGCCTCCACCAGGCCCCCACCCATGTCTCCCAGCACCCCCACCCCCCAGCCACCAGGGGCAGCCTCCACCAGGCCCCCACCCATGTCTCCCAGCACCCCCACCCCCCAGCCACCAGGGGCACCCTCCACCAGGCCCCCACCCATGTCTCCCAGCACCCCCACCCCCCAGCCACCAGGGGCACCCTCCACCAGGCCCCCACTCATGTCTCCCACCACCCCCACCCCCCAGCCACCAGGGGCACCCTCCACCAGGCCCCCACCCATGTCTCCCAGCACCCCCACCCACCAGCCACCAGGGGCAGCCTCCACCAGGCCCCCACCCATGTCTCCCAGCACCCCCACCCCCCAGCAGTGCAGGGGCAGCCTCCACCAGGCCCCCACCCATGTCTCCCAGCACCCCCACCCCCCAGCCACCAGGGGCAGCCTCCACCAGGCCCCCACCCATGTCTCCCACCACCCCCACCCACCAGCCACCAGGGGCAGCCTCCACCAGGCCCCCACCCATGTCCGACTCATGTCTCCCAGCACCCCCACCCCCCAGCCACCAGGGGCAGCCTCCACCAGGCCCCCACCCATGTCTCCCAGCACCCCCACCCCCCCAGCCACCAGGGGCAGCCTCCACCAGGCCCCCACCCATGTCCGACTCATGTCTCCCAGCACCCCCACCCCCCCAGCCACCAGGGGCAGCCTCCACCAGGCCCCCACCCATGTCTCCCAGCACCCCCACCCCCCAGCCACCAGGGGCAGCCTCCACCAGGCCCCCACCCATGTCCGACTCATGTCTCCCAGCACCCCCACCCCCCAGCACTGTGGGGCACCTGCCAGCAGGCCCCCACCCATGTCTCCCAGCACCCCCACCCCCCAGCCACCAGGGGCACCCTCCACCAGGCCCCCACCCATGTCTCCCAGCACCCCCACCCACCAGCCACCAGGGGCAGCCTCCACCAGGCCCCCACCCATGTCTCCCAGCACCCCCACCCCCCAGCCACCAGGGGCAGCCTCCACCAGGCCCCCACCCATGTCCGACTCATGTCTCCCAGCACCCCCACCCCCCAGCCACCAGGGGCAGCCTCCACCAGGCCCCCACCCATGTCTCCCAGCACCCCCACCCCCCAGCCACCAGGGGCAGCCTCCACCAGGCCCCCACCCATGTCTCCCAGCACCCCCACCCCCCAGCAGTGCAGGGGCAGCCTCCACCAGGCCCCCACCCATGTCTCCCAGCACCCCCACCCCCCAGCAGTGCAGGGGCAGCCTCCACCAGGCCCCCACCCATGTCTCCCAGCACCCCCACCCCCCAGCCACCAGGGGCAGCCTCCACCAGGCCCCCACCCATGTCTCCCACCACCCCCACCCACCAGCCACCAGGGGCAGCCTCCACCAGGCCCCCACCCATGTCCGACTCATGTCTCCCAGCACCCCCACCCCCCAGCCACCAGGGGCAGCCTCCACCAGGCCCCCACCCATGTCTCCCAGCACCCCCACCCCCCCAGCCACCAGGGGCAGCCTCCACCAGGCCCCCACCCATGTCCGACTCATGTCTCCCAGCACCCCCACCCCCCCAGCCACCAGGGGCAGCCTCCACCAGGCCCCCACCCATGTCTCCCAGCACCCCCACCCCCCAGCCACCAGGGGCAGCCTCCACCAGGCCCCCACCCATGTCCGACTCATGTCTCCCAGCACCCCCACCCCCCAGCACTGTGGGGCACCTGCCAGCAGGCCCCCACCCATGTCTCCCAGCACCCCCACCCCCCAGCCACCAGGGGCACCCTCCACCAGGCCCCCACCCATGTCTCCCAGCACCCCCACCCACCAGCCACCAGGGGCAGCCTCCACCAGGCCCCCACCCATGTCTCCCAGCACCCCCACCCCCCAGCCACCAGGGGCAGCCTCCACCAGGCCCCCACCCATGTCCGACTCATGTCTCCCAGCACCCCCACCCCCCAGCCACCAGGGGCAGCCTCCACCAGGCCCCCACCCATGTCTCCCAGCACCCCCACCCCCCAGCCACCAGGGGCAGCCTCCACCAGGCCCCCACCCATGTCTCCCAGCACCCCCACCCCCCAGCAGTGCAGGGGCAGCCTCCACCAGGCCCCCACCCATGTCTCCCAGCACCCCCACCCCCCAGCCACCAGGGGCAGCCTCCACCAGGCCCCCACCCATGTCTCCCAGCACCCCCACCCCCCCAGCCACCAGGGGCACCCTCCACCAGGCCCCCACCCATGTCCGACTCATGTCTCCCAGCACCCCCACCCCCCCAGCCACCAGGGGCAGCCTCCACCAGGCCCCCACCCATGTCTCCCAGCACCCCCACCCCCCAGCCACCAGGGGCAGCCTCCACCAGGCCCCCACCCATGTCTCCCAGCACCCCCACCCCCCAGCAGTGCAGGGGCAGCCTCCACCAGGCCCCCACCCATGTCTCCCAGCACCCCCACCCCCCAGCCACCAGGGGCAGCCTCCACCAGGCCCCCACCCATGTCCGACTCATGTCTCCCAGCACCCCCACCCCCCCAGCCACCAGGGGCAGCCTCCACCAGGCCCCCACCCATGTCTCCCAGCACCCCCACCCCCCAGCCACCAGGGGCACCCTCCACCAGGCCCCCACCCATGTCTCCCAGCACCCCCACCACCCAGCCACCAGGGGCACCCTCCACCAGGCCCCCACCCATGTCTCCCAGCACCCCCACCCACCAGCCACCAGGGGCAGCCTCCACCAGGCCCCCACCCATGTCTCCCAGCACCCCCACCCCCCAGCAGTGCAGGGGCAGCCTCCACCAGGCCCCCACCCATGTCTCCCAGCACCCCCACCCCCCAGCCACCAGGGGCAGCCTCCACCAGGCCCCCACCCATGTCTCCCAGCACCCCCACCCCCCCAGCCACCAGGGGCACCCTCCACCAGGCCCCCACCCATGTCCGACTCATGTCTCCCAGCACCCCCACCCCCCCAGCCACCAGGGGCAGCCTCCACCAGGCCCCCACCCATGTCTCCCAGCACCCCCACCCCCAGCCACCAGGGGCAGCCTCCACCAGGCCCCCACCCATGTCTCCCAGCACCCCCACCCCCCAGCCACCAGGGGCAGCCTCCACCAGGCCCCCACCCATGTCCGACTCATGTCTCCCAGCACCCCCACCCCCCCAGCCACCAGGGGCACCCTCCACCAGGCCCCCACCCATGTCCGACTCATGTCTCCCAGCACCCCCACCCCCCCAGCCACCAGGGGCAGCCTCCACCAGGCCCCCACCCATGTCTCCCAGCACCCCCACCCCCCAGCCACCAGGGGCAGCCTCTACCAGGCCCCCACCCATGTCCGACTCATGTCTCCCAGCACCCCCACCCCCCAGCCACCAGGGGCAGCCTCCACCAGGCCCCCACCCATGTCTCCCAGCACCCCCACCCCCCAGCCACCAGGGGCAGCCTCCACCAGGCCCCCACCCATGTCCGACTCATGTCTCCCAGCACCCCCACCCCCCAGCCACCAGGGGCAGCCTCCACCAGGCCCCCACCCATGTCTCCCAGCACCCCCACCCCCCAGCCACCAGGGGCAGCCTCCACCAGGCCCCCACCCATGTCTCCCAGCACCCCCACCCCCCAGCCACCAGGGGCACCCTCCACCAGGCCCCCACCCATGTCTCCCAGCACCCCCACCCCCCAGCCACCAGGGGCACCCTCCACCAGGCCCCCACCCATGTCTCCCAGCACCCCCACCCACCAGCCACCAGGGGCAGCCTCCACCAGGCCCCCACCCATGTCTCCCAGCACCCCCACCCCCCAGCCACCAGGGGCAGCCTCCACCAGGCCCCCACCCATGTCCGACTCATGTCTCCCAGCACCCCCACCCCCCAGCCACCAGGGGCAGCCTCCACCAGGCCCTCACCCATGTCTCCCAGCACCCCCACCCCCCAGCCACCAGGGGCAGCCTCCACCAGGCCCCCACCCATGTCCGACTCATGTCTCCCAGCACCCCCACCCCCCAGCCACCAGGGGCAGCCTCCACCAGGCCCCCACCCATGTCTCCCAGCACCCCCACCCCCCAGCCACCAGGGGCAGCCTCCACCAGGCCCCCACCCATGTCCGACTCATGTCTCCCAGCACCCCCACCCCCCAGCCACCAGGGGCACCCTCCACCAGGCCCCCACCCATGTCCAGGAACAGAGACTTCCATGCTGTCATGTGTGCAATCTGCACAGGGCTCCCCATGTCACATTCAAACACATGCAACAACCATGCGGTTCACACATTACAGGTCGCACATGCATTACCATGATGTCCCTGCACACATACATGCGTACATGGCCTATGTCACACATGCAGGCAAGTATCAGACAACCAGCACACTGCAACATGCCCTGTCTCACACAGCAATGCTTGGCCACTTACCGCTCAACTCCAGACGGGTCTCCCTCTCAAGGACCTGGCTGTGGAGCGCTGGGTGTGCGCGTTCCAGGACCCTCAACTGGATGGAATTTATGCGGCCCCGGCCCCCCTCCACAAGGCGCCGGGCCTTCATGAGGGTCCTGGACCTCAAGTCCTCCCAGCGCTTCTTGACCTTCTGGATGGTGCGGGTTGCCACCCCCTCTGCGTCCTCTCCCGTCCTTCCCTGTTGGCGCGGGACGATCCGAAGAGGGCATCATACTGCCCCAGGACATGCTCCACCAGGACACCAACTTCGGTGGCAGTGAAGCTGGTGCCCTTCTGCCCCTCTGGCCGGGGGTTGCCACTGGTGTCAGATGTGGATGTGCTCGACATGGCAACCCCAGGGGCAGGAGTGGGTGACCAACTGGGTCCTGGGGCTGGGCTGTGGAGCGATGTCATTTGAGTCGGGACTCTTCTGTACCAGCAGGGGTGGACACAGCAACTGGAGCCCTGCAGATGGCTGATGTGCAGGCACCAAATGGCAGGGCACGGTGGCAGCAGGCAGGCAGGCAGGCAGCAGCAGTTGGCATGTGGGAGGCTGCTTGGGGCACTGGGGGCCAGTGAATTGGCCTTCTGGGCAGGAGCGTGGTCTTCCGTGTGTTTTCGCGTGGCCAGCTTCATACGGAGTGAATAGGCACGTGAAAAATCTGCACGCTGCGTGTAATGCGCGTAAGCGCGCGTGAAAAACTGCACGTCCGCGTGTAATAGGAGGAAAGGGTCCATGCATAAGCGTGCGCGCGTGAAAAACTGCACGTCCGCGTGTAATGCGCGTAATCAAACGTGAAAAAGTGCACGTCCGCATGTGACGTGACGCGCGCGTGCGTTTCCCTCAGCACGGGTTAAAGGTGAGCGGGCCCAGCTGTTCGCTGTACGTGCCTTTCGTGGAGACCGACGTGTGTTGCTGCTTCCAGTCGTTTCGCGCGCCATCTACTTCACAGCTCTCAAGGACGTATCTCTTCTTTTGGCGGGGGTATTGGCTACGCGTGTTTTTCTGCATCGCGCTAGTCAGACGGTGAGTCGCAAACGCTCCTTTTCCCACTGCGGGTGCCCCTGTGTATCGCACCCATTTTCGATGTCATCGTAGCCTGCGTGTCCCACGCGTACGCGTTATACGTGTTACTGGGTGCCACCGCGTACTGCGGGAGGTTTAATCCACGCACGTAGGCTGCAGGGTTGCGTGCACGGTTTTACTGCAGTTTTGGGGTGCCTGAGCGTTGCGTGACCCGTCAACACATCACCAGGGTCACATACAGCCTTGCAGGTGCAGGGGGGCTGTTAACATCTTGCTTCCCACCCCCTTCACCCCAATTGCCCAGGTCAATTGTGCTGTACACCTCCCATTGGCACCACTCCATCTGTGCCAGCACTATTACATCTGTGCCATGGTAGGGAGGCTACCAAAGGTGAGGGGCGCCTCAGCTGGGCGTCCTCCTCGTGGCGGGTGTGGTCGGGGACGTGGCCGTGGTGACCAGGGAGTAGGGGGACTCCAGGGTGTCCAGGGCAGCCACAGAGGGGGAAGAGGCAGGGGTGCGCCACTTGAGCACAATGTTGTGCCATGTGTTGGTGCAGCCATGCCACCACCCCCTGTGGTTCAGGGGGATGCAGCTCCTGCATCTGGCACCCGTATGACCCGGCAGTCCGTTTCATCGACTGCCACGGGCCCAAGGGTAGCGGTAGCTGCAGGTGCAGTTGTGGACACCGCCACCCAGGCTCAGGGTCTGCCAGCGCAGGCTGCGTTGGCACTTGAAGAGCCCTTGGTAGATCTCCAACAGGCCAGGGGGGAAACCATTGGGGCAGGCCGGGCTGCTCAGACCAAGACACGTGTCCCTGGGGCAGTCATGTCATCTGCTGCCCCGAACAGCCGGGTGTTGGCAAGTGCAGGGGCAGATGCACCCAACAGCACCCCGGTTGTGAGTCTGCCAACCAGGACCGTTGCGGTCAATGACCCTGCCACAGCTGATGTTGCTGCGCAGGGTCCATTAGTGGGCACCCAGCTGCCACTGACACAAGTCAGGCCTTTGGTCATCCCTCCACCTGCCACTCCCTCGGCTCAATCCACCCAACCCACTGGCCATACTGGTCAGGGCGGCATTAGCCAGCCAGGGTCTGCGCCACAGTCCAAGAGGAGGAAGGTTGCATCTGCAGCACAGGCTGGGACCCCACACACAGCCACGACCTCCTGCACGTCGAGGAAGAAGCCTTTCTGTAAGCAGGAACTGGACTTCCTCGTGGACTACGTGCGGGGACACAGCCGTGACATGCTAGTGGGTGCCAATAGTCAGACTACGGCTGCCCAACGTGACACCCACTGGAAGCATGTGGCGGAACATATCAGTTCATTCGGCCATGAGGTGCGCACGGCGCAGGAGTGCAAAAAGCGCTGGAATGACATCAAGCGCAGCACTAAGGCCAAGCGTGCCTCAAATTACAACTTGACTCTGGTGACTGGCGGTGGGCCTGCACCAGAGGAGGAAGAACTCACTCCGCATGAGGCTCTCGTTGCGGAGTTCATACCACCAGAATTGGTCGAAGGTGTGGGAGAGATGCTGGACTTTGATGCCCAGTCCAGTGAGTGTTGATGCGTAGTTGTTGAGGACGTGTGTGTTTCACTTGTGGGATGTGTTGTGCATGATTGCTGCTACATGTGACCTGTACATGGTTCTGATGTGTAAGTAATGCAATGCCACCGTCATGCGTGTCTCCTCTGCCTGCATGCGGGACTCCATGTGGCCATGCTCCCTTGCCCCTCCTCCGCCACTCTGCACCCCAGTTCCACCTTTGCACTGGTCTGCTACATTCTTGCCAATGTGTAGTTTCATGTTCATGTGTCCTGTGTAGATGCTAACATCCAGCTTAGAAACTGCCACACATATGCCGTGTGGTACAGCCTTAGTACTCGATGCAGGGCATCCCACTTGTACTGTGCATGGGTCAGATGTCCCGCAGGGACATGAGTGCCCCTTCATGCTCCATGTGCATTGCACACATGCCCCTATGTGTCCTTGACTGGATGATCACTGTAATATGAGTCCTTGGTTACATACATTGCCTGCCATATCATCGGCCTCCCCATGTCAACTGTGGCTCAGTCCTGCGTTGCACACATGTTTAGGCTCTGACAATCTGTGTGGCTCACAGGCCTCAGCCTGTTCAATGGCCAATGACTCTGTCCAACTCTTGTCGTGTCTTCTTCACACGTGGCCGGCCTCCGGATCTTCCATCATGTGTCCTGCCCACTGTCCCAGCATCATTTGCAGTGTTGTAATTGAAATCACATTAAGCTGTTGATGCCAGTCAACACTGCTTGTCAATACACAGGTGTATGGTCAGCCTTTTGATACCATGCTAGGCATCCCTGCTTTGGTACTGGGGTGGAGGGGTGCTTGCCTTCTAGACATGGTACACATTGAATACACAATGCACGTGAGGTCTGATTTTGACATTGCACTGCCTTCACATTTCCTGGCACACACCATGGAGTGCTTGTACATGTAGGTAGTGAGTGGCGTACACATTTTCTGCACTGCTTAGACCCACTTCCATGCAAACTGCCACCTTTCAACAGGTCTGATCACAGAAGCCATTCTAAGTAGACCCAGCATGCATGCAAGGTCATATGTTGTGTGTCACATGTCTGCCAGATGCCTTTGCTGTCGGTGTGTGTGTGTGTGTTGTGTGCTTCTGACATGTGTACTGACCTTTTCCTCTCTATTTTTCAGGTGATGACGCAATGGATGCAGAGGATGGTGTTGTCATGCCAGACACAGGGTTGGTAAGACCACATCAACCCGGCACTAGTGGGGGTCGTGGGGTGGTAGGCCACGAAAACCCCCAAGTGCTGCAGTCCATCCTGTCTCTGGCTGCCTATGAGTCCAGCCTTGATGACGACTCTGACGTCCATGTTGAGTTGGATGACCATCAAGTCCATGTGTCAGGGGTGAGTGATTCTGATGTGGACACTCCTCTGTCTGCGACCCCTGCACTGAGGGATCAGACAGTCTTGGTTCCTCCGCCCGTGGTGGATCGGGACGCAGGGTCACCCTCCACACCAGTCACTGATGTGCCTGGGACATCACGTAGACGGGGGCATGTAGTCGTGCAGCCGCAGGCGGTGCCAACACAGCGAGGACCCCCGGTCCTTGGGTCCCGCAGGGGTCAAGCCCGGCAACGCGGTCGCCGCGCGCAACCGCTGTATACTGAGTGGGAGCAAGACATGACTGCCAATTCAGAACGGCAGGGGGCAGCAATGGAGAACATCGCTGACAGCATGGAGCGTGTGGCCCGATCTGTGCTCCCCCCTGCTAGGCAGGTGCTTCTCCAGCAGCAGGCGGCACGGTCCACGGCCCGCTCACTCAGGCTGGGCATGGCGGCCTCAGACAGGGCACGCCAGGCTGAAATGTCGTCTCTGCGTCAAGCAATTGCTGCTCACGCAGAGGCGCACATGGATGCCCTGAGGGAGGAGTATGCCTCCCTCAGATCCACTCTGGGTGTCCTTATGATGTCCCAGAGGCAGCAGGCAGAGGAGAGGTTTGCACAGCTTGAGCGCACCATCTCGGCTGAGCTACAGGCTTGCCGGGAGGTGCAGCGGTTGTCCAACCAGGCCTTGCAGGAGGAACTCAGTGTTACACGTGCTACCTTGCAAGAGGAAGCACGTGTATCACGTGAGGTCCTGCATGCAGACCTATGTAACATCGCCACACAGAACCAGGCTCACCTGTCCGGCAGACTTGCTGCCGACGAGGGGCAAGCTGCGGCTAGGCGTGGCCAGGCTACTGTGCCACGTCCTCCTTATCAGGATGAGCCAGACTCGGACGACCATCTATCTCCCACATAGGTCGTGCTGTGCAGGCGTTGAGCCCATGGAGGTATTTTTTTTTGGCTCAGCATCATCGCATGTGGATGTTGAGCAGCACCCTGTACCTCCCCCCTCCTGGGTGCCTCCCCTCCCCCCGGGTCGTATGTGGCCATTTTTGATTTTTCTTTTAGTTTAGTTAGTTAAGTTTCTGTTTGATAGTTAGTTTAAATAGGTAATGTAGGTTTTCCATAGTTAGTGTAATTAGTTAATAGTTGAGTTAGTTTAAAATTTGTAGTCTATTGTGCTTACATGTGACAGTGCGGTGCCTTGTGGTTTTTGAAGGCATCCACTGTCTGTTCCAGCTGGGCCCTTCATGGTTGTCTTGTGTATGTGTTTGCTGCTTGGGTTCCTTGACTCACATATGCCACTCCTGCCTCCCTTATCCATGGGCTCGCAAGGATGGTTCGGTGTAACAGAATTTTACACAAGGGCTTTGGACTGTCATATCTGTGGCATGTCTGGTGCTTTTTGACTTGTGTTGACACCCCTAGTGGGGATGATTTAGGTGTAATTGTCCACTGTTCAGCTTTTGCTAGATGGGGCGTGTCATGATTAATGTGGACATTGATTGCTATGCATTGTGTATTATGTTTCATATCTTTCCTGTACACGTGCTTGTTGCAAATCATGCTGTAGATAGTGTTCCACATTTTGGAGGTGAAATACGGACTGATGGTGTGATTTGTGATGCGACTCTCTGACATGGTCAAGTAATGAGATGCATGATGAGACACACACAGATCACTTTGATGCATTAATCATGTGTTTCATGCACTTTCTGCAGGGGGATGAGGCACCAGAGCACCTTTGCCAGCAGATATGGCCCATTGGACAACGTAATTCCTGACCCGTTTGTTGGTGCCCACATGCACATGTGTGCACATGCAGAGCCACAGTGATTGCAGACCCACATCCTAGAACTGCTGACATGTTCCAAGGAACTCCAGGCAAGGTGAGCATCACAGGGGGGCCACTAGACAGCAAAGCTTGCACCAGGCGAGTTGCACGTGCAGGCTTAGTCACAGCACTGAGGGTGAGCTTAGACAAATATTGGTGTTGAAGCACACAATGCAGCTCAGATGTGTTTGTGGACTGATGGCTGTTGATAGTAGGGTTGTCTGGGACACATGCGGGGGCAGTGGCACATACCCTGCGGTACACCAAGGTTCATTGAGGCACTTGTATCAACCATGTAGCCTTCCAAGACATGGAAAGGGGCAGCTCACAGGGACATACAGCAAGGGACATACTCGGGTGCAGTGCATGTCTATTCCACGTACTTCATGATAAATGCACTGGCAACTTTGTTTTGGTCATGGTGGTACGCAACTTGCTCTGTAGTCATGGCTTGCCATATGGGTCTGTCTGCTTACCCAGGGAACATTGCATGTTGTGTGAATTGTGACACATTGGTGTTCCATTTGCCACGCACCCACCAGCGGCTGACTTACTGCATTAACTGTGAATGACCCGTCACAGGGGTGATGTTATATATGGGTACGAAGCATGGAGCACAGATTGTCTGTTTGTAGAGTTGTATGTTGTTATGGGGCATGTTTTGTGTTGTGTTTTTGTGTAATTGGCACGTACAGGTTGCTGACTGTGTCTCTCTTTGCAGCATTGCAGTGCTCCTGTAACCGGACCTGAGAGTGCGCAGGCAGGAGGCCAGCACTCAAAACCAGAGCTAAGTGTCTTGTTGTATTTTCTTACAAACTGCCCTGCATAGGCTTGCTGGGGAGTGTACTGATGCATGGATGTATGTGTGGTCCTATTTGGTATGTTTTTTACCCTAATCACCCGTGATCCTATGCAATTTCGAAACCTGTACTCTCTACCCGGTGTTCCTGCTTCCCATGCCTATCCAAGCAATGTTCACTGACCCTCTTTCCCCACTGGGGTTGCGGATGCCTGTGTAAGCCCCGAACTTGCAGGCGCCAAAACCCTAGAGGGGGTGGTTGGTTCGTACCACTCCTGAGCCTGGACTACAGAAGGCCATGACAATGATGTCCAAGTTTGTTTGGATTGTGCATGTGTTCATGCAGGTTGTACATTTTCGTGCATTCCCTGGTTTCATGTGTCATTCCTACTCCCCTCACCTGCCACGCATTCCAGTCATCCAGTGTGTCTACACCTGTCCCGACTGCATATCCCTGAACCTCTTTCCCCACCAGGATCTCAGGGGCCTGTGTGAGTTTGACCTTGCAGGCACCCGGGACATGGTGTGGGTGGTTGTTTCATGAGACTCCAGCGCCTGTACAGGGTATCTGTGACAGTACACATCCATTCATGGTGCATCATCCTATGTCATGTACCACACATGTCTCACATCCTGTCGTGACATTGTTTTGCTGTGCTACCTTGGTTGTTGCATCATTGTGGTAGTACTTGGCCTTTGAGACGTACTGCTATGTCAAGTCATCTACTGGAGGGTGTTTGGGTTCCTTTTCATGCCTTGGATTATGTGATTTTGGAAATGAGTGTGGATTCTGAGGGTTCAGGCATCTCTTTACACACAAGGTGGGAGATGGACACGAAGGGTAAAGGTGATCCTGTGGCCAGGTGGGAATGAGGGTTGGAGGCTCCATGACCCAGGTGCAGTTGTTCAGTGGGTCATGGTCATTTGCGAGGGGGGGGGTTGTTGTTGATAGTTGCGTTGCCCTGCAGTGTGATGGGAACTCTGACATTGTAATGTTGTTGTCCTATGTACATGTTGTGTTCTGCTGATCAATGCCTGTTCATGTGTTGTGTTTTCCTTTCAGGTGCGAGGGGATAGTAGTGGTTTGACATGCTGGGGTGTACACATGGTGGATGTTCACATGTGATGTGTAGGGAACACTGATGGTCACTTGAGTGCACATGCATATGTGGAGTGCATGTCCTTGCAGAACCACACACTTGCACTCGGATGCACTCCATGTCCTCCCACCCTTGCATATCCACGTGTACACTGTTTGCCTTCTGGTGCCCACTGTGTCCCGCCAGCACATGTTCTGTGACCGATTATGGTTCGAGTACATGCCTAATTTGATTTTTGATGTAGTCTGTCACTTAGATGTGATGCTCAGGGTGTGCATCACACGCAATGGCTGTTCACTGTGCTGTGCGCTGAGCAGTGTGATGCAGGAGTAGGACATTGCACACATGAGCTGCAGTGTTCATTTTGCAATGCATCATGTGCATATAGCCAGGCATTCATTGTGATGTTACGTCTACGACTGTTGTAATGCATTAGGAATAGACTTATTTTTGGTGGGACATTTTGTTGGTCTGTCATTTCATCGGATTCCGGGTCAGGCATCATTGTCCGATGCCACTGTACATTTAGGACATGGAAATGTGTACCTTATCGTTACTGGGTCGGTGTATGGGTATTGCTTGCCATGTCATGTTGATGTTTGGGAGGGTTTGACTGACATGACAGTGATGGCCATGGCCTGTTTTGCAGGTGTGTGTGATGCACACCTTGCATGTCCAGGTCATCCGCTTCTCAGAGCAACTAGCTGGGGGTAGGTTTCTCTCCGCAGCAGGGCCCTCCCCCTCGAACAGACTTCCTGACTTGAACTTGAGGGGAACCATCTCCAGTTCTGGAAGCACCTCAAGACCTTCCTCTTTGCTTCTGCTTACTCTCTGCCTCTCCCTTGCAGAATTGTTCACTGGAACTGCACAGGAGCTGCAACTGGGCCACTCTCACCAACCTCGGTCCCTGGCCCAGCCACTGTCCACTTGCACTGCCACCCTGGCAACCCCTGCACTGCAGTACTGTCTCTCTATCCCTACAGCCCTCCCTTCCCAGCACTCGTCTGCACTTACCTTAGCAGTTGCCACCAGGCGACCTATGTATAATTTTTTGGCCTACTTCCCCTGTACTGGACTCCCCCCCACCCTTGCACTTTTCCCTTCCCCCTACCCCTGCACTTGCACAATCACAATGACACCTGGCCTAGTAGTACCGTTCTCTGTGTTCCCTTGTTCCCCCCCCCCCTGCCTCATTGTGCCTTGTAATACTTGTGTATGGCTCATGTCATGTCACATGTCATGTGTGCATTTTGGTTGCACAGGATAGCTTGTGTTTAAGTAGCTAGGGATGCAGACGATGTGGCACTTCCATGGCAACTATCTCAGGGTGGTAGGGTTGTGACAGTTGACTGTCACTTTGTCATCATCGATTGTCACCTGGTATGTGCCAGGCCTGTGTGCACTCCGCAGGGGTTGGAGTTTAGGTGAAAAATGTGGCCACAAGCTGGGTCCGTGCTACCTCGCCACGTGCCCTGTCCCATCCCATGGGCAGCGCCTGTGCCTGTGGTTGGGGATGTGGGGGCACCACCATGTCCACCGGGACGCCCTGCCGTGTTGCAACATTGTGCAGGACACATGCTGCCACAATGATCCTGCACACAACTGCTGGTGCATAGAGTAGTTGCCCACCAGAGCGGTCAAGGGAGCGGAAACGTGACTTGAGCACTCTGAATGTGCGCTCCACTATGCCCCTGGTTGCAATATGGGCAGCGTTGTATCTTACCTGGGGTGGTGTGGTGGGGTTCCGGATTGGCGTCATCATGTGGTTGCTCAGAGGGTAGGCACTGTCCCCTGGGGAGGTGATAATTGTTCAGATTATTAGGGTTGGTATATTTGTCTGTGTGTGACTTGCATGCATGTGCAAGGGCATTTGTACTCACCTAGGAGCCATGTGTCGCCATGCTGCCCAGCTTCCAGGGCCCGGCTCAGGGCGGACATTCTGTATATGAAACTGTCATGGGTGGAGCCAGGGTAGTTTGCATAGACAGAGGTGATGATTCCCTTTGCATCGCATACCACCTGTACATTGATGGAATGCCAGTGCTTGCGGTTTCGGTAGATGTGCTCAGTGGCCCTAGGTGGACGTAGGGCCACATGGGTGCAATCTATGGCACCGAGCACTTTGGGGAAGTGTGCCACCCTGAAAAAATCCAGGACAACGGCCTGCCTTTCTGCGGGTGTTCTGGGCATGTATATGTGCCTGCGGACTGAGGGGCGCGCTGTCATGATTGCCAGTACCTGGTGTAGGCAGCGTGACTGCGTGGCCTGTGAGACCCCCCCCACTATGGCAGTGGTCCGCTGAAACGACCCAGTGGCCAAGAAATGCAAGACATTGAGCAGCTTCTCCAAGGGGCTCAATGCTTGGGAGCAAAGGGTGGGGGATGTGAGGTCATCTTCCCACTCCCTGACCAGGTCTAGGATGATATGGGGTGGAAACCTATACCTGCCGTAGACCTGGTCGTCAGGCATCCCAAAAAGGCCTGTCCGTGGTGCAAAAATGCGTGCCCTGGCTATTCTCCTCCTCCTGCGGTGTCCCACAATCACTGCAGCAACAAATGGGGCATTCATCGTCGCTGTATATACGCGTTTGTTGTTTGCGCGCACTTTTATGCTGTGCGCGGGCGCGGGACGCCTCCGTGTGGGCGGACTCGTTGGTTTCCCGTATTCGGGTGTCATCGCGTGTGATCGGAGGGGAGCGAGCGTACACGCGTTTGGCCTGGGTACGTGTGTTTCGGGGTGCGCGGGTAGTTCCACACGCGATTGGCCTGGGTACGTGTGTTTCGGGGTGCGCGGGTAGTTCCACACGCGATTGGCCGGGTACGTGTGTTCCGGGGTCCCGTGAACTTTCACACGCGATTGGTTGGGATCCACGTGTGTACTGTCATCACGTGCAATGAGGGATACTCCCTCGCACGTCACGTCACAGACGCGCTCACGCGCTGAGGGCCTTTGGTCCAATGAAAATGCGTATGCGTGCAGACGCGCTTACGCGCTAAGGGCCTTTCCTCGAATTACACGCTGATGTGCAGAATTTTCACGTGCCAAATCACTCCGTATCAAGCTGGCCACGCGTAAGCACACGGAAGACCACGCTCCTGCCCAGAAGGCCGAACTACTGCCCCCCAGAGCCCCGAGCACGCTCCCAACTGCCATCTGCTGCTGCCTGACTGCCTGCTGCCCACGTGCCCTGCCATTTGCTGCCTGCACATCAGCCAGGGGTGCTGTTGGTGTGACCACCCCTGCTGGAACCAAAGACTCCCGACTGGGATTCCATCGCTCCACAGCCCAGCCCCAGGACCCAGTTGCCCACCCACTCCTGCCTCTGGGGTTGTCATGTCGGGGCAAACTCCATCTGTGACCACTGACAACCCCCGGCCAGAGAGGCAGAGTGTCACCAGCTTCAGTGCCACCGAAGTTGGTGTCCTGGTGGAGCAAGTCCTGGGGCAGTATGATGCCCTCTTCGGAAGTTGCCGCGCCGACAAGGAAGGACGGACTCGGATCTGGACTGACATCGTGACTGCCATCAACGCGGAGGGGGTGGCAGTCCGCGACTTCCAACATGTCAAGAAGCGCTGGGAGGACTTCAGGTCCAGGACCCTGACCAAGGCCCGGCGCCTCTTGAAGGCAGCGGATGCCAAGGGGCGCCGGGGCCACTTGTCGGAAGAACAGATGAGGGTCCTTGAACACATATCCCCAGCGCTCCACGTCCAGGTCCTTGAGAGGCAGACCCGTCTGGAGTCGAGCGGTGAGTGTACATGCATCCTGATTGTGAGCAGTGCGTGTGGTGATTGTTCAGTAGTGTGCAGGTTGCACATCTGTTTGTATGGGGTCGAGTATGGGTGCGGGTGTACAGGGCCGTGGGGCTGACACATGCGAGGGCTGTAATGTGTGAGACATGGATGGTGCCTGTGTGTGTGGGCTTGCATGCCAAATGCAGTTGTGTGGGCACACAAGTTTGTATGAATGTGTATGTGAGTAGACATGTCCGTGATGTCACGCATGTATGTTGTTTTCAGCTGATTGTATCAGCGCTGTGTACATGTGCATGCGTGTGTATTTGACAAGGGTGCAACAGTGATGCAACATGGATGCATGTGACAGCGGTATGTGGAAGC
The DNA here is from genome assembly GCF_040938575.1 of Ambystoma mexicanum. NCBI lineage: Eukaryota > Metazoa > Chordata > Amphibia > Caudata > Ambystomatidae > Ambystoma > Ambystoma mexicanum. Next base: position 864,767,101 of record NC_090926.1, read on the forward strand.
CTGATTGGCAGATGTGACATGGATGCCCGTCTGATCACTGCGACACTTAGCAGAGGTGTACACATGCATGCAAGTGTGGTGGTTGGTGTGTACATGTGTGGTGCACTTCCTGTGTTGCATGTGATGTCTGGCTCACCTTTGGCTGCTGATGCTGTTGTATGTGTATGGATGGTGTTGGCAGTTGCAACATGGCTGTGGTATGGCTCGTGTGTGCAAGTTGTAATGACATGTGTGTTGGGGATTGTGATGACATGTCTGAGGTTTGCCAATGCCACTCATGTGCAACTGTCATGTGTGTATGTGTCCATTGTACAGTGCCCTGATGCCTGTTTTTTTTTTCTCCCTGTCTGCAGCGTCAACTGATGAAGAGGGCGGAGAAGGTGCTGTGGAGCACAGCGGCGGGGATCCCACCGCCAGCCGGAGACGCAAGGCCCGGCTCCCCTCCCAGGTTGTCATCTCGTCGGGGAGTGAGGAGTCTGGTGCCGCGTCCCAGGCCGCAGCTGCCGGGGGGAGGTCCAAGAGGCGGAGGTTGCAGTTGGACTCCTCGGCAGCAGAAGGGGCAGCTGGGACCCCACAGGGCCCAACGGGGGAAGATGGCACAGAGTCATCCAGGTTGGTGGGGGGTTTGGTGGAGGAGGAGGCCGTGCAAGCACCGGAGACGGGGTCTGGGGGTGGGGATCCCACTGGTGCTAGTGGTGCAGTGCAGGACCAGGGACAGGAGGCAGCACAGGCCGCCGCGGAGGTGCCTGTGTGCAATCCTGTCCCTGATCCTGTCCCTGCATCATCTTGCACCAGCAGGGATGCCCATGTCCAGACCAGTTTTCAGGCAGGGGATGAGCTGATGTCAACTGGCCTTCCTCTGCCTGCGGACGTGGCTATCCAGGCCCGGGTTGAGCCTGTCCTGGCTGGAGTGGCGTTGCGTCAACGGGCCATGCGAGGTGACCTGCAGTCTTTTCATGAAGAGACTGCACATCATCTCGAATGGCTCCTTGACCACGTCAGCCTGCTGGGACAGGTCACCCAGGCCGGATTCCTCCGTCTGATGGGGCTTGCCACGACCCCCTCCTCAGCTGGACCCCCTATGCGCCAGTCGTCCTCTGTGCCATCTTCCCACCCATCAGTCACCTGGGTGCCCTGTGGAGCTGCCTCTGACGGTGCGGCCAGGCTGGTGGAGGAGGCATCCCTGCCGCAGTCGGGAGTCGGACGTCCAGCAGGGGTGGCCACGTCAACGACTGCACCCCAGCCGGCGGAGGATGTGCAGGCAGCAGGAGGCAGTGCAGGGGCAGAGGCACAGCAGCAGCAGCACCATGGTGGGAGCCATGAAGGCTCGGGGCCTTCGACATCGGAGGGGCAGGCATCGGCCGGAGGGCAGGAGGACCCAGGACAAAAAGTGTCTTCCGTGTGGCAGCGGTTGGGCCACGCCATAGATGCGGAGCGGCAGCGGGCGGAAGAGGCACGGCTCTCAATGGTCAGGGCGGAGAACTCCATGCAGAGGGCCCTGAGGCGGGTCGAGTGCCTCGAGGCAATCCGCAGTGCTTTGGAGGTGGACACGTCGACGGCCCTGCGGACCCTCGGGGCCATGGAGGAGGACCGCCTCCGGGACATTGAGGAGGAGTTCGATGATGCCCTGGCCCGGCACATCCAGAAGTGAGCCGTGGAACTAGCCCGCTGCCCTTGTACATAGTTATGTAGGTAGTGTTAAGTTTCATTTTTGTTTTTTATTTCATTTGGACCTTTTGGACATTGGCCACATTTTTGTATATAGTTTTTTTTATTAGTTAGTGTAGTTAGTTAGGTTTCCTTTATTTTGTTGGGATGATGGACCCTGGCTTCTTGCATTGTACATAGTTGTGGACTTGTACATACTTTCTTTTTTAACATTATCCATGGATCAATGGCTTATAATTTTTTTTTCACATTGGATTTTGTTTGGTGGACATTGACTTTGTACTACATTACTTTGGATTTCTATATTCTTTGATTTTTTTTTTATTTTGAACGGACATGCTTCTTTTCATTTTTTTCCATTCACATTTCTGTTTCTTCATTTTTGTTTCTATTCATCTTTCCTTTAATACATTATTTATTTGTTGCACTTCAATGTGTGGTGTCTCATTGTTTTCACGCATTTCATGTTATGTGTTTAGAGAATCACTGACACCCATTGGGTGTATGTGAGGGACATGTGTTTGTTTTGGAACTTGCAATTGGTGTTCTGTGATGTAATTGCAGATTATGAGTGGGTGGATGCCATACTCGGGTGGGTGTTTTGCATTTGGGGGCTGACCATAGAGACCAGGGATCTGGACTGTGATGACATGTTGGGTGGGGAACATGAGTTGGACATGGGTGGGGGCCTGCTGGAGGCTGCCCCTGGTGGCTGGGGGTTGGGGTGGTGGGAGACATGTGTGGGGGCCTGGTGGAGGGTGCCCTGCACTGCTGGTGGGTGGGGGTGATGGGTGACATGAGTGGGGGTCTGGTGGAGGGTGCCCCTGGATGCTGGGGGTTGAGGGTGCAGGGGGACATGTGTGGGGGCCTGGTGGAGGGTGCCCCTGCACTGCTGGGGGGTGGGGGTGGTGGGAGACATGTGTGGGGGCCAGGTGGAGGGTGCCCCTGCACTGCTGGGGGGTGGGGGTGGTGGGAGACATGTGTGGGGGCCTGGTGGAGGGTGCCCTGCACTGCTGGTGGGTGGGGGTGATGGGTGACATGAGTGGGGGTCTGGTGGAGGGTGCCCCTGGATGCTGGGGGTTGAGGGTGCAGGGGGACATGAGTGGGGGTCTGGTGGAGGGTGCCCCTGGATGCTGGGGGTTGAGGGTGCAGGGGGACATGTGTGGGGGCCTGGTGGAGGGTGCCCCTGCACTGCTGGGGGGTGGGGGTGGTGGGAGACATGTGTGGGGGCCTGGTGGAGGGTGCCCTGCACTGCTGGTGGGTGGGGGTGATGGGTGACATGAGTGGGGGTCTGGTGGAGGGTGCCCCTGGATGCTGGGGGTTGAGGGTGCAGGGGGACATGTGTGGGGGCCTGGTGGAAGGGTGCCCTGCACTGCTGGTGGGTGGGGGTGATGGGTGACATGTGTGGGTGCCAGGTGGAGGGTGCCCCTGCACTGCTGGGGGGTGGGGGTGGTGGGAGACATGTGTGGGGGCCTGGTGGAGGGTGCCCTGCACTGCTGGTGGGTGGGGGTGATGGGTGACATGAGTGGGGGTCTGGTGGAGGGTGCCCCTGGATGCTGGGGGGTGAGGGTGCAGGGGGACATGTGTGGGGGCCTGGTGGAGGGTGCCCCTGCACTGCTGGGGGGTGGGGGTGGTGGGAGACATGTGTGGGGGCCTGGTGGAGGGTGCCCTGCACTGCTGGTGGGTGGGGGTGATGGGTGACATGAGTGGGGGTCTGGTGGAGGGTGCCCCTGGATGCTGGGGGTTGAGGGTGCAGGGGGACATGTGTGGGGGCCTGGTGGAGGGTGCCCCTGCACTGCTGGGGGGTGGGGGTGGTGGGAGACATGTGTGGGGGCCAGGTGGAGGGTGCCCCTGCACTGCTGGGGGGTGGGGGTGGTGGGAGACATGTGTGGGGGCCTGGTGGAGGGTGCCCTGCACTGCTGGTGGGTGGGGGTGATGGGTGACATGAGTGGGGGTCTGGTGGAGGGTGCCCCTGGATGCTGGGGGTTGAGGGTGCAGGGGGACATGTGTGGGGGCCTGGTGGAGGGTGCCCCTGCACTGCTGGGGGGTGGGGGTGGTGGGAGACATGTGTGGGTGCCAGGTGGAGGGTGCCCCTGCACTGCTGGGGGGTGGGGGTGGTGGGAGACATGTGTGGGGGCCTGGTGGAGGGTGCCCTGCACTGCTGGTGGGTGGGGGTGATGGGTGACATGAGTGGGGGTCTGGTGGAGGGTGCCCCTGGATGCTGGGGGTTGAGGGTGCAGGGGGACATGTGTGGGGGCCTGGTGGAGGGTGCCCCTGCACTGCTGGGGGGTGGGGGTGGTGGGAGACATGTGTGGGTGCCAGGTGGAGGGTGCCCCTGCACTGCTGGGGGGTGGGGGTGGTGGGAGACATGTGTGGGGGCCTGGTGGAGGGTGCCCTGCACTGCTGGTGGGTGGGGGTGATGGGTGACATGAGTGGGGGTCTGGTGGAGGGTGCCCCTGGATGCTGGGGGGTGAGGGTGCAGGGGGACATGTGTGGGGGCCAGGTGGAGGGTGCCCCTGCACTGCTGGGGGGTGGGGGTGGTGGGAGACATGTGTGGGGGCCTGGTGGAGGGTGCCCTGCACTGCTGGTGGGTGGGGGTGATGGGTGACATGAGTGGGGGTCTGGTGGAGGGTGCCCCTGGATGCTGGGGGTTGAGGGTGCAGGGGGACATGTGTGGGGGCCTGGTGGAGGGTGCCCCTGCACTGCTGGGGGGTGGGGGTGGTGGGAGACATGTGTGGGTGCCAGGGGAGGGTGCCCCTGCACTGCTGGGGGGTGGGGGTGGTGGGAGACATGTGTGGGGGCCTGGTGGAGGGTGCCCTGCACTGCTGGTGGGTGGGGGTGATGGGTGACATGAGTGGGGGTCTGGTGGAGGGTGCCCCTGGATGCTGGGGGGTGAGGGTGCAGGGGGACATGTGTGGGGGCCTGGTGGAGGGTGCCCCTGCACTGCTGGGGGGTGGGGGTGGTGGGAGACATGTGTGGGTGCCAGGTGGAGGGTGCCCCTGGATGCTAGGGGGTGGGGGTGCAGGGGGACATGAGTGGGGGCCTGGTGGAGGGTGCCCCTGGATGCTGGGGGGTGGGGGTGGTGGGAGACATGAGTGGGGGCCTGGTGGAGGGTGCCCCTGGATGCTAGGGGGTGGGGGTGCAGGGGGACATGAGTGGGGGCCTGTTTGAGGCTGCCCCTGCACTGGTGGGGGGTGGGGGTGGGGGGAGACATGGGTGGGGGCCTGCTGGAGGCTGCCCCTGGTGGCTGGGGGTGCAGGGGGACATGCGTTGGTGGGCAGTAGTGCTAGTTGATATGTGGGTTGGCTGGTGGGCATGGCCATGGTGGATGGGGTGCCTGCAGGACATGTGCTAGGTAGGCCCCTGTGGTGTGAGCCACCTGCAGGGGCCGTGGAGGGTGTAGAGGGTACACCTGGGAGGACCCACACGTGCAATTCACGTGTGCTGCTCCCCGCGCACCCCCGGAATACACGTACCCCGCTCAATCGCGTGTGGAACTTCCCGCGCACCCCTGAAATCCACGTACCCGGCCAAATCGCGTGTGGAACTTCCCGCGCACCCCTGGAATCCACGTACCCGGCCAAATCGCGTGTGTCACTTCCCGCGCACCCCCGAAATACACGTACCCCGCTCAATCGCGTGTGGAACTTCCCGCGCACCCCTGAAATCCACGTACCCGGCCAACTCGCGTGTGGAACTTCCCGCGCACCCCTGAAATCCACGTACCCGGCCAAATCGCGTGTGGAACTTCCCGCGCACCCCTGGAATCCACGTACCCGGCCAAATCACGTGTGGAACTTCCCGCGCACTCCTGAAATCCACGTACCCGGCCAAATCGCGTGTGGAACTTCCCGCGCACCCCTGGAATCCACGTACCCGGCCAAATCGCGTGTGGAACTTCCCGCGCACTCCTGAAATCCACGTACCCGGCCAAATCGCGTGTGGAACTTCCCGCGCACCCCTGGAATCCACGTACCCGGCCAAATCGCGTGTGTCACTTCCCGCGCACCCCCGAAATACACGTACCCCGCTCAATCGCGTGTGGAACTTCCCGCGCACCCCTGAAATCCACGTACCCGGCCAACTCGCGTGTGGAACTTCCCGCGCACCCCTGAAATCCACGTACCCGGCCAAATCGCGTGTGGAACTTCCCGCGCAACCCTGGAATCCACGTACCCGGCCAAATCGCGTGTGGAACTTCCCGCGCACCCCTGGAATCCACGTACCCGGCCAAATCGCGTGTGGAACTTCCCGCGCACCCCCGAAATACACGTACCCGGCCAAATCGCGTGTGGAACTTCCCGCGCACCCCTGGAATCCACGTACCCGGCCAAATCGCGTGTGGAACTTCCCGCGCACCCCTGGAATCCACGTACCCGGCCAAATCGCGTGTGGAACTTCCCGCGCACCCCCGAAATATACGTACCCGGCCAAATCGCGTGTGGAACTTCCCGCGCACCCCTGGAATCCACGTACCCGGCCAAATCGCGTGTGTCACTTCCCGCGCACCCCCGAAATACACGTACCCCGCTCAATCGCGTGTGGAACTTCCCGCGCACCCCCGAAATACACGTACCCCGCTCAATCGCGTGTGGAACTTCCCGCGCACCCCTGAAGTCCACGTACCCGGCCAACTCGCGTGTGGAACTTCCCGCGCACCCCTGAAATCCACGTACCCGGCCAAATCGCGTGTGGAACTTCCCGCGCACCCCTGGAATCCACGTACCCGGCCAAATCGCGTGTGGAACTTCCCGCGCACCCCCGAAATCCACGTACCCGGCCAAATCGCGTGTGGAACTTCCCGCGCACCCCTGGAATCCACGTACCCGGCCAAATCGCGTGTGGAACTTCCCGCACACCCCTGGAATCCACGTACCCGGCCAAATCGCGTGTGGAACTTCCCGCGCACCCCCGAAATACACGTACCCGCCCAAATCGCGTGTGGAACTTCCCGCGCACCCCTGGAATCCACGTACCCGGCCAAATCGCGTGTGGAACTTCCCGCGCACCCCCGTAATACACGTACCCCGCTCATTCGCGTGTGTAACTTCCCGCGCACCCCCGGAATACACGTACCCCGCTCAATCGCGTGTGTCACTTCCCGCACACACCCGGAATACACGTACCCCGCTCAATCGCGTATTTTACTTCCCGCGGCGCCACTTTTTTGATGCGCTGGGACTCTACCGCCTGCCTTCGTGTGGCGGACGTGTTTCAGCTTGTGCGCGGCTTTGGCTGTGCGTGGGTTTGCCCTATTCCATTCCATGAATACGTGTGGTTCGTGTGCGTGTGGGCGTTACCTCTGCTTCCGTGCAGTGCATCCCCAGTTACGCCCTTATTTTCGCGTGTTGTTCCCCATTCCGCGCGTTACGCCCCATGTCCCGCCCACTTTCTGCTGTGTGCGCTGAGGTTGTGCGCTTTCACTGTGCGCGTCGCGCACCGTCGCGCACGCCTTTCGCGATGTTGCAGTGACTTGTGCGCCATGCACGGGTTTGGCGCACATCCCGCGGTGAACACGCGCAGGGACTTCCATGAATCGCACGCGTGCGCGTGCGCCTGTTTTTTTCCGCTTGCGCATGCTTGCGCATGCTTGCGCCTAGATTTTCGGCGCACGTTGGTTCCATGAATCGGCCCCTAAGTGTTTTACCCAATCCATTCTCAAGATAACTTTAAAACCAGTTTGACAGCTTGCCAATCAATTCTGTTTCTCTCTTGTGTCGCTGGGGGGAAATTGGGATTGTTCTTTTGTTTGAATTCTGACATTCCTGAAGAACTGCCCTCTCCTCCGATCTCTTTATATTGCCTATTGGGGGTTTGAGGGGTGTGCAGGGGGAAATAGCAACCACACTGCTATTTGATTTGAACAAACACACACAAACATATTCTTTCTGTGCTGAATTGTTTTTGCTTATTAGTACTCATTGTGATTAAAGAGATTGCTAAGTGTTACATCACCCCATTGGTGATTATTGTATACCCATTAAACATGGTGTGACTATATTGTGAATACATAAATAAATATTTTAACTTTGCAAACCAGCCTGATTCCTGGTTCAGTGTGACCGGGGGGGTTCCAAGAGAGGAGCGTGATATGAGTGGTAGATCGTTCAGAATAAAATAACTTTTAGACACAAAATAAATAAGGATTTCAGTTGTGCATTACACGCTAGGTGTTGACTTAGGTGAGGTGCCGGATTGAGATCACTTACAAGGGAAGGGCCATTGCTTTTGGATCCCGACCCTCGGAGGCGGACAAGCGAGGAAGGATCACCTGGGTGGAGCGTCCTTGGGGAATGGACAGAGGGTGCTGGATAGTGAGACATCGTAGCTCCCCTTCCCTAACTCTGATTTACCATCCCTTCCCTCAGCCTTCATGGGCTATTTCCACTCATGCCCTATTTTCCCCCCATGAGTTCCCACAAAGTACTGAGAAGAGGAAGAAGCCTCAAAGAGGAATTAACACTTCCCATAGAAAACACCACTCTAGTACTAGGACGAAGAAGAGGGACTTGGCAGACTACACAGATGAAGGTCAGACATGTCCCATTCACCCATCCATTCTATTAACTATGGCCAGGCAAGAGAGAGTAACGAGTCGCTCATGAAACCCCTTAACAGGGCTAAGGTGTATAACAGGTGGAGCCCACAGCAGAAAAGGGAGCATTGTCAGAAGAGAGAAGCAGAGAAGCCGGTCCAGCCTGAATAGTACCCATGGAGGTCAGAGCACCAAGAAGCTAAGGTCTTGCAGAGTAAGACAGTCTGCAGAAGCGGGGCAAAGGAGCCAGGTCTCCAGTGTGCTGGCGAGGTCGCAAGGGAGCCGTGGTGATTGTCGGTTCCTTCGTTGTGGCTGTGAAATGCTCGTTCCCCTGGGTGGAGAAACCAGCCCAGGAGTGTCTGAGGGGCAGGAGGTGATACCCTGACCTCAATCGCAGGGCATTGTGTGAGCGGAGAAGCCATGGGAAGCAGAAATGCGACCAGTGAGTTTCAAGTGATTTGAGAAACCCAGTGCACGAGCATATGAAAGCTAAAGTGAATTACATAGTATTGGAGTGGTTGTGTACCAGCGGTACGTTCTTAAAAGCCTCTGAAACAAGAATAATGAAAGAATGAACTTAATAAAGAGACTATGAGTGAACAGCTGAAGGGGTAGCTGTGAAGTGGGAGCAAAACCCTGATTGTAATGCTGTGAGACCAAGGGTTAAGGAAAAGAGGCTAATATTGAAAGCCAACGAAATAGATTACATTGGAAAAGGGTGTCAGGATTGCACGTTCCTCCGCTAGCTCAAGGTCACGCCTCTCTCATTTGGGAAACACGGGGTATAGCCACACCATGAGAAAACACAACCACATGTCACATTCACCCGCATATGCTTTCTTTGCTAAGAAACATAAGTTTCTACTCCTCAACACAATCTCCCCACTACAATACCCAGAGACCATTGCAAGCCCGCAATAGAGGACTTTATGGCCGAGACTGGAGGTTACCATGGCGATTGGCGTCCCAGCATTGCCACTTTCCAGTTTCAACTCACGCCGCTGTTTCCTGTCACGTGATGCATCCCATGACATTTAAGCACTGCCTTCCTTAACCGCGGTACTTCTGAATTTGCGGAAGTGCGTTTGGATTTTGCCTTATAGTTTTGTTCTACTGGATTAGCTCATTTTTTTAAGTTTGCCTGTCCTCTGGATTGCCTCGCTTTTTCCTAGTCTGCTACGTTTACCTGGTTTCTGCTGCCTTCCTCTTTCACGATCCGGAAGGTACTGTGACATGTGCTTGAAACGAATCCTTAAACCTGGCACAACTTTAAATTCCTGAGTGTCTGGAACTTAGGGAAGGGAGTTGTGTGAGAAGCTCCTGAATGACATTGTCATATGATTTTGTAACACTTATTTAGTGTGAACATTCCAAAACATTGTAGTATAAGTGGTAGGGGCACGAATAGGTTGTGACACAGACAGCATTTTACTTTGACTTTTAGACACAGTCCGGCCTTAGATAAATCAGTGGCGGTAAGTCCCCTCTTTGAGTTAGGGCAAGTTAGGCGTAGCTCTCATCCTGAAGTTTTAAATAAAGGTTTTCCAACTGGATCTCTTGCGTCTGTGTTTAACTGTTGATACCATGTCTCTCTCACATAGCCCATGCAACATTCCAACGGTTGATGGATAAAATCTTGCAGCCTTATTCTAACTTTTGTGGGGACTACATAGACGAGTGTGATCCATAGTAAGACCTGGGAGGTACACGTCTATCATTTATATACCATCATGAGAATCTTAAGAGCCACATGATTAACAGCCAATTCCAAGAAATGTAAGTTGTTTCAATCTTCTCTAAAATACTTGGGCTTTTCTGTGTGCAATGGCACGGTACAGCCACAACATGAAAAAATTAGAGCTGTTCTATACACCCCCACACCAAAAATGAAGAAAGATCTTAGGGCGTTTATAGGACTGATTGGCTATTACAGTAGATTTATGCCCAACTTTTCCAGTAAAACAGCCAGGCTCACTGATAATCTGAAGAACGCAGAAGCCCAAAAGATCAATTGGAATAAGGAAGATCAGAAATGTTACACATCTTTAAAAGAGATCCTCTGGCAGAGCCCAATCCTAAAAGTGTCTGTCTTCTCGAAAGAGTTTATCCTACAGACCGATGATTCCCTAGCAGGAGTAGAAGCCATTCTTTCACAAAGCCATGACGGCCTGGAATATCCCATACTTCATATAAGTAGGAAACTCTTTCCCAGGGATAACACTATTCTGTCATCGAGCTGGAGGCCCTTGCCACAAAATGGACTACCATATATTTAGAATATTATCTGTTGGGAAGGACATTAGGCTAATCACTGACCATTCTCCCTTAGTGTGGATTAGCCAGAGAAAATAATCCAGTCCACAAGCTATGTGGGGGTTTCGAGATCTGCAACCCTACTGTTTCACAGTGGAACATAGAAAGGGTTGAGATCAAGGAAATGTCAACTTACTGTCTCGCTTCTACCCCGTGAAACAGTCAGATACACACCGCATATGGGAATGGTATGTGAGGATGTGATGAATCACTTACCAATGTGCACTTAATGCGATACTAGAATCAAGACCTTATCACTGACCTGAATCGGAAGCAGCAGTCTGCAGATATGAGAATCCTCCTGGTCGCCTGTTTCCCCGACCCTGTAAATGATTCAGGGGGACAGAACTTCCAGGGAAACCCTCTGGGGAAGAAAACCCTGCGAATCCTCTCCTGACGTATTCGGAACCCTTCTGCGGGCCGAGTGGCTGGACTCAGGAGGTTCTTTACTGGTGCATAAGGTACTTCCGTGTCTCACAGAAGATGAGTGGTAAAACTGAAGAGACAGAGTGGAAATGAAGGTTAGAGATACTACTATGAGGAGGTTGGTAACTTTGGTGAAGATAGGAGGACAGCACTGCAGGATGGAGCTAGTTACCTCGTCTTGTTTTAGCAGTGATTAATGGAGGATTGGAATTCTGGGAGCGGAGCATAGAGGAATCGATGGAAGCCTGGGAAAAGTCAGATATACACAGGGTAAAGAAAAAGCAAGCTAAAAGGGGAGGAGACAGAGAATGGACGCCCTGCCTACCCGTTGCTAAGAGTTGTCCTGTAGCGTCAATGATGGCCCCGTTTCGGATGTGTTTATTGCTGTACGAGGAATGCTGCATAACGCAGCGAAGCGCCAAAGATTCAGGTCGGATGGTCAGAGATTCTGATTACGACCGCCAAGCGTCTGTGAACATATATTCATAAGTGAGCGACTGAAGTGCTAAGGCACAGAGACATTACCATGGAGAGGGAAGGAAGCATTCCTAAACAAAAGAGCACCGCAAGTAGATTTAGACTGTACCAAATGGGAGAGCCACAGTGGGGTGGGGGGATTCCTATGAGGGAAAAGGAGAAATGAATAGCGAACCAGAAGATCAAGAAAAGCAATGTAAACACAGGGCAGAAAGCAGGCAACGGAGCGTTTGCTATGAACGTAGCAATGACGCGAGCAGCAGTCCAAACAGCTAGCTGAACAGTTTTCCGGAAGGTGACACAGCTTGAGACCCGTAAGCCTCTAGGAGGACTGAAACACTGCAGCAAGGAATGAGCGCAATCATGGGAGTATCCCTCAAAGTCGAGCCTATCTATTGCCATCTATGCCATAAGGACCAGCAGAATCTGCTCCTCATGACAGCGGATTCTGCGGGCATCCTCAATAGTTGCCCCAAATATCCCCCCTGGTGTCCAGAGAAAGGCCATAGCTTTCGGATCCCGACCCTGGGAGTGATATGAGAGGGAGGATCACATGGGAGGAGGAGACTTGGGGAGTGGGGATGAGGCACCCTTGAGTGAGATACGGTATCCCCATTTCCCTTTCATCAGCAATCAAATGTCCCCCATGCTTTTATGGGGTATTTCCAATCCCTTCCCTATTGTGTTAGAAAACCATCTCCCAATGCACACCACTATTATACTGAGATGAGGAAAAGACCACATAGGAACTTACATTAATCCTTTATTAACTCAGACATACACAAACACCACTCTGGTACTGGGACGAGGAAGAGGGATGCCGAGTACGAAGACCATTGTGAAATCAATGTGAATGGCCTGCACTTGAAGCCAAAGGGGCAGTATAAAGGGCCTGCTCAGGTGAGGCTAATGAGATTGCCTGTGGAATACTTGCAAACGGAGAAGCCAGAGGTGAAGCCAGGGAGAAGTGTGTCCGAAGCGCTGAGAGTGCTGCAGAGTCGCTGCAGAGGAAGCAGTTTGTGGCAGGATTTGTCGGAAGGTTTTGGGTGGCAGGGTCCGGCGGCCGACATCCTTGAGTCAAGAAGACTCCCTCTGCGGTAGCCTGTGGTGTCGGAGACCCAGGAAGAGGGGCTTGCCTAGCCGGGAACAGCAGAGGTGGGGAACAGAGGTGGGGGAAGTGCAGCACTCCGGAGGATGGGACCGGAGAGACAAGACACGCGACGCCAGTGGCGCAGAAGGAGAGGGGGCAGGGACGATGCCCCTCGCAGCAAGACCCCATGCAGCCAACCAAGAGCGGAGAGAACAAGGCAGGGGGAAGCAGCCACCGAGGGATCCCGAGGGACTAACAAGCATTGCAACGAAAAGGTGAGAGGAGCCCCGGCGCCCTGGGCCTCATAGAGCCCAGCAGGTCCGGTGGGTGGAGGCACCTTCACCGCGCTGGGGCCCCTCCCATTGGAACACCACCAAGGGGACAGCACAAACAAGAGAAAGAACCGGGTGGCCCGAAAAACGCCCCCATAGTAAAAAACAGCACCAAGCACCGCTGGCACCATAAAGGGGAAGAATAGAGATCTGGACTTCCCCACCATATAGCCACTAAATAGCGAATATCAGCAGGCGCCCACATCACCCTGCTGTGCAGAATACCCCAGTGCTGCAGCGGAAGAGGGACTTTCCTCCGGTGGGGCACAACGGAAGCAGCAGAGCCCATCCCAAAGGGAAACACCACAGCACATGACCAGCAGGAGAATCAGGGGGTACTCCGGGAGGGGGCAAGCCCCCCATCGGGAGCAGAGAGAGCTAAAGACAAAGCTCACCTGGGGAGCCCAAGCACAGAGATAAAACGCAAGGAGCGAGGGCAGAGAGAAGAGAGGTGAGCAACCTTGGAGGGTTGAGGAACACCACAGCTGTTCAGATCCCCAGCATAGCAGTCAGCAATAAAAGAGGAAGAGTCAGCCCTCCAGGCCGGGCCCACCAATTGTAATAACGGGGACGCCAATGACGGTGAGATAACACACTCACCCCCGGAATAAGCACCACAGAAAAGGAGGACCAAGTAGAAACACCCCCCATGGCGAGTACCAAAGAGAAAATACTAGACCCCCCTCCGTCCGAAGGGCAATAACGACACACATAGAAGCAAGGCCACAAGGGTCAGGTTCTGGCCAGCAGCAAAGTTCAGGGGGTAGAACAAACTAAGCACCAACATAGGCTCACAAGAAGGAGAGAGGTGGCCAACACAAGGCCTCCCCTCAAGAGGACTGGAAATGCTCCAAAAATTCAGAAGGAAAGAGGCCACCAAACGAGGCCCCCCCCAACTCGGTCCTCAAAATGAATGACTTACCTATAAAAGAGGGCATAGCGGGGGTAATGGCGGAAATAAGAGCCCTGCGCACAGACATTCAAACATCCATCACAGAATTGCGAGGAAAGGTGGAGAAAATAGAATGCAAGGTCGAGAACCTTGAGCACAACCAGGTCAATGTCGACCTTGTGGAAATGAAATTGAATGCAAAAATGCTGAGAGAGGAAGAGTTCAACCTAAAACTAGATGACCTGGAGAATAGAGAACGGAGATCGAACATACGAATAATCGGCCTGGAAGCGACAGAGGGAGAGACTCCGGCTCAGGTGGAGAAAAATGTACATGACATTGTGAACCTCCTCTTTCAAACAGTGGAGGGAAGAAAGTGCAGATTGAAAGAGCCTATAGAGGAGGGAGAGTGATCAGCGGTGGCCCACGCTCCATAGTGGTTAAATTCCTGCTATATAAAGAAAAAGTAGAAGTCCTTCTCAGGGCGAAGCAGGCACAAGAAATTAACTATGAGGGATCTAAAGTCAAAATGTACCAGGACCTGTCACGCATCACTCTAGGGTGCAGGAGGGAATGTAGGCTGCTCACCACATGGCTCACGGAGAAAGGAATGTGGTACAGGTGGGGGTACCACTTTGCACTGCTGTTCGAGGTCAAGGGAGAAGAATATAGGGTCACCACACTGGAAGAATCAAAGCAAGTCCTGCAGCACCTAACAGAGAACACAGAAACAAGGGCCTTAACAGGCCCACAGGGGGCCCACTCTCCTAGGACAATGCAAGCAGAAGTATTACCCCAGAGATGCAAAAGAAGTAAAGCGGGAAGGAAGTACATGAAACCGAGTTCTCCGTCGCAACCACCCTGATCCAGAAGGGTGCACCAAGTCAGCCTTACAAAAAGGATTCAGGAGGTAAATTGGAAGGCAAAGGGAAGGAATTAAATATCCCCTGCTAATTGGGAGCTCTTAACATAGTGGCCCTCAGTTCAAAGAGGGCGTCTCAACACAAGGTACCACAGGTTGGGTATATGACCGTCGGTACGTTTCGTTAGTTTTGTTGTTAGTTACTAAGGGGGGGTGGCAGATGGGGTCGAAACTAGGAGAAAGAGAGGGATCGGGGAGATACGGATGGGGAGCCAAAGGACCCAAGGAGCAGGGATTTAAGAGAAGGAAACAAACCCAGGAATGGAAGAGAAATTAATATGTATAAAAGGAAGCAGCCTCCTGAGGGTGGGCTCACTAAGCATCAAGGGAATGATGTCCCCCACCAAAAAGTCACTGGTGGTGCGGGAATTTGAGAGGGCATTGTTTACGCTCTCTTCATTAAAGAGACCAGACTGAAAGAACGGGAGGAGAATCCACTGAGTGGAAATGGAGTGGGTCAAACCTACTGGGCCTCAACCACACAGAAAAAAGGGGGGGTAGGGCTGATATTACACAAGCTGGTCCGGCTGCTGAATACCGGTGTCCATTCATTGATGGAAGGCAGGCTCCTACTGGTCCAGGGAAGCTGGGAGGGAATCTGGGTCACCCTAGCCGGAGTATACACCCCAACTAGGAACAGAGCGCTTTCAATGAAGAGGCCCTCACCCCGATTATGGCAAGAAGTTGAGGGGTAGTCATAATAGGAGGAGACTTTAACGCATGGGCGGACCCACAAATGGATAGACAAATGACGAGAGCCGAGCAAAGGGGGCCACCATCAGGGGCGAGACACATTTTTTAAAAGTCTGGAAGACAGGGGGCTGCTAGACGTCTAGATGACCCAACACCCGGAAAGGAAGGGATGCACATTCCTATCTAGCGTGCATGCAACCTTCACTAGAATTGATTATTTACTAATCAGCAAAGAGCATCAGTCGCAAATAAGGGACAGTGCAATCCGTGCAGTGGGTTGGTCAGACCATGACATGGTCACCCTGAACCTTGAGATGGAGAGCATAGGCAGAGGGGACTCCAAGTGGTGCAGCAATGAGTACCTGTGGTGGGTGAGACAAGCTCTTCGCGAAGGAGCTCACCGCTGCAATAGAAGAATACTTCCAGATCAATGACAACAGGGAAGTAGGCGAGACAACACTCTGGGAGGCAGGTAAAGCCACATGGAGGGAGGCCCTTATAAGGGAAGGAGCCCAGAAGAAATTGGAGCGAAGGCTACAGGAGGAGAAATTGGGCAGACAAATTAAGAAAGTAGAGGACAGGCTACATTCCCAGGGGACCTATCCGGAAGAAGATCTGAGAGCACTAAACAAAAAAGGGCTGGCCTGTATGGGCTGGGAGTAGGGGACACAATACATAATTAAAATTCCTAAAGCAAAAGTTTTATGAAAAGGGAGACAAGGCAGACATGTTGCTGGCCACCAGGTTGAGGGCTCAGAGGCAGAGAGATAGGTGGAACTCATTAGGGAGGAAGAAGGAGACGGGGCCACCTCCCCAAGAGAGATAGCGAACCATTTTGCTAAATATTATGAGGAGCTTTATAAAACTGAAGGCTACGGGGATAAAACTGTAGAGGAGGAGCCAAATGCCTATACTGGAAATCCCACCCCTATTTTGCCTATATGTTGGAAGCTGGAAATTGCGAAATACTCGACGCCAGTAATGCTGCCTATCCCATGAAAAATCCTTGAAACAAGGTATCCATTGAGAAAGCCCTAAATGATATACCCACGGAGAGATGACAGTCTCTTAAAGGTGTTCCCTGAAGAAGTGTGAAGTGATGAATGCAAGAGACTGGTGATGTCACATGAAGCAGAGATGACACACCAAGAAGAGATGCCAAGGAAGAAAGTGTATAAACCTCATAGAATCTGATGACGACGTATAGAATCAAGTAACATTTCATGTGCGGATGAAGATTGCACTTTCGAAGAACACTGAAGAAAATATAAATCGCTTTATAATTGTACAGATGCTGCAACGCAAGTAGACTGAGGTCCTCATTACAAGTATGCCGGTAAAAAATGAAAAATACTGGCATGCCGGTGCTACCATGTCCATGTAGGACTTCTGCCGGAATCAACAGATGATTCCGAGTCAGCAGGAGCGCACATCCCGGCATGCCAGAAACGTGAGCACCAGCATGCCGGTAACATCAAATGGCCCCAAAAATCCCCATACCGGCATCCTCGCTGACGCTGACTCTGTTGCTGACTCTGTTTCCAGCTCTGAACACACTGCTGTTACCGGCACCGTTATTACCGTTACCGGAAATAACGTCATCGCCGGAACAGGAAATGTACCGGTGGCCATTATAAAAACACAATCCATTGCAACACAGGAGTATGAGGCACAATCTGAGCACCTACTGACATGGAAAGACATGGCCACAAGACAACCTGCCGTATGTAGGCGCAAGCCAAGGTTCTGAACTGAACATGCTTGCGGACACGCTTGTTGAGCACTCTGCCGAAGTGTTCTGCACTGACCTACGGCGCCATACACAAACCAAAAAGAAGCCCATCTGGGAGGAGGTTGCCCGGAAGGTGTCGGCGGTGACTGCAAAAAGTGGTGGGGCAAATTACATCTCTGTGTGTGCAACCTCCTTGCTGCACAGCGCGCCCAGGGCATGGCCACAGGAGGGGGACCACCATCCCCAATTAAACTGCAGGCATGGGAGGAAACGCGCAGCAGTATTATGCACATGGAGGCGATAAGGGAGTCAAGAGATGCGAAGGCTGGAGATGTGTCATCCAATGATGCTGGTGAGTCCACATAAGCCCAACATCACATCACATACCTTGCAGCCCCAATGGAAACGGGTAGGCCAATATGTCAAGTATGTTGAACCCGAGGCCAGTATATCCCCGCTGGCATTCCACCCCCCGCAACCTTGTTGCAGACATGCACATTGTACTTGCCTGCAACCCCCACCCATACACCACTCACACATCACACAGCTCCCCTGTACTGCCCCCACAAGTTGCATCTGACACACACATCCCCCTGACAATGCACAACTGCTGTTACTGCTGTGCTACCACATCCCTAAAGTCACGTCAGTGTCACATATCCCCACCACCAGCAGATGACAAGATGCACACATCAATGATACATGTGGCACACTTGTCCCACCCACCATGTCCCATCCCGCAAAATCACCATCAATGCAGCAACTGCCATAGGCAGCAGTTACATGTGAAACACATCAGTTTCACAATCAGACACAACATTTCACACAGCTTGTATGGCACGCCCATAACACCCAAACTGGGAAACACCAGTACCCCAGGCAACAGACACTGCTCACACCATGTCCATCCACCACACATGCAGCCACACTGCATCCCCGACACATGCATGTGTGCACCATGCCATGCCCTCCACCATGTCCATAACAATGCAGATACATTGGAAAGTACTAGCATTGATGTCTGTCTGATGGATCCACATCCATCACTGATGCCCTGCCTTACTGTCCCACACAGACACATCATCTGGAAATGACGGCAAACAGCCAAATACGTCCAGGGCCTCCAGGGCACGGCCTGCAGAACACCACCAGGAACACTGCACGCAAGCTGGGCAGAGCCACAGAGGGAGTGTACCATCTGGCACGGCGTGTGAGGGAGGGTAATGGATCCATTTCATCCCTGGTGGAGTCGATTGCTGTGTCGGTTCAGGCAATTGCCCAACAACGGCACATAACCAGGCCACTGGGACCATCCTCCAGTCCGACACCCACAAGTTCCCGGCAAAGCAGCCCTTTGCATAGATCGCATGGCTCACTTGCCCTGCTGAGGGGCACACCACTCTGAAAAAAAGGGTGCATAAATAGGACAAGGATTTGGTGTGTGTGGGGAGGGACAGTTGGGGAGGGTGTGTGGGGATAGTTGGGAGGCTGTTTAGGGAGGGATAGTTGGGGAAGGGGTGTGGGGATAGTTGGGGAGGCGCTGTGGGACGGGATAGTTGGGTAGGGATTGTGGGGAGGGGTTGTGGGGATTGTGTGATGGGATCGTAGTGGTAGGTAAGGACAATCACAATTGTACATAGCTAATCGTGTCACAATAGACCTGGTGTTGCAAAAAAATAACCTGACTGGACATTGCTCTTTCAGTGTGAGTGCATTTATTCATGTACAGTGTCCAGTGCCCAGTGTGATCCATGTCCAGTGCCCAGTGTAATCCATGTCCAGTACCCAATGTGCTTGATGTCCAGTGTCGTGTCTGTTATAGTAGTGGTGAATTAGTTCTCGCCGTGTGGCACGTCCATGATTGCCATCGTGGCGCAGTGCATTATCCTCCTCATCTTTTTCATGTGCCCCAAGGGAACTTAGTCAGGATGCATGTGGGGTGTGTGTTGTGCAGTTGGTTTCACATGGACCATTCAAAGGCAACTTGGCCTCTGAGAAATTCCGTACAACTGACACCAATGGAAATGTATGTAAATGTCATTAATGTGTTACAAATGAAAGTGGACTGTCCCTGTACAATGCTACTTTTGATATTTACATGATTAGCATTTGTGATTTAGTGTTAGTAATTGTATGCAGTCTATTTACAATCCTGCATGCAAACATCCTTCTATATAGTAACACATATAACAAGAACACTTATCGATTGATTATGTGTGTGAGGGGTAAAGGGTTAAATAATAGCAATAAGGGTGGGGGAGTGTATTTAGGGATGATAAAAATGCTGAATTGAGTGAGGCCGCCAGCTTTGTATCATGTATTAGTGGTAGTCAACAAATATCTCATTTTGGGAGATCTGGTCTAAATGTATTCAATTTAAAGATGTCCCTTAAGGGGACATGATAATGGTACTAACAGGCAGTGTACCTGTGAAATGTGTGTGCAGTCACAACATTATTTCAGTGCGGCAGCTACTGAAATCTCTGGCTGAGCATCATGACTTGTGTGTTTCCTTGACTGTGTTTTTGCTTGTCATTTACTGTCATTATGGTGTGGTGCATTCTGGTACATGTGGTTTTTGTTTTTCTGCTGGCCAAGATAGATGTAATTATGTATGTAGTTATGTATTGCATGCATGGAGACATGGCTGTCAAGGCCTTGCACTTTGGCATGCTACCTCTGTGTTGCTCCTTCACTTACACCTACACACTTGCAAATGTCATGTACTCACAATGCTGTGTATGGTCATGTCCCGTTCTATGTGTGAGGTTTGTTAATGTGCAGATTGTGGGTAATAGGGGTCCTTGGTCTTATACCTCATCTACCTGTGCCTTTTTATGGCCTATCCAGCCTCTGTGCACTTCCACAGAGGTTTGGTAAAGGTTACAGGATATTGCAGTAGGAGTAATGATGGATTAATGCACGCAGTGTGCACATCCACTGGTTATGAACTCATGCTGGGCCATATTGTAGTTAGACTCACCCAGCAGCCAGGTTGCCTATGCCGATTACTGGCCCCCACCCCCCAATTCAACAGTCCACATGGCCTTGTAGTTCGACTCACCCAGCAGCCAAGTTGGCTATGCTGATTACTGCCCACCTCCAATTCAATAGTCCACATGGCCTTGTAGTTCGACTCACCTAGCAGCCAGGTTGGCTATGCTGATTACTGCCCCCCCCAATTCAACAGTCTGCATGGCCTTGTAGTTAGACTCAAGCAGCAGCCAGGTACGATGTCCAGCATCTCGTGCTATGTAGCGGGGCAGCGTGGAGTTGCGCAGCACCATGGAGTCATGTGTAGAGCCTGGGAATCTTGCTGCACATTGGGGATTTGCTGGTCCATGATGGCCATCCTTCTCCTCATGCGCCACCGTTGCGTCATCCGCCTCACTGATTCTTCAATCAGTAGCTCTTCAGGCATGTCCTCCAGCTCCAGTGCTGCTAGTGCTAGTGGTAGCATTGTGGTTTTGGAAGGGGTGTTGGGTGTGGGAGTGGTCCTTTTGTGCTGTTGCACAGCCACCTATGCTCATTTTGTGCACCTGTGACATGTTTCTACAGACCAGAATCCACTTAATTCCTGGTCTGCAATGCCATTTCTTCCGACATCATTTTCACGTTATTACCGGCATGTCCATGCCGGTGGTTGCATGTCCCTACACCTCTGAATGTAACCTTACTTACGCCATGCCGGTATCACTGACACGGCTGCTGCATGTCTCCGTAAATACCAGCAATGGAGTTGCCAAGCGCAGTGAGTCCCTGGCGATGCCGGTTTTACCAGCATCGCAACTCGGATTACACTGGTCCAGAAAAGGGTGCTGGTACAGATATACCGGCAACACTATTTCCAGACCGGCATACTTGTAATGAGGCCCTAAGTAACCATGAAGGCTGGCTATATGTAGTGAATAGACTGCAGGCGGTGCTGCCAATATATATATATATATCGTGAAGACATGAAGGAAAGGAAAACCGCACTCCAAGCATGAGGTCAGCAGGTCCCAATAAAAAAATGACAAACTCGAATCTAATATGCAGAACGAGTATAATTCATGATAAAAGAAGTATTAGGCAAAAAAACACACAGCAAAACAAACCAGGACGCCAGGGCAGTGTCCTGAACGATGCGTTTTGCGCTCCTCCGAGCACTTGATCACGTTAGGGAGACGTGAACACGATCACAATACATATTGCAAGTTAGTCCTTTTCCCATGTTGCCTTATTCCACATACTGACAACTTTGTCACAAAACCATGGCGGCCATATTGGAATGTAGCAGAGCCCTGCATTGGCCATTACCAAACAGATTTAAAAGAACCAGAATAATGCAGAATATAATGAAATGCATCACGAAACATGCAGGATAATCATGCTAATAAAATAAAAGGGACGCATAATGAGAAAAATGTCAACAGATCTCGCTAATAGAGAAAAGCACACCAATCCACAACCGTAGCATAAAGTCAAGTGCATTCCTATGTCAACATATGAACAAGGTACATGAAGATGCAGCAAATAGCTGAAAGATAAAGTGCAAGTGCATATCTAGCTAAGCATGGCAACATGATATGAATATTCAATGGGGAAAACCGCAAGGATGGAATAATACTGTCTAATATGGAATCTCAAATGACAGTTGTAGAGAGTCAATATATGCAACCCTTAAAATAAAAAACATGTTTCAAGCAAAAACCATAAGGTGCAAATCGCAGAACTCAGTAAAAACATCAGCCCAGGGCTACAGTATAAAGTGCATTACTAACGTAAACATATGAGCAAGGTTTAAAATGCATTTCTTATGTAAACATATGAGCGAGGTACATGAAGATGCAGAAAATGGCTAAAAGATAAAGTGCAAGTGCATATCTGGCTCAACATGGCAACATATAAGGACAGAGTAATGCTGCCAAATGTGGAAACTCATTTGACCAATTAACCAATTGTAGAGGGTCACGTAGGAAAGAGCCATATAGTTTGAGAGCCAATGAAATGTTGTGCATTTGATGACAATGAAGATGACTTGCACTCTGGGTTGGCATAGTTGACTACCTGACTATAGAGACCCAATAATAATCCTATTTCCCATAGAAAGTGTACATAGATGTTCCCCGTAGACCATCCACAATCCCAGATAGGTTTTCTTAGTTTTCTACATAGTATGACGTCAATGATGACAAGTTTTTGCTATAAACGTGTATTTTTTCATGCACAGCGCTGAGAGATATGCTGTGAGTAGTCCTTTGATGTCTGTTGTACTCCCTGTTTTAGACAATTGCTAATAAAACATCTATGTTTTGCCAACTTCCTGAGTCTGTCTTATTATTAGTGTAAGAGTATATTCTGCATTCCATTCCATCCAATAAAGCGTTACCCCACTTAAAGGCCCTACAGGTTCACATGGTAGCAGAGATAGGATGGTTTAAAAGACCCATCGACTCGCACATTTCCAGTATTTCGGACGATCGGACACCGTCCGCCATCTAGACGGAAGATTGCGAGGTTTCATGTGGAGAACGACCGATATAGAATACTTGCAAGAAAATTGATATAGGTGGGACGGGTCCCTCTTTGACGAAATCCCTCCTAGTTTCCCCAGACACTGAGTGGACGGAAGGCGACAGTGGCCGATTGGAGGTGGGGAGACGATACCGAAGGCCTTAAGCTGAAGAGCGAAGTGTGAGTAGACTAAGGGGACTGGCAAAGTAAGGGGATGGGATTGTGGTAATGTAGAAAAGTAACAGGGGGTTGTTTAAAGTATAATGAAGAGCGTTTAAGAGCCTGGTTTCCTACCTCAAGGCAGGTCTAGAAGGAGAAATTTCAAACCCCAATGGAGGTACAAATAGGCAGCACATAAACAGGTTTAGTATAGGGAATGACAAACACTCCAAACAGAGTATTTTTAGGGGATAGGTCAAAAGGAGTACCATGGTATATATGTGAAAAGTCGACTAGTCTGTCTGTGTGTTGTGTATTTTGTAAATGAAAAAAGGTGTCGAAGAGCACCAAGAATAAGCTGTGTAAAGTTGAAATAGAGATAAAAAGTTATTGCTTATTTTAGATCTTTGTGGGCGCCGACCGAAAAGTAGGTTGAGATAATTGAGAAATAGAGGCTTTGAGCGGCGAGTGTTGGAGTATGCTCATATTTGTTGTTTTTCTGAAATGTATCTGTGTAAACGACGGTAGGTATTGACAGTCAATTGAGACTTGTCACAATGGGAGATATTACTCCACTGATGCACCTGTGCAAAACACTGCCAAAACACATGCCTAAGCTCAAACAGTATAGTGCAGAATGGGTAAAGGGCACAGCAGATAAAATGTTCATGCCATAGCAACAAGGGGAATCGCTGGAAAAGAGGTTAGCAATTTTAGAGCTCTAGAAAATGTACCAGGAGGAGCGGGAGGACCCGCCGCCTTAGGAGTGAATGCTTACTCAGGGTAAGAAGGAAGGTGTTGAGCCTTCTGCTCCCCTTACCTCACCTGAAGTAAACGGCAATAGTTTAGAAGACATAGGATTGTATCCATTGAAGGAACTAAAAGTGGCGACAGGGTATAGTAATCCGATATATGAACCGCCTGCTTATAGCAGTGACAGAGGTGATCTTTAAGATCTTACAAAACAAAGAGTAGGGAAAGATCGAATGTAACCACAGACATAAAACGAGAGATTAAGAGATGGAAAGGAAAAAGGATAAAGCTGATGAGGTAACACTTGTACAGAACGAATGGATGGTTGGACAAATATTGCTCAAACTTGATGGGAAAAGTATTGAGGAAGTCAGGCAAAGGGAAGATCAAGATGAACAGGATAAAAAAAAGCAGGGAACAAGAAAAGAGACTGAGAGAGGATGAAAATAAGAGAAAGACAAGTCAAAGGCGAGAACAGATGCATCAGGAAGAACAGCAAATGAAAGAAGAAAGGGTGGAGGAGCAAAGGACATATGACAACAGACAGAGAGCAATCGAACAATGAGAAAGGAAGTAAGGGAGAGAGAAGAGGAGGAAGTGCAGAAATTAGGGGATAAAAGGATGCAAAGACAAAGGGAAGAAGAAGAGCGTAGAGCAAATGAAAGAAGGGAAGAGAAAAAACAAGAAGAGGAAAGAGTTAGCTTCTAAGCGAGAAAGCAAAGAGAGTTGGACGAAGAAATGGAGCGGAAAAGAAGACATAGGGAGAGCGATATTAATCGCATTCAGAAAGAGTTGATGGAACCAAATCCAGTGATAGCATGGGTCAATATAGAAGAGCTCCTCCCGATTCAGGGAGCAAGGTCAGGCCTGTCTAGGGTAGCCCTAGAAAATAATTTTGACATAGGGAGCATTGGAAATAGGATCGATAAAGTCTATCAAGACTTGAGAGAAGGTAGCAAATCGGGAAGCCGAGGGAAGGGAGACCAGTTCCTGTTCTTCCAATCACGAAGCGAAGGAAAAGACCTGTTTAGTCTAGAACATAGAGCCTTGTCCTTTGACAGGCTGACTTTAGATAAGGGTGAAGGGGATGAGAGCCATACTAGCTGGGTGCTAGATATGTCAGACAAAGAGAGAGAAACCTTCCATGGGGAAGAGGGAGGAGGTGCATGCGGCCCTGAGGGATGTCTGCAAACAGACAAGGAAGTGAGATGGTCTAATCTAGAGTAGCCTAAAGATAGGACACCAGATCCCATAGCGTATCCAGAGCATCCTAAAGGACGATCACATAGTGAGAAGGGAGAGTCACCACCATATGTGAGTAGGCTGAGGTCATTTCCAGGTAGAAGGCGATCAGGAACCATTGTCCTCACTATGGATAGGCAGACAATGGAAGCCGATTGTGGATTTGGGTTCATGCAGTTTCCTTTTATTGGAGAAAGGAGGGGCCAGACCACAGTATATTCCATGGTCACAAATGGATAAGGATAATTTAGGTGTAAACTTCCCAGTTTAGCGCCAGGTGCGGGGAAATGGATCTATGAGCTAGAAAAAAATGACTCGGGGAAATACTTTAGCAATAGGGGACATTAAGGGTCTCCTAGCAGCCATTCTTGGGGAAAGGGCTGATGACATTTTGACGAGAGCAGGTTATTCAATTGTCACGGCACAAAACACAACGTTTGATGGAGCGCCATTTAACAATTGTAGAGCAGATGTCTGGAGAGCACTTAGGGTGCAGTATCCTGACACATCAGATATGGGTGCAATTAAGGCACATAAAATGAAAGATGACAAAGATCTGCTTGCTTGCATTCAAAGTATTCAGGGACGGTGGACTCTTGAAATGCCGGAACCATGGGGAAAACAGTGGCAGTATTGTATCACATTTTATGTCAGGGATTGCCAGTACAGAGACAGCTGTCATGCCTCGGCGACGGTGGCGGATTTGGAACCGCCATAGTCAGTTCCGTCACGTTTGTTCTTTGAGTTGTATTACTGGTCTAGTTGTTGCGCGCGTACGTGGCCGCAGGTATTTCTACAACCACTTCCGGTTTGCGGACGCGTTGCAACGCTTCCTGGTTGCCCACCTGTTTGTTGCCTAACGCTTCTCCTCCATTCCTTCACCGTTGTTTGCGGACCGTGTCCGTTCCTTCCTCCTCCCTCCAGCTACTCTTGCTCTCCTGTTTATTTACTCCTGCTCCCTTTCCCACCCTCTTTCTTTTATTCTACTGTTTCCTGTGTTTTCCCACCCTCCTCATCTGTACTCACTTCCTTTGTACTCCTCTGTACTCATCTGTACTCTCCTGTCCGCCTGTGTACCAGACCTCAGCGTGCCTTTGGATTGCCTCTGCCTCACATTGTGTACTCTCCAGCTCGCCAGTGTACCAGACCTCAGCCCGCCTTTGGATTGCCTCTGTCTCACGTTGTGCACTCTCCAGCCCGTCTGTGTACCAGACCTCAGCTCTCCTTTTGGATTGCCTCGCAGCCTGGACTCTGCAATCGGCTTCGTATACCATTGCATCTACTGGCCTACTCCAATCAACTAAAGAGATCTCTCAGGGGTTTTTCGTGCCGTTGGCTTTTTCCCCTTCTCGACGTTCCCAGAGGACTGCCCTTTGTCACCCTTGTAGGTGGCACGGTGGCATCCTTCCGTCAACGTCCCTATCGCCACAAAAAAAGGAAAGACCCAGAAGAAAAGTTAAGAGGGGTACCAAGAAGAAGGACGAAGGTGAGCAGCGTGGGGAGGGTGGTGAATCGGACTCTTCTTTTGAAAACGAGGATATTACTGACCCCAGTGACAACAGCTCTAGAAATGAGTGGGAATGGAAGCGAAGCCATGGGAAGAAATAAAGTTGACCATAGTGCATCACTGTCAGCTATTACAGGAGAAAAATAGGAAGAGGGAAGCTGCTAGAAGAAGACTTGAACAAAATCTTGGAAGAAGTTAACGAGTTACTAGAAAACTATAAGAAGGAAATAGACAACGCAAAGTACAAAAATTCAGGCAAGACACCCCAGACTATCTACCGGACATAGTATATACTTGACAGGAACACTACACACAGAGAAGACCACCACCAAACAAAAAACAACCAGAAAATCCGACAAAACGTTAGGAAGATGTTAGTGACCCAAGTAGCGAAGCACCAAATAGTGGAGAGGACAACATCAAAACAGAGAATATTCGGACACTGGTCCCAAATTTACAGACATCACAACAGGCAACAACTTAAAATGCTCAACTGACTTCTTTTTTAGAAAAATGACAACAAGACCAGACAACAAGAAACCTCAGGTCGAAAAACAAACCGAACAACTAGTAGTGAACATCTCGAGTAAACCATTATCCAAAGAACAACTGGACACACTGAACTTAGGACTGTCATTCATACCGACCCAAAATTTGAACTTATTAGAAGAAAAAGTGAACCTACATAGATTAACAAGGAAGATGCGACTCAAAGTATTTTTTGACACACAATCACAAGTAGGTGAGCAACCGGAAGAACATGAATATTTGGAAATAAAACCAAAGAGTCATTTTGACCCACAAGTAAATAACATTGGCATAAGAATGTTCCAATAACAAATGCAGATAGATCTAAGCGGAGTGAATTTCACAAAAATAAAACACTATAATATCAGAAGACACCAAAGTCAGTTGATCAAAGAACTAGCAGAAGACCAGAGTTTAATCTTGAAACCAGCAGATAAAGGAGGAGCATTCGTCACAATGGACTCCACATACTATGACACCAACATTAAAGAACTACTAGAAGATGAGGGTATTTATGTTAAAATTGGACAAGATCCAACTTTACAGATCGAAAAAATCATCCAAACAATGTTGGATAAAGCATGTGAAGCAGGATGGATCTCTGAAAAAACAAGAAGATATATGACTAAAGAATTTCCAATTCCACCAGTATTTTATGGACTACCAAAAATACATAAAAATGTACAAATGACACCACTAAGACCAATTGTCGCTGGGACAGACAGCATCTTTAACCCACTTGCAATTTAAGTTGATAAAGCTCTACAACCATTGGTACAAGCCACCACAATTTACCTGAAAGATACAACAGATTTTTTTAAATAATTTGACCAATTTACCACAAATCAAGGAGGAGGACATTTTGGTGCCATTTGACGTTCAAAGCCTTTATACGTCTATACCCCATCAGGATGGACTAGAAGCACTGGAATGGACACTTATGAACACTGATAACTGTAAAGCAAAAAAAGTTCTTATATTGGAGTTAAGTAAAATTATTCCAGTTAATAATTACTTCAGATACGGAAACCAATTCTATTTCCAACCTGAAGGAACCTCCATGGGTTCATCCATGGCTCTGGCATACGCCAATCTATTTATGTACTATTTGGAAATGACACAGATATTACTTAAACCAAGATGGAAAGCACACCTGATCATATGGAAGAGATTTATATACAACGTCTTTGTAATCTGGTGAGGAACAAGGACAGATGTGGACGAATTTTTGGAATACCTAAATTCAATACATGAAAGAATAAAATTTACCATGGAAGTTGGCACACCAAAACTACATTTCCTAGATGTGGAACTGGAGATTGGGCCAGAGGGTATAATAACAAACATATACCACTGATGTCAATAACTCTCTACACTACTTAAGTCATCACCTGGAAAATCTATGAAACAATTTACCGTACAGTCAATTCTTACGTTTAAAGTGGATCATATCATCGCCATCAACACTAGAAGAGGCAAATCTGATGATATCAGAGAAATAAAGAAGGAGAGGTTACCCGACAAACATCATTGAATTAGCCAGAGAGAAGACAGAAAGATTAACAAGAGATGAATTACGAACTCCCAAAGATACGCCAGAGGGTTCACCTTTCATTTTACGCCCTATGATACTCAGTACAAAGCCACCACATCTCAAGGATGATCAAGAAACACTGGAGGATAATTGGAATGCACCCTCAATTGAAAAAATTGTTTCCTAAACTCCTGATTATAGCATACAAGAGTGGCCGCAACTTCAACGATGAATTAGTCAAAGCGGAGAGACCCCCAAAAGAAAAACAAACAACATTAAGGACAAAAAATCAGGCACATTTGCATGCCACAACTGTGGTCACTGTAACAAAATAATGAAAGGTCCACACGCAAGACATCCATATAATGGAACCAAAATCATAATAAGAGATTACGCCACATGCGATACAAAATCTGTCACATATGGTTTAAGTTGCCGTGTGGCATTTTTTACATGGGACAGACAAACAGAAAAGTAAAAGAAAGATTGCATGACCGTAAAAGTAACATCAGGAAAAAGACTACCAGATCACTGGTGGCAAGACACTTTGATGAAAAGAAACACAACATATCACAATTTAAAGTAATAGTCCTTGAAGTAGTCAAAAGAGCACCAACGGGTGTAAATCACACTCAAAGGCCAAAACATAGAGAAATGTACTGAGTAGAGAAATTGAGTAGCTTGTCCCCGAGGGGCATGAACGAAGACTACAACTTGGGAGTTTTTTTGTAAAATTGTTAAAATGGAAAGAATGAAGCGCTCAGCTATGTGTAATGGACATCAGTAGGATGAATGCAATACACTACTCCTGTTGACCATCTACGGTCCCATAGAACTCTAGAATGTGAGCATATTCTTCATCTCACAATTGCTCATACATGAGACATGCAATTACCAAACACAGAGGGTGATTGAGAGAGATTGTATATCCTCTACAATAGATCGTTCTAGGAGAGGATTACTTTACTCCCCCCATATAGGGAAATAAGGGTTCCAAGTTATCCACTAGTCTTTTCTAAAGGTTATTTCAATAGGAAGTTCTTCAAAAGGAGAAAATACCTTTTGGCAACTTGAAATACTTTGTCATAAGTGCTTTGCACTTTATTGTAATGATGAATCATGAACTCCCTTTTATTTTTATTTAAATTTTTATTTTGAACCTTTACATAAAAATTGGTTAATTTCATCTTTTATCAAGTCACCACAAGTTATGAACAGAGTACAGATCATCATCAACTTAAACAATGAGGCACTAATACGCCACGGTTTTAAGTTATCCACAATCTTTTTCAAAAGGTTTTTCAAAATGTGTCCCCTATAACATAATTTGTCAATACTTTAAGGCACAGGTGCACATCATACGGCCCGCAGGCCAAGTGCGGCCCGGCATGTTATTTTTTGCGGTCCGCAGCAATTAAGGACTTTTGTAATGGAGAGCAGCCCGCAATTAGCAACGGCCGCCCTCCATTAGGAAAGTCCTTGTTTGACTTTCCTTTCCCATTTAAACTCAGCAGGGCTGTCAGAATGCAGGTTCTTCTCCCTGGAGTGAGGTGTTCAAGTTGGCTAGATTGCCCAGGGCAGTTGGCTGCTGCCTCTTGTAAAGGAGGGGGAAGAGCCATAAACATGTAAATACTCAATAAAGTAGTTTGGGGCGCCCATATGCGCCTGGGGTGATGGCTGCTTTCCTGCCTATAAAGCGCTTTGAGAGTCAAAGTCACATCCCTGTGTGTGCCGAGAAAGACGCATGCAGAATGGGCTTTCATGCAGCGCCTGCTATGGTGTCTACATGTGGTGTGCACATCACTTGGCCTCAAGTATACATAGCTAACAGCGGGACGGCTCCGGTAATTAATAAATATTCCTCTGCAATAGACATACCCCCAGCTCTGGTGTATTCCACACGATCCACGTACACACCTAAAAGCATTGTGCTTTCATTTAAAAAGAAATGCAAATATATACAACTGGGATCTACACGAAAGCGGACAGCTAGCATTATCCACGCATGTTTTCTGCAAAACAGACAAACCTGCTGAACAATAGTGAATGGCATCGACAGTGGATATATGTACAAAAAGTAAACAATGTCAGAGGTCGAAGTGGACAGGAACGGTGATCCCAAACTTTTTATTTTTAAGTTTCACTGTTCCTATACTTTTATTTTAAAAGAAAACCTTGGTTTAGTTTTAAAATAAAACTATAGGAAGAAGTTAAAGCTTGCACTTCAGTGCACTGCACATTCCCATAAATAGCAGGTGTGTTTGGTTGGGGGTTTGGATTGTGTGTGGAAGGGGGCGCAGGGAATGGGTTTGTGCGGTGCAGACCATCAGGGAACATAGTTCCACTACTTCTTTTCATACACTTAGACCACTGAACAATGTAGGATGCACAGTGCAGAGATATTATGATGCCAATGCCATTTAGCCGACTCCCAAAGGAACAGCCATCTCTGCTTTTCTGATCTGCGTCCTTGAATTGTTTTTGCCCTAATCCCCTCACCTCTCTTGTGTGTGCACAAATGGAAGAGTTCACGATTCGCATCACCTGTTTTATAGCAGAGCCCTCATAATCCACACTTATGTGAGTTGAGGGCTGCCACCATGGCATTCAAAGCATCCTCCTCAGTAAGAACACTAGCTACCAAAGGCATGGGGATGATGTTTGTTGTGGGGGTGAGGAGACATGGGGATGGTGTTTTGTTTGTGGGTGCATAGTATTTGCTTGAGTGGTGGGTGTCTTGGGGCATAGTGTTTGGTGAGGGGTGGGTGTTGTGGGGCATAGTGTTTGGTTGGGGGTGGGTGTCGTGGGGCATAGTGTTTGGTGAGGGGTGGGTGTCGTGGGCATAGTGTTTGGTTGCGGGTGGGTGTCGTGGGGCATAGTGTTTGGTGAGGGGTGGGTGTCTTGGGGCATAGTGTTAGCTTGAGGGGTGGGTTTGCTTGAGGGGTGGGTGTCTTGGGGCATAGTGTTTGCTTGAGGGGTGGGTGTCTTGGGGCATAGTGTTTGCTTGAGGGGTGGGTGTCTTGGGCATAGTGTTTGCTTGAGGGGTGGGTGTCTTGGGGCATAGTGTTAGCTCGAGGGGTGGGTTTGCTTGAGGGGTGGGTGTCTTGGGGCATAGTGTTTACTTGAGGAGTGGGTGTCTTGGGGCATAGTGTTTGCTTGAGGGGTGGGTGCCTTGGGGCATAGTGTTTGCTTGAGGGGTGGGTGCCTTGGGGCATAGTGTTTGCTTGAGGGGTGGGTGCCTTGGGGCATAGTGTTTGGTTGAGGGGTGGGTGTCTTGGGGCATAGTGTTTGCTTGAGGGGTGGGTGTCTTGGGGCAAAGGGTTTGCTTGAGGGGTGGGTGTCTTGGGGCATAGTGTTTGCTTGAGGGGTGGGTGCCTTGGGGCATAGTGTTTGGTTGAGGGGTGGGTGTCTTGGGGCATAGTGTTTGCTTGAGGGGTGGGTGTCTTGGAGCATAGGGTTTGGTTGAGGGGTGGGAGCCATGGGGCATACTGTTTGGTTGAGAAGTGGGGGCTATGGGGCATAGTGTTGCACTCCAAGAGTGAACCCAAAAATAAAGCTAAAACAGGCACAGCTAGGAGATGTACATCCTTTGCTTTTTGTGGAAACATGACTCAACGAAGGCCATACCCCTCTTGGGAAATCCAAACAGCAAAGTATAGCAGTCCAAAATAATGGAATGTCCAATCAAGTGTCAATAAAATATATATCATTTAATTAAACAGACGATATGCAATAACTAAATAGAAATAAAATAACAATGGAAAATGTGTAGTACAAAATATAAGTTTGAAATACAAATAAAAATCATTACACCTCAAAAACATTATTTTTGCATGTGTTTTAATAAGAATTGGGGGTTGAAAAAGCCTCCTGCGACACCACACCCCACCGTGCCTACCGCCCCACCCACATTTACTTTTCGGCCCACTATAGACATCATGTAAGGTACTTTCGGCCCTCTGTCAAAATCAGTTGTGCACCCCTGCTTTAAGGCATCATTGCGAATGCACGTGATGTCCTCACGCACCTGCGTCACTATGACGATGCCTATAAACAAAAGGCAGCCATTTTGCAGCTCTTTTGCGCCGTGATTTGCAAAACAGGAAGAATAGCGGTAGGATACATGCCTGCAGTGGGCTGGGACATTATATCATTTAAGTCCCCCAGGCACAATGCAAACCCTGGGTATGACAGATAGGGGGGAGCAACTGTTGGTATACAGCAGTCACTGAGAGTACTGCCCTTTTTCAGACCCACATGATAAGGATACCTTATATTGGTGACAAGATCTAAGGATTATACCACCCACCAGGGGAACCATCTGATGATTATTATCTGGTAAGAAACCACTTTCCAATTTGAATATCATTTGAAATGCCTTAAAGGTAATCCATAGAAGATACACCCACTTATACAACTATATATATCCTTATAGGTGATGAGGGAGGAAACTGAGAAAGGAATAAGGCCAAAAGATGATTTTTTTAACTCTGATTTTCGAACTTCTAAGACTGACACCACCATGAAAGTCTAAAACATCAAAGTGCCACATAAGGGGTTACCGAATAGAAAGAGATAACGCGGAATTACCACAGTCGAGTGGATGAGAACACTAAACAGTTAAATTTGGCATACTAAGCGAGCACTCTTGTGACTTTTAACACCCTGTAGTCGAGGTCCAAGCAACCCCTGACCGGCCCATAGAGTCAGGGCTTGTCCACGAGTACTTTAAGACAAGATAGCTGCACCATGAGGTGGAAGGGGTGCAGGATTCTTTACTCCAACACCAATCAAAAGGACCACTCAATGGTTCAGCAGGGAGACAGTGAAGTTCATCAAGTTTTATTTGAAGCCAAGCTAAGGCTGATACAGAGCACAAAACATCATTGTGGTCAAGTACACGAACTCCACCATCCCCAAGCTCAAAACAGAGCTCCCTCTTATAGCTCGTCCGAGGGAGAATCCAGCCCCCACTCACCCTACACAAGTCTAGGCAAACTCATTGTTAAGCATTCGCACACCGGGCAATTATTTTTTTATTTATCTAAACCTTCACAAATGAAATACATTCTGGCACACATTCTTGCTTTCTCTCGGTTGATGCAGCTGGACCCTTTAGATAAGTTTCCAGACACGGCCCAATTAAATGTCTGGGTTTTAGCACATTTGTCTAATTGCTGACAGTACGGCATCCTTGAATGTTTCAACTTTAGAATTACCTGATTCTACACATTCTACCGCATTGCTTCGTTTCACTGATTTTAGCCACATTGTCAGTTACAGGCATTTCAGTAAAAGACATTTGTAGGAGTTCTTTTCTGTCTGTGTACAGAAAACCTTATTATCCATTCTGTGCCTTGCCACCTTACCACATCATGATAAAGACATTTTCGACCTTATAACCATCATCCTTTAGACTAGTAGTATAGACTAACATTATGAATACCATTTTCACATAATTATAACACCAAATTAGTCCATACAAATTTCTCTGCTTTGTTTTAAGTGGGGGGGGCTGCCCCCACTGCATTCAGTTGTTGATTCCATATCTTTATCTCAGCTCCTCCAGTACAACCCTCATTGGGTTATTAATAATGGAACTGTGGAGAGTAGTAGAGTAGTATTTTACTCTTTTATGTTTTTGATTTTTACAGGAAATATTTTTAGCTCGCCAGAAGAGGTCAAAATAGGAAGGAACACAGGTAATTATGAGATGGAGAAATATGACAGACAAAATTACTTATGTAATGTAAATTAAAGACAAGAGTGATGATACTCTGATTACTTATTTACTATAGATAGGACACCTGAACCTAAGGAACAGAATAGACTACTCCTGAGGAAGGGAAAATCATCCCGAAATGCGTAGAGACACAAATATAATATTGGATATTCAATAAGAAACTACTCTGTTATGAATTATTTGTCTATTCAATTGTGTAATATTGAGAAAAAATACAGAAGTTGATGTTTAACATGAAATATATAATTGTTGATTGAGAAGGTACACTTGAGTACAATTTCTATTTACTAAACATTGGTTTATAAAACACAATAAATGTGCGATTTACATTATTTTCTTTGAGATATGAATTGAACTTATGAAACATATAACATTTGATTGTCTTTACAATTACTGTTGGGTGCGCAGGGGAAGGGAGGGATCCACAAGGTTGTGGACATCTGTTGTGTTATAGAAAACCTGAGGAAGCCAAGTTAGTTCAGAAGGAATTGTCAAAATATGCCATATAAGGGGCGTTATTGACAAGTGAAGAAGGATTGGGAATTCAGCAGCAGTGGGTGTTATCTATATCGAATATTTCAGATAAGCATTGTACAAATTACCAAAAAAAAACACATGAGGCTGACAATAGATTTGCACTAACCTGGATTCCATGCAAGCTTTAGTGTTTAAGAGTATCCGCTGAGTCTCTCTACTCCCACCGACCCAGTGTACAGGGCAGTTGGCGTAGAGAATCCCGGGAAACCCTCAGGGGGAAGAAAACCCGGGATGTCTTAGCTGAGGATGGTTCTGGTACTCCCGTGTTGGTAGGAAGGTTTCACTGGAATGTAGTCCTATGCTGACTGTCCTCGATCTATGTCACAGGTATGTTGTTTAACACTGTACATCATCACGGCCATTTGGATGAATGCATGGTAGAAATGGTAGCTGTGGAGGGCTGGAAGATGGAAAGAATCAATATTTAAACCAAAGTCTTTCTTACCGATGGATCAACGTCCTCGATAACCTCGAGAGCATCTATTCACGCGGAAGGATACTTTTATAGCCTTATGCAGAAATGCCAGGTAAATACCTGGATAACGCAATTTGGATGTTCTCTGGTTTCTGATCGATACCGGGTGAAGAAGTTTGTTCTAGAGATAGAATTTCAAGAAAGTTAGTGTAGAATAGTCTTATGTTAGTGTTGGTTGCTATGGACACCGAAACAGCGCCTACCCCGGAGGACAAGAAGAATCATTAAGATAAGCGGTCCTGGATGAGTTTCCGGGGACTTTTGGGAACTCGCGTGAGCACTAATGAATGGAGAGAAGGGTTTGAGAGATGTATTATTTTAGTTCCTAAAAGATGATCGAAAGAGGAAAAAACACTGCCGCTCACCTCGGCGCACAGAGACAAAAAGTCTTGTCTAAGCGGAACTAGGCTAGCGTGAGATGTAAGGACTCGGTCCAGATCCTGAATTCTAAAGAGCCAATCCTCCAGGAAGAAACCGAAAGACTGGAAACACACGTGGAACAGGGGACGCCATCTTGGGAGTAGAAATATAAACAGAGGCTATTCTCTGCCATCTATGCCACAGGGACCATCTAAAATGATCCCTCATAACAGTATGCCCCCAGCAAGTTCCCAAGATCGATCAGCCAGAGTAGACCCTTCCAATCTACAAGATATTGGAAACGCCTCTGATGATATCTGGAGTCACAGATACCTGCCACCTTGAATTCAGGACCATCAACAGGAGACACTGGGGGAGGAAGAGATGTAGACCCTCGTCCAAAGCGATCAGGAATCACAGGCTTCAATTGTGAAATATGAAAAACCTGATGAATCTGGCACCAAGAGGAAGGCAGTCTCAACAAAAATGCTGCTTCGCCCCTCCGGGCCAAAATCACAAAAGCACCTAAGTACTTAGGCAATAGCTTAGAGGGCACCAGATGGCGAGGGAGAAACCGCGATGAGAGCCAAACCTCATCCCCTGGTCAAAGCGGACGAGAGGATGTTCTGTGACGATCAGCTTGGAGTTTGGCACGTTCCTGAGCCTGTTCCAGAGAACGCTGTGCCGTCAGATGTCCTTGACGAATGTCATTGAGCGGTTCCTCCAGATTAGGAAGAGAGGAAGAGGGAGCAACCCAGGTCGGAAAACTGGTGGGATGAAATCCGTAAGTCACAAAAAAGGGACTGTCCATCAAGGATGAATGGTGCGCATTGCTATAAGCATATTCTGCCAGTGGGAGAAGATCAACCCAATTATCTTGCGCCGCGGATATGTAACAACGAAGATACCCCTCCAGTGTCTGATTCAGTCTCTCAGTTTGACCATTGGTCTGTGGATGAAACCCAGAACTGAGTGCACGTTGTATGTTGAGGGTGGCACATAGATGTTTCCAATAGTGAGAGATGTATTGAGGGCCGCGGTCAGAAATGATGGTATCAGGCAGACCATGTTTGGAAAAAATATGATCGATAAAAACTCGGGCCATTTGAGCTGCGGTGGGGACCTTGGGCAGAGGAACAAAAATAGCTAGCTTAGTAAGTGTGTGTATGGTGACCATTATGGCTGTACCACGACTAGACATGGGTAGATCCACAATAAAATCTGTGGAAATTATCTGCCATGGGTTGTCGGGGTGAGGCATCTTCACCAAATCGCCCAGGGGAGCTCTCCTAGGAGTCTTTGGTTGTTGACAGATTGAACAAGATTTCACATAATCCATCGTGTCAGATGTCAATGTAG
Organism: Ambystoma mexicanum; assembly: GCF_040938575.1. Lineage (NCBI taxonomy): Eukaryota > Metazoa > Chordata > Amphibia > Caudata > Ambystomatidae > Ambystoma > Ambystoma mexicanum. The sequence continues at coordinate 864,803,874 of NC_090926.1, forward strand.
GCCACCAGAAGTATCTACTGAGTAACTCAATGGTATTGGACACTCCACAGTGACCTGCCGTGGGGGAGTCATGACACCACTGTAGCGCTTCCTTCTGTAACTCTGGACAAGGTAAAAATACTGAGTTCTTGTGGAATACGCATCCTTGTTCTTGGACGAGGGAATGTTGCAAGCGAAAATGAGGCTGTTAAATCTCAAACGATGCCATCTTGCTGAGACCTTTTGAAGGAATGTCTGAATCAAGTTTACTGCATGGGGCTTGGTAAAGAGTGGTTCGGAATGAAAACGAAGAATGTTATTCGCTTCTTTCCTAGATAGGGCATCTGCCCGAAGGTTTATTCTACCTGGGATGAATTCAAACTGAATCCGGAAAGGAGAAAAAAAATGAGCCCACCGAGCCTGTCGACTGTTGCAGGTCTGAGCATACTGAAGTGTCCAGAGGTTATGATGGTCAGTCCGGACTTTAACAGGGTGTTCGGCCCCCAACAAAAGATGTCTTCATTCCTCGAACGCTCTTTTAATGGCTATTAGTTCCTTCTCTAGAACAGTGTAGTTAAGTTCCGCCGGAGTGAAGGTCTTAGACAAATACGCAATAGGGTTCTCTATTCCTTGAAGATTGGATTGTAATAGAACCGCTCCTAGGGCAAATTGTGAGGCATCAGATTCTACAATGAATTGTCTCTGTTGATCAGGAGACACTAAAATAGGTGCTGTGGAAAAAGAGGCCTAAAGGTCTTGAATGCTCCTTGAGTGTCTTACTTCCGCTGAAAATGGACTTCTTTCTTCAAAAGCTGTGTGACAGATGGATAACATCTGAAAATTTGGGAATAAACCGTCTATAGAAATTGGTAAAACTCAAAAAACGCTGGATTTTCTTCACTGTCTTGGGCACCAGCCAATCGGTAATGGCTTGTACCTTTGCTGGATCCATGGAGATCCCTTCCGATGATAGGATGCAACCCAAATAGGCCACCTGAGATTTATGAAATTCACATTTTTTGAGTTTGCAAAGTAAATGGTTTTGTTGGAGTCCAACTAGTACTTCTTGAACATGTCTAACATGCTCGGTAGATGAAGAGAATACTAAGATGTCATCCAATACATGATGACAAAATGCAAAAGGATGTCGGCGAATATGTGATCCATGAATCGCTGGAATACGGCTGGGGCTTTGGATAAACCAAAGGGCATGGCTCGATATTCATAATGTCCAAAAGGGGTGCGAAAAGCTGTCTTCCATACATCCCCCGACCATATCGGAATAAGGTGATAGGCACCCTGTAAGTCAAGCTTCGTAAAAATGGTGGAGTCTTTGACTGCTTCCAAGATGTCCGGTATGAGCGGCATGGGATATTTGTCCGGAATGGTGATTTTATTGAGACCCCGGTAATCTATGCAGGGGCAGAGCTCCAAAGTGTTTTTCTTCGGGATCTAGAGTAAGGAAGCAGCGGCTGGGGATGTGGATTCCGCAATCAATCCATTTCGTAAATTAGTCTGGAGATAGTCTCTGAGTACTTCCTTCTCCTTGGCGGAAAGCATGTACATTCGGCCAAAAGGCAGAGGCTGATCTGGAATTAGTTCTATAGCACAATCGTCTCTTCTGTGAGGAGGTAGTTCAGAGAATTCCGAAACTGAAAACACTTCTTGATACTTTAAGTATGGTTCTGGGATTTCCTGGACCTGGTTGAGCACAGCCGAATTAGATGATTCGACTTTAGGGGTAGTTGGGATATGGAATCCGATTGTTACCCCGGAAAGACAATGTGATAGGCAGTGCTCAAGACCTAAAAAAAAAAGATCCTGCCGACCAATTTACATAAGGGTTGTGACTCCTCAGACAAGTGAGTCCCAGAATTACTAGATAATGTGCCGTCTTTATTAGGTCTAGTTCAATTTCCTCTTTATGGGAAGACATGACCATACTGATCGGACGTTGCTGCTCTCGAATTGGACCAGATGTTAATGGGCTTCCATCCATGCTTTCTACAGCAACAGCTACTGGTTTTGCCATCCTGCGTATCCCTTGTTTTCTGGCCCACTGATCGTCAATAAAACATCCTGCAGCTCCACTATCTATTAACGCTGGTACTTGGATTATTTGTCAGTTTTCCAAGTCAAATGAAACCATGATTACCATCATAACTAGATTGGATCTGCCAAACATGGAAGGAGTCACCTTGGTAACTGGGAAACTATTAGATCGACTCTGTTCCGTGTTTCCCTTCACGGACGGGTTGTAGCGTTTCCCAACCTTCTTGGAGGGACAATGGGACAATCTCAAAGTACATGGTAGTTATCGCTGCAGTACATGCAAAGGCCTTGTGATCTTCGACGTGCTCTTTCTTCTGATGTTAGAGGACGCCTAGCTGTGCCTAGTTGCATGGGTTCTTCAGTGGATAGAGAACGGCTGACGGAAACAGGTTTGTCAGTAGTGGAAAAGGATTCTAAGCGTGTGCAACCGTATCTGTGTTTTTTATTCTTTTCTTTGACTCGTTCTTGTAATCTATAATCGAGTTGCATAACTAAAGCTATCATTTCCGCTAGGTAGGAGGGCGAGGCACTCTTGAGACCTCATCTTTATGTTCTTCATTTAACCCTCTGCAGAACAGTGTGATGAGAGCATCATCTGCCCACGAGGTATCAGTGGATAATTGTTTAAAGCTAGTAATATAAGTAAGGATATCCTGATTACCCTGTTTGTAGTGGAGTAACTTTTATTGTGACGCCACAGTGATTTCTTTCCTGCCAAACATGGCCTTGAGACTTTTGCAAAATCCCGAAAAAGAATCAAGTATCGGATTATTGGACACTACCAATGGAGTAGCCCAGGCTAATGCTGGACCTGTAAATTGTGCTATCATATGCCCCACTTTATCACTTTCTGTAGGGAAGAATGCTGCCTTAAAGGAAAACTGAACCGTACAGGCATCCAGGAACCCCTTGAGTTTGTGGGGATTGCTATCAAATCTATCTCCTGGTAGAGGGCCGGGAGGTATCTCTGATCTTTGAGGGGAGCAAATCATCTGCCGTAACGCAGCGTTGTCTTGTTTTAGGTTCTGCACCTCCACCGTAAGGGACTGTAGTGCGGCCATCATCTGTTGCATCTGATCGATGGTGACTGCAAAACCATGCCTTCCAAATGAACTTTTTTAAAGGCTTTGCTATCTGTTATCTATATAGAACATTTCAGATTAGCATTGTACAAATTACCAAAAAAAACACATGAGGCTGATAATGGATTTGCACTAACCTGGATTCCATGCGAGCTTTAGTGTTTAAGAGAATCATCTGAGTCTCTCTACTCCTGCCGACCCAGTGTACAGGGCGGTTGGCATAGAGAATCCCGGGAAACCCTCAGGGGGAAGAAAACCCAGGATCTCTTCACCGAGGATGGTTCTGGTACTCCCGTGTTGGTAGGAAGGAATGTAGTCCTATGCTGACTGTCCTCGATCTATGTCACAGGTACATTGTTTAACACTGTACATCATCACCGCCATTTGGATGAATGGATGGTAGAAATGGTAGCTGAGGAGGGCTGGAAGATGGAAAGAATCAATATTTAAACCTAAATCTTTCTTACCGATGGATCGACGTCCTCGATAACCTCGAGAACGTCTATTCACGCGGAAGGATATTTTTATAGCCTTATGGAGAAATGCCAGGTAAATACCTGGATAACGTAATTTGGACGTTCTCTGGTTTATGATCGATACCGGGTGAAGAAGTTTGTTCTAGAGATAGAATTTCAAGAGAGTTAGTGCAGAATAGGCTTATGTTAGTGTCGGTTACTATGGAGACCGAAACAGCACCTACCCCGGAGGACAAGAAGAATCATTAAGATAAGTGGTCCTGGATGAGTTTTCGGGGACTTTTGGGAACTCGCGTGAGCAGTAATGAATGGGCAGAAAGGTTTGAGACATGTATCGGTTTAGTTCCTAAAAGATGATTGAAAGAGGAAAAAACGCTGCCGCTCACCTCGGCGCACAGAGACAAAAAGTCTTGTGTAAGCGGAACTAGGCTAGCGTGAGATGTAAGGACATGGTCCGGATCCTGAGTTCTAAATGGATGAACAAATGTTAGTAAAGAGAGATAAATCAAGGGTAGTCATAGGATAGAAAGATTGGCCGAACTTACGAGCGTAGGGTACGAACAGTAGCAGCACAGAGTTGTTCTCAGGAGGCAGATAGATGAAGCGTCGGAGAAGTTCGGGGCGGAGCCAATCCTCCAGGAAGAAACCGAAAGACTGGAAACACACGTGGAACAGGGGACGCCATCTTCGGAGTAGAAATATAAACAGAGGCTATTCTCTGCCATCTATGCCACGGGGCCATATAAAATGATCCCTCATTTCAGTGGGTGCATCTCAGGCGAATAATCCACGCCAAATGGATCAAGGAGGGAATGGGTTTGTACCACGAGGCAGAGGAATGCGCTAGAGAGGAAGAGGTGTTTTTCAGAATTATCAAGGCGGTTCCCAGAATATGCAGAATGATAATCAGTATGCGCAAGGAGGATTTAACCGAGGGGGACTAGTCAGAAGGGCTCCTCCTGCATGTTGGACATGTTGTCATGATGACTACCTCCAAGGAGCCAGACAGGGCCCGGCACCCTCAGAGGCAGGCAACATGTATACTAGGGAAGTCCCAGCCACCCCAGATAGGGGCTCTTTGGACTCAGTCCTGGCGCCGTTGGCGTCAGGCTCATAAGGGATAACAGTCCTGGCACCATCGGCGCCAGGCTCATACAAGATATGAAAGGGATAGTGTTTGGTGCAAACTTACCTGGCAGACCATGCTGCAATTTCCTTACCTGGCAGATCATTCTACAACTTCCAGATGAAAAAGGAACTACTTAACCACACGGGTGTGGCTGGTGGCAGGATACATACCTTCAATGGAAGGCTACATACCGGGGACTACTTGAAAGGCTATTTAAGCCACGCCCAGACAGCAAACCACGCTTTGCGTTGTTCTGCTCATAGCAGCTGGACGCTCACCGTGCCTGCTCCTGCTCCAGTCCTCGACCACGCGTGCCAGCATCCTGGAAACACCTAAGGATAGAAAAGGGAAGAAGAAACAGGTGAAAACAAACCTTACCTGTTAAAGCTGCATTCCGGATTCAGTGCGCCAACGTTCCTGCAAAAAGACATCATTTTAAATACTCACCGTGTCGCATACATCTCAGCGCACTTCTCTTACCTGCACGTGGCGCCTTCGGATCTGCAACGCCCATCCGGATCTCCTGCAGCATTCCAGCACCTACGGGGAGACGAAGAGAAGAAAGCAAGGTGAGAAGGGGAAAATAACGAAGAAGCACTTACCCGCCAAGCTAATTCTTCTTACCTTCGGGTCGATGCCATTCCTTGGGCATTTCAGCACCCCGACCCCTATGGGGAAAAAGCAAACATCACATTAGTGAATGCAAGAACCGTAGCAAACGAACTATTTTAAAACTTACCTGCTTACAGGTCGGACTCAGTTTCTGCTTCGTACCGGCTCCATTTCTTCGGCATTCTCGAACTCCGGTCCCTAAGGAAAAAGAGACAGGAAAAGACAGTAGTGGGCCTGCACCAAAACTCACCTGAAATCAGGTTTTCGACGGAAACCGCCCTCAGCCCGGAGTCTTCCATTACCTGCAAAAGAGAAGAGGAACAGTTTAGACTCAAGCTTGCCATAAACTTTTACGGTACTTACCGGAACAGACAACCGAACTCAAACTTACTATCCAGTGACGTAACTGGATCCCAACGCGCCCCTGCATCAGAAGCAGGATGGAGAGCTTGCCTTTTCAATCCCTAAGGTGAGTCTCCACAGGGAATTACAGAAGGGTTGCAAGGAGGGTGAGAAGGGGAACGGGAGATCAACACAAAACCCGCAGAGTATTAACCCTTCCTTTTCGCTCACAGAAGGGTATTCATCCGAGCCAGACAAGCCGGATTTGGGAACCCAGCCCACTCCATCTTCAGGGTGCTGGCCATCTCCTTCGAAGAGGCCACTGCCGTCCAGACCACGCCCGCGCCTCCGTGGGAACCAGGTGAGCGTTACACATGTGGGATGACAGGGCACATTGCGCGCATGTGTGGAAGCCAAGGGTATGTACAGAATGGGCAATTCTCAAGAGGGGGCACAGTTTATCCTCCAGCATATAACTCACAAGCCAGGGACAGGTTCGCCCAAGATCAGACAGTGTATGAAGCACAAGCGCCGCAAATGCAACAGGCATTGCAACCACAGTAAGCACCATTGAATAGCCCACAAGGGCAGTCGCAGCACACACCCATGCAGATACAGCAGAATGCAAACACGGAACAGTTATTGACACCTAGAGTAGGCGGTGGCACTATGGTGGGAGGAAGTCCTTTCACCAGTTATTGACACCTAGAGTTGGGGTGTCACTGTGGTGGGAGGAAGTCCTTTCACAGGTACGATATGCATGTATCCACAATAGGACAGCTCACAGGGCAACTTGATGTGTTCAGTGATATCAGTGACACCAGACCCCCAAGAGGAACCAAAGGTTGATGTGACAATAGGAGGCAAATCACTGGGGCCACTTGTTCATGTGTACGAGAGGGAAAATACCCAATGCCGGGAAATGCCATGAATACCTAAGGATTCTCTGGAGCTACGAGTCGAGTTCCTCTCACTAACGAATTACCAGTCTCTTTAGGAGAGTGTGACATGTCTGTTCCATTATTGCATTCACAGCAGACACCAGTTAACAAGATTTAATGACAAGGCTGAATATGATGATTTCTTTTACTGATGAAGGCATAGTGTGCTCTACTCCAGGGATACATTATATGAATGTGGGCAAATTCATATTGGCGTTTACAGGGCAAATGGCTCTACGAGGAATGCCACTGAAACCAGAAGTCTTTCTTTATGGGGTATGCATTTTGCTGACATGGGTACCTTAGTGGGAAAGATTATGAGAATACCTGATGAATTCTTGTTTAGGCTGCAGATACCTATGGACGAAGAGGGGGGACAGACTATTCCCCAAGAGTTAAATGCAGCCATAGTGCAAGGGTATATGGCCATGCTTGAAGGAACAGATGACGAGGGCAGGCCATGGAGAACAGTGCTTGCCATTGGAGAAGGGTATAGACTGCCTGACTTCACTGACAAGGACATGTTTAGAGATGATCCATCGAGTGATGAAGAATTATTCTAGATGAGTGTTACATATTTGATAAGAATAAAGAAAAAAAAGATCCCACAGCGAATGTTAATAGTGAGGGAGCGTCCAGCATTTTTTCATGAAGATTTGGAAAAAGTTCCACACTCTTTATGGACTACACGCCCCTATGACATACACCTATTGAAGGGGGTAGGTGAGGTCAAGATAAAGTTGAAGCCAGGAGCAATTTTACCTCAAGCAAGACAGTACCCAATGTCTCGAGAGGCGGATGAGGGTATTTTTAAGACTATTTCACTGATGGAACAAGGTATCTTAGTTACGTCAGAGTCACTCTTTAACACAGCGGTGTATCCGATCAAGAAATCGAAAGGGGGGGTTATGCAGATTCATACAAGATATGAGACCAATTAACCAGATTGTAGAGTCAATGTTTCCTTGAGTTCCTAATCCAGTGACAATATTATGTAGCATCCCAGCAGAAGCCCAATATTTTATGGTAATTGAGTTGAAAAATGCATTTTTCTCAATCCCTCTCCATAAGGACTCCCAAGACCTTACGTCATTTACGTTTCACCAAACTAAACTGAAAAGCACTAGTTTGCCCCAAGGGTACTGTGAGTCTCCATCAATCTTTAATAGGATCCTCCAGATGGACCTAAGCAATATTGATTTGAAAAGTGTTGTGATACAGTACATAGATGATATTTTGTTTTGTAGCACAACAGAAGATGAGTGCAGACAAGACTCGATTCAGTTACTGACTATCCTGGCAGATAAGGGATATAAGGTAGACAAAGAGAAGCTGCAATATTGTCAAGAAGAAGTGTTGTATATAGGCCGGTTAGTTTCACATGAGGGAAAGAGAGTCACACCTGAGAGAGCTGAGGCGATCATGAAAACAGCAAAACCACACACGTTAAAACACATGCAACAGTTTTGGGAATAGGCAACTACGTTAGAGCATGGGTGTTTGATTATAGTTCGTACACAAGACTCCTTTTGCAGGCTCTAAAGAAAGCACAAGTGAATGAGGATAAAATAGAATGGACTGAGGAAATGGAGGAAGGGTTTGAAGAGTTGAAGAAAGCTATTTGTATGGCTCCAGAATTCCCAAATATGACAAGGAGTTTTATTTTTGCACACGAATGGGACAGTCTTGTCAGCAGTGCTTACACAGAGGACTACACTGGGGTATAAACCTCTGGCATATTATAGTGGGATTCTGGATCCAGTTATGAAAGGGCACTTTCCTTGCAAACAGGCGCTGCCAGCAGCCACGTTCTCAATAGAAAAGTCTACCAGTATTGTGATGAGGTGTTCTATGACACTCTTTGTGGAGCATGCTTTGTTTGCCATTTTGGAAAAACCTAAGGGTACATTGACATCTCAGAGAGCTTATGCAGATGAGGTGGTTATATTGAATCCAGCAATCAAAATAGTCAGGTGTAAAATAGTGAACCCTGCTACGTTTGTAGCTGAGCCTGTGGCAGAGGGTGAACATGTGCATGATTGTACAAACTACAAAGAATTCTACAATGACATCCCGTGCGTAAAGGAAAATGCGTTAGCAGGGGGCCGGATTCTCTTTATTGCTGGTTCTTCGAAAATCGATCAAACTAGTGGGTAAAGGCATTCTGGCTCATCTGTGGTGAGACACAGAGCAAATGGCCAATTTGAGGTTGTAGCAAGTGCAACACTACGTCTCACTTTTCAGCGCAAGCAGCAGAATTGGTGGCACTTATTGTCACGCTTAAGAAACACGCAGGGCAGGAAGTGACAGTGTACAGTGACTCCACCTATGTGACATCAACCGTGCACGCAGGTCTAGCACGTTGGAAAAGAAGGGGCTACCTCCGAGCGGATGGCACTCCAGTGCAACACGCAGCATTATTGGACAAGCTTATTAAGGCACTACAACTCCCAGTAGCCATTGCAATAGTTAAATGCGGAGCACATACTAAGCGAACTGACGTTATTCTTGTGAGAATGAAGCCGCAGACGTAGAGGCCAAAAGGGTTGCATATTCACCAGATATTTCAAGTTTTAATACTCCAGATGTAAAAGAGAAGGTATTCACAATCATGATAGTATATGAAGGGTTTAATAATTTATCGAGAACACATTTGATGGAGTTTCAGGGCAGTTCACCACAGGAATAGCAAGAGCTATGGAAACTAAGGGGGTGTTCTTTATCCCCACTGAAGCATTATGGAGGCAAAACAGCACTGGAAAGTCAGTGAAGCCAGTAGCATTGTTAAGGGGAACACTTGAACAGCTGCACTACCCTGCGCATGTAACTAGGGAAAGCCTCGCAGCAGCTATTGCGCAGGACTGGTGCGTACCGAACCTGTTAGAACACATTACATTTTATGTAGTAAATTGCATCGTATGTCAAAAGTTTACCACTGGGCATACACTGCGGATGATCAGAGAAGTGATTCCTCGAGCGAATGGTCCTTTTCAGCATTTACATATGCTGCAAGTATGTAGTGGATACAGGTATATGATAGTGGTGGTGTGTCCCTTTTCCAGGTGTGTCCCTTTTCCAAGTGGATCAAAACCGGTCCTTGCACACACCCTGATGCCACTTGTGCCGCAACATTTTTAGTCTGAGAAGTCTTTCCCAGATGGGAGTATGTGAGGTACTGAGATCCGACAATGGGCCCCATTTTGTTAATGAAGTATTTGAACCTATTGTTAAGCCTATTGTTAAGTATAAAATACATGTTTTCTTCTGCTTATCACCCACAAGCGAATGGCATATGTGAGAGACTCAATGGTCTCGTTAAGGAGAGAATTGTGAAACTCAAATTGACACTGAAGAAGGGATGGCTGTATTGCTTGCACCTTGCATTACATGCATTAAGGAAGCAGCCTGGGTCGGACCACCACCTCACACCCCACAAGCTAGTGACAAGGAGGCGAATGATAACGCCTTTGTCTCCTCCATCGAGGAGCAGAAGTGATGCCCAGAAGACTGGAGAATTGTTAGTAAATGAGTTACGTGCTTATTTGACATATATAACCACTAGTATCTTCAGATCAACTCAAATGCAAGGGGGGTCAGTCTCAGGACACAGATGAAAACCATTCAGCAACCAGAGCTGCGGTATTATTAGCTGTACTTTTTATTGGAGATTCTGTCCTAATACGTAATTTCACCAGGAAGTGGCGACTGGTCCGTATATCGTGGAAAACATTACTTGCTCAGCAGTAAAATTCCAAGAGAGACGCGCTTGGATCCATTTAAGTGATGTGAAGCCATACGCTAGTGAGACCGACACACCCCCGACTATCGATTCGGAAGCAAGATAAGAAGACGAAGTAAAGCACGCGCACACTCGATCAATGACTAGGACGAAGGACACTAAGGTTGCTGATTAAATAAATGCAAGTGTGCATTTGGACTGTAGCTCACCCTGGACACTCTTTATAGATATTATAGCAGGAGTGCAAATTAAGTTCTTGTCATTATCTCTGCTTCCAAAAGGTCAGGGTTTTCCCAACTCCCTTGGAAGCAGATCCATAACCCAGGTTCCGAGTGCCAACCAGTCCCAATTGGGACCTTTTGGACCCAGTCCTGGCGCCAGTGGCACCAGGCTCATAAATATGCCCAGTCCCAGCGCTGGAAGCGCCGGGCTCATAATGCTTGGGTGGACTTACCTGCAGCAGACCATGCTGCTTACTTGCCTGCCAGTTGAGCCTCTGATCCTCTTCTGTTTGGAACTACTTTTCCTGTTGGGTGGGGCTGGAGCCACTCCCTAGATTTAGAACACTGGAACTCTTCTGGAAGGCAGGAACTCTTTTCTTACCAGGAACTCTTTTCTTACTTAGGCGTGGCTGTGGAAGGAGACACCTAAGCACTACAGGAGGCTATTTAAACCACACCCGGTGGATGAATCTTGCTTTGCGTTATTCTGCACCCTCTGCAGCAGGACGCTCATCGTGTCTTCTGCATCCAGTCCTGGGCCTAAGGAAAAAGGCTTACCATCCTGAATCCAGTCTTCAGCAACACCTATAAAGACAAGAAAGAACAGGTTAGCATTCCGGCATCTGAAAGGCAAAGGCTTACCATCCTGAATCCAGTCTTCAGCAACACCTATAAAGACAAGAAAGAACAGGTTAGCATTCCGGCATCGGAAAGGCAAAGGCTTACCTACTCTTCGTGCGCTCCAGAGGTCTTCATACTGCATTCCGGCATCTGAAAGACAAAAGCTTACCAACTCTTCGCACGCTCCGGAGGCCTTCGGCGCTGCATCCGCATCTGAAAGACAAAACAAGGTGCGTTTAAAGACATTGGGGAACTTTAATACTCACGTGCCATTACTCCTTTCCACATCTAATCCAGTGGGTATTCCGGCACCCTGCAGCCGCTCCGAACTCGTACCTGCAAAATAAAAAGACAGTTAGAGCGCATCGTGAAGCAGGCAACAAGCGCTTACTCACGTGCTTCCAGGCGCTTCTATTCATCACACGGGCTCCATCTTCAACTCACTTCAGCCCGTCATCCGCCATCGCCGGAACCCTGCAAAACAAGAGACATCATTACTAAAGACTTTAAAAAGACATTTGAATGACTCGAAACTTACCGTTCGTGCAGTAAACGACGGACAGCAGTCCTCTGAAGTCAAGAGGCCTGCGCTACCTATCCAGTGAAGAAACTGGCTACAGCACCCTGCCCCGAGGCAGATGGAGAGCTCGGCATTCACTTACCTAAGGTGAGAGCGTTAACCTTTGGGGTCTACAGGAGAGGAGAAGAGGAAAGAGATAGGGACACCCCAATAACCCCAGTTCATTAACCCCATATTTTCTATCTGCAGACATCTTACTCTACACGTCAGGCATACAGTGCACAGAGGTCCAGCCCAAAGAGCCAACCGGGTGCTACACATCACCTTTGAAGATACGGTAGTCGCCCAGTCAAGACCGGCGCCTCTGCGAGAATCAGGTGAGCGTTACAGAACGCAAAGCCTACCGCAAAACTCTCGCCCAGGCGCTATGGAAACCTCGGATGCTGACCCCCTAGCCCGGTTACTTGGGGAACTAAGGGCAGAAGTGCATGCAACTCGTCAGGAAACGAATGCTCTAAGAAGGGAACTAATTATTTCCAAGGAGAGAACAGACAATCTTGCTAGACAAGTGCTACAGTCATAAGCCGGACAGACCCCGTTACCCGCATCAGGCGCAAATCTTCCTTCAACATCCTCTATGAATCCAGTGCAGATCAACCTACCTGGGAATGTACCTCTGGCTCCGCCCGAGCGATTTTCTGGTGACCCAAAGAGGTTTGCAGTATTTATCAATCAGTGCCGGTTGCACTTCTTATGCCGGCCAGCAGCCTTTCCAACTGATCAAGCTAAAGTAGCTTTTGTACTTTCGTACCTTAGTGGCAATGCAGCACACTGGTCGATCCCTCTAGTTCATCAAGATGATCCGGTTCTCCATGATTTTCAAGCCTTTCAGCTTAGTATGGAAAAACTGTTTGCAAGACATTCACAGGGACAGGCCTTGGACAATGAGCTTCTTTCGTTGCGACAGGGTAATCAAGACCTTTTGGCTTATATTGCATCTTTCAATAGACTAATAGTGGAAACTCAATGGCCTGAGGACAAAAGGATTACGCTGTTTTATAGAGGTCTACGTGGAGAGCTCAAAGACGTTTTAGCCCAAGTAGTGAATCCCCCACAAGACTGTTCGGATTACATAGACTTGGTCGTTCAAATAGATCACAGGCTGCAGAACAGGAAGGCCGATCGTTCCAAGTTTGATGCTCGAGTATTTTCCAAACCGCCAACTCCTTCCAAAGGAGTAGACTCCGGGGAATCCATGCAAATAGGGGGTCTGAAAGGTCCTCTAACACAACGGGAGCGGGAAAGGAGGAAACAGTTGCAATTATGCCTATATTGCGGAAACTCAGGGCACTTTCTTCGAGACTGTCCGGTGAAACCTGCCAAGAAGGCAGTAGGAGCTGCAGTTACCAAAGTTACAAACTCTGAGCAGGGAAACGACCTCGCCCGACAAGAATAGAGGTCCTCTTGCCGAGCGTAAAAACCAGTTCCGTGACCTCGCATTTCGTGATACCTATGGTCCTCATTAGCCCTGATAATCCGGATCGATTACATGCAATTGAAGCTTACGTCGACAGCGGTGCCATCGGCAATTATGTGGATCATGAAATGGTTTTGAGGATGAATCTAACTCTTTGTCCCAAGGCTGTAAAGGACGTCATTACTACGGTGGATGGTACGGAGATAGCCTCCGGGCCAGTAACGCATACCACTCAAGAAGTGACGCTAGTAAGTCAAGATGGACACCATGAGAAGATCGTGTTCGATGTGATCAAGGCCCCTCAGTTTCAGATTATTCTAGGGATACCTTGGTTAGAGAAACACAATCCTCTGATCGATTGGCGAGCAAGAACGGTCCAGTTTCCAGAATGTGTCTCTACTTGTCACCCTCCACCTGGTGTTGCACTGTCCGCAATTTCTTCAGAGACTCCCCAGTTACCTCCCGAATACCTAGAATACCAAGATGTTTTCCGGAAGGATCAGGCTAACTCTCTACCTCCTCATAGGTCTTATGACTGCCAGATAGACCTGATACCTGGATCTACTCCTCCTTGTAGTAGAATTTATGCCCTCACCGAGCCTGAGAACCTTCACCTTCGACAATACCTGGATCAATACCTGGCAAATGGGTTTATTCGTCCTTCCAAGTCCCCTGCTTCTTCAGCTTTGTTCTTCGTTCCAAAAAAGGAAGGAGACCTTAGAACTTGTATCGATTATCGCTCCCTGAACCAGATCACCGTTAAGAATAGATATCCGTTACCTTTGATCCCTGAACTCCTGGACCAAGTCAGAAAAGCATGCATATATACAAAGCTGGATCTTAGAGGAGCTTACCACTTGGTACGAGTAAAAGAGGGCGATGAATGGAAGACGGCCTTCCACACCAAGTATGGGCTATTTGAATATCAGGTCATGCCCTTCGGACTTTGCAATGCCCCGGCTGCCTTTCAATATTTTATGAACGATGTCCTCAGAGAGCTCATAGATGTATGTGTTGTTGTTTACATTGACGACATCCTCGTTTATTCTTCATCGGAATCTGAACATCGGAAACACGTGAAAATGGTCCTCGAAAGATTGCGTCAACACAAACTTTTCGCTAAGTTGGAAAAATGTGTTTTCAACGTGACTGAAGTTGAATTCTTGGGATTCATATTATCACCTGGCGGGGTGCGTATGGATTCAAAGAAGGTCGATGCAGTTCTCAAATGGCCATCACCATCCTCCGTAAAAGGTGTGCAAAGCATGTTAGGCTTCGCTAACTTTTACCGCAGGTTTATCCCCGAGTTCTCTCGAATAGTCCAGCCCATCACTGCCTTGTTAAAGAAAAACAAACGTTTTGAATGGTCTACCGAGGCGGAACAAGCTTTCCAGGATTTGAAGACTAAATTTATTTCTGCACCAATCTTAAAACACCCTCGCCCCGAACTCCCCTACATCGTGGAAACTGATGCTTCAAGCCTTGCCATGGGGGCAGTTCTATCACAAAAGGACCCGGTAACCAATCAGTTGCATCCCGTGGCATTTTGGTCCCGCAAATTCTCGCCTCCTGAAGTCAATTACACGATTACTGACAAGGAACTTCTGGCTATCAAGTCTGCCTTTAAGGCTTGGCGGCATTATCTGCTGGGGGCCCGACACACCGTTACTGTGATTACGGATCACCGAAACCTGCAATATTTGAAAACCGCAAAAGCCCAATCCTCTAGACAACTCCGTTGGGCATTATTCTTTGCCGAGTTTGACTTCATAATTACCTATCGACCAGGTACAAAGAACGGTAAAGCCGATGCCCTTTCTCGGATGGGAGTGGAAGAACACTTGATCAACCCTAAACCTGTACCAATCATTCCCGAACAAAGAATTCTGGGTGTAATCGCCACAGAATCCATAGAGGAAGTTAAGGATAAAGCCAGGCAACTTGTAACTCCAGCAGATATACAGAATTGGCATCTGCAGGGAAAGGACTTTGCAGTAAAGGACAACTTATTGTATTTCCAAGAACGATTATACCTACCCAGCACAGATTTACAGAAAAAAGTAATCTCTTGTTATCACGACTCTTTAATGGAAGGTCATCCCGGTATAGCCAAGACCTCAGAAAAGATCAAGCGCTACTTCTGGTGGCCGTCTTGGAAAAAAGATATCAGAGACTTTATAATGTCCTGTGGAGTATGCGCCCAAAACAAGAGTCAAAAGGAAAGACCAGCAGGCCTCTTACGCCCTATTGACATCCCACCTCGCCCTTGGCATACGCTTTCTATGGACTTCATCACCGATCTACCTCCATGCTCCGGATACAATACGATTCTAGTAATCGTGGACTTATTCTCCAAGGTGGCGCATTTCATTCCGCTCAAAGGCTTGCCAACAGCAGCAACTCTGGCCCGAGAATTTCTCGAAAACATTGTCCGACTGCACGGTTTTCCTTCGGTTCTAATTTCGGATCGAGGTAGTCAATTTATTTCTCATTTTTGGCGAAGTTGCTGTCGGTCGGCTCAAATTGATGTGAGACTATCGACGAGTCACCACCCTCAGACCGACGGACAAACCGAGAGGACCAATCAAACTCTGGAACAGTATTTACGCTGCATGCTGCAACAAACTGAAAAAACTTGGAAAGATATCCTTTGGATAGCCGAGTATGCCTACAATAACTCTGTCCACTCGGGAACTGGGAAAACCCTGTTTTTTCTTTTGTACGGCAGTCACCCTCGAACCTCGGAGTTGGATCCCCTCCAAGATCTTGAAACACCAGCAGTAGACTACCTGCATTCTACAATCACCCAAGCCTTTAAGGAAGCTGTTTCTCACCTTCAAAGGGCTAAAGAACAATACAAGAAAGGAGCAGATCAACATCGGAAGGAAGCCCCTCACTATCAAGTAGGGGATCAAGTCTGGTTATCCACCAAATATCTATCTCTAAAAGGGCCACGCACATTCAACCCAAGATACCTTGGTCCCTATTCCATCACTACCATAGTAAACCCAGTAGCGGTCAAGTTGGACTTGCCCCCGCACATGAAGATACATCCGGTCTTCCACGTCTCTCTATTAAAACCCGTGCAACCTCAAACCCGACTAACCAAATCTCCAAAACCTATCCTAGTGGATGGAGAACTCGAGTTTGAAGTCAAAAGCATTCTGGACTCCAAGATCTCCAAATCTAAACTATTCTACCTAATTGACTGGAAAGGCTACGGCCCCCAAGAGAGATCCTGGGAACCTGCTGAATATGTCCACGCTCCTCGCCTAATCAAAAGATTTCACCGAACATTTCCTGACAAGCCAAAACCCCCGGAGAAGCCCGGTTTGGGAGGGGCCTTGAGGGGGGGTACTGTCATGATCTCTGCTTCCAAAAGGTCAGGGTTTTCCCAACTCCCTTGGAAGCAGATCCATAACCCAGGTTCCGAGTGCCAACCAGTCCCAATTGGGACCTTTTGGACCCAGTCCTGGCGCCAGTGGCACCAGGCTCATAAATATGCCCAGTCCCAGCGCTGGAAGCGCCGGGCTCAAAATGCTTGGGTGGACTTGCCTGCAGCAGACCATGCTGCTTACTTGCCTGCCAGTTGAGCCTCTGATCCTCTTCTGTTTGGAACTACTTTTCCTGTTGGGTGGGGCTGGAGCCACTCCCTAGATTTAGAACACTGGAACTCTTCTGGAAGGCAGGAACTCTTTTCTTACCAGGAACTCTTTTCTTACTTAGGCGTGGCTGTGGAAGGAGACACCTAAGCACTACAGGAGGCTATTTAAACCACACCCGGTGGATGAATCTTGCTTTGCGTTATTCTGCACCCTCTGCAGCAGGACGCTCATCGTGTCTTCTGCATCCAGTCCTGGGCCTAAGGAAAAAGGCTTACCATCCTGAATCCAGTCTTCAGCAACACCTATAAAGACAAGAAAGAACAGGTTAGCATTCCGGCATCTGAAAGGCAAAGGCTTACCATCCTGAATCCAGTCTTCAGCAACACCTATAAAGACAAGAAAGAACAGGTTAGCATTCCGGCATCGGAAAGGCAAAGGCTTACCTACTCTTCGTGCGCTCTGGAGGTCTTCATACTGCATTCCGGCATCTGAAAGACAAAAGCTTACCAACTCTTTGCACGCTCCGGAGGCCTTCGGCGCTGCATCCGCATCTGAAAGACAAAACAAGGTGCGTTTAAAGACATTGGGGAACTTTAATACTCACGTGCCATTACTCCTTTCCACATCTAATCCAGTGGGTATTCCGGCACCCTGCAGCCGCTCCGAACTCGTACCTGCAAAATAAAAAGACAGTTAGAGCGCATCGTGAAGCAGGCAACAAGCGCTTACTCACGTGCTTCCAGGCGCTTCTATTCATCACACGGGCTCCATCTTCAACTCACTTCAGCCCGTCATCCGCCATCGCCGGAACCCTGCAAAACAAGAGACATCATTACTAAAGACTTTAAAAAGACATTTGAATGACTCGAAACTTACCGTTCGTGCAGTAAACGACGGACAGCAGTCCTCTGAAGTCAATAGGCCTGCGCTACCTATCCAGTGAAGAAACTGGCTACAGCACCCTGCCCCGAGGCAGATGGAGAGCTCGGCATTCACTTACCTAAGGTGAGAGCGTTAACCTTTGGGGTCTACAGGAGAGGAGAAGAGGAAAGAGATAGGGACACCCCAATAACCCCAGTTCATTAACCCCATATTTTCTATCTGCAGACATCTTACTCTACACGTCAGGCATACAGTGCACAGAGGTCCAGCCCAAAGAGCCAACTGGGTGCTACACATCACCTTGGAAGATACGGTAGTCGCCCAGTCAAGACCGGCGCCTCTGCGAGAATCAGGTGAGCGTTACAGTTCTTGAGTCACAGGAATCATTTAAATTAGACTTTAGAAATTGCAGACAACCTAGAGTTTGAATTCGACGACTGGAAATGTGAGCAGTTTCCAGACTCATTTCTCACTCAGTTTTTGTTTGGTTAAATCAATGGTCCTGACAGATGCCGATGCGCATAGGCTTTTTCTCGCTGTTTTTGTTTTCATTCTTCGAATTTATCCTGCTCTTGTTGGGCACAGTGTTGATATACACACTTTCCTGCATGATCCAGAAAATGGCCTTGTGATCAGGAGGCTGCTTGTGGCGATAGTTGAACGGATCCTGCAGTGACCTGACCATTTAACTGAGTTGTTTGATTAAAAAGCTTTTTTCCTTCCTTAAAACAGTAAACAGGGACAATGAGGACTGTCGAGAATGGTACAGTTTTGGAAAGTGAGCAAACTCAACGGCGTGTCGAGAATCATAGATGGTGGGGATTAATGTATTGGTGCATAATATTTGCGTGTTCAGCATTCATCATTGTTTTCCTGTTTCTTTTAATCCATACTGTTTACTTCATTGGTCCAAGTAAGGTAGAAATCCCCTTGATTGTTCCCACTGCAGTGCCTCTCACAGAATTGTCTATTACTGAAAGACCAACACCATTTATGATTTCCCCATATCAATAGTTCGTGTGAGGTTGCTAATTGCTAAAGCGAGTGTTGCCTGATGGTCTCTGTAGGAAGGACCATTACTGACATACTTCTTGAGAATTATGCAAGCACTCACTTTGCAAGAGGGAACATAAGGGAAGATGATTATGGATTAAATAATTATCTAGACATCACAGCACACTTGGGGAATATGATGTGGTATCAGCACATGAAAAAGGTGGGAGGGAGTACATCCAAGGGGAGTTGCTATGTTTGTGCTCTCATACATTACGCTATCGGAACTTCTAAGATATTCAAAGCTATAGAAGTAGCAGTCCAAAAAGCTTATTGCCTAACACACCTTGCACTCTGCCATACGAGAGGTCAGTTCCAGGGTCGAACAGCATCCTTGGTATGGGTGGGTGACTGAGAAGACGGCTCCAAGAGAAGATGACTATGTGCAAGATTTAAAGACAAAGGGGAAATCAAAAACAAGAAATCAAGTGATAAGATATGAACAGCCTGGAATAAATGGAGCAGGAATCAGAAGAGAAGAAAACAAAATGCTCAATTGCCAAGGAAAGAACCATGAAGAAATATGAAGATGCAAGGAGAGAGAGCAGCTGCAAATCAAGGCAACAGTGTTGACTCCAGAAGGATGGGCAGAAGGCCTGATTGTATGTAACGCATTAGCACTAACAGGATACTATGAACTAGTTATAGATACTGCAGAGAACGAATGCAAGCATCATTGTTCAATTATTGTGAAATTGCTGTCTTGTGTCGATGATAAAGGAGGACCTTTGCAGATAGTAACTCTTGCAGATAGTACCTCTAGCAAGTGCAGATATGTGCTTCAGAAACAATGGCATGAAAAAGGTTGGAATGAATCAGCAGTGCGGCTGAATTTTCGATGTACCAGGCATGAAGGATGGAACAGTAGTGTTAATGGATCACTACTGGGCCTGTGGATCCAGAGCGTATATGAAGTTCCCCAAAGACTGGGCAGGGCTGTGTTCCATAGTTCTCATTTATGTTCCAGCATTGGTGATTCCGAAGAGCGACCTGAACATTGGAGAGTTTCCAAAAGCAGATGCTCACATGAGGAAGAGGCGATCAGTTGGATTTCTCAATCGAACAAAAAGGGAGAATTGCTTTTCAGCCAAGTCCACAGAAGCTGTTGATTCTATTCCATATGAACACAGGTTATTCAGTCAAACTGCTGCAGTATTCACAACTAACTTTATGCCAGGGATCCAGACGATGGCAAATGCGAAGTGGTTGCAAATCACTCACTGGGAGCTCCTGCAGACGATCAACACTACCATAAAGGGATTCAACGCCATCAAGGAAGAATTGAGAGCCATAAGACTGATGACTCTTCAGAACAGATATGTCCTGGACATGATTACAACAATGGATAGAGGTGTCTGTGCCAAAATTGGGGAATCATGTTGCACATTCATACCTTCTCACGATGACGAGAATAGGACCTTGACAGAGGCCATAACACTGCTAACAAACTTATATATCAAGATGGAAGATGAGACAGAACATATTGCAGATGACAGCTAGTTTGCATCGATCTTCTCATGGGTTCCACAATGGATGGCGAATATCTTCATGTTTCTCAGAGCACTATTGGTAATGATCATGTTTGGATTCTGTGTGATCAGAATAATTATCACACAGTGCAAGAAGACAGTAAAGAAAGCAGTAGGAATGAAGATCATGATCGATGTTGAGTCTGGATTGGACCCAAGGAGCTGACAGATGGAGAAATCAGAAAATATATAGAAGCAAGCATCCTAGCAATTGCTGGAGAGAATGCGGCACCCTGGGCATGATGGGGCTCGTTCTATGGCAGTACCCAAAGATCTCTCACTACTGGAGGGAAGTGCATAAGCAGATAAGCAAAATCAGAGGGGCCACACTCACGTTCATGCCCGAGGTAATGCTCCTGGAGGGGGGGGCCGATACTTGGCATACGGAGGGGCTCATGTGCAAAGTGATAGGCCTTATACTGCTCACGGCCAGGAAACTCCTTATTACCCACTGGAGAGCCAGAGATCCCCTCACAACCGCTGTGTGAAACACTCTCCTGGCAAAAACCTGCAGGATGGAATGCGCGGCTATCGCGCGGCATCATCCTCAGATCCCACTAAGTATGGCAAAAGCACAGAAATTCAGAGAACTGACTGACCCATTCATACAGAGAAAAGGACCACATGGAACCCTACTCCCATAACTTGTAAACATACCACTCATCCCAGTACAAGACAAGGCGCTTTACGGCCAGGAAATATGGTCCCCATGCACCGGGCATCTAATGCCAAGCTGCCCTTGGCATTAGATGGCAAGCGACATCCAGCAGCTCCTGAAGCGCACTAATGTTTTCTACCACTGTTCTACAACTGCATACACGCCCGAGATACCCAGTTTGCTGCAGCATGATGTGTGTACCCTATTTCGAAATACCAAAAAAAAAGATTTTACAAAAAAGAGTAAAGGCTGAGTTAGCGCTCCACCCCACGTTAGACACCACGGAGTAAGGCAGTCCCCGTAGGCAGGATGCCACAATCTGACTCAGATTCTTAACACAAAAACAGTTCAAAACGTGGATCAAGGCCCGCCTGGCCTTCCACATTAAAGTCTCACTTTCCAGTTTCCAAAACACAGTTCAACAGAAAGTTCACGCCGGTCTCCCTCAGTGTGCTCAGACCTTTCCAAGCAAAAGTTCATGTTGGTCTCCCTCAGTCGGGCTCCGACCTTTCAAAGGACAACTCTTGCAGGGGTTCCCTTCCCCAAGCTTAATTCATATTCTTTAGGGGTTCCCTTATCCTAACTTATTACACTTCCGGTCTCCCTCAGTCGGGCTCAGACCTTTTCCTTGATGTCGAAGACTTTCAAATGTGCGTGGCTTTTTACTACAGACCTCTGCATGGCCACTTCGACTTAACAGTTCTTTCACTTTATCGCTACAAACAGTTCATCTTTGACTGAGACTTTCGAGTGGGCTACTTCCTTTCACCAGACCACTCCGTTACTCAGTATCGCTGGTTTCACAGCTATCAGTATTTCAAAGCTCATTCACAGGTCTGCCTTTCTTCGCATCTCATCCACACGCGTGCAGCCTTCAATTTGTATGATATATTGTTGCCACTTCAATCTTTCCTTAACACACACCGGTCTTTGACGTTGCTTGCCAACTCACTGGCTGTGTGCGTTTCTTTCTTGTCTTTGCAGTTTTTCACGAGTCAAGGTTAATAGCACAGGCTTGCTTTCGCCTCCCCAACCCTGCCGTTCATTTGGGAGGGTCATTGGCATCCTTGAAACACAATGCTTTTTTCTTGTTTGGGATTTGGCCTTCTCCACATATCTTTCACAGCCTTCTGTAGGCAACAACCTCCTGCAGGTAACTCCTGGGGTTCTCTACCCTTTGTTCTTGTGCCGTGGTCTGTTGCTCTGCTCCAGTAGGTTTGCCTACGACCCAGAAGTTCTGTTCCGGCTCGTGTTCCACCTTGCTCAGAGTGTGTCTCCATCTGTCTTTTATCCTTGTGAGGAGAGCTAATTGTTATCAGATGTATGCACTTAAACTCAAGTGCCTGACTTTGCCTGACCCGATTACGTATACAATACGATATGTAAGGGTTAGCCTGTTTACTATCAGTCGCCCTCTTCCTCTGCCCAGTGTTTGAGTAGAAAGGGGCGGAGTAGGGACATCGGAGAATCATATGAAATTGGATGGATCATGGGTACGGGAATGGGGGGAATACTGTGTCTCACAATTGGTCGCTTCACCCCCACTCCCCGAAGGCCCCTCCACCCAGGCGATACTCCCACACTGGTCCAGCCCCAGGGTCTGGATCCAAAGGCGATGCCCGTGCCCTGGCCACCTGCGAGAGAGATCCCCGGGTACTAGTAGATGAGAGACCTGTCATGATGCCTACCCCCGGGGACCCAGACCAAGTCCAGCAACCCCGGAAGCAGGCATCAAGTTATTCTAAGCTGGCCCAACAACCCCTGCTAGGGGCTATTTGGGTGCAGTCCTGGCACCTATGGCACCAGGCTCATATGGAGAGTCAGTCCTGGCGCCATAGGCGCCAGGCTCATAGATTAAAACTTACCTGATGCAGACCATGCTGCAAACTCACCTGATGCAGACCATGCTGCAAGAGCTCCAAGCCAAAAGAGGCTTGGAAGCGACTATTTTACTTAGGGACTATTTTTTTACTCGGGTGGGGCTGGGGAGGAATGCTTACCTGGGACTACTTTGGAGGCTATTTAAACCACGCCCGAAGAGCAGCACATGCTTCGCGCTATTCTGCATCCAGCAGCGTAACGCTCACCGTGCCTGCAAGTCTGCATCCAGTCTTCTGCCACGCCCGCCTCGAGTCTGGAGCGCCTAGAAAAAGGGAGAAAGAAGGAGAAAAGGTTAGAACAAGAGCATTACCTTTGATCCTTACCTGAATTCCCGATCCATCGCGCCTTCGAGCTGGAAGAAAGAAGTTATTTTATGCGCGTCGCCTCGCCTGCTGCAGCGCAGCGCTGAACTCACCGGCCTTCGCAGCATCTTCACATTCAAACGCATCCTTCTGCATGTTCCCGCCGCACTCCGGCACCTAAGGGGAAGACAAGAACAGCAAGGTGAGTCAAGGGAATACACAGAGGCAATATTAGTTACCCCCATAGACTTACCTGATTTTACCACCGGGGGTACTATTCCTCTTCACGCGTCGGCGCAGCTTCCACTGCATCCTCGCCGAACCCCGGCCCCTAAGGGGAAACAAAAGGACAGCAAGGTGAAACAAAGGGACAAACAAGGGGAAACCTCCTCACCACAATAGACTTACCTGTTTTTACCGCTGGAGGCATTATTCCCCGAGACTTCATACTTTCTGTCAGCGCCTGAATAAGGGAGAAAGCAACAGGTTACATATTGACATTATTTATCGAACTGTTTTGGATAATACAAATCCTTACCTGAATATTACCGGTTGCCATGAGGAACTCTTCGCTAGGGTCAAGCTGCAACCTGCAAGGAATCGGACAAGAGTGAAAGTCAGACATTTGAACTCTTACGAACTACATACTTACGGCGTCTTGCCAGGAATCTCAGAGTCAATATTGTTCTGGAACTCACCAATTCCTTCGAGCCAGTGAAGCAACTGGTTATCTACGCGCCCCTGCGCTCAATGCAGGATGGAGAGCTCATCTTTCCAAACCATCAGGTGAGACGATAAGAGGGGACATCAAAGGTGATCAGTGGGGAGAACAGCGGGAGTGGGGGGGGTTAACGCTCAACTCCACGGGTGGTTAATTCCCTTTCTCCATTTGCAGAAGAATATTCCTACGGGCCAAGCAAACGAAGCTAGGTGGGCCAGTCCAGTCTGTCATCTCGGCACTACGCGTCACATTGGTGGAGACTGCAGCTGTCCTGTTCAGATCGACGCCCCTGTGGGAGCCAGGTGAGCGTAACAAGACCCTTTGGTTTCTCACAGTGGTGTGAGGAAGCTGTGGACGTACTCACTTCTTTCCCCAAAATATCCTACACTCAAGTGACCAGGGAAAGGCTGTCGCTTACTGATCCTGACTCTGGGGGTCTATATGCGAGGGAGGACCACCTAGGAGGAGGAGACTTAGGGATTAGGGGTGAGGCACCCTTAAATGGGATATGGTATCCCCTATTTCCCTTTCATCAGGAATCAAATGTCCCCCAGGCTTTTGGGATATTTCCAATCCCTTCCCTATTGTGTTAGAAAACCATCTCCCAATGCACACAACTATGGTACTGAGATGAGGAAGAGGGATTCTTAGTACCAAGACAGTTGTGAAATCAATGTGAATGACCTGCACCTAAAGCCAAAGGGGCGGTATAAATGGCCCGCTCAGGTGAGGCTGAGATTGCCTGTGGAATGCTTGCAGATGGAGAAGCCGGAGGTGAAGGCAGGGAGACGCGTGTTTAAAGCTCTGAGCTGCTGCAGAGTCGTTGCAGCGGTAGCAGTTTGTGGCGGGTGTTGTCGGAAGGTCTACAGTGGCAGGGTCTGGCTGCTGACCTCCTGGAGTCAAGAGGACTCCCTCTCCGGTAGCCTGAGGTGTCAGAGACCCAGGAAGAGGGGCTTGCCAAGCTACAAACAGCAGCAGCCACGAAGAACCGACCGAAGCAGAGAAGGGCACCGAGGACAGCGTACCCGGTGAGTCAGGTAAGGCTGAATGACTCCGGAACGCTGTGGTGCTAGCTGCGTTGTGAATGCCGGTCACAGCGCTCGCGAGTGAGCAGAAGACAGCAGAGGCAATGGGATTGCCCGTCCAAATGTGAAACTTAGATGTTTAACAACTCTAATGTGAAGGTTGATGAATGGAAATGTTTTGTGAATTCCAAACTGTACTGAAATTGGGAAGCCTGCGGAAGGGCCAGAAAAGCAGTAAACTTTAGCTTGAATGAGGATCCTGTGAGCAGGGTGCAAATTCCCAGCAGGAGAGTGAAATGGGAATTTGCAGTTACGTTGTTGTGATATGAATGAATTGAAGTTCGAATACCGAACCAAAGGAAATTAATAATGAGTGAATGCCACATGAGTGGAAAACAGAGAAAAGTGTTTCCTGATACAAAGGAACTATGAATCTTGGAAACTAAAGTAAGCGAGCATTGGTACTGAATATAAACAACTGTGAGGCATACAAGCTGATAAAAAGCAAGCATTGGCAAGAGCCATAAGGAAAATAGGAACTGTACAAATTGAAAGTCTAAACTGTGGCAATAATATGAGAAGGTTGAATAATCCAACAAGTGAATGGTGGCAAAGTGTTGAATAGGATTGCAAGAATATAAGTCCAATAACATTGTTGAGCTGATGTAGTGGTGTTGTAACTGTGGAAAAAAAGCCGATCAAGTGTGTTGGTTGCGTGATCTGTAATGGGTGGACTGTGTGGCCCTGCAACTGAGCCTAGACTGAATACACCCCACTAAAGAGAAGCCATTTGACTCATCTATAGGTTTATAGTTGAATATCCAGAGAAGTGGGTGCATTGTGAACCTCTAGAGTTGAACTTTATGATATTGATGAAAGACAAAATACCTGAGAGCTGGGCAGGGCCCCAAGGAATTGTGTTGTTGTGAAAACAGTGAGAGACTTGAAAGTGAACTGTTTGGAATCCTGGGCAAGGGAGAACCCCTTTCTAACCAAGAGCTCTAAAAAAGCTCAGAACTTTTGTTTGAACACTTTTTCATTTGATGCTGACATCCCTACACAGTTTGAACAAATAGATGTGAGGGCAAGTTTAGGTTTTGGACACAGACAAACATTTACTTTGGACTTCCTGACACAGACTATCATTAGTTTCAGTTAGGTATGGAAATCCTACCTTAGCATAGGGCAGGATAGGCCTTATCCCTACCCCTTTGTGATTTTAATAAAATCTTGTAACCCAAACTTTCCTCGGTTGTCTGTGTCTACTTCCTATTGCCTTCACAGTGGTAAAACCTAATATTATAACATCTAAAACTATTACATCAGAAGAACAAACCTTTTTATCCCTAAACCAAGTGCCCTCCTCAATACCTAAGGCACACTAATAGGAAGAGTGAGAGTGTTGTCTTTTCTGTACCATCTGTCTCTAATGATAGAAACCCACAAGCCTTCTACTAAAAATACCAAGGGAGTTAAAACTTCCCTTAACACTGTACAAGGCAAGGAAAAACCTACCTGCACTAAAGTGAACTACATGTACCATAATACCCCAGAGACTGAGATGAAGAAGAGGGCTCAGGAGTCATGTAAAGGTGAAGGAGAGGCATGACGGCCTAACAGCCTTTGCCAAGGACAGGCAATTAATACTAAGAGCCATCACCACAACTTAATTGCCCCACCTGAGAAGCAAAAGAAAGCTGCAGCAGGAAGGAGCAGAAGGAAGGTGCTGGAGCAGAAGTTGGAAGGCTGGCAGTAGTAGCAGAAGGAGAAGAGCATGAGGCTGGCAGATCAAGAGGAAGTGTGATCACTTAAGGGATGCCGGGACAAGAGAAGAGCAGATTTCACCTGCAGGCTCTGAGTTGGTCCTGTGTTCACAAACCCTGCCTGGCTGTGGCTGCACTGAGCCCAGATTCGTCTAGTGGCTGTAATTGCAAAGCCAAAATCGTGCTGCAACCAGAAACCAGAGGCCCATGTGCAGAAGCAAGCCGAGGGACTGAAGAGTGAAGGAGACTCCCTGTGGTCGAGGCCAGATTGGAGAAACCCATGCTGCAGAGGGGTGTGGTTCTCACGAGTCCCTGAAGTAGTAGTAGTAGTAGTAGAAGGAAGAAAAGTCGGGAAGTGGAAGCAGCCCGTGACAGCAGTACTTCTGGAGCCGTGAGTGAAGCTCTGTATTCAGATTCACTGAAAAGCTCTTGCCTGTAACTGTTACCACTCAATTATCACTAGCGCAATAGCAGAAGTTGTTGCTGTGAGAAGTCCTAAAAACAAAGGAATTGTATCACATACACATCTAAAGCAAGTCGAAGTGCTTGCGTAAATGAAAAAGTTTTTTCATTTCCATTGTTGAAATGTATAAGCTTACCAGAGTGGTCACGTGCCACCAATTGAGAAGGGGAACTCTTTGTTAAATCACTGGGGAAGTTTAAATACACTTTCACAAACTGTTACAAGGGATATTACAACAATCAGAGGTTGCATGTGAACAATTATGATTCCCAATCAAAGTCAAAGTATCACTCCTTACTAATGAAAGGGAATTCAAGTCCTTACAGTTCCTTAACATTGAAAATCTCCATTTTAGAGTGGTTGTGTGTTCCTAAATCTGTTTGTCTTTTGAAGCTCGAACCTTGAAACGAACAAGTAGTTTATAAACGTAGAAGTTGCTGAAGTAAAGAGAAGAAACATGCATTACCCCACCCAGTGGGCAAATCCTTTCTATAGTGAAACCAGTCCTATTGAGATCTAACCACCTGTATTTTGAAGTTGTTGAAGTTGTTAAAGGTCCGGTGTCCTCTGATATAAGTGTGACAAGGTTATTCAAAGCTGGAAGAGTGGCAATACAGCTTTGGGGTATCTGCTGTAACCGAGAAGGTGTGCATAAAGCTGGGAAAGGGAGATGACTGCGTGTAAGAAGATTAAGTTAACGATCTGTAATGCTGAGACTGCTGAAGCTGAGAAAGAAGCAGTCTAGGAGCAGAGGCAGATTATAATGGCAACAGTACAACAGGCAGAAGAGGCAAAGAGGCTGCCCTTTTCTCATAACCTAGGAAAGAAGAGTGCCTTGCCTACATTTGGAGGTGAAAGAGTCTTGTCTTTAAATTGTCTAAGGTACCAAGTTGAACCAGATCTATCAGAACTGTTGTTGTATATAATACTATCAGATAATGCTGTATTGAAAGTGTTTGAAGCATTAGCATATTGTGGCGCAAAGGAGTCTGCTTGCACAGTTTCAGTAGTAGAAGGGGATTGTTGAGATGAAAGGAACATCCCAAGTAGAAGCATCTTGACAAAGTATATTCAAGACGCTGTGTTTGAAACATTTGGACAGTTGTTGAAGTAGAAGTAGTTCTTCTGTCTTTAAACTGTTACCAGAATATCTTGGAAGGAGGATATCCAGGATTACCATTGGTGCTCTTTTTTTTTTGCTGGAATTGGAAGCTGACCCTTTCAACAGAACGACAAGGAACTGTTACCCTTGGATTTTTGTTTGGGTGAACTTTTGTTTCTTTTGGAACTCTCAAGAACTGATTCAAGAGTTTGGTTTTCTTTATGAACACTTGGAGAGATTTTCTTTGGACAATCCTGGGAAAGGGATCTACCCAGGACAGGTGGTCATCCACATCACTGGTTGTTTGGTAAGCACTTCTTTATTTTGTTTATGATTTGCATTGGATGCTTTGTTGTTTAGTGTGATGGCCAGTTTTGTGTTTGCTAGGAGGATTTCCATTAGAACCTATACTAGCTAGTGATCGCCCTGGTAGAGTAGGCTTAGTTAGGTTTTCTTTACACTTTTTATTATTAATAACATGTCTAACACTGAGAAAACTACAAGCAGTTGTCTGCCTCGTATTACTGGCCCCTCACAATGACAAATTTCAGGTTTGCAACATGTTGAGAAGTATGCTGAACATTTCAAACAGACACTCACATACATATCCCTAAATCCCCTCACCCCAAAAAATTAGACAAAGGTATATTTATATATATTTTATACTTTTTACATTGTCTACACCATGGAACCTACCCATGGAACCTACCCACATGCCGAATTTCAGGTTTGTAGCATGTTGGGAAGTATGCTGAACATTTCGAAAAGACACATATCCAAGCATGCACACCACTAAAACAAAATCGCTTAAAAAACAGAAATTGAAAAATGTATTTTTTATACTTTGTACATTGTCTTCACCATTGTCTTCACCATGGAACCTACCGAAATGCCAACTTTCGAACACACACATATCCACACATATCTACTTATTGCTCCCAATGCGGCTGGGGGCGCTATTACTACCAGCGGTAATTACGCCTGCGGTAATAGCACCAAAAACTGCCAAAGACAGGCAGAAAGCAGGATTTTTACCTCCAGCAAAAAGCTGGTGGTAAAACTCCAAACTTTCCGCCCAACTCATAATAAGGCCATCCCTTAAATGCAGCGTTATCAGCATTACCGCTGCATTTAAGGACTACCGCCCAACTCATGATGAGGTTTTGAGTGCAAAGACAGGAGAGAGCCAACCAAATGTCACATGCCTTTATCAAGATCAGTTTAAAATTGTATCTGACACTAAAATGGTTTGCTTTTATCCGCAGTATCTTCATATCATGAATAATAATCTACAGATCTGTATCGTACAAGGACTATAAGCAGGGGAATTTATGTGAGAATATGAGACAGTGAGGATATGTTTTAAACTTTTATTATACAAATATATGGAAAAAGAGGCATTTGTCGCTCCATTTCTAGGGGTCTTCTCTGCATCCTTCCCTCGTGCTTGAAGGAGGCCCTAATCTCCTTAACCCAGGCTATCTATTCCAAGATTGGTTCACTATCGACTGGGTACTCCTACTGTTTACGCACCCTTTGGTCTTGGTGGGGTGCTAAAGACTGTAGCCTTATCTATATGCCTCCCTTAGGGACCTCCAAGGTGACCTAAACCAAGCTAAACTGATGGCCTCATCATACCCCTCCGGTGGTGATAGTCTTTTACTCCATGTCCCCCCTCTTCTCTGCCTCTCGCTCCTCCTCTCACTTCACTTCTCTACCATCCTTCCTCCTCCAGGTCTCCTCGCTCTCCTCACTTCTTCTGTCTCTACTCTGCATCTCCCTCTAGATCCTACTCTGCCTTGCACTCCTCCTCTCACTCCACCTGTCTACCCTCCTATCTTAATGCTCCTCTCACTTCTCCTATCTCCACTCCCTCCTACCTCTACCTCCCACCCCTCCTACATGTACTCCCTCCTAACTGTCCTGATCTTACTCCACTCTTGTGCACCCCCTCTCTCATATTCATTAACCTAGACAAATCTATTGTTACCACTCAATCGAACACCTTACTTTCACTCCCTCCAAACAAACCAAAACACACCTCCAGGTTCTCCTCCACGTGCACACTCCTCTCTGGTCTCTTTTTATAGCGCTCACCTCCTGTCTAGAAACTTCCTTGAGTTCCATTTGACACTCTGGTCAGCTGTTTCTCTGAGCCAGTCCCTAGATTCTCTATTCCTAAATCCTCCCAACTCTCCCCTTCTGGGCTGGACTGCCTCCTGGGAGTTTTCATAAGGGCCTTTAGCCTGCCACCTTTTCAGTCTCTATTTTCCTCCATCCAGCTTTACCATTTGTAAGTAAGTCCCTGTAGTGATTTTTAGGGGTATTTTCTGCTCTCCCCTCATGGTGGACATCTCCCTGCTGGTTCCAGCTCCACCGCTGCTGCATCATTGGTTACTTGTAGCAACTCTGGGGATTCTGATACAGGTGTTGGGTTTCCCATTCAGTCCTTTTTGGGAGTGGGGAGGAAAATCAATGTTCAATAGGGCATCAACGTATTTCTTCCTGTTCTGGGCCTAGCCTTGACTGCCAGACCCAGGTGCATTATGGTAATTGCAGTTTTTCTCTGCACAGGTTGGTCATTTGGATAGGGAAAACGGTACCAAGCCACATACATGACTCGATGTATACTAGATCTCTCACGCCACCTGTGGGGTAGGTCTGGTTCTGGCATTGCCCTAGTAGGCAGCCGAACCCAGGTTGAGAGAGGGCTTTGGTCCCCTTGACAGAATTATCACAAACATTATTTTATTTTTCTGTACATTATCTATGCCAAATGCCCATAAAATCAGTCACTTGAACAGAAAACCTAGGAATCATTAATTGTTTTTTGTTTAAAATATTTATTTAAACCTATAATTCTGTTCAGCTAAGCTTCAACATGTGGTAGCATTCTTACCCACTTTATTTCGTTAAATCATTCATCAATGCTTTGATATACATTCCACAAAAATATTACCCTTCACTATATTTTGCTAAAAATACGCATTTATTTTAGGGTTCCAAAACAAGTGTTTCAGTTGTTTGCACTTAATTTAACGCTTTTTCCAAACATCTATGTTCAATCCAGTCATATTGCCTTTATAGGTATCACCCACTATCAGCTTGAAAGCAGCACTCTATTCTTGCTGTCAAAGGCACTTCTAAAATATATTGACTCACGGTCGTGATTAAGCTCTCTTATTTTATTTAGACAAAATATGAGGTGAAAGGCCACGTTTCTTATCTGTCTATACTCTCAGAGAGTTCACAGACAACAAACTTTGGCCCCCTGATGTTTTGTACTACAACTCCCAACTGCTCTAACCAGCATAGTCAATGGTTGGGAATCATGGGAATGGTAACCCAAAACATCTGGGGAGCTGCAGGTTGCAGACCCTTGTCCTAGACATGAACCTACAGCATTATGAGGGGTCGGAAATGTGAGGCAGACATCTTTGTAGAGTGTTTTCAACTTTTGCAATTTTATTAAAGAAACAGGTTGCATAAACTCTATCCCTACCCTGACAAAAATTTCCCTACGTAAAATAAACTAAGGGAAACATTCTAGCAAAAGGATATCTAACCCTCACAAATATACAACAATCAAAGTAAAAGGGAACTATATGGCAATTCAATTCCACACCAGTATGTAACATATGACCTGGTTCATGTGATCAATGTCTCTTATCGAATTCTGGCCGAACTTCCCTTCCCCAGATCAAACCAAGGCCTTCTCCACAATTCAAAAGGGTAACCAAGGAAATCCATTTAATACAATAGTTCTTAAGTTCTTGTACTCAGTTTCACAAAATTCTGCTGTTTGAACAAAGTTTCTTGTGAAAGTCATAAGCTCTCACTCTTCCTGTAATAAGAACTGGCTCACATTTGTAATGACAGCAGATCATTTGTTCAGGATGGTTTACTAAAATACTTGAGAAAGTCATAACTTCTCACTCCTCCGAGAATAAAGGGGTGTCTCAAAATTGTGGCAACAACAAATAGACTGGTCAGGATGGTACACCACAATACTTAATAAAGTCATAAACGCTCATTCCTTTCGAGAATAAGAGCTGTCTCACATTTGTGGCAACAACAAATGGACTGGTCAGGATGATTCACCACAACTATAACTGCGAAAAGTATTGTAACGTTTTCTTCAATCAGCTTTCACAACTCTTCTGCAAATGTCACCACTCTACATGTGGTGTTCCTATTAATACCACTCTTCAGCACCTGCTCCTTCTACTACCTGGTTTATGCTTTTACCAGGTTTCTTCTGGGCAATCACTTCTTGCCCTGCGGATATACTCGCCTGCTTGTCTACTTCTTCAACCACCAGACAGAAAAGTGGTTCAGTGGTAATTTAGAACAACACTTCTTTGGTATTACAATGTTAGCAGCTTTCAGGGAATAGGGCATTCACATAAAACCACAGTAGGACTGTTCTGAAAACGATGCTCATATCCCTCTGGATACCTCACTCCAGAAGAGCAGCCAGTTTGCCATCTTTCTTTTCCCTTCTGCTTGAAATATAACAAAGTGGTTAGGAGAACATCTTAGGGCTCTGCTTTAAACTTTGCTCATCTCCCTCTGGATGGCTTATTCTTGGAAATATTAGTTTGCCCAAGTTCACCATTCTTTTGGCTTTGGCATTGTTTGCATGCCTTCGATCACAATATTGTTTCCCCACCGGGTTGTTGGGATCTCCACAAACTCACAAAAGGATTATCACATCTACTTTGTTTCCTTAATCGTCACATCCGTGGTGTTCTGATATTTCGGTATTCACTAGCAGCACCTCTGTCACTCATATGTGGACAACACGGCTGACCTGGCGCACGCAAGAAGCACCAGAGAGCTGCTGTATCACTTGCAAGTTGGACACTCTCCGGATAAGTCCCTCTTGCTCAGGGCTCACTGGCAGTTAGCTTCTGTGGCTCTCCTGTACCTGGCAAACCATTCCTTGGTGTTCGCTCTCTACGCCGCCACGCCTACTCAGAGCTTCCCAAGCTCCTGTGAGTCGCCTGCACGACCCAGTCTTCTGTGAACTCTCTGTGTTTTCTACCACACCGACCTCCTGCTGCACAACGGCTGCCAGGGGGATATGGAGAGGCACTGACTCCCTCAGGACCCTCAGCGGTCCCGGCATCTTCTCCCTCTTGTAATCAAGCTTCCACCTGCAGACACAGCCCACACATCATGCACTGCTTCGGCCTCGCTGGCTTCTTTGGCCTGTATGGCTTCCCCAGCCTCTCTGTGGTCTGCACCTGAGGGGGACATTTAAACACACTTGTCTCCCCTAAGGTGTGGACAATCTCTACTAATTAACTGCATATTACATTTTTGTTCCTCTGCATCCCTCTTCCTCATCCCAGCACTAAGGGAATTATGGGACTTGAAGTCCCGAACCACAAAGTTAGTTTTCTTAACTATTTCCTTATTCAGGTTTTGGTCTTTATTTCTTATAACCTTTACTAAGGGAACATTATAGGAATTAATCATCAAATTAGTTTGTAAAGAGGATTATAGGTTTTTAAATGATATGCTGTTAACATTCACAAACCTACTTTTCTTTGTGAGAAACCTGAAGGTGTCTCCCTATCTAGTTCACTGGGATCTGTCATCCAGGTGGCCATGACACGGCCATCGCTTTTGGATCCAGTTCCTGCGGGTAGACCAGTGAGGGAGGATCACCTGGATGGGGGGTCGTTGAGGAGTGGGAGTGGGACACTGATGGGTGACACGCGGTATCCTCCTTCTTTAAACACCTTTTCCCCATCCTACCACGTAGGATATTCCAAAACACTGCACATCCCCTTTTCCGACAAGATCACTTTCGCACAACACGAAAGACAAAAGACAAACACCCGAGCCATTTACCTGATATGACCCAATACAAGGGTCAGGCAAAGTCAGGCAATTGATCAGAATCACACACACCTGACAGCCCTTTCCCTTCCCACAGGGATAAAAGGTGGAGCACGAGAGCACAAAACAAGCAAGGCAGACTGCACGATGTGAGAGCTAACTCAGCACGGCAGTTCAAGAGGAGGAGAAAGACGGCACAAGTGTAGAGACCTTGCCTTCATCGACAGAGACCTGTGAAGCCTCAAGAGAAGGAATCGTAAGACCATGGACAATAGCCAGCGTGTGTTGCAGCAGATGTCAACGGTACCCAGGTGCTTCCTCCGCTGACAGCCAAGCCGAGGAAAGACGCGTGGCCCAATGGTACCGGCCGTGACTCTACAGATAAGAAAGCAAAGCAGTTAATCACAGCCGGTGTGTCGAGGGTTGAACTTTGAACAAAACAGAACTGTTGATATAAGAAAAGGGGAAAGCCAGCATAGCAGAATCAAACACCACGTGGATGTTCACTCGAGAAACTCTAGGCGATTACCCTCCTATTTGCACTACAGCAAACAGAAGGCCTTAGCAAAAGACAAAAGGGGGTCCAAGTGGTCATACGGGGGTCTTGTCAAATCATCCATACAGTCGAAAGTCTTTGACCCTCATTAGGACCCAGGCGTTAAGGGGTTTACGCCGCCGTAAACGGCGCCGACCCTTAACGCCTGATTCCAAGGTCCCTTTGCGGGATGGTGATTTTAACGCCTGCTTTTTGCAGGCGTTAAAACCCATGCCGCAAAGGGACCTTGGTGCTAATTACGGCACCGTAATTTATGGTGCCGTAATTAGCGCCTTTCCCCATTCCCATTATGCCCTATGGGGAAGGGGCCATTGGTGAATGGGGAATTACCGCCCCACTCACCTTGGAATGGGGCGGTAGTTCCACCATCCACCATGGCGGAATCCTGACCTTAGCGGCATGGACCATGGTGCTATTAGCACCATGGTCCTCCGCCAAGGTCGTAATGAGGGCATTTGACTACCAGATGATTGAGATGAATCCCGCATGGTGAGAGAAGGGCGTTGAAAAAGTTGGCAAAAGTGAACCCGGCAGAGCAAAGCTGGAAATTGAAAAGGAGTCTGAACCCGAAGGAGGGAGATCCAGGGGTGCAAAATCACCACCCAAAGTTATTTGAGACCGTCCTCCCAAGCCATACGTGGAACACAACATTTGTGTTTGGTGAAAATATCAGGCCCTCGTAGGCAAGAGACTTTTTTATTTATTGAAAAGAGACTTAACCATCGAAGAACCTGATAGCTGGAAATGAACTTTCGGCTTACCCTGGGAAAGCTGGAGTGTGTGCTGTGTTCAGGAGACCCATCTTGTCCCATGCTGAAAATGTGGGAAGGGAGACGCCTGGCAGTCACATCCTGACTTATTATTTGTGAACACTTCTTTCTTTATTGAAATCCCTATCCCACACTCTTTCTATAATTAGTTGTAAGGATTTGGCAATAGTTTTCTTTTTTTAGTATACGCCTTTTTACTTTGACAAGACGCCACAAAGACTGCCCTATTTTTCGTTCGCTGGTCAATGCTTGGTCCCATCTTAGATTAGGTTTAGGTTAGGTGTTTTTTCTAACCTTCACATTGTTTAAATAAACACCCTTGAATCGTGATCACTTGTCTCTGTCTTTACTGTTGCCACCATGAGTTCCTTACATCTTACACTTTCAGGAATTATGGAGATGTTCAATTTTCTGATTTCTCTTATTTTGAGAAAGATGTTTATCTGTTTTATTCATACAAGATTTATGACCAATTCCACCCACACTAATATGGTTAACTTGTGCAACAGAAGGGTTTTAGTGGCAACAAGACATGACATATTGTTCTTCACAAGAAACCCTGGATTCCACTCACTTCTCTGAGCCGTTTCTCCTCCCAGGTGATCCCCCCACAGAGCACGACCCCCAAGGTCAGAATCAGGAAGCATCTGCCTTTCCCTGGCCACCTGGATACTTTAGTCAGGGATTCAGTGAGGGATCCATAGGATTCATCACAGTATCCAGTGGTTAGTTGACTAAAAAGTGATAATGGGTTGTGCCTTTCAGACACGCCCTTCGATTTGGACTTCTTCCTATCACACCCACATACTCCTCTCCCTTTTACTTTTGATCTTTTCCTCTTACTACCCTCCTCCTTCCAACTCCACCCTCCTCTTCTTCCATTCCCTGCATCTTCCTCCTCTGTTCCTACAATGTCTCACTCCATCTAAGCCTTACCTCCACCCTCTGATGTAACTACTCTCTCCACTACAATACTAATCACTCCTCCATACTACTGCACCCTCCTTCACATTAATACTACTACTACATCCCCCTTTTACTCTCGCAAGCACTTCACATTCACTCTCTCTCCTAATCACACTCATCAGTCTTCCTCCTGCTGGTCTCTTGGTCTGCCATTTCCTCCTCTGACCTCACCTTAACAACCCACAACTTCCTGCATCCTGGGGTTTCTTTTAACCCCCTCCCTATTTTCTGGTTGGTATGTTGTCCCTGGCCAATCTGGCCCTGTCTTCCCAACCAGGAGGTGTTACATACAACAATGTTGTCATACAGTGCTTTAATTCCAGCTGTCTTTCTACACACGGAGCTGCAGCATAACAGTAATGGTGGCTCGTGTTGTAAAGTGTTAGGGGATCTTGCCTGTCTCCCATTATGGTAAGTCTAGTCTCTATTTGGTTGGGTTTTGCTTTATGCCCCTGGTGGTCTAGGGTGCAGCACCGGTCTCATTACTGGGTGGGCCAATGCTGGCGTGCAATGGTCGTTGTCGGCAACAGCTGCGTAGGAGCTCTGGTTCCTCCTTCTGCTTCGTCTATTCACCCGGCACTTGTGTAGGGTTCCTAACAGGTGAGCAGGTCTCCTGGCCCTCTTTCCACTATATCTCTCTGTGGCAGGGTCTTTAGATGGATTTGTGTGGGGCACTCATAGTTTGCGGGTGGTTTTCTCCCTTCTCTGTTGTTTCTCTGGAATTGAAAGAAAAAACTTGGTTGGCACTTGGGTTCAAAAGCATAGGGTGATGCTAAATGGTAATGCACATATATAGTCACTTGGGGAAGGGACAAGAAACGGGGCTCTCCCAACTGCAACCGTCCCCCTCTGGGGCAGGACTAGCTCTGGATTCCTCCCTGATAGGCCTCCCACCCCAGGCTGAGAGGGGGTTCCCATGCCCTCTTGACAACTGACCTTGTAACACTTGCCTCTGTAAAGTAATGGTTCAAACTAGCGTGCAGGTTTTGTGTTGCACTTATTATTCTTTTGTTTTAAAAACATACACGCTGTGGGGTATGGATTCTTTCTCTTGCCTCTCACATGTCATGATGTGCTCCCCTTTTCTCTGCTTCTTTGGGACTTTATCATTTAACTCATAATTTCAACCGCATGCAATCTGCCAGATTGATGTTACGGGTCTAATTCTTCTCTCAGCCAAGTGTGTAAAATGTTGTGTCTATAACCCCCATGTTTGCTTCTAAACTATGTAACCCATTTCTAAGATTTATCCAAATTATTGTATATGGACTTGACCATTTCCCTGACAATGCAATGTTCACATTCCCTAGCAGGAACGTGTCTAGCTTGTTTGTGAAAGAGCCGAGTTTAACTCTTCAGCTATACTCGGTTTAACTGGCTTCGTTCAAAAATAAACATTAGCCACAGAGCATTTGTTTTAAAATAGGTTCTTTTGCACAAACCCGTTTCACTGTAGTGCATGACGTTTTGGCATGTAGCCATTGAGACCTGCCAAGTCCTAAAAGCAGTTCTAATTAGCTATGTAATTGGTTCATGGTTAGCATCTGCCACCTGGTCTGTGCCTTTGTGAGCATTGCATTGGCTTTTTGCGTTGCCTCGTGTGGGGTCTATTTTGTGTGATATGCCTTACTAAGTGATCCCTTGACTAGAATTACATTTTGTGTCTCTCTGTGTTGTTTGCCCAGCTTTGGCCTTTTATGCTTCTGTAATGAGATGTAAACTTGCTTGGTATCAGTCATTCTGTGTTTACTCTAAATGGGATTCTGTCCATAATGTAATGTGTGCACATTTTACAAACAGTAAATGTGCGCTCTTTTTGTATACACATATCTTACAGTCATTGGGCCTCATCACAAGTCTGGTGGTAACCCTTAAAAGTGGCGGTAACGGAATTACCACTGCCAATAACGCTCGGCCAGATCATGAGTCGGCATAAATACTGCTGACTGTAAAATCAGCTGGCACTAACACAGCCGGCGCAATTACAGCCGCTGCTCTTACAGCAAGTGCCATTACAGCCGGCCACATGAAACACAAACACAGCCGCATCACAAGCAAATACCGTCAAAAACACAGCGCAGTTACCAGGTGCCTGAAATGAAGCCACAGGTGACCCCAATCCACCCAGAGGGCTACATGCTGGGTCGGACTGGGACAAGAAATAGGCACGGTCACCCAAAAAAAAGTGGCCCACCCCTCGACTCCAAAAAGTGGCCCACCCCTTGCCTCACGACCCTTGACCTCTTATGACATCACCAGAATTGATGTAATTTGACCCCACCCCAAAGTAACATCCCCGGAAGCGATGAAACACAACCTTTCACCCCTTGACAAAACAGCAAGTGCCATCAAATAACATTGTTCCTAAATACACTAAATTACTGTGCATCCAAGCAGACGTCCAAGGCCAATTGATAATATGTTATTGCATAGCATTTACGCTTATGGTCTTTTTTTATAGAACAAACATGCATACAATATGACGCAACCTGGTTGGTACTCATTTATCGACCTAAGAAGGAGGAAAGGCTTTATGAAAAAGAAAAAAAAATTAACAAAAAATATTTTTTTTCAACATTTTTTTTTCCAAACCGGCCCAGGCATGGCCAGGAACCGGCCCCCACTCCCCAGGGACGATTTTCGCCAGAAGTCAGAGGGGCCATTCCAACCCTGGCTACATAAGGCACACCCCTACCACCAACACTTTTTCCAACACCATGCTGGCCCTAGCCACTGTCAGCTTGGACAGGCAGCTGCTCATGCTGCCCCTGGAAGTAGAGAGGCAGGACAACCAGACCAGGGTACAGGGAGTCGAGAGGGGGTTTGGAGGGAGGAGGAGGAGAGTCCAAGCAAGGTGTGCCCTGATCCCCAGGGTCAGGCCCTCACCTAGGACCCTCACTGACAGCAATTTGGCCACTCTGTACTGCCTCAACCGGTAGACCATAACAGAGCTGCTCACCACAATACAGGGCGACATAGGGAGCAGAATCAACATCCGGACAGCAGTGCCCCCACTGCTGAAACTAGTGCCCGTCCTGCAATTCCTTGGAACAGGCACCTTCCAGCACTCTGTGGCCATGATGCACAGAATGGCACCGCCCACATGCTGTGCAGTGCTGGCCCAGGTGCTTGAATCCCTCCTGTGGCAAGTGCAACACCACGTTTCACTGCCTACCACCCCAGCCCAGGTCAATACCATGAAGGCACAGTTCTATGCCATTGCCTAAATGCCAAATGTGATTGCTGATCTGGACTGTACCCCTGTTGCGCTGGTGATCCTCCAAGCCCATGAAGCAGTGTACCGAAACCGCAAGCACTACTACTCCCAGAATGTGCAGGTGACCTGCGATCCTGACCTCATCATCACCCACCGCTGTGCACGCTACCCTGGTTTCAACCACAATGCCATGGTCCTACGGAACAGCACACTGCCAGGATACATGGAGAGGTAGTGTGTGTGTTGAAAAGCAAGCACACATGCGCTGCTGGTCACATGCCCATATGGGGGGGTAAGGGTTTGAATGATCACATAAAGGATGGCATGACAAGCGAATGCGAAATCCACACTTGACCACCTCCCGCACCAACATCAAAGTACATGCACATGTCAGACTTACCTGCATGGAGAAACAGTAGTACACATACAGTATCAACCAAATACACCAACATGACTACAGATACCACAATGCAACATA
Source organism: Ambystoma mexicanum (assembly GCF_040938575.1). NCBI lineage: Eukaryota > Metazoa > Chordata > Amphibia > Caudata > Ambystomatidae > Ambystoma > Ambystoma mexicanum. Next base: position 864,843,886 of record NC_090926.1, read on the forward strand.
CACCTACCAAAGCAATGCAGACAAATGGCTGCATTGCCACACAGAACATCCTTGCCAGTGCCATGGTCATGCATCCATGTGCGGCCAGCCCACTATGCCCACCCGTTGCCACCAGACACTCAGGGAGGGTCCATGTGGAACCCAGCATGCCACATGGACAGTGTAAATACACAGCCACATGACAGCCACCATGTCCGCTGCACATGTTACCAACAGACACCTTATGTAACATAAGCTGCAAGAGGACAGGGTGCATGCAAAGCACAAACAACGCATGGCACGAGTGACACGGCATGCACAGACATAGAATAGACACATGCCATGAAATGAAGGCCCATCTGCATGTACAAGTAGTCCATTGACCTGATAGTGTGTAAGTTTACCCTCACACCTTACACTGTGACTAATGCCTGTACCTCCCCCCATGCAGGTGACTCCAGATACCCACAGCTGCCCTGGCTAATGATCCCTGTGCTTGATCCCTAAACACTGCAAGAGAATTCATACAACCACCCTCACAGCAGGAACTGTGTGTGCATCGAGCGTACCTTCTGCCCTCCTAAAGGCACATTTCCGCTGCCTTGCCGTACCGGTGGAGCCCTGATGTACGCTCCAGAGCAAGTTGGCAAAATTGTGCTTGTTTGTGCAATGTTGCACAATATCTGCCTGAAGAGAAATATTCCGCTAGCCCCTGACATTTCTCCTCCCCGGCAGTGAGGACCAGTGGCTCTACAGTGCCTCCTCCAGTTGCCAGGGACTCCATGTGGTGTTGGAACAGCTGACCCACAGGTCGGTCCACCGCTTGCAGCAGTCATCTCCATCACAGGGTACGCTGGAAACTGCTCTCACCTTCTGGGAGATGGCAGTCCATGTGGCTGTCCTGCACTGCCCAGTGGTCTTCTGTTGGTGACTTCCATCAAGTTCCTCACTGTGGGCAATCACCTCATTGAAAGGGGCCCCTAGGGGACCCTGACGTCTATGGAAATAAGGCGAGTCACCACACACAATAGATACGCCAGACACAAGGTTGTATTCCCAAAGCTGGAGGTTTATTGCAAAGCAAAAGTCTCAGTTGGCCAACTCGGTCTCACGCCCTGCGACATGTATCTCTAGACCTCAAAGGACGCAAGAGAGTGAATTATGTACATCAGTTACATATATACAAAATGCATATCAAACAATCAGCTATGACATGTTTAACACCCCCCTTTATTGGGTTTCTTTGAACTTGGTGTGATGATGGACATCTCTGACTACTATGACACCTTCAAACATCTATTCTAATAACAATTTGCAATATGTGAGTGCGAAGGCATCTTTCAGTTGTTGAATAGAACACAGCGCTTCTGTTCTTGGAAGCGAGCTACATACGGGGGGAAGAGATGCATTCCGGACCTTGCTATCTATTAGGTGCTATTCGCATCCTGGGAGCCGACACGCTCTAGCGGGCTCAGCAAAGGGGGGGCCGTAAGAAAAGCATAATTCAAGCCTTTAGCGGAATTATTCAAACATATTCTACCATATAACGAGACTGGCTGGCAGCTGCAAAATGATTAAATGCCCTGCAGCTCTGCTTCAAGGCTACATTCGGGAGGGAGCCGGGCATTCTTCCTGGCGCTGCTTACATTTGTGTTTCAACGAACTCTTGTTATCCTCTCGGCCCTGCGGCCTTGTCCTTTTCGCATTCAGACAATGTTTTACAGTCGAGCAGTTTAAGCGGAAAATATACTGCGAAGCAATAGTAACAGAAAGCAACGAGCAATGGTTAGAAAACGAAATGGCGATTCTTGTTACATCAAAATGGTCGTTCATTGGCAAACTTGAAAAACTATATTCTGTCATATCGTGCATGAGACGGTTGGCCCACGGCCACCAAAATGCATTTGTGGTTACAAAGTAGAGGTATCCATTTTTCTAGACTGACAAACCCTCCTTTGACCGTATGCCAAACGTCTCATCTATTTATTGAAACCTCCTCTAGTGATGATGAATCTGAAGTACTTATGTCTGAAGTTTGCATGCTATCGTAGACATCATCGTCTTCATCAATGTCTATTGCCATCAACTCTTTCACTGCTCTCATCTCATTTGGGTCTGAGTCAGTTCGATCATGAGGTTGTTTTTTCTTTGTCATCATATGCATACATCCTTCTGTACATCCCTCAGTTACCTCAGCGCAAACTATGGGTAAACAATGTATATTGCAACAGCACGTTAGGAATATTCCAAACACCACTACTAATATTGAGATCAACTTCCATCCCCAAGAACGTAGTATTCCCCAAAACCAAGATCCTATTCCCCAGCTCCCTTCTCCAGTAGGGAGTTCAGAGCTTAGGACGTGCATTTTCTTTATTGCTTCAAAGATCGTGGGGGAATAGTCATCGACATAAACACAACATGCTGATCCCACTATTTTGCAAATTCCCCCACGATCAACCAGGATCACATCGAGAGCCATTCTATTTTGCAGTGTCATTAACCTGATTCCTCTTTCTTCCAACGTCATGTTAAATAATATATCTGCTGTTGTGTTTATTGTATTTTTTAGGATTCTGGACAGTTGCCTTATATTATAGGAGTTCACTATCTACCCTAAGAATGGAATAAATGATTTTGCTACATTAGTTGCTATTAACACACCCTCGTCAGTCCTCCATGGCTGCTGTTTCTAAAAGGAATACTCCTGGGAACAGTAGCCCTAGGTAATATGTACCTCCCCAGTTTCTGGGCAACCAAGGGTATGCTTTCTCTCCACATATAAAATAAACCAGATCACCTACGTTTACTGGTTCTATTTCCCATTTTAATACCACTGTATTCATACAACCAGCATATGTTCTGACTGAAAAAGAGCCTTTCTTTTTTAGACAAAAAGGGACAGTTCTTGGGCTATAATGCACTGTGTAAAATGGGGGAATTGCATCTTTGTCCCCTTCTGTTCTTACACGAAACGTCATTACAGATGTTTTTTCTGGTGGGGACAATCTATCTCGTCTATTTTGTCGTGTTATCTATCGTGTACTTTTCCTCGTGGGTTCTGGGGCTATTACTTGTGCTTTATGGAAAATGGAACAACCCACAGGCTTCATTATTATCTCCTCAAACTCATTCATGTTGGTTCTGTCTAATTGACCCGTATTACTCTCATTCCATTTCCCATAGAACATTGCACCTAAAGATGCACTACATGCAGAACTTAATGGTAATGGCTGCACATACCACCCTATTCCTTTCCCAGCATGCTGTGGTAAATGGGCACATACCCAGCAATTTGTTTTCTTCAGGATTGCATGTGTCATGTTCATGATCAACAGTAAAGTATTATTTCCAAAACCTTCACTGTGTTTTTCTTCCATTGGGGGCAGGGTATAAGTGATCACCTGAACCGGGCTTTCAGTAGTGGATATATTAATTATTGGTAAAAACATTTCTAATGGGTGTATTGTTTCTACCCACCATAACATCAGGGCTGTCGATATTGGTGCTATCACGCTCATAAAGCACATTATTATTGTCAGTACCAGCATACAATTTGTTTTACCATGCGTTTTTCTTAAGCTTACAGTCTTTATAATTGACTCATTCTCAGTGGTGGTGGTGCAGGAGGAGGCTGGAACCGGTCCTGGCATGTTTCTTGTCGTCCTTCTTTCTTATCACAGTTTGTTGTGGATATCTCTCTTCGTTGCATTTGCTCTGATGTTAATAAGTTCAATGGAATTGTCACAGTTCAGTTCTGTCTGTCTTTTTTAGCCTGGATTTGATTATTCGTTTTTTTAGGCGAGATCACTTGTCCTTTCTTATAATGCTCAGAGGACCTTTGATCAGTTATCTTATCGCCTTAGTATCATGTGCGCCCAGCTTGTCCGCTCTGGTTCCAGACACATGTACTGTTAATCAGTTATCTCACTTGCCATAGTACCATGTGCGCCCAGCTTGTCCGCTCTGGTTCCGGACACATGTACTTTTTATGATCGCACCGAGAAGCCGCGAGTCTTGAATTGTCCGACTTGCACAATTCTCACGCTTCTCTCCTCTACACCTCTGGTTCCTTCTCCGTCCATGAGCTGAACCAGAGGTTGACATAAACACCAAAAAGAACTGCGGATCACTTTGTCTTCCGAGGCCGCAGGTTGTATTGCCTTGCTCCTGGTATCGTATGATCCGTGAACAGTGCTGGTGCACTTCCAGATTCAGGCTCAAAGTCAGCTTGTGGCGCTACTGCAGGTGCTGGTGTGCGCCGCGCCAATGATGCAGATCCGTTTTTTTTGCGTGTTGGCAAGTGCTGGTGGGCGCCAAAGGGGTACACGATTTGTTTCTGCTGGTATTTGCAAGGCAGATTTCGCGTCGGTCAGCAGTGATGTCGATTCTGCTGGGCAACGTTGGGGCACTCTTTGCCCTTCCCCCCTCTTTGGCAATCGTCTCAGGCTTTGTTTCGAGTTTCACTTCTCGTTTTGGCAGATTAGGTGGCTGCTTAATGGCAACAGTTTCTTTCGTTTCTGGGAACTCTGTCTCTTTCCGGTCATCAGTGTCAGGCAAGTCTTTCAGTGCAGTTGGAATCTTCTTGGCATAGGTGGCATGGATCCACGACTTCCTTCCATCCACCCGTATTGGTGTCTGCGTCGCCAAAAGTACTTGATAGGGCCCGCGCCACCTGGGTGCTAATGATGACTTTCTTTCAAAATTCTTTAGCAGCACCCAGTCCCCTGGCTCCAGCGCGTGCCCCGGACCGGTGTATCTCACTGGTAATGCCTCCTGCACCTGCTGTTGAATCAAACACAATTTCTGCATTGAAAGGCCACAATAAGTACTAAGCACAAGATGTTCTATCTCACTAAGTCGTTTTGGCTGAGGTTCGCACCAAACATTTGCCGGCCTCCCCATCACGATCTGTACGGGGAGAGCCCAGTTTTAGCCTGTACAGACGTACGCATGCATAGTAGTGCTATTGGTAATGCATCCACCCAACTCAACTTGCTTCCCGCACAAATCTTGCTAATCATTGATTTAAGAATCCCGTTGCGCCTCTCCAAAAGACCGGCAGAACTCAGATTCCTTGAACTATGGAATCTCTTATCAATCTGAAGACCAGCACATATCTGTAATACCACTGCACCCACAAAATGTGGTCCATTATCAGACCATAGGACTCGGGGCAAGCCAAATCTGGAAAAGAACTCCTTCAACATTACTTTTGCCGTGCTCATTGCTGTGCAGTCCTTCAAGGGATATGCCTCCACCCGCTTACTGAATGCACAGATCACCACCAAGACGTATTTTAAGTTTTGGCACCTCTCCATCTCTATGAAATCAAAATGAATTACCTCAAACGGCATGGAGGGTGGGCCAAAACTGCCTGTTGGAGTCACTGTTCCCTTCCCTACATTGTGTTGCAAACACGTGATACAGTTCTGCACCAACCTCTCTGCATTCTTTTTTATGTTTACATTCTGCCAAACTGTAGAAAGGTGCTGTATTATTTTCTTCGCACAGATGTGCGTAGGGCTGTGGGCCATTGTGACCATTGCAGTCACATACGAATTTGGCAACATCCAGTTTCTAGTTCCCTTGTCCACCCAACAACTCACCAGATCCAACTCAGCAGATCCCTCCGCCCACCCCTGTATTTCATCGGCCGTAGCCTCGGCCTGCATTTCTTTGACAGTGGCAACTCCATCTTCTATCATAAAGGGTACTTCTTCTGTCTGAACCGTCATCATTTTGGTATTCAAATCAGTGGCAGTTTGTTTCGCAATTCTGTCTGCAAACGCGTTTCCCTCTCCTACTTTGCATGTTACTTTTTTATGTGCCTCGCATTTCACTATTGCTAGGCGCTTTGGAAACGTGAGTGCAGACAGCAATCGTACAATCAAAGGGCCATGTTGAATTCTGGCGCCATGTGATGTCAGAAACCCTCTCTCAGCCCAGAGTCGACCAAAATTATGAACCACTCCAAAAGCATACTGACTATCACTATATATATTCACATTCAAATTTTCAGAAATCTCGCAGGCTCTGGTTAATGGTATTATTTCCGCGGCTTGTGCTGAATTATAGGGAATTCTTTTGCTTTCTACAACGCTCTCTAGGGTACTGATAGTGTATGCGGCAGTTGTCGTGCCATCTGGTAATTTAAAACATGAGCCGTCACAAAATAACTCTCCATCTGGCTCTTTCTGTGGGATATCACTTAAATCTACTCTTCCCTTGGTTTCTCCCTCAGTGACCATTAAGCAATCGTGGGGGGTGATTCATTCTTCCCAATTTCTTTTATGGTTGGTGGCATTAATTCTGCAGGATTCAAAGCGCTACACCTCATAATTTGGATATGGGGAGCGAACAAGATAATCTCATAGCTTGTCAATCTAGCAGAGGTGAGGTGTTGCGTCTGTGTCCTTTTTAATAGAATGTCTATGGCATGTGGCACCATCAAAATTAAAGTGTGCCCCAATACCATCCCTTCCGTTTGTTTCACTGACGCAGCAGCTGTCGCGACAGATCGCAAACATCGTGGTAGTGCGCACGCTACAGGGTCCAGCGCAGAAGAAAAATAGCCGCATGGCCTATTTCTTCCACCTTGTTCCTGTGTCAAAACCACCAATGCATATCCTTCACTTTCACACACAAATAGTCTAAAAATGTTCTCATAGTTCGGCGTACCCAAAACTGGAGCCGAGCATAATGCAGTTTTCAATCCATCAAATGCTTTCTGACATTCCTCATCCCACTGCAAAGGCATAACCGTATCCTTTCTAGTAAAATCCACCAACGGTTTCACAATTAACGCAAAATTACCAATCCATTGTCGGCAATATGAAGCCATGCCTATTATGGCTCTGACTCCTTTTTGTGTCTTTGGAATAGGCATACAAGAAATACTTTCTATGCGTTCTGGCGTTAGACTTCTACCTCCTTTCGAAAGTAGGTAGCCCAAATAGGCCACCTCCTATCGATTATATTGACATTTCTTCAAACTAGCTTTATGGCCATGTGCCGCTAGGTGTGACAGTAGTAATACAGTGCTTTCTTTACAAATCTCCTCTGTGTCTGCAGCTAGAAATAGATCTTCTATGTATTGCAAGAGTACACAACCCACGGGTAATTCCAGCATGTCTAGCTGCTCTTTTAATGCTCTACTGTAAATACTTGGACTTTCCGTGTAACCTTGCGGAATCCGCGTAAATGTAAATGATCGTCCTCCTAATGTGAACGCGAACAAATATCTGCTGTCCTTGTCCACTGGAATACTGAAGAATGCGTTTTTCAAATCTACTACACTAAAATATTCTGCTGAAACAGGTATTATTGTCAATATTGTAGTGACGTCTGGCACTAGAGGAAATTGCGGATCTACTACCTTATTCAATGCACGTAGATCAATTATGAAGCGGTATGGTACCTCATTACCTCCTTTTTTATAAGCCGGAAGAATCTGGCTGTTGCATGTACTGCCTGTAATTTCCTCGATTACCCCTAATTTCACCAAATCTGTAACAATACTCTTCAATCCTTTCTCACCTTCAGCCGAAATTTTGTATTGGGGCATTCACAGTAGGGTAACACCTTCTTTCAAAATGATCTTTACTGGCTCTATCTTTAAACATCCTACATCATTGTCATGCATTGCCCATATACAGGTTGGTACTTTACTTAGTTCCCCAGGTAACGCTTCGGACATGAATTCTGACACAGGGGCATCTTGTGGCCATATCGTTAGAAACACTCCGTCTGCCATGCAATGTATAACAGAACCTAGTTTTTTCAACAAGTTTAATCCCAACAAATTCTCCCCACAATTTTCTGTTAAAAGGAAAGGACAATGTGCAGTAAATGGTCCTATGGTAACTGGGACTGGTTTGGACACTGGGTTTATGACTGGTGTACCTGCGAATCCTACGGAAATATTCTTTTGCCCTGACAGTGGTATATCCGGAACCAAGTGATGGTCTATTGAACACTTCTGTGCTCCTGTATCTACAAGAAAGCGGTGTTCCTCATTCCCAACTCTCATTTCTACGTAGGGTCTTCTCTGATTCACGGGAATAGACACTGGTCCCGACCCCTGTCCTGGGCTGTCCTATTGGGGAAATAACACATCGTCCAACTATTACTTTAATACATGTTTGGCTGTGTATCGAAAACATTCTCACTCTTCCCTCTATTTCCCCCACTCTGGTTTCCATATTGTTGATTTTGCTGTCCCTGTCTCTGGTTTGGGGCATTTTGGTTTTGGCCTTGGTTTTGATTACCTCCGTTATTGTGATGCTGCTGCATACTATTCCTATTTGGTCCATTCACTCCTGGGTGTCCTCTATGCTGTATCCTCTGACCAGACCCATTTCTATTCTGTAGATGCGGACAATGTCCTTCCTCCTTACAATACGCACACTGATTCGGTCCCACTGTTCCCCCATGCATATTCAAATTACTCTTTCCTTGTACGTTCCCTCGCCCTATATTATGTCCTGTTACTTGCTGCAATAGTACCTGTGTTCTTATTAGACATTCTTTCAAGTCTGCCCCCACCTGTTTTAGCAACGATAATTCGTTCACCATCTCCTTCTGCCCCGGCGATGGTAATTGCTGCTGTTTATTATGTGACCCCTTTTCCCCCTTCCCAGGTCTCCCGATATCCCTACTCCTGTACACAGGTGTAGTAAACACTTTGACAGGTGCAGTAAACATTTCAACATATTCATTATCTAATTCATCTCTAAGCTCAAAAAGTCTATATGCATGTTCTCTCACTTCTTCATCCCTCTCCCTACAGCGTGCTAATGCATTCAAATCTAACAATCGCTGCGGTGGTAATTTCCCAATTAGCTGTTTCCATTTCTCCACCAAATATTCACCCATGCATTCCAACACTACCTGTCTTTCGTTGCTTCTACGGAAGTCATATATCGAAGCCACTGCTGCCGTCCCATCATTCCCATCTACATACATCTCTGCCTGTTGCTGCAATTCCACCTTTCTTTCTTTGCTGATTGCACTGCGAGTTACCCTGGTGCATCCCCGTTGGTCAGTCCCACCTCTTGCCCCCGTGGTTTCAACTTCAACCCCGGGAGGAACGGACGGTACCGAGTCTGTGCCTGAGGCGGGAGGTGCGGATGGGACAATGGGAACAGGGAGTGTCTGTTGTAGGCCTGATTGGCTAATAGGAAGTGTTACGCGTGCGGTCTGTGGCTGCGGGAGGGCTTGATCTACCGGAGGGGGAGCTTGAGCTACGGCCGGGATCTGGGCAATAGCTACTGACGTGTCTGGTCTTACTTCTGATCTTGGGCTTTGTTTTGTATGGGTCAATATATTTTCTATCAATTCATCTGTTATGTGTAATTCTCGTTGTGGGTGTATCTTTTCTATATTCAACTGGTCATGCCTACCTGCCCGTCTTAGAATCTCAGTCCACTCCTCCTCTTCTTTCTCTTCCGCTACTTCACCTTTCGATTTATGCCTGTGCGCATGCTTTGCTCTGCTTTTAAATCGGAGCATTGCTTCCTTTCTCCAGTCTTTAATAGTCTCAAATGCTGCAGGACGCGCTTTCTTTCTTATCAACACCCTTTCCAGGTTGTCTATCCTCGCTATCTCTAAACTACCATTAATCGGCCACTGATGGTCTTGCTGCTTTCTGGTTTGCCTATGCCAAGTCTCACAGAATATTATCGCACCCACTCCATACTTCACATACATCTCATAAGCCGGCGTTCCCCCAGGTGGTACTATTTGGCCATCTTCCAAAGATTGTCTACCACAGCGGAAAAACCCCCGCTAAGGTGGACAATACCCCAGGCATGTTTCAACCTTCCCCCTGGTTAATCAACCTTACCTAGGGCGTTTGATTTTGCAAAGTCAACTCTCAACCAATATCAGGATACTTTGAATCGGGGAATGACTCACCTGATAAATCAAGTCGTCTGTATACTGACGCACCAAAGGATGTCGTGTCTGCGTTTCTTGGCTTCTGCCTCGTTTCGGGACCCTCGCCTCCTTGTTCTCTAGCCAGGCACGTCGATCAGGGATCAGATGTGTGCAGATCTGCAAAGGAATCTCTCATCACTTTTACAGGGTGCCCCGAACACCTCTTGATCCCGGCTCGATCGTCCCGTCCTCGCCGTTCTCTGCCTTACTCAATTACAACGGTATGTGATGGAACAAGTGGGGGAGGGTCCCTATTCGGTCGCCATCTTGAAAGGGGCCCCTAGGGGACCCTGACGACTATGGAAACAAGGTGAGTCACCACACACGATAGATACGCCAGACACGAGGTTGTATTCCCAAAGCTAGGGTTTATTGCAAAGCAAAAGTCTCAGTTGGCCAACTCGGTCTCACGCCCCTCGACGTGTATCTCTAGACCTCGAGGGACGCAAGAGAGTGAATTACGTACATCAGTTACATATATACAAAATGCATATCAAACAATCAGCTATGACATGTTTAACACCCCCCCCTTTATTGGGTTTCTTTGAACTTGGTGTGATGATGGACATCTCCGACTACTATGACACCTTCAAATATCTATTCTAGTAACAATTTGCAATTTGTGAGTGCGAAGGCATCTTTCAGTTGTTGAATAGAACACAGCGCTTCTGTTCTTGGAAGCGAGCTACATACGGGGGGGAAGAGTTGCATTCCGGACCTTGCTATCTATTAGGTGCTATTCGCGTCCTGGGAGCCGACACGCTCTAGCGGGCTCAGCAAAGGGGGGGCCATAAGAAAATCATAATTCAAGCCTTTAACGGTATTATTCTAACATATTCTACCATATAACGAGACTGGCTGGCAGCTGCGAAATGATTAAATGCCCTGCAGCTCTGCTTCAAGGCTACATTCGGGAGGGAGCCGGGCATTCTTCCTGGCGCTGCCTACGTTTGTGTTTCAACAAACTCTTATTATCCTCTCAGCCCTGCGGCCTTGTCCTTTTCACATACAGACAACAATGTTTTACAGTGGAGAAGTGTAAGCAGAAAATATACTGTGAAGCAATAGTCACAGAAAGCAACGAGCAATGGTTAGAAAACAAAATGGCGATTCTTGTTACATCAAAATGGTCGTTAATTGGCAAACTTGAAAATCTGTCATATTGTGCATGAGACGGTTGGCCCACGGCCACCAAAATGCGTTTGTGGTTACAAAGTAGAGGTATCCATTTTTCTAGACTGACACAGTCAGGAACACCAGCTCCCCCTCGCTAAATTTTGGCTTCTGCAGGTGATGTTCGGGCCCCTTGCCTCTTATCCTCTCCTGGGACATTTGTGCTACTTCCCAGGACAGAATGGCTGCAGGAAGTGGAGATATTTGATGGATTGTGTTTTTTTTTTTTTAAACAGCAGCTGTGATGTTTCCCATTCCAGCATTGATGCGTTTCACCAGCGATCCCGCACTATTAGTGCCTGCGCTAATAGCGCCGGGATCGCCTGCGGTACCGCTATTAGCGCTGCTTTCTCGGCAGTAGCCCTTATTTTGATGCAGTTAACGCCGGGCGCTAATAGCATTACCGCTAGAGTCGGGCGCGTTCATTTCAGTTTGTGATGCAGCGCTAATTCCGCTGCATGACCCGGCGGTAACGCTATTTCCGCTCACCAGTAATTGCGCCGGTTTACTGCCAGACTTCTGATGAGGTTCATTGTTCTTCTAATCTCTACTTCTGCTTAAAGTGTTTTATTGTTGTTTTACGCAGTCCCTGCTTTTCTATGCGCTATTCCTGTGTTTACATGTAGTTACTATGCTTCTTTCACTCGCAGTGAAAACGTGATTTTCTATAGTTATTTCTGCTCAATGCAGTTGTTTTACTGTTCCTGTCTTTCTGTTACCTACAGTTGTGATGATTCATGGGATCTTGTCACTTCTCCCTGGGGGCTGGGGAGGTCTTCCCTGTGAGGCTAGGGGAGGTGAGATCATGAGTTTGTGAGAACCTTTTTCCAACACCCTACAATTCAACCTCTCATTCTTGGCATGAAAACAAACAGCCCCAAGAATACCTTGTCTTAAATCTCCAAGAAATCTAAGAAAACCTTTTCAGTTCTAAAATCCCTTCATCTAGAAATGATCCTTCATATGGTGTCCTTGAGAATGACCTTCCAAAAGATTGCCATCAAAAACCATCAGTGGACTTCAAATCCCACAACCACCTAAATCCTCAGTTAAAATCAGTGGGCTTCAAATCCCACAACCACCTAAGTACTGAGGCGAGGAGGATGAAGGATTTGACAAAGAGCAGCCATTGTATTGAGTGTGCTAGTTGTTCGATGAAGGCCCCTGTACGCGGGACCTTTAAAAATGTGAGATGACGTGACTGATTCAGTGAAGGCGGACAGAGTCTGGAGGCACGAGCCAGTGTGCAGAAGCTGGAGGCACAAGTCGGGGTGCAGAAGCTGAAAGCACAAGCTGGTGAGGCGGGGTAAGGGAGATCATAGGCTGAGAAGGAAGTATATGTGGTGCAAGCGAGGCAGGCCGTGGGGATGCCAGGAACAGCAAGAGAGTCCCTGGGCATCCGGCAGCCAACAGAAGTAGCGTTACCCTTACCAGAGAAGCCAGCATGCAGGAGCGGAGCAATGAGGAAGCCTGGAGAGACTTCAAAGGCGCCCAGAGTGGGAAGCAGGCAGTGAAGGTACACTGCATAAGCATGAGTAAGCACCTAAATGCCAGAGAGAACCAGTGAGTCTGCGGGAGCAAAGTGGGGACCCCGGGGCATTTCAGAAAATGCGCCAAAGAGAAATAAAATGTTGCAAAGTTACAGAAAGTGAAATGAAAAGAAGATTGTTTTGAATCAGGAGGATAGAAGATGTTTGAACATTAGGAAATTACAGAAATTAAAGTGATTGTCAAGTAGCCATACCGCGCCAACAAGAAAGGTACATACTATTTGATGATAAGGAGGAACTGTAGGACAAGGATAGTCCTGGTAAGCATTCACCAGGCAGTTGTGAATATCAGAGGAGTCCTGGTAAGCATACACCAGGCAGATGTGAACACCAGAAGTCCTGGCAGGGGAGTACACCAGGCAATTGTGAGTGCAAGAGAAGTCATGGCAGGAGAGTACACCAGGCAACTGAAAGTGTATCAAGAGTCCTAGCAGGGGAGTATACCAGAGAAATTGCCATTCTACAAAGAGTGTCAAGCAAAACAATGTTTGTTAAACAAGGAAGGAACTGGTATTACAAGCATGGACATTTTTGTTAAAAAATAACTTATAACACTGAACAGTGTTGTCTAGCAGGATTTCTGTGGGCCAATAAAGATACAAAGGGACTATTAGACCCAGACACATTTATGATACTAGTGAAAAATGCAAGGGAAGGGAATCAACTTCTTGAATTGAGGTCTTTTCCATTTTTGGAGAACATTTATGTTGGAGCTATTCTACTTTTCTTTAAGAACACATTTTGCAACTACTAGGTTATAAACATTTCCCTTGTGACTACATTATTTTTATTTCACTTTACTATTTTTATTTTAGTGTGACGGTCAGGACAGATTTTTTCGACAAAGACAGATCCTTGGCTTTTGGTTTTTATGTAGAATAGGGTCAGAGAGGCATTTTCACAACCCATTTAAGTTGAATAAACGTTTATAACCAGAACATTTGACTCCTCACAAGAAGGACTCGAAATTTGCGCTGGGGAGGACCAAGCAACCAACAATAAAAAGTGAAGAGGTACTAACAGACGGAGAGAGCAACAGGTGTGAAGCCAGCATAGCCCGGGAAGTTCAAACCAGGAGTCCTGTTAGTGATGAAGAAAAGCTGGTCCTCAGAAGCAATGACGTGGAAAAGGGGAAGCCCCAGGAGAGTCCTATGAGCTCACTCCCTCCAGAGCTGGGGAAGCCAAGGCGGTGGCGTGACCTCTGCAAGGTGTACCATTCAGTTCAACAACAATGCTGAGACCGTCGGCCCCAGGCCTACGCAGAGCCCTGTGGGTGATCGCAAAGGAAGTGACAAACGAAGAGGAAGTCACCTGCGACCCCGGGAACAACCAGAGACTCATTCCCTGTTCAAATCAGGTAACAGGAATTGCAGGAGACCCAAGTGGGGTTCAGTTAGAACAAAGTGCATCAGGAGTAATCTCCCTAGTCACAGTAGTGAGAAACAGAAGGTCAAGATCTGTGTGTGCATCAGGAGTGATCTCTCTCATCACAGTGATAACACAAAGAGAAGTCAGGGAAATGGCTCTATTCCCTGAGGTTGTGGTTGGTGGATAGGCTTGTGATCTTTCTGTTCCTGCCAACGATGGGCAGAATGGAATATTTCAGCTGCATCTCAGTTGTTTTGTGCAGTCTCAATGGGCGTCTCTAGGGTAGGTCGATTTAACTGTAGAACAGCTTTCTGAAAAAGGGGTTAAAGAATTAGTGAATTGTTCGAGGGTGATCATCTCTGTCAGTTCTTCTAGGGATTTACCATTGATCCACAGAACCACAGTGGTTTTAACACATTGACCCATTTCTAAGGGGGATTCCCCCAGGTTCAATCTAATGGCCCTAAACTTCTGCTGCTAAAAATTGCAGGTTTGCCCCACTCTTCTTTTTAACAGCCCCTCTTTGATCGATAGAAAAGTGGTCCCCTTTGCAAGATTGAGTAGTTGATCGGAGGTTTGTAGTTCGCCTTTGAGCAAAGTGGCCAAATAGCCTCTTTTAAGGATCTCTTCCCACCCTAGTTGTTCAGCTAAACGTTCGAAGTTTAAGAAATAATTTCCTAAATCTTCACCTTCAAGATATAGTTGGAGTACCCCTTGTGGTAGCAAAGGTCTTGCTTGCAATTCAATGAGTTTAGTTAGATTTTCCTGGGGTCTAGTTTCGGCTTGTAACTGATGAGCCGCTAACTGGGTGATGATATTGGCTAGATCAGCCATTTCTTCTGGGGGATCAAGGGTTCCTTCCGTGGATGGTTCTGAATCGGAAGAAAAATAACTCTTGACTCCCTCGGACAGGGTTTCAAAATCTCCTGTTCCCTCTGAGTCTGAGTCAGCCGAAAGAATGGACTTCGGTAAGTTAATCTCTAACCCTGATGGTCTTGCAACAGATGGCAATGGGGTACCAAAACAAAAGGGGGGGGGGTGTCAGAGCACTAGGTCTAATAAGAGTAAAGACGGGTCGAACTTTTAATATGATTCGATCCCCCTGTTGGATATTATAATGGGCGAGAGAAAGGGTGTCTAGAAACACTTGAGGTTTAAGGAACAGACCCTGCTGACCAGTCAGGATATGAAGTTGTGAGAGCAATGCCTCTTTTAGTGTGGCTACGCGGTCAGAGTCGAGGAGGTCAAAAATTTTATTTTCCGCTTCGGGTAGTACTACAAGTATTAGTATTCAGAAGGGGAACTGCACAGTCATTGCAGTCACCGTGACCATCAGGCAACAGCCTCATGAACATATGCGGACCATTTTAGACCTGTGCCACCCGGCAATACATTTTCGTCCCTCGGGAGATTACCCTCCCCCACACACCCGACCTGCCTTGAGAAAGACCCGTATGGGTTGAAACACGTGTCGGCTGACCACTTTTTCTACACAACTTTGTCTATACTACAAATAAAAACATTTTGCACAGCAACAAGCATCAGAACCTTATTAAAGGTTCATCCAAACAACTTCTTAATTGGAAGGTAACCAGGATCTTTCTCACAAGTATTAGTACGGGTTTCAATTTTTATCAGTTGAATTATATTTCACTTCTGACACCACATGTAAGGAAGGCATGGTATTAAAGCAAGATAGACACAAGTGATCACAGATCAAGGGTGTTTATTAAACTGTAAAAATGGGTAAGATTAAGGCCTAATCTAAACCTAAATCTAAGATGGGAGCAAGCTACAACCATAAAATAATAATAATAATACAGTCCTAGTGGAGTCTAGTCAATTAAAAAGGGCCTATATTAAAATAAATCTATTGCCAATCCTTACCTCTAAATACAAAATAGTGTGGGATAATGTTCACAACTAAAGAAAGAAGTGTTTTCAAAAGAATAGGTCAGGATGTTATAGCCGGGGTCTCCATTCCCCACGTTTGAAGCACGGGACAGGGCGGGATTCTCAAGCACAGCACACTTCTGGGAGCTTCTCAGGCCAGAGTTTACAGTCCCTATTCCAATGTCAGGGCCTTCTGTGCCTGAGTCTCTTCATGCAAAGTGTCTTGCTTCAGAGGACCTGATGTATCACAAAAAACTACAAACAACCAGTTCCTTCTATATATCTTCAGGTCGGGCGATGCTTCTTCACCCGACGATCCCCCTCAGCCAGGCTCCGATCCCTTTCACAATGTCAGCCTCCCTCAATCGGGCTCAGATCAACATCACACTGTGGGCGTCCCTTGGTCGGGTTCACATTCGTAACTACAATGCAGTTAACTTTAGCTTTTCAATTCCCAACGTGTCAAAGATTTTCGACTGTACAAGGGGTTGTGACTCAACCAGTGGTCGAAGTGAGCGGGAGCGGTCGGGAGCAGTGCTCTTCTACTTTTTTAAATTAAGTTTTACAGCTCCTATACTTTTATTTTAAAAAGAAACCGTTCCGGAATGCTTTTGTTTTAAAATAAAAGTGTAGGAAGAAGTTGAAACTTGCAATTTCAGTGCACTACACTGAACCTTCCCTTAAACAGCATGTGCATGTGTTTAGAGGTTTGTATTGTGTGTGTGGGGGGGTATGGTGATGGGGGTTGTGGGGAGCGGGTGCAGGCTAGCAGGGAACATAGTTCCACTACTTCTTTTCATACACTTCGACCACTGGACTCAACCCTTGTATGACCACTTTGACATCTCTCCCGGACCTCCCCTGGACCTCTTGGTTCTAGCAGTATTCAAGAATCTTAATGTCTTTTTAAACAAATGGGCAGCTTATTCTTTCCACTTTACAGTTTCTCAAAGCACTTTCCAATTAACATCTCGCTGGTTTTGTACGATCATTTGGCGCTCCCCTCTTCCAGGCACAAACACCATTTTGGGTGCACTTTCACAGTTCATCACATTTTTCTTGTTCTCTCCTTGTTCAGGAGCGAGGCACCTGTTAGACTCTTAATGAGCACCCACGTGGCGCCGGACCACTCTTAACTGTCATGAATCGCAGGGTGCGCCCCTTTTGGGCTTCATAGTCCCTGTCGCAACGGGCTTGTTCACATTAATACTTCCAATATGGCCGTCCAGCGAATTCCCTTCTCGCTCCATGCGCTGGACGTAGCCCTTCTCTATTTCTAGACCACGCCTTCTGCAGCTCCGCGCGTCTCAATGCTATTGCGAAGTAGGGACCAGACGTGTGCTCCGTAGCTGGCGGTTCTTCTCCTTTTCCACTCCCGCTTTCCCTTCCTTGTCCTCCCCCTTCATCTACCTCCTGGATTCGAGTTCTAGCGAACTTGCATTGCCTCCTGGATTCCTGGGTTCGGCCTCCTGGAAAACTGAACGCATTCTGGATTCGGCAGAGACACGGGCCACCTTCTTCAAAACCCGCTCCATCCGTAAGAAGGCATCAACCAAGGACGCCGGTAAAGAACGGACTCAGGTGAGAAGGAGGGAACTCCTTGACAGTTTGAGACGCCACCCGATCGAAAGCGATATCGACATGGAGGCTGCCGTGCAGGACCTGATGCTTTGTATGCAGGAACTATCAACCGAGGCACAGAATCTGAAAGTGGAGAACGCCGCTCTCAAACAATTGGTCCTATCCCGGGATTCTGCTACAAAAGAAAGTGTTATACTGGGCAGCATCGTGGATAAATACGACAGCTCAGCAAAAACCCTTCGTGCATTCCTGGATTTGTGCTTGGTTCACTTTACCTTCAAGCCTTACTACTTTGCGACCCCCAGGGCCAAGGTGGGTTTTATAATCTCTCACCTTTCCGGGAATGCCTTAACTTGGGCCACTCCCCTCGTTAACTCTAGTGATGCCCTCTTGGATGATTATGATGGGTTTATATGGGCCCTTAAAGGCATGTTTGACCGCCCTGAGCAGGTTTTCAGCGCACAAGAAAGCTTGTTAGATTTTCAGCAAGGGACCCAGGATATACTCACGTATGTGACCCGATTTAAACAACTGGCAAAGGAAGCTGACTGGTCCACTGAGGCGAGTTTTACCCTGTTCAGGAGAGGATTGAACGAAGAAATTAAGGATGAGCTGGCCAGAGTGGCACGACCAAGCTCGTTCCAGGCACTAATGGATCTTGCCATGCAGATTGACTTCCGTATCCAGGAAAGGAAGACAGAAAAGAAAAAATCCAGGGGAACTCCTTCCAAGGTATCATTTGAGGGTACCCCCAGACCGGACATCAACCCAAGCCTAGTCACGGAATCCGAGCCCATGCAGATTGGGGCCTTTCGTGGACCTATATCTCCACAAGAGAGAATGAGGAGAATTCATACAGGCTTGTGCATGTACTGTGCCTCAGATAAGCATTTGGTTAGGGAATGTCCTTTAGCACCCCCTCGGCGTTCGGGAAACGCCAGCTCCCGATCCTAGATGGAGCAGATCTTCGGAGAGAGATGTTTGCTCCACATCCATTCCATCCTTGAACGCTCCTGGACAAAACAATTTGGTGGTACTAGAGGCCTTTTTATCACCATCCAAGAATACAAACTATTCCATTTTGGCCCTGGGAGACTGCGCAGCTATGGGAATATTCATCGATCATGAGTGGGTTGCTAAACATCGGATTCCCTACGAAACACGAAGCACCATGCAACCTGTGGAAGCTATCGACGAAAGACCCCTCACATCAGGGCCCATAAGCCTGCAGACCAAGGAGATCCAGCTTTCAATAAATCACCATCAGGAGCTGATCAGGTTTGACATTATTAAGTCAGCTCATTACCCCTTGGTATTGGGCATGCCCTGCCTACAGAAACAAACCCATATATCAACTGGTCAGCGGGTTCTCTATTCCTAGGCTCAGAGTTTTGCATGTCTCACTGTCTATCCCTAGAACCTCCATTAACACACCCAAAGGAACCAACAAAGGAACAACAGACACCACTAATGGTATCCAATGTCATGCAAGTTCCTGAGGCCTACCAAGCATATGCTGATGTGTTTTCGACTGCCATTGTCCAGGCCTTACCCCCACACAGACCTGAAGACTGCGCAATAGATACGGACCCCTCTGGAGTGATTCCCGTCGGCAGGATGTTCATTCTTTCCGAACCCGAGAAGAAGGCCTTAAGAGAATACCTGGATACCAACCTTGAAAATGGCACCATAAGACCTTCGAAATCTCCTGCTGGTGCTTCTCTATTCTTTGTTCCCAAGAAGGATACCAAGGAACTCAGACCCTGCCTTGATTAACCCGGGCTAAATCAATGCACCCTCAAAGGCCGGTACCCGTTACCCCTGATTTCGGATATCCTGGAAGCCGTGAGAGGCGCAGTAATATTCACCAAGTTGGACCTCACGGGCGCCTATCATTTGATCCGTGTCAGGGAAGAGGACGAATGGAAAACGGCCCTCAGAACACCCTTTGGCCATTATGAGTATCTAGTCATGCCCTTCGGACTGGCTAATGCCCCGGCACTTTTCCAACACTTTATGGACAGGGTGTTTTCTAACATGCTGTTTCTCTTTGTTATTGTATATTTGGATGACATACTGATCTTCTCCAAGGACCCTATACAACATGAAGAGCACGTGAAGGCAGTGTTGCAGAGACTCCGAGATCATAAGCTCCTGGCCAAACCTGAAAAATGCTTGTTTCATGTAACCTCCGTTCATTACCTAGGGTTTATTCTTAGCCATGAAGGAATTGGTATGGATCCTTCAAAGGTAAAAGCCATATTGACCTGGCCTGCTCCTACTTCCGTGAAACAGGTGCAATCTTTCCTGGGACTTGCCAATTTCTACCAGAAATTCATATCTAATTTCTCCGAGATAGTACAACCGATAGTTGCTCTCCTGAAGAAAGACACTCCCTTCCTCTGGTCAACACCACAAGGTATGGCGTTCCAGCATTTAAAGGCAGAGTTTACACAAGCTATTATCTTGGCTCAACCCGATACTAGCCGTCCCTTCCTGTTAGAAACGGACGCTTCAAATTACGCCATTGGCGCAGTCCTGAAACAAGAATTAGGAGATAAACTGGAACACCCAATTGCTTACCTCTAACAAACCCTGACTCCCAGTGAAACACATTATTCAGTCCTGGAAAAAGAATTGTTAGCCATTCGCCAAGCCTTCACTGAGTGGCGACATTTACTTCTGGGAGCAAACATCCAGTTCAGGTCCGTACGGACCACCGGAACCTCCAGATTCTGCAGTCTTTGGAATGTAGGAACAGTCGCCAGGCGCGTTGGGCATATTTCTTCGCCCAGTACCAGTTTCATATCACTCATGTTCCAGGATCACAAAACCTAATTGCTGACGCCTTATCTCGACGACCTGACTACAAGCCCACTGAAGACAAGGCATATCCTCAGATGTTTTCCCCCACGATCTTTGTGGGCCAGGCAGTCAACTTCTTTGAAGAAATCCAAGCCCACACCCAATCCTCTGATCTGTGGAAGGACACATCCAAAAGAAATCAATGGACTATAAAGGTCCAGGAAGGTTATTTGTTCAAGGACAATGGCCCTCATTACGACCCTGGCGGAAATCGAAAAACGATGGCGGAAATGCAATACCGCCATCGAATAGCGCTCGGTGCGATTATGACCCGTCACCGTAAAGTACGATGCCATTAGCGACACCGTAGTGAACGCCAACGCTAACTGCACCAAGTACGCGCACGCGCGACATGCGAAACCGTAATTACCACCATGGCGCAACGGTACGCGAATTCTGACTCTAGCGGACATTTACCTAACGCCATCAAGCATGGCGGAAAGTACCATTCCGCCATGGTGAGAAGTACGGCATCGCGAACCAACCGTAAAAGGCCCTACTGAGTGCCTGTACAACACTCCCTGGCCACATTGCACAACTCCTCGTAGGTGCAATGAAGTCACACAATGCAACCAGTGAAATGTACAAGTCACCCATGCATGCCAACGAACAAATGAATGTAGGGGCTCCAAGTGCCTTGTGAGTGGCCATCCATATTTGCCATGGCACCATTGCCGTACTGATGCAGCACAGGCATGTGAAGGTTCAAGTACAGCAACATGAACTGAAATATGAGACAAACAAAAACAGGCCCCCCATCGCTTGACACCAGTGTAAGGCAACATTCAAAGCAGTATCCTGAGTGAGACTGCACCAGCCCTGTACTCCTGCCAGTAAACAAACCAACCATCAGCATAAGCATGTACCACACAAGTTGGCAGAGTGACTGAGCAGCCAGGCTCATCTCAAGAGGGGCCAATGGGAGCTGCAGGGCACAGATGGCACGAATACAGAAGCTATTCCAATGTACATGACCTCAGTCTCCCTCCAAGAAACGCACGCAAACACAGGCACCTGTGACCAGCCATATTCTGATAATCACATCATTCCACCAATCCACCTGGCTGACCGGCATCTGTTACACAAAAGCTAATCCCCCGCCCCTGAGCATGACATCATTAAAACAGTCATAATGGCAGCCCCTATCCCTGACCTCACTGGGCTTCGTAGGCAAACGCGCCCAGTACAGTACCACGCAACTATACTCAGAAGCCGGAACCCAATGCAGATCTTCTCACAATACATCGCTCCACAAATAGGAATATGCTACATTACTTGCAAAGAATAACGCTACACGGTCAATATCATAATCAAAATTTAATGCACAACAAAATCACCAAGCCCATACAGCTATTAGGTCATGAACTCCAAAATATATTTCATTATTGTGGGCTGCATCCGCAATAAATGACCAGCTTCTTCTTGTGTGACGCCCTGTTCCTTCATGGTACACAGGGGCTACATTCACGTTCAAAAAGGCAACATGGAAGCGCCTAGAACCGCAGGGCCGTCCCATTAGGTAGGCACTAGTCCAGCTGAAAGGTCGATATGTTGCTCCTAGCCACTAGTACTGCGTAAGGGCATGTGGCCCATTGGCGATCGTCCCATAAGATCGTAATGGTGCTCCACTGATTAACACGAAGCAGCAGGTGTCGGGAGTAAAAGCCATCTGCAGGAGTGGCATACAGATGGCAGCGGCAAAAGGGGAGGAGATACCTGTCACCCAAATGAAATGAAAAAGAATAGTATGGGCATCAGAACTTCATTTGAATTACTCACTTCAATGATCACACTAAATCCACAGCCATATGCATGCTAGCCCACTCAAAAGGATTATTCCCACCCAAAAATCACTTGCGAATCATAACTATATAAATCGAGGTGAAAACACTATTACAAACGAGTGTTTGTGTGCATGCGTCTGTTAAAACAGAATCCATTAGATGGGATTAGTAACGTGCATAGACACAAGTGTTTGAAGGCGCGTCGAGACAGGGAGGGTTCAACAAGGGCAGATAGACGATGGTCCCACTATGGCAGCCCTGCATCACATAGCGCAGGGGAAGTGGATAGATTCCAAAAAGCCATGTACATGGCAAACTCTCTATTAAATCATCTGTTCATGCATCCATACATCATTCCCTCATCCCGGTATGAAAACGCCTGATTATTTACTCACATAACATGTGAAATTTCCATTGAGTCTGTGCGTAATGCAGTCTGCAAAATCCACTGTGCTCCAGCCCGGAATTCCAGTGTTGTGAAGTAACATGTATTTGGGAACGTCCGGCCTTATCGTCCACTACGCTATTGCGCATCCCATACTATTCATATCAATCACTGCATTCTCGCCATGGCCCCTGTCCGAAGGACATTAAACAATAGAACTTTATATCTGCAGTCAGACCTGTGGGCGTCTCCTCGCCGCTAGCTGAAAACCGAAAGCGCTGTCCTTCGAATTCCTCATTTGCAACATCACGTCGAAAAGGCATCTGTGACCGCTTGAAATCACAAATCCATCCATGTAGTGCGGCAGTGTGTGAAAATGGCAACTGGCTTCACTCAGAAATGGGACGCCCCGCCCGTCGGTGAACCGCGGTACAGTGCTGCATGAGGGTCCACTGTTAATCGAGTACTACATTCCACTGACCCTTCACAAGTTTGTTCGCGACTGCAAAGATAGTATGTGAAACAATGGGACCATAGCAGAATGAACATATGAACCAATATTTCACTGCCATCGGGATTAAATACATGATTGTAATAACAAGATGCCATGCGTCGAATTGCAGCGTTGTGTGCGGGACGTGCTCGCCCAAAGGGGATTGCAGCTTGCACAGGTGGAATGAATCACCACAGGTGGAGGCTATACAGCCTGAAAACACATAAATTGCACACCCAACCCCCTCCCACAACCACACCCACTCCAAAATGCTACCGGCAGGACTAGCGATGTTGGCCCTGGGGGACCTGATAGCACTGCAAGTACTCCAACTTCAAGAAGAAGACGAACACCAACTACTACAACAACCGGCCGCACAGAGGAGACGCAGGAGGAGGAGGAGGGCAAGGCAGGGCCAGCAAGGCCCACAAGCACAGCCACTACCACCACGCAGGCAGCCCGCAATCCCACGCCTCCGAGCACATCCGTTCAACCTCACTGATGAGCAGATCCACACCCTCTACCGTTTGGACCGGGACACCATAACCGCCATTGTGGACATGACACACGCTGACCTTGTCAGCATGATAGATAGCCCAACCGCCATCCCACCCCTACTGAAGGTGGTGTCTGTACTCCACTTCCTGGCCACAGGCACCTACCAGCACACAGTCGGACAGTTGCATGGCATTTCACAGCCACTGTTGTCACGGACACTATTGCAAGTGCTCGATGCCCTCCTGAAGCACGCAGACGACTACATCTCTCTACCACGCTCGGAGCAGGAAATTACGAACACAAAAGTGGGATTCCATGCACTTGCCGGCATACCGGGTTGCATTGGTGCCATCGACTGCACCCATGTGGAATTGGTTGTCCCACATGCCATGGAGGCCCAGTACCGCAACCGAAAACAATATCATTCTCTTAATGTACAAATGGTGTGTGACTCCAACAGGATCATTACACATTGTTGTGCCCGATTTCCTGGATCAACCCATGATTCTATGGTCTTGAGGAACTCTACAATACCACGCTACATGGAGCGACACGCAGGGAACAGATCCTGGCTACTCGGTGAGTCTCATTTCATGCATGATAATGTGGGGTATGTGATGCGGCAATGTCCTGGCAGGAAGGGGGGGGGGATGCGTACGTAGCAATGTCATTCCACAAACATCCTTTATTGTCCACATACAGGTGATGCCGTGTATCCACTGAAGAGATGGCTCCTTACACCACTCCGGAACCCACAGAACCAGCATGAGGAGGACTACAACCATGCCCACTCACGTACCCGTGTAGTCATAGAACAGGCATTCGGCCTACTGAAGGGTCGTTTCCGCTGCCTCAGCAGGTCTGGCGGGGCACTCCTGTACCGCCATGAGAAGGTTGCAAAGATGGTCATGGCATGTGTCATGCTACACAACATGTGCGTACGTAGAAATGTGCCCATGCCCCCTGACGCAGAACTGCAAGCACCTGAAGATGGTCATGATGAGGGTGGGGATGTGGCAGCACCTCAAGGAGTCCGCGAGGCACAGGAGGGCCGTGAAATTCGTCAGATTATCATAGATTCATGCTTCTAGCACTCACGCCTGGTGGCTGATACATGGACACGGGACTTGTGGCACTGTGTGTGTCTGGAACATGCACAATATGGACTGTACGCCTATAAAGGCCTCGTACACAAAGATCAATGTCCACACATCTCATTGGATGATTGTGAAATGTTTATAGCATATGTGAAATTATGTTACACACCCCATCGACCCGCCACCCAAGTAAGCCCAACACACCCCCTCCACCCTCCTACCTCCCCCCCAAACACCAGTGTCCAAAGATGCTCATTGTCAGTGGGCAGACGCTATTGCAAGCCTCCTCTCCGGGTATCAGGGGCACCCCTGCCTGTGGAGCGCAGGTTCCTCCCAGATCTACGTTGGGGGCTGCCCTGGACGGAACTTGCAACGGATGATGTCTCTGCCTGCTCACGTCCATGCATGTCCCTAAGGGTTTGTGAGAGCTCAGTGAGCACACGGCGCACAGCGGCAAGTTCAGCACATACGTCTTTGGACGTCGCATGCAGTTCCCCCCTCAGGCTCTCGGTGCTTCTCTCCATTTGTACTCTCAGGCTCTCGGTGCTTCTCTCCATTTGTACCCTCAGGCTCTCGGTGCTTCTCTCCATTTGTGCCCTTAGTGTCTCTGTACTTCTCTCCATTTCTGCCCTAAGTGTCTCAGTAGATGTTTCTATGGCTGCCTTAGTACCCCCACATTCATCAGCATGGTCCTTGAGGAGCGTGGCCAGTTGCTGCTGTTGCACGATCACCTGGTCGAGGGACTGTTGCCTCTGCTGGGCCATGGCCATTTGCGGTGGTGTCACAGAGGGGCTGATCACCTCATGTTGCCTTGACACAGGGCTTGTGGGGGATGGCCAGTCGGCGTCTTGTGGGTGCCCCTGCGTGGTATCCTCATGGTGTACGGGATGAAACAAACAGGGGGATTGAGACAGGTCATGGATGGATCCTACATCGACATCACCGTTTTCTGTGTCGGAGCATGCTGCCATTAATGCAGTGTCACCTATGGTGCTGCTGCCACCAGAAGCAGTGCCTTCTGTGGCATCCATTGGGGGGACCTGTGGTGGTGCTGTTGTGGGCATGCTGGCTGCTGGGGTGCCTGTTGAAGTCCCCTCCTGTGTGCTGCCACTTGATTTGTGCTGCTGCCGTGTCTTGATCCGTGCAGCTGAGGTGGAGGGTCTTTGGCCGTTGGTCTTGGCCCTCTTTGCAGGTGTGCTGGTAGGGGTGTCCTGGAGCTCGTCGTTTGAATCGGACCCTGTGGTGGAGTAAAGGAGGGCGAGCGTTATTAATGGGTCTGTGGAAATTGGAATGGCAATGTATCACATGCATTGGGGTGGTACCTGAGGGTCATTTGGGTCAGGGCCTTGGAGGTGGTTTCATTTTTGTGTGGATTGAGGATGCAGTTGTTTTGCAGCCTGCAGTTAGGGTGTGCCTGCTGCACGTGTAGAGGGTGTTTTTAGGATTTTTAATTATTTATGTATTTAATGTGACTTTTAAAGTGCGCTATCAGGCCAATGTATGTGGACGTTCTCCTGGACATGTGTTTCTGTTGCACTATGTGGACACATGGTACTTCACATGATTGGACATTGTGGATTTAGCATTGTTTTATTTGGCCCACCTACCTGATTCTTCGGATGTCTGCACTCCTTTCTCCATCCCTCCGACTCCCTGTATACTCTCCATTCCAATGGTGGAGGCACAGATTTCTTCCCAGGGGGTCAACTTGATGGGTGATTCCGATCCTCCCCCGGTAGCTGTGGCAATGTTACGGTTGGCGGATAGTATGCTCCGTACGCGTATCCGCAAGTCGTCCCATCGCTTTCTGCATTGCTGTGGGTTGCGGGGTGCGGTCCCCACCGCACTTACCCGCTGTGCCACCAGGGCCCATATGGCCTTCTTGTTCGCAAGTGCCGTCCTGGTCATTTGCGTCGAGAAGACGACGGCAGCATTCTCCTGGAGGGTCTCTGTGAGCACGGTGAGTTCCTCACGGGAGAAGTGGACC
This sequence comes from Ambystoma mexicanum, assembly GCF_040938575.1. Taxonomy (NCBI): domain Eukaryota; kingdom Metazoa; phylum Chordata; class Amphibia; order Caudata; family Ambystomatidae; genus Ambystoma; species Ambystoma mexicanum. The sequence continues at coordinate 864,870,478 of NC_090926.1, forward strand.
TGCCGCTTGCGGTCGCACGCTTTTTTCGCTACTTTTCCCATTTTTATTGTTTTCACTAGGGTGGATGACGGGTTGGGATGTGTCTCAGGGTAGTATTTTTAATGGTTGTGTGGGAATTCTGATTTTATAGGTGTACGGCGTGCTGTTTCCCGTTCCGGGACCATGTTTTTACTTCCGTTTCCGTATATTTACGGTCACCGTATTTTCCGATTGCCGCTCATTTCGGTGACCGCTATGATGGGTGGCGGAATTGCACCTAGGGCGCCGTACGACGGCGGTGAGGGGCGTTTTGGGGACATTTCCGCCATCGCGGACTTTGCACTTCCGCCATGGCGTAGTGCTCGTGCCCGATGGGTCAGAATTAGCCGCACTTTACTCCGTCGTGCAATGGCGGAAACGCTATTTACGCTATGGCGGTCAGGTCAGTTACTTTCCCCCAGGGTCGTAACGAGGGCCAATGTATTGGTCATCCCTACAAAAAAACTACAACAGAGAATAATGAATCTCTGTCATGATACCCTACACTCCGGACATCGTGGTGTCAGCAATACCCTCCGTCTGATACAAAGGCAATTCTGGTGGCCTAGGATGAGACCCGACGTACGGCAGTACATTCAATCCTGTGTTGTCTGTAGCCAAAATAAACACGATAACAAGAAACCAGCGGGCCTTCTACTACAACCTACACTGCCAACAAGGCCTTGGGAGATTATCGCTATGAACTTCATTGTGAAACTGCCACCTTCCCGTGGGTACACCACCATCATGGTTACCATAGACTTATTCACTCATATGGTTCGTTTTACACCCCTGCCTAAATTACCATCCTCTTCTGAACTAGCAGGAATCTTCCTGGAACACATATTCTGTTTGCATGGACTCCCTTCCAAGAATATATCGGATCGCGGACCTCAATACATCTCACAATTCTGGAAACATCTCTGTCAATGCTTAGGGATCCAACGTGCCCTTTCGTCAGGTTATCACCCTCAAACCAACGGAATCACAGAATGTGTCAAACAAACCCTGGAACAGTATCTTCGATGCTTCGCCACCAAGGTCCAGGATGACTGGTCACTCCTGATACCCGTGGCTGAATTCGCCTATAACAATTCTGACTATTCGGCACTTATGATCAGCCCCTTTTATTGCAGTCAAGTATTTCATCCATCGGTCCTGCCTTCTGTTCTTTCTCAATCTACACCAGTACCTACAGTTGACTCCTGGATCGAAACCCTTGTCAACATACATAAGGAAGCCAAGGAATTCTTGGAGAAGGCCAGGAAACAGACCAAGAAATATGCAGATTCCAGAAGAAGACCTGGCCCTTCTTATGCAGTCGGTGATCAGATCTGGTTATTCTCAAAATTACTACCCCGACATATACGGCCTAGTAAACTGGCCCCTCAGTACTAAGGTCCATTTTCCATTAAAGAAATTATAAATCCTGTTTCTTATCGGATCAAATTGCCAGAATCCTGGAAGAAGATACACCCAGTTTTTCACACATCTTTACTGAAACCCTACTATCCATCCTCTCGAAAATCCTCCAGACCTCCTCCTATACTGGTCGATGACCAATTGGAATATGAGGTATCTCGGATTTTTGATTCCAGGTATAGAAGGGGCCAATACCTGGTTGAATGGAAAGGATATCCTCCTAGCGAAAGAACCTGGGAGCCTGTCTCAAACATCAAGGCCCCACGGTTGCTCAGAAGGTTCCAACCAGGAGGGAAGGGTCTTTGGAGGAGGCATGCTGTCATGAATCACAGGGTGCGCCCCTTTTGGGCTTCATGGTCCCTGTCACAACAGGCTTGTTCACATTAATACTTCCAATATGGCCGTCCAGCGAATTCCCTTCCCACTCCATGCGCTGGACGCAGCCCTTCTCTATTTCTAGACCACGCCTTCCGCGGCTCCGCGCATCTCAATGCTATTGCGAAGTAGCGACCAGACGTGTGCTCCGTAGCTTGTGGTTCTTCTCCTTTTCCACTCCCGCTTTCCCTTCCTTGTTCTCCTCCTTCATCTACCTCCTGGATTCAAGTTCTAGCAAACTTGCATTGCCTCCTGGATTCCTGGGTTCGGCCTCCTGGAAAACTGAACGCATTCTGGATTCGGCAGAGACACGGGCCGCCTTCTTCAAAACCCGCTCCATCCGTAAGAAGGCATCAACCAAGGACACCGGTAAAGAACGGACTCAGGTGAGAAGGAGGGAACTCCTTGACAGTTTGAGATGCCACCCGATCGAAAGCGATATCGACATGGAGGCTGCCGTGCTGGACCTGATGCGTCGTATGCAGGAACTATCAACCGAGGCACAGAATCTGAAAGTGGAGAACGCCGCTCTCAAACAATTGGTCCTATCCCGGGATTCCCGGGGTACCAAGGATGGTACCACAGTGACAAGCTCTTTGCCCCACCTTGGCTATCAGTGTGGGAGAGCCCTGTGTACCGTTGACATCTGTCACACCAATTGCCAGCTGCGTTTCCCGGTCTTATAGTTCTTTCTTCAAAGGCTTCGCAGGTCTGGGTTGAAAAGGGCAAGGGCAATTCCCTCCTTGTCGTCCTTTTGGTTTCCACCGGCTTTTTGTCCTCCATTTGAACTGCCATCTCAGAATCGCTTCTTCCTCGTGCGTTCGGCCTTGCTCATAGTGTGCTCTTGTGCTTGTGTACGTAGTTCTCTGCAATTGCCTGACTCTGCCTGACACATGCATTGGTAAATGTCAGGTAAACGGCTCTGGTGTTAGTCCGTTGTCTTTCACAGCGTGAGAACGTATTCGTGTAGGAAAAGGAGGGGGTAGCGCTTTTACATATCCTTCGGGGAAGGATGGGGAAAGGTATTATAAGGAAGGGGGTACCGCGTATCACCCATCGGTGTCCCACTTCCACTCCCCAAGGACCCCCCATCAAGGTGATCCTCCTGCAGTGGTCCACCCCCAGGAACTGGATCCCATAGCAATGGCCGTGTCCTGGCCACCTGGATGCTAGATATCTGGGGGCTAGTGAGACACCTTTAGGTTTCTCACAATACTATGAGGGGCCTGTAATGTGAGGTGGACAACTGCTTGTACATTTGTCCAAATATGCCATGTCATTAAAGTAAATCATTTGAAAATAAAGCCTTGCTTGACCTACTCTACCGAGGAAGTTCCTGCCTACTATAGAAGCTAGGGGGACAATCTCTAGCATGTGTAAACTGCCTCTCACACTAAACAACACATATACAAAGAAATTATATAGCAACACCATAAAATAAACATCATTGACCCAATAGATGAAGACCTTTTCCTATCCTGGGGAAGATACCTTCCCCAGGACTCAAAGTAACTCAAAATGTTCTTCAACGGAAAAGAAAAGTCTTGAGCCTTGATAGTAACAAGTTAAAGTAAAAATAGATCAAACATAAATCCACTGGAAGCCAATTTGTGTTCCTGGATGCAAGATCCTCTTCAGGCTTCCAGAAAAGAAATATCACCAATGGTAATACTGGTTATGATAAATTGTTCCAACTTCCAGAGCACTTGCAACAGTTCAAAAGAAAGTGAAATATTTCCCCAATGACAAAAGTACACCTTTTGTTAAGACTTCTTCACTTCAGCTTTAGTTACAACTGTACATTGATATATTTGTCAGGATGTGCTGCTGCTTCCATTTCAATAACCACCCTCTACTGTTGGTACTATGAGAACGGTCACCCTTGTCCCACAGTACGTTACTGCTTCGTACCACTTTGATTTGGCATCTACTGACAACTTCTTATACCACCACAGTTTAAATGTCACTACTGCAGCTCAGTACTTTAAATTGTTAGACATGCTTCAACAGAATACATTTCAAGCTCTTCAGGTAGGCAAGACACTCTTCCTTTTTAATGACTTTCTAAAAAAAGGGGCAGCTCTTTGCCTCTATTTTCTTCTGCCACTTTACTTCCGAATATTCTTCACAAGCAATTAGTGTCCCTTCCCCAACATTGCAAACACCTTTTTGCCAGTCATTATCCCAAGTAATTACACAGAAGCCGTAGTGTCACTCGTTCAGCTTCAGCTAATAATGCCACACTTGTATCTTAGGCCACTTGACTGCTGACAACTTTACAGTGGAGTTAGCTGGCTTTTCATGTCTTGGCCAGGCGAATTGCACTATACAAAGAGGGTGATTCTTGGCTTGGGCAATGCTTGTTCTTACTAGTTTAGACTCTTTACTTCTTTGAAAGGGTAATAATGTCACTTCTGGATATAGTATAGGATTCAGTCTTCCAAGCGAAAATACAATTGGGCACAAGGGACCATTCTTTTTTAAAAAAAAAGTTTTTAATGATTTTACAAATAAGAACCATACAAACATTCAGAGCAACAGGCTCAATTATCATATGTGTATTACAAACAATAAACGTTCCCTCCTCCCACACTATCCCCCTTGTGCCTATTGCCTACTCATGAGCCTTAATCACAACTATTGCATCAGTAACCTCCAATTGTCTTGCATTTTCCTTCTCCCCTGTCTCTGCAAACAGCGCTACCGTCAGTGCTATCCATATCTATATATCTATCCCGGGCTCTACATTTTGTACCTTAAACGCCATCTCCCATGTCCCTATCTACGCTGCACACATTTCTCCAGGTCCTTCCACAATTTATATATACTCGGTTTTCTCGTATCTTCCCATCCCATGGCTATGCTTCGCTTGGTCATAATATACATCATGTCTTTTAATTTATTTAGCGGCTTGTCTTTCCTCTTGTAACGCCCCAGCATGCAGGCTCACTTGTTTCAATATCTAGTGCATCCTCCCCTTGTGCAGCATTTTCTTTCACTGTCTTCCAGAGCTCCTGCACAACTGGACATCCCCAGAACATGTGTATGAGCTCAGCCTCTTCCTCCCTACATTTAGGACACACTTCCGTGAAAGTGGAGTTGACGGCAGGTGTGAGGTATGCTCTTTGTACTATGTATAGTTGTATCAACTGTAGCCTAGCATTCCTACACACGCTTGTGGTATCGTTTTATTTCAACCCATTCCTTCTCCTCCAGTGCTTTCCCCAATTCCATCTCCCATTTGTTCTTACAATTCAGTTCAGTATGTGCGGAGCAGTCTGATAAGGTATATTCTGGACACAGCGGGTCCCCCTTCCGCCACCAGAAGGAGCATCTCAACACCCTCATTTTCTATCTCTGCCTCTGCAACATTTGGCCATCTCTTGCGTAGCAGCCTCAGGATCGTCCTATGTAAAAAGAACTGTCCCGCATGTATGCCATACTCCACCTGCAACTCCCCAAAAGTTTTCCATCTACCCTCGCCTCTGAGGTCCCCCACCGTAGCCACTCCGTGCATCTCCCATCTCGATTTTATCACAGCCTGTTCACTCAACCTACTCCCAAGAACTGCCACTATCTGTATCTGCGGGGGAAAGCGGGTCTTTTATTCCAACTGCCTTACAGGCTCTGCGCCAGATTTGAATGCCCAGTTTCACTAGGTAGCCCTTCCTTTTCTTGACCTCTGCCAGGGGCCCAAAGAAGGTCTCTTAGGTGACAACCCCTTAGCGCTGGTTGCAATAGCGCCATCTCTATCGTGTGTTCATCAGACATCCACTTCACCACATGCTGCAGCTGACACGTCAGGAAATATAACTCGAAATTAGGTACCCACAGTCCTCCCTGGTCATACAGTCTCTGCAGCGTATTCAAGACTACTCTGTGCCTCCCGCCCTGCCACAAGAACCCCCTACATAACCTTTCCAGCTCCCTCAAGAAGCGCCCCGGTATGTCATATGGGATATTCCCGAAGTAGTGCATGAGCCGTGGAAGTGCCACAGTTTTTAACAATGCACTCTCCCCATTACACGTGACCATTCCTTAAAGTAGAATTTTAAGTTTAAAGTTCAAGAAAGGTTTGTGTTGTGTAGCGACCTTCTGTGTGGGTGTCTGGTAAGGAAAGGAGATGTGTTGTGTAGTGGCTGTCTGTGTAATGCTGTCTTGCTGTGAGCCTGTGATGTCAGATGGAATGTCACTGTGTGGATGGTGGAATGTTTATCTGAAGGTTCCATACTGAGGCAGTTAGAGCTCCCCTGCCTGGGTGATGGGGCCAGTGCTGATATAGTCCATACTCTCATGTATTTATCCTTCCTGTAACCATGTCTTTAAGTCCTGTAATAAACCTAAGAAGTAACTAAGAAAGCCTGGAAGTCACTTCATAACAATGGCGTAGTCGGCAGGATGTATTTCAAGAAGAACCTGCGCACATAATAACAAGTTGAAGTCTGAAGGAGCCTGCTGCGGGGGGTGCAGGAGAGAGGAGGACAAAGTGGTGGTCAGCACTGCCCCCACATACAAGTAAGACCCATCACCCAGGGCCAAGGCGGGGGAGGAGCAAGGAAGACCCACATTTTCAGACATCAACAAAAGTGAAGCTGTCCAGTGATGTGATGGCGCCCTGTGGTGAAGCAGAAATTATGAAAAGTGCCCACAGAAGCGAAGCTGGTGAGGGCTGATGGTGAAAATGATGCCCTGAACTCGACGTGGCATAAGTCCTGTTGGGGATGGGAAGACATATTCTCCCTTGCAGGCAGCCAGAGAAGTTATGAGTGGAAATGCCCTTGTTCACAGACAAAAGAAAAGGTACTGTAAATGGGCTGTCTGGGGCTGAGTCATATGCTGGGCATGCAAGCAGCTACTATGAAGTATTAAAGACTGTTCTAGCTCTTGAATGTATGAGGAGCGCACCAGAGTACAAGACTCCGTGCAAGCAGGCAGCCAGCTGGCTTTGTATAAAGTACTGTAATGTAAGGGAAATGTGCCAGCCCAACGTGGTGATGGAGATGAAAGCATGCGCATTAATTGACGTTAGATTTGAATATTGCCACATTAACCAGCAATTGGCAGTTATTGACATTGTGGCATAATGGAAGTGATTACTGACCGTGAAGTCGGCAAGTTTCTAGGAGCAGCCTGCAGTTTACAGTGATATTTGGTTCTGAATGGAGGTTTGGGAGCGTGTTGCGACCGTTAGAATTGTCACAGCTCCACAGATGAGTGCTGCGTGAGATTCACCTGTGAAATGATGACGCAATGGAATGTGCCGGGGGTGCTGGCGAGCATAGAATGCTGATGAACAGGTGTTCTCAGCAATCCCCGAAGATATAGAGTCCCGAACGTTGTAATAAAGCCATTCGTATTGTGGCTGTAGTTGTCGGAAGAAGTAGAGAAACATTTAAGGAATGGCCCTTAGTACGTGGCCTAACGTGATGACGTGCAGGCTAGGAAGTGTTCAGGAAGCGTTTTCATTGATGGTGAGATGCAGAAATAAAGAAGCTGAATATAGTTGGAAGTGAGGCAGCGAGCAGCAAAGAAGACAAAAGATGTCAGCCTAAACGTGTTGACATATGCGGAACTGCGCCTCTACCCCTTGGAACGTTGGGGTGAATAAATTAAAACGTCCAAGATATTCTTGGAAGCAGGATTGTTCTGCACCGTAGTTGCGTGGAAATCAAAGGCAGCCGTCTGTTAAAGTGAAGATGCAGCAACGCCAGGAAGAGCACGTTTGTACAGCAGCAATGTTTATGATTGAAAGTTTTTTTTCTTTCAGTTAATTAGTACAACGTGCTGATTATGCGAATGGTGCCTTGTTTGATGTGATGTATAAAGTAATTCTTTTGACGATTTTCAGGATGGACATTTTAAACACTTCATGGACGATATAGTTTTGAAACTGTTGGCATTATAGAGTAAAAGGGAGATGTCCAATTTTGAGGATTGAAGTGCTGGATGTGTGTGCTAGATTTAACCATATTGAGGCATTTTAGGGTGCGTTGCAAATGACAACATGGTTATAGATCTTATTACATATGCTTTGGGTGTTTGACAGGATGTGTACTAAGGTTATTATAAAAAAAAAGGGGGGGGGCTTTAGCACTAACGTTCTTGAGGCATTCTAGGTGTGGTTAGAGACCATCATGGACTTTTAGGTATGTTGTGACCCTACTTAGGGTCATGAAATGGCCATGGACTTGTAGGACGAAATGTTGAAACTTTGTAGTTGTTCTACAGTTTAATTTGCATTTACATAATACCACAGTCACAACAATGCATTTTATGCTGTGTAATGCAAAATGTTTTGTGCCGGAGTTAAGGTTGACTGTAGTAATGGATGCACAAAGAAGGGCATGAAGGTAATATGAGGCAGGTTGTCACTCAAAGGTAGCGCCTATGGTGTGAGTGACGCTGTAGTTATAACATGAGGTAGCGCCTCTGTTGTGTAATGTGTCAAGATTGGTATTAACTAGAGGTAGCGCCTCTGGTATGTTGGGTCACGAGTGAGAGAGGTAGCGCCTCTGGTGAGTGTGGCTTATATCAGCACTGGCCCCATCACCCAGGCAGGGGAGCTCTAACTGCCTCAGTATGGAACCTTCAGATAAACATTCCACCATCCACACAGTGACATTCCATCTGACATCACAGGCTCACCTGTGGAATGTTTATCTGTATTTATCCTTCCTGTAACCATGTCTTTAAGTCCTGTAATAAACCTAAGAAGTAACTAAGAAAGCCTGGAAGTCACTTCATAACAATTTGTATTTCCCTGTAACGATAAAGGATGAAACTCAGACTTCCTTTGGGAAACAAAATTGAGCACAGGCAACCTTCGCTTTAAAGTAGTTTTCCCTCTTCGTTACTTGTATCTCGTGTATTATTAAAGTTAGTTATTCGGTAATGGTGCATAAAGCATTCCTTCTTCTTAATTGAGGACACACGACCACTCCGTAAGTTAGCATCCGTTTTAAAGAGTTCAACAATGGAGTTTTAATCACTTTAGCTCTCACGTGAGTGTCAGGTCTTTTACAAGATACTTGAATTCTACAATTCCACTGTGAATCAGACTTCAGGTATAACTAACAGCTTCCACTAGAATGAGGTCATACACAAGACAGCTAGATACAGTCACCTGCAAGGCTATGTGAGAAACCTAAGGGTATTCTCCCAATAGAACCTCAAGAAGCCCTTATTCAGGTGGCCAGGACACAGCCATCGCTGTTGGATCCAGTTCCTGGGGATGGACCAGTGGGGGAGGATCACCTGGGTAGGGGAACCCAGGATAATGTTAGGGGGAATACCCAAGGAGAGACGCAGTATTCAACCAAGGAGGAAGAAGAGGAGGACGAACTACCTGCAGTTTTCTTTGGTTATTCAATTTCTGCCTCTCTTCCGCCTACAGAAGCTCCCTTAGTAAGGCCCTAGCAACCCTACACTGCTGGTAAACCAACTAGAAGTCCAGACCCCATAGCATCTCATAACCGCCTCTCCCAGAACCCCTGTTTCCCTGTTCCCTACCTGCATACTCCCAGGTAGGGAACTTTTCCACGCCCCTCTAGTCAGTATTTACTGCGCTTCCCATTTGCTCAGAAGAAACACCATCGGTCCCACAACCCCCCTTGTTTATTTTGTGAACCTTATCAATTCCCATCTTCTGAACACCCAATCTGTACTGTGATCACTTGTGTCTGTCTTACTTGTGTCACCATGAGTTTATCACATATGGTGTCAGAATGGGATATGATCCAATTGATAATAGTTGGAGAGTCCACTTTCATGAAGGAACCCTAAATAGAGACCTTCATACCCTTTTGCAATCCACAGACAAACCCTAACAAAATTATTTTGCCCTCAATGATGAGAAACCAATGGAGAGCATGACACCTCCCTTCCCGCCCTTGGAACAGAAAATGGGTGTTCAATTTTCCCTCTTAATATCTCTAGCTATTTTTGCCCAGCGGAAAACAGTAGAGGGGAATAGCTATTGCCTCTGATGCCCCTACAACTATCATATCCCAAAGAAAGAGATAATGGTGCTCTCTCTGGGCTTACAAATGGGATATTCGACCACCTCTGCCATTTATATGGTACCCGTCAAGAAGCAGGGTATGGAGAACTTTCCCTTTATATTGTGTAGAAATGACCCAAAATGTGCGGTCCTCAACTTTTTTCTACTTCCCAAAACTATTTTCCGAGTTGAAATATTGAGAACCCTCATATATGAGAACATATGGGATTCCCTGGTCCCCCTAAGGGAACTACTCCAAACCCCAGCAGATTAATTGAGTCTCAAATGAACCATCCATCCCTTGCCCCAGAAAACCCAAATCCCAAAATATTGGACTTGGAATCCCTACTAAACTCTCAGTATCTTTGGTATGGGAAGCATAAAACCCCTTCGCTAGAGAAATTCATCACAAACTCCTTCTGGAGGAAAAGAAAAAGTGAAAAGGGTACCCCAAGCTCTAATGTCCTAAAAACAACGGAGGATGAGAAAAGGGAAGCATTAGAAGATGAAATGCCTAGAGATACCTTACGGTATAACACCTTGGGGAAGAAGTTACCTAGTAGAACATCAGAAGGAGGGCTTAAGAACCCCCGCAAAAGGATGAGACATCCAAGGAACCAGAGCTAGAAAAAACACCCTCTCCTGAGCCATCAGGAAAGGATCTGAAAGTCAGTTTTACAGAGAATAAATTCCCGGAATCCCATCCTTACCATTCAGAGGGGGAATTAGAAGGCAAACAAATAAGAGACGAGGTGAGAAATTTAAATGGGAGGATACCAGAAGAACAAAAACTGAAGAACCTTGAGGGGCGTGGCTACAAGGCCATGTAGGAGGACAGGTATCCAGAGGAGATCCCGCTGATCATGCAATGATCCGAACAAAACTATGGATTCAGATGGCAAAAACGGACTAAAATTGAATGCGAAGGCTCGTGAAACTGCGTGGCATGGCTGGAGAGCAATTCAGTACTGATTGGCGACGAGGCTCATGAATGCCGAGCCCGAAGAAGATTGCTGCGGATCGCGGAAAGAGGATCCAAAATGGCGATCTACTGAAGACAAAGAGACGGAGCACGAAGATAAGCGTCTCTGCCCAGACCGCTGTGGTCTGAGGCGCGGAGAATGGTACGACATTAATAAGCGAGTTTAGATGCTGAATGACAAAGCAGAGACTCTCCAGGAATGTATAGTATAGTAGCAATAATCAAGAAACAAACAAACTGTCGGACCATAGGGTATCCGGAAAGTACACATAAATGATTGAGAGAGTGGAAGAGGTCGGACCCTGGCGCTGGGCGTGTGAATTAGAACGATGCACAGTCACAAGAGCAGCGCGTTCCCTTTATTGTGAGCTGGAAGTAGAAACAAGAAGGTTGTTAGAAGGAAGCACAGCCTAAAGCAAATACACTTGAAGCTGCAGCGAGACGTATACCCTTGCAACAGACGCCAACAGTGTAACAAATAGTATTACGACGTAAGACACGGCTGCATAAGAATGGGCAACAGCTGGCCGGGATATCCAGAACAAAAGGAGGATCCAGGGCAGGAATGTACAGATGCCCGCAGATAGTGCGAAACAGTAAGCACAGCAAGCCCTTGGTAATAGCGGATAGAAAATGAAGGGGAGGAACCAGGGTGCTGTCCAAACATTTACAAGAGCCAAGCAGCAGGACTAATATGGAACGTAATAGAGACGGATTGGCTGAGTAGCAGGCATACGCGGTATGCAACCTGCGGAAGACATAATATTCAACCCAGACCCACCGGTAAGCCAACTTCTACGCATGCCGACTTGGGCAGAGTTCACTACTCCAGTGCCTGTATGGGCGCACAGCAGAAAGGGATGCAACGAAGTGAGAGCCTCTGGTGAAATACACACACCACGGGTATGGAATCGCCTCCTTCTTGCCCAAAGAGAGAAAAAGGGACCCACAGCCGCTTAGTGGGGGAACCTGCATAAATGGCCTGTCCCTGCCATGACAAGGAAGGACTGCACGGGTGTTTGAATTAAATGGTACAATTCTCTGTTGGACATAAATAAAGACACAACTAGCAGTACAGTATGGGTAGCAGAGATACACCAAAGGCAACTGGACACAACCTCAGTGTGGAAACCACATGTAGAGGTACTTGTCAGAAAGCACCAAAGTATTAACTGAAAAGGATACGGTACTTAAAAGGATACAGGTGGTAGGGTCTTCCGGATCCCTGTTCACGCGTTTTGATAGTTGTGAAGTCAAGTTAAGACCTTCCAAATGATACAACTCTCTGACTGGTAAAACAGGCAGAGTGATGGATCATTGCAAAGGGCGTGGGTAAGGTATAGGAAGTCAACCTAGAACAAAATAAAGTATCATGAATAACTGCCCCAACCTGGGTATGATGGAATAGAGAATGTCATGAATGCACACACTGACCTTGAGTCTAGGGCAGATGAATCCAGCAGAGTCTCTTGAGGAATCCAAGGTAGAACAAACGACAAGGAAGGGAAGATTAGTAAGGGAGACTTATCCCGAACGGAACGAGGCTCACGCTAGATACCGGGTTGATGCACCACAGGATAGCGTCCAAAGTACTGTTCACTGTCACCTTCCCGTTATCCTTGAAAAGCTTCCTTCCCACGTAGAGTAAAGTATAGAAATGAATCAATCCCCCTGTTAATATCACAGGTGCAGGAGTTGGAAATAGCGCTCCTTTTAAGGTATAAACAAGTACACGCGGTTCTGTACAGCCGCGAAGAAAAGAGCGTGTGCGTGTGGATTTACACGCGAGCAGGATTCACGCAGTCCAGGCCAGCAGCACTTGAAGATAGCGTGCGCGTGTGGATTTACACGCGAACAGGATTCACGCAGCCCAGACCAGCCGCGCTTGAAGATAGCGTGCGCGTGTGGATTTACACGCGAGCAGGATTCACGCAGTCCAGGCCAGCAGCGTTTGAAGATATTGTGCGCGTGTGGATTTACACGCGAGCAGGATTCACGCAGTCCAGGCCAGCAGCGCTTGAAGATAGCGTGCGCGTGTGGCTTTACACGCGAGCAGGATTCACGCAGTCCAGGCCAGCAGCGCTTGAAGATATTGTGCGCGTGTGGATTTACACACGAGCAGGATTCACGCAGTCCAGGCCAGCAGCGCTTGAAGATAGCGTGCGCGTGTGGATTTACACGCGAACAGGATTCACGCAGCCCAGGCCAGCAGCGCTTGAAGATAGCGTGCGCGTGTGGCTTTACACGCGAGCAGGATTCACGCAGTCCAGGCCAGCAGCGCTTGAAGATATTGTGCGCGTGTGGATTTACACGCGAGCAGGATTCACGCAGCCCAGACCAGCAACGCTTGAAGACAACGTGCGCGTGTGGGTTTACACGCGACCAAACAGCTCCAGGAATCAGCGTGTGGCGGAAAACACGCTATAGAAGGCCCAAAAAGTAGCTGTAGTAACCTGCAAGGATGCAGACCGGAGATTCAGCTACACAACGCCAAATGATTCGATCAGAAGCAGCGAGTGAAGTTTCCACGCTGCTTAAATACGTAATGCCGTAGTTCACGTGACGAAGCAGAATACACGTGAAGTTAGCGACGTGAAAAGTGCAAACGTCGTTTTCCCGGCAACGTGTCGAACAACCGCCATTTGGAATAGAACGGTCTAGCTGTTCTACGAGCGTAGGAGGTAGGACCACGTCCAGCATGCATGACAGTGCCATCCCCCAAAGGGGCAACCTCTCCCCTTCTCGTGTGAAAACGCTTCAATAAAGCAGGAGCATGAATATTAGAAAGAGGTTCCCAGGATCTATCTTCGGGACCATAGCCCTTCCAGTCCACCAGATAAAACGGCCTACCAGAACGTAGTCTCATATCCAGTATGTCCTGTACCTCGTATTCATCCGAACCCCGCACAGAAATAGCAACAGGCCGTACAGGCAATCTAGTAGCTTCAGAACATGGCTTAATGAGTGACACGTGGAATACGGGATGCACTCGCCATCGTTGTGGCAAAGCCAGACGGACAGCAGCCGGATTAATTACTTGGAGCACTATATACGGACCAATGTATTTAGGCAATAATTTCTTTTTGCCTGGAATTCTCAAGTGCTTAGAGGACAGCCATACTTTCATACCAGCCTTGTAGACGGGTGCGGGTATTCTATGAGCATCGGCATAGAACTTGTCGCGTCTTTTAGCCTGCTCCAATTGCTGCTTCAATTTTCTCTGTAATTTCTTCAGATCACGAAAGGTACGGCCTGCGGCAGGAGTATCCAAAGACAAGCTGGAATCCAAAGGTATTGATCGAGGGTGCTGTCCATAAAGCGCATAGAACGGTGAAGTGCCTATGGCACTATGATAGGAGTTGTTATAGGCGAATTCAGCTGCCGGCAGGACCGTGAGCCAATCCGATTGGTACTGCAGACACAGACACCGCAGATATTGTTCCATAGTGCAGTTGACTCTTTCAGTCTGTCCATCAGTTTGAGGGGGATAAGCACTGGACATTCTATCATCAATCAGTAATGCAGAGGTTAGTGCTCTCCAAAAGCGTGACGCAAACTGTGAGCCCCTGTCTGTAATGATTACTGACGGTAGACCAAAGAAACGAAATATATGTTGGATGAATAGGTCAGCCAGAACAGCAGCGGTTGGTAAACCAATACAGGGAACAAAAAGAGCCAATTTAGTGAAATAATCCACTACAACCCATATGGTATCGAACTCCTGGTTTGGTGGGAGTTCTACCACAAAGTCCATAGATATCATGTCCCATGGTTTGTTAGGGACAGGTAGGGACTGGAGTAAGCCCACTGGTTTACCAGGAGTGTTTTTACATTGGATGCATACAGAACAAGTTGATACATGATCTATGACATCTTTTGACATGGACAGCCACCAGCACCATCTTTTGAGTAGTTCTAGTGTTTTCTTCCGTCCAGGATGGGCTGCGATCAAGGAATCATGATTCCACTTGAGGGCTTTATTCCGCGTTGAAGACGTCGGTAGGTAGAGCACTCCTTGTGTGAATGGTAAACCGTTATGTACGTCCAGATTCATATCCTGGATAACTTGTGGATGATTTTTCACCCACTCTTGTACTTCGGTTTTTAAGGATGGTTGAACAGAACAACTACATATTACATGATCTGCCAACAACTGATTCTGTACTTGTGCTTCTTCCTTCGCCTCTTCACTCATACGGGACAATGCGTCCGACTTAACGTGTTCTCGGGCAGGACGATATGTGACCTGGAAATCGTATGGGGCAAAAAAGACATGCCATCTGGCCTGTCGGGCCGTAAGGCATTTCATGGATTTGAATGCTTGAAGATTTCTATGGTCAGAGTACACTAACACCTGATGTTTGGCCCCAAGAAGATGGTGACGCCATTCTTGGAAGGCATCCTTGATAGCCAGCAGTTCCCGCTCAGTGACGGTGTAGTTCCGTTCATATGGGGTAAGTTTGCGAGAGAAGAAAGCCACTGGGTACTCCTCCTTGGTTTCTGTGCAAACTTGTGAGAGTACCGCTCCAGTAGCGACACTGGATGCATCCGCTTCAACGATAAACTGGCGATCTGGATCTGGATGTTGAAGCACGGGTGCAGTGGTAAATGCTTCTTTCAACTTTTCGAATGATGCTTGGGCATTTGGGTTCCAATAGAAAGGAACTTTAGAGCTAGTTAAGGCCGTCAAAGGAGCTACTGTTTTGGAGAAGGAATGAATAAATCTGCGATAAAAATTCACAAAGCCTAAGAAAGACTGTAATGACTTGACATTGTGCGGAATCGACCAATTCAATATGGCCTTCACCTTGGAACGGCTCATTCGAGCACCTAGATTGGTAATGTCATAGCCCAGGAATTCCACTTCCTGTGAATGAAAGACGCATTTCTCGGCTTTCACATAAAGAAGGTTCTCCCTGAGTCTTTGTAGGACTGTAGAAACGTGTTTGACGTGTTCCGAAAAAGAGGATGAATAGATCAGAATGTCATCCAGATAAATCACCACAAACTGGTCCATTATGTCCCTGAATATATCATTCATGAAGAATTGAAAAGTGGCGGGAGCGTTGCACAGACCAAAAGGCATCACCAAATACTCGTAAAGACCATACCGTGTCTTGAAAGCGGTCTTCCATTCGTCGCCTTCACGAATGCGAACTAAATTGTATGCTCCTCGCAAGTCCAATTTGGTGAAGTAACTGGAAGTACCTAATTGATCCAATAGAACGTTTATCAGTAGTAAAGGGTATTGGTTTTTTATGGTGATGTCGTTAAGTGCCCTGTAATCAATACAAGGCCTTAGATCTCCCTCTTTCTTCGGAACAAAGAATAGAGGAGACGCAGCAGGTGATTGTGATGGCCGTATGAAACCCATCGCTAAAGCTTTGTCAATGTATTCTTTCAACACAACGTCTTCTTTTGGGGTTAGTGAATATAAACGCCCTGTAGGGATTTTGGCACCAGGAATCAATTCAATAGGACAGTCGTACTGTCGATGGGGAGGCAATTGTTCTGCCTGGCCCTTGTCAAAGACATCAGCATACTCATTGTATTCGCATGGTATGGTAGTTTTGCTTTGATGTACCACGCTGATAGTTGAAGCTCCCACCATAGAGGCCAATATGTGTTGCTTGTTTGACACCTCCTGACTGGTAAAGCAATGTTCATTGCAATGAATCGAAGGATACTGGAGCAATCCCGAAACCCAGTCAACGGCGGGATTATGAAGGGTTAACCATGCAAGACCAAGTATGATCTCGTACTGCGGAGCAGCTATGACATCGAAGATGATTTCTTCCGAATGATTATTCGATAATGTCATCTGAACAGATACCGTCTCCTGGGTTACCATACCAGAAGTCAAAACAGATCCGTCCACGGTATTAACCGTTTCAGGTTTGTTTTTGTTTACAAGGGGTATGGAACAATTCTTGGCATATGTGATGTCTATGTAATTGTTGGTGGCTCCGGAATCAACCATGACCTTGGAAACCAATTCTCGTTCACCACAACGTAACGTCACCTCAACAATTACGGGTGCATGTTTGGGAATGGTACTGGAGTCCGATGAAACACTCGACATAGGGACTCCTGCTATTGTCGAGTTTTGGCGTTTCCCGAACGCTTGATAGGTCTTTTAGGACATGTCGCCAATAAATGCTCGGATGAACCGCAATACATACATAAATGGTTCTTTCTTCGGTTCTCTCGTTCTGCACTGGACAACCGGCCTCTCACGACGCCAATCTGCATGGGTTCGGGGTCGTTCGAGAGGACTGCCGGTGTCTCTGAACGCCCCGAGGCTTGCATGAAAGGCTTTTTCTCTCCTTTCCGAGCATTCCTTCGGGCATCGATTTGTAAAACCAAATCGAGCAACTCTGTGAATCCCGTAGGAACCACCGGAACTGTAGATAAGGCATCTTTCAGTTCTTCTGAAAGACCCTTGTAGAAAACAGCCGTTTTCTTGCCGTCAGGCCATTGAGTTTCGGCTGTTAGTTGATTGAACCGGGCAATGTAAGGCAAAAGAGGCTGATTGCCTTGTTGTAGATTAAGTAACTCCAGATCCATGGCTTGAGTAGCATAACGCATGTCAAAGACTTTACTCATAGCAGCCAAGAGATCGTCACAGTCGTACAACAAAGGGCTATTTGTTTCCAACAAAGGGTTAGCCCAAGCAGCAGCTGTACCCCCTAAATGGGAAAGCACGAATGCTGCTTTTGTGGTTAGGTCAGGAAAAGATGTAGGACGGCAAAGAAAATGGAGTCGGCACTGATTAACGAAGGTTCTATAGGTTTTGGGATCACCAGTGAACCGTTCCGGAGGGGCCAAGGGAAACTGAGTGAGCATAACCACATTAATAGTTTCCTGTGGGGGTGTCATAGTCCCAGATCCAGATGCAGTGGCCATTGGAACCTGTGCTCCCTGAGGACTACCGTGCATGGCGTCTTGCATAACGTCCATACGATGCCGTAACATGTCCTGTGCCGTAACCATTTCATTTCTCAAATCGCTGATCAACTGAGTCAAAACAGCTAAAGGATCCGTACCCTCCATGGCTTCTGATTCTGTCAGAAAGCACCAAAGTATTAACTGAAAAGGATACGGTACTTAAAAGGATACAGGTGGTAGGGTCTTCCGGATCCCTGTTCACGCGTTTTGATAGTTGTGAAGTCAAGTTAAGACCTTCCAAATGATACAACTCTCTGACTGGTAAAACAGGCAGAGTGATGGATCATTGGAAAGGGCGTGGGTAAGGTATAGGAAGTCAACCTAGAACAAAATAAAGTATCATGAATAACTGCCCCAACCTGGGTATGATGGAATAGAGAATGTCATGAATGCACACACTGACCTTGAGTCTAGGGCAGATGAATCCAGCAGAGTCTCTTGAGGAATCCAAGGTAGAACAAACGACAAGGAAGGGAAGATTAGTAAGGGAGACTTATCCCGAACGGAACGAGGCTCACGCTAGATACCGGGTTGATGCACCACAGGATAGCATCCAAAGTACTGTTCACTGTCACCTTCCCGTTATCCTTGAAAAGCTTCCTTCCCACGTAGAGTAAAGTATAGAAATGAATCAATCCCCCTGTTAATATCACAGGTGCAGGAGTTGGAAATAGCGCTCCTTTTAAGGTATAAACAAGTACACGCGGTTCTGTACAGCCGCGAAGAAAAGAGCGTGTGCGTGTGGATTTACACGCGAACAGGATTCACGCAGTCCAGGCCAGCAGCGCTTGAAGATAGCGTGCGCGTGTGGATTTACACGCGAACAGGATTCACGCAGCCCAGACCAGCCGCGCTTGAAGATAGCGTGCGCGTGTGGATTTACACGCGAGCAGGATTCACGCAGTCCAGGCCAGCAGCGTTTGAAGATATTGTGCGCGTGTGGATTTACACGCGAGCAGGATTCACGCAGTCCAGGCCAGCAGCGCTTGAAGATATTGTGCGCGTGTGGATTTACACGCGAGCAGGATTCACGCAGTCCAGGCCAGCAGCGCTTGAAGATAGCGTGCGCGTGTGGATTTACACGCGAACAGGATTCACACAGTCCAGGCCAGCAGCGCTTGAAGATATTGTGTGCGTGTGGATTTACACGCGAGCAGGATTCACGCAGTCCAGGCCAGCAGCGCTTGAAGATAGCATGCGCGTGTGGATTTACACGCGAACAGGATTCACGCAGCCCAGGCCAGCAGCGCTTGAAGATAGCGTGCGCGTGTGGCTTTACACGCGAGCAGGATTCACGCAGTCCAGGCCAGCAGCGCTTGAAGATATTGTGCGCGTGTGGATTTACACGCGAGCAGGATTCACGCAGCCCAGACCAGCAACGCTTGAAGACAACGTGCGCGTGTGGGTTTACACGCGACCAAACAGCTCCAGGAATCAGCGTGTGGCGGAAAACACGCTATAGAAGGCCCAAAAAGTAGCTGTAGTAACCTGCAAGGATGCAGACCGGAGGTTCAGCTACACAACGCCAAATGATTCGATCAGAAGCAGCGAGTGAAGTTTCCACGCTGCTTAAATACGTAATCCCGTAGTTCACGTGACGAAGCAGAATACACGTGAAGTTAGCGACGTGAAAAGTGCAAACGTCGTTTTCCCGGCAACGTGTCGAACAACCGCCATTTGGAATAGAACGGTCTAGCTGTTCTACGAGCGTAGGAGGTAGGACCACGTCCAGCATGCATGACAGTACTAAATGGTTGGGATAACACCACGAAACAGATGCCCAAGAAAGGCAGTGCAAGCAAATAAGCGACCCAGAAGCAGTGGCTAAAGAAACACAACACAGAGGTGGGCGCGCAGGAGCAGCGGAGGACAAGAAGGAGATTGCACGGCAACAGACCAGCACAGGCTACACCAAGAGGACGAGGTGCTGCAACAAAGCCTCAACAACAGAACAGATAGTTGTCACGACCCTCACCCAAAACCCCCTCTGGCAAACCCATTGGCCAGGTGTAGTCCGGACACGGGCCTCTAGAGCCTGGCCTCCTCTTCAAAAGCCCTCATGGGGCCAGTCCTGGCGCCTATGGCGCCAGGCTCATACACCATGAAAAACAATGTGCTTGGGAACTACTTTATTGTATTGTCAGCCAACATGGAGGCATCCACATAGCTTGGTTCTTAAGAACCAAGCTATGCGGTCTAGTGTTTCGGGTGTGGTAGCCTAGGGACTACTTTACCTGGACTATTTTGTTGGGGCTATTTAAACCACACCCGAGCAAGACAACACGCTTCGCGTTACTTTGCAGCTTGCAACGTGACGCTCACCGTGTCCAGCTATTCCCTCGAACCTCGGAGAAGCAGAACCTGCAAGTAGACAAAAGGAACATTATTAGCAGCAGCATCTTACCTGCAGTCTTCATCTTTAAACACTCGCAGCTCCTGAGAACAGCTTCCTCGAATCTGCACGCCTCCCTGACAGAAAGACCTGAAAGAGGAAGATAGAGGCAACAGTAAAGAAAGCAGTAGAGACATTTACAAATTACAAACTGCTCAAAAGGCTTACCTGGCTGGTTGCCTCTTGGCTGGCACCACTCCGGACATTCCACTTGCACTGAAGAACACCGCGACTTACAAGGAAGGAAAACACAGGTTAGCAAGGGCAAGACTTCGCAGCGCTGCGCATAGCGCTTACTTACCGCATCATAGCGCTCTTAATGCGCCATCAATTACCAGCGGGGCTCAAATAAGCCAATTCACCGCATACCTAAGGGAGAAAAAGGAGACATTTTAAACCAAGAAAGGCATGCAGGATAGCAACAAAACTAAAGAACAGCAATAGGACCTACCTGAACAATATCAAACGGGCCGGCGTCAGTGAAGTAACTGTTACGCTCACCTGGCTCCCACAGAGGTGTCGATCTGAACTGGATATCTGCGGTCTCCACCAGTGTGACGCGTAGGGCCGAGATGACTGACTGGACTGGCCCACCTAGCTTCGTTTGCTTGGCCCGTAGGAATATTCTTCTGTAAATGGAGAAACGCCATATACCAATTACAACAAGAATGCAGGGACCACTGGGAGAGGCTATGCAACCTAAACTATAATAAATATGTGGAGATACAGCATGCAGAAGGAGACAAGCCAGGCAGATTACTAGCCTGGTTATGCAAAAGTGAGACCCCCAGACAAACAATCAGAGAAATGCAAGGGGTCGATAGTCAGACACGTGACACCCAGGAAGGAGTAAACAAATGTTTTTTTGAATACTATAAGAAACTATATGCAGACACCACCGAAGGAGAAGAAATAGGCGTGCTGGGAGCATTAACAGAGATTACACTCCCCAAACTTGAGGCGGCAGAAAGAGAAAACCTAGAGGTCCCAATAACATTAAAAGAGCTAGAACAAGTGATTAAGCTACTGCCTACTAGCAAAGCCTCAGGGGCAGATGGACTCCCGAGTGAGTTCTACAAAGCTTACAAGACAGAATTACTCTCCCCGCTGCTGGCAATGTGAAATCAAGCGTTTAGCACGGGCACATTGCCCGAGTCTCTACGGGAAGTGATCATTATTCCGCTCCTTAAACCCATGAAACCAGGCATGGAATGCAGGTCCTATAGACCGCTCTTGCTGCTCAATCAGGACAGTAAGACACTCACAGCAGTAATGGCGAATAGGTTAAGACCAGTTATAAACAAACTTATACATTCTGACCAAACGGGGTATGTCGCACGTAGGAGCATATCGGACAACCTCAGAAGATTCCAACATGTTATAGAGCAAATACAGGAGAGCTCCCAAGAGGCGGAAATAATCTCACTGAATGCGGTGAAAGCCTTTGACTTGGCTGTTTTAAAGGAATATGGCATTGGGCCTGTATATCTGAAGTGGGTCCAATTACTATTCAACGAACCATTGGCTCAAATCAGAAGAGGCGCGACCATTTCAGACCAGTGGCAACTGAGCAAAGGCACCAGACAGGGATGTCTATTCTAGCACTAGAACCCATAGCGGCGTACTTAAGACAGCAATATGGAGAAGTAGGAATCAGCACTAAGGGAGGGCAACATTTGATATCGATGTACGCGGATGACATGTTGCTGTACCTGAGGTACCCTGAAGAGAACCTACAGTATATTTTGGAGGTTATGGAGCGATACGCAATGCTGTCTGGCATAACAGTTAACCCAAAAAAGTTAAGAATATTCGCCCTGGGTAGATACGTAGGAATGCCACAACTTAAACGGTCGGTACTGCAAATAAAGTAGGAAACTGAGATGTTCAGATACCTGGGAATATTTGTATATCATAATACTGAGGTTGAACATAGGCAGAATACTGTGAAGACAGTGTCTAAAATTGAAAATAGTATGGCATTTTGGGCCAAGCTACCTTTGACCATGATGGGTAGAGTAGCATTGTTAAAGATGGTGGTACTGCCCAGGTTATTACACTATTTCGCGAACATCCTATATATGATACCCAAACGATTCTTCTCCAAAGTACAGAGCATATGTAGGGGTTTATATGGCACAACTCAAGGAATAGAATAGCATTATGGAAGCTACAGAACCCATATGAACAAGTTATGAACAAGGAGGCATGCCCAACTTTAAAGTATATTACCTGGCTGGTCAACTCCAATATGTAGCAAGGTAGCTATCGGAGGCTCCCACACTCAAGTCTAAACTGTTGGGGGCCAAATGCACCCCTTATTTTTTGAATGAGTGGATGTGGTTGCCAAAACTAAAGCGGGAGGGAGTAGATTGCTAGACCTGGGAGGGAAGATGTGGCGGAGAGTTTGCCAGTTAATGGAGAACTCATTCCTGTGCTCCCCACAGATACCGCTATTGGCACTAGAAGGAGTGGATGAGCATATTAGGTGGAACATCAGAAGGCAGTGGGAACTGACAGGCATAGCGACAACGGGTGATGTGTGGCAAGACGGGAAGGTGGGAAGGTGAATGAATTCGATACACTGGTGGAAGACACAGGATTACATCAGGGATAATATATCACATACTCTAGGCTGGTGAAGATGATAAAAGGCACATGGCCTGAAGCAGTGTTAGCCCAACAGCCCGAGGCTGTCATAGAAACATTTTATGACGTATCAGAAGGGGGCCATGAGGTCTCCGGATATATGAGCTGCTGATGTCTAAGATTGGGAAAGAGGTGATCCAGACGAGACTAAACTGGGAGGAGGATGTGGGGAAATCAATGGGAGATGGGCTGTGGGTCAGGGTGCAGGGATACCACAAAAAAGTATTGAGGAACGTGAGTTTGCAACAGATTCAGTTATATGTTCCCCACAGAGCATACATGACCCCTAAGAAAATAGCTAAGTTTAAAAACGCAGGAACACAGACATGTGCAAAATGTGGAGAAGTGAATGCAGGAATGGTACATATGTTCTGGTCATGCCCAGAAATAGGAGAATTTTGGAGGGAGTTGGCCCACTTCATGGCAGAAAAAGAGATAAACCAAGAAACTCAAAGACCTTGCGTATATACTTGCGTATAAATGTAGGATAGCAATAAATTGGAAAACAAGTAGGAGGCCGAGAGCAGAAGCCTGGTGGCACGATCTTAAGAAATGGGTCGAATTCTGAAACAACGGTATGGAACGATGCAGCAACTAGAGGTGGGGAGGAGGAAGCGGACACGTTGATCGCCTGGGGACAAATGGTAGCGACACTGTCCGGGTCTGACCGGATAAGCCTGGAGGAAGCCAGTCCTACAGGAGGGAAGTAGGGAGGGAACGGCCTTAGAAGTAGGTTGAGGAAAGACGAAGTGTATGGTAGGCTCGGGGATGGGGGAAGGGTATGCGGGGGGTGAAAATACAACACAAAACTGTATATGACAATTAACATGCATAATAGCTTGCTAAAACTGTAAGGGTGACATGTTGAAAACAATAAAAAACTGTTTAAAAAAAAACTAGAGAACCTTAACACCCTAGAATTTTTATTTTTAACCCCCTGAATAAAAACAAGCAAGGGTCAACATCTACGGTATCTCTAGACAAGTCAGAAGCCTCTTATTTTGGGCAATGCTTATTCTGTGGAGAGTGGAGCCTCAATATGGAGATCTGCACTGACAATTTAGAAGAAGAGTTGATGGAGGACCAAGAAAGGGAAAGGAAGGTACAGAGAGAAAGAGAGGTGAGAGAACTTTTTGAAACATCTCCTACGCAAAACAGTGATACCAATATAGATTGTATGCTGTAGTGCTTGGATCAGCCATCTGGATGTTCCACAGTAAGATATCCCAGTGAAACATTGCAGTCCAACCAGCATAGGAGAAGGGCACGTGAGAAACCTGAGGGTATTCTCTGAGTCGAACTTCGGGAAGCCCTTATTCATGTGACCAGGATACGGCCATCGCTGTTGGATCCAGTTCCTGGGGGTGGACCAGTGGGCGAGTATCACCTGGGTTGGGGAAACCGGGGTTATGCTAGGGGAAATACCCAAGGTGAGATGCAGTATTATACCGAGGAGGAAGAAGAGAGGATGAACTACCTGTGGTTTTCTTTGGTTATTCCATTTCTGCCACTCTTCCTCCCACATAAGCTCCCTTAGTAAAGTCCTATCAATCCTACACCGCTGGTAAACCAACTAGAAGTCCAGACCCTGTGGCATCTCCTAGATTCCCTGGTTCCCTACCTGCATACTCCCGGCCATTCTTTTCCACACCTCTTTAGTCAGTATTTCCTGCGCTTCCCATTTGCGCAGAAGAAACACTACCGGTCCCACAACCCCCCCTTGTTTATTTTGTGAACCCTATCATTTCCATGCATTTGATTGTCAGCTTCCGAACACCCAATCTGCTCAGATAAAATAATGCAATTCCCACAATCCACTATGTTCTGTCCTCTATCCCGGTCATTCTCGCCCATTTCACAAACCCTACCCATTCCGTTCTGCTCAGTCTACCAATCAACCCCATTTTTACAAGAGCACTGTTTCCCAATCCTATCTTCTAGGACATTCCAAAATGCATACTGTTTTACAGACTAATAATAAAGCTGTTTACCTGACATGTCCTGACATGAAGGTCAGGCAAAGTCAGCCAATTAATTCTAATCACACACACGTGACGGCCCTTCCTTTTCCCCGCAGGGATAAATGGTGCAGCAAGAAAGCAAAGGATGGGCAAGGCGAGTACAGCAGACAACACAATGAGATGGCTACCATGCAGCAGTTCAAACGAAGGAGAAAAGCGGCGGGAATGAAGAGGGTGGCGAGGAGAGTAGTGACCTTGCCTTTTTCGTCCCAGGCCTTTGCAACCTTTGTGGAAGAGAGTCTAAGACCATGAACAATAGCACAAGTGTCCTGCAGCAGATGTCAACGGTACACGGGGCAATCCTATGCCAATAAGCAGGAGCGGGGGAAGCTTCTGCGCCCGTGGTACCAGCCTTTACTCCATAGAAGCCAAAAGCCAAGCAGATCATCAAGGGGAGAACCAATAAGAATTGGGCTGTGTTGAGTGAGAATCGCAAAGTGGCAAGTTGTGAACTTTGAATGAGCTGTAGAAAGCATGAAGGGAAGACCAGCTGCAGAGACAGGGACGTCATTTAGGGGTTGCCAGAGGTCGCTTTTTTTTTCTTGTAATGCAAGCTGCTGGGCTGTGGCCAGCACTATGTGGCTCTTTACTTCTGGAGTGGCTGGCTTTCTTGTTCAGGCCCCTTAAAAAAGAAGTAAAATAACAACAGGAGTGCCACAAGTCTAAACACTTTCAGCACTGACCCTAAATAAGAAAGAATAGGAATACCAAATAATGAGTCTTTCTGGAATTCTATACAATAATTGCTAAACTCATTAAAGGTTTATTTCAGGCACACTTCAGGGGGTGAGTCACTGATTTAGTCTGTTCTTAAACGCCTCAACTCAGACTTTCATCCTTCTGCGGTCGATAAATGAGTACCCACACAGGATCCATTCTTGTACGAAATGTACATCACATTATAGTGATATCGTAACCATGTCTTTCGTAGTGTACAATGCTATGTGATGCCACTTTCTGTTTTGTCAATGGGTGAAAGGTTGTGTTCCATTGCTTCCCGCGATATCACTTCGGGGTGGGGTCAAATGACATCACTTCCTGTGCTGTCATCGGGGGTCAAGGGTCATGTGATGTCACTTCCGCTACCCCTGGCATTTTGGTGAAATGACGTCCCTGTGCAGAGATAAAGTGGCACCACGTGGGTGCTTACTGAAAAGACTCTGGTCGAGACCCATACTGAGAAACCACAGAAACCAGAAGGCCATAGGAAGGCTGCGAAGGACCTCAAAGCAGTCATACATTAAGGTCGAGCAAAGGCCCTGTACATTCGAAAGACTTTGATTCCTGAATTGGCATGAAAGCAAGGGAAGTGAATCCTGTATGGTAAATAGGAAAAGGGATGTGGTTCCCACAAACATTTCAAATCAGTGGAAAGCAAAAAGAAGTGTCCGAGCCGGACGAGGGAGATCCGGGGTGAAGCTAAACTCAACACTGACATTCGAGAAAGGTCCGAGCCTGAACGAGGGAGATCCAGTTAAGCTATCACCTAAAGTTAATAAGAAAAGAATAAGAGACACAAAGAAATACTATTGAGAAAGAGATGAAGCTATCATCCAAGTACTAGCAGTTAAGAGAGGTCAGAGCCCGGTAGATAGAGATCAAGGGTTGAAGCCATCACCCGAGTATTGACAGTCATGATGGGTCTGAGACCGAGAGAGGGAGATCCAGGGACAAAGCTCTCATCAAAACTTTATGTGGAAAACGTTCCGTGAAGGGTCAGCCCAAAAGAGGGGGACCCAGGGGTGAATCATTATCACCCTAGCAAACTTTCATTTGTTAAAAGAATTTTTGTTTTTGTTGTTTAAGCGCATCGTTTCAGGCACTTTCATTGAATAATAAACATCCTTGAACTGTGATCGCTTGTGTGCGTCTTATTTGTGTCACCATGAGTTTCTCACAGCTTGCACAGTGTATCTGAACGCCATGCTTCACTCACTGGCTTTAGGGACACTGCCTTTGTGGGTTGCACTGCTTCCCCGACTTCCTCAACCACTTCTACATCTTCTGGCTCACTGGGGACCCAAACCCTTCTCCAGCACGGGTGTCTTCGGTCCAGCCACTTAAATTGGGTGTTCTTTTTTCTCCCAAGACCCTCGGCTTGCCTTCTGCTTCTGGCTTTAGTCTCCTGCACGTTGACAGCTCTTCATACACAGCAACAAGGCTCATATGGGGAAAACTCAGCCTCCAGCACGTTTTCTGTGGCGTAGCCAATGCCATCTAGGTTTTGGGAAAACAGAAATCTCTCAGAACTTGCAGATGAAATTGGCTGTCTCCACGTTACGGCGTCCATTCTGTGCTCCCATTTCCTTGTGATTTGCCAGCCTTGTGCTTCTTCTATGCTACTACTACTACAGCCAGCATTCCCACTGCCATTCTAGCTCCTTCTACTCCTCCTATTCATCTCCAAACTCCCACATCATTGGCCAGAATTAGTACCTTTTAATAACAGTGTTCGTCTGGTAAGTGGATAGATAAGTACGACATAGGGGACACCTGTTCACAGTTAGTACCTATTGCTCTGGATTGGGAATTTGTTCGGCCCCACCACCTCACCATTTGGGGAGTCGGGCAGCCTCCTCATGGTGACCGACATGGCACAGCAGGATGCTCTTTCGCCTTAGGCTCTCCTCTCCTGCTCCAGCCTCTCATCCTGCTAAATTAAGGTTGGCACGTGTGTGTGGAGTCCACTACATATATTAAAGGTGCTTTCAATTGCGCTTTTATTTACGAACTATGTCCACAAACACTGCAGACCTCCATCTATCGCTCGACGAGCGATGGAGATGGCGGCTTAGCGCGTAGCTCCGGCCCACTGTCTCACAACCACCCTGCTACACTCTTTTCTGCCTTCCAACCCTACCCCTTCTCCTCACCTTTAAGCAGCGAGGGTTGTAGGCTATCTGCTGATCCATTCCGGAGTGCTCCAGCGCTTTGGGAAATGTTCTCTTCGTCCTGCAAAACCTTGCGGCTGTGAACACAGTCTTGTGCCGTCATCCTTGAGGAGATCCCGGCCCGCGGTGGTGACGCAACTTTCCGGATTGGGCCTATCTTGTTCCACTCAGCGCAACCTCATGGCAGTATGCATTAGTGCACTCTGGAACGTCTAATTTCACTAAAAAATTGCAAACAAGAAGATTATAAGGTGAAATTAATTCTTCTTCACCCCATAACTTCCACAGCTCTGTTGTAAAAAAAAAAATCTCCCCTAACTCTCTTTAATTGGAGTTGTCTTTTTTTTTGTGCTGGTGGGATTCCTCTGGGCTTGATATTTCTACATTTTGGGGCTTAATTCGTTAATATGGCCTCCAGCAAAAACAAGCAGAAAGTGGCAAATGCTTTTAAGGATGCACAAATCTCCTCTGTAACTCTTAAAAGGCCTAAAAGTGATTCGCTGCCACCATTAATTTCACAGGACCCTGCCATTGAGGCCATTCTACACAAAATAAGATCGCGCAAACAATTTATTGAAACCACCAACCAAAAATTGCAGCAGCTTGATGAAAGGTAGAACATATTTGAAAATAGAATGAGTAAGATGGAAAGTAGAATAGGTCTGATGGAAGACATTCCACCCAGGATGTCTCAACTTGTAACAGCGTTGAAAGACCTTCAAAAGCACAATGAAGAATTGGAAAATAGAAGCAGCCGCAAAAACCTGCGCATTACAGGCCTTCCCGAGGGCTGTGAGTGGAATGATGCTATGCTGTTTCTCCAGAATCTATTACTAGCCCTACTTAACATCCCAAAAGAAATATCTCTCAACATCCAACGCGCTCATTGTATCGGCCCATCAAGAAACCCACAATCTGCACAACTCCCACCGCGCACTTTGATCTTTTATCTACTTGAATATACCCAATTGCAGCTCATTCTTTCAAAGGCCAAAGAGTTAAACACCCTCATCTGGCATGGGAACAGGATCTATATTTCTCAAGATGTGGCTAAAACAACTTGCCAGCGCAGGAAGGAATGAAGGAATTCCTCTCCTATCGTCCGGCGCTTAAACAATTCAATGGCCCTCATTACGACCCTGGCGGAAAGCGACTGACCGGAGCGCCACAGCGTAAATAGTGTTTCCGCCATTGCACGAAGGAGCAAAGTGCGGCCCATTCCGACCCATCGGGCACGAGCACCACGCCACGGCGGAAGTGCAAAGTCCGCGATGGCGGAAATGACCCCAAAACGGCCCACACCGCCGCCGTACGGCGCCCTAGGTGCAATACCGCCACCCCTCTTAGCGGTCACCGCAGTGTGCGCCTACCGGAAAGTACGGTGACCGGAAATATACGGAAACGGAAGTTAAAACATGGGCCCGGAACGGGAAACATCCCGGCGTACACCTATAAAAACACTAAAACCACACAACCACTAAAATCACTACCCTGAAACACACCCCAACCCGTCAACCACCCTAGCGAAACCAAGAAAAATGGGAAAAGTAGCGAAGAAAGCGTGCGACCGCAAGCGGCAGGTCCACTTCTCCCGTGAGGAACTCACCGTGCTAACAGAGACCCTCCAGGAGAATGCTGCCGTCGTCTTCTCCACGCAAATGACCAGGACGGCACTTGCAAACAAGAAGGCCATATGGGCTCTGGTGGCACAGCGGGTAAGTGCGGTGGGGACCGCACCCCGCACCCCACAGCAATGCCGCAAGCGATGGGACGACCTGCGGATACGCGTCCGCAGCATACTCTCTGCCAACCGCAACATTGCCACAGCCACCGGGGGAGGTCCTGAATCACCCATCAAGTTGACCCCCTGGGAAGAAATCTGTGCCTCCACCATCGGAATGGAGAGCATAGAGGGAGTCGGAGGGATGGAGAAAGGAGTGCAGACATCCGAAGATTCAGGTAGGTGGGCCAGATAAAACAATGCCAAATCCACACAGTCCATCCATGTGAAGTACCATGCGTCCACATAGTGCAACAGAAACACATGTCCAGGAGAACGTCCACACACATCGGCCTGATAGCGCACGTTAAAACCCACAATAAATACATAAATAATTAAAAACCCCTAATACACGCACTACACGTGCAGCAGGCACACCCTAACTGCAGGCTGCCAAACAACTGCACCCTCACTCCACACACAAATCAAAGCACCTCCAAGGCCCCGACCCAAATCACCCTCAGGTACCACCCCAAAGCATGTGATACAATGCCATTCCAATTCCCACAGACCCATCAATAACCCTCGCCCTCCTTTACTCCACCACAGGGTCCGATCCAAACGACGAGCTACAGGACACCCCTACCAGCACACCTGCAAAGAGGGCCAAGACCAACGGCCAGAGACCCTCCACCTCAGCTGCACGCATCAAGACACGGCAGCAGCACAAATCAGGTGGCAGCACAGAGGAGGGAACATCAACAGGCACCCCAGCAGCCAGCATGCCCACAACACCACCACCACAGGTCCCCCCAATGGATGCCACAGAAGGCACTGCCTCTGGTGGCAGCAGCACCATAGGTGACACCCCATTGATGGCAGCATGCTCGGACACAGAAAACGGGGATGCCGAAGTCAGATCCATCCATGACCTGTCCCAATCCCCCTGTCTGTCCCATCCCGTACAACATGAGGATACCACGCAGGGGCACCCACAAGACGACGACTGGCCATCCCCCACAAGCCCTGTGGCAAGGCAACATGAGGACAACAGCCCCTCTGTGACACCCCCGCAAATGGCCATGGCCCAGCAGAGGCAACAGTCCCTCGACCAGTTGATCGAACAACAGCAGCAACTGGCCACACTCCTCAAGGACCATGCCGATGAATGTGGGGGCACTAAGGCAGACATAGAAACATCAACTGAGACACTTAGGGCAGAAATGGAGAGAGGTACAGAGACGCTAAGGGCACAAATTGAGAGAAGCACCGAGAGCCTGAGGGGGGAACTGCATGCGACGTCCAAAGACGTATGTGCCGAACTTGCCGCAGTGCGCCGTGTGCTCACTGAGCTCTCGCAAACCCTTAGGGACATGCATGGACGTGAGCAGGCAGACACATCATCCGTTGCAAGTTCCGTCCAGGGCAGCCCCCAACGTAGATCTGGAAGGAACCTGCGCTCCACAGGCAGGGGTGCCCCTGATACCCGCAGAGGGGGCATGCAATAGCGACAGCCCACTGACAATGAGCATCTTTGGACACTGGTGTTCGGGGGGGAGGTAGGAGGGTGGAGCGGGTGTGTTGGGCTCACTTGGGTGGCGGGTCGATAGGGTGTTCAACATGATATCACATATGCCATAAAAAGTGCACGATCAACCAATGAGAAGTGTGGACATTGATCTTTGTGTACTAGGCCATCATAGGCGTACAGTCCATATTGTGCATGTCCCAGACACACGCAGTGCCACGAGTCCCGTGTCCATGTATCAGCCACCAGGCGTGAGTGCTAGAAGCATACATCAATGAGATGCTGACGAATGTCACGGACCTCCGGTGCCTCGCAGACTCCATGAGGTGCTGCCACATCCCCACCCTCATCATGACCATCATCAGGTGCTTGCAGTTCTGCGTCAGGGGGCATGGGCACATTTCTACGTACGCACATGTTGTGGAGCATGACACATGCCATCACCATCTTTGCAACCTTCTCATGGCGGTACAGGAGTGCCCCGCCAGACCTGCTGAGGCAGCGGAAACGAGTCTTCAGTAGGCCGAATGCCTGTTCAATGACTACACGGGTACGTGAGTGGGCATGGTTGTAGTCCTCCTCATGCTGGTCCCGTGGGTTCCGGACTGGTGTGAGGAGCCATCTCTTCAGTGGATATCCAGCATCACCTGTATGTGGACGAGAAACGTATGATGTGGAATGCCATTGATACGTACGCACACCCCCCCCCCCCTTCCTGGCAGGTCATTGCCAATTCACATACCCCACATCATCATGCATGTAATGAGACTCACCGAGTAGCCAGGATCTGTTCCCTGCGTGTCGCTCCATGTAGCGTGGTATTGTAGAGTTCCTCAAGACCATAGAATCATGGGTTGATCCAGGGAATCGGGCACAACAATGTGTAATGATCCTGTTGGAGTCACACACCATCTGTACATTCAGGGAATGAAATTGTTTTCGGTTGCGGTACTGGGCCTCCATGGCATGTGGGACGACCAATTCAACATGGGTGCAGTCGATGGCACCAATGCAACCCGGTATGCCGGCAAGTGCATGGAATCCCACTTTTGTGTTGGTTATTTCCTGCTCCGAGCGTGGTAGAGAGATGTAGTCGTCTGCGTGCTGCAGGAGGGCATCGAGCACTTGCAATAGTGTCCGTGAGAACAGTGGCTGAGAAATGCCATGCAACTGTCCGACTGTGTGCTGGTAGGTGCCTGTGGCCAGGAAGTGTAGTACAGACACCACCTTCAGTAGGGGTGGGATGGCGGTTGGGCTATCTA
The DNA here is from genome assembly GCF_040938575.1 of Ambystoma mexicanum. Taxonomy (NCBI): domain Eukaryota; kingdom Metazoa; phylum Chordata; class Amphibia; order Caudata; family Ambystomatidae; genus Ambystoma; species Ambystoma mexicanum. The sequence continues at coordinate 864,902,685 of NC_090926.1, forward strand.
TCATGCTGACAAGGTCAGCCTGTGTCATGTCCACAATGGCGGCTATGGTGTCCCGGTCCAGACGGTAGAGGGTGTGGATCTGCTCATCAGTGAGGTTGAACGGATGTGCTCGGAGGCGTGGTATTGCGGGCTGCCTGCGTGGTGGTAGTGGCTGTGCTGGTGGGCCTTGCTGGCCCTGCCTTGGCCTCCTCCTCCTCCTGCGTCTCCTCCGTGCGGCTGGTTGTAGTTGGTGTTCGTCTTCTTCTTGGAGTCGGAGCACTTGCAGTGCTATCAGGTCCCCCAGGGCCAACATCGCGAGTCCTGCCGGTAGCATTTCGGTGTGGTTGTGGGAGGAGACTGGCTGTGCAATTTATGTGTTTTCAGGCTGTATGGCCTCCACCTGTGGTGATTGATTCCACCTGTGCAAACTGCTCTCCCCTTTGGCCGAGCACGTCCCGCGCACAACGCTGCAATTCGGGGAATTGTATCTTGCTATTCCAATCATGTATTTGTACCCGATGGCCGTGTAAGATTGGTTGATATGTTCATTCTGCTGTGGTCCCATTGTTTCACATACTATCTGTGCAGTCGCGAACAGACTTGTGAGGGGTCAGTGGAACGTAGTACGCGAGTAACGGTGGGCCCTCATGCATCACTGTACCGAGTTGCAACGACGGGCGGGGCGTCCCATTCGTGGGTGAAGGCAGTTGCCATTTTCACACACAGCCGCACTCGATGGAATAATTAGTGATTTCAAACGGCCACAGATGCCTTTTCGACGTGATGTTGCAAATGAGGAATTCGAAGGGCGGCGCTTTCGGTTTCCAGCTAGCGGCGAGGAGTTGCCCACAGGTCTGACTGCAAATATAACGTTCTATTGTTCTATGTCCTTGAGACAGGGCCCATGGCGAGGGAGCAATGATTGATATGAATAGTTTGGGATGCGCAATAGCTACGTGGGCGATGAGGCCGTCCGTTCCCAAATACATGTTACTTCACAACACTGGAATTACGGGCTGGGGCACTGTGGATTTAGCAGGCTGCATAACGCACAGACTCAATGGATGTTTCTAATGTTATGTGAGTAATTATTCAGGCATTTTGATCCCGGGATGAGGGAATGATGGATGGATGCATGGGCAGGTGATTTGATACAGAGTTTGCCATGTACAGGGCTTCTTGGGATCTATCCGCCTCCCCTACGCTATGTGATGCAGGGCTGCCATAGTGGGACCATCGTCCATCTGGCCTTGTTGAGCCCTCCCTGTCTCGAGGCGCCCTCAGACACTTGTGTCCATGCACGTTAACATTCCCATCTGATGGAATCTGTTTTGACAGACGCATGCACAGGTACACTCGTTTGTGATGGTGTTTGCACCTCGATATAGATGGTTATGAGTCGCAAGTGGTTTTGGGGTGGTGATGATCCTTTTGAGTGGGCTAGCATGCATATGGCTGTGGATTTCGTGTGATCATTGAAGTGAGTTGTTGGAATGTAGTTCTGATGGCCATTCTGTTCTTTTTCTTTTCTTTTGGTTGACAGGTATCTCCTCCCCTTTTGCCACTGCCATCTGTATGCCACTCCTGCAGATGGATTTTACTCCCGACACCTGCTGCTTCGTGTTAATCAGTGGAGCAGCATTACGATCTTATGGGACGATCGCCAATGGCCCACATGCCCTTACGCAGTACTGGTGGCTCGGAGCAACATTTCGGCCTTTCAGCTGGACTAGTGCCTCCCCATTGGGACGGCCCTGCGGTTCTGTGCGCTTCCATGTTGCCTTTTCGTACGTGAATGTGGCTCTGTGTACCATGGGGGAACAGGGCGACACACAGGTAGTGGCTGGTCATTTCTTGCGGAAGCAGCCCACAATGGTGATTAGTGTTTTGGAGTTCATGGCCTGATGGCTGTATGGGCTTGGTGATTTTGATGTGCATAAAATTTCTATTCTGATTTGGCCCGTGTAGCGTTTTTCTTTGCAAGTGATGTGGCATATGCCTATTTGGGGGGCGATGTATTGTGAGGAGATCTGCATTGGGTTCCAGCTTCGGGGTTTAGTTGCGTGGTACTGTGCTGTGCGCGTTTGCCTACGAAGCCCAGTGAGGTCAGGGATGGGGGCTGCCAATATGACAGTTTGAATGTTGTCATGCTCAGGGGCGGGGGATTGGGTTTTGTGTAACAGATGCCGGTCAGCCAGGTGGACTGGTGGAATGATGTGATTTTCGGAATATTGCTGGTCACAGGTGCCTGTGTTTGCGTGCGTTTCTTGGTGGGGGACTGTGGTCATGTCCATTGGGATGGCTTCTGTATTCGTGCCATCTGTGCCCTGCAGCTCCCATTGGCCCCTCTTGTGTTTCTTTTGTTCGTTGGCATGCATGGGTGACTTGTACATTTCAATGGTTGCATTGTGGCTTCATTGCACCTACGGGGAGTTGTACTTTGTGGGCAGGGAGCGGTGTACAGGCACTCAGTGGGGCCGTTTACGGTTGATTCGCGATGCCGTACTTCTCGCCATGGCGGAATGGTACATTACGCCATGCCTGATGGCGTTAGGTACATGTCCGCTAGGGTCGGAATTGGCGTACCGTTGCACCATGGTGGTGTTTGCGGTTTGGCATGGCGCGCGCGCGCGTGCTTGGTGCAGTTAGCGTTGGCGTTCACTACGGTGTCGCTAATGGCTTCGTACTTTGCGGTGACGGGTCATAGTCGCACCGAGCGCTATTCGATGGCGGTATTGCATTTCCGCCATCGTTTTTCGATTTCCGCCAGGGTCGTAATGAGGGCCAATGTCCGATATCGCCTTTACCATCCCTGCTCCTTTAAAGTTACATATGATGGTCGCACTTCAATATTTGACGAACCTTCTGACCTCAAGATATTCATCCATTCCCCCAAGACCGACAACATGGATACGTTGCTTCCTATCAACCCATTTTCTTCTGGGACTTGACTTTTTTTGTACGTTTCTGAAGCGTTGCAGCCTCTAATTTGGACCAGTTAGCATCACCTACTCGTTTTTCTTTTCTCCCTTTTTATTCTCCTTGATGTACTTGATCCTGTCTTCTATCTCTACACACCTTATGTCTCAATTTGTCATCTCATTCAAAGTTATGCTTTTCTGTTTTATCTCACTTCTCGTGACCAAGTACACCCTTCCTTCACCTCCATCCTTTTGTGTCATCCTATATTCACCCTCACTATTTTGGATACATCGCTCACTCAGGTTTATTTACAATAAAGATTGCCCACGCTAACAGCTCCGGAAGTCTTCATTCTATTAAAGACAAGGAGGCGAGCATTATGCTTTACTCTCTTTAATTACTGCCATTCAGCACTTTCAACAAACATTTAAAACCGTAACATTTGCTCTTTTTTTCCTTCCTTATGTAAAAAATACCAAATATGAGAGGTTTTAAAAGTTCTAAAGTCACTGTTCTTTTCTGCACTACCTCGCCCATGATCCTCCGGGGCTTAGTAGTCCTGACCTCTCCTGATCCACCTATCTGGGAGCAGGTCGCAGTATAAGACCCCGCCATGGTAGTCCTCTGCCTCTTTCTTTTTCCACTCCATTGTGTACTGAACTCGAAACTGTCCTCTATTTGATCAACTGTGACCCTGGAGAAAAACTGGAACTGACTGCTCAACAGTAACTTGCTAGGTCCTCCGGACCAACTTGAACAAACTTCCCAACATCTTTGATCTGTGTATGGAGTCAAGTCTCTTTCTGATCTTCTCCTACGAGAAATGGAAAATACTTCATGAGGGCGGGCCAACAACATCTGAGCATCAAAAATACATATACAGGTTCAGATTTTTAAATACTTCATTTGGGTGGGATATAATGCTCGCCTCCTTGTCTTTAATAGAATGAAGACTTCCTGAGCTGTTAGCGTGGGCAATCTTTATTCTATGACAAGACAGGAGGCTCGCATTATGCTTGTTCAAAGCTTGCCACCACTGCATTAGTAATATTAGAGACAGGCTTGAAGTAAAAGGTTTTAAATGTCGATTCTGGGGACCAATATGCCGATTTCATAATGTCCTGAAGAGATACCCCAGCTGTAAATGCTTTAGAAGCCATTGCACCCCTCGCAGAATGTGCCCCAAATATTGACAGATCAATTCCAGCCCATTGCATGACCTTGCGCACCCATCTAGCGATAGTAGCCGCTGCAACTGCGTGATAAGGTTTTCTGCGCGCTATAAGCAATTGGGAAACCCCTCGCGGCCTAAGGTACTCTGTGGAGACTTCGTAATCCTTGATGCACTGAGCAACGCATAGCTTTTAATTTTCTGTGAAGTAGGGGTATGAAATCACTCGCGATCCAGTCTTCGTTCTTTTCGCTATGTGAAAAGCTACCCCTTCTGGATAGAAGATCTTCCTATCTATTTCCAACGCCTTTACGTCCGATACTCTGTGGCATGATGTAAGGCACAATAACATTGCCAGTTTACCTGATAACTGCGAGCGGGAAAGATCTTTGTTCGCTGGCCATCTAAGGAAAAGTACGAACACTACTCTAACATCCCATAAGACTGCGTACTTCGGTTCTGGGGGCTTTCTTATTTGTATTCCTTTGAGAAGCCTCAGGGCCGCTGGGTGCTCGCCTACTGCGATCCCTTCTATTTTATCGTGTCCCGCTGAAATCGCTGATCTATAAACACCTATCGTTCTAAAAGCTCCCCCTTCTTGAAATTTAGTCGCCACAAAATTAAGATTTTGCACTAAAGGGGCTGAAACGGGATCCAGACACTGGTCTGTGCACCATCGCGCCCAGACTTTCCATGCAGTGCTATAGCTCCTAATGGTGGAAGGCGCCCAGGAATCTTTGATGCAGTCTGCAGCGATTCACGAAATTCCTGCCAATTTCGGCTGATGCGGAACTATCTTCGGATAAAATCCGAAGAAAGTTCCATCGCTACTGGAAACCAGGGCTGGGATTTCCAGAGCGGCAGTACCATCACGAGTTCGGCGCGATCTCTGCGAACCTTCGCTAACGCTCTCGTGATCATGACAAATGGCGGGAATGCGTAATGAAGCGCTCTGTGCCAAGTCTGTAGGAATGCGTCCGTACCCGCTGCTCCCGGGTCCATCCTCCAACTGAAGTATGTCTGCGTTTGAGCGTTCAGTCTGGACGAAAATAGATCTATGTGTATTGGGCCCCAGCGCTTCTGCAGCTTTTTGAAAACTCGTGGGTGAAGTTTCCAATCGCTTGAATCTATCAGATACCTCGAGTTCCAATCTGCTACCTCGTTGAGAGCTCCTGCCAAATATTCCGCTGTGACTGCAATATGATGTTCCAGGCAATAATGCCAGAAATCTTTCGCTAATTCCGCTAGTAGCTTGTTTATGTAGCGAACTGCGGAGATATTGTCCATCTTGAGCAGGACACAACACCTTGCTTTGCCCTTCGTGAAGGCTTGCACTGCAAATGAACCTGCTAACAACTCGAGGCAATTTATGTGCAGCTGCAACTCTTGATCTGACCATTTTCCTCCTGTTTCTATGTACTCGCATCTGGCTCCCCAGCCTGACCTGCTTGCGTCCGATTCTATAACTAACTCTGGCGCGTCTCTGAAAATGGCTCGGCCATTCCACGCCTCCATATTCTGAAGCCACCAGTGAAGCTCGGTGAGCACTTCGCTGTCCAAGGTCACCAGTTGGTGATACCCTACGCCCCCTTGTAGATGCCTGATCTTGAGACGTTGAAGAGCCCGGTAGTGGAGTGGGCCTGGAAATATCGCTTGAATGAAAGCGGCTAACAATCCCACTGCTCTGGCTAGACATTGAAGCGAAATAACTTTCTTCGCTATCACTACTTTGAGCTCTTTCTTTATCGCTCTCACTTTGTGATGAGGGAGCTCGAGGGTCGCTTTCACTGTGTCTATGGTGAAGCCCAGAAATTCCAGTCTCTGAACTGGCCTTAGTTGTGACTTGTCCCAATTTACTAAGAACCCTAGAGAGGCCAACAGCGCGCAGATCCATTGTACATTCTTGATGAGAGTACTTCTGTCTGCGGCTAGTTCGGGAATATCGTCTAGGTATATGATAATACGTATCCCTCTCTCTCTTATGGCGGCTGCCACCGGTTTCATCACTGTGGTGAAGACCCACAGGGCGGACGCCAACCCAAATGGGAGACAAGTGAAATGCCAAATTTGGTCTTTCCACCAAAAGCACAGATACTTTCGAAATTCCTGAGCTATCGGAATTATAAGATAAGCGTCCTTGAGATCCAGGCGCGCTAAGTAGTCTCCTTGGCAGAGGAGATAGCGCAGAAGGTGAATACCTTCCATCTTGAAATGATTGTACTCGAGCCATGTGTTTAAACTCTTCAAGTTTATGACTGGCCGAGTCTTGTCTCCCCTGTGGACCAGAAACATGTTGTTGAGGAAACCTGGCTCCTCTTGCATATCTCGCTCTATAGCTCCCTTGTTTAGTAGACTGAAGAGCTCGTTGTGCAACAACTCTAACTCCTTGCTCGCCATATATATGGGGGAAGGTTCTACTGTTACTCACCACTCCAAAATAGGCCGAAGATGCAGAGAAATTACCTTGGAGATGTTGGTGGTATAAGAATCGAAATTCAGCCTTCCATCCCAGCTCCCCTGAGTACAAGACTCAGGCTTCCTCAAAGAGGGGCTCTTTTCCACAACGTAACTCTCTGCTGTTTCAGTTGGGACAGACAGAGGTGTCAATTGAATAAAAGAGCGGGGAGAACACACACCGCCAATACCAATGCTGCAAAGGAATACAAAGATACTAGACAGTGTTGACATTATGCAAGTGATTAGAACAGTTGAAGTAATTGGGCAACTACCTAGATAGATATTGGAGTGGAGCTTCCCCGGGATGATCTACAAGGAATAACACAAATGAGTGGAAATGGTCTAAATCAATATCGGTTCCAACTATAGATATAGAGTTGATAACAACTAACCTGAGTAAGGATATATGGAGGAAAAGGAGTCCAGGATTCTGAAGGCAACAACAGGAGAAAATAACAAACAGGGATGTTAGTATAGGGAAGTAGCCCCGAACGGCACGAGGGACGCACTAGTGCCGGGTTGGTGCAGTTCAGGAAAGCGTTTATATGCACTTAAGAGCAATCTCACCGGAAAGTCACTCAATGTCCCAGAATCCAACAGAAGACAAATATCCAAAGTAGTGGTGGTGGTAACAAATAGCACACGAGTATAGCTGAGTAGCGGTAGAGATGATCCGGATAGTAGACAGCAATTTGGAGTACAGAGCGCCAACCAGGAATAAGTACCGCAAGACACCGAAGAGAGCCGGATCCAGTAGCATTCCCAGTCCAACAACCAGACGAGCACGACAGGAACAAAGGAGGAGACGAGGCAATCCAAATGTCAGGCAAAGGTCAAAACCAGGAGTTCAGATGAGGAATCGTGTAGGGAGACACGAAGAGGAAAACGGACGAAACCGCGTGTAGCTTGTAACGCTAATTAGCAGCAATGAGCCCCTTGGAAGACAGTGGTTTTATAGTCGTAAGAAGGGCGTGGCTTGCTGTACGTCTTCCACGTACAAGACATGTCAGGTGACCCGGAGTGCGTCGACGTTTGTACAGACGCCATGGTAGCCTGTACCTGGACCATAGAGGAGCCTGCAAAGAAGTCGTATTCTGCAAGGAGGCCCGCGGGGAAGCCTGAAGTGTAACATCTACTCTCTGTATGGGATTTCCCACAAACTCCAGCCGCAGCCCTGCCACTGCTTGTATCACCCATGCATCGCATGACAACGCTCGCCATTCGCTCAAAAATTGGAGAGTTCTCCCTCCTACTCTTATGCTTGTTGTACTCACCGGCAGCGGCACTGGGTTATCGATAAGATCCTCTCCCTCTCCGACCTCTCGGAAATCTGGATCTGGATGGGATGAAGGTATCTTGAGGTTTCCCTTCCCAGTATTGGTCTCGTTGTCCCTGGGGCCAGCGCTGGTAGTTGTAGCGACCGGACGTTCAGCCCCTGTGTCGCCCGGTCCCGGAAAAAACACATCCCGGGAACATTTTCTTTATTGAGCTCTGAGCTCTCTCTAATGCCGAGTATGTGCCTACAAACTGGGCCATCTCTTTAGCGAAAGCTTTGCCAAACAATACGCCTTTGGCATTTTCCCCTGCCTCATAAGAGGCTAGATCGCTTAATATTTCGTCAATCTTCAATAAGACTCCTCTCCTCCTTTCTGACAAAAGTGCGCAATTAGCATTTCCCAGAAGACACACTGCCCTCTGGGCCCAGTTCCCTAAAGCGAGGGGGTCTACCAGAATCTCGGTGTCCTTCGCCTTTTCAGCCAGGTCCATTATTTTTGCTAGTAGGCCTGCTATGTCCAACAGCTTGTCCTGGCATCCTCTCTAGGCGCGGTCAATTTCTTTCCTAATATCACGCGCCGACTTAGTCACGAACGTGACCATCTTGGGATCTAGGTCTGGAGTTTCCGCCAGCTTCCCTGGTAACACTGGCCCAGGGCACTCTGACCTCATGCGTGAACGCACCTCTCTGTCCAGCGGCTTTCTTATGTGCTGGGACATGTACGCTGACACCCTGGGTGAAGGCGCCCATTCTGAAGATTTTGGGTGTCTGATAGTCTCTGTATCGAACATGTCAGCTGTGTTCTCCATATCTTGAGGGTCGACATTTTCTTTGAAGTGTCGTGAGGTGTCTTCATCTCCTTCCCCCTCATCATCGGGCGAGTAGCCCTCGTCATCATCCCCTAAATTATTCACCCCCGGGGTAGGGGGTCTGTCCTGGCGCTCTTTCTGTTTCTCCAGGAAGGCTATGTTTAGCCTAGCGACGGGGGTCGCTTACATCTTGGGGAGCAGCATCCTCCCTTTCATTAGTGCTGGGGGGGTCAAAGAGTGTATGCTCTTCCGAGCTACCTTACGCCCCTTTGGTTCAACCCCGTCTGCAGGGTGTCTGGCTGACGGCCCTGCCTCTGGGCTCTCTGCCCGCCTTTTCTTGGCAGTTACCTGCTTCTGCCTTTCTGCCATCAACGCCTGCAAAATTTCGAGCCTTTGTGTTATAGGCTGTACTCCTAGCGAGACTGCTTGAGTAAGCGAGTCCCCTAGCACTTTCTTAAAGCTCTGAGATAAATCAGCTTCCTGGTGGGAGGGATCCTCCTCCCATTCTTCTGCACTCCATTCCGGAGAAGTTGATGGCCTTCGGCCAGGGCTTCTGTATGCAGCCATCACTGCTGTTGGCACTGCCAACAATCAGCTTGTCAGCACTGAGGAGTGGGAAGGCTGTACAAGTAGTGGAAGTAAAAGCCTTACGGGTTCAGAGTCAGCCTTGCTTTAGCAGGATAATCCCTTTCTCCCCTCTGCATGGTGAAAATCTGTTGTCCTTTTTTTTTTTTTTAATTCCCGTGCTGTGGAGTCTTACTGTCACTCTCTGCTTCGCGACGTAATGAAATCGTTACGCGCGAGCGTTGAGGTGTCCCCAGGGAATGCCGGGAAGCATAACTCCTCCCGCTCCCCCGGGTCCTAGAGACTGCTGCGCTCTCGGCATCTCCTGACGGAGCGGGGCCGGCAGCTTAAGGCGAGCGCGTTCGCTCGCGGCTCCGACACCCGCTCCTGTTATATTAAAATCTGAAGTTTACTCACCTGATAACGCTTGCATGTCAATAAATACATATACTTTACCGACGCGTACGCACGCTGAACTCCCGTGAGGTAAGCACTAATTCCTCATTAAATTAAATCAAATAAGTGAAGAAGAGAAAAGGTGTAATACAAATAATCATTTTGTTAATATTGAAGCAATTCCCGAAACTTATCATGAAATAAGAGACAGGTACTTATCTCAAAATGGAAACCAAAAGAAAGAGGCAGAGGACTATCATGGCGGGTTCTTATACTGCGACCTGCTCCCGGATAGGTGGATCAGGAGAGGTCAGGACTACTAAGCCCCGGAGGATCATGGGGGAAGTAGTGCAGAAAAGAACAGTGACTTTAGAACTTTTAAAACCTCTCATATTTGGTATTTTTTACATAAGGAAGGAAAAAAAGAGCAAATGTTACGTTTTTAAATGTTTTGTTGAAAATGCTGAATGGCAGTAATTAAAGAGAGTAAAGCATAATGTGAGCCTCCTGTCTTGTCATAGAATTGCTATTCTTACTACTCTATTGTGTATTGCATTCAATGAAACCTCTATCCTTATTTTTGTGTTCCTGTTCTACCCATGCTGCTCCTGTGCGATGGTTTTTAGATGTGTTTCCTGGAATATTAAGGGATGTAATAATCAAATCAAGAGGTACAAAATGATCTCCCATCTCAAAAAACAAAATCCAAAGGTTGCGTGTATACAGGAAACACACCTCTCCCTTACAGAAGCCATGAAACTCAAAACCCTTTGGGTCAATGATGTTATTGCTAGTCCAGCAGTGGGGAAGACATATGGTGTGGCCATGCTTATTAATAAGAAGCTATCATATAGGATTATTGGTCAAGATGTGGATGCCAATGGGAAGTGGGTCTGATGTCATTACTGTATTTATGGTCCCACCTTGCCTGATCCTGACTTTTGGAATTCTATCAAACAAACCATACTTAGCTCAAATGTCTCCAATATAATGTTATGTTGTGATGTAAACCAAGTTCTTGACCCTTTCTTAGATAGAATATCCAAATGCTCCTTCAAGATTTCCTTGTCCCACAAAGCCTTTAAACTTTTCTTCACTGAACATGTCCTTATTGACACTTGGAGACTGGCCCATCCGGCTGACCTAGAGTACACATTTCATTCGCATCCCCACAATACCCTTTCACGCCTTGATTACATTTTCACTTCTAAATCCCTTACGAACACTATCCCTGATTCCCTTATCTCTAATATTATTATATCTGATCATGCCACAATCATGACCCCCTTTTATCTCTCTGACATCAGGAAACCATCCTCCAGATGGAAATTTAATAACTGTCTTCTCCAAGACCAACATTCTATTCAGTCTTTCATGGCCTTTCAACAGAACTTTTTTGCAGAAAATCTAGATGAAGACACCTCCATCTCCACTAATTGGGACACCTTTAAGGCTGCCCTAAGAGGTCATATAATCGCCTTCTCCATCTTGAGAAAGAAGCAATAAAAAAAGACCTTGATTCTCTATAGCTTCAGTTTACTACGGCTGAGACGCAATATTATTGCTTGCCTTAAAACACAGACCTTCGCACCGTCCTATCCCTTTGCTTTCAAATGAACAAAATACTCGCTGAACAAGCTGCTGGCGCAATCTTAAAATAAAAATCCAAAATCTGCCAAATCTCCAATAAAGCTGGCAAAGCTCTTGCCTCCTATCTCAAAGCTAGGAAAGAGAAAACTCTAATGTCCCACATTAGAAATCCCTCTGGTGCCATCCCTACCAATCTTTCCAAGATTATTAAGGTCTTCAAAGAATTCTACACTGATCTATACACTCCAGAATCTTTGGTCCCAGAAGACACTCTCAAATCCTTCTTTGATAACATTAATAGACAATCTTATCCATCAACTGATCTGGGTGGCCTAGAGGGCAACCTCACGATGCAGGAAATCACACAGGCCATCAAGGGGTTGGGAAAGGGCAAGGCTCCTGGACCCAACGGTTTTTCCACTTAGTTTTTTAATTGATTCTCCAGCTCCTTATCCCCAGATTCAAAACCCTTTACTCTTCCTTTATTTATAAACACTCCTCATCTGGATCCTTTTCTGAAGCCCTCTTTATCCTTTTTCCTAAAACCGATAAAGACCTCAAAATTATAGACCCATATCCCTTATAAATGTAGAAAGTAACATTTTTGCCAAACTGATTGCTAATAGTATTGAATCCTACCTTCCCAGTCTCATCAAATCTGGCCAGGTAGGATACATCAAAGGCAGAAACATTTTGGCCAATGCCAGACTCCTAATTAATTCCCTGCATATTATTTCACAGGACAAAAAAGACAAATCAGGTTATGACGCCATTGCCCTAAATGCCAAAAAGGCCTTCGATCAGGTCAACTGGGACTATATGTTTCAAGCTCTACGATGGCATGGATGTGGTGAGGGCTTCATATCCCTTGTCAAACTTCTGTACTCTGACCCCAAATCCTCGATATGTATCAATGGTCAGTTCTCATTCTTTTTCTGTTTACAAAGAGGATTTAGGCAAGGCTGCCCTCTTTCCCCCATTTTATATGTCCTATCCCTGAAACCCCTTTTAGAACTCATCCTTTCTGATAAAAAATATTCCTGGGATTGTGCCTGGCATCCATGTAACCAAGATAGCTCCATATGCGGATGTTATTCTCATTCTTATGTAAAATCCCAAACAACAACAAGAAGTGTATATTCGTCACACACTCCGTTCACCCAGGTCCCACCCACAGGTGTACCCACAACATCGATCTGAAAGCTTCTGTGTCTCCAGGGACTGACCCAGAGAGGACCTGGTTTGGCGCCCTCTTCCCGAGCTACGAGGGACCATCGTGCACTGCTAACCTTGAAGCGCCTTGAAAGTTAGCCTATGAAAGACTGTCAGCCGGCAACGGGGACCGCTGACGAGAAACGAAGAGAAGCAGCGGACAGCCGTCCACTGTCGTCGACCAGGGTTTGCAGGTTTGCTATAACCACTGGAGGCCCGTCGAAGTTATTTGCCCAGAAGCAGAGACTGCTTGACACTGTGCTGTTGACAACTGGAGCCGCAACGCTCCTTTTGCCTAAGACATTTTGATTCACGGACACGCTCGTCCGCACCGCCGACCACCTTATCCCGCCGGAGAATGCCAGGCCGTCGATGCGCCGAAGAGCATCCGCTGGTGGGATCCCCGCCACGCAAATATCGCAGAGACGCCGGACGACTCGACGCCCTTGCTGGGCCACATGTCACAATCACACCTTATAAGGGAAGAGAGTTTGACACTCTCTTCCGAACCACAGAAGCCGAATGAATCGACCCCTCCCACCGTGGTTGGCACAGGTACCTGATAGTATATACATAGGACACCACGTGGCAGCCAATGGGGGGAAGAGGGATTATGGAGAGGTTGTGGATAGGGTGGGGAATTAGGAACACCGGAAAAAGGAGTTAGGGAACACCTAGTTTAGATAGAAATGGGGAAGCACAGGGTAAAACCTAACCTGCCTACACCAGGGAATTTACCCTCCTGACACACTAATCCATACTTGCTTCCTCGCACACTTGCAAGTCACATAAAACCTACCCCCTACTTTTGACGTAGTTAGGTACACCTTAATACATGCACCACCTTACATGAACACATAGGGCCTCATTACGACCCAGGCGGTAAGTTACCGCCTGGGTCGTACCTTTACCACCATGGCGTAAACTATGTTTACGCCATGGTGGTTGGCGGACTTACCGCCCCATTCCGAGGTTAGTGGGGCGGTAAGTCCCCATTAACCCATTTGCCCTTCCCCATTCCCATTTATGCCCCATAGGGCATAATGGGAGTAGGCAAGGCGTTAATTACGCCACCGTAAATTACGGTGGCGTAATTAACAACAAGGTCCCTTAGCGCCATGGATTTTAACACCTGCTAAAAGCAGGTGTTAAAACCTCCATGGCGCTAAGGGACCTCGGAATCAGGCGGTAAGGGTCAGCGCTGTTTTGCGCCGCCGTAAACCCCTTACCGCCTGGGTCCTAATGAGGCCCATAGAGAGCAATAAGCTTTCAAGTGGAATGAAAACAAACAAGGGAATAATATCCCTGCATGAAAAGACAAACACATGGCCCTTTTGGGCAAAGCAGTAGAAGCACATGAACATACACAAAAGTTAGCACACTGTAGACAGTCCTAGTTAACAGCACTAGAACCATTGCCCAAAACTTGATACGTGTCCTCTAGGATGCATATTTGCTGAGCCCAGGATTTTGTGCAACCTTTCCCATGCCAAGTTCATGCCCATTATCATAGAAAGATCAGTGTTTTGCACCAAGGTTCAAAAACGTTTTCCTCTTAGCACGTGTGATTCAATAAAAGAAAACCTTGCGTTCACAAATGCAGTGGTAATTGCTTCCCAAACACACTTTAAATGGGAAAACTAGTATGCCATAAATCACAGCGTCATGCCCGCTCCCCGTAGTACTTAGCTTTAGCCGGCGAGCCCCTTGGAACTACCCGGACGAAGAAGGCGCAGCATCAAAGAAACAGTCTGGCAGCGTGTCCTCTCTCTGACCTGCGTGCCCCAACGGTCTGTAAATCATCAAGCCGTCATGCTGGAATCTTCCTGAAACACCAAAATAAGCCGCACCTGTCTTGCGCCGTTGCCGGCTAAGCCCCTCCTGATTGAGTTCAGCTGTCAACGTGCGCGGAAGGACAAGACTACAAAGCGCCCATGGGCTGCTGGGAATTGAAGTCTCTACCCCTGTAGCTGCCATATCGTGTTATCTCACGAACTGCAGCACCCCACGCCTACCCCAACCTTTATTCCTGACACCACAGTTCTTCACAAACTCTTTGCGGTCCCAACCTAACGACATCGAGGTGTCCCACACGTCTCTGCCTCACAGGACGTCTTCGACTCGTCGTCGCCGAGCACCGCCAGGACCAGAGCTGTTGCCTCACCGCCGTTTTTCACCCTTTTCTTCGAGGGATCTCGACAATCTTTGGCTCCTGCTTTAAAGTGAGCCGCTCAAGAAGGAGCAGTCGACGACCCGTCGTCGAACTATGCTATTCCAGGTACATTGGGGCGGTAGTTTGAAGTTTGAAGTTTAATTTATTTGTAAAGCGCAAACCAGGCCCAGGGGCAACTGGGCGCGTACTCTTGGGGACAGGTTACATAAACAATTGGTACATAATAAGTTACACAAATATACACAGTATACAGGGCAAATACCATTGGCAGATTATAATACAAGTACAGTGAGCGTGTATATGCACATAACCTGTATTATGTGTCGAAGGCGGGCGGGCTGAGGCTGAGTAAATATCCTCATAAATTGTGAGAGAACAGCCAGGACTTGGCGTTGTTCTTGAAGGTTAGGAACGATGATTCGGTTCTGATGGGAGTAGGGAGAGTGTTCCAGAGTTTGGAAGCTAGTACAGGGAAACTCACACCACCCGCTTTCTGTAGTTTAAATCTGGGTAGGGTGAGGCTGTGAGTTTGGGCTGATCTAGTGGGTCGGGAGGAGGTGTGGAGGGTAAGGCGAGAGGACAGGTAGGGTGGGGCGTTGTTGTTCAGGCATTTGTGCGTCAAGGCTAAAGTTTTCAAGGCAATTCTTTGTTTTACCGAAAGCCATCGTAGGTCCGATCTGACGGTGGAGATATGAGAGCGTCTTGGGATGTTTAAGGCTGCCCTTATGGCATTGTTTTGTACAGTTTGCAGTTTATTGAGGTTGGACTGACTGGTCCCTAGGTAGAGAGCACTGCAGTAGTCAATTTTGGCCATGACAAGCGTTCTGGCTAGGGTGATACAGTTAGGAGAGTTTAGAAAGGGTCTGCAGGCGGTGATAAGTTTGCAAGTACAGGCTGAAGCCGAGCTTACTGCATTTATTCGTCTGTTCAAGGAAAGCGTGGAATCCAGGTAGACGCCTAAGGTTTTAGTGTCTTTAGAGACCTTGATATCGTTGCCGTCGATGATGAAGGACTTGTAAGCTTGATCTAATTTGTTAAGACGATGGCTTGATCCTAGTAGTAGGAGCTCCGTCTTTTCGTCGTTAAGGCAAAGCTCGTTAAGGCCTGGATGACCAGGTAGACATCATTCAAAGCTTTCGTGTCGGCAGTGTAGTCACCAGTGATAGGGATGAGTATCTGGGTGTCGTCCGTGTAGTTGGTGTAGGAGACACCCAGATAGTCAAGCACATCGAAGAGGGGCTTGGTGAATACGTTGTACAACGTAGGGGACACACAGGAGCCTTGAGGAACGCGACAGAGAATGGGGGAGGGGTCGGCCGATGCTGTAGGTGAGAAGACCCTCATGGATCCATAACTCAGGAATGAGTGGATCCAGGCATTGGCAGAATCAGAGAAGTGGGCCGCAGATTTAAGAAGTTGGCATAGTATTTGGAGGTCGAGGAGAAGGAGTAGTACTAACTTCCCGTTGTCCTTTAGTGTCTCCATCTGAGTTTTTAGATCAATCAGGGATGATTCAGTGCCATGTTTAGGGCGGAATCCTGATTGTACATTGTAGAAGAAAATAAGACTCATTGAACAATATATGGATTGGGCTTGTGATATATCTTTATTTTACAGGTTGCCCATGTGGGGCGATCTCCACTCAGAACTGTGTATAGTGGTAGGGGCTAGTATTCTGCCAATTGTTCTAACCAACTGCTTTCCTCCTATGTCTATTGTTGGTTACCGTTATTAAGTGATTTTTGTGATAGTCAATGCACTTCAATGAGATCTAATGATAATTGTGGTACCACTTAGAACTGTATATATTTGCCATTGTAGATTAAATGAGCACAAAGTGAGTTATTGTGATTGTGTATATAACCTTGAACCTTAATTATATAAAGACTGTGTTTTAACTAATACAGTGTGCGGACATTCCTTTGTGGGTGCTTGGGGACTACACTGTACTTAGGAATCAGCCTGCATCTCCTCCTGAGAAGCTAGGCCTTGATTGCTCGTCCATTGCTACCAACAATAGAGAATGTTGGCTGGGGTCCTCTATGCCTCTCTTCTTCCATATAGAGAGCATGAGTACAGACACCCCCTACAGTCTTTACACATGGTCTTCCAGTTGATGTTGTTTTCCTTTGCTACACCCGCCATCTTTGCATCTGTGCACGCACAGACTTCCAGATCATGTTGTTTTCCTTTGCTGCAGCCACCATCCTATGCATCTGTAAACACACAAACTTCCAGATCATGTTGTTTTCCTTTGCTACCACCCATCTTATGCACATGTGCACGCACAGACTTCCAATTCATGTTGGTTTTCCTTTGCTGCTTCCACCATCTTTGCATCTGTGCACGCACAGACATCTGATCATGTTGTTTTCCTTTGCTGCACCCACTGTTGTGGGGCAAATCTCCAGGTCCCGCGATCATCCATGAGCCCGTCCCACTACAGATGCACACATGGACACGTCTGTCCAGTTCGGGATCCTCGGTCGCACTACCGCGGCCGGGAACGCCCCCTTTATTTATACGCACGCGGCGGAGTGCAACGTCAGTCCGCCGCATGCTCAACCCTTAAAGGGCAGGCACCACACTCCTCCTTTTTCATGAGGACAACAACAAAACATCTTAACAACCTCTATAATAACCCACACACTTCACAGCAACCAAAACCCCTTCAATCACAGCCACCCAGATCCCCGTGACAATTCCACCTCCCGGCCGTGTAATCAGGACTCACGACTCCAGCACATAGTCACTGAGGCGGACAGGGTTCCCTCACCCTGTCCTCAGGGTGTACTTCCTGCCCGCCTAACAGATGGGGGATCCATCGTCGACCATCTCTCTCGCTAGAGAGCAGGGAGAAGGGGCCACACACCCGACCTCATCATGAAGCTCCATCATGTCCCTGTCCGGGATACATCCGCCCGAGGTTCTCACAGTCTTTTAAAGAAACTCACATTCCGGGTTACAGACGCCTTGCCGTCCGTGACCGTCACCATGGACCCCTTGGCAGCCACCACGTCTAACGGCTCAGATTCATAAGTCAATGACCTTTTCCCATTGGGGTGCCTGTTCTTGATGAGCACCTCGTCCCCGGGAATCAGCTTCTGAGACCTGAGGCCTCTCCTCTGGTTCTCCTGTTCAGTCCTTGGTCTTCATTCATGTTTCACCTGTTGGCTATCAATGATGGCCGGCTCTTTCTCACCAATCTCAGGAATCAGCCCTCTCAGACATCGTCTGAACAGCGCCTCTGCCAGTGAAGGTACCGTAGGAACCGTGACATGCACTCACTGCATCATTCTTTTTCCCTTTCTTCCTTGCGGAGAATGCAATCATCTTCCCCCTGCCCGCACTTCCCCTGTGAAGGATCACCTCTTTGTCCAGACCACAAGGCACTCCATGATGGGCGCCTTGCACGGCCCGTTGCACCAGCTGATCTGCAGGGCCCGTGACCCATGGAGGAGAACTGATTGGTCGGGGGCCTGCATGTACAACACGCCTCTGCTGGAGCCGAAAAGGCAGTTGCCGGCCACACTCATAGGGCCTCCATCTAAGGGCAAAAATCTGTCTGTTCTTGTCCGGTCCTTGAAGGGCCATGGGACGTGAAATCCACTCGCTCAACATTCCTTCCTACCTACTAAACCGCTACTGGTCGCTTGTGTGCCTCCATCATCCCATCCATTTCCTTCTTAAGGTAAGACAGTTGTGGCATCTTGCAGTGTTCTTTTGCGCTACTGCCAATCATCATCATCCTCTATGCAAGCCCTTCTCACTTGCCTTCCCTTGCCCTAACCCATTCAGGTACTTGTGCCGATGCATACCCACCCCCTATCCCGCTCCCTGTTTCCTTTTCCTTCATGCCCCCTTGCTTCCTAACTTTGCCTTACTGCATCTCTAGTCCCCATGGTTTGTGGCAGGCCCTGTGTTTTGCAGTTTCCTGAAACAGAGCCTCACATCTTGACCTATCCCATCTTTAAGCAACTATGCACGCACAGAATTCCAACTCCTGTTGTTTTCCTTTGCTGCACCCAACAGCTTTACATCTGTTCATGCATGGTGTGATGCTGGAGATGCATCGGAGGGACAGGTCCTCCGTATCCTTGTCCTTTACTGCTTTTTTGTGGCTTCTGTCATGTTTTCCGCACAGGAGTTCATGTGGGACTCCTGGCGGTGCAGCTCTCTCTTTTGGTGTGGTGTACAGACCCATGGGGTACCCTTATGGCACCCACGGGTGGGGGTACAACCCTGTGCCCCTAGTGTATGTTTTTGGGCACCTGTGTGTGGCCCACAGAGCAGGGTACGGGCTGCTGGCAGCTCCGTGCTGAATTGACAGGTGCCCTGAGCATCCTCCATTTTGGGATGCCAAGGCCCTGTCTTTGGAATTGGTAGATTCCTGATGGAGACAAGATGGCCCCCATGGCCTCTTACCTTCCATCGCCTGTTACCTTGGTTTTCCTGAAATCCCGGGAAGCCCTGTCTCTGTCCCTTCCCCCTGACTGACTGTTGGGTGGAAGTTCCATATATGATATGATAGTTTATTTATATAGCGCCTATACACAATGTGTTTCAAAGCGCTATGGTAGTGTGGGGAAGTGCCGACCAGACTGGCTGGAGCCTTCCCAACGACCGTATGTTGTGGGTACACCTGTGGGTGGGACCTGGGTGAATGGAGTGTGTGACGAATATACACTTCTTGTTGTGGATGTCTGCTATCTGGTGTTTGACACAATGACTGAGACAGCCCTGCCCGAAACCGGTATGAATGCAGTGTGTAGTGTTGAATGGTGTGGTACTTGTCCGAATCCACATTCTGTGTTGTGAGTGTCTGGATGGAGAAGAATGGACTGAATGCAGCGTGCACCTGATTGGCTGACTGACTGCTGAATGCCCTTCTCAGTGATTGGTTGCCTGAGTGTGACCTAGCAGAATGAATGGGAGAACAACTAGTATATCTGGGGGCCTCTCACTGCTAGAAATCGTTCAGAAGCTGGAGTTGAAACTGACATTGAAACCGAAGCTTAACCTTGAAACCCTGCTGGAAGAGAAGTAGTGCGGTTGCTCTACTTCATCGATCTGCAAGCTGCTGTGTCTCCAAGGACTGACCCAGAGAGGGCCTGGTTAGGCGCCCTCTTCCCGGGCTACGAGGGACCATCGTGCACCGCTAGCCTTTGCCGAAGCGCCCTGGAAGTCAGCTTACGAAAGACTGTCAGCCGGATACGGGGACCGCTGATGAGGAATGAAGAGGAGCACCGGACAGCCGTCCACCGTCGTCGACCAGGGTTCGCAGGTTTGCTGTAACCGCTGGAGGCCCGTCGAAGTTAGTTGCGCAGAAGCAGGGACTGCTTGATGCTGTGCTGTTGACGACTTGAGCCGCAATGCTCCTTTTGCCTAAGACATTTTGATTCACGGACGCGCTAGTCCACACCGCCGACCGCCTTATCTCGCCAAAGAAGGCCAGGCCCTCGACGTGCCGAAGAGCACCCGCCAGCGGGTTTCCCACCACTCAAAGGTCGCAGAGACGCCGGACGACTCGCCGCCCTTGCTGGGTCACAGTTCTTCACAAACTCTTTGTGGTCCTGAACTAACGACATCGAGGTGCCCTGCACGCCTCTCCCTCGCAGGATGTCTTTGACTCGTCGTCGCTGAGCACCGCCAGGACCAGAGCTACTACCTCACCGCTGTTGTTCACCCTTTTCTTCGTGGGAACTCGACGATTCGTGGCTCCTGCTTTAAAGGGAGCCGCTCAAGAAGGATCCGGCGACGACCCGTCATCAAACTCTGCTATTCCAGGTACATTGGGGTGGTAGAAACATTGTAAAAGGAAATAAGACTCATTGAACAATATATGGACTGGGCTTGTGATATATCTTTATTTTACAGGTTGCCCAGGTGATGGGATCTCCACATAGAACTGTGTCTAGTGGTAGCAGCCAGTATTCTGCCAATTGTTCTAACCAAATGCTTTCCTCCTATGTCTATTGTTGGTCACCTTTATTAAGTAATTTGTGTGACATTTGACCAGAGTATAGTTGATGTACTTTAATGAGATCTAATGATAATTGTGGTACCACTTAGAACTGTATATATTTGCCATTGTAGATTAACTGAGCACAAAGTGAGTTATTGTGATTGTGTATATGACCTTGAACCTTAATTATATAAAGACTGTGTTTTAACTAATACAGTGTGCGGACATTCCTTTGTGGGTGCTTGGGGACTACACTGTACTTAAGAATCAGCCCGCATCACCTCCTGAGAAGCTAGGCCTTGATTGCTCGTCCATTGCTACCAACAATAGAGAATCTTGGCTGGGGTCCTCTGTGCCTCTCCTCTACCATATAGAGAGCAGGAGTACAGACAACCCCCTACAGTCTTTACACATGGTCTTCCAGATCATGTTGTTTTTCCTTTGCTGCACCCACCATCTTTGCATCTGTGCACGCACAGACTTCAGACAATGCTGTTTTCCTTTGCTGCACCCACTGTTTTGGGTCAAATCTCCAGGCCCTGCGATCATCCATGAGCCCCCTCCCGCTACAGACGCACACATGGACACATCTGTCCAGTTCGGGTTCCTCGGTCACACCACCGTGGCCGGGAATGCCCTGTTTATTTATACGCACGCGGCGGAGTGACGTTGCACTTCCAATTTATGTTTGTTTCCTCTGCTGCACCCATCACCTAGCACTTCATTTGTTTGCTCCCCCAGTCTCTCTCTTTTCCTCTTCTAGCCCTCCTCCCTCCTCCCCCCTCTCCTTCCTTTATGTTCACAGCACTTATTTGTGCCCTCACTTCCTTTGTCTTGTTTCACCCTGCCCATCCCATCACCCCTACTATATGTATAGCTCTTGCATTATTGCAACCACCGTCAGGCACGTACAATTCTTATGTCATATGTTCTATTAAGTTTGTTTAATTCTTTGTTCTTTGTTGTACCTCCAAACTTATAGCACTTGTCCATTCTGAATGTCCAATGCCTATTAAGAAAGTTCTGATGGCTTCTTTCTCCCTGCCTGCGTTGGAGCGATTTGAAATGCTAGTGTATGGGCGCTATATAAGTGACCAATAAATAAATAAAATAAATAGATGCTCCAAACAATAATTTGGTGCATCAAAGTTAGAAAGCGGGGTGGATTATATACCTTCCACAGAGGTCTCTGTGTAAAATGCAGGTAACAGGTTCTAAACACAGTAGGTCTTACTCGACCTTTCATCCTCCCAATGTCGATACGATAAAGGTACATAAGTGTGTAATAATAACTTTTATTAAAGAGCCAGAGACAGCTCAGTTTGTGGCATAAAGTTGATTGACATGTTGAAAACTTCAAACACTGTATATTTCTTATATGCTTATATTTTTTACTTCAGAGCATTTAAAAACATAATGAAATAACATTTGCCTATCTGTGCTGATAGTCATTTTTTTTCTTTCACTATAACCAATCTCATAATGTGATTCAATAAATAAAGATAATATTATACGGTTAGTGTGCAGAAACCACCATACAGTTTCAACAATTTTTCAAAACCCCAATGTGCGACTCTATTTACAATAGTTCGGGCTGATGCCAGCCATAGGCATTGTATTCAAAAGAAAAAACATGAAAACCATTTATAACAACGCAATTTGGCCCCTTGACATGTCAAAAGTAACTGTTGGGAAGGAGGACCGATCGTCCCGGACCCCATCCCGGACCTCCCTGCGCTTTTAGATGAAACAGAGGCACGGGAAGGTGCAATAGGGGCTAGGGGAGGTTACAGAGGGAGGGGTGTCGTTAGGAGACATAATGCAGGGAGGGGGGTGCATGTCTTGCTCTAGTATGCATGGGGAATCAAACGCCATTTTGTAGAGTAGCAGCCATATTGGAATCGAGGCCTAGTCTTGCACTGAAAGCCAGGGCCGTAGGCCCGAGATAAACACATAGAAATAAAGTATATGTAGGCGGTAATTCGTTGTAGCTTGGGCACCGGTGAGGAAGGCCAGAGCTGCAGAGATTCATAGACCCTTCATTGTCTCATGTTGCCAACATTTCGTATCCCAGAAGGAATGCGCCCTGCAAGGCCACCAGGGGGTTGAGAGCTCACTGTGAAAAGCAATCCCACGAGAAGGATGGTACAAGCCTCTGACCCTTCCTGTCCCAGCTCTAAGCAATAGCACCCGAAGCCACAGCTCCAAGACACCCAGCATTCCAAGGTACCAGGCAGTCCCAGACCACCAACCATAATAAAACTGTTAAGCCCGCAATCGATCAGAAAAGATCTGAAAACAGGGATCAGTTGCCTTCACCATAGATCGTGTGATTTGTGTTGTGAGGTGTTGGGAGGGATGAAAAAGCATGTCTAGGGGCATGGCTTGGAGCTGCCGCGTACGGCATGGCTTCCTAGGAGATCCTGCCTGGCCCAATGCGCCACACTGAATATCTCTGCTCCGGGATACCGTTCAGACTCACAAACTGAACAGATCGTGTCAGAAGCCTCCTTGGTGGTGTCGTTTGAATGAGTCCGCCGGCCGTGCCTGATTTAGCATGGTTTTGACCTTTTTTCTGGCCGGGACCCGATTGAGACAAAATGGCCGCCACACGCCGCAATGTGAGGCATCCGCATCAAGGGTGAAAGGCACATGAACTATACACATCCCTGGCCGCCGAAAGCCCTCAGCACACTCCTCTGTACAGCTGCGTATGCTACAGCCGCGAATGCCCAGCAACAAGATAACGCTATAGTGTCCAGTATCATCGGATCAGCGGTTTGCCCGCCTGAGTTGCAGCGGGGTATAGACTATGCAGCGCAGACCTACGGAGTCCCTCTAACCCATCACCCTGGAGCTCCTTGCCTTCCTTCGCTGCTGTCCTGTGCTCCAGCCCGAGCTTGGCGAGACGCCCGCCATAGGAGCAGCTCGTGAATGTCTCGCCTGGTGCCTCTCCTCTCGCGCCTGGCAGCGGCCCCTCGCCTCAGATGGCGGAGAGCCCTATCCATCCACCTGGGGTCCTCCTGGAGGCCTGACGCAGGATCTTCGCCCCGTGGCTGCCGAGACCAGCCCCAAAGGACTGAGCCCGTGGAAGGGTTCACCTCGCAGTGCAAAGATTGGTACAGGCCACAATATCACTGCGGCTGCGGGGCGCTGCGGGACCCTCCCTTGCAACTGACTGCCCGCGGGGTGGGCGCCGGCTGGGCCCAGCCCGTGAAGCCCGAACATGGAAGGAGGAAGCCTATTGGAGTGGTGAGTGGGCTCTGCTCCCGCCTGTCCCCGCAGTATAAGGTGAGGAGTCGGGAGGGAGAGGGGTTCTCCGTTACCCCGAGTGGGCCACAATATCGCCATCTGCAAGCAACCCCTCCCCCCAGCAACTAGAGACATCTACATCCGACGCTCAATCCCGTCTGGCCCAGAACCACACCAGCATCGCCTCTTCCTAACAAACCTCCCCACGACCGACCGGGGCCTGCCCAACAGCAACCTATCCTCCAGAACATCTAGCAATAAAAGAACTTCGGGAGCGGGCACCCTTCCTCGCTACCCCCCCCATTGGTGTCACCCCGGTGGGGACCGAGGGCTTTGGGAACCATCACGAGACCTCAGTACTCGGAAGGGAAGCAGATCCACCACGCGAGTACCACGGCTACACAGGCACTCCAGTAGCACAATGTCAAGAAGCGGGAAAACGGCCAAGCAAACAGATATTGCTACTCTTATGGCTAACTAATCCACCGATAAAGCTAGAAAGTTGGACCCGCCAGAGGAGTCCGCAAAATCCAATATGCCCTCCTCAGCTGCGCTTGACCAGAATCCACCACAGGTTGCCACGAAGGCTAATCTGCAAGATCTTTTATCAGCATTAACCAGAGAGATTCAAAAAAGCACAGAGGAAGTAACAAAAAAAATCAACTCGCTGGACAAAAGAGTTGAGGAGGGTTCCGAAAACGCTACAACATGCAACAGCAACAATGAGACATATTCAATACCAACATTGCTACACAACACGCCTAACAAGCTCACGACTTCTGTTACGGGTCAAAATGCAATGCATATCAAACACAAACGCATCAGGCGATGGCTGACACAAGCGAGATACGTATCCTCTCCTGGAACGTCCAGGGCATTAACTCACCAAGAAAGCGTCGGTCTGTGGAATACAGACTGGGGCAACTATCCGGGGACATTGTACTACTCCAAGAAACCCACCTATTACAAGAAGATGAACACCGAATAAAATTTAACAGATATAAAAAAGCCTTTTTTTGCCACTGCAGGTAAGAAGAAAAGAGGGGTTGCTATATTACTAAGCGACAGAGTCCCTTTATCAAAGATCACAATAAAAAGGGATCCCGAGGGTCGCTTTCTCCTACTCAAAGGCCTGTTCGAGGAACTCCCTATTACAATCATCACTGTCTATGGGCCCAACACATCCTAATCCAGTTTCATCGCGGACTTAATCCCGACAATTTTGGCTTTTCGAGTTGGGCACCTTATCATCAGTGGCGATTTTAACTCTATGCCAAACCCCCAATTGGACAAAACTCTTCCCCCCACAAATGAAGACTATACACAAGCCCTATCTTTAGTCAAACTGTTCAGAGAAACTGAGACTGTCGACGCATGGAGACTATTCAATGGCACCTCGCGAGACTATACTCATTATTCCAATGTGCATAACGGATACTCACGAATAGACTTGGTCCTAATATCCGGAGTGCTGTAC
This sequence comes from Ambystoma mexicanum, assembly GCF_040938575.1. Lineage (NCBI taxonomy): Eukaryota > Metazoa > Chordata > Amphibia > Caudata > Ambystomatidae > Ambystoma > Ambystoma mexicanum. The sequence goes on from NC_090926.1 coordinate 864,927,928, forward strand.
CCATGCCTAAATACTGCTGATATTCATACCTGCATGATTTCAGACCACGCCTCAGTTTCAGTTAACTTATCCATATAGGGCCAAAAAAACCCGATACAGAGGTATTGGAAACTGAATGACTCCCTACTTCTAGATGAATGTATCAGATCCGAAGTGGAAATCACAATATCCAACTACTTCAAAGAAAACACCACAGAGAATTCCCCTATTAGTATCATCTGGGACGCAATGAAAACTGTAGTCAGAGGCTCCCTGATTGGCGCAGGGGCGGAACAGAAAAGAATATCGACCATTGCAACAGCCAAATTGGAATCGGAAGTAAATCAACTAGAAAATGAACTAAAGGTGCGACATGCCAGGAAGACAGAAAGATCCGTGAGGAAAGCTAAAATAGCTCTAGAAATGCACTGCGCCGACCGAACAGCCAAATCATTAGCATTTACAAGACAATTCTACTACAGTAAAGGAAATAAAGCGAAAAGAGTCTTAGCACAGAAACTAAACAAGATTCATAGCCGAAACAATATTCTTAAGCTACGGGGAGAAGATGGGAAACTACACTACTCCAAGAGAGAAAAATAAGGAATTGGTTAGACACCATAAGTCTGTAATGTCCAGCGACCCCATGGTTCTAAATAACTTGCCAGAATACTTGAAGGCTATGCCCCCCCAACATAGCTAGAAGCCCTGGAAGCCCCCATCGATGCCGAAGAAGTCATCTAAGCCATCAAATCTCTCAAATCGACGGCACCTGGGCCAGATGGCTTCTCCGCAAACTTCTATAAAAAATACGCCAGAATCCTAGCACCTCAGATGGCAGCCTTGTTCAATTCCTTCTTATCTGCAAAATCAGTCACTGAATCTATGGCTGAGTCACAATCTTGCTTCATAAACCCGGGAAGGACCCTGAGTCATCTGACTCTTATCGCCCGATCTCACTCATGAACAATGACGGCAAAATCTTCTCCAAAGTTCTATCCAGGAGACTGGGGCCGGTTCTCCCATCTCTAATCAACCAAGATCAAACTGGCTTCATCCCGGGAAGAGGGACTCACGACAACATCAGGAAGACAATAAACATAATTGAAAGCGCCCACAAACTGACGGTTGGAATGGCTGTTATCTCGTTAGATGCCCACAAAGCCTTTGATCGGGTGGACTGGGGATACATTCAAGCAGTTCTCGAGCATTTCGGCTTGGCCCTAATTTTATTACATGGGTAATGGCCGATTATCAAGCTCCCAAAACACAACTGCGGGTTAATGGCATTAGGTCAGAAAGTATATGTATATGCAGGGGCACTAGACAAGGATGCCCACTCTCACCTCTTATTTTTGCCCTATCTATGGAACCTTTTGCAGCTAAGATTAGGCAAAACAATAGCATAACAGGGCTAACAGTGGGAGGTCAAGAATATAAAATTGCATTATATGCAGACGATGTCTTAATTACAGCATCAAACTTAGCAACATTTCCAGAAACATTATGGGCAGAAATCAAAGCTTTTGGCGTCCTGTCAGGGTTCAAGGTAAACCTAGCCAAGTCCGCGGCCTTAGCCATTAACATCTCCTCACAAGAAAAATAATCTTTAGCCCCCCTAACACTAATCCCATGGGTGCCAGGAGCAATCGAATACCTCAGGGTACACATCACAAAAGACCCACTACGCCTGTACTCAAGTAACGTTCCTCAACTAATCAGTGACCTCCAAAACGATCTTAAAAGGTGGAAACAGCATGAAATCTCATGGTTCGGGAGAATAACTACCATTAAAATGAATTTAATCCCCAGATGGCTGTAACACTGCACAGCGTTACCAATCCATATCCCAGGCCTGGCTCTAAAAGCCCTACAGAAGAAAATACAAGAATTCGTCTGGGGGGGACCCCGAATCGGCAAACGCATTATGCTGAGGGGGAAAGCACAGGGAGGGTTGGGAGTACCCGATCTGGCCAGATACACATTAGCCGCCCAATTATCACAAGCATTCTCCTGGGTGCAAGAGGAATACCCCCGAAATGGACACAAATCGAAGAAGCTTGGTCCCCGATTGCACCCTCTAACTTACCACACTTACCAAACATTAAGCCACGTGCACACAGCGGTCCCCTCCTATCTACATTAGCAACAGTTCAATGCTGGAAAACGGCAGCCCGTAAATGGGGCCTCTGTGGATCTATTGGTCCCCTAACTCCCATCTGGAATAATCCCAACTTCTCGCTGGGGAATCCCCCATCCTGTTTTCAGGCCTGGATAGAGGGTGGGCTGAGTACAACTAGCTAATTTCTAGAAGAGTGGGCCACCATCTCGTTTGAGAGATGTAAAACAAAATTCAGGGTGGGTGAGCATGAGAGATTCCGCTATACTCAAATCAGGCACTGGATGTCCCACATGGGAACCCGAGAAAAATGCTCCAGAGAGCTAACAGTGCTAGAGCTCTCATTAACGACTCCAACCAATAGAGGTAGGATCTCAACCATCTATTGTCTGCTGGACAGGGCAGACCCGGGGAAAAAAAGAAAGATATATGCTAGAGTAGGAAAAAGATCTGGGGCGAGAGATCGAGGTGGAAGAGTGGGGGAAAATATGGGCAAGACTACACAAAAGTTCTCAGCGCATTTCGAATAGGGAAGGGGGATATAAACTCTGTTATAGGTATTATGCCCCCAGCTCAACTCCATACAGCCAACCCGAGGATCCCTGGATCCTGCTGGCGAGGATGCCCAGTCCCTGGCACATTGTCCCAAATGGTCTGGACGTGCCCGAAAGCGGAGACATACTGGAGAGAAATATTAAAACATATTAAAGAAATCTCCGGTCTCTCAATAACTTGGGACCCAGGAATCATCTTGTTGGGCGAAACAGGAGACGGTGCATTTCCAGTCTCTGGTCAAATCCCCCGTCTATGCACACATCTTCTCCTGGCAGCAAAAATCGCAATGGCTCGATTATGGAAACACGAAAATGGCCCCTCCGTAGCTTTATGGTGGTCTAAATGCTGGGACATAGCAGTGGCCGAAAAAATCACCGCAATAAGATCGGGCTCCCTGTGTGGAACCATGAACACATGGGACCCATTCATGGACTACGCAGCTAAATTCCCAGCCCTCACCAAGAGACCTCCACTCACCAGATGGCTTCAATGCTCCCCACTTTATTAGACATTCAACCCCAGGCACAGCACCTCAGGAACAGAATGTGTCTCCATTCACCAATGGAATAGACTACAGACAAGGAACGCAAGAGCACAGTCAGTCCCCTCGCCCATCAAGCACCTCGATAGCGTGACAGACCCCTTACAGTGTTGAAATGAATAATTTAATGCATTGCTGTGTATGTTGTACTGAAATGTAAAACCCAATAAAATGTTGTGGGGAAAAAAAACAGCATATCTAAAACCAGGGTGGAGAACTTTGGTCGGGCTCCAACGCGTCTGGAATCGAGCTGTAGTTTCTTAGAAGCGATGGCCTTTAAGTATTCTGTTAGCTCATGTCTGCAGTACTAGGTGCACATCAGGTTAGAGATAGAGCTTGTATTGTTTTTCTTCACATAATTGCCAATCAGTGGTAGCTTCACGCCCAATGACGCGAGAGGAGGAACCCACGTGGAAGAAGATGGATAGAAGGGGCTGGGACCAATGGCCTGGCATCCATTATGGAGCAGATATCCTATGTATAGGGTCTTGACCAACCAGCCACGCAGGTTTTCACATTATGTAATTTATGTCACAGATGATTTTGTATGCCTTCATAAAGTGTTGTTCGTACTGATTTTGTCAGAATGTTCCATGGCAGCAGTTATTTGCTGATACATTTCTATTTTTGTGGAAATACATTTTTGTTGCCCTTGCAAGAGGTGTGCTGGGCTTTTTTCCCTAGTGGGTTGTATTTTTTCTGGTGTGAGCGTTGAGGGGCTTCTCTACATTTTTGGTGACCCCGATGTGATTCCAGCGATGCTCGCAAAGACAGAGGCTTCCTGGCTGCATCTCACATACCCCTACAGTGATCAGTCCCAAGTGCGCAACCCTCAGTGGTGTACAGGAGCCGTTTTCACTGAATTCCTGTCTGCTCTTTGAAGCGGGGCTCAGCTCCTAGGAGAGTGCAGGGGGTTGGTGGGACCCTGTGACGTAAACGCAAACATAAGTACACATCTTGCAAGCAACAACAAAAGGGATAGGGTGAGTGGGGAAGTGAAGTGGGTGGGTGACGGGAGAGTGTGAAAAAAAATGTAAAAAGACCCATCCTGAAATAGACTGCATGCCAACATGCAGTCCCATTATGAAAACAGAATGATCACCAGCTTCCGTTAGTTGTTCAGCATTTCTCCTTCCTTAAGAGTGCACGTGTTGAGCTGAATGAGAAGAAAGTGGAAGCCAACCATTCACTGTCCCACTGGCTGTGAAGTGGGAGAATGGGAAAACAAGCTCCCCCCAATCTCATCATGACCATGGCCTAGAGGATCACGGCCTAGGCACCCCCCACGGGACGAGTTTGTCTATCTACCAGATGACAAAATACCCTGGTTCAGGAATATAAGGGTATGCCCACCAGCCTGTCCGGATCAGGCCGACACCTGCGGCATGGATGAACTCGACTGAGACAACAGCCACAAGTATCCACTTCGTTAGAGATGCCATAACGACCTAGCCAACTGTCAAGAACACACGTGCCACCATGCACACTGGTCACTCACATACCAACTTACACGAAGAACATATCCAGTGCTATGACGTAGGTGACTGACACACCCACTGACGTGCATCGTTGTTATTTTTCACATAGGCCTTTTTATAGTAATGCAGAAACGCAAGATGCTTGAAGAACTCGTGCATATGCTTGCTGACGCTTCTCCCACCACTCGCCCTGTGACGACACCATCATGTATACCTAAGATTGCTTGACACGCCATGTCACCCTGCGATCTCCGTACAATGGATTATGTATCGCCACCCATGAACTAGGCCCGAGTAGGCCGCAAGCAAGAGCCCCACCATGAAAATCCTCTCAGAGCAAGAGTACAAGTGCTGATCATGCAGAACGAGCCCCAGCGAGAGCTCATAGCCAAGGCCACAATGTTGCAACTCGCATGCTACCAGCCCGACGCCAAGGTTACACCTGTAAAAAAAGCCAAGCCCACAGAAACGGAATACAAATCTAATGTGCAGAATTCTGCTCCAGCTACGGTCTCTCCACACGTGACCAAGCCGATCTGACAAGGTGCCAGACCCACGAGACAGAAAGTCGCCTGGGTCCCACGTCTGAGACACAGGTTGCAACAGCAAAGCGGCAAGATGGACACCTACGGCGATGGGAACGGTCTGCTCACAAGTCTATGAGCAGACCTGTACGTTGTCTGCATAGACACATAGTTGCACATTGTTGCTAATGACAGGTACACCGCGAGCTGGGAACGAGGATGGTACCAGGCTTGGGGGCTCGCAGGAGGACCAATCAGAAACGCAGGGGGGCTCATCACTGATGCCACTAACATTAGCCAATCACCAGGGGTCCCCTTGTAGCGATTTTCAAGTATCTAATAGTAGGGACAGCCCAAGTATACCACCTGACTCATCCTTAACCACTAATATCCTTCTCCATGTATCCTATACTAACCCTACCACTCGGGGAACCAATCCGGAGTGGCAATAGGTTTTTTGCTGACTTTCCCAGGTGACGCATGTAGCGCGTCATACTGCTGTAAAAAGGGCCTGCGAGCCCCACTAAGGGTAAGAGTCTGGACGGACGCGTACGATCCAAGACCCATCCATGCCGTTGTTATAATAAATAGCAGAACCACCTTGCTCCTTGTGTGTGTGTCATACTCCTTTTGGGAAACACGGGAGGAGTTGGGGCCTCCCAGCCCAGAGGTCCGCGGACGGCTCTGCCGACCCTGGGATAATCACCCCGGCAGCTGGCAATCGCTTCCTGTTTTTTCTGAAGGTGTCAGCCCCTATACAACCATCCCATGTATGCCTCTAAGCAGCCCCTGATTCCTTAACCGTTAGAAGGCTGGGTGCATGGGCGTATGGGTAGGAACTGGAAGGCTGAAAATGTCCCTGTTATGTCTCTGATTCACTGTTCTCCCTTCAGAGTCAGATGTATTTTTACACATGCAGTCATGTTGAATATGTTTATTGAGTGAGGCACTTTACATTCTTGGAGACATAGAGATGTGTCATAGGATATGTATCCGTGGCCAGCAAAGGGGGAAGCATACTCCTTTTGGGAAACACAGGAGGAGTTGGGGCCTCCCAGCCCGGAGGTCTGCGGACGGCTCTGCTCACCCCGGGATAATCACACCGACAAGTTGGAGGCACTGCTGAGATCTCTTTAAGGTCTACTCTTTTTTGAGCTTTTTCTTTTCCAAGGCCTCTCGTTGCGAGGAAGCCCGGCGGCGCGGCCCCCTCTGCTGCTGCCCCCTTTTGAGAACTACAGGACCATCGCAGAACTACGAGAAGACCGGACAGCGCAATCTGGATATTGGCCCTCGGGATCCGGTTGAGAAGTATCCTGCCCGCGGTTGGTGAGTGTCCAGACGTGGTCCAGACGAGGGGAAGTGGGGAGCCGCTTGGAGGGGTGCACGCAGTCGAGCGGCCAAGCATCAAGAGAACTTGGTGAGTATGGCACACCCAACGAGCAATGTGAGATTGTGAGGGATGGGGGAAGAGTTGTAATAAGGGCGGCGGGAGGTGTTATTACAGTGTGTGGCGAAGATTTGATTAAGTGTTGATAGACAAGTGAGCGGTAACGGGACAGGCACGAGGGCCGTCCTCTACCACGTCACGGAAGCAGGGTGGGTGGAGCCAGACAGCACCACGTGTGGTTGCTCGTACACACTGATTGGTCCAGATCGTGGGCATCTGTAGAGGGGGTGTGTGTGGCTTTCCTACGAATTGACGTTGTAGATCAATGAGTAGACGAGGATCACTATTGATCGAGCAGTTGAAACTCAATAGATAGATGACGTTTCCTGTAGGAGGTAGCTAGATTGTTGCCAAGTACGGAAGATAATTGGTTGGTTAAGCCCCCTCCGGCGAGGGGCGTGTCACACGCGATGCGACGCAGCGTGCATAGTCCGATTATAAGAGTGTATTGTTGGTTACCTTGTTCTGGGCGTAACAAGAGGACAGCTGTGGGATTAACGGGGACAAGAAGTTAAAACTAATTGCGCGCTCTCTTGAAGTGTAGAGATCTTACCGGTAGTAGTTGGAAGAGGTTGGTGAGGTCACCGTAGGGCCTTCATAGGACTCCTTGACCACATTGCATTGTTGAAGGGTGGTAGGGGAGTAAGCAGAGGACAAGGGCGGTAAAACCGAGGTGGAGAGGCTGCACACAGAGCCCGCCGGCCACCCCCAAATACGGGAAGGGTGGAAAGGGGGAAGTGACCATGCACAGAGAACGCCGGCCACGCTGAGTAAGGTGGAAGAAGGAGGGGAGTGTAAAAGGTGGGGCGGCTGTACAAGCACGTCACAGAGGGCACGCAGCCGCAGGGGGCTTCGTGTGCCGTGGCCGCAAGGGGCCGTACCAACGGTATCAAAGGAAGAAACAAACAGAGGAAAAGGACTGTATACTTGTAATTGTTATACTTGGTTGTTTTACTTTTAGCGGACGGTCGAAAGTCCCCAATCTACGGGGCCAGGTAACGACGGCTGTGCTGAGGGGAGTTAAAAGCACAGTATAACCATGTCATATGGGTTGGGATCTGGAGGGTGGGGGAACACTCTGACTATCCCCTCCAACATATTTGCAAAACGCTGTCACCCCACAGAGAAAAACCCATCAAATATAGCATAGAATGGACACAAGGAACAGACAACAAAATGACAACACCATGGCCACCTAACAGCAGTTTTGAACCGTACGTCCAACACTCACTGCTGACACACATACACAATACGTACAAAGGGAAAAAGTTGGCACATCACATGGAGGTGTTTAAGTTGTGGAGGATGTTCCAGGGATCCCGGCCAGGACCAACCGGAATATTCACCGTGGAAGGGAATACAGAAGGGGAGGGGAGCGAAGAAACAAAGGAGGGGAAGGAGATTAAGGAGGAAGAAGGAAACGGGGAAAAGGCGACGAGTAGCGCACAGTGCGCGGGAAGAGACAGGAAGGGGGATGAAAGGTCTGGTAATGAAAATGAAGTAGAAGTAAAGAAGGAAGGGACAGAAGACATGCCCCTAGCGAAGGTAGTGAAGAAGGAGGAAGGTGGGTTATATCCTGTAACGGAGCTATGAGAAGCAGCAAGGCAACAACTGACGGCAGCTGAGGGGTACTCAAACCCCACGTACAGCCCTCCACCATATACTGCTACAGGTAGCTATTAGAGGGGGAGGAGGTGACGAGCACGGTAGGTCCGAGTTGCACGCAGGTGCGCACAAAGGGAGGGAAGAACAGTGAGGAGCACTTTTCAAACATAGGACAAGATGAATGGATAGCAGCGCAGGTGCTCTTAAAGCTACGAGGGACATTAACAGGAGAAGAAAAAGACGTGGTGAGGAGAATGAATAAGGACGATGCAGGTAGCACTGGAATAGAGGGTGAGGAGAGCAACACAAGGGAAGGAGAGCTGTCACAAGAAGAGGTGGAGATGTTGGAGGAACAATTGGCTGAATTGAGGGATGAGCGGAGTGAACTGATTAAGCAGCTCGAGCAAGAGGCACGAAGAAGGAGGAAGGAGAGGAAGGAAAGTAGGGATGAGTTAGAAAGAATGAGCGTTCAGAAGAAAGGAAGAGGGAAGCGGAGAGGATGAAGGCAATAGCGGAAAGGGTATCCCGAGCAGCACAGCATGACATGAAGAGAAGGGAGGAAGAGAAGGAAAAGGAAATGGAACTATGGAAGAAGAAAATACTCTCTGAAAGCACCAGGAAATATGAAGAAGGTAAAGTAATAGAAAGCATATTAGAAAGGGAGAAAGAGAAATGGGAAAGGAGGAGAGAGGAAGAAAGGATATTAGCGAAGGAAAGTAGTGAGGTGATGTAGGAATTGAAAAAGAAGAGAGAGGAAATAGGTGGTGAAATAGTGGAAAAGAAGGAAGAGGAGAGAAGAGAGAGGAAAGTGGAGAATGGGGTAAGAACATATGCACGTCGGGATGCGGAAGTGGCTACAACATCAGCCAAAGGGGAGTAACTGGTAGAGGAGAACAGGAAGGAACGGATTTAATAGACTTAAAAACGGTGACAATAAGGGGGAAAAGGACAGATTGGGGGTTGTCGCTCCTGGATGAATTTTGCAGCGAAGAAGAGGGCGTGGGGAGAGAAGGAAGAAGCGGCGGTAGGGAGAGCTTAGATAAATTGTACATCACACGCGCTAACGGGGAATCACCATGGGCATGTAAGAAGAAGGAAGAAGTGAAGAGAAGTGAGGAGCAGGTAAGAGAAGTGGCAGGAGGACCAACACGCGCAGTTACATCCACATCTTCACGCCCAACACACCCACCCACACCCACGCCTGAACACACACCATACATCGGCAGGCTCAGAGACCTCCCAGGACACAGGCAGGACGAACGGCCACGTACACCTGTAGTGAACCAAGAGAGTAATAGGAGAGGGGGGAGAAACGAAGGAGAAGATACGACAAGCAGCAGTAATAAAGATATGGCAACAGATTTACTTGACACAGAGGAAGAGGAGGAGTACACAGATTCCACCCCGCGACAACTAGGGGGACAGATGGGGTACAATTTAATGCCACTATTGGAGACGTGAGGGGCTAGACCACAATATGTCCCTTGGAAGCATGCTGATAAGGAGAATATAAAGTGCAGGCTCCCATCATTAAGCGGCGGAGCAGGGAAATGGATATACGAGATGGAAAAACACACCGCGGGACAGAAACTAGCAGTGGGAGACTTGAAGGGTCTATTAATATCAATATTAGGAGACGCGGCTGATGACATTTGTAAGAGGGCAGGATTCTCCGGAGTTACAATAACAAACACATCACATGACGGGGCGCCATTTGCCAACTGCAGGCATGCATCATGGCAGGCCCTGAGGGTGCAGTACCCAGACACATCAGATATAGGAGCAATTACGTCACGCAAGATGCATGAGAATGAAGATCCTGTTGATTATATCCAGGAGATTCAGGAGAAGTGGCGCTTGGAAACTAGAGAGCAATGGGACAAGACACCAGAAATGTTTTACCACATACTAGTACAAGGGCTTCCGGAGGCAGTACAAAGACAACTGAAGAAGATAGTAGGAAAGGAAGCTAAGGCCTGGCTGGAAATACAACTAACAATAATACACCACTGTAGGATGTGGCAAGAAAAGATGAAACAAAAGGAAGAAGATAGGAAAGCAGAAGAGGCAAAATTAGTGCAGAAAAAAAACTAACTAAGTATACCATGGAAGGAGCACTAATAACTACACTGACAATAATGGCACCAAACCCCACCCAAGTAGTGGCTGCACAAGATTCCACACAACAACAAATATTAACATTACCACAACCACCACAACTTATAACACAACAGATGCCACCACCCCCACCATACACGGCTCCCACAGGAGGAGGGTACATGCCACCGGGAAATGGATATTATAACAACCCCAGGGGAAGGGGCGGAATGATGAGAGGGAGAGGATATGGCCAACATGCACAACAGCAAGGGGGAGGATTTCGAAGTTACTACCCCAATGGGCAACAAGGGTACCAAGACAATGCGGGGAGATTCCCATGGCAGGCCAGGGAACCACCTGTATGTTGGGTTTGTGGAATGTTGGGACACATGTCACGCACATGTAGAAGGAGACCCACCCCACCAGCCTGGGGGGAACAGGGACCACAAGGGCCTATGAGGGAGCAGCAGGTTTACCAGCAACTGCAGGGAACACAACAGAGCAACACACAGCAGCAAGTATCACCACAAAAACAGTTGAAGACATACACACCACCGCAGCAGCAGGTGGCAATAAAACAACAATACCAAGTGCAACCAGTACAACAGATCACTCAAATACGGACCATAAATTGACACCCATTGATACACCGCTACAAAAAACACAGTTGGGGAGGGTGACTATCTTGGGACACAACCCTTACACAGGAAGCGGTCAGTCACTGTAACCACAATAGGACAGCCCACAGACATCCTTGGTGTGTCCCATCCTGTCGATAACACCTAATAGTGCGGAGGAACCACGCATTCAGGTAGCAATAGGTGATAAAAAATGTTCCTTCCTTGTTGACACTGGGGCAACTAGGCCTTGCATAAGGGAGGGTAAATTTAAAATATCAGGCAAGGCCATGCACACTCAAGGATTCTCTGGGGCTAGAGGGTTGGTTCCCTTTACTGATAACATCTCCTTTTCCATAGGAGATTATGACATGTCTGTCCCACTCCTGTATTCAAAGGAGTCGCCAGTGAACATACTCGGAAGGGACATAATGAGCATATTAAATATGGCAATCTCCTTCACGGAGAACGGCATAATTTGCTCCCCACCAGGAATAAACATGCTTACTGCACGACAAATACTGCAAGCGTACTGTGGCCAGACAGTAGCTCGAGCTGAGCCTGTGGATGGCGAGATGTTCCAATATGGAACAGACATGGCATTTGCATGGATGCCAGGAATAGAAGGCAAGATTTGGAGGAGGCCAGCAGCATATTTGTTCAGGCCTGAGACACCAGCTAGTGAACCAGAAGGGAAGGTGATTTCGGTGAGCATCGAGAGCATTATAGCAACTGCAGATTACATCGCAGTACATGCCCAAGACAGGGAAGGGAGAGCGTGGAGAGCAGTGATAGCACTGGCTGAGGGATTCAGGCTCACGCAGGTGTCTGACGAAGAGCTCTTTTCAGAAAACAAGGGAGAAGGAGAGATGGTATTTATGATGAGTGTCGACATCTGGTTAAGAGTAACATACAAGCAAGTAGCACTGAAAATGGCTATGGAACTCGAGGCACCTGCATCTACCGCAGTACCATTTTACGAGGAAGACATGGCCAAGGTTCCAGCATCACTGTGGACCACCAGTCCCTACGACGTGGGCTGCATAAAGAGCATTGGAGGAGTAAAAATAAAGTTGAAAAAGGGCACAATACTACCTAGAGTGAAGCAATACCCACTATCAAAAGAGGCAGATGAGGGCACATACGAAACCATAACAGCCCTGATAAATAATGGCATATTGGTACCATCAGAGTCAGCATGTAACACGGCTGTGTACCCAGTGCGCAAGGCTAAAGGAGGGTCTTGGCATTTCATCTAGGACCTCAGGCCCTTGAATTACATTGTAGAGGCAGAATACCCCATAGCAGCAAACCCAGCCACAATACTATGTGGAATACCAGCAGAGGCATCACGTTTCACCGTGATTGACCTAAAAAATGCCTTTTTCTCAATACCTCTCCACCCAGATTCACAAGATTTGACAAGCTTCACATACAGGAATACAAAATGGAAACACACAAGGTTACCACAGGGGTACTGCGAGTCACCCTCAATTTTCAACAGAGTAATACAGATGGATTTGGGAAAAATTGAAATGGAAAGCACAGTGCTGCAATATGTTGATGATATAATAATTTGCAGCAAAACTGAGGAGAGGTGCAGGGAAGACTCAGTAAAAATGCTGACAGTGTTGGCTGAAAAGGGGTACAAGATAGACAAGGAAAAGTTACAGTACTGTCAGGAACAGGTACTATACATTGGCCAACTAATATCCCAGCACGGAAGAAACATTGCACCACAAAGAGCACAAGCCATAACCAACACGCCACAACCACAAACTGTGAGGGAACCGCAGCAGTTCCTGGGCCTATGCAACTACTGTAGGGCATGGGTTTTCGCCTACAGCTCATAGATAGGACCCCTGCTCGAAGCACTGAGAGAGGCACAAAAAGGGGACAAGAGATTGGGGTGGACAAGAGAAATGAAAGAGGCGGTTGATGAGTTGAAACACGCCATATCCACAGCTCCCGTACTAGCCACTCCAAATTACGAACATCAATTTTTACATTTTTTCACATTGCGACTCAGCAGTAATGAAAGCAGTATTGACTTAGAAAACTAGCATGGGACACAAGCCAATAGCCTTCTACAGCGGTCACTTGGACCCTGTCATGTTAGGAAATTTCCCTTGCGAACAGGGTCTTGCCGCAGCGGCATTTGCGGTGGAGAAATCATCATCGATAACAATGGGGTGCCCCACCACATTATTTGTGGAGCATGCACTGTTTGCAATTTTGAACAAACCTAAGTCCACACTGACCACACAGAGGGCGTCAGGTTATGAGATTATCTTATCCAGACCCGAATTGACAATTGTCAGATGCAGTAACGTAAACCCAGCCAGATTCATAGCGGAAGTTGTTGAGGAAGGTGATTATGCTCACGATTGCACACAGACTATTGAAATGTACTCCAGCTCAAGGAAAGTGGAGGAGGATGCCCTTAAAGGGGGTGAGATATTGTACATTGATGGTTCGTCAACCATTGACCAAAGCGATGGGATAAGAAGAACTGGGGCAGCAGTAGTTAAAATGACGGAAGATTTGATGTACGTCCCAGTAAAATGCGTGCAATTACTGCAGCATTATTCGGCTCAGGCAGCGGAATTGGTTGCGCTGATTTTGGCGCTGAAGGAAAGTGTTGACAAAAGAGTTACTATATACTCTGACAGTGCATATGTCACATCAACAGTGCACTCCGGGTTGATAAAATGGCAGAGAAGGGGGTTTAGAAGAGCCAATGGCACCCCAGTGCAACATGCCCTCTTGCTAGCAGAATTGATTGAAGTAATTAACGACCCCCGAGAGATAGCTTTGGTTAAATGTCCAGCACACACTAATGGAGATGACTATATCTCGAAAGGTAATGAAACAGCAGACGCACATGCCAAACATGCTGCATATTTTGGTGAATTATGGACCCCCCCCAGAATCAGAGAGAGGGAGGGGGAGGTCAATGGTAAGACAGATGATGATGAAGGAAGGGTACACTCATCTCCCTGCAACACAGATAATGGAATTGCAAGCAGCCGCAACAATGGCAGAAAAGGAACTGTGGGTAAAGAGAGGATGTACAATGTCCCCAACAGACGCACTGTGGCGTCAAAATAATACTGGAAAAGTGGTCATGCCGTTGGCACTGTTGAACACCACCCTGGCGCAGCTCAATCATCCAGCACATACAGGAAAGGAAGTGATTGCAGCACGAAATTAGGGAAGATTGGTTCTGCCCTGAGTTAAATTCTCATGTTACTAATTTCATCAGCAACTGCCTCACATGCCAACAGTTTACAGCTGGTCACACGCTGCAAATGATAAAAGGAACTATACCCCGGCCCGAAGGACACTTCCTACACCTTCATATTGACTACGTTGATATGATCAATGTATGTCAAGGACATAGGTACATGATTGTAGTGGTATGTCCATTCTCCAGGTGGATCGAGGCCGGACCCTGCTCACACGTGGATGCGTTTAGAGCAGCTAAATTTCTAGTGAGAGAGGTCTTCCCCAGGTGGGGTGTTTGCGAAGTGCTGCAGTCGGACAACGGCACACACTTTGCTAATGAAGTGTTTGAGCACATCACATCTCTGCTGGGTATTAAACATACATTTGCATGTGCATACCATCCGCAGGCCAACGGTATCTGTAAACGCCTGAATGGCTTATTGAAAGAGGAAATTGCAAAAATTCAGCAGACAACTAAAAAGAGCTGGTTGTACTGCCTTCCGCTGGCTCTATTTGAGCTGAGGAATAGGCCAGGATCTGATCACCACCTCACTGCCCACGAGGTGGTGACAGGACGTCAAATGCGCCTTCCTTTAACGCCAACATCAAGAGCCTTTACTGACCATGATAACACTGCAACTGTTTTTGGTGACGAAATGTATCAATATGTGTCTTCCTTGATTACTAGTGTCACCTTTGTATCTCAACAGCTCGAGCGCACGCGGGGCGGATCGAAGAGTTCTCAACAAGAAGACACCAACAAGGAACAAGAGAACGAAGGACTATGCACTATTGCGCAGGGCGAGCATGTGCTCCTCCGCAACTTCAATAGACAGTGGAACAGCCCACGCTTTACCCACTTGGTGGAAGAAGTGGCTCCCAGAGCAGTGACGCTGCACGATAAGCGCGCTTGGAATCACCTACACGACGTGAAGCCCTACAAACATCAGACCCGCCCTAGCGTTGACGACAGGGCATTGCAAGACCAACAACATCAACAACGTCGGCTACAGAGAAGGATACAGCAACCACCGCTGTGGACAATTGTGTCACTGCACCTGACCACTCCCCAGTCACAAACACTGCCATAGACGTTGGACACTTGCCCATAGCCCACCCCATGGTCATGAGATCACAAAGTAAACAAATCTCTGCCCAATCCAGCCCCAGTTCCCCCTCCAAGGCCACCAACGATTGAAGGACATTGTACAACAAACTTGGATGTTACAGACACACATAAAACACTTGTATGTTTTTCTCTATTTTCTCTCGCACATGCAGGTACCGCATATCATTGTATTGTTTAGAAAGTGAAGTAACTAACAGTGTGCTCTGCCCAGGAGTAGATGCTGCCCACAGATGATAACACCCCTGAGTCCCTATCACACCAATTTGTATATCATATAAGAAGGCCGAAGTACCTAAAAAGAAGAAGGGTACGCGTATATTACACCGCATTTGTTTTGGCCATAGAACAATCATTTCCCCATCTTCACAAGCACTTGCCGGCTCTAAGAGATAAGTCACTAAGATTACCGTGGGAACAGCTCTTCGCCTGGGCACTGAACGATTACTTGATAGGGAGAGCTTAACTAACAAATACTAACAATAATAACAAGCACATTAAGGATTTTCAGGCAGGCACCTTTAACGTTGCAAGAATAAGCTGCCGGACAGGAGCGAGCTAAGAGCAAAATGCCAGTAAGAATAGCTCTTGTAATAAAATTGATAGGAGTGTTGGTCATCACTGGTATGTTGGCTGCCTCTGTATGGCAGAAAAGCTATGCTACCAATTTTGTGGCTGCACCCAGAGCTAACATACCCCCTCCCACGGCTGCAACAGGTATGATATCAGGTGGTACTAGCAACCTTAAAGGTAAGGGAGGTAGAGTTAAACGCAGCACATATACTGACAATAAAGGTATCGATAATTACATAACAGATTCATCACACGTCTCAAACAACATGTGGCGAGAGCTCATAGCCAAGGCCACGATGTTGCAACTCGCATGCTACCAGCCCGGTGCCAAGGTTACACCTGTAAAGAAAGCCAAGCCCACAGAAACGGAATACAAATCTAATGTGCAGAATTCTGCTCCACCTACGCTCTCTCCACACGTGACCAAACTGATCTGACAAGGTGCCAGACCCACGAGACAGAAAGTCGCCTGGGTCCCACGTCTGGGACACAGGTTGCAACAGCGAAGCGGCAAGATGGACACCTACGGCGATGGGAACGGCCCGCTCACAAGTCTATGAGCAGACCTGTACGTTGTCTGCATAAACACATAGTTGCACATTGTTGCTAATGACAGGTACACCGCAAGCTGGGAACGACGATGGCCCCAGGCTTGGGGGCTCACGAGAGGACCATTCAGAACGCAGGGGGTCTCATCACTGACGCCACTAACATTAGCCAATCACCAGGGGTCCCCTTGTAGCGATGTTCAAGTATCTAATAGTAGGGACAGCCCAAGAATACCACCTGACTCATCCTTAACCACTAATATCCTTCTCCATATGTATC
Organism: Ambystoma mexicanum; assembly: GCF_040938575.1. NCBI lineage: Eukaryota > Metazoa > Chordata > Amphibia > Caudata > Ambystomatidae > Ambystoma > Ambystoma mexicanum. Next base: position 864,944,648 of record NC_090926.1, read on the forward strand.
CTATACTAACCCTACCACTCGGGGAACCAATCCGGAGTGGCAATAGGTTTTTTGCTAACTTTCCCAGGTGACAGAGGTAGCGCGTCATACTGCTGTGAAAAGGGCCTGCGAGCCCCACTAAGGGTGAGAGTCTGGACGGATGCATACGATCCAAGACCCATCCCTGCCGTTGTTATAATAAACAGCAGAACCACCTTGCTCCTTGTGTGTGTCTCATACTCCTTTTGGGAAACACGGGAGGAGTTGGGGCCTCCCAGCCCAGAGGTCCGCGGACGGCTCTGCAGACCCCGGGATAATCACCCCGACAGCAGGCAATCGCTTCCTGTTTTTTCTGAAGGTGTCAGCCCCTATACAACCATCCCATGTATGCCTCTAAGCAGCCCCTGATTCCTTAACCGTTAGAAGGCTGGGTGAGTGGGCGTATGGGTAGGAACTGGAAGGCTGAAAATGTCACTGATTCACTGTTCTCCCTTCAGAGTCAGATGTATTTTTACACATGAAGTCATGTTGAATTTGTTTATTTAGTGAGGCACTTTACATTCTTGGAGACATAGAGATGTGTCACAGGATATGTATCCGTGGCCAGCAAAGGGGGAATTAGAATTGGAAAGTCATGGTAATTTCTTCCGAGGAGCCTTTATCAACAACCTGTGTCATGTGGTATGACTGAGCAAAACAAAACAAAAAACTCCCACAGTGCACTATTCTGGTCCACTACAAGACCTGGGAACATAATCTGTACTTTTCAGCACAACATCACCCATAATAGACTGTACTAGCCTAATGGCTACTGGAAGCCCTGAAACTAGAACATGCACTTACATGTACTACATCATCCACCCACCTACATTGCCCACCTCCACTGTGCTGGTCTCCTGGAAAACCTAGAACTGGAGGCTGGGGTTGCTCTTTGGTTGTTATAACCACACAATATCTTAGTCCCTATGCAGTAAATTGCCTTTTCTGCTGTCCAGAAACGAAATAGTTTGATGCCATGGTTAAGTCTCAACAATACCTGATGGGTTCCCTTGATCTCTGCCTAATTATGTGTCCTTGTACAATAGTCAAGGTAAAACTACTACTTTTTAAAACTACTACTACCAGAATGCAAATTCAAAAGCGGGACTGGGTGAACTACACAAACCTGTCAAGAAATAAGGTAGAGCTATAAATGAAAGTGTTTTTACCCACATATTTGGTACTCTGCTGGATCAGTGTCAGATTTCACCGGGGAACAAAATAAATATACTGTATCATAAAACAGAAAATGAATGCATCTGCAGATGTTTTAAAAAGTAAGTATAACTTTGAAAATGTAAATCTCGATCCAGATATTGGCAGAGCTCTTCTTAACCTTACTGTGTCTGGCTACATTTTAATATTGCGAAATTTGCACCCCAAGACACGCATTTGGTTTTTTACATGTTGATGTTTTGACTGGCTGGCCCTTTGCTGATTGTTTTGATGGGACAGAATTTGCGTTCTTGGATCCACATTGACATGAAACTGCAAATTAAACAATGTTCGCCAGCTAAATATATTTGTTTTATATTATTTAAATACTACAAGTGTGCATGTAATGTCACCTGATCATGTTGGCAAGAAGTGTAATGTTAATTCCCTGTTTACTCAATGTATTTGACTTCTTTGCACAACTTTAATCTACGCCTTCAAGTAAATCTTTGCAAATGAGGAGAGTAGCCAATCTATTTCTACAGAGTGATTGCATCTCACTGGGCTGCTTGAACCCATTGTGTTGTTGGTGTGAAGTTGTAGAAAGTTGACCTTAGATGTTTTTTCTAGTTCGCAGAACTGAGTTTAGAGGTGCAATCCTTTATCTATTTGTTTGTAGTGTAGTCACACAAATTAATTTGCTTTAAAACTGGGAACTGACAAAATAGGAAGATATACCCCAAGTTGTCAACTTGGTGTCAAATGTTTAACATGCATAGACTTCTGGGCATAGTATTTGTAGATGTACTTTTCCATTTACATCACATGTCCTGCAAGTCACCCAATTCGTCACATGTCAGACTAGATTTGTTTTCTATGCATTCCAGGACTGGAGTATAGCATTTAAACGTGAATAAGCAAAAGTGAAAGTTCTAAAATGCAAAGAGAAAAACAAGGCTGGGGATCTACTCATGTCAACGTTTGGGCTCTTACCTCTCATTCACAGCAAAGGAATCCGCCAAACCTGAACTCGCCAAAAGGGGCTCTAGAGGGTCAGAGGACAATCCCTTGAGGCCAAGTAGCTCAGTGCACAGTGGTATTGGTGGTTTGGTATGCTTCCGTCCGTGAGGTCATCCATGTGGCACTTACATGCCAACACACCCCATGTAATTCATGAGATGGTCGTCCAGTCCTGTTTTCTTTTTCTTTCTGAAACTTGTCGTTTCATTTTTCCCATTATAAATCCAGGACTACAGAGCACAGAATGCAAAGGAAACCTGACTGGGTCTTCTGAATGACACTGGGCATGTTGACATACATGGGACAGGGTGGGCAATAAGGAAGGGGCATTCAGTTTTCGGCCACTTCGGTGGATGGATGCTTCCTCCTCGCACACTGGTGTTATTCAGCTCCTTTTCACTGTTTCCAGCATGGTCCTAAGCCCACCCATTGACCATGGCTGAACTAAAGAGATGACAATTTAGGCAGTGGCTCAGAGTACCCTTTTGAGATAACTGTGGCATACTAGGTAGATTGAATTGTGGTACATTTAGTGCTGTCTTGGATCCAACAATTAGTAAAGCAGAATAAATGTAAGGAAATTGAGTTGCATTCGCCCCGCTGCAAAAGTAAATCACAGGGCTATTTGGAACTTGTAGTCCCTTGAGGTCGCTGCACTGGTTAATGCAGAATGAACCATGAGCATGTATTCCCTTGATGCCGTCTGTACTGAGTGAGGCAGAGGGTGTTCTGGGAAATGTATTCCTGGGGGGCCTTAGCAGTGAGTTGAAGGGCTCGTGTCCTGGCATTTAGTAGTAGTTGCTTGTAATGCGAAGCCCCCCCATGTCCGAATCTATAAACGCTTGTGTTGTTCATTGCCTGCGGACGGACTTCTGTTTTCCACTTCCAATAAGCAAATCTGTCTCTTCCCCTTTATACCTTACCCCCTCTGACCTCCCTCGTGCATTCTTTCAGACCACATTGTTCCTGTCTTTTTTATGCTTTGAAGAAATACTTTGTTCTTCAAGAGCGTGATAGAAATGATAGTGTGGGATTGTACTCCGGAAATTAGGCTGTATCTCCCCTATGGTTACTGTACCTGGGTATATGAGTATGTGCCTGTCCTCAGACTGGCTCACAGAGCAAAGCCCGAAGGGCGGATCCAACAATTGAGTTTGGGCCGTTTTGTTTGATCAAAACGAGCCATTTTGAGTTACTACCTATGCAGCTTGTAGCTTGGACCAGTGTTACCTATCAGGTATGTTTTAAAAAGCCCCTTTAGTAACATATTTTGCTAAAAACGACCCCTTAGGTAATACTCAAACAATGTGTCATGAAAAGCATGAAATTGCCATTTGTGATTGGACACTCATTTTTATTGGTGTGCGGGCCAATTTTATGGAACAACACTACCCTGCCTGTGCTGGGAGCTAGTTTAACGCTCCTGCAGAGTGATTGCATCTCACTGGGCTGCTTGAACCCATTGACGTCTGCCTTCTTCTTGCTGATAGATTGTATCCATCCGCAGTGATTATTGGATACCGAGGCTTGAGCCTCATTACTGGATCTACTCGGGTTGGATATATAGTTGTGGGTTAGGATTCTTCTTGGTCTGCGTAGACTTGTCACAGTAGGGCTGCTTTCACAGGGTCTTTGCTGTTATGGGCCGCGGGTAGCAGTGGAAAGGGTTTGCAGTGGTGCAGTGAGTCTTCTGATCAGAGGGTTCGGCTTCTGATCCAGTCCTTGGCAGACACTCTTACTCAGCTTCGCTAGATTTTCGTCCAACATCTCAATGTCCAGTTCTCTGTGAAGGTCAGCTATCATTGTGAAGAGTGGAGCCCCAGACGCTATCAGCAGGGCCTTGTGCTGGACTATCTGAAGACTCATCCGGTGTCGCTCATGGCAGGTCATCCATGCTGGGGAGGCATACATCAGTGTAGGTATGATGATTGCCTTGTAGACATTGATCTTTGTCCGAAGGGGCATGGACTTGGTCTTCAGCAGTGGGTACAGTGCTGCCATCTTTCCTGTTGCCTTCTGCTGAGTATTCTTGATATGGCTTCTCCAGTGGAGTTTGCTGTCCAGGGTCACAACGAGATAGCGGCTGATGTTCTCCCACTTGATGGTCTCCCTGTTGAGGCTGATGTGTGGGTGCTCCTTGAACTTATTTCTGGTGAACAGCGTGGCAGTTGTCTTGCTGGTGTTGAGTTCTATCTGCCATTTGCTGTACCATGTCGAGATGGTATCCAATGAAGCTTGCAGGTTCTTCGCCACTTTCTTTTTGTGGAATGACTGGGAGATGACTGCAACATCATCCGCATACAGTGCTAGGTCGGTCTTGTGGAGATCTGTCGGGATGTCGCTGGTGAAGATGTTGAAAAGGAAAGGCCCAAGGTTCCATCCCTGTGGCACGCCTGTTCAGATGGGATATGATGAGGACATCTCAGGCTGCATGGCGATATGGAATGTGTGGTATCCCAGGTAGCCGGCAATCGTCTTCAGCAGGTAGTTTGGAAATACCAGGCCGATCTTCTTGTGCAGCAGTCCCTTGTGCCAGACTCAGTTGAATGCTTTGGCGACATTCAAGAAGACGATTCCTGTGTACTTGTTGATGTTGAATCTGTGGCTGATGGTGTTCACCACTCTCAGCAGCTGATGGGTCGTTGCATGCTCCTTTTGAAATCCAAACTGTTCCTTTGCTAGTAGATTTCTTTCGGATGCAAAGTCACTGAGACGGGCGAGGAATAACCTTCTCCAGGAGGTTCGATAATCCAGAGAGCAGGCTGATGGGGTGGTAGTTCACAGGATCCCTCAGTAGTTTGCTGACCTTTGGGAATATGATGACCCTTGCTTCCTTCCAGGACCTCGGAAAGTGCTGAAGTCTCATGCATGCATTGAAGATCTCTGTGAGGTGTTCTCTTGATGTTGACGGGAAGTTCTTGATTGCCAGGTTGCTTATTTCATCGGTCCCTGGTGCCTTGCCATTCGCCTGCTTCTCTGCAAGTCCTGCTACGTCAGAGCTTGTGCACTCCTTGATATCCTCTGCTCCCATCCCGGTTCGGTCTTCTGCGAGATGCTTCTCAACTTTTTCATCCACTCCGTCTGAGAGCCTGCTTGCCTTGTTTGGGGTGAACTAAGCCTCCAGTGTCTCAGTGCGGACCTCTGCCTTGTTCTTGTTGCTGCATGCGAGGTGGGTACTGCCCTGGATTGGTGGGCTTGGCTCCTTCCTTCCAGTCAGGCGACAAGTCATTCCCCACACTGAGTTGTCCACCTCCTTCAGCTTGGCTGTTGCGGCCTCCCACTTCTCTCCACATAGCTGTATGATGTACTCCCGCAGGAGACTTGTGAGCGTGTTGTACTTCTGCAGGAGATCAGGCACGCAGAACTTCTACCACTGGCATTGGGCCCGTTTTCTTGTCAGTAGTTGACTGCTGAATGCCTCTCGGTAGGTCGTAGATGGAACATCGGTTTGTCTTCTGCTCTGGAATGCTGCTCTCGACTGCCTGCTGGACTGTTATCGTAAAGTCTGCCACAGCATTGTTGCTATCTTCCTTGGTGCTCATGGGGTTACGTGTGACCTTGCTGTTCAGTGCTTCCTTGTAGCGGCCCCAGTCAGCTCTTCTGAAGTTGTACTGGTAGGCCTGCTGGTAGGGTTCCATCTCATCTCCCACTGTGATTGTTACTGGGTTGTGGTCCAAGGTCAGCTCTGCTAGTGTTTTCAGCACCACAGAGTGTATTAGGTTCTTTAGTAGCACGATGTCCAGCACATCTCGGTTGTGACTTGCTGCACCTGGGTAGTGCGTGGGTTCAGTTGGGCCAGCTACCACACCATCGTTCTTCCTGGAGTATGCCAGCAGTGTCCGTCCCCTCAGGCTGGCAGTCCTGGAATTCCAGCATCAATGTTTGGCGTTGAGGTCTTCTCCGATGATTGTCGGAACAGTGGAATCCAGCAAAGCATCCAGGTCTCCAAGGTCCAGCTTTGCTTTCTGTGGGCAGTAACTTGCAATCAGCCGGAGTGGTCCTGTCACAGTCTTGACTTGCACTCCAGTGGCTTTGATGCTTCTGAAGGGTGGGAGTGCCATCTCATGGTGGTTGATCGCCGTCTTCACTATCACTGCTGTCCCCCTTCGTTTGGCTCCTGCTGGTAGGTCGGTCCGGTACACTCTGTGGTTCGCCAGGCTCAGCTTCTGATTTCCTTGTAGGTGGGTCTCGGACAGCAAGGTGGCACTCATGTTTCTTATTTCCATCAGGTGATGAAGTTTGTCTTCTTCCGGATACCGTTGGCATTCCACATCACGATGGCGTAGCTGGGATTAGATGCCATGTTGGTTTATTTCTTTGCCCGCGAATAGGCTCAGGATGAGTCTTGCCACCGTCGTCATGGTGAGATCGAAATTTAATTCTGCAACAAAAGCTGCAATCTTCAAAATAATGTTCTTCCAGTTGATGGAGCTCACTGTTCCCTCTTCCTGTGTTGAGGCGGCAGCTCGCCACAAGTTGGGTGACGGCTTTAGGACTCCAGCGTAGCTCAGCCCGGATGTGTTGGGTGTCCTCTGGGTCTTTACTGGGCCTTGGCCTGGTGGCGGGTGAGGTGGGTTGCTCCTCTGCGTGGCTGTTGTTTGTTCTGAGTTCTGGTGATGGTCGGTGCCTTGGTGTGGTTGGTGGGTTTTGCTGCTCCTCTTCATGACAGTCTCCTTCTGCAAGTCATGTGCACTGGGTGCCGAGTTCCGTGGTGTTTGCAGTGGTCGTGGTGACCTCCTCTGCTGCTCATCCTGTTTGGCTCTGGTCAGGTTGCCAACTTGTTTTTGGTCTCGGGGGCAGTGTTGCGATTTGTGGTTCTCCCCACATCGTACACAGCATGGCTCCTGATGGCAGAAGGCAGATGTGTGGCCGATGCGCTGGCAGTTCATTGGTCCTCACCTGCCCATCGGTGCTTCTGTAGTGACTGCTCAGCTGCATAGCCGCGTGACCTTTGTAAGGCCAGCGGGTATTCCATCGCTGGTTGATGCCAGGGTGACAACAAACAGGAGGACCTTCCTGCTCTCCGCCGGTGAGATCAGCTGCAGGGCGCTCTTCACTAGGAGGCAGTTTTCCGCAAGCAACGTTGAGATGTCTCTAACGCTTGTGTTTGCTGGGAGGCCTTGGATCACAAACATCTGGGATCTCAGTTGCTCCAGTGGAAAGGTGTAATACCACAGGCCCTGCTTGGTGAAGGCGTCCGTCACGCTGCTGTAGTCCTCCACTGTGGTCAGTGATATCTTCATGTGCTCACCATGAGACTTGGTTGTGAAGGTTGATATGGTGCACAGATCTCAGAGCAAGTCAACCAGGTCCTTGTGAGTCTTCAGAATCTACACAAAGACTCCTGGGATCTGGATCTTCTTGGGTGGGAGGGGTATCTGCTTGTCCGCTGCGTCGCCCAATTCTGTGCTCAGTTCTTCCTGCTCTAGTGCAGCATACCTGTTGCTGGTGCTCATGCCTGCAGCGGATGGTTCAGCCAACTTCTTGTACTTTAGCGGGGATGCAGTTGGTGATGCATTTGCATAAGTCTTCCGCTTGTGACAGACTGTTTCCATATATTATTCAGTGTCTTGGAGGTGGAGAGTCTCAGATGTCTCTGCAGCCATTCTTGTTCTAGGTCAACCCCTTATTCTCAGGTCCTGCTATTTAAATACCTTCATGAAGCATCAACGTGTAGTGAGACATGTTTCTCTGAGGTCCCCGACATGGGTGCCTGGGTATATATGTTGGCTGTTCATGATAACTATTGCCCCTTAAGACATTCCATACTCATCACCCCTCACCTCCCCAGAGAATGTTTCATTAGTTTGACAAGTGCAATGTTATGTTTTTTATTATATTTGTTTTTACTGCGATGTCCCCGGACAACGGGTGCTGTTCGGGAATCCAACATGGTGACCTTTTCAAAATATCTGACGCAGTTTGTGTTTTTCACTATACAATCAGTGGGCAAGTATGATGTCCGAATAGGGAAGTGAGTCTGCAGATGGAACACAGATATTACAATTTATTTTTACCTACTTTTTGCCAATTTAAGAAAAAAACTACTGGATGAATTGCCACCAAATTCCAGCCATTGCCCCTAGTGTAAAATTGGGGAAAATCCATCCAGCGGTTTGGGCTGTAGGCGTGAGCAAATTCATTGCGTCTATGAGGAAAACCACATATTTTGGGACTCTCCTAGAACTGCAAAGTTTGGAGAGGATTTATCCAGGGGGGCAGGGGCAAAATTATAAGCCGCCCAAAAAGTGCTCTTTCTATGGGTTGAGCAACTTAACCATGACTGCACAGCCACTATCGTAGGCCATGTAATACAAACACACACGCACATATATATTTATGATTACACACACACACATGTATATATTTATATGGTGATAGCGGCGACCCTGTAGTTATAGATAAGCTGTTTTCTCCATAGACAAACCACTAAGCCCCTTAAAGGCAGTGTCTACGCTTTGGAGGGCGCACCTGGTTTATGAGGTTAATATTTGGATACGTGACGCTCTCCATGGGCGTAGTTTGAGCCTGCATCCAATTGAACCAGACCTATTAACTTTGCCATTTCTTACTTTACCAGTCGGTAAGTGCCATTTTTCCCTATCAAAGATGGAGCTGTATTATTAAACATAAGATATGGAGGAGTCCCCCAGGCTCATGTCCTTTTTGCAATGTTTCGAAAATATTTTTTAAGTAGATTATAAGCATATTTCAGCAGGTATCCGATGTGTGTGGGTATTTCATTAATTTGAATGCATTGTATGCATTTTACCCTTTTCTGGTTTGAATTAACTTGATAATAATGAAATAAAACAATGTGTTGATAGATTGTGTTTTGCAACAGCAGTGTACTGCATCAATTGCTGGACACCAGGTCTTACAAGTTAGTCCTGACATTCCCTGTGACTTGCTTCTCTGAAAGGATTTTTCCTTTCCAAGCTCAAGGCAGGGTGAGCAATACATGCTTAAAAACAGTGCATGGATGCATCGTTTTGGAAAAACTAAATTTTCGTGTTTGCTTAATATATAATTCTGAATTAAATTTTCCGAGTAAAGCTCTATTAAAACATTTGCTGAAATACAAAACTGCGTTTCTCATTTGTTTTCCGCCCCTCCCCCTAATTAACACCTTGCCTAGCTAAGCCTGGGGGCCCATTGAGAGCTGTTTGTCTCCAGCCGAGACAGCTAGGCCAAAGGCAATGCTAAAAAGGTCATTATATTGTTGTGTACGCTCAAGTAACATGATCCTGGCAAATTTGGTTCAGTAGCTTGAGTGGCAGCCGGGGCTCACAAGGGGAACGCCTAAACTGAGGTTGGGCGGAGGGTACTGTTATTTAGTGGATAGATCATTTCATCCACCTCTGAAGGAGCCATATTGGCAGCTCAGAAAATGATCTGGGACCTGCCACACAAAGCTCTTTATGGATACCCAGCCCTCTTCCTCCCTATAGTGTTACTGCTCTGCCAGTCAACTAGAACCATGTGGCCAGCTTCTTAAAACTTGTTGGCTGCCTGCTAACTGACGGATACTTGTTTTGTGTGGAAGAAGCCTAAATCATCAAAGCTCTTCCGTCTGGGATGTCCATAGATGCATCCATACCTCAAACATGTCTGCGTGAACCTCAGAAGGGAACGCCTGTAACTGAATTCTGGTCTCTCTTCCCTCCCTGCATTCCTTATGGAGTGTTTTAAATGTGTTGCCAGCAGTTTAAGCACTTGGTATAAAAGACACATACAAAATGTAAATAGTTATAATACCAAAAATCTTCACACAAGTTTCTTACATCCCAATGTTTTCAACGCACTGGCAAAGGCTGTGACATGCATAGGGCCTGTATCACAACGTGTTTTTCAGTATGAAAATCCCATTAAAAAACACTTTGTGAATCATGCCCACCGTGTGCATTTCTGGTGATCCATTAGAATAACGACCCGCTTCACAGGCTGTCTGTGGTGTATTTCTTTAAAATCACATATGTGTATAGGGCATTTAACGATTCATGGCTCATTCCCTCACTGATTGTGAGCAGATCCTTATTTCCTCTCTACCATTTATTTTTATTTATTTTTGATTTTATTGTTTAAGGCGCCACCCTAGCGCAAGAGCAGTGAAGCGCTGTACAGATTGTGGGTAGCCAGCATTTGGCCTGGCATCTTTTAACAGCAGTGTAGTACTGGAGATCAGTGCGTTGGTATGTGCATCCATTTGAATTAGAACTGGGTCAGGTGTTGTTGAAAGAGCCATGTTTTTAGAAATTTGCAAAATTGAAGAATTGTGGGTGCAGTCCAAGCCAACACCGGGATCGAGTTCCTGAGGGTGGGTGCATGACAAGAGAAGGTTTGTTTGCGGGTCTTCTCTTTGAGGACGAGTTGTGATTCAAGCCTGTTGGTCGATTTGCTGGGTGAGGAGTGTGTGCCTCCAGATAAGTGTAGCTTAGCCGCCAGGTATGCTGGTGTGCTACTAGTGACTGCTTTTTAGATGATACATGTAATATAGAATAGTATCCGGGCTTGGAGTGGAAGCCAATGCAGTTTGTGTAGGATGGGGGTTATTCGGTCAAGTTTCTGTGCTTCCGTAATAAGACATGCTGCAACTTGGTGGTCTGCTTTTAAGGGAGCCAAGTGAGCAACTGGGAACCCTGTCAGGTGAGCATTTCCCCCATCGATGTGCAAAACCACAAGGGTCTGCACTGCGGTCCAGAAGTCCTGCTCCGGGGTGAAGGGTTTGATTTTTCAAAGGGTAGAGATTCTGAGCCAGTCTATTTGGGCCTTCTTTGCTATGTGTTTCTGGAAGGACAGGTTGCTGTCAATGGTGAAGCCTAAGGATTTTGCTGAGTCTGAGAGCTATGAATCAAATCCTTGTAGGTGCATATCAAAGCTCTATTGTTGCACAAGTTGTTTTTTAGCTGCCGATCCGATGAGAACGAATGCAGTCTTGGATGGATTTAGTTTGAGGTAGGAAGTCAACATAAAGGATTGGATGATGACTAGGTAATCGCGGAAACGAATAATGTCCTGCGCCCTATTTACTCTGATGTACAACTGAGTATCATCTGCATATTGGTGGATGGCTATATTGGGATCTTTGAGGAGAGTGCCCAGAGGCTCCATGTAAAGGTTAAAAAGGACTGGTGAGAGGATGGAGCCTTGGGGGACTCAACAGGAGACCTGGAGTCGGTTAGAACACAATGAGTTCAACTGGACAGCCATGGTGTTGGCGAGTAGTTATGTAGCAACTACTTTTTTCAAGATTTTGCCAATAAACAGGAGGTTCGTACCATCCATAATTCCAGGCGCATGTGCAAGGGAGAGGAAAAACACGGTGAACACCTTTGTTTTGCTAGCCTACCCATACCTTCCTATGACCAGGATCCCTCTGAAAAACCATGTGATGTTGTACTTGGCCTCCCAAATAGGTTTTTGGGGGTTAAGAGGGTATGAGCCACGTATGAGGTGGCATAGAATCTATATATTCTACTTAGATAAGCAGACTAGAGCCACCAAACAGCAATAGTCCTCGTCAGCTGGCCAATGTATGTTGTACCTGTAGGTATTGGCACTAGAGGGACTCACCATTGACAAAGCCAACAATTGTAGCTTTTATGTAGGCATAGGATGCATATTGGCCAGGCACTGTCATAATGGTACTACCTGGCTATGAAATGGCACATTTAAGACAACTTTATTATGCCAGTGGAACATTTACAACTAGACATAAGCCTTTAACTCTCAACATACTGCTTAGAAATCACACTTCAGGCCAAAGTTTGATGTCAGTGCTTGAGAGAGCTATCTCAAAGAGATCCCAGGAGTATGTGTTTTGCGCGGAGGTGGTAGGAAGTGAGTGGGAATGGCCATAGGCATTTGCAAGGCCATGGGCATGCAGTGGGTCAGCAAATAACCAAAGAACACTCCCAAGCTGTGCGTCCCTTCTCGCATATCATCCCCTTCCTAGCTGTACTCCTTTGCAATAGTTGTGCTTATACCTAATAGCCAAGCCGGATAAAATACACAAGACTGCGAGGCTGCTACATCCATGAGTTTATTACTGCAGAAACAAAACACATGTTTAACTTCCTGAATTACTCTAATCTTAAACACGGCACGGCCCAGAATCCTCAATGAGCAGACGTTAATAGGATATGTAAAAAGAAGCGCAAGCCCTTCCACAGTATCTACTCAACAAAAGTAACAAAGAGAAGCACACCAAACCACAGGCCAAGAGACTCCCCATCCTCAAATTGTTCTTTTCATAGCAATGATAATTCTTCCTGACCTGTGTCAAACCCAGAACATTTTGCTTTACTTGTGGATTCTTTTACCTTATACCTTAGTGAGTGGGAATCTTTTTCCACACTCACTGAGTCTTTTACTCTTTTTATGGGTGTCATTTTTAAGACTCTCCAAAGTGTCTTTTTTTTGTCATCCTCTTTGACAACTTTGGCACATACTACCTATTGTTGCTGGGTTGCCCTTGGGGCTCCCCTTTTAACTTTCTCTGGCCAACCTTTCTCTGGCCAACCTTTCTTTGGCCAACCTGAGAACTACAGTTGGCAAGAGTAGAAAGGATCTTTGGATCCCTTTTACATTTTATTAGGTGAAACCAGCACACCTCACCTTATGTAGAGTGCTGGTGAGACACAATGTATCCTCTTTCTCCTTTTTACTGTAACATGTATGTTACAAGGACAAACTTACCTTTAATGGCTGGTGGCAGTGAACCTTTTAACTAATTTGGTGCAACTTTCCACAGCCCCGGTAAAGGCACCCAGGGGTGCTCATTTTACCCAAATTTCCCCTCTCTTATTTTTTTGCCATTTTAGTGTTCCTTGTCCTTTCTTGTTCCTTCCCTGGCATCCCAGGTGGGAAAATCCTTGTGTTAACGTTATCTTCAGCGGGAATTCTGTGAATTCCCTGCCCAGACTGCAGAGTGTCTGTGAAGGCAGGAAGCGAGGGAGGAGTCCAAAACTCTGCAGCCTTTGGTCTTCCAGCCTGACTGCGAGAATCCACTTCAAACTGGGCAGCTGTCTGCCCTGAAAGGACTGCCAACCTCCCAGGTTTGAATGTTGCATGGCTGTTTGATTGGCTGGGTTCCTACAAAAAAGCCCAAGCCTGGAAGCTGAAGAGGTGGTTGACCACTGGAACCAAATCTGAAGAGGAAGATGAAGAAACCACAGCAGAGACGCTTTCCAGCGACCAGAGAGCCTGCTGTGTAACCAGAGCCTGCTGTAGCCTTTCCTTCCAATAAAGCTAGGGACTCCGAAAACGACAACCCTGACCTGGCGAGACCCACTAGACTAAAAAATACCTGCATTTTCAGCCATCCCACGACATGCTGCAACCTCGCGGGGCTGCAATACCATAATACTGTGGGACCTCAAGCCATTGTGCGGTGCATGGTCTTCCTGCTTGACCTCCAGAGATGTGAATGGAGTCTGATAAGTCCCCTCACCAGAGTGCTGGACCTTGCAAACAACAAGAATCCGACCAGCGATATTCAATCTTCTTCTAGCTCCTGAAAAGGGTGCCAAACCCAGAGAGCCGCATCCAGCCACGAAGAAACTCTTACATGGAGCCTTCTGCATCTATCCTTGCTGAAAAATCCCATCCAGGGTCCTGTCTTCTGTCTTCATGATGTCACAGGTTTCCCCTTTTCTCACCTGTTTTCTCTGTTTTGCTTAGTCCTTTGTCAGGGTTTTCTTCCGAGCAGTTTGGGTCTTGTACAGGCCCGCTCGGCTGTCTTCGGATTCCAGTATTCGTTCAGCTTCTTCGTCCGGGATCTATGGAAACTCCAGGAAGCTTGGAATGGAGGCAACATACAGAGGCGGTCTGCGCGGAACGCGGAAGAAACAGGATCAAGGAAGGTAGAGGGAAAGGAGAAGGAGGAAGGTCCAGGAACCAGGAAGCAACACAGTTCAGGAGAACGAACTACGGAGCACATCAGGCCACAGCTATCGGTAGCGTTGAGATGCGTGGAACCGCAGGGGAGTGGCTAATTTATAGAACATGCTGCATAGGACGTAAAGGTCGATAGACTGCGTTCCGTGTATACGGCTATGTTGGGTGTACTACAGCGAGTAACCCCCGATGTGCCAGGGACCAGGAAGACCAGAAAGGCCGTGATCGACGGAACATGACAGCATGCCCCCTTCTAAAACCCGTTCCACCGGGTTTACCTGGATGAATTCGGTGGAACCTTCTGAGCAATCTGGGGGAGTTCAAATTTGAGACTGGTTCCCAGGTATGTTCGATGGGTGGATAACCTTTCCATTCCACCAGGTATTGAAGTTTGCCTCGTCTATATCGGGAATCACAAATACGAGAAACTTCATATTCCAGCTGGTCATTGACAAGCACAGGACTTGGTCTAAGAGTAGTCCGGGTAGTTTGGATGAAAGGCTTCAACAGGGATTTGTGAAAAACTGGATGTATCTTCTTCCAGGATTCCGGGAGTTGGAGTCAAAAGGCCACAGGATTGATGATTTCTTTTATAGAGAAGGGTCCATAATACCGGGGAGCCAACTTATTCAGTCTGAGATGTCAGGGTAGAAGTTTCGAGGATAGCCACACTTTATCCCCAATGGAGTATGAAGGCCCTGGTCTTCTCCTTGAATCTGCATAGTGTTTGGTTGTCTATTCGCGCTCTTTCGAGATGTTCCTTGGCTTCTCTCTGAACATTTATGAGTGTTTCAATCCAGGAATCGACAGTAGGAACAGGTGTAGGGTGTGGAAGAACAGAAGGTAAGACCGAAGGGTGAAATCCTTGGGTGCAGAAAAAAGGGCTGGTCTTAACAGCCGAATGGTCCGAATTATTGTAAGCGAATTCGGCTACTGGAACTAAAAGTGACCAATCATCCTGGACTTTGGCAGAGAAACAACAAAGATATTGTTCAAGGGTTTGATTTACTCGTTCTGTGACACCGTTGGTTTGGGGATGATATCCCGAGGAGAGAGCTTGTTGAATCCCTAGTATCCTGCAGAGGTGTTTCCAGAATTGAGATATATACTGGGGTCCTCTGTCCGATATGATCTTGGAAGGAAGTCCATGCAGTCGGAAGACGTGTTCCAGGAAAATACCAGCAAGTTCTGAGGAGGATGGTAATTTATACAGAGGAGTAAAGTGAGCCATAAGAGTGAATAGATCAATGGTGACCATGATAGTGGTATAAACTCTAGAAGGCGGCAATTCCACAATGAAGTCTGTAGCAATGATTTCCCAAGGTCTGGTTGGTGGTGTAGGCTGTAATAAGAGACCTGCTGGTTTCTGGTTATCATGTTTGTTCTGATTACAGACGGAGCAAGATTGAATATACAGTTGTACATCGGTCTTCATCTTGGGCCACCAAAATTGTCTTTGTATTAGACGGAGGGTGTTGGAAATACCACGATGACCGGAATGAAGAGTATCATGGCAGAGATTTATTATTCTTTGTTGCAATTTCTGTGTAGGAATGACCGGATTGGTATCTTTGAACAAGTATCCATCCTTGACTCTCAAGTTCCATTGATTCCTTTCTGAAATTCCTTTCAAAAGTTCCAAAGTCTGAGTTTGCATACAAATCTCTTCCAGGAGGTTGTTTTCTTGAGCTACGAATATGGTATGAGGAAACATCTTGGGATACGTCCGATCTTCTGGAGGTTCATAGTCTGGACGATGAGAAAGTGCATCAGCTATTATTTTTTTAATTTTTTTTTTATTTGTTATAGCTGGTAAACCAACTTTTCAAATATTACATACATTTTCATAAAACATGATGAGAAACATCTATACTTGGAAATTGCTTAAACCTAATTGTGCAGAATTAAGACAACAAAATATACATACATAGTTTCTCGCAACTTACATTTCACATGGCGATCACTTTTCACATTTATCCAATTTATCCAGTTTTAGTTTCAGGAAAAATTAAATTTAAAAATTGCACAATTGCAATCTGTATAGTTATTCTCGGACTAGAGAATAGGAGATTCCATATTTGTGTGTAATCTTTGCTACTCTGAACAAATAATTTTTCCCCAAAACATTTCATTCTTATATCATATAATGCAGTGCACCCGATTATAAGATGTTGTAGTGTTTCTCTTTGATCCTTAATTTGACAATGTCGACAGAAATTCTGTTCCTTTGATATAACTTTCCTTCTAAACAAGATCTCATTTGTTTCATACTGATTTAATCTAAATCTTAAATATTTCTGTCGGCATGATTGTGATGGGAATTTCAACAGATATTCAGATATAACTCCATATCTTTTGATACCAAATGCATCGGAGTTGAAGTCTTTGAGTTTTGTACAAAGTTCCATATTACTGATCCAGTCAGCTTGATAAGTTTTATTTTTTGCACAATCAGGATTGGTCAAAAGAAGCTCAATCGACACCGAGGCATCAGATGCCGCATTTAGAGTGTGATTTCTCCACTTCGTTGATATACCATTATTTGCTGTTAATAGATTTTGGGCCAGTACATTCAAGAAGGTAGGCTTCTCTAACCCATCCAGCATTTTTCGTAGAAGGGCACACTGCTTCCATAATGCGTGAGCATACAGAGACACCAATCCCAATTCGACTCATAATATAGCCAGTGGTGTTCCAGGTGAAAGTGATAGTGCAGCTTTCCAATATCTAGCTTCTAAACTGTCCCAAAACTTACGATTTTGCGGCACCAAGGCCTCAACTCCGTATAACACAATTGGTATTACCTTGGACTTATAAAAAGACACAATATGTTTCAATGTGAACTTCCCATATTTTCTTAGGAGAATTTTCGATTGAGATATCAAGGTACTCAGTTTAACCCTAATTTCGGTGGTCATAGTACTTAGGGTTTTCTTGTGCTCAATATACACTCCAAGATACTTATATTCCACAACTTCGGTCAATACACAGTTTTGAAGGGACCATTTTGGATGATATTTTTTAGAAATATTGCTATTGCACACTAGTATTTGGCTGTGTTGATCACAAGATTGTTTGCCATTGCGTATAAACCCAATTGGTTTAGCATATTTTGTAGGCCAATGGGTGTCCGAGACAGCAATACCAAATCATCTGCGTATAGTAAATAGGCCACCTTTTGGGAACCTATGCGAGGCACATCTACTACACAGTTCATTAAGACAGGACCTAAATCAAGGATAAAGAAGTTAACAGGAACGATGCGAGAGCACAACCCTGCTTCACTAATCTATGTGTAAAGATGGCTGGCGATAATGGAAATGTTCTATCCACTGATGTACCTCAACTGCTGTTGTTTGTAGGTCTAATTGGTGGACATTGTTCGCTTGATTTAATATGGCCCACATTTTTGAAATATTTTTACCAGCCAAAGTTGACAACATAATAGCTCCATCTTTTTGGTAGAGTGAGGCTCGATGTCCTTTTAGCCAGTTATAGTTCAAGCGCACTTTTTTGATGAGAACCATTCTGACAGAGAGGATGCCTTGTTAGACTTCTCACTTCGGCACGATATGCTCTCTTCCTAATGAATATAGATCTATCAAAAGTATGAATATGCCTTTCTCTTTGTGAATTGGAAGTCTTTTGTTGACTATACATTTGCATGGCGTTACTATATGTTAAACCTATGTCAGATGTTTGCCAATTATTTAAGTTGTTTGAATCGTATGGAATTTGATTAAAGTACATCAAGGCATTCTCCGTCCATCATAGATGGTTCTTCCCACCATTTACACACAAAACATCCACCTTTCACTGTCTTTGGTTTGTTATCAATAGCTTCTGCCATTACTTGCCAACTGGCGCACAACATGTTATGGTCACTTGCCACAGTTGGGGACACAAAAAAGGAACACTACACTGTCCATAACGCAGGATTTACATAAATGAAATCCATTGTAGAAACAGAATTTCCTCTCTTCCAAGTCGGTGCTGGTGGAATATCTGTCTTAAACGCTCCATTCAAAACTTGCAAGTTTCTAAGGGCAACCATAGAATTCCATTGCAATAGCCTTTCACTCTTTCGCACACCATTTATTGCCAAGCAGTTCATATTCAAGTCTCCTGCTAGGATAAAATACACAATGTTTTCATCAGCAGACACTATATCGAATAGTTTGTTACGATCCCTAAAGAGACACTCAGATGAGATGGCTACTGGGTTCCAGTATATGTTCAAAATCGCATATACATCACCATTGATCACCGCCCTTACAAGTAACATATGCGCATTTGGGATAGCCCACAGATTTGACGAGGATCATGGTTCATCTTTCAAGGCCACCAGAAGACCCGCTGAGGGTCTACCTACTACAGACTTCCGGGCTGGGTTCAGATGAATCTGGTATCCTGACCAGACTATGGGACTTAATAACCAAGTCTCTTGGGGTAGAATCACATCAAATTTACCTAAACCACTCTCATAATTATTCAACAGGTGTTTGAATCCCCGCGAGTTCCAACTGACCAAAGCAAGAGGAATATAGTTTGGCGAGTTATATAGCTAGTTCGAATTTACATTACAATTGCAAGCACAGAAATTCCTCTCTTGTCATCATTGCTTTGTTTCTTGATCATTCAGCGTTGTAGTTTTTGCCTTTGCCATAGATTCCATGTTGCTTGGAACATCTGGTTCTATTACACTATCCATTTCTATACTAAGCAAGAAGCCCAGATCGAACAAAGAGTTTTTGGCCTGCCATACCAGATTGCAAATTACTTTAGATTGCATCCACACCCGTACTGCGTTTAAATTTTGATTGGATGTGAATTCAACCACAGTCAAATCTGCAGATGTAATATCTTCTAATGATGGAATATCAGAAAAAATTGCTAAGATTGTTCTTCGGTTCAAGTCATATTGAATACATGGGGCTGGCCTACATTTCACAATCGTGGAACACAAGGCCGATCGAGGGATAGCTTTTTCAGTTCCCATGGTGTCCTGTGTTTTTACTCGCTTGCCAGAGGCCACATTACTTTTTTTCTCTTTCATATTCGGAGCCAATTCCCCCAGAGCATCTTTAATGAGTGATAATACTTCTTTAGAGAAATCATTAGGTAAACTCAATTGTGAACAAGAAGTCAATTTAGAAGTAGCCACAGGAGTAATCACCCTTGGAGAGTCTATTTCCGCACTTACCGGAGCAATAACAGATGTTACAACTCCTGGATTCATAGAGACAGACCCCCCAGTCTCAATGTCCTTCTGGGCTTGTTTCTCGATCCCCACAGTTTTATCGTCACTATCAATAGATCTACAATTCAAAGTGGTTGAAACTGGTGCTACAAGTGGAGGGATAAAATGTCCTTGCATATAGGCATCTACTGCCTTCCTTATTTCAGATCTGTGGGCCCTTGCATCCTCCCTACTGTCAGGGGTGTGTCCACACTTTCACTGAGGTTACTCGTTCTAATTACAGGTACTGTATCTTGCTGTTGTAACCTCCGCGGCTCACTCTGTGAGATTTCTTTTACCAAGGCTTCTAATGGTGAGTATGGTTGAGCTCTAACTTTCTTGGGCACATTTGGAGTCTCATTTGACTCAGAATCATTAGATACTAAAAGTTGTTTTTGAGCAGAGTGTTTTTTCAAAAAAGTTGGGGCGATCTTCATGTTAGGTTTCGTTATGACCGCAGACCCACCTTCATTCAATGTTGAATTAGTGCCCGTCTTTGATCTAACTTTCAGAAAAATGGGAGCCAAAGTAATTCCCTTCTTTAGATTTGGCAGTACTTGGACCACATCTGGTTTGTCTAGGCACTTTTCTGTTTGTGATCCTTTTGAGAACATACTATAATTGGCCTCATTTCTGTTAGTGCAAGATTTTTTTTTGGCTTTGTGAATGACTTGTAGAGGTCTTTCTTGATTATTTTTCTTCTTTGCACCCCCCTCCTTTACCTGTGGTCTATCCGGAGATGGCAGTTCAATAATTTTCTGATCGTCCTCTGCCACTGATGGATGCGAGGTTCCAATTTTCTTTAAGAATAAGTTGGTTGCAGAGTTATTTTGTTTTAATCACTGTTGGTTCTTTGGCTTTTTCTCCAGATTTTTTTTCATTTGAGATGTTTTTTCTTTGATTCTTTTTGCCCGTCTTGCTTCCCTCTTTCGAATTTTTTTTCTACCTTGGTTTGGATTTATGAAACTGGCTTCTTCAATTACTCCCTCTTGGGAATCCAACTGAATATCAATGTTTGCCACTAGAGGTTTCTCCACTGAGACCACGTCAAAAAGATCGTCTTTCACATTCGCCAGTCTCATAAATTCTTCTAGGGTTGACGCTGAGAGTGATGTATCATCCCCATGTAGAGGGACTGCCTCTTTAAGCTCTGGCACCGCCTGTTCTTGCAAATTTAGATTATACATTTGCAATTGGGCTAGTAGAGCTTTGTTTACGGATCTGTCGGCCTCTTCTGATTTATGTATGTCTGCAATGGACCTCTGAATTGCTGAAATGTGCAGCCTTTGTTTGATAAACTCCAGCTGCATCGACTGTAATTTTGGCAATACACTTGAATTGACGGCATTGCAGCAGCCCTCTATGGAGCCGTCCAATACAGCCACCTCTTTTGTCAATTCAATCATGGATCCAGATTGGATTTGTACTTCAGTTTTCAAAAGCTCGAAAACAGAGACCAGAGAATTCAACACATAACTGAGCGCAGTTAATGTATTAACATTCGGCTCAGTCCCCTCAGCCAAGATTGCCTCCTGGGTTTCACTTGGATTGATAACAAATGATGTTTCAATCGGTGGATCATCCTGCACCAGACTCGTAGATTCTGGATTATTTTCTATGCCTGAGAGATTCAGATGGCTCAAAATGGGGATACTTGTATCCAGAGCAAGTGGGGGATTGATAGTTTCATCAGGTTGTCTGTTGTCTCTTAAGGAGCTTGAGGATATGTTAATGTCTCTATGAATTACTTTTTCATGTACCACTTTATTTACCCCAAAATGTTCCTCTATTTTTTTCTGAATTTTTGTTGTTGTTGTTGTGTATTCAAGTCCCTTTTTCCAGTTGTCAACTAGGGTGGATTCAGAGCCCAGGGCCCCAACACATCTCACCGGCGTAGAAACAGATGAGAGACAGGAGTCTACATGCACTAGTGCTTGAATTTGCATCCACGGCACCCCCACCGCCATAGTTTGACCCCCGCTAAGATCTTCTGTAGAGCCTCTAACACCATTATTTGACTGGCATTTTTTCATTTTCGGATCCTCCCATTCCGGGGCTCTGGGATCATCATGTAGTTGAATCTTAGGTATGTACCAAAAGAAATGGGCGGAGGGGGGGGTTGGTGTGGGAGGGGAGGGGGGAAAGAAAATGGGAGGGTAAGGTGAAAGGAATTAAAGGAAATGAAAGATAGGAATACGGGATAGGACTCAGAATTCGTGCAGCCCAAAGGGTTATGTGCCAACAGGCACCACACGTGTTTCTCCCTCTTCCCCCTCTCTTGTCAAGGCACCGCGTTCACGAGAAAATGCTTATCTGTGTTTCCCAACACGTGTTAATACAGACGGATGTAATGGATTCAACTCTTCTTGTTTCCCATGTGAGAATATAGAATACGTGGGAGCCGAGCGGCTCAAAGGCTGATAGCCCGCAGTCGCCGCACAGCGCTCCTCCTGCTTCTTACGCGTAGATACAGTGCGCGTGGGAACCGAGCGGCTCAAAGGCTGATAGCCCGCAGTCGCCGCACAGCGCTCCTCCTGCTTCTTATGTGTAGATGCAGTGTGCATGGGAACCGAGCGGCTCAAAGGCTGATAGCCCACAGTCGCCGCACGGAGCTCCTCTTGCTCCCCACACACGCTGCTTCCAATAACCGTAACGATCGTACAGATCACAGGAGTAATATTAGATTGTTGCAAAAGCTGCTCCTAACGTTCTAGTATTTTCGCCGCGATTACAGTAGCGATATCAATCAGCTCAGTTTTGATCAGTTCAAATAGTCACTAATAAATGTCAATGTAGTGGCCACAATTCAGTTCAATGCCGGTTTACCTGATAGTATGAAAGGTAAATCAGGGTTCCCCGCCTTGCCTCAGCCAACTGCACAGACTGCAATGACTGCTTCCACTTGCACACCACTTCGCGGTCCTGGGAGTTTTTAACTCCTTCACCTCCAGTAGCAGTAGTAGACAGTGAGTTAGGACTCCAAATCGGATTATTGCACAGGAATCAACTTGAAAAGATTGGAGACTGCAATGACTGCTTCCACTTGCACACCACTTCGCTCCGCTTCGCGGTCCTGGGAGTTTTTAACGCCTTCACCTCCAGTAGTAGTAGACAGTGAGGTAGGACTCCAAATCGATTATTGCACAGGAATCAACTTGAAAAGATTGGAGACTGCAATGACTGCTTCCACTTGCACACCACTTCGCTCCGCTTCGCGGTCCTGGGAGTTTTTAACTCCTTCACCTCCAGTAGTAGTAGACAGTGAGGTAGGACTCCAAATCGGATTATTGCACAGGAATCAACTTGAAAAGATTGGAGACTGCAATGACTGCTTCCACTTGCACACCACTTTGCTCCGCTTCGCAGTCCTGGGAGTTTTTAACTCCTTCACCTCCAGTAGTAGTAGACAGTGAGGTAGGACTCCAAATCGGATTATTGCACAGAAATCAACTTGAAAAGATTGGAGACTGCAATGACTGCTTCCACTTGCACACTACTTCGCTCCGCTTCGCGGTCCTGGGAGTTTTTAACTCCTTCACCTCCAGTAGTAGTAGACAGTGAGGTAGGACTCCAAATCGGATTATTGCACAGGAATCAACTTGAAAAGATTAGAGACTGCAATGACTGCTTCCACTTGCACACCACTTCGCTCCGCTTCGCGGTCCTGGGGGTTTTCAACTCCTTCACCTCCAGTAGTAGTAGACAGTGAGGTAGGACTCCAAATCGGATTATTGCACAGGAATCAACTTGAAAAGATTGGAGACTGCAATGACTGCTTCCACTTGCACACCACTTTGCTCCGCTTCGCGGTCCTGGGAGTTTTTAACTCCTTCACCTCCAGTAGTAGTAGACAGTGAGGTAGGACTCCAAATCGGATTATTGCACAGAAATCAACTTGAAAAGATTGGAGACTGCAATGACTGCTTCCACTTGCACACTACTTCGCTCCGCTTCGCGGTCCTGGGAGTTTTTAACTCCTTCACCTCCAGTAGTAGTAGACAGTGAGGTAGGACTCCAAATCGGATTATTGCACAGGAATCAACTTGAAAAGATTGGAGACTGCAATGACTGCTTCCACTTGCACACCACTTCGCTCCGCTTCGCGGTCCTGGGGGTTTTTAACTCCTTCACCTCCAGTAGTAGTAGACAGTGAGGTAGGACTCCAAATCAGATTATTGCACAGGAATCAACTTGAAAAGATTGGAGACTGCAATGACTGCTTCCACTTGCACACCACTTCGCTCTGCTTCGCGGTCCTGGGTGTTTTTAACTGCTTCACCTCCAGTAGTAGTAGACAGTGAGGTAGGACTCCAAATCGGATTATTGCACAGGAATCAACTTGAAAAGATTGGAGACTGCAATGACTGCTTCCACTTGCACATCACTTCGCCTCAGCTATTACATTTTGGGTTCCAGGGACGTGGTGAATCTGAAACTGATATTGAGCAAAAAAGAAGGCCCACCGAGCTTGGCGACTATTCCTACATTCCAGGGCTTGCAACACTTGTAGGTTTCGATGATCCGTGCGGACATGGACCGGAAATTTGGCTCCTAGAAGTAAATGACGCCATTCTGTGAAGGCTTGGCGGATGGCTAGCAGCTCTTTCTCTAGGACGGAGTAATGGGTTTCACTAGGAGTTAATGTCCGAGAAAGGTAGGCGATGGGATGTTCCAAGCTATCCTCGAATTGCTGTTTTAGGACGGCTCCAATGGCGTAATTGGAGGTGTCTGTCTCCACTATGAATGGTCGATTAACATCAGGCTGAGCAAGAATGGGAGCTTGTGTAAATTCAGACTTTAACTTTTGGAAGGCTTTTTCTTGGGCCATGGTCCAATGGAAGGGAACATCTTTTTTCAATAAGGCAATTATTGGTTGGACAATCTCGGAAAAGGAAGGTATGAATTTCCTATAGAAATTAGCCAAGCCCAGGAAGGATTGTATCTGTTTCACCGAGGCGGGGCTAGGCCAGGATAAAATAGCCTTAACCTTGGATTGATCCATACTGATACCATCGGGAGTAAGGACATCCCTTCGATGGTGTAGGATCAAGGTCTGGATGTAAGCAGTGGGACATACAAAACTCAGAACCCAGGAACAAGGATCCCGCTGCCCAATTGATATAGGGGTTGTGTCTTTTAAGCCAGGGCATTCCCAAAACCATGGGGTAATGGGCTGACTTGATGATGTCAAATCTTATCCTTTCTCTGTGTTGATTTATAGCAAGCTCGCTCTCCTTGGTCTGCAGGGTTATAGGTCCAGAAGAAAGGGGTCTCCATCAATTGCTTCTACAGGTTGCATGATAGTCCGGGATTTGTAAGGAATATGGTGTTTTAGGACCCATTCATGATCTATGAATACCCCCATAGCTCCACAGTCGACCAGTGCCAGGATGGGCTATATTTCTTTCTTGGATGTTGTCAAGAAGGCCTGTAAGATTACCAAGGAATTTTGTACAGGAGAGTTCAAGGATGGAATAGAGGTGGAGCAGACATCTCTCTCCTGAACCTGCGCTCCGTTTAGGATCGGGAGCTGGCGTTTCCCGAGCGCCATGGGGGGGCAATCGGACATTGTCTTACTAAATGTTTGTCGGATGCACAATACATACATAATCCAGTATGAATCCTTCGCATCCTCTCTTGGGGGTTATGGGTCCACAGAAGGCCCCTAATTGCATAGGTTCAGGCTCATTGCTT
The DNA here is from genome assembly GCF_040938575.1 of Ambystoma mexicanum. Classification (NCBI taxonomy): domain Eukaryota; kingdom Metazoa; phylum Chordata; class Amphibia; order Caudata; family Ambystomatidae; genus Ambystoma; species Ambystoma mexicanum. The sequence continues at coordinate 864,969,672 of NC_090926.1, forward strand.
GAAGTAGAAATGCCTTCTGGGCTCTAAGGGGTTCCAATGGGGTTTTTGCTGGAGTGGTAACTTGGTTTTCTTTTTTTCTGCCTTTCTCTCCTGAATGCGAAAGTCAATCTGTAGAGCGAGATTCATTAGGGCTTGAAAGAAACCCGGGGCGGGCCACTCTGGCTAGTTCGTCCTTGATCTCTTCGTTTAGCCCTCTTCGAAATAAAGTAAAACAAGCTTCAGAGGACCAATCCGCTTCCATAGCCAGCTGTTTGAAGCGTGTGACATACGAGAGAAAATCCTGGGTAACCTGATGAAAGTCGAGTAAACGTTCCTGGGCACTGTAAACTTGTTCCGGGCGTTCGAACATGGTCTTGAGGGCCTCTATGAAGCCGTTGCAGTCATCCAGGAGAGTATCACCAGAGTTAACCAATGGGGTGGCCCAGGTCAAGGCATTCCTGGAAAGATGCAAAATAATAAAGCCCACTTTAGCCCTGGGCGTAGAAAAATAATAAGGCTTAAATGTAAAGCCGGACAAGAATCTAGGAATCCACGAAGGCTCTTTGTTGAACCGTCGTACTTGTCAACGATGCCGCCTACAATTACACTCTCCTTCGTGGTGGAATCACGGGATAACACCAATTGTTTTAACGCAGCGTTTTCCGCCTTTAAGTTTTGCACTTCGGTCATCAGCTCTTGCATGCCACGCATAAGATCCTGAACGGCCGCTTCCATGTCTGTATCGAGATCGGTCAGGTGGCGTCTCAATCTGTCACAGGTTTCCCCTTTTCTCACCTGTTTTGTCTGTTTTGCAGAGTCCTTTGTCAGGGTTTTCTTCCAAGCAGTTCGGGTCTTGTACAAGCCCGCTCGGCCGTCTTCGGATTCCAGGATTCGTTCAGCTTCTTCGTCCGGGATCTATGGAAACTCCAGGAAGCTTGGAATGGAGGCAGCACACGGAGGCGGTCTGCGCAGAACGCGGAAGAAACAGGATCAAGGAAGGTAAGGGAAAGGAGAAGGAGGAAGGTCCGGGAACCAAGAAGCAACACAGTTCAGGAGAATTGGTAGCGTTGAGACGCACGGAACCGCAGGGGAGTGGGTAATTTATAGAACGTGCTGCTTAGGACTTAAAGGTCGATAGACCGCGTTCCGTGTATACGGCCATGTTGGGTGTACTACAGCGAGTAACCCCCGATGTGCCAGGGACAAGGAAGACCAGAAAGGGCGTGATCGACGGATCATGACACATGATAAGGAATTCAGTGCTGGTTTTTGAGCTGCAGATCCCGAAGTCCTCCTGCTGCAAACTCTTCTTCTGAGCTGAGGTACTGTGCTGACTTGGGTATTACATACCTTAAGTCGCTTGTGATTCCTGTGTAGCTTTAGGGTGTTTTCTGTGATTGGGAGTCCTCTCATCCAGTTCACCCAGTACCCTGCTGGAATACTCCTAGGGTGTCTTCTCTGAAGTCCCTGGACCCGCAACTAACTTTGAAAGTAGAATACTTACTTGTTTGAGCAGTCTTCCTCTGGGACCCTGCCTACAGCTGGCTCCTAGACCAATAGAGTCTCTCTACTGCCTCTGAGAGAACTCATGTCATAGAATTGACAAGGGCTGGATACTTTAAGAGGTCTGCCTTGAAAAGTGTACTTACTTGTAAAAGAGTTAGTTGGTAACTGTAACTCTGAGAGTGAACAGTTACAAAAGTTCTTACCTTGAAAGTGTTCTGCCACTTGTAAAAGTATATGTAAAGTTATTATTTATCTTAGATATGTTTTGCCATTCTTAAAAGTATATATAGGTTTTACCTACCTGGAATAGATGGGTGCCATTCTGAATAAGTGTACTCAAAGTCTTACTTTCCCCAGAAACTGTCTCACCATTGTAAAAGAAAGTAGATAGTACGTTAATTTACTCACCTGTGAATTGGGTCCCCCCCTTCCCAAAAGTAATTGGTTGTTGGTTCCACTGTACTATTCTTGTTAGGATATAAATGTATGAGTGTCCCCAACTGGGCCTTGCTTCCCCTGACTTGCTGTTACCCTGTCCAGAATATGTCTGCCTTAGGTGATACTTGCCTCTAAGTTCCTTCTGAAAAGTGTATAGGTTTTACTTACCTTGTGTTAGCTATGTGCCATCCTAATACAAGTTAAAGAGTTATTGCTTGCCTTAATCTGTGTTGAACTGATCTAAAAATAAAACTGTAATAGTATTACAACATTAGGTTTTATCTTCCTAGAATAGCTGTGTGCCATTCTTGAAAAGTGTTCTTAGGTGTAGTTAACCTTGGTCTGCCTTGAGCCATCCATAAATAGTGTAATTAGGCGGACTATTGTAACAGCCTCTTTCTAAATCTACCTACCTCCACTCTCTGCCCTTTACAACTAATCCTGAACAGGACTGTGAGACTTGTCCTAGGCCTCAAGCTCTGGGATCGTATCTCTCCAGCTCTGAAATCCCTTGATTGGCTCCCGAGGATGCAAGGATTAAATTAAATTTAAAACCCTCTGCATTGTCCACAGGGCTTTCCGGGGCCTGGGACCGAAATACCTTCAACTATCCCTCCGTAAATACCTCCCTTCTCGAGCCCGTCGCTCCTCTACATCTAATTCCCTCAGGGTCGGTCGTTTTTTAAAGAAACGAGCTGGGGGCAGACCTCTGTCTTCGGCTGGGGCCTCCCTTTGGAACAGCCTACTGGCCACCCTGAAACTTGAGGAGAACCATCTCGGGTTCTGGAAGCACCTGAAGACCTTACTCTTCGCTTCTGCCTTTGCCCCTCTTCTCCCCCACTGATCTGTTTCTCTCTCTCGGCACCGTGCACCTGGCCACCCTCTGTCCTTCAGGCCCAGGTACCTGCTCACCCTGGCTCCCTCCTGCACTGCCTCCGGGCCACCGCTGGCACAGGGATCTGTATCTGTACTCAGACATTCCCCCACTCTTCCTCTGCACTTATCAGATATACCCTATATGACTAATCATGCACTTGCCACTTGTCTGGCTGCACTACCTTTTTGTCTGCATTGATTTATTTATCCCACTTATTATTTATCCTGTTCCCTCCTCTGTCCACACTTTCCACTTCTCCTCCTCCACGCACTTTTCCCCTTTTTCCCTTTTCCATGCACTTGCGCATTCTTAATGTCAATGGGCCTAGTAAGATCGTATATATTTGCTCTTCCCTGGTCCCCTCCCTTTGCTTGGTCGTGCTTTAAAACACTTGTATATGAGCGCGATATAAATAAAATATCATATTATATCATATGTTCTTACTGATCTTAGACTGTGGTCCACTGAGCTGAAAGTAAGTGTAATTGTATATTACACCACAAGGTCCAACTGCCCTAGAATAACTGTGTTATCCTGAATCAGAGTTATAGGTTTTTACTTGTCCTAGAATAAGTGCTCCACTATTCAGAAAAGTGTACTGTCCAGTTGGTTTACTCTGTGATTTCTTAGCTGAGCGTCATGGTACAACTGCTAGGGTCTACTACACTGTATTACTGTAAGTAATCCAAAAGTAACTATTGGTTTAGACTTCCCGGGAACTACTGTTTGGTGTTCTTAATAAGGTTATTTGTTTTGGTCGCTGTACCTGCAAGCATAGTGTTATGTTTTTTATGGGTTTATATGATCTGGGATAGTACTTATCCCCTCCCCCAAAGATTTATCTGGGCCTGCTTGTATTTAAATAAACCATTTATTTTTACAATACATAGTGTGTCAGTGTTTCTATTGGACCATATTTGTATTACAATTTCTTTGTACTTATTCTGCAGCCCTCCCTCTCTCTTACGGTAAGCCTGGCTGCTCTGTCTACGCTGCCATGAACTCACTCAGGTGGTACAGCTTGTATACTAAGAGTGGATTCTTGCACTGTCTCAGTTGGATGGTTTTACTAAGCGCTTAGTTGGACTTCAGCAAAACTGTCATAACACATAGAAAGAAGACTCTGCATGCTCAAAGAAATGCACCTGATATGGTTTTCTGAATCAATCTGAATAATCAGCACCCAACATTCCATGACCTTGAAAAACCAAATGCAACACACAACTTTCTGTATTCCAGACTAAAATACTGAACTTTCCTGGCAGAAGTGCATTGGGCAAATGTGCTGTAATACTCGGCATACCCCAGAACATACACCAACACGCACCTCAATAGTTCACAGTGGGATGCGGAATGGATCGTAAAATTGCTATGTTATTCTTTAGGGAAACCTTTATCTTGGAATCCCATCTGCCCCATTTCCAAACACAAATATCAAGCTCCATGAAGCATGAAGAAAAAGAGTGGATGGAAGGCTAAGGAAAGGTGCAATGATGGAACGCACTTTAGAAATACTTGCTTCTGTGGAAGAGCAGTAGGGGCACCCTAAGGTCTATGGTTGCATTGGTGCCATCGACTGCACCCATGTGGAATTGGTGGTCCCACATGCCATGGAGGCACCGTACCACAACCGTAAACTATTTCACTCAATCAACGTGCAAATGGTCTGTGACTCCAACAGGATCTTCACACATTGTTGTACCCGATTCCCCGGAGCAACCCATGATTCAATGGTCCTGAGGAACTCCACAATAGCACGCCACATGGAGCGACATGCAGGCCCAAGATCCTGGCTACTCGGTGAGTCTAATGTCATGACCATGGAATTGCGAAGTGGGTAGGCGAACGACGTACCAATGCATACTCCACCTGGCTGTGAGTAGCAAAGACAACGTAGCCAGATCATACCCTAATGCATCACAAACCTCAGCTGACACCAGTAAACCTAAGGCCTGATGTATGCAGCCCTACCATGTGAATGAAGGTGTGTCCCAACCATAACACAACCATCTGCAAGTGCATTGAACCAATTCAGACCACAATGACTTCAACAAAATGCACCTACATGCACGTCACCAAACACCATCAACTGAAAGGCCTGTCCCCCATAACTGTGCATGAAGGAGGCACATGACCCCCCCTGCATACATTGGTTGATGGCATGCACAACAGTCCATAAGAGCCATGAGCAAATTCCTGTCGCATAGTGTGAATCAATTAGTGCATTTCAAAGTGGTCCGAAGTAACAGTTGGATGCAAGCCATGGTGGCATGTCAAGTTTTGAGTTTGACGTCATGGCTGACACATACATTCTCGCCCACATACAGGTGATGCAGGCTATCCCCTGAAGAGATGGCTACTTACACCAGTCCGGAACCCACAGAACCAGCACGAGGAGGACTTCAACCGTGCACATACACATACCCGTATGGTGATTGAGCAGGCATTTGACCTATTGAAGGCACGGTTTCGCTGCCTCAGCAGGTCTGGTGGGGCACTCCTGTTCCGCCATGAGAAGGTGACAAAGATCGTCATGGCATGTGTCATGCCACACAGTATGTGCGTCAGACGAAATGTGGCCCTGCCCCCTGACGATGAACTGCAACCACCTGACGATGAGGATGAGGAGGGTGTGGATGGGGCAGCACCTCATGGAGGCTGCGATGCACAGGAGGGGCGTGAAATGCGTCAAAATATCATTGACCAATGCTTCTAGCACACACGGCTGGTGTGTGTAACATGGAGACGGCACTTGGGGCACTGTGTGTGTCTGGGACATGCACACTGTGGACTGTTGGACTGTGCACCAATAAAGCACACATACGAAATGAGCAATGTCCACACATTTGATTTGTGCAAAAGGAAAAAGTGTATTATGAATGTGAATAGGTTTGACACACCCAATCCTCCCTCCCCCCTGAACTCCCCAACACACCCAATCCCCCCTCCCCCCTGAACTCCCCAACACACCCAATCCCCCTTCCCCCCTCCCCCTGAACTCCCTGCAAAGGTGTCACGGTGCCCGTGATGAAGTGGGTAATGTTCCATTCGTCCACTGGGCGGCCACTATTGGCAGCCCCCTCTCCTGGCCCCTGGGGCCCCCCTGCCTGTATTCCGCAGGTTCCTGGCTGACCTGCGGACGGGGCTGGTTGCGGCAGAACTGGCAGCGGAGGAGGTACTGGGCTGCTCGATACGTCGCGTGTCCCTTATTGTCTGTACAAGCTCACCGAGCACATTCCGCACCGCGGCTAGTTCCGCACATATGTCTTTGCTTGCGGATTGGATGGCTGCCTTGACAGTCTCAGCACATCTTTCCATGTCTGCACTGGCCCCTCCACAATCAGCCACATGCTGCGTGAGTAGTGAGGACAGTTGTTGTTGCCTCGTCATTATTTGGTCCAGCGACTGTTGGAAATCTGGGGCATTGGATGTCGCAATTGCCGGGGTAATTGGGCTACTCCCCTCCTCCCACGGGGCTGGGAGTGGCTGGCCATGACTCTTCAGGGGATAGCCCCTGTGTGCCATCTCCGTGCAGGCTACTTAGGGACAGGTGGGGGGAATGAAGGTGGGCAGTGGGGGGACCTTGTGTGTAATCCTCCTCATTCCCCACATCGCTGTCAGAGCAGGCTGCGATGGCAGCAGTCTCCCCAATTGTACTGCTCCCCGCAGACACATTCCCCTCAGTGGGCAGCAGTTGTTGTGTGTCTCGTGTGGGTGGTGCCATGCTGCTTGCATCGGGGATCATTGCTGCCCTGGGCTGTTTTGCGACAGGCAATTTTGGCTGCTGTGGTTGGTCTTTGGGTCCAGCAGAGGTGGAGGGTTGGTGGGCTCTTGCCTCTGGCCTGGCCTTCTTGGCAGGTGTGGTGCCACTCTCGTCCCTGCCGGTGTCTGATTGGGAGCCTGTGGTGGAGCACAGGAGGGAAAGTGTTATTGATGGGTCAGCGGACATTGAGCGGGCATTGTGATGACTGCCATGAATTTGATGGATAGATGGTGCACTTTGTAGGCTGTGACATAAAGGTTGTCTCCCTTTTGGGTGGGTTGAACATGTAGGAATGTGGGTGCCTGCTGTGGAGTGTGCATGCTGCATGTGTGCAGGGTGTAGGTCTTCTGCTGATGTGTTGCGTTAACCCTATAGGGCAACATTGTGATGCACATGTAAGTGGAATTCAGGGGGTTTCGCATGGCTAAATTAGAGGCACCTACCTGTGTCTCCTGATGTCGGGGCTCCTCTCTCCATTCCACCGACCCCCTCGATGCTCTCCATACCGATCGTCGAGGCACGTATTTCCTCCCATGGCTGCATCTTAATTGGGGAGTCTGCTCCTCCGCCAGTTGTCATGGCCATGTTGCGGTTGGCCGACAGTATGCTCCTTACTCGGAGCCGGAGGTCATCCCACCTTTTGCGGCACTGTTTTGAGGTGCGTGGGGTGGTTTCTACAGCGCTGACCCGTTGTGCTACGAGTTCCCATATGGCCTTTTTGCGGGCTATGGCTGGTCTTGTCATTACTGCAGAGAAGACGATGTCCGCCTTTTCCTGTAGCGTTTCAGCCAACATTGTTAGTTCCTCCCTGCTGAAGCGGTCCTGCCGCTGCCGATCGCAGGCTTTTTTAACAACTTTTGGCATTGTGGGGATGCGTGGATGTGGCTGTAGCTTTCTGCAAGGTCTCGGGGTCAGATGTGCAGTGGTAGTGGAGGATTACAATGGATTGTGTTTTTACAGAGGGCCGCCGTGCTCTTTCCCGTTCCGCCGCGATGACGCTACTTCCGGTTCCGCTTACTGGCGGTCACCTCTAATTACGGTGACCGCTAATTACGGTCAGTGCTAAAATCGGTGGCCGGGATGGCGGTAGTGCACCTTATGCGGCATGCGATGCCGGTAGGTGCCGTTTTGGGGGCATTTACGCCATGGCGCTGTTTACATTACCGCCATGGCGCAATGCTCGTGCACGATGGGTCGTAATGTCCCGCTTTTTACGGCTTTGACCCAGCACGGAAACGTTAATCACGCCATGGCGGTAATGTACGTTACTTACCGCCAGGGTCGTAATGAGGGCCAATATCTGGAAACCAGACTCGAACAGACACCTTTCCCACCCACAGAGTCGGAGACCATTGAGAGATCAAGAACCCTGAGTCGGAAGAAAGTATATAAAGACCTTGGATTCTAGGTGCACAGGAAATGATCTTCACTTATCATAGAAGTGAAATAAAGTGCAGTCAATCCTCCCCGAAGAAAACGGAAGCTGCACTCTGACAGGAAACCCTGGTTATGCTCAGCATAGCCAGAAGACTCGATACCTTTGCTTTGGAAGATGACACTTTATAATGAATGAGCACATGAGTCAATCTACCTCTAGTCCAGGTTTGCACCTGCAGTGTCTCCGTCTGGAACAGCCTCCCTTAAACTTGAGGAGAATCATCTCCGGTTCCGGAAACACCTCAAAACCTTTCTCTTTGCTTCTGCTTTTTCTCCTCCTCTCCTCTGCTGACCTCCTGGCTGTAACCGGAACTGCACTAGTTACCTGGACACACTCTGATCTCGGGCCCAGGTCCCTCCCCCGCCAGTCACACACCTGCACTGCCTGCCTGGCAACCCCCGCACTTGGAGACTGTTTCCGTATCCCTACAGTCCCCCCACCAGCTCTTGACACCTGATGTCTGCACTTATCCCTGCACTTGCCACTTGCTGGCTGTTACTTTTACTTATTGTTATTATCTATTCCCATGTAATGCACTGTCCCTTCCCCCATCCCATGCACTTGCGCAATCTGGCCTAGTAGGATCGTTGTTTGTCCGCCCTTTGTTCCCCCTCCATTGCCTTGTCGCGCCTTGAAACACTTGTGCATAGGCGCGTTATAAATGCCATATCATATCATATGATATCATGTCAAAGGCATGCCGCTTGAATATCGAAGCAGTGGAAACCTAAAGGGAGAGGAGCCTCAGAGAATGTGTCCTAAAATGTGAAGACATACCTGCCATCATCTGACATCGTAACAAAGATTACCCTAGCGGAAGGCCGCTCAGGAAGAACTAGCTTCTGAAGCAGTGGTTATGTGCTGACTTGAAGCTTGCTTATTGCCAGGGTTTAGGCCAAGGTCGGATACAGCTTTCTTCCCTGTTCCTAAATCATAGGAATTAGAACACAATTCCAGTCTGAGAAGAGAAACATGATCAGAGCGTCCTGTTGATGGCCTCCAGCTGGAAGGAAAACGCTGCTATTGATTGCTCCCTGATAGGTATGAAAATGAAGACTGAGCAACACGCATAGAACTGGGTAGAGTGTCTTTTGGCAACCCAGAGGGCAGAAAGCAACCCAGACTCCAGGGAGGGGCATGAGAAACCATGCCATGGTCACACTAGGGACAGAAAGTGCAACTGCCAGCCTTCTTCCCTTTATCTCTCCATGCGTGACTTCGTACATAACATAAAGACATGTTAACTCACATCCTCATCTTGCTTGCTGCTCTTGGTCCCATATCTCCTCCTACATTTCAATCTACAGCCTAGAGACCGTTAGGGCTAAGGCGCAAGAAAGTATATCTTCATTCAATCAAAGGAACTGTCTCCTTGCCATTTGAATGTGGTCCTATAACAGGCATCCTCTTTAAATCACACTTGGGGATTTCTCCATAAGCATGGCGACTCGTACTTGAATAGTGCCTAGACTTTCTAAATTAAGTCCCTTAGAGGTATAGGGAGGACAGCCCTAGAGTGTACCGCACACCTCTCATTAAAACGCAGCGCAAGTGGCTCCTAGCCAAACTCCGACTTCATACCTAAACGACAATAACCCCAAAAATGTTTTTGGTAATCACTTAGCAAAGGCAGCCCAGGGATTGATTCCCCCACTCACCTACCCCTGACATTGACAGGCCCGGAAGCCTTCACACTCCTGAAGTGTTTCCCTCCAGCTGGGAGTCCATGCACATTCTTTAGACAGTGCTGTCCCTCGGTGGCGCAACAGGCAGATTGGACTTTAGTCGGTAAACATGAACATACTTCCCAGCCTTCATGCTAACATCTTTAGCAGATGAAGAAAACCAAAACTACATCTCCCAGAATGCCGTAGCTTTTAAATAAACATCAGGACCAGAAAGCAGAAGCCTGGTAACAGCAACAGACATTTCACTGAAGGCTGTCCCTAAAAATACCCCCAGCCTGCTGGCATTAGTACATTCTGAACACTGAAAGAAATGGGCAGGGGAACAAAAATCAACCCACCTAAACTTGGACACAAAGTATACCCCCGGTAGGTCTCCTTAACATCTAAAATAATAGAAAAACCACCAGCAGACTCACGACCGATTATGAAATCCCCAGGGCTGGACTGACCTCTAGGGAACTCTGGAGATTTCCTGGTGGGCCTCTCTTGTCAGGTATTTTCCCATTTTCCCATAGGAAAAGGCTTGGGCTTGCTGAAAATGTGTAATGTGTGGCCCCTCTGAAAATTATTTCCAGTGCCTCTTTTGGTTCCCAGTCCACCCCTGCAAATCCCACCTTTGTTTGTGGAGGGATCAGGCACGCACCACCATTGAGCTAATTGGGCTTCAGTCCCTCCACCCCACTGTACCCCTCCCTCCCCCACCAAATGTGAGCTGAGGGGCGGGCCTGAGGCCCGATTTGTTTTCTGTTAGTCAGAGAGGATAAAAATAACCTTTCCAGAAACAGGCGACTTTAAAGTTTTACTGTGTTTGTGCAGAAAAATGTATTTGCACAAACGCAGCAAAACGTTAAAGCTGCTAGTTTCAAGAAAGGCTTCCCTCACCTCTATGCCTAACAAAAATCATTTGGACACATCAGCCCCCTCTCCACGGATGTGTGCGAAGATTACATTTTCTTTCACATCTGAGGGGAAGGGGCTGATGTGCACATTTGCTTTTTGTTTGGCAGAGACGTGAGGAAAGCCTTTTCTGAAACTAGCAGTGCATATTAACGCAGACCTACTCCTCTTTCGAATGTCTCCTCTGCAGGCTCTCTCTCTCTCCTAGCCATTCCCTTACTATGGCTACCATCTATCGACCACCTGGTCAGATCTCCTCCTTCCTCTCTGAGTGGGTGGACCTCTCATCTTCCCTCCTGGTCTCCACTACTCAACTCCTCCTTCTTGGAGACTTTAACAAACACCTGGATGCTTCCTGTCCTTCCTCCGGACTCTTTCGTGACCTCTGCAACTCTCTCTCACTCTCTATCCTCCCCTCTGGCCCGACTCACTCTGCAGGGCACACCCTTGATGCTCTGATCCCTACAGACCTTCCCCTGTCTATCCCTCTCACCACTCCTCTCTCCTGGAGCGATCACTTTCTCCTTTCCTCCCAGCTCACTCTCTACATCCCTCAGGCCAAGCCAATTCCAGCACTGCCACCTACCTTCTTGGTTATCCGACCCATTAAGCATGTGTCAGTTGAGGCTTTCACCGCCACTTTCTCACCCCCTTCTCCCCCTTCGGCTGACCCACACCCTGACACAGCCCTTTCTATGCTCTACACTGCTACAGGGACGTCATTTCACCAAAATGCCAGGGGTAGCGGAAGTGACATCACACAACCCTTGACCTCTGATGACATCACATGAAGTGATGTCATTTTACCCCACCTTGAAGTGATATCGCGGATAGCGATGGAACACAACCTTTCACCCCTTGCCAAAACAGGAAGTTGACAAAACAGGAAGTGGCATCACATAGCATTGTTCCTAAGTACACTACGAAAAATATGGTTACGATATAACTATAACGTGATATACATTTCATACAAGAATGGATCGCCATATGTATCTTTAAGTGTGTATAGGCCATATTAACAAATTACTGTAAATGCAAGCAGACCTCCATGGCCAAATGATGATGATGTGTTATTATATAGCACTTATGCTTAAGCGCTTTATATAGAAAAAATATACATACAATATCACCCAACCTGTGTTGGTACTCATTTATCGACCTCAGAAGGATGAAAGGCTGAGTTGAGGTGTTTAAGAACAGACTAAATCAGTGACTCACCTCCTGAAGTGTGCCTGAAATAAACCTTTAATGAGTCTAGCAATTATTGTATAGAATGCCAGAAAAACACATTATTTCCTATTGTTTCTTATTTAGGGTCACTGCTGAAAGTGTTAGACTTGTGGAACTCCTGTTCATTTTTTTAAGAGGCCTGAGCAAGAAACCCAGCCACTCCAGAAGCAAAGAGCCACATGGCGCTAGCCACAGCCCAGGAGCATGAATACATTTTTTTTTTAAAGATACTTTTATTAACATTTTCTTTTGGGGGTGGCAAGGTAGACCACAGGGGTAGCAAGGGAGACCTCGTGGGTTGCAGTTGCGACCCCTGGCGACCCCTAAATGACATCCCTGCACTGCTATATCTGATACTCTTGATGTTCTTGCCCCTGTCATGAGGATCCGCTTGAAGCCCAAAGCCAAGTGCAACTCCTGGTACGACTCTGACCACGTCACCCTTAAACGCAAGTGCAGGGTGGCTGAGAGGAAATGGCATGCTTCCTTTACATCCTCTGACATACTGGCCTGCAGCCTGCTCCAAAGGCAATACCGGCTCTCTGTCGGGCCCAAGAAGAGAGCCCTCATCCAAGCCCACGTCTCTGTGGCATCCAACAACTCAGCCGAAATATTGAAAATTTGCAAGGAGCTGGCCAATTCTGCTGCAGTCTCTACCTCTCCTGTCCGCTCCGAGGCCCTCTGCACGGCCCGGGTTCTCATTTCATAGCTAAAACTCAAGACATCCTGTCCTCTCTCTCTTCCTCTCCTCCTCCTCCCTCTACTCCCCGCTCTTCCTCTTGCCCTTCTGTGGCCACCCCTCCATCCTCCTTCTCTGCCTTTACCCTGTTCTCCCCAGACGAGGTTTCTAGACAAGTCGGATCTATGAAAGTCCCCTGTTCCTCTAAAACCATCAAGAACCACATTGGCACCCTGGCTCCTGCTTTGGCTGACTTTTGCAAACACTCCTTCGCCACTGGGGTCTTCACTTCCCCCCTGAAGCACTCCCTTGTGCACCCTCTTCTTAAAAAACCCTCAGCCGACCCCTCCTGCCCAGCTAACTACCACCCAATCTCCATCAATCCTTTCCTGGGCAAACACCCTGGAGAAAATTGCCATCTCCCAGCTTAATCTTCACACTGAATCGGTTGGTTGTGTCCATGACCATCAGTCTGGCTTCAGAGCTGCCAGAAGCACGGAAACTGCTCTCCTGAACATCCATGAAGACCTGCTCTCAAACCTTGACTCCAATACCCCCTGTGTCCTCATCTCACTTGATCTCTCTTCTGCCTTTGACAAGGTCATCCATGCAATCCTGCTCAACGGTCTCTGTGATAACCTGGGTTTCTTTCCTCTCTGATCGACCCTCCCAGGTCCAACTTGGGTTCTTCCTCTCTTATATCTCTATCTACACCTGTGGTGTTGCCCAGGGGTCTAACCTCTCTTCCTGGTTGTTCAAACAATACCTGGCACTTCTTGCCCACCGCATTGCCGCTCGCTGCCCAAACCTTCAGTTCTATGTGGATGACACTCAGCTCATTTTCAGGCGCCCTTCTGCCACCTCCTCTCCTTCTCTCATTTCTGACTGTCTGTCTGCTATCCAGGAGTGGTGTGCCGCCAATGATCTCTGCCTCAATGCACGTGAGACTGAGACTCTCCTAATCGGCACACCTGCTCCCTCCTTTCCTGACGCTGGCGCTTAATGAAAGTGCATCTCCGTAGGGAATGTAAGTGAGCGCAATTAATAACGCTGTTACAACTATCAATTCAATCAGAAAGTCAGAACAGCTTATTTTGGGACATGAAAGAATTCAATTCAAATCTAAGTCATCTTATTCTCGCTATTTTATTATGCTAAAAAAGCCATCAATGGAATGCTAAATGTATACTGATACAATCATACTCTTAAAAATATTGAATAACAAAAATCAAAAAAAGGAAAAAGACAAAGGTTACATAATTGACATATGTTTCCACCACATGAATTCATCAGCAGTGAACATACCAGAAAAAACCACCCTTAGCTACTTAAATAAAAAGTAAACACACCTCAACAAGTGTATAACTAACATGAAAATGCTGAAGACATAAAAGATAATAACAGTTCAAAATCCTACTACAGCGTAAATCACGAATACAAAAATGAAATAAGTGAAAAGTGAAGAAATAAATTTAAAAAAACTAAAGACTGGAATAAGTATCTAGCTAACAGGGTTTAGCTGCTGTACAAAAACCAAGTCATTCTCAATAAGACTCATAACAATCCAACATGTTTCTTTCCATTATACCCAAGTCATCAAATATATGGAAATTCTTCAGGGATTTAAATAACATTGATGGTCTTGCTGGTATGGTGTTCTGAAAGTAAATATTCAGTGTTAGAATTGCACTCCTTAAATTCACCTACATATAGAAATGCACATAATTACTGAACTTGTATCATTCATAGTTTATATTTGCTACATGTGACAATTTAATTAAGTCACGTACAGGTCAGAACAACTAAGACCTAGTAGGGAAATTTCCTCATCAGGCTGAGACTGTATCACAGAGACCAGAGAACAAGAGGGAACGCACAGGATCAGGACAAAAGAAGTCCCCACCAGTTCCTGACACTTGATGTCTGCACTCACCCCTGCACTTGCCACAAGCTGGTCACACTTTTACCATTGTTTTTATTTATTCTATTTTTTAATTTGTACTGTAGATCCAATGTATTGCACTGCCCCCTCACCCTGCACTTTCCCTTTCCCCCCTCTCCTGCACTTGTGCGATCTCAATGTCACCTGGCCTAGTAAGATCGTTGTCTCTGTCTTCCTTCTCTTCCCCCTCCCTTGCTTCGTTGCTCCTTGAAACACTTGTGTATAGGTGCGTTATAAATGCCATATCATATCATTGTGTATGTATGTGTGCAAGGAGTGTGTATTTAATGCCTATGTGAATGAGTGAGTGTGTGTGAATTAGTGTATTATGTATGGGTGCTGGGTGTGCATGTAAATGAGCGAGTGTATGGTAAATGGGATGTTTAAATGTGTGAGTGAATGTGTAATTCTGGGGGCGTGCCTATGTATAATGATGGGCTGCTACCATTTGATACTTGGGCCCCATGCCAGACAATCATTGGGGTAGAACAGAGGGGGCGGAGCCTCCAAGTTTGCCACACCCATCTTCTAAAGTGGCTCCTCCCATCACCAGTTACCCACCCCCCTCCGAAATGTAGGTTTCGTTGGGCCTCCTGTCAAGGGTCACTTTTTGGTGAGTTTGCCCAGGATTGCATAAAACAATATTTGTATTCTCAGACGACTCCCCAGGCAGCATATACATCAAATGAGCTAATGTAAGACATTTCTAGGCGTTATCTTGTAGCACATAACTACTGACCATGCTATGCCTTGTTAGCTTAATATTACTGATCATATTGAAGTTCCTAGACCCCCTAAACATTTCGAACCCACTCAGGCTGTCATTACTGAATGGGTTAATTATTTACGTTGCTATTAATTCGTCCAGCGTGCACCCTCAGATTAATGCCGGCTCTGAGCTCCCATACTTCATGGCTCTATTTGTTGCCAATCAGCCTTCAGTTCAGATGCCAGCACCTAGTTCAGAAAGCCATACACGAATAGAAGCCAACCGACTGACCCCACTTGGCTCATCCGTAGGCAGCACCTGAATGCCACTAATATGCCCCAAACACAACCTTGCTTGCTTTTGAAGCCACTGTTTCAGAGAGGCCAACCGTTTCAACAGAAACAATTCCTCAAATGTCAGAAGCACAACTTACCCGCTGTTCTTCAGGAGCAGTTACAAGCTCACCTACCTCTTCTTCCTAACCTTCAAGTCACAGATATTACTTTTTGGCATTGTATGTAGTACACAGCACCGGGTACAGCCGATGGTGAATGTGTTGTGCCCTGGCATATGCTATGTAGAAGTCGAAATGCATACTACTGTGTTATAAGGTGAACCAAGAAAATATGTGGTTTAAAGAATGGGAACATTAATGACTTACTTAAGTACTATCAGGTTAGGGAAATTACACTCCCATGTAGGTATTGCCCAGTCTGGTTACAGTTATCACCCGGGCACTACCAACCAGAACGTGTCTTCTCCCAAAGGCAATGCTGCAAAATTGCTAGGTATGCTATCACAGATGACCTTAAGAATCTCAAGTGTCTGATAGGTGATTCAAGTGTTGATTTTTAACTGGACTTCAGTAATTACTTTATGAGACTGTAGATAGATTTGTCTAGCTAACTGGTCCCTCAACTTCCCGTTGGCTTCCTCTACCCTAACCAAGGCTTCTATCTTGCTCAAGGTTATGCAATGAATCCTGCAAAACCATTACTAAACCCCAGCCTAAGGTCTCCTCCCATGTGGCCAGGTGAAGGCAGCTGCACCATGATCCTAGCCCTGGGGACGATAGCATGAAGGAGGATGACATGGGAGGAGACAACTGTCAGGGGGAAGTGGTTGTTATTCCTTGCAGGGGCAGCTGGCCCTCTGACTAGGTTGTCCCGATCCCTCCTTATGTGGACCAAATAAACAACAGAGCCAGGCTAACCATAACCTTCTCTTTATTCTCCCTTTACAGCTCTGACTTTTTCCTTCCTCTTCGCGGCCGGGTCCTCGGCACTTCCTCTCTTCCCTTAAGGTTGTGCCCGGTAAAGCTGGCTCTTTGTCATTCCGCCGCAGCATCTCCCCCCTACTTATCATCAAGTTACCTCCTCTCCGTTCAGCTCAGTCATGGTGCACAGTCATCGGGTGGTGTGTTGACAACGTCGCCTGTCAGCCAGAGCTTCTTCTTTAGTGCCATTCTATCTCATGTCCTGTTTGCCACCCTGGTTCACATGGGTGCTTTCAGTAGTCTGTATGTGTCATGGCCACCGGCCGGAGAACACAAAAATCACACCATCTAGTGATGGGGACAATGGGTCACTTGACTCACTTATGTCCCTTTGGACCCATAAACACAGGAGACCTGACTGGACTCAGTCCTGGCGCCTTTGGCCCTGGGTTCATATAGAGATCTGAGCAGGGGGGCGTGGTCTGGCACGCATGGAGGGAGGAAGCAAGGCACCGAGCTCCGGCCGTGATCCTGCGTATTGATCCTGTAGCAGAGGAGAAAACGAGCTACAAGTGGCAAGAAACGAATCGCCGGTGAGATAAAGCGACCCACTGCGCGACTGTGCTAGAACTGGGAGAAATCGGATGCTAGAAGACATGGCAAGCCCTCGGATACGGGTCCCCCCTAGACGGCACAAAATGGCAGAGAAGGAAGCGCGCTGAGAAGACAGAGGGGGAAGGGCGTGAAGACTGGCGTGGCTCCACAGCAAACAGCGGCAACGATCGCAGGTGCCCTGGACTGCAGGCAAATGCGTCCGATCGATCAGGACGGGTGAGGAAGAGGATTGGTGTTTGGAAGGAGCACCTGCAGCGACGAGGAGCCGGGAGTGCGTGCAACCTAAGCTGAGCGAAGACCACAGAGAGGGGACGGCACGCCGAGGCAGCGGAGGGAAGGGAGCTGGAGAGGCGAGGACACCGAAAATACACCGACAGTTAAGGACGCACAAGGGAATCATTCTGCCAGGGTAAGAAGACTAGAGAAGACCCTGCTGGTTGAAGGGAGAGAACGGAAGCCGACACTACGCGAGGAGCCAGGAGAGCGGGACCTGCTGCGGCCGGCGAACCTGGTAAAGAGAGGACACTTGGGGTGAAGGTCAGGAAGAAGAAAACGGCACTACGAGGCACGCTGAAGCGCCCCTCCACCGCAGTACAAAACCGGAAAAGAAATCATAGGGTGCAGAGTAGAGACCAGGAGCGCCAACAGAGATCAGGCGGGCGCACACTAAAAACCGGGAGCTGTCAGGTGCATCACAAATAAATGTCGAGCAGGAGCGCAGAGGGGGCATAGCTGAGAAGAGCCTAAGGGGAAGGAAAATAGCCTGAGCGCCACTATCACAACCCCCGGGCTGACAAGAAATCTAACACTGCGGGGCCCGCAGAGGGGCAACGCAGGGCAAGAGGCCCATTCGGGTATGGACAGGACTGCTGCAGGTGAGCCATGGGGGTGAAGAGGGGCACCCTTGAACCCGGACAGCACAAGAGGGGCAAGAAGGGAGCAATCCACACTCAGGGCAATGAAACCCGAGGACAAGCAAGCAAAGGCCCGAAGTAGTGACAATAGATGAGCTAACATTAAAGCACAACACAATATAATGCAATTGTGCAGCAACTAAGACCTAAGGGTAGCAAAGCTGCCCAGCAAGCCTCGTGACCAGAAGTGCTGAAGGAAAACCGGAAAAAGACACATCAGCCCACAATCTGGGGGGAACAAGAATTGGCAGCACAAATAAATCACAAGAACTCCTTCAGCAGCTGAAGTGGACTGGGGAATAAAATTGTAAAGACCGGAATAAACGAGAGCTAGATGCACCTTGAGTCACTGTTGTGTTGGTGGAAGAGAGATAGCCACACAGAAACAGGCCAATGCACAAGAGCAGCTAAGAAAGGAGAGAAGGGGGACAGCAGCGGACCAAGCCTGAAGGTAAAGACCAGAGTGCACAGAAGGCACAAGCATTTTACTGGCAGGACACAAAGACACGTAGGGGTACAGCAACCAAACGGGAAAGCGGGGGACACCACGCATCCTTAGAATCAGAGACTCCCCAATCCCCCCTGCTGGAGCACGTTTGTCCGGATGGAGGTCGGTGCACCCTGCAATGCCCTGCACTGCCCTGCACAAGCATGCCATCTACTAAACACAAAGGCAAGGTGAAAATGACAACAATGGACTCGTTCATGGCGCTGAAAACAACATCCATGACACACAGAAACGCAACGGAAACTGAGGCACAGAGAGAACCAGAAACACATAACAGAGATGGGCAAGTGCTAGAGGCCATAGCTGCCCTCAGGACCTTCATAGACACAAAGATCGACCAAGTGAAAACAGATATGCAGCTCATGAGGCAAGATGCGAGGACGCTCACGGAAAGACTGGCGGTGACTGAAGCTGGTGTGACAGAAACTGCAGAAGCCACAACCGAACTGAAGATCAAGGTGGGGGAATTGGGGAGGAAAGTGGCAATGCTAGAAGCAAGAGCTGAGGAAGCGGAAGGAAGGGCCAGGAGAAGTAACGTCAGACTGCTGGGAATCCCCGAAGGAACCGAGGCAATGAACCCGACAAGATACGTAGAGGCCCTACTAGAGCAGGAAATAGGCACGAACAAGCTCTCACAGGGATTCGCGGTGGAGAGAGCTCACCGAGCCCTTCAAAAGAAACCACCTTCAGGCTCGCACCCCAGACCGATGATTGCAAAGATCCTTAATTTACAGGACAGAGAGATTATACTCAAGCATTCGAGAGAAGGTTGGGATAATAGAGCGATGAGACTCCAAGATAACCATACACCCTGACTATACACAAACGGTGCAATGAGCAAGGAACTCCTTTGTCCCGATCAAAGCGAGGCTGAGGCAACTAAACATGAAGTACATGCTGCTTTATCCCTCGAGGCTAAAGATAATCCATAAAGGGCGAGCCATATTCTTACAAACCGCAGCGGCAGCAAACATGTGGCTAGAGCATAATAACTTAGCGGACGGCCAAGACAAAGACTCTTGAAATGAACCGAACTGAGGGATGGACACAGAGGCACGGAAGGGATATTATCCTTTGAGCTGCCACAAGCAGCACAATCTACCACCAGGAGAGATCCACAAACGCACTTAACAGACGGACGAGAAGAGCTCGGATGACCACTCTACGTGCAACGCCCTAACCCTTGGAATGACCGATGCCAGCCTGTTGCTGGCACACCCACGTCCACGCAGGATGCCCTGGAAGGGGCTAGACAGTGTGGAGGCACCCGAGCACAACACAGGTTGTGTAGTTGCTGGGTGCAACTGTTCAGGCTGCGTTTGTTGTTGCAGTCGTTCCAGTTTTACACCAAAGTCTTCATGCAGTACAGAAAAAGGGAAAAGGTAGCTAACAAGTCGAGGACACAAGAAAAGAGGTGAGAGGGCGGGACGGAAAAGGTGCCCTGGGGGTAAAAGCCCCAAACTCGTGGAACGGCGAGGGAAGGGGGCCCGGAAACAAAGCATAACCAAGCATAGCAACGCAACTTAAAATACTAACATGGAATGTACGCAGGTTGGGGTCATACTTACGCAGGAACAGGATCAGGTCCTATCTGCGTAGGAAGAAAGTAGACATTACACTGCTCCAAGAAACACAACTTAAAGTGGATGACCAGGCTAAACTACAAGAATACTGGGGAGGACAGGGACAAGAGGCCTCATACTCCAAATTTGTGAGGGGAGTGTACACTTGGATCAGCCCCGGGGTGCCCTTTCAGCTAATGGGGACTGAGGCAGACACAGAAGGGAGGTACTTGATAATGTGGGGTGTAATTGAGCAAGTATAGATCTGCATAGTCAACACGTATTTCCCAAATCACGGCATATCATCCTACCTTGATAGGCTACAAACCAAACTGGCTAGACGCAGGGAGGGCCTTTACATATGGGGCGGTGATCTCAACTGTGTGAGGGACTTGAACCTAGACAGATCCGATCCCCTGCAGAACCGGGCTGACAGGGCCCCAAAGGCACTGAACAACATATTGGAACAACTAGACCTTGCGGATGCCTGGAGGGAACACCACCCCGCAGACAGGGGATACTCATATTATTCTTCACCACACAGCCTCTACACGGGAATCGACTACATGTTCATTGACAAAACACATCTAGCACATGTAGAGTCAATACAATACGTGGGCAGAACGATCTCAGACCACTCGCCCCTGCTAATGCACTGGGCAATGAAGGGCCCCAGACCCCCCATCCCATTATGGCGAATACCCACAGAGGCATTGACAGATCCAACCTTCAGGGATGAGCTGGGAGCCAGACTGATAGAATATGTCACAACCAACAGGGGCAGTGTAGAACGCTGGGGTACGGTGTTGGAGGCCCTGAAGGTGGTAACGAGGGGAGAGATTATAGCTGGGGCAGGGGGAATCAGAAGAATGCTGAGGAAGGAGCTAGAGGAGAGGGAGGAAGATATAAAGCAGAAAGAGATCAATAGCTCGGGATCCAGGGCAGAGGAGGAAAGTTTGCTGGAGGCGCAGGCAAGCTGTCACCAGGCGTGGGGGAGGCTGGCAAAATTTGACTATACAACGCGCACCGCCAGGATACACATAAACGGCGACAAACCGGGTCGACTACTGGCATGGTTATGCAAACGAGAACATCCGAAGCACCCAGTGACCACACTAAAAGACGAGAAAGGGGACACGACAATGACTCAGAACTCAATAAACAACACTTTCGCTGACTTCTACTCCACACTATATGCACATAACACCCAATTGCCGCTGACAGACATACGCAACACTATAGAAGAAATAGGACTCCCCAAGCTGAGTAAGCAACAGCAGGAGACACTAGAGGAGGCGATCACACTAGAAGACATCACAGACGCCATTAGATCCTTGGCCACATGCAAGACCCCAGGAACAGATGGGCTTCCCCCTGAGTTCTATAAAGCATATGAAACACTGCTAACCCCACTGCTATACGAGGTGTATCAAGAGGCCTAGTAACCCTACCCAAAAGCATGACAGAAACACTAATAGTCCTGATACCCAAGCCACACAAACCAACAGACGAATGCGACTCATACTGTCCAATAGCAATGTTAAACTACGACAGTAAAATACTGACTACTATACTGGCCAAGAAATTGTCCAAAGTGATAGGGAGCCTGGTACATGAGGACCAGAATGGCTTTGTGCTGGTCACAAAACAACTGCCAACTTGCGCAGGCTACAACACATTATGGCACAAACAGAGGGGGAGCAGGAGCATATGGCAGTGATGTCATTAGATGCCATTAAGGCATTCGACTCCATCTATTGGGAGTGGCTGATAGAGGTGCTGTGGGAATTTGGATTTGGGGAGGGATTTGTGCGCTGGATTAAGATACTGTATAAAGACCCCATGGCAAGAGTACAGACGGGCAAATCGGTCTCGAGAGCCTGGAATATACAGAGAGACACCAGACAGGGCTGCCCCTTGTCGCCCATGCTCTAAATTCTGGGGTTAGAGCCAATTGCAATCTACATAAGGAGGCAATTCCGGGATGCAGGGATACGGGTGGGTGGGAGGTATCATGTCATTTTATTATATGCGGACAATGTCCTGCTCTACCTGAGAGATCCAAGGAACAATGCCCCAACAATCCTAGAAGTGCTAGACAACTTTGCAAACTATTCAGGGATACGCTTTAGCAGACAAAAATCTTGCATGTTCCCTCTAGCGGGCTTAAGGGAGACAAGGACAGAAAATTTACTGCAAGTGAGGATACAGTGGCAGCCAGATATATTTAAGTACTTGGGGGTTAAGATCAGACACACACCCGAACTCATGCATGAGCATAACTCAATGGCGCTAACACAGGGGCTCCGCAACTCAACGAAATTCTGGTCCAAGCTCCCGCTATTAATGATGGGGAGGGCATCGATTGTAAAAATGATTATACTACCACGATTCCTATACTTCTTCCAGACCATCTGCCAATACATCAGACCGACCTTTTTCCGCAAGTTAGACACCCAGATCAGAGACTTCATATGGGGAAGAGCATGCCACAAACTGGCACTGAACATACTAACCCTACCACACGGAGCAGGGGGCATACAGCTTCCAGACTTCGAAAGATACTACTTGGCAGCCCAACTTAGTCATGTCACCAAATGGTTGGCGGATGAAGTCACTGACGAAACTGGCCTATTGAGTGACTTTATCAAACCTATACACCTCAAAGAAACAATATGGATACCAGGAGACCATACATGCAGTGCACCTGTGCTGGCCAGACTAGGCAGACAAATATGGGGAAAGAGTTAAAACCATAATGCATTTGGAGAACCCGTACTCCCCTGAAATACTGATTATGGCGGAGATGAGAATGATGCCAGCCGACCTTTACACCGTTACACAATGGAAAGGAATGGGTATATACACCTGGGGGGACATGTACGAGGAAGGAGAATTCAGGGAACTAAAATCGCTGCACGAGAAAGAGGGCGTACCAATGGGACAATTCTTGTGGTACCAGAAACTCAAACACGAGGCCAAGGTGAGCTAGAGCGACTGGCCAGAAGAACCAACAACAAGTCCCCTAGTGACAGAAATGTACAATCTGAGCGACGGGTGGAGGCCAGTGTCAAGAATCTATGCACAATTAAATGATAAGACCAAGCCCTGCATCGCCACACTAAAAACCAATTGGGAAATGGACACTGGAGAAGATATCACGGACAATGAATGGGAGAGAGCACTGAAACATCCGAAGGCAGTATCCAGAAATGCTGGGTTCAGACTAATACAAACAAATGTCCTATACAGGACGTACATGACCCTACAAAAGGTAGCAAGCTTCAAGAGGCAGGCAGAGGCGCAATGCCCATGGTGCAACTGTGATGAAGCCGACCTAATGCACATGTTCTGGGGATGTGTGAAAGTGAGTATCCTCTGGGCAAACATAAAACAGGCATGTAAGAAGGGTGGAGTCAAAAGATGTGATTGGACACCGAAAGAATGTCTGATAGGCACATACCCCAGGCTGAGCAAAATCAAACACATAGTGAGGGTGATGGACATGGCATGTGTATTAGCAAAAAGAGAGATAGCAATGTCATGGAAATCAAAAAGAGGCCCACAATACGCACGTTGTAAAAGGGAAATGGAACGATGGACAGCTGCAGACACAGAAGCCTGGGGCATGGGGTCTGCCAGGGGCGAGGGGGACACTAACGCTGGAAGGCAGTGGTGAGAGACATGTTCCTCCCGTCCAACGACATGCCTCCATGAAGAGGCGTATAAGGAAAGATGCAGATGAAGCACAACAGGAAAAAGAACATCAAACCACATCGCCCTCGCAACCGCACCAGAAAAGGAGATAGACAAGCCACCAACCCAACCCTAGGCAATGAAGGAAATCACAATTGTCCAAAAGCATGAAGACAGTTAATGTTTGTTACTTGTTTATAATGTTAACTAAGTATGTACTGAAATTGGAAGAATGGCAACGCAAATCAGGGGGGGGATCATTTGCTATGTAATGTTTGACTTCAAAAAAGCCAATAAAAATATTTTAAAATAAAAATAGAGATGTGAGCAGGAACACTTTATTTCAGTGCAGGAGTGCTTTTACTTTATTTCAGTGCAGGAGTGCTTTTATTTTACAAGAACTTTCCAGGAGCTGAAAGCCTTTATTCCAGAGAACATCCTCATGTGCTGACTCATCGGGTGTGGCTCCCTAGGCCTGGTCTTCATGTGCTGGCTCATCGGGTGGGGCAGGGTGGGGCAGGCAGGCTGAACCTAGTAAGCGTGGCTTCAGAAGCTCAGCTATATAAGCTACTCCATCCTTAAGGCCGGTGCTTCGTGTTACTGTGCACTTGCGTGCAACGTGACGCTCACTGCCGCTTGGACCAGTTTACTCACCTTTGAAATCAGGCGTTCTCCTGCATACTCAACTCCAGGAAACCGGTGCTTCATCGCTTCATCTGCAGACTCATCTCCTGACATCCAGTAATCTTGATCCCGATGCTGCGGCACCACACTCCACATCCACGAACTCGGACCCTGTGAAAAAGAAGAAAGACAAGGTTAGAACATCCATCCTAGGTTTGCGCCGCATTTGAACCCCGCGCACCCCCTAGTTAACAATTTACCAGCAACTGTACCGCTGCAGCTTCATTCCTCATTTACTCCAGCTGCTGCCTCAAGCTCTGCAGCTTCTGCCGGGATGGCAACATCACCTGCAAGGGAAGAAAGCAAAAGAGCAAACATCAAAAGCTGTACAAGACAACGACCTTTACAATACAACAAAAACAGACGAGGAAAGACAAAGGCAAACAGGAACACTTACCTGAAGTATAGTGGCTTAGTCGCAGCAGGACTGGACTATCACGTGCAAGGGACCAGTGAAGGAACTGGGTCCAGATCATACAAGCGCCCCTGCCAGAAGCAGTAGGATGGGGTGCTTGCCAAAACTAATCAACAGGTGAGCTTTCCAGGGACAGCACATCCCACGGGTACCATGGTTTGGGAGAAGGGGACTGGAAGGGGATGAGGTGCACAAGCTGGTATATTCACGCCCCCTATTCTCCACACAGGAGCAGTCCAGAGCAGCATCACCTATTACCACCAGTCACCACATAAGCGCAGAGGGCGAAGTGGGACCCGAGCAACCTCACCCTGGGGAGGGCTGCAACCGTGCCCCAACGCCTCCGCAGGGACCAGGTGAGCATTACAATATGGCAGATCTTCCCTCCTTTTGTGTTCCCACCTTTGAAAATCTCCTTCTGCTCTGCCCCTATTCATTTTATATGTAATTTTCCCGCCAGTGCTACACCCCCCACACTTTTTGCTGCTGTTTAAACACCTTAGTCTGACTTTGCCTGGGGAGCACAGCCTTCTGCTGCACTCCTCTGGGCTTTCACTTACTTTTTATGGGGAAACTGACATGCCCTTAAGACAGTCAGTGCTGGGAAACTTTGTTTCCCTTAGTTCTTTTCCAATGTTGCAACTTTTCTGCAACATTTAACAAGTGCACAATGTACCTTACAGTACAGTGAACTTTGGTCTCATAGTCAATTACAAAGACCCTAGATACTCTTGTAGAACTTTTTTGGAGATGTGCAGATGTGTCATGGACAGGGCTGGTGGCAGCTTATCTTTTCATATAATGTTAACCCTTTCCTGCCATGTAAACCGAGTTAACCGCATTTGGCACGAATAGGTGGCCTGGCTCCAAAATGGCAATGCCTCGAGGTTCTTTGTCCTGTCCTTTGGCCATCTTGCCCCTTTGCCTTCTCCAGGTCGAGTCAAAACGGGTCAGTCCTTATTTGGTCATGCAGTTTGCCACGAAATGCCAAGCTTTCGCGGACTTCTGCATGCCTCGTGTGGGTGCTTCCAGGATGTGGGCTGGGGTGTCTGTCCCCAATACACAGCCTGTGTGTCAGAGAGTCTGGAGTGCTGTGAATGCCTGGGACCACCGTGGTCCGTGATTGGTCCACGTATGGAGTGTGTGTTTGTGAGCAGATCTCCCATTGGGTCCTCTCCGTTTTGCCGCAAAAGGAACTTTGGATAAGAGGAGGCCAAAAACAACCATATCTTGTCGATCTCTGGAGTTCTCACTCAACGAAGGATAGGATCCAAGTATCCTGAAACTAAGAAACCGAGTCAAGGAACTGCTGGTGAACTGCTTGAAGGTTTGGCACCCTGAGCCCGCTGTCGTCCCGTGGGATCCCTCTGCATCTGGTTGTCCTAGAAGGTCTGCGAAGATGCTTCGACCCACTAGAATAGTGGGACCAACTATTCTCAGCACCTTCAACAAAACCTGCAAGTAAGCCTTCTCGGAAGTGTCCCTGGGCCAACCTGTGGGCTGACCAGATTACGAAGTACCTTTCCTCTGTCTCCGCCATCATTTCGAGGAGGCCCTCAAAACCTGGTATACTGCTAGCTCCGTGTCCCTGGCACCCTCAAAGCGATTTTCGAACACTTGGCATTCCCATGTCTGAAGTGAGACGAGTGCGCAGGACCGGAGTAAACACGGTTACCGTGTTACCCAGCCATGGCAACGATCTTTGCAGGTGTGCTGCATTTGTGACCCTCTTGCCCCTGAAGCCTGCTACAGTGAAACTGGCCTGATCCATCCATCAGTAGCGGGGAAATCGCCACTGTCCCGTTTGGGAATTGTCACTGTATCGCCGGAACTGAAAGCCGCAGAGACATCCTTTTTGTCACATTTGAACCTGCAGCCGCAGTGGACCCAACTGTCGGAGTTTGGTCCAGAGTGCGCCTGGGGCCAGTGAGTAACCCTAACCTTAACCGGTGGCCCCTACTGCCTCCATCTGGTTTTAAGCATGAGTGGCCCCTGGGGTCCCTCTCCTTTCCACTGCTAGTGCGAACTAGCAACCTATTCCCGAATCTTGGAATCACCTCTGCCTTCTAGTGGAGGCCCTCCTCGAATAGTGGGAATCTATTCTTCATCGCCTCACCCACCTTCCTGAGCTGCTACAGACCCCTAAAGAGATCCCGTTTTGCTCATTGGAACAACCGCGTGCGCCTGCACTACATGTACTATTGAGCATAAGGCTCCTCTCTTCTTAGGGTTTGGACTGCCTCTTAGTTAGGTGTGTGTTTGATGTTGAAGGGGAATAAAGACTATCTGCACTGCCTATTTTCTTTCCCCTCTAGGTTGTGAATATATTTCATGCCTTTAACCCTTTAGACCCCAATGGTCTTGTATATATTTTGTATTGATTGTGTTGTGTTGGTTTAGTATGATTTCTGTGATTCTTTTACGTTGTGTTGAGTTACAAAGGCCTTGTAATAAATGTGTTTATATTTTTGATATGTACACCTGTCTGGGAGTATTTTGTAAGAGTCCTTGCTCTGTGTGCTCATTGAGGTCTTTCAGTCACCCTCACCCCACCTGAGACTTAGTCATGACAGCCTGCCATAAGCTACCTTGATTGGTCTGGCTTGTCCAAGGGGTATTCCCTCACTCATGAGGGAGTACCCTGTTCCAAGAAACTAGGCTGGCCTTCTGAACATCTGCCCACCAGGTCAGAGTTCAGAAATCCGTCTTAACAAATTGGTGTACAACGGTTGGATATGACTGAACGTATCCAGTGTTGCACACTAGTGAAGGCATTTCGAGTTATTCCTACCCAGGACACATAGTGAATTTTTGTATCATAACTGAAAAAGGCCATACACCTATCTAACAAAATGGAAACAAGTACCTTGTTAACCTTAAATGCTTCTAAATCTGAAACATTAAGAAAGATGTGTGCTGAGAGGGGTTTACCTGCTCAAGGCACAAAAATGGAAATGAGTCAAAGAATCATGGAATGGCAAGAGTCACAACTTGGTGACATAGCTCCTGCGGAAAGTGCAGAAGGTGGTCGGGCTGCTCTCACTAGCAGAAATGACAAGTCTGTTGCTGCACTTATCAATGAGGATTTAGATGATGTGATGTCCAATGTTTCCTCTGCCAGTGCTGATGCTGAGGCCATGCTTGAATTCAAGAATCAAGAACTGCTGTTTAGGCAGAAGGAGCTTGAATTTAACATGGCCAAGCTGAAGATAGAGCAGGATGAAAAACAGAAGGACAGGGATCACCATTTGGAACTGGCCAAGCTTCAAGTTTCCAATGGATCTAAGGGTCCTGGACATGGGTCTGGATCCTCCTCTCATTCAAGGTTTCCTAAAGATCTTCTCAGTGTGTACGATGATAAGAATGACATTATGGACTGGCTGAATACTTTTGAGTATGCATGTGAAGTTCAACAGGTTGACAATGCTGATATGATTGCATGCTTACTTAGCAGACTGCCCCATTATGGCTGCAGTGCCATTGTGGAAATGTCAAAAGCTGAGAGAGCAGATTTTGCAATGTTGAAGCAGGCTCTCATCTTAAAGTTTGGAAAGACTCCTGCCCAATACTTAAAGAGATTCAGAGAGTACAAAAAGAAAGAAGGATGTACTTGGGTGTCTTATGTAACTGAATCCTTAAAAAACTTGACTGGCTGGGTTGAAGGTTATAAGGTCTCCACCTTTGAGGGTATGATATGTCTTGTCATGCTTGAACATATTTTAGTATCTTGTTCCCCTAAGCTTAAACAGCATTTGGCAGATTCAAAGGAGATAGATCCTAAGAAGCTAGCCATAGCAGCAGATTTGTGGGTGTCACATAGAGTGTCCCATAAGGACAAGACTCATCCTGGTAAACAGAAGGAGGGGGGAAAGCCCAAAGATAAAGAGGGTGAGGGATCTGATAAAAGTTCCTCCCAGAAGGGCCACAAAAAGAAAAATAAGGGTAAGTCACAAGAGAACTCACAGGGTAGTGGAGTTTATCCTCCAAAACAGAACTCAGGTTACAGTAAGCCTCCCTATGTCACCAGGCCCAGTGGATCTTGTGTGGCTTGTGGAGCAAGAAACCATGTGAAGGAGGATTCCAGATGTAAGGTCAAAACCTTGGGGGTCCACTCTGCTAATCTGGCCTTCTCCTCCTATGAGGAAGAAGAGATTACATGAGCATCCTTCCCCTCAGATTCCTTCCCCGGTGGGATAGATTCTGAGGTAGTTTTAGTTTCCTGGTTTCCTGGGAGCCTAAAGTCTCAGAGGCTTATGCTAGGATTCCAGACAATACCAAGCACTTCTTTAAATACAGTGTGCTGATCAATGGAGTAGATCCTCCAGCTCTTAGGGATAGTGGGTGTAGTCGAACTGTAGTGGATTCTACCTTGGTAGACCCAGAGGACTTTGCCAGAGCTCCTCTGTTACCCACTAAGTTGGCTGATGGCCCACCTCTCATGTTCCCAGTAATACCTGTAAATCTTACTATAAATGGTACAGTAGTCAGCATTCCAGTGAGCATACAGAGGAGTGTCCCAGGAAAGGTCATGCTAGGAAATGATCTCAGTGCTTTAGGGCTTGTGGGAGATACAGCTGAAAGATCCTGCACAAGGTCTCAAACAAGGGCAGCACTGGCCAAGACCACTGCAGTGCCCAAGCCAAAGGGGAAACCCAAGGCTAAAGGAGTCAGAAAAACCAAAAGAGGGAAAGAGAATATTCCCCCTAACTCACCTACCGCTGAGGTGCAGGTAGTTGGCCAAACACCAGAACCTGATGAGGTAGAGGTGTTGCCTGAAGTATTTGATCCAAATGACCATGCTGAACTAAACGATTTGTTAGTAGAAGGTGGTCCTGACAGAGAAGAATTCAGTAAAGGCCAACGTGAGTGCCCATCTCTGGAAGGCCTAAGGAGACAGGCCTGTGCCCAGCTTGAGGGTGACCCTCCTGGGACACATGGGATTTAGTGGGAAGGTGGGCTCCTGTACAGTGAGCCTACAGAGTCTACATAAGGAGACCATAGGAGGTTGATGGTTCCCCTTGCTGTAAGACCCTTTGTCCTGCAGCTGGCGCATGAAGTGCCCCTTGCTGGTCACCTTGGAATCAAGAGAACCAAGCAAAGGTTATCCATGCACTTCTACTGGCCCAAGATGGGGGTGCAAGTAGAAAGTCACTCCAGGAGTTGTGCCACTTGCCAGTTGTCTGGTAAGAGTGGCTCAACAATCCAAGCTCCATTGGTACCACTCCCGGTTGTGGGTGGACCATTTAGAGGGTAGGGATTGACATTGTTGGTCCTCTTGATCCCCAAACATCCTTAGGCAATAGGTTTATCCTGGTGCTGGTTGACCATGCCACCAGGTATCCTGAAGCCATCCCATTAAAAATTGTGACTGCCAAGTCAGTTGAAAAAGCTTTACTTGGCATCTGTACTAGGGTTGGCTTCCCTAAAGAAGTTGTTTCTGATAGGAGAAGCAACTTTATGTCAAAGTATATGCAGGCCATGTGGAAGGAATGTGGTGTCACCTATAAGTTTTCATCTGCATGCCACCCACAAACTAATGATCTAGCGGAAAGGTTTAACAGGACCTTGAAAAGTATGGTTGGGGCTCTGGATGAACCCCAAAGAAGAAAATGGGATCTTCTGTTACCATGCTTACTGTTTGCCTACAGAGAGGTACCACGAGAGGGTGTTGGCTTCAGCCCCTTTGAACTTCTGTTTGGTCACCCTGTAAGGGGACCCTTGGCCATAGTCAACGAGGGTTGGGAGATGCCCACTCCCCCTATTACTACCAACGTAGTGGACTATGTGCTAGGGCTCAGAAAAAGGATGGTACTCCTGATGAGTCTAGTGAGAAGCTGAAGGCTGGGCAACCACTAGTGAAACATTGGTATGACCAGAAGGCTTCCCTCATCACTTTCACACCTGGTCAGAAAGTCCTGATCGTGAATCCTATGAGGCCTAGAGCTTTACAGGACAAATGGTCAGGCCCTTACACAGTGGTGGAGTCACTGGGTGAGGTCAACTATTTAGTGGACCTTGGAAGGGCTGGTCAGGCTCCAAAAGTGTTCCATGTGAACAGTGGCGTCACCAGGAATCAAATTTAGGAGGGGCACAGAGGGGGCCAAAGACAAAAGCAGGGGGGGCACAGAGGGGGCCAAAGACAAAAGCAGGGGGGGCACAGACAAATGTAGGGGGAGAACATGGTCACTGCTCGTCTTCGGTAGGGGGGCGCAAGGCTTGGCACAGGGTTTAACAGGGGGGGGCCCGGCCTCCCCACACCCGTGTAGCAACGCCACTGCATGTGAATAGACCGAAGGCTTTCATCCCAAGAGTTGAAATCGATGCACTGCTACTGGCTTCAGATGTTGAGGAAGAGGAGTCAGAACCTCTCCCTAACCTGTTCCAAGGCATTCCTTCAATTGAGGGTTTCCACGTGGCCCCTCATCTGACTTCTGATCAGCAAGCAGAGGTAAACAATGTCATGTCATGTTGTGTCATGATCTCTGCTTCCAAAAGGTCAGGGTTTTCCCAACTCCCTTGGAAGCAGATCCATAACCCAGGTTCCGAGTTCCAACCAGTCCCAATTGGGACCTTTTGGACCCAGTCCTGCCGCCAGTGGCACCAGGCTCATAAATATGCCCAGTCCCAGCGCTGGAAGCGCCGGGCTCATAATGCTTGGGTGGACTTACCTGCAGCAGACCATGCTGCTTACTTGCCTGCCAGTTGAGCCTCTGATCCTCTTCTGTTTGGAACTACTTTTCCTGTTGGGTGGGGCAGGAGCCACTCCCTAGATTCAGAACACTGGAACTCTTCTGGAAAGCAGGAACTCTTTTCTTACCTAGGCGTGGCTGTGGAAGGAGACACCTAAGCACTACAGGAGGCTATTTAAACCACACCCGATGGATGAATCTTGCTTTGCGTTATTCTGCATCCTCTGCAGCAGAACGCTCATCGTGTCTTCTGCATCTGATCCTGGGCCTAAGGAAAAAGGCTTACCATCCTGAATCCAGTCTTCAGCAACACCTATAAAGACAAGAAAGAACAGGTTAGCATTACGGTCTTCAGTGACAGCTCTTCACTTACCTGGTCCATCGGCTGTCACCAACGCCTCGCGCTGCATTCCGGCATCTGAAAGACAAAGGCTTACCTACTCTTCGTGCGCTACGGAGGTCTTCACACTGCATTCCGGCATCTGAAAGACAAAAGCTTACCAACTCTTCGCACGCTCCGGAGGCCTTCGGCGCTGCATCCCGCATCTGAAAGACAAAACAAGGTGCGTTTAAAGACATTGGGGAACTTTAATACTCACGTGCCATTACTCCTTTCCACATCTAACCCAGTGGGTATTCCGGCACCCTGCAGCCGCTCCGAACTTGTACCTGCAAAATAAAAAGACAGTTAGAGCGCATCGTGAAGCAGGCAACAAGCGCTTACTTACGTGCTTCCAAGCGCTTCTATTCATCACACGGGCTCCATCTTCAACTCACTTCAGCCCGTCATCCGCCATCGCCGGAACCCTGCAAAACAAGAAACATCATTACTAAAGACTTTAAAGACATTAGAATTACTCTAAACTTACCGTTCGTGCAGTAAACGACGGACAGCAGTCCTCTGAAGTCAAGAGGCCTGCTCCCCTTATCCAGTGAAGAAACTGGTTACAGCACCCTGCCCCGAGGCAGATGGAGAGCACGGCGTTCACTTACCTAAGGTGAGAGCGTTAACCTTTGGGGATCTACAGGAGAAGAGAAAGGGAAGAAGAGAGAGACATTCAATAACCCAGTTCCTTAATCCCATATTTTCTATCTGCAGACATCTTACCCTTCAAGTCAGACATACAGTGCACAGAGGTCCAGCCCAAAGAGCCAGCCGTGTGTTACACATCACCTTTGCAGATACGGTATATGCCCAGTCAAGACCGGCGCCTCTACCGGAATCAGGTGAGCGTTACAGAACGCAAAGCCTACCACAAAACTCCCGTCCAGGCGCTATGGAAACCTCGGATACCGACCAGCTAGCCCAGTTACTTGGGGAACTAAGGGCAGAAGTGCATGCAGCCCGTCAGGAAACGAACGCTCTAAGAAGGGAACTGATTATTTCCAAGGAGCGAACAGATGATCTCGCTAGACAATTGCTACAGTCACAAGCCGGACAGACCCCGTTACCCGCATCTGGGGGAAATCTTCCTTCTACATCCTCTATGAATCCAGTGCAGATCAACCTACCTGGGAATGTACCTCTGGCTCCGCCCGAACGATTTTCTGGTGACCCAAAGAGGTTATTTTTATCAATCAGTGCCGGTTGCATTTCTTATGCCGGCCAGCAGCCTTTCCAACTGATCAAGCTAAAGTAGCTTTCGTGCTTTCGTACCTTAGTGGCAATGCGGCAGACTGGTCGATCCCTCTAGTAAATCAAGATGATCCGGTCCTCCATGATTTTCAAGCTTTTCAGCTCAGTATGGAAAAACTGTTCGCAAGACATTCACAGGGGCAGGCCTTGGACAATGAGCTTCTTTCGTTGCGACAAGGTAATCAAGACCTTTTGGCTTATATTGCGTCTTTCAACAGACTGATAGTGGAAACTCAATGGCCTGAGGACAAAAGGATTAGGCTGTTTTATAGAGGTCTACGTGGAGAGCTCAAAGATGTGTTAGCCCAAGTAGTGAATCCCCCACAAGATTGTTCGGACTATATAGACTTAGTCGTTCAAATAGATCACAGACTGCAGAACAGGAAGGCCGATCGTTCCAAGTTTGATGCTCGAGTATTTTCCAAACCGCCAACTCCTTCCAAAGGAGTAGACCCCGGGGAACCCATGCAAATAGGGGGTCTGAAAGGTCCTCTAACACAAAAGGAGCGGGAAAGGAGAAAACAGTTGCAATTATGCCTCTATTGCGGAAACTCAGGGCACTTTCTTCGAGACTGTCCGGTGAAACCTGCCAAGAAGGCAGTAGGAGCTGCAGTTACCAAAGTTACAAACTCTGAGCAGGGAAACGACCTCGCCCGACAAGAATAGAGGTCCTCTTGCCGAGCGTGAAAACCAGTTCCGTGACCTCGCATTTCGTGATACCTATGGTCCTCATTAGCCCTGATAATCCGGACCGATTACATGCAATTGAAGCTTACGTCGACAGCGGTGCCATCGGCAATTATGTGGATCATGAAATGGTTTTGAGGATGAATCTAACTCTTTGTCCCAAGGCTGTAAAGGACGTCATTACTACGGTGGATGGTACGGAGATAGCCTCCGGGCCAGTAACGCATACCACTCAAGAGGTGACGCTAGTAAATCAAGATGGACACCATGAGAAGATCGTGTTCGATGTGATCAAGGCCCCTCAGTTTCAGATTATTCTAGGAATACCTTGGTTAGAGAAACACAATCCTCTGATCGATTGGCGAGCAAGAACGGTCCAGTTTCCAGAATGTGTCTCTACTTGTCACCCTCCACCTGGTGTTGCACTGGCAGCAATTTCTTCAGAGACTCCCCAGTTACCTCCCGAATACCTAGAATACCAAGATATTTTCCGGAAGGATCAGGCTAACTCTCTACCTCCTCATAGGTCTTATGACTGCCAGATAGACCTGATACCTGGATCTACTCCTCCTTGTAGTAGAATTTATGCCCTCACCGAGCCTGAGAACCTTCACCTTCGACAATACCTGGATCAATACCTGGCAAATGGGTTTATTCGTCCTTCCAAGTCCCCTGCTTCTTCAGCTTTGTTCTTCGTTCCAAAAAAGGAAGGAGACCTTAGAACTTGTATAGATTATCGCTCCCTGAACCAGATCACCGTTAAGAATAGATATCCGTTACCTTTGATCCCTGAACTCCTGGACCAAGTCAGAAAAGCATGCATATATACAAAGCTGGATCTTAGAGGAGCTTACCACTTGGTACGAGTAAAAGAGGGCGATGAATGGAAGACGGCCTTCCGCACCAAGTATGGACTATTTGAATATCAGGTCATGCCCTTCGGACTTTGCAATGCCCCGGCCGCCTTTCAATATTTTATGAACGATGTCCTCAGAGAGCTCATAGATGTGTGTGTTGTTGTTTACATTGACGACATCCTCGTTTATTCTTCATCGGAATCTGAACATCGGAAACACGTGAAAATGGTCCTCGAAAGATTGCGTCAACACAAACTTTTCGCTAAGTTGGAAAAATGTGTTTTCAACGTAACTGAAGTTGAATTCTTGGGATTCATATTATCACCTGGCGGAGTGCGTATGGATTCAAAGAAGGTCGATGCAGTTCTCAAATGGCCATCACCATCCTCCGTAAAAGGTGTGCAAAGCATGTTAGGCTTCGCTAACTTTTACCGCAGGTTTATCCCCGAATTCTCTCGAATAGTCCAGCCCATCACTGCCTTGTTAAAGAAAAACAAACGTTTTGAATGGTCTACCGAGGCGGAACAAGCTTTCCAGGATTTGAAGACTAAATTTATCTCTGCACCAATCTTAAAACACCCTCGCCCCGAACTCCCCTACATCGTGGAAACTGATGCTTCAAGCCTTGCCATGGGGGCAGTTCTATCACAAAAGGACCCGGTAACCAATCAGTTGCATCCCGTGGCATTTTGGTCCCGCAAATTCTCGCCTCCTGAAATCAATTACACGATTACTGACAAGGAACTTCTGGCTATCAAGTCTGCCTTTAAGGCTTGGCGGCATTATCTGCTGGGGGCCCGACACACCGTTACTGTGATTACGGATAACCGAAACCTGCAATATTTGAAAACCGCAAAAGCCCAATCCTCTAGACAACTCCGTTGGGCATTATTCTTTGCCGAGTTTGACTTCATAATTACCTATCGACC
This sequence comes from Ambystoma mexicanum, assembly GCF_040938575.1. Classification (NCBI taxonomy): domain Eukaryota; kingdom Metazoa; phylum Chordata; class Amphibia; order Caudata; family Ambystomatidae; genus Ambystoma; species Ambystoma mexicanum. Next base: position 865,005,226 of record NC_090926.1, read on the forward strand.
TGGTACAAAGAACGGTAAAGCTGATGCCCTTTCTCGGATGGGAGTGGAAGAACACTTGATCAACCCTAAACCTGTACCAATCATTCCCGAACAAAGAATTCTGGGTGTAATCGCCACAGAATCCATAGAGGAAGTTAAGGATAAGGCCAGGCAACTTGTAACTCCAGCAGACATACAGAATTGGCATCTGCAGGGAAAGGACTTTGCAGTAAAGGACAACTTATTGTATTTCCAAGAACGATTATACCTACCCAGCACAGATTTACAGAAAAAAGTAATCTCTTGTTATCACGATTCTTTAATGGAAGGACATCCCGGTATGGCCAAGACCTCAGAAAAGATCAAGCGCTACTTCTGGTGGCCGTCTTGGAAAAAAGATATCAGAGACTTTATAATGTCCTGTGGAGTATGCGCCCAAAACAAGAGTCAAAAGGAAAGACCAGCAGGCCTCTTACGCCCTATTGACATCCCACCTCGCCCTTGGCATACGCTTTCTATGGACTTCATCACCGATCTACCTCCATGCTCCGGATACAATACGATTCTAGTAATCGTGGACTTATTCTCCAAGATGGCGCATTTCATTCCGCTCAAAGGCTTGCCAACAGCAGCAACTCTGGCACGAGAATTTCTCGAAAACATCGTCCGACTGCACGGTTTTCCTTCGGTTCTAATTTCGGATCGAGGTAGTCAATTTATTTCTCATTTTTGGCGAAGTTGCTGTCGGTCGGCTCAAATTGATGTGAGACTATCGACCAGTCACCACCCTCAGACCGACGGACAAACCGAGAGGACCAATCAAACTCTGGAACAGTATTTACGCTGCATGCTGCAACAAACTGAAAAAACTTGGAAAGACATCCTTTGGATAGCCGAATATGCCTACAATAACTCTGTCCATTCGGGAACTGGGAAAACCCCGTTTTTTCTTTTGTACGGCAGTCACCCTCGAACCTCGGAGTTGGATCCCCTCCAAGATCTTGAAACACCAGCAGTAGACTACCTGCATTCTACAATCACCCAAGCCTTTAAGGAAGCTGTTTCTCACCTTCAAAGGGCTAAAGAACAATACAAAAAAGGAGCAGATCCACATCGGAAGGAAACCCCTCAATATCAAGTAGGGGATCAAGTCTGGTTATCCACCAAATATCTACCTCTAAAAGGGCCACGCACATTCAACCCAAGATACCTTGGTCCCTATTCCATCACTACCATAGTAAACCCAGTAGCGGTCAAGTTGGACTTGCCCCCGCACATGAAGATACATCCGGTCTTCCACGTCTCTCTATTAAAACCCGTGCAACCTCAAACCCGACTAACTAAATCTCCAAAACCTATCCTAGTTGATGGAGAACTCGAGTTTGAAGTCAAAAGCATTCTGGACTCCAAGATCTCCAAATCTAAACTATTTTACCTAATTGACTGGAAAGGTTACGGCCCCCAAGAGAGATCCTGGGAACCTGCTGAATATGTCCACGCTCCTCGCCTAATCAAAAGATTTCACCGAATATTTCCTGACAAGCCAAAACCCCCGGAGAAGCCCGGTTTGGGAAGGGCCTTGAGGGGGGGTACTGTCATGATCTCTGCTTCCAAAAGGTCAGGGTTTTCCCAACTCCCTTGGAAGCAGATCCATAACCCAGGTTCCAAGTTCCAACCAGTCCCAATTGGGACCTTTTGGACCCAGTCCTGGCGCCAGTGGCACCAGGCTCATAAATATGCCCAGTCCCAGCGCTGGAAGCGCCGGGCTCATAATGCTTGGGTGGACTTACCTGCAGCAGACCATGCTGCTTACTTGCCTGCCAGTTGAGCCTCTGATCCTCTTCTGTTTGGAACTACTTTTCCTGTTGGGTGGGGCAGGAGCCACTCCCTAGATTCAGAACACTGGAACTCTTCTGGAAAGCAGGAACTCTTTTCTTACCTAGGCGTGGCTGTGGAAGGAGACACCTAAGCACTACAGGAGGCTATTTAAACCACACCCGATGGATGAATCTTGCTTTGCGTTATTCTGCATCCTCTGCAGCAGAACGCTCATCGTGTCTTCTGCATCTGATCCTGGGCCTAAGGAAAAAGGCTTACCATCCTGAATCCAGTCTTCAGCAACACCTATAAAGACAAGAAAGAACAGGTTAGCATTACGGTCTTCAGTGACAGCTCTTCACTTACCTGGTCCATCGGCTGTCACCAACGCCTCGCGCTGCATTCCGGCATCTGAAAGACAAAGGCTTACCTACTCTTCGTGCGCTACGGAGGTCTTCACACTGCATTCCAGCATCTGAAAGACAAAAGCTTACCAACTCTTCGCACGCTCCGGAGGCCTTCGGCGCTGCATCCCGCATCTGAAAGACAAAACAAGGTGCGTTTAAAGACATTGGGGAACTTTAATACTCACGTGCCATTACTCCTTTCCACATCTAACCCAGTGGGTATTCCGGCACCCTGCAGCCGCTCCGAACTTGTACCTGCAAAATAAAAAGACAGTTAGAGCGCATCGTGAAGCAGGCAACAAGCGCTTACTTACGTGCTTCCAAGCGCTTCTATTCATCACACGGGCTCCATCTTCAACTCACTTCAGCCCGTCATCCGCCATCGCCGGAACCCTGCAAAACAAGAAACATCATTACTAAAGACTTTAAAGACATTAGAATTACTCTAAACTTACCGTTCGTGCAGTAAACGACGGACAGCAGTCCTCTGAAGTCAAGAGGCCTGCTCCCCTTATCCAGTGAAGAAACTGGTTACAGCACCCTGCCCTGAGGCAGATGGAGAGCACGGCATTCACTTACCTAAGGTGAGAGCGTTAACCTTTGGGGATCTACAGGAGAAGAGAAAGGGAAGAAGAGAGAGACATTCAATAACCCAGTTCCTTAATCCCATATTTTCTATCTGCAGACATCTTACCCTTCAAGTCAGACATACAGTGCACAGAGGTCCAGCCCAAAGAGCCAGCCGTGTGTTACACAACACCTTTGCAGATACGGTATACGCCCAGTCAAGACCGGCGCCTCTACGGGAATCAGGTGAGCGTTACATGTTGGTGCAAAGATGACATTGTCACAGGAGACAGTGTACCTACCAAAAGTAGGGGATACAGAATGTCAGACAAAGTAAGGCCTTACATTAAGACAGAGGTCAACAAAATGTTGGATCTTGGGGTGATCGAACCCTCTAGTAGTCCTTGATCCGGCCCAGTGTTATTGGTTCCAAAAGCAGGTACTTCTGAGTTGAGGTTCTGTGTGGATTACAGGGCTCTGAATGCTGTCACCAAGACAGATGCACAGCCCTTGCCTGGAACAGATGAGCTGGTGGATACTTTGGGTGCCTCCAAATACCTCAGCACATTTGACCTCACTGCAGGCTATTGGCAAATAGCTCTTGCAGAACATGACAAGGAGAAGACAGCTTTCACAACACCAGAGGGTCTTTACCAGTTCAGGGTAATGCCTTTTGGGTTGATGAATGCACCTGCCACTTTCCAGAGGCTGGTGAATCATGTGTTGAATGGGTTGGATGAATTCTATCTTGCATATCTGGATGATATAGCAGTTTTCAGTGCCACCTGGGAAGACCATGTGAAACACCTTAGGATTGTGCTGCAGACTCTTCAGAAGGCCCTCTTGACCATAAAGGCCAGTAAATGCCAGATTGGACAAGGATCAGTGGTCTACCTTGGACGTGAAGTAGGTGGAAGGAGGATACAGCCTCTACCCAGTAAAGTACAAGCAGTACAAGACTGGCCTACCCCCACTACTCAGACCCGAGTGAGAGCCTTTTTAGGACTCACTGGGTACTACAGAAATTTCATGGCAGACTATGGTACCTGTTACGCTCACCTGGTTCCTACAGGGGTGTCGATCGGACCCGAACAACTGCGGTCTCCACCAATGTGATGCGTAGTGCAGAGATGACAGTCTGGACTGGCCCGCCTAATCTCGTCTGCTTGACCCGTAGAAGTATTCTCCTGCAAGTGGAGAAAGGGATTTAGCCACCCGTGTATTTTAGTGATGGCCCCCCCCACTGTTCTCGTTCTCCCCACTAGTCACCTCCGATATCCCCTTTTAGTAACCTCACCTTATGTTTTTAAATGATGAGCTCTCCATCCTGCGTGGCATGCAGGGGCGCGTATATACCAGTTCCTTCACTGGTTTGAAGGTACTGGAGGAGTTCCGGAGGAATATTGACTCCAGGGTTTATAAAGTTCAAAGAGTTCAATATGTCCAATGTACACTCTTGTTCCATTCCCTTGTTGAATTGCAGCTAAAAATATTGCCTGGAGGTAGCTGATGGCATTCAGGTAAGAGTCTGTATTACCCAACACTGTCCGGTAAAAGTTGCATGAGTTTAACTTGTTGTTTTCTCTCCCTTTATAGGTGCGGCATAGGAAAATGTGGCGTATTAAAGGGTAATGCCTCTGGTGTTAAATCAGGTAAGCCTATGGTGGTAAAATGGGCCTCATTCCGACCCTGGCGTTAACCTAGGCGCTACTAGCGCCTTGGTTGACGCCGTTATCATTCCGACTCCGCCATGGTGAATGGCGGAATTACCGTCCCATTCCAAGGTTGGCGGGGTCGGTAATTCCCCATTCACCATGGGCCCTTCCCCATTCCCATTTTTGCCCCATAGGGCTCAATGGGAATGGGGAAGGTGCTAATTACGGCACCGTAAATTACGGTGCCGTAATTAGCTCCAAGGTCCCTTTGCGGGGTGGTTTTTTAACGCCTGCAAAAAGCAGGTGTTAAGTTCCAACCCGCAAAGGGAACTCGGAATAGGGTGGTATGGGTTTAACGGCACCGGTCTCGTTACCGGTAACCGTTAACCCTTACCGCCCGACTCGGAATGAGGCCCATTGTATTTGTCGGCTCTCTCGGCTCACCTTGTTATTTCTTTTGTTTTCCCCCAGGTGCTGGAGTTCGACGAAGAAAATGATGGAGGCAGCGCCGAGTCGAAAGATGCTGTGGACTGGTGAGTACGACGCAACGCTGCTGCTGGCGATACGGCGCGTGCTGAAGTAATGTCCTTTCAGGCTCGGAGACATGCTGGATCCGGAATCAGGTAAGGAATTAAAATAATGTCCATGATCTAACCTTTTCTTCTTCTTTCCCCTTTTTCTAGGAGCTCCGGATTCGAGGCGGGCGTGGCGGAAGACTGGATGCTGACTTGCAGGCACGGTGAGCGTTACGCTGCAGAATGCAGAATAATGCGAAGCGTGTGCTGCTGTTCGGGCGTGGTTTAAATAGCCTCCAAAGTAGTTCCAGGTAAGAAGTTCCCCAGAACCACACCCGAGTAAAAAATAGTCCCTGTAATAAAATAGTCCCATCCAGGCCTCACGTTGTCTTGGATTCATTTGCAGCATCGTCTGCATGAGGTAAGTAATGTCTATGAGCCTGGCGGCTATGACGCCAGGACTGATTTCTAAGATGAGCCTGGCGCCTATGGCGCCAGGAATGAACCCAAACAGCCCCCAGCCGGGGCTGCTGGGGTTTTAATAAGTATCTGGATGCCTGCTCCCGGGCTGATGGACTCGATCCGGATGCCCGGGGGTTCGGCATCATGACAGCACTCCCCGCCAAGGCCCATCCTAAAGTTGTTCTTCCCCTTGTCCCTGGCTTGTCTGGGAAGTTCCGATGGAATTTTTTCACCAACCGAGGAGCATGAACGTGGTCACTAGGTTCCCATGACCTTTCTTGTGGTCCGTAACCCTTCCAGTGGATTAAATAAAAAAGTCTTGATTTAACCACCTTAGAGTCCAGGATGTTTTTTACCTTGAATTCAGGTTCTCCATCTATTAGGATGGGGTCAGGTGGTTTGGTTAATCTTGTCCCGGGTTGAACTGGTTTTAGAAGTGAAACATGAAAGACAGGATGAATTCGCATATTAGAGGGTAATTCTAGTTTGACGGCCACCGGGTTGATAGTGGCCTTAATGGTGTAAGGTCCCAAATATCTAGGATTAAAAGTCTGAGTTTCTTTCAGAGGTATGTGTCTTGTAGCCAGCCAAACTTGATCTCCAATCCGATATGGTGGAGTCTCACTTCTATGTTGATCAGCATTTTTCTTGTATTTCACTTTTGCTTGTTTCAAATGTTCTGTTGCCTCCTTAAAGGCTTGTGTAATAGTAGAGTGCAGATGGGTCACTGCCGGCATTTCTAAGTGCTGGGGCGAATCGAGTTCTGAGGTTCGAGGATGATGTCCATATATGGTATAAAAGGGGCTTTGTCCGGTTCCTGAATGTACAGAGTTATTGTATGCGTATTCAGAAATCCATAAAATATCCTTCCAATTACTTTCGGTTTGGTGAAGCATACAACATAGGTATTGCTCCAGCGTCTGGTTGGTCCTCTCCGTCTGACCATCGGTTTGAGGATGGTGACTGGTTGATAACCTTAAGTCGATTTACACCAATTGACAACATTTCTTCCAAAATTGCGAAATGAACTGACTACCTCGGTCAGAAATCAATACGGAAGGAAATCCATGTATTCGAACAATGTTTTCAAGAAATTCCTTGGCCAAAATTGAAGCGGAAGGTAATCCTTTTAAAGGAATAAATTGGGCAATCTTGGAAAAAAGATCCACAATAACTAGAATGGTGTTGAATCCATTACATGGCGGTAGATCTGTAATAAAGTCTAAAGATAAAGTGTGCCATGGTGTGGGTGGAATATCTAAAGGTTGTAAAAGACCAGCTGGCCTTTTCCTCTGACTTTTGTTTTGGGCGCAGATGCCACAAGACAGTACAAATGACTTTACGTCTTTTTCCAGGTGGGCCACCAGAATTGTCTTTTAATTTTAGCTTCAGTCTTTGCAATACCTGGGTGCCCTTCCATCAGAGCATCATGGTAATTGGAGATGACTAGTTCTTGTAGTTCCTTGTGTGGTAGAAATAGACACCCTTGATAGTAAGGTAAATCATTGATGACCGAATAATCTTGGCCCTTTTTCACCCAGTCCTGCAGGGCTGCTGAATTGAAAAGTTGTTGGATTTTTAAATGAATATCTTCTAAAGTCTGTAGAGTAGTTATTCCAAGAATTTTTTGTTCTGGAATTATAGGCACCGGTTCTGGGTTCGAATATGCTTCTCCCATCCCTATTCGGGATAAGGCATCTGCCTTACCATTCTTACAACCTGGTCGATAAGTGATCACAAAATCGAATTCGGCAAGGAATAATGCCCATCGAAGTTGACACGATGATTGGGCCTTGGCTGTTTTTAAATACTGCAAGTTCCTGTGATCGGTGATTGCAGTAATGGTGTGCCTGGCACCGTGAAGATAATGCCGCCAAGCCTTGAAAGCGGATTTGATGGCTAACAACTCTTTATCAGTAACCGCATAGTTTAACTTTCTGGACCAAAATGCTACTGGATGAAGTTGACCGGTTTCAGGATCCTTCTGGGACAGGACAGCCCCCATGGCTAAACTGGATGCATCGGTTTCAACTATGTATGGGAGCTCGGGCGTGGATGCTTTAAGACAGGTGCCAATGTGAATTTCAATTTTAGCTCTTGGAAGGCTTTTTCAGCCTCTTCGGTCCACAAGAAGCGTTTGTTTTTTCACAAAAGTGCTGTGATGGGGTGTACAACATGTGAGAAGTCAGGAATAAATCTGCGGTAGAAATTAGCAAATCCAAGCATGCTTTGTACCCCTTTAACTGAACTGGGTGATGGCCACTTGAGAATTGCGTCCACCTTTCGAGAGTCCATTCGGACTCCTTTTGGAGTCAGGATAAATCCAAGGAATTCAACTTCTGTAGCATGAAAAACACATTTTTCCAATTTTGCATATAACTTGTACTGGCATAGTTTCTCGAGGACTGCACAAAAGTGCTTAACTTGGTCTGATTCTGAGGAGGAGTACACTAGAATATCGTCTATGTATACGACAACACAGACGTCAATGAATTCACGAAGGACATCGTTCATAAAATACTGGAAGGCTGCTGGTGCATTGCACAACCCGAAGGGCATCACCTGATATTCGAATAATCCGTACTTGGTGCGAAAGGCAGTCTTCTATTCGTCGCCTTTCTTTACACGTACCAGATGATATGCCCCTCGGAGATCTAATTTAGTGTAGATGCAAGCATCCTTTACTTGGTCTAGTAATTCGGGGATCAGAGGCAATGGGTATTGGTTCTTCACCGTAATCTGATTTAATGCGCGGTAGTCTATGCACGTTCTGAGGTCACCTTCCTTTTTAGGCACGAATAATAAAGCTGAGGATGCAGGGGACTTGGATGGACAAATGAAGCCATTAGCAAGGTATTGGTCCAAGTATTGTCGTAGGTGAAGGATTTCGGGTTCCGTAAGGGCGTAGATCCTACTGCATGGAGGTTGTTCACCGGGTATGAGGTCGATTTGACAATCGTATGATCTGTGAGGTGGTAAGGTGTTTGCCTGTTCTTTTTGGAAGACATTCTGAAATTCTTGATATTCCTGAGGTAACTGCACGACTGGATTAGCGACTGTGGCCAGGCCTTTGTTCAAGGTTTTTTCCGGGTAACAGGTGTGTGCACAATCCGGGAAGGTTATTCTCGTCTCTCGCCAATCAATACAAGGATTATGTGTTTCCAACCAAGGTATCCCCAGTATTATTTGGAACTGCAGGGCTTTGATTAAGTCAAACACAATAGTCGCTTGATGCCCATCTTGACCCAACAGTGTCATCTCTGTGGTGGAATGAGTTACAGGCCCAGAGGCAATTTCAGTTCCATCGACTGTGGTGATGACATCCGAAGTGGTCTTTTTGCAGAGAGGTAGATTCATCCTAGAAGCCAATTCGTGGGCCATGTAGTTTCCTACTGCCCCGCTATCAATGTATGCCCTTACTGCGTGCATACGTGATGGCTGCCTTGGATCAATAAGGATCATTGGTATGATTAGGTGCGAGGTCTGAGTGTCCTTCTTCAAGCTCGGCAAGCGGACCTCTACGCTTGTCGGGCGTGGTCGTTTCTCGAATCAGGCTCTGTTTGATTTCTATCAGCAACTCCGACTATTTTCTTGGATGGTTTCATAGGGCAATCCCGTAGAAAATGTCCTGAGGCCCCACAGTACAGACACAATTGCATCTGCCGTCTCCTTTCTCTTTCCTTTTGAGTTAAGGGTCCCTTAACCCCCCCCGATCTGCATAGGTTCTGATGCATCTGTTCCTTTGAGGGTAACATTGGGTTTAACCAATACCCGATTCTCGAACTTAGCTCGATCAGGCTTTCTATTCTGAAGTCGGTGGTCTAACTGGACCACTAAGTCTAAATATTCTGCACAATCCTGAGGTGGGTTCACAACTTGGGCCAAAACATCTTTGAGTTCACCCCGAAGTCCACGATGAAATGATGTAATTCGTTTTACCTCTGGCCATCCGGTTTCAACCACCAACCTATTGAAGGTTGCGATATAGGTTAGCAGCTCCTGGTTACCTTGTCGTAGGGATAAAAGTTGGTTATCCAGGGCCTGTCCCTGTGAATGTCTGGCGAATAGTCTTTCCATGCTCAATTGAAAACCCTGAAAATCCCGAAGAAGAGGGTCGTCCTCGTTGACTAGTGGAATTGACCAATCCGCTGCGCTGCCACTAAGGTATGATAGTACAAAGGCTACTTTGGCTTGGTCGTTTGGAAAAGCTCCAGGTCTCCATAAAAAGTGCAAGCGGCATTGGTTCATGAACACGGCGAACCTTTTCGGGTCCCCAGCAAAACGTTCGGGTGGAGCTAAAGGAATGCTTCCTGGTAGAACCACTTGCACAGGATTGCTCGATAAAACTGGAGTTGGATTCCCCCCGAGTCAAGGTAGTGGTGTTTGCCCAGCTTGGTTTTGCAGCAGTTGTCTAGCAAGATCATCAGTGCACTCCTTTGACATTATCAGTTCTCTCCTGAGGGCATTAGTTTCTTGGCCGCGGAGTGCACTTCTGCCCTAAGTTCCCCTAACAATTGGGCTAGTTGGTCGGTTTCTGAGGTTTCCATTACGCCCGGGTGGGGATTTGTAGATAGGCTTCGCGTTCTGTTACGCTCACCTGGTTCCCACAGGGGCGTCGATCGGACCCGGACAGCTGCGGTCTCCACCAACGTGATGCGTAGTGCAGAGATGACAGTCTGGACTGGCCCGCCTAATCTTGTCTGCTTGACCCGTAGAAGTATTCTCCTGCTGGGGAAACAAAAATTAGTAAGGTTTTGCCCATGTTGTAGCAAGATGAATCCTGTAGAGCACCAGAGCAGAAAAGGGTGATTGCGTGCGACTAAGCAGTGTTGCAAAGTTTGTTTTCTTGTTAATCAGATGTCAAATTCCAAGAAGAAGGGAAGGGCAGAGGGTGGTAAAGGCCTGACACGACAGATACAAAATAGTCATGAACAGCAGAAGTGAATTCCCGAAGAGTGCCCCTGAGATGCAGAGAAGGGCGTAATGACTGTGCAGTTTTAGGCTTATCAGCTAATCCCAGGAGTGTGTTTACGAGGAACTCTTCTGCACAAAGGAGGGATGGCGGGGAGGAAGATTACGTGACTAACTGCTATGCTTATGTAAACTCCTTCTTTGTGCACGTGCTAGAGATTGGAGCCAATGATATTTGAAAATGTATATAAACCATGCAGACCTAATGCTTATCAGCTCACTCCTGCGCAGTCTTTTGAATGTGCATCAAGTCATACTAATTCGCGAATGCTGAAATTGAATAAATGGATGACTTGACCAACCGTCTGAGTCTTTTTTGGAGTGGGGTCCCCTTTGACGGAAGTGGGGTGAGCGAAAGTGTACCCCCATTTACTGGCGACCACGAAGGGACCCAAAGGTGTGGCAGCCCTTCACTGGGTGAGGCCTTCCAGGGCGAGGCTGGAGGAGTAATGGTATCGGGGCCCCAACGAATGAAGAAGCACCATTGACTGCACAAACGCGTTACCCTTCCTCCGCCAGCCCCGCCGGACGACAGGACAGCAGGCTGCCGCCCTTTGGGTCCAGCAGACTTCGAGGCGAAGACCCAGCAAGAGGTGAGTGCAGGTAGGAGAAACAGTTAGTAAGGCCGTTGTGACAAGAGTATGAGTTTTATGGTACGTATTAATGATGAGGTCTGTTGTGAAGACTGAAAGGAAGGATGGATGTTTGATGTAAAGGACCGGTCCAGATGTAGAAGTTACAAGTGAAACAAAAGTCATGGGGAATTTGCTGTTAAGTTTAAGGATTTCAATCAGGTAACACGCCTTTTATTTTGTATTTGTATTTTGTTTATTTCTATAGTGCGCCTGGCCAAAGGCATCTGGGCGCATGTCATAAAATACATGTTATAGAAAGGTAGTTTACATACATGCCATAAATGAAAGTACATTGCAGTGAGGTAGGTTTACAGGCATATGAAGGTGAAAGTACAGAAAGTTATGTACAGGCATGATAGGTATTGTACAGGTACCGTGATATGTGAGTAGGCTAATGATACAATGACGTTTATCAGTTACATACAAGTGGATCCAAGGTAAAGTCCCAATGCGGTTAAGTCATAAGAAGCCACAGGGTACAGTGACAGGATGTCTCAAATGTGTACCTTGTCTCAAATGTATGAAACCTTGGTCTCAGCCTAGTATGTAGCGCACAACTGAGATGCCTTTCTCTTTATTTTTATGCGGATTCAATTTGATATGGTACACAACTCGTATTACACCCCTTTTTCAAATGCCCCGGCTCGCAATGGACCATGAACCAGGCTGGTTGCTGAAAAAAAAACAATATTTATTTATAAAAAAAATAATAATAATTCAAAGAAATCATGCAGTTTTTATGTGGGGCAGCAATCACCAATGGGGTGATATTTACAATGAAAATGTAAGCAATGCACTTAATAGACCTTCTCCTGGAACATACATGAAACACAAGTGAATAGAAGCACTTTTTGAATTAGGATAGATAGCACCCAAGTTAAGGTTCGCCTCTGCAATGTTCCCTCAACCCACAAGTAATCAAATTCTGAGTGGATAGAAAGAAGCAGCAGGTATTCAGGAATAAGAGGCACTAAACAGAATCAAAATCCGACCTTCCCTCATACAATAAGAGGCAAAACCCTTTGCAAAGGTCTAAAATGGCACTCAAATTTTACAAATAATTACTTAATGTGTGGTCAAAATTATGATAAACATATGTTTTATCACAATAGCAGGTATGTTGTATCACTGGCAACCACAAGGCAAGGATCAGCAAAAGGCATACAAATTGAAAACAAGTGGAAAGTTTAAAACATGCTGCAGTCAAATGACACGTTGGAAAACTTGCAATTTACCTAATTCCCGTTTAAAAATGACACAAACAAATTTGAGGAAAATGGGTGAAATACTTGAATTCTTAATGCAGTGTTTGGGCTGGGGGATAGATGTATATCACAGGGATGGTATAGAGGTGGAAATAGGTCTCTAGCTGGTGGTTTGAGGGAGATTTGGAAGGTGGAGTGAGGTTTGTTTGGGAGAGGGTGTAGCAGTAAAGAAGAGAGGGTCAGTTTTAAGGTGAAGGACAGGTTTTACTTGGATTGGATTTGGTGGCTGGGAGGGCAAGGGCACCACCTGTGAATATCATGGTGTGCTGCAGTTGTGGCCCTTCGTGCGGTCTGCCCCTTTTTCTTTGGGGAGAATTGATTTGTTTGGTCAAAATATCACTAATGACTTATGATTTATGCAGAACAAAAGGAAAATAGGAAAGTGGGCCTGGCGCTGGGAGATTCAGCGGCAGGGTGCGCAGAGTATTCTAGCAGTTTCAGTGGGTTGCCGGGGTGGGGATGGGATTGTTTGGAGAAGTGGACCAGGGACACACGGATCAGGATGGGGTAAACTGTGTGTTGTGGGGTGTGGGATGCTCGCAGTCTACGCTTGGGGTGTGGGAATTTTGGAGCAGTCAGCAGGGTTTGGTCACTGCACCGCTCGGGTCTCCGGGTGGCGGACTCTCTTGGTGGAGAGGCGGCTGGGCAATTCGGGACACTGGAGGGCACAGGTAATGGACAAGCCGGTCTGGTCTCAGGATGCTAAGGTACCACAGCCTGCCCCCCCCTTTCTTTTAATGGAATTATTTTTTTGTGTGGGATTTTCTTAAACTAGGCCTTTGCTGGAGTGGAGTCAGCTATGCTTTGGCCTAGTAGTGAAATCTGGTCAGCTTTGTTGTTGCTGTAGTGAGCTTATTTTACACAACAGTCTGTACAAGGCAAACGTCTTCATGAAATTGACATGTGCACAGAAAGCTATGACTTTCTTTCAAGCAGTGATTTTTTTACATTGTGTAGCACAATTTAAGTGTTTCTCATGTAGATGAAGGAAAGCCTTTGTTGATCTTCTCAGGTTTGGCTGGCACAGTCTGTCTTTCAGGAATAAGGCTCTTTTCTGATGGAGCACAGTGTGAATATTGCTGGGCATGACAGGGTTTTTATAAAGGTGGTGTGATGAAGGACAGAGACAAATGGCATCAGAGCGGCATTATTTTGACTGTGAAATATCCCTGGAGTCGGTGCAGAGTCTCGTGAGTCTGCCTTGCCTGCTGTATCCTGCTGGACTGCTACTTGAGTTTCACAGTCCTCTCTCTATTACCATCAATTGTGAGGGGTGTGCTCATAAACCCCCTGTACTCCGCGGAGCGGCGCAGAGTCGGTGCAGAGTCTCGTGAGTCTGCCTTGCCTGCTGTATCCTGCTGGACTGCTACTGGAGTTTCTGTCATGACCGCTGCCTCCAAAGAGTCAGACCCAGCCCAACATCCTTGGAAGCAGGGTCACAACTTCCATTCCAGGCACCAGTCGGTCCCCACAGGGGCCTTTTGGACCTTGTCCTGGCGCCAGTGGCGCCAGGCTCATAAGGGAACCCAGTCCCGGCACAGGAAGCGCCGGGCTCAAATTGAGAGGAATGGTACTTGGGTGAACTTACCTGCTGCAGACCATGCTGCTCACTTACCTGTAGGATGATATCCTCATCCATTCCTGGCTGGAACTACTTTACCTTCTGGGTGTGGCCAGCACCACTCCCTGGGACTGGATACTGGAACTGTTCTGGAAGCTGGAACTTCTTTCTTGCCTGGGCGAGGCTGTGGAAGGAGACACCTAAGCACTCCAGTAGCCTATTTAAACCACACCTGATCAGTGCAACGTGCTTCGCGTTATTCTGCACTAGCAGCGGGACGCTCACCGTGTCAGCTCCAGAGAATCTTCAGCTTCTGCATCTGTGAACAAGAAATCTTCAGTCTTACCTCCCGGAAACCAGTCTTCAGTCTTCAGCAGCGTCTGAAAGAGAACAAGGACACCAGGTTAGGACAAGGCAAAACCAGCGCTGCACTTGCCTCGTCCATCGGAGCATTCCGAGGCTGTGTACCGCACTCTTCATACTCCGGCAACCCTGCGGAAACAAAGAACAGTGGTTAGTGAACCTCCGTGATAATTTTGCTTACCTGTGCCACGTACGCCTCGATCTCCGCCAAGCGCTGTTTAACCGCACCTGCAAAAACAAGAAGGACATAATTAAGGGCACTGTACGCCATCACTACTCACGTGCCTTCTAGCTGTAATCTGCTTGCCCATACTCCGGCACGTACCTCGGCGTCCATCTCCAACGCCGGCTGCTACGGCTACCTGAAAAAGGGAAAAGAGACATTAAGAAGTGCATTTAACTTCGAATAACATTCTTTTGCTTACGTGCCTTCACGAGCCCCGGCATTCTTCTCGCTTACCTTATCTGCATACCGGACCTGCAAAGGCAAGAGACATTTAAGGGGACATATAAATAAAACTCCATATTCAAGCAATTACCGTTCGTGCGGCTAACGACGGCCTTGCTCCCCGACTTCATCCTCTGCAATCAAGAGGCTGGGCTATTAACCAGTGAAGCAACTGGCATTAGCGCCCCTGCACAGACGCAGGATGGAGAGCTCCGCTTTCACCTATCTAAGGTGAGCACATTCAGTTTACGAGTAACGTGGGGAGTCCAGAAAGGGGAAGGTCAGATTGGCCAACCAGACATACATTAACCCCTTGTTCTCCTACTTGCAGACACCTCCCCCTCCAGGTCAAAATTACGGTGAGGAGAGGGCCCATCCAGGGTGTTACCAGCGGCCTGCGCGCGACCCTAGAAGACTGAAATCTCCCAGCCCGGACCTGCGCCTCAGAGGGATTCAGGTGAGCGTTACAGAACGCGAAGCCTACCGCAAATTTCCCACCCAGGCGCAATGGAAACCTCGGACACAGATCAATTGGCCCAATTGCTTGGGGCACTGAGAGCTGAAGTACAGGCATCCCGCCAAGAGACAAATGCTTTACGAAGGGAGTTGATCGTTTCCAAAGAGCGAACGGATGATCTGGCCAGACAGTTGTTACAAACACAAGCGGGACAGACGCCTCTGCCTGCCTCGGGAGGGAGCTACACTCCTACAACCTCAAATAATCTGGTGCAAATTAATCTGCCAGGGAATGTGCCTTTGGCCCCGCCCGAACGTTTTTCAGGTGATCCAAAACGGTTTGCAGTATTCATCAACCAATGCCGCTTGCACTTTCTATGTAGACCCGCCGCATTCCCAACTGACCAAACCAAAGTAGCTTTCGTACTTTCCTATCTTAGCGGTAGTGCTGCAGATTGGTCCATTCCTCTTGTGACACAGGATAATCCGATCCTCCATAACTTTCAAGATTTCCAGACCAGTATGGAAAAGTTGTTCGCAAGACACTCACAGGGGCAGGCCTTGGACAATGAACTCCTATCACTAAGACAAGGGAATCAGGATCTCCTGGCATACATAGCATCTTTTAACAGACTGGTGGTTGAGACTAGGTGGCCTGAGGATAAGAGAATCACGCTTTTCTACAGAGGGCTGCGTGGAGAACTTAAAGATGTCTTAGCACAGGTGGTGAATCCTCCGCAAGATTGTTCCGATTATATCGACCTAGTAGTCCAATTAGATCACCGGCTACAGAACAGGAAGACTGATCGTTCCAGATTTGAAACCCAAATATTTTCAAGACCTCAGAGCTCCGCTAAAGGAAAAGATTCCGTGGAGCCCATGCAGATAGGGGTTGTTAAAGGACCATTAACCCAAAAGGAACGGGAAAGGAGAAGACAATTACAGCTGTGCCTCTTCTGTGGGAATTCCGGACATTTCCTTCGTGATTGTTCAGTGAAACCGGTCAAGAAGGCTGTAGGAGCTTCCGATAAGAATGCTGAAAAACTAGAATCGGGAAACGACCTCGCCCGACAAGTGTAGAGGTCCGTTTGCCGAGCGTTAAAACCAGTTTCTTGACCTCGCATTTGGTAATGCCTATGGTCCTCATAAGTCCAGATCGACCAGATCACATGCATGCTATTAAAACATACATTGAAAGCGGAGCAATCGGTAACTATGTAGATCAAGATATGGCAACCAGGATGAATCTTCCTCTATGTTCTAAGATGGTTAAAGACGTAATCACTACAGTGGATGGTACAGAAATAGCTTCCGGACCGGTTTCTCACACCACCATGGAAGTGACGTTGCTATGCCAAGATGGACATCGGGAGAAGATCGTGTTTGATGTAATCAAGGCCCCGCAGTTTCAAGTAATCCTGGGAATTCCTTGGTTGGAAAAGCACAATCCTCAGATAGACTGGCGAGCCAAGGTAATCCGGTTTCCAGAATGCGCCCCAACTTGCTATCCTCGAACCGATAACAGGCTAGCAGCCATCCCTTCGGAGAGCCCCCAATTGCCTCCAGAATACCAAGAGTTCCGCGACGTCTTCCAGAAAGATCAGGCCAACACCTTGCCCCCGCTTCGGTCATACGACTGCCAGATAGACCTAGTACCTGGATCTACTCCTCCGTGCAGTAGAATATATGCTCTCACTGAGCCAGAAAATCTCCATCTCAGGCAATACTTGGACCAGTATCTGGCTAACGGATTCATTCGTCCCTCGAAATCTCCAGTTTCGTCAGCTTTGTTCTTCGTTCCGAAAAAAGAAGGTGACCTGAGAACATGTATCGACTATCGCGCCCTGAACCAGATTACAGTCAAAAACAGATATCCTTTGCCTCTGATTCCCGAATTATTGGACCAAGTTAAAGGAGCCTGCATATACACAAAGCTAGATCTCAGAGGAGCTTACCACTTGGTACGCATTAAGGAGGGTGACGAATGGAAGACGGCCTTTCGCACTAAATACGGATTGTTTGAGTATCAAGTAATGCCCTTTGGACTATGTAACGCTCCGGCCGCCTTCCAGTTCTTTATGAATGACATTTTCCGAGAACTTATTGATGTATGCGTAATTGTTTATATCGATGACATCCTGGTATACTCATCCTCAGAAGCTGATCACCGAAGACATGTCACAGCGGTTCTACAAAGACTTCGCCAACACCGTTTGTTTGCTAAATTGAAAAAGTGTACTTTTCATGTAAAGGAAGTCGAATTCTTGGGGTTCATCTTGTCACCCAATGGAGTTCACATGGACTCAAGAAAGGTGGACACTATCACCAAATGGCCGTCCCCAACTTCTGTGAAAGGAGTACAGAGCATGTTGGGCTTCGCTAATTTTTACCGGAGATTCATTCCAGAATTCTCTCGAGTAGTTCAACCCATCACGGCCCTTCTGAAAAAGAATAAAAAATTCGAGTGGACTCCAGAGGCCGAACAAGCCTTCCAAGAATTGAAAGCCAAATTTATCTCCACTCCAGTCTTAAAGCATCCTCGTCCAGAACTTCCTTATATCGTCGAGACAGACGCATCCAGCCTCGCAATGGGGGCTGTGCTATCACAAAGAAATCCCGAAACACACCAATTACACCCTGTGGCATTTTGGTCCCGCAAATTTTTGGCCCCTGAAATCAACTACACAATTACGGACAAAGAACTTCTGGCAATTAAGTCCGCCTTTAAGGCCTGGCGGCATTATCTCCTGGGAGCCCGGCACACTGTTACTGTAATCACTGATCATCGTAACCTCCAGTATCTGAAGTCAGCCAAGGCCCAATCTTCGAGACAACTCCGCTGGGCATTATTCTTCGCGGAATTTGATTTTGTGATCACGTATCGGCCAGGCAATAAGAACGGAAAAGCAGATGCCCTTTCCCGAATAGGGATAGACGAACACACAGCTAATCCAGAGCCGGTACCAATAATCCCCGAACAAAAGATACTGGGAGTAATCAACACGCTATCCCTTGAAGATATCGAAGCGAAAGTCAGTCAACTAATAACTCCTGAAGATTCATTGAATTGGCAACTGAAAGGAAAAGATTTTACGATAGATCAGAATCTATTGTATTTCCAAGGAAGACTATATTTGCCATGTGTTGACTTACAGAAGCAGGTCATCACCTGCTACCATGATTCTCTAATAGAAGGACATCCGGGAGTTGCCAAAACCTTAGAGAAAATCAAAAGACATTATTGGTGGCCATCTTGGCGGAAAGATATTAAAGATTTTGTGGCTTCTTGCGGCATCTGCGCACAAAACAAGAGTCAGAAGGAAAGACCAGCAGGTCTGCTGCATCCAATAGACATTCCACCATGCCCTTGGCATACTCTCTCAATGGATTTTATCGCAGATTTACCCCCCTGCGCCGGATACAACACAATTCTAGTAATCGTGGACCTTTTTTCAAAAATGGCTCATTTTATTCCACTGAAAGGTTTACCCACAGCTCCCGTTTTGGCCCGAGAATTCTTTGAAAAAAGCCGTCCGGTTGCACGGTTTCCCTTCAGTGTTAATCTCCGATCGAGGGAGCCAATTTATTTCCCATTTTTGGCGAAGTTGTTGTCGTTTAGCGCAAATTGATGTACGACTTTCCACCAGCCATCACCCCCAAACTGACGGGCAGACTGAGAGGACTAACCAAACTCTGGAACAATATCTATGCTGGATGTTGCAACAATCGGAGGGCACTTGGAAGGATGTCCTTTGGATTGCTGAATACGCCTACAACAATTCAATCCATCCAGGAACTGGAAAAACCCCTTTTTTTCTGCTGTATGGGATTCATCCTCGAACCTCTAATTTGGATCCACCTCAAGCTCTCGGAACGCCCGCTGTAGACCATCTGCATGCGACAATAACTCAAGCATTTAAGGAAGCCACAGCCCACCTTCAACGAGCCAAGGAAATGTATAAGAAAGGAGCGGATCAACATCGAAAAGAGGCTCCTCAATACCAAGTAGGAGATCAAGTCTGGCTGTCCACTAAGCATTTATCCCTAAAAGGACCACGCACCTTCAACCCAAGGTATTTAGGACCCTACACGATCACGGCTGTGATAAATCCGGTGGCTGTGAAATTGGAACTACCTACTCGGATGAAGATACATCCTGTTTTCCATGTTTCTCTCCTAAAACCTATGCAACCCGGAAACCGTTTGACTAAACCTCCAGAGCCAATCCAGGTTGATGGAGAACTCGAATTTGAAATTCGAAACATCTTGGATTCCAAAATTTCCAAATCAAAACTGTACTACCTGATTGATTGGAAGGGATTTGGCCCCCAGGAGAGATCTTGGGAGCCTTCAGAATATGTCCATGCACCTCGTCTAGTCAGGAAGTTTCATCAGACTTTTCCCAAAAAGCCAAAGCCTCCGGAGAAGACAAGCTTGGGAGGGGCCTTGAGGGGGGGGTGCTGTCATGACCGCTGCCTCCAAAGAGTCAGACCCAGCCCAACATCCTTGGAAGCAGGGTCACAACTTCCATTCCAGGCACCAGTCGGTCCCCACAGGGGCCTTTTGGACCTTGTCCTGGTGCCAGTGGCGCCAGGCTCATAAGGGAACCCAGTCCCGGCACAGGAAGCGCCGGGCTCATATTGAGAGGAATGGTGCTTGGGTGAACTTACCTGCTGCAGACCATGCTGCTCACTTACCTGTAGGATGATATCCTCATCCATTCCTGGCTGGAACTACTTTACCTTCTGGGTGTGGCCAGCACCACTCCCTGGGACTGGATACTGGAACTGTTCTGGAAGCTGGAACTTCTTTCTTGCCTGGGCGAGGCTGTGGAAGGAGACACCTAAGCACTCCAGTAGCCTATTTAAACCACACCCGATCAGTGCAACGTGCTTCGCGTTATTCTGCACTAGCAGCGGGACGCTCACCGTGTCAGCTCCAGAGAATCTTCAGCTTCTGCATCTGTGAACAAGAAATCTTCAGTCTTACCTCCCGGAAACCAGTCTTCAGTCTTCAGCAGCGTCTGAAAGAGACAAGGACACCAGGTTAGGACAAGGCAAAACCAGCGCTGCACTTGCCTCGTCCATCGGAGCATTCCGAGGCCGTGTACCGCACTCTTCATACTCCGGCAACCCTGCGGAAACAAAGAACAGTGGTTAGTGAACCTCCGTGATAATTTTGCTTACCTGTGCCACGTACGGCTCGATCTCCGCCAAGCGCTGTTTAACCGCACCTGCAAAAACAAGAAGGACATCATTAAGGGCACTGTAC
The DNA here is from genome assembly GCF_040938575.1 of Ambystoma mexicanum. Taxonomy (NCBI): domain Eukaryota; kingdom Metazoa; phylum Chordata; class Amphibia; order Caudata; family Ambystomatidae; genus Ambystoma; species Ambystoma mexicanum. Next base: position 865,025,599 of record NC_090926.1, read on the forward strand.
GCCATCACTACTCACGTGCCTTCTAGCTGTAATCTGCTTGCCCATACTCCGGCACCTACCTCGGCGTCCATCTCCAACGCCGGCTGCTACGGCTACCTGAAAAAGGGAAAAGGGACATTAAGAAGTGCATTTAACTTCGAATAACATTCTTTTGCTTACGTGCCTTCACGAGCCCCGGCATTCTTCTCGCTTGCCTTATCTGCATACCGGACCTGCAAAGGCAAGAGACATTTAAGGGGACATATAAATAAAACTCCATATTCAAGCAATTACCGTTCGTGCGGCTAACGACGGCCTTGCTCCCCGACTTCACCCTCTGCAATCAAGAGGCTGGGCTATTAACCAGTGAAGCAACTGGCATTAGCGCCCCTGCACAGACGCAGGATGGAGAGCTCCGCTTTCACCAATCTAAGGTGAGCACATTCAGTTTACGAGTAACGTGGGGAGTCCAGAAAGGGGAAGGTCAGATTGGCCAACCAGACATACATTAACCCCTTGTTCTCCTACTTGCAGACACCTCCCCCTCCAGGTCAAAATTACGGTGAGGAGAGGGCCCATCCAGGGTGTTACCAGAGGCCTGCGCGCGACCCTAGAAGACTGAAATCTCCCAGCCCGGACCTGCGCCTCCGAGGGATTCAGGTGAGCGTTACAGTTTCAGAGTCCTCTCTCTACTACCATCAATTGTGAGAGGTGTGCTCATAATCCCCCTGTACTCCGCGGAGCGGAGCGGAGTCGGTGCAGAGTCTCGTGAGTCTGCCTTGCCTGCTGTATCCTGCTGGACAGTCCTCTCTCTACTACCATCAATTGTGAGGGGTGTGCTCATAATCCCCCTGTACTCCGCGGAGCGGCGCAGAGTCGGTGCAGTCTCGTGAGTCTGCCTTGCCTGCTCTATCCTGCTGGACTGCTACTGGAGTTTCACAGTCCTCTCTCTTCTACCATCAATTGTGAGGGGTGTGATCATAATCCCCCTGTACTCCACGGAGCGGCGCAGAGTCGGTGCAGAGTCTCGTGAGTCTGCCTTGCCTGCTGTATCCTGCTCGACTGCTACTGGAGTTTCACAGTCCTCTCTCTGCTACCATCAATTGTGAGGGGTGTGCTCATAATCCCCCTGTACTCCGCGGAGCGGCACAGAGTCGGTGCAGAGTCTCGTGAGTCTCTGGAGGCTCTCGAGGCTCAAAGAGCACAAACCTCATGGATCGAGGAAAAACTTCCAAGGTGCCGTCAAGAATCATACATCACCCCCTCACCCGCCTGCAGCTGAAACGTGCTGAAGAAGGATCTGAAGTAACCTTACCTGTGTGTTGGAACCGCTTTGCCGCGACTAGGACAACAGCCGAGAACAATCAAGTAAGGAAATTCAAACTTCACTCCTCCCCAGCCGCACGCATAATATCATTGCCGCGCGTGTCAATGGAAGATTTGAGCGCTAGCGCTAGTGACACGCGAACCGCGCATGCTGCCGTTTCCGGTGTTTCCTGTGTAAATCGTTCCCACATTGAGCCAGACTGTATCCCTTCTCCCGATAGCCTATTGAACTCGAAACAAACAAGAAATGCTATCATTAGCTCCGGCTTCAGGGAAAATGAAGGGGGGCATGGTGATAGCGAGGCAGGGAGCGAGGGCAATGGAGTACCTCTAAGTATTATGAACAAGAGTGCAAGTTATTCCCCGGGAGTGGTGCACAAGCGGTGGACGTGTCGTCTTCTGCTGGCGATTTTGTTAGTTATGAGGGAGATCAACCCTCATGCGCACAGCAGGCTGACATGGCAGTGCCTGTGTGCATTCTGGGAGCAGCATTGTTAGCTGCTGATATGCGGGTCCCAACCAACCGCAAATCTCAAAGGCTAACTTCGGAAGCTACTGGCTCCTGGCTTGAATGCAATTTTGATTCTACTTCGCTGCTGCCCATGTCCCCGCGCTTGGGAAGTCCTTCACTGTCCCCCCAGTCTAAAGTTTCTCACCCTTTGCCGTCTGCCCCCAGCTCCACGTCATCCCATAAAACTTCCTCCAAGGCGGATGAAAGAGTCCTTGCCAACGAAGTTTTGAAGAGTAACTTGTCTGTAGTTACGACAGATGAAGAGGAACGAGGCGTGAGAGAAGCTAAAGGCAGTTATCCTCCTGTCAATCACACAGACCTTAATCATCCGAAAACACCTTATGATGATAAACGCAATTCCTTGGCCATAGTGAATAAACTCCTATTGGACTTAACAAAAATGAACAGCTCAATGAATGCCAAACCAACATCAAACGACATTGATTCTAATAGCGAACCCACCACCATTGAGACCTGTTTTATAGCTAAAGAGCTTGAGGCTAACGTACGACCAAGAAGCGCATGGCCGAGTGGCCTTAGAAAAAGAAGACGAATTGCCTCCAGTGAATCTCCTCGTATACCATGCTCCCAAAACAGGAAACAACGGAGCGGAACTTCTTTCACTCAAACCTCGCCAGCATCCTCTAGATGTCACAGGAAAATCAACACAAGACTCTCCATATCTTCAAGCAATGAGGAGTTGTCTGACTTCTCATCTTTGGACGAATCGATGAATGTCTCCCCTATTAGACATCAGCCTCCCAAAGGGAAACCTTTGAATTACAGAAAATCTGCCTCTCAAACATTGAAAGACCTCAAGCTGCAGAATATTGTGAAAGAAGCTTTAAATGATCTTAGAACGTTTGTTTTGTCGTCGCTGACCATAGCCATGGCTCCAATGCTCAAACTTTACGAGCAATTAAATGACAACGTCAAAGATCTAACTACACTTGCAGGATTGTCAAATTCTAAGCTTGTAGCAGCAGAATTGTCGCACAACGGAGGAAATACCAAAATGCTGGATTATATCCAAAGATTGGAAGCCTTAACCAAGGATCTAGCCGATCAAAAACGCTCAAACATTGACGATAAACGTCTAATGTCTGAAATAACATTAGAAGCGTTAAGTCTGCTGAAACAAGCACAAACATCAGAGAGACAGTATTATGAGTCCCATCAAGCTTCTTGGGGCTCTGAGCCCACATCACAAATGGCAGGTATCTTACCAACTGTACAGGATGGCTGTGTTCTTAGTAATGATGATCCTGGAAAGTCGGCAAGGTCAATCGACCCACTTTTGATAATGAATGGACAAGATGGGGTAAACCCTCCCAGGCCTCAACCAAAGCAGTCGAATGCGAGTGTTCCTTATACGGCTCCCTTGGGCGATGAAAGGCCTATGTGTGAGGGAGTTAATCCCTCGGCTGCGACTCAACCTAATTATACCGATTGTCATGGTAGCCGATGTTGCTACTAGTCTGCCAGATGTAAACATCACATCACCCTCCATTGAGCAATCAGAAACCTCAATGAAACCTCCCTCAGCCAATCCATCGATCCCCCCTGAAAACAATTTGTTGAATGTAAGTACCTCTGTACCTTCCACGTCTGCAAATGCTGAAGGAATTACTGGACCTTTACAACAAAAAGAAAGCTGCTGTTCAGATATAAATTATAAAACCTATGAAATATTCCAGAAAGCACATATTGCCGACGTAAACAAATTGCAGGAAAAAAAATCAAAGAATCAAAAATGCAAACGAAAAGGCAACAACATGGGATCAAGGAAGTTTCTAAGGAATCTAAAATCAGTCAATGTATTTGTTAACACAGAAAAAGTAAACGAACTACCCAAAAAGACCAACATGGACGCCATGCAAAAGTGCCCTGTTGCCTCTGAACCGACAATTATGCTTGACGAAAGTGCTGAAATTGATGAGCAAGAGCTCCTAAACTTATCAGTCTATGAAGATGTGACAAATGCTGAAATAGACGAAGAGGAGTCAGCTCACAAAAATACAAGTTCTGAAGCTTTGGCAAAATCTGTTCGGCTAATCTCTCCCAAAGGAGCTCCCCCTGTTATTAGCGGGTGAGTTTGCGAATTAATACTCCCGCCAACAGAAGCGATTCCTTTGTCCCCCGCTGAAAACTCCAACAAATTTGAAACCATGGCAGAAAAAAGAAGTCGTCTAGGTGCTCGGAATGAAGCTCAAAAAATTGCATCTGAAATCAGCTCAGTTTGCTGGAAAGAGCACAGCAAATCGCAGACTGAAGAAACTGCTAAATCAAAACTTAACACAACTGATAAGGCTAGTACTAACCAGCCTATCGTGAATGATCCCAAAACATCTGCGACATCAAATTTGGCCAATAAAAATCGAGGAAGTTCGCAACAGAACCTCTTCGTAAATAAAGACAAACTGGGAAAATCAGCGAAGTACATGCTAATCTTGGAAAGAATACTGGACACAAAAGATAGTCTAACCTTGAACCAAAACAATGTCCTTAGGCTTCTACATCATGTCCCTGGACTGCGGTCAATAGAGTCCAATGATATTCAAACAGTGGACTTCATCAATGATCATCAGAATGACAAAGTCCGACTGCACATAAATTCCAGACTTGTCTGTGATTTACTTCTAAATGCAGTTCCCTTTCTGCTATCCTTGGGATTTGACATCCATGAGGTCTCTCAAAATAATGTTGCGGACCCCTGTCCCACAAAGGCAATGGAAACAATGGATAACAACTCGCCCTTAACCTATAAGGTTACCTTTGGAAACAATGTTAGCTCAAAACCTCTGAATAAAGTTGTTATCGCGACACCTACCAACAAGCCGGAAACCAACAAGGAACTAAATAGTCCCCCACAAGAAAAATTTAATTTGGGAGAAAACATCAAAATTACATTCTCGGGATCAGCCTCCTCAGCAGCAAGTGAGCAAAACATCAACTCACAAACCTTGGATGACAACAACACCACGAAAAACTGGAATTGGCTTGCTGGTGTTCTGGGAGGGCAATCTAGCTAATGCCATCAGGGACGCTCTAGTTCCTACTTGAATGTCCTCTCATGGAACACTGGAGGATTCACACACTTGTTCAATGAATCTAAAAAAAGTCCCTTGAATCAAACAGTGATTTGTCTCCAGGAAACATGGCTGACTCTGTCCCCATTGTCGGATGATTATGAAATAGTCATGAACCCGGCCATAGCTAGAAAAAAAGGCCGACCATCCGCTGGTCTAATAACAATGGTGGAAAAAAACGGGATGGAAAGTGAAAAGTGCTTTTAATTATACTCCGTATATTCAACACACAATTGCAGAAGCTACTTCGGCGAATCCCGGGAAAAAACCCCAGCTCAACATAATCAACATATATTGGCATCATAAAGAAGCTGGCACATACAAATTTATGAACACAGTACTGGATCTAATTTATGCTATCAACAGCGAGCAACAAGTATCCAACATAATTTGCTGTGGTGATTTGAATCTGTCGTGCATAAGGGATGTGCAAGATTCTGTAGCATCGAACGCAAAAATTGGCAGCAAAATGGTGTTCGGCCATGCAAGAAAGAAACATAACAATGGCGAATGGGAACACTAGTGGAGATATTCCTGCACAAAAAACTTGGAAAAGCGGAAAGTCAACTTCCATCATAGACTATTTCTTTATCTCTGAAAATCTGAGCCAACGAGCTGTGGAACTAACGGTATTAGATGATCCAAACAGTGACCATAGTATGTTAATACTTACTCTGCTTTCTCCAACTGTAGTGAAACCAAATACCTGGAGGAACCAGGTTGAAGTAGAGTCCAAAGGAATTCGCCTGAAAATAAGGCCATATGAGGTAAAGCCGATCACAGATTCATACTACAACCTCATAACCAACTCAACAGACTCCAGCCTTGAATACACTGTTGTTCTAAAACAGTTTATGACCATCCAAAATGGTTCAAAAAGACCGGACTTTGCACCCAAACACTGTTACAATCACGAAATTGCAGTAAGAAAGAGGCAATTAAGGAAAGAACTAAGACAACATGCACAACTTGAATTCGATCAGCGACAGCATGCAAAAAAAGCCTCAAAGCAGCAATATAAAAAATTGGCTAATCTCACATAAATCCATCCAATACCAACAGGACAGCGAAGCCATGTTAGCGGTGCTAAGTAATAAGAACTCAGCCGACTTTTGGAATCTGATTAACAACATGAACTGTCAACAAAGTGCAATTCAAACAAACATGGTCCCGCAAGCAGATTGGCTTACCCACTTTGATTCGGTTTACAGAAAAAGCAGCTCAACAATTGAACCTAAATTACCGAAGCTCACTGAGTGGGATTTAAAGTTTGTCATGAACCATGGACATAGCCCCTTCTGGTCTTCCTGGTCCTCGTCCAGATGGAGAGTGTGCTCCTTGATACTTCCAACATGGCCGTGCCCAGTGCCGTGTTCCGTACTAGCCTGTACGTCGGACACGGCACGTTCTATAAATGGGCCACGCCCCGCGCCTCCGCGCGTCTCAACGCTATCTCTGGGTAGTGTCTCGACGTGTGTGTGCTGCTCGGCTTTACCCTTCCAAGTTCCTGGCCAACTCCCTTATTCTTTCTTCCCTTTTCCCCTGTTTCCAGTATCTCTTACCCTTCTTCGATCCTCTTCCTGGACATCCTGGAACACGCGACTTCCTGGAACTTTGAACGCTCGCGCTGGAGTCAGACTCGACTTGCGCGCACTTATACAAGTCCCGGTCCGGCCGGAAGAAGTAGTCCTCCGCGGAACACCACAAGAAGAGAACTCAGGTGAGCCGGGGGGAAACCTTTGACAGATTGAGACGCCAAACGATCAACACTGATACCGCTATGGAGAAAGCGGTCCAGGACCTCATGCGCGGCATGCAGGAGCTAACAGCCGAGGTACAGAACTTAAAGGCAGAGAACGCAGCCTTGAAACAATTAGTGCTGTCACGTGACTCTGCCAATAAGGAAAGCGCGATACTGGGTGGAGTGGTAGACAAATACGATGGCTCGCCAAAATCCTTACGTGGATTTCTGGATTCCTGCTTGGTGCATTTTACATTCAAGCCCTATTATTTTTCAACTTCCAGGGCCAAGGTGGGCTTCATAATCTCCCACCTTACAGAGAATGCGTTATCTTGGGCCATTCCCCTAGTGAACTCTGGAGACGTCCTCCTGGCCGATTATGATGCATTTATCCAGGCGCTCAAGTCTATGTTTGACCGCCCCGAACAAGTGTTCAGCGCCCAGGAACGCCTACTTGATTTTCGGCAAGGATCCCAGGATATGCTAACGTTCGTTACCAGATTCAAACAGCTGGTAAAGGAGGCTGATTGGGGCCCTGAAGCGAGTTTCACCTTATTTCGCAGGGGTCTAAATGACGATATCAAGGATGAATTAGCCAGAGTGGCTCGCCCCAGTTCGTTTCAGGCTTTGGTAGATCTAGCCTTACAAATAGACTTTCGTATCCAGGAAAGAAGGGCTGAAAGGAAAAAGGCTAAGACTGCCTTTCAACTAACCCCTCCGGAGTCGATTGTGAAATCCGATCCTGTCTCAACCCCTGATAACGACTCCGAACCAATGCAAATAGGCGCCTTTCGTGGGCCAATTACTCCACAAGAAAGGATGAGAAGAATTCACACCGGCCTGTGTATGTATTGTGCTTCAGACAAGCATCTCGTTAGAGAATGTCCTTTAGCCCCTCCACGGCATTCGGGAAACGCCAGCTCCCGGCCCTAGATGGAGCGAGGTTTCGGGAGAAAGATGTCTGCTCCACATCAATCACATCCTTGAACTCTCCTGGACAGAATAACCTGGTGGTGCTACAGGCCTTTCTATCGCCCTCCAAGCACAAGACCTATCCCATACTGGCCCTGGTGGACTGTGGAGCTATGGGAATTTTCATTGATCAAGACTGGGTTATCAGACATAAAATACCATATGAGTCACAGAACATTAAACAGCCGGTAGAAGCAATTGATGGGAGACCTCTCTCTTCAGGACCCATAACCCTACAGACAAAAGAGGTCCGTCTCTCCATAAGCCACCACCAAGAGCAGATTACATTCGACATCATCAAATCTGCCCATTACCCTATGGTTCTGGGTATGCCCTGGCTTCAAAGACATAATCCGTACATTAATTGGACAGCAGGGTCATTGATTCTGGGCTCTGAGTTTTGTATTTCCCACTGTTTATCCCTGGATCTCTCCTTAACACCAGCTATTGAACATTCAGGAGAGCAAAAAACCTCACTCATGGTTTCCAACATTGTACAAGTGCCAGAGGTCTACCAAGGATATACTGATGTCTTTTCGACTGCCATAGTCCAGGCTTTACCCCCTCACACACCCGAAGATTGTGCCATTGAGACAGATCCCTTGGCAGTAATTCCCTTTGGCAGAATGTTTATCCTTTCAGAACCTGAGAAAAAGGCCCTCCGAAAATACCTGGACATCAATTTGGAAAATGGCACCATAAGACCCTCAAAATCTCCAGCGGGTGCCTCATTGTTCTTTGTTCCTAAGAAGGATTCCAAGGAACTCAGACCCTGCCTCGACTACCGTGGTCTAAATCAATGCACCCTCAAAGATCGGTACCCTCTGCCTCTGATTTCAGATATCCTGGAAGCTGTCAGAGGTGCCGTAATATTCACGAAGTTGGACCTCCGGGGTGCCTATCACTTAATCCGTATCCGGGAAGGGGACGAATGGAAGACCGCCTTTAGAACGCCCTTTGGTCACTTTGAATATCTAGTCATGCCCTTTGGATTAGCTAATCCCCCTGCAGTTTTTCAACGTTTCATGGATAGGGTGTTTTCTGACATGCTTTTTCTCTTTGTCATTGTCTATCTAGACGACATTTTGATTTATTCAAGGATCCCTTGAAACATGAAGAACATGTCATGGCGGTACTACAACGGCTCTGTGAAAACAAGCTCTTGGTCAAACCTGAGACATGTCTTTTTCACGTGACTTCAGTTCATTACCTTGGATTCATCCTCAGCCCAGAAGGAGTTGGAATGGACCCTTCAAAGGTAAAGGCCATACTGGCCTGGCCTGCTCCTACATCGGTGAAACAGGTTCAGTCTTTCTTGGGACTTGCTAACTTTTATCGAAAGTTCATTCCTACCTTTTCTGAGCTCGTCCAACCGATCGTTGCTCTGCTGAAGAAGGATGTTCCCTTCATCTGGTCTTCCTCGCAAGAGAAGGATTTTCAATGCTTGAAGACAAGATTCACACAAGCCCCCGTCCTGGCTCAGCCTGACTTAGATCGCCCTTTCATAGTGGAAACGGATGCCTCCAACCATGCCATAGGAGCAGTCTTGAAACAGGTGCTTGAGGACAAGATGGACCACCCAGTGGCTTACCTCTCTAGAACCCTAACAACCAGCGAAACCCATTACTCCGTCCTGGAAAAGGAGCTGTTGGCAATCCGCCAAGCCTTCACAGAATGGCGACATTTACTCCTGGGTGCTAGATATCCAGTCCAGGTCCATACGGACCATCGAAATCTACAAATTCTCCAATCTATGGAGTGCAGGAACAGTCGTCAGGCGCGTTGGGCCTACTTCTTCGCCCAGTACCAATTCCAAATCACTCATGTTCCTGGATCACAAAACGTGATTGCGGACGCCTTGTCCCGACGTCCTGACTATTTAACCACTGAAGATAGGACCTATCCTACAATGTTTCCCAACACAATCTTTATAGCTCAAGCGATCAACCTCTTGGAAGAGATTCGAGCCAAAACCCAGTCCTCTGACCTCTGGAAGGACGTCTCTAGGAAGAATTCCTGGAACTTAAGAATCAAGGAAGGATACTTATTCAAGGACAATGCCTTGGTCATTCCCACACCGAAATTTCAACATAAAATAATAACTCTCTGCCATGAAACTTTTCATTCTGGACATTGTGGTGTAACCAACACGCTCCGTCTTATACAAAGACAGTTTTGGTGGCCGGAAATGAAATGCAAGGTACAAGAGTACATCAAGACCTGTACTGTCTGCAATCAGAATAAGCACAACAATAAGAGACCGGCGGGCCTTCTATTGCAACCTACACTGCCAACAAGACCATGGGAATGTATAGCTACAGACTTCATCGTGGAATTACCACCTTCCCGGGGTTACACGACCATCATGGTAACCATAGACTTGTTTACTCATATGGCACATTTCACACCTCTCTATAAACTTCCTTCCTCTTCAGAGCTCATAGGAATTTTCCTAGAACACATTTTCCGTCTTCATGGACTCCCTTCCAAGATCATATCGGACCGAGGACCGCAATATATTTCACAATTCTGGAAACATCTCTGTCGTGTTCTAGGGATTCAACGCGCTCTTTCATCTGGATATCACCCACAGACCAACAGGGCCACAGAACGTGTTAATCAAACCCTGGAGCAATATCTTTGTTGTTTTGCAACCAAGGTACAGGATGATTGGTCCCTCCTTATACCCTTGGCCGAATTTGCCTATAACAATTCAGATCACTCAGCGATCAACGTTAGCCCCTTCTATTGCAGTCAAGGTTTTCAGCCCTCCGTGTTACTACCACATCCAACTCCAGTACCTTCACTTGATTCCTGGATTGAAACTCTCATCAACATCCACAAGGAAGCCAAGGAACAATTGGGAAAGGCCCAGATTTGCACTAAGCGATATGCTGATTCCAAAAGAAGACCAGCACCCTCCTATTCTATTGGTGACCAGGTCTGGTTGTCCTCGAAACTATTACCACGACATCTACGCCCTAACAAGTTAGCCCCCTGATATTATGGTCCATTTTAACTAAAAGAAATCTTCAAACCCGTTTCTTATCGGCTCAAGCTACCAGACTCCTGGAAGAGAATACATCCAGTTTTTCACACTTCTCTACTCAAACCCTACATCCACTCCACCCGGAAAACCGGCAGACCCAGTCCTGTGATTGTGGACAATCAGCTGGAATATGAAGTATCCAGAATATGTGACTCCAGGTACAAACGGGGTCGGCTTCAATACCTGATCGAGTGGAAAGGCTATCCTCCTAGCGAGAGAACATGGGAACCACTATCCAACCTAAACACCCCTCGATTGCTGAGAAGATTCCATCTCATACACCCTGGCAAGCATGGTGGGACGGGGTTTCGGAGGAGGCATGCTGTCATGAACCATGGACATAGCCCCTTCTGGTCTTCCTGGTCCTCGTCCAGATGAAGAGTGTGCTCCTTGATACTTCCAACATGGCTGTGCCCAGTGCCGTGTTCCGTACTAGCCTGTACGTCGGACACGGCACGTTCTATAAATGGGCCACGCCCCGCGCCTCCACGCGTCTCAACGCTATCTCTAGGTAGTGTCTCGACGTGTGTGTGCTGCTCGGCTTTACCCTTCCAAGTTCCTGGCCAACTCCCTTATTCTTTCTTCCCTTTTCCCCTGTTTCCAGTATCTCTTACCCTTCTTCGATCCTCTTCCTGGACGTCCTGGAACACGCGACTTCCTGGAACTTTGAACGCTCGCGCTGGAGTCAAACTCGACTCGCGCGCACTTATACAAGTCCCGGTCCGGCCGGAAGAACGAGTCCTCCGCGGAACGCCACAAGAAGAGAACTCAGGTGAGCCGGGGGGAAACCTTTGACAAAGTTTGACAAGGAGAGCATAGTACAGAGCATCCTACGAGCATCTACTTCAAGAGCACCGGGTCCCGATGGACTTACTAACCATCTAATAAAACAAAATCCAGAGGATTGGTCTGAGTTCCTCATGCTATTGTTCACAAAGATCGCGGAAGAAGCCAGCATACGATCTAGCTGGAAATCAGCAATCGTAATTCCCATTTTCAACAATGGAAATAGAGCAGATCCCAAAAACTATAGGCCCATAGCATTATTAGATGTCCTTGGGAAAATCTTTGCTATTCAGTTACAAAATCAACTGATGAAATGGATTGAATCTACAAAACATCTGGACCTCTGACAAACTGGTTTTGTCCGAGGCGTTGGGTGTGGCCTAAATCTGCTACTGTTGAATATTTTGAAAATGGATGCTATAAGAGTAAATAAGAAAATCTACCTAGCATTCGTGGACTTATCCCAGGCATTTGATAGCATTGACAGGGAACTATTATGGAAGAAAATGGTGACCTGGAATTGCCCTCTCAGTCTACTTTTGGCCATCAAAGCACTTCACACTGATACAGTGATAAGGGTGAGACTGAATCAACAGGGTCTCCTCTCCGAGCCAATAAAAACCTATAGAGGAGTTAAACAGGGTTGCCCACTTGCTGCCATAATATTTAATTTGTTCATCTCAGACTTGGGGGAAGCATTTGAGAACAACAATGCCTTCGCTCCTAAAATAAACGGAAATTAAGTGAATTGGCTCTTGTATGCGGACGATCTAGTCCTACTAGATTTAACACCTATAGGACTGCAACGGAAACTGCATATCCTTGATCAATATGTCATGCAAAATGGACTAATTGTGAATTCCAAAAAATCCGTAATCTTAACTCTGCAAGATCTTCAAAAAAACAAAAAGAGAGCGGGCTCGAAAAAGTTTGAATGGAGAATTGGGAAGGAGTCTTTAAAAAGCGTTGACCAAACCATATACCTTGGCATGTGCATTAGCTCAAGTATCAACGAGTTTCCTTGGGTTGCGAAAACAAAGGAGAAATGTAAACAACTAACAGCACAGGCCTGTATACTCAACAGGAAGTTTGGCAAACATTTGTTAAAACCTGTCATAGATTTCTATAAAATGAAATTCATTCCAGCAATCACACATGGAGCCAATAGTGCCCTGGGATGTCCAGACACCTTATGGTCATCGCTTGAACATCACTTCCGGTCCAAAGTCTTGCGTCTTCCAATGGGTGTACCAACTGCTTGTATAAGATACGAGCTAAGTCTGTTGTCCATCAACGCAAAAGTAATGTGGACCACTCTGAATGAGTTTAGAAAGATAACCACTGATCCAACTGCTCCACGATATCACATCTTAACCAATGCAAACACAGGCCCGACAGACTGCATTCTGTCTCAATGGATAAGACGCTGTGATGACATTCTAAGCGACCTATGCACCAATAGAGAGTTACTCCATATGAATCCTGTCAAAGTAAAATCACTACTATGGCAACAAGACTGGATTGATACAATTGACATACGAGGGACTCACAGAATTATGAGAACATGTCCAGCTGAAGCAAGAAAAATAAATGATCCTCAACCCTACTTGCTTAAGTTCCCAGATACTGCGCGTAGACTCCTTTTCATGAAATTTCGCTTGAATCAATTCCCAACATGAGAAACGCTGGCAATCCGACAAAAAGATGGAGCTCCATTGATGACCTGTCACCTATGTGGGGAGGAAAAGGAAACAATGAAACATCTCACATTGTTCTGCACACAATTGCGACAGGAACGCTCTATTCACTTGGGAAAAAACATTGTGGCAAGACCAACTCTGTCCGCTGAGGATTGGTGGGACATGATGCATCAAGACGTGGAACGCAGCCTAACACTCGAATTGACTTTCCTTCTAGAAAAGATGACCGAAAAACTGGAAAAACACGAAAATGACACCAAAGTCGTCTTAAGCATAGCTTGAACTTTGGAAATTCAAGAGTGATTCGGCCGCTAAGGTCTTAAACTTCGTTTTATGTCCCTCCTTCTCGCTTTCCTTTTGTCTTGCTGCCTACATTTTCTTTTTCCATTGGAGCTCCTTCTGTGGATTTTCTTTTTTTCTCTTTTCAAGAATGAATTTTCTAACCCTGTTTTGAGATTTTTTCAGAACCTTATGTACATAATTTTCTTTTTTCTTTTTTTTAAAGGTTTGTAACAAACCAATAAAAATGAAAAATAAAAATAATAATATTCCCTTTTTCAATGGGAATTTTGGGCTTGCAGTGGAGCGGCGCTGTTTTTATTTCTTTTGTACATGTAAGGACACCCTGGCAAGCCTTTTCAATGTGCCCCCCTTGTTCCATCCTGCCCAATATGCGCTTGGCAATGTGGTGCAACCGTTTTTTGTCATTGCAAAACGCAGTTTTGGGGTGAGGCAAAGGTGCTTACAGGAGCCAGCAAAGCCATTCTGCTGGTTCTGCTGAAGTGCAGCTTGGTGATGTGAGGAAGAACTGCTGAGTGGGTAAATGCTACCAACAGGGACATCCTCGGTCCAGTACATAGATGACATATGGGAAGCAACTGTTATGGTACTGTTTCACCTGGTAAAACATAATTACAAAGTGCCTTTAGCAAAAATGCAATATGTACAGCGACGAGTTGACTATGTGGGCTATGTTTTGTCAAAAGAAGGGCGGTCATTGTCAACAGACCGAGTAGCGTTGATTCAGGCTATGCCGATTCCCAGAACATGAAAGGTGTTGTGAATGTTGTCATATTGTAGGCACTAGGATACCAGAGTTCTCAGTAATAGCTAAACCACTGTTAAAAACATTGAAGGATGAGAAACACCACATACCCTTCGAATGGAACAAAGAGATGGAAGAGGGGTACGTGGCGTTCAAGAGCACCTATTATGAGAAAATGTTTTATTTATTTATGGATGAGGTGAATGGGTGTTCTGTGTCTGTATTAACCCAAGAACAAGGTGGGAGGAAAAGGCCATGTGCCTACTTCTCAACTGGATTGGATGCAGTTGCCCGAGGATTACCGCCATGTATGAGGGCGGTGGCAGCGGCACTTGGACAATATATGTGTGAAAGGGAAGGAGGGGAATTGGGTGTGGGGGAGCAGGTAGTAAGAATCCAGGAAGATGCAACAGAGGAAGAAAGGAAAACCTGGCACTCGGATGAAAATATAAGACAACTGGAGAGTGGGGCATGGGCAAATATGAACACAAGGATTTGGTTGTTACCAGATGCATACCTCCCTGTTGTAGTGAGCGTGGCACATGGACCAACACATGTAAATGCTAGAACACTGAAAGTGTGCTAAAAACTGTCTGGGAGAACAAAAGAATTGGTCCCTATTGCAGGCCATGGGCAAAGCAGTGCAAAATCTGTGTAATGTACAATGTTGGAAAGGGTGTGCCGGCCCCAGCACACTGTAAACTGCCCACACAACCCTTTGAAGTGGTGTATATGGATTTTATACATCTGTAACCTGTAAACAAGTTTGCTTACTGCTTGGTAATGAAATGTGGTTATTCCGGAGGGGTGCCTCCACTGCAAAGTGTATATTGAACCATTGGGTACCGCTGTATACGGTCCGCACTTATCTATGGTCAGAAAATGGGTCGCATTTCACGGCCAAGGTGGTGGAAAAGGTATGCAAGGCACTGGGCATTGATCAAAGATTCCATGCCATATTTCACCCCCAGTCAGCAGGAATTATTGAATACATAAAATATTTAAGAACAAATTTGTAAAGGTATGTGCAGAAACAGGTTTGAAGTGGCCTGATGCCTTGCCCCTGGCATTGCTGATCATGAGAGCTGCGCCCAAACGCACCCATGGACTGAACACCCAAAACATTGTATTGCATTGACTAACAGGTTCTTTCTATACATACGCAGGTGAAAGATGTGGCCCCAGTACCACCAATTGGGCCAGGCCATGATGTGAAACCCGGGGACTGGGTGGTAATTAAAGTCTTTGACAGAACTAGCGGCCTGCAGCCACGCTGAAAAGGACCCTACCAGGTGTTGCAAACAATGCAGACAGCACTGAAAGTTGACGGCAAACCACACTGGTACCATGCAAGTGATGTGAAGAAAGCTGCTGCTATAGAACCATTGCAATCAACCGGGGTACAAACAGGTATGTTGGAATCATCCCAGACCCCTCTCCCAACGGATGTCCTCAGGTACAACCTGAGATCACGGAAAGTATATGTGCCAGGCAACGAGTAAGGACTGTGAATTGAACTTTGATTGTTAGAGAGACACAAACTCTTTTGTCGGTCAGAGCAGTGCACAGCGTTGCCGAAGACAACGAGCAGTTGCTTGAAGTGCCTCGGCATCCCTCCTGGACAAGGCACAACGAGGCGTGGGATAGATCGGTGAAAGGGCCGCTGGTGCCCCCTGTACATTTAGGGTACAAAGACACGAGTTTAAATAGGGTTGGGAACGTAAGCTGTAAGAGTGAGAGGCTGCTCACTAGGGTAGAACGCTAGGCGCTGGGACCCAGCCAAGCCACAGAACTTAACCTGCAAGTGTCAGCATAAGCTCAGGTAAGCAGAAGCAATGATAAGTGAGATGGAACTGCAGGATTTAGCTCTGCCTGCCCACCCACAAGGATGGATGAAGGTGGACAAATATGGGTGTACAAGGAAGGAAAAGACTGTTTTACGTATGGCAGGTGTCTTGGTGGTAACAGGGCTTGGTGTATTCTTTATAGTATCTGGAACACCCTTCAATGTATGAATTTAAGAATATGTTTCCCGTGGCAAACTCCTCAAATGATACCAATATCAATTATGTATATAGTAGAGACAGGCATGAGCATGATGGTCATGAAGATGAAGAGTATAGTAGGAATGCATATATACACTTAATGAATGCAACAAAGAAGGCGTTGAATTTGTCAAATTGTTGGATATGTAGTCATGTTCCCCACCATGCAGGAGATGGAATACCTATGTATGCTTTTGGGGTACCCGAAGTTGACAGGTGTATTTTCGCTTTGGATGAGGGTTCTCTCACTAGACAAGTATATGCCAAATACTTCCAGGTGCTTTACAATGGAATGGTCAGACATATCAGCAGGTATAGTTCATAATATGAAACAGGAGGTAGTAACCTACTCTTTAAGAGACCTTGTAGGTCAGGCAAGGGTAGGGAAATTACCTCCAACCCCCTTGATGGTAACCAGAGAGTACTCAAGGAAGAACATTTGTTTCAAGGGAATGAAAGGAGAAACTATTTTGGGATGTAGTATAATATACAATCTTTCTAGGTATAGTAGGGGTATAGGTGAGATTGAAGGGTATGCTTATGTTTGTAATAAAAAGGTTTTATCTATGGCTTCCCAGGAACTTTTCGGGAACATGTTATTTTGCCAGGATAATACCTGCTGCTATGATCTATACCCCAAAAGAAATGTATGCTAAACACAGGTATAAGAGAGGGATAAGGAAATGGCTTGACCAATCAGACACTGATCTGGATATATTTATTGACATAGTAAAGACAATGACACTCCCTGTAGGAATATTCCTGAACTCCCAAGAGGTACGCAGACTAAGTAGGGCAGTGGAGACCACGATTAGTGAAACAGCTTATATACTCACTAATATTACATATGAGATGAAGGCCATACGGTTAGTTGCATTACAGAATAGGTACGTGTTGGATGTGTTGACAGCAAAAAAGGGCAGAGTTTTGTACTATGGTGGGTTCCCAATGTTACATGTATATTCCCGATGCAAGTGAGGGAGTGTTATCCGGGATATCCAGGTTACATAAGATAGCCGAGACAATCCACTATGAGGAGAGGGTCGGAGATAGTTGGTGGGTGAAGTTACTGAAAGATCTTGGCTGGAAGTTGCTAACCCCAATACTGGTAGTGATAGGATTAGCCCTGGTTTGCTGCCTGTGCATACAATGTTCTCCAATGCTTATTGGAGGTTGTATGGATTGCTGTAGTAGGACAGCCCGCAAGGTGCAGGATACCCCCTCTCATCAGGAAAAGGAGCATTTGCGGATAATGTGGTTGAAGGAAATGGAGGATTTGAATAAGATTGACGTATAATCTTGCTCAACATGAGCAAAAGGGGCAAATTGGGGTACAAAAATGAGTAAGGTTTTGCCCACGTTGTAGCAAGATGAATCCTGTAGAGCCTCAGAGCAGAAAAGGGTGATTGCGTGCGACTAGGCAGTGTTGCAAAGTATGTTTTCTTGTTAATCAGATGTCAAATTCCGAGAAGAAGGGAAGGGCAGAGGGTGGTAAAAGCCTGACACGACAGATACAAAATAGTCATGAACAGCAGAAGTGAATTACCAAAGAGTGCCCTTGAGATGCAGAGAAGGGCGTAATGACTGTGCAGTTTTAGGCTTATCAGCTCACCCCAGGAGTGTGTTTACGAGGAACTCTTCTGCACGAAGGAGGGATGGATGGGGAGATTACGTGACTAACTGTTATGCTTATGTAAACTCCTTCTTTGTGCACGTGCTAGAGATTGGAACCAATGATATTTGAAAATGTATATAAACCATGCAGACCTAATGCTTATCAGCTCACTCCTGCGCAGTCTTTTGAATGTGCAGGAAGTCATGCCCATTCGCGAATGCTGAAATTGAATAAATGGATGACTTGACCAACTGTCTGAGTCTTTTTTGGAGTGGGGTCCCCTTTGACGGAAGTGGGGTGAGCGAAAGTGTACCCCCACTGCGAGTGGAGAAAGGGATTTAGCCACTCATGGATTTTAGTGATGGCCCCCCCACTGTTCTCGTTCTCCCCACTAGTCACCTCCGATATCCCCTTTTAGTAACCTCATCTTATGTTTTTAAATGATGAGCTCTCCATCCTGCGTGGCATGCAGGGGCGCGTAGATACCAGTTACTTCACTGGTTTGAAGGTACTGGAGGAGTTCCGGAGGAATATTGACTCCAGGGTTTATAAAGTTCAAAGAGTTCAATGTGTCCGATGTTCACTCTTGTTCCATTCCCTTGTTGAATTGCAGCTAAAAATATTGCCTGGAGGTAGCTGATGGCATTCAGGAAAGAGTCTGTATTACCCAACACTGTCCGGTAAAAGTTGCATGAGTTTAACTTGTTGTTTTCTCTCCCTTTATAGGAGCGGCATAGGAAGATGTGGCGTATTAAAGGGTAATGCCTCTGGTGTTAAATCAGGTAAGCCTATGGTGGTAAAAGTGATTGGCCCTCATTACGACCCTGGCGGAAAGTGACTGACCGGACCGCCACAGCGTAAATAGCGTTTCCGCCATTGCACGATGGAGCAAAGTGCGGCCCATTCCGACCCATCGGGCACGAGCACCACGGCATGGCGGAAGTGCAAAGTCCGCGATGGCGGAAATGACCCCAAAACGGCCCACACCGCCGCCGTACGGCGCCCTAGGTGCAATACCGCCACCCATCTTAGTGGACACCGCAGTGAGCGCCAACCGGAAAGTACGGTGACCGTAAATATACGGAAACGGAAGTAAAAACATGGGCCCGGAACGGGAAACATCCCGCCGTGCACCTATAAAACCACAAAATCCACACAACCACTAAAAACACTACCCTGAGACACACCCCAACCCGTCATCCACCCTAGCGAAACCAAGAAAAATGGGAAAAGTAGCGAAGAAAGCGTGCGACCGCAAGCGGCAGGTCCACTTCTCCCGTGAGGAACTCACCGTGCTAACAGAGACCCTCCAGGAGAATGCCGCCGCCGTCTTCTCCACGCAAATGACCAGGACGGCACTTGCGAACAAGAAGGCCATATGGGCTCTGGTGGCACAGCGGGTAAGTGCGGTGGGGACCGCACCCCGCAACCCACAGCAATGCAGAAAGCGATGGGACGACCTGCGGATACGCGTCCGTAGCATACTTTCTGCCAACCGCAACATTGCCACAGCTACCGGGGGAGGATCGGAATCACCCATCAAGTTGACCCCCTGGGAAGAAATCTGTGCCTCCACCATTGGAATGGAGAGCATAGAGGGAGTCGGAGGGATGGAGAAAGGAGTGCAGACATCCGAAGAATCAGGTAGGTGGCCCAAATAAAACAATGCCAAATCCACAATGTCCAATCATGTGAAGTACCATGTGTCCACATAGTGCAACAGAAACACATGGCCAGGAGGATGTCCACACACATTGGCCTGATAGCGCACTTTAAAACACACAATAAAAACATAAATAATTAAAAACCCCAAAAACACCCACTACACGCGCAGCAGGCACACCCTAACTGCAGGCTGCCAAACAACTGCACCCTCACTCCACACACAAATGAAAGCACCTCCAAGGCCCCGACCCAAATCACCCTCAGGTACCACCCCAATGCATGTGATACAATGCCATTCCAATTCACACAGACCCATTAATAACCCTCGCCCTCCTTTACTCCACCACAGGGTCCGATCCAAACGACGAGCTTCAGGACACCCCTACCAGCACACCTGCAAAGAGGGCCAAGACCAACGGCCAAAGACCCTCCACCTCAGCTGCACGCATCAAGACACGGCAGCAGCACAAATCAGGTGGCAGCACAGAGGAGGGAACATCAACAGGCACCCCAGCAGCCAGCATGCCCACAACAGCAGCACCACAGGTCCCCCCAATGGATGCCACAGAAGGCACTGCCTCTGGTGGCAGCAGCACCATAGGTGACACCCCATTGATGGCAGCATGCTCCGACACAGAAGACGGGGATGTCGAAGTCAGATCCATCCATGACCTGTCCCAATCCCCCTGTCTGTCCCATCCCGTACAACATGAGGATACCACGCAGGGGCACCCACAAGACGACGACTGGCCATCCCCCACAAGCCCTGTGGCAGGGCAACATGAGGCGAACAGCCACTCTGTGACACCACCGCAAATGGCCATGGCCCAGCAGAGGCAACAGTCCCTCGACCAGTTAATCGTGCAACAGCAGCAACTGGCCACGCTCCTCAAGGACCATGCCGATGAATGTGGGGGCACTAAGGCAGACATAGAAACATCAACTGAGACACTTAGGGCAGAAATGGAGAGAAGTACAGAGACACTAAGGGCACAAATGGAGAGTAGCACCGAGTGCCTGAGAGTCCAAATGGAGAGTAGCACCGAGAGCCTGAGAGTCCAAATGGAGAGAAGCACCGAGAGCCTGAGAGTCCAAATGGAGAGAAGCACCGAGAGCCTGAGGGGGGAACTGCATGCGACGTCCAAAGACGTATGTGCCGAACTTGCCGCAGTGCGCCGTGTGCTCACTGAGCTCTCACAAACCCTTAGGGACATGCATGGACGTGAGCAGGCAGAGACATCATCCGTTGCAAGTTCCGTCCAGGGCAGCCCCCAACGTAGATCTGGGAGGAACCTGCGCTCCACAGGCAGGGGTGCCCCTGATACCCGCAGAGGGGGCTTGCAATAGCGACTGCCCACTGACAATGAGCATCTTTGGACACTGGTGTTCGGGGGGGAGGTAGGAGGGTGGAGGGGGTGTGTTGGGCTCACTTGGGTGGCGGGTCGATAGGGTGTTTAACATGATATCACATATGCCATAAACAATGCACGATCAACCAATGAGATGTGTGGACATTGATCTTTGTGTACTAGGCCATCATAGGCGTACAGTCCATATTGTGCATGTACCAGACACACACAGTGCCACGAGTACCGTGTCCATGTATCAGCCACCAGGCGTGAGTGCTAGAAGCATGCATCAATGAGATGCTGACGAATGTCATGGCCCTCCTGTGCCTCGCAGACTCCTTGAGGTGCTGCCACATCCCCACCCTCATCATGACCATCCTCAGGTGCTTGCAGTTCTGCGTCAGGGGGCATGGGCACATTTCTACGTACGCACATGTTGTGGAGCATGACACATGCCATCACCATCTTTGCAACCTTCTCATGGCGGTACAGGAGTGCCCCGCCAGACCTGCTGAGGCAGCGGAAACGAGTCTTCAGTAGGCCGAATGCCTGTTCTATGACTACACGGGTACGTGAGTGGGCATGGTTGTAGTCCTCCTCATGCTGGTCCCGTGGGTTCCGGACTGGTGTGAGGAGCCATCTCTTCAGTGGATATCCAGCATCACCTGTATGTGGACGATAAACGTATAATGTGGAATGCCATTGCTACGTACGCACACACACCCCCCCTTCCTGCCAGGTCATTGCCGAATCACATACCCCACATCATCATGCATGAAATGAGACTCACCGAGTAGCCAGGATCTGTTCCCTGCGTGTCGCTCCATGTAGCGTGGTATTGTAGAGTTCCTCAAGACCATAGAATCATGGGTTGATCCAGGGAATCGGGCACAACAATGTGTAATGATCCTGTTGGAGTCACACACCATTTGTACATTCAGAGAATGAAATTGTTTTCGGTTGCGGTACTGGGCCTCCATGGCATGTGGGACGACCAATTCCACATGGGTGCAGTCGATGGCACCAAGGCAACCCGGTATGCCGGCAAGTGCATGGAATCCCACTTTTGTGTTCGTAATTTCCTGCTCCGAGCGTGGTAGAGAGATGTAGTCGTCTGCGTGCTGCAGGAGGGCATCGAGCACTTGCAATAGTGTCCGTGAGAACAGTGGCTGAGAAATGCCATGCAACTGTCCGACTGTGTGCTGGTAGGTGCCAGTGGCCAGGAAGTGGAGTACAGACACCACCTTCAGTAGGGGTGGGATGGCGGTTGGGCTATCTATCATGCTGACAAGGTCAGCCTGTGTCATGTCCACGATGGCGGCTATGGTGTCCCGGTCCAAACGGTAGAGGGTGTGGATCTGCTCATCAGTGAGGTTGAACGGATGTGCTCGGAGGCGTGGGATTGCGGGCTGCCTGCGTGGTGGTAGTGGCTGTGCTGGCGGCCCTTGCTGGCCCTGCCTTGCCCTCCTCCTCCTCCTGCGTCTCCTCCGTGCGGCCGGTTGAAGTTGGTGTTCGTCTTCTTCTTGGAGTTGGAGTACTTGCAGTGCTATCAGGTCCCCCAGGGCCAACATCGTGAGTCCTGCCGGTAGCATTTCGGAGTGGGTGTGGTTGTGGGAGGAGACTGGGTGTGCAATTTATGTGTTTTCAGGCTGTATGGCCTCCACCTGTGGTGATTCATTCCACCTGTGCAAGCTGCTCTCCCCTTTGGCCGAGCACGTCCCGCACACAGCGCTGCAATTCGAGGAATGGCATCTTGCTATTGCAATCATGTATTTGTACCCGATGGCCGTGTAACATTGGTTGATATGTTCATTCGGCTATGGTCCCATTGTTTCACATACAATCTTTGCAGTCGCGAACAGACTTGTGAAGGGTCAGTGGAACGTAGTACTCGAGTAACGGTGGGCCCTCATGCATCACTGTACCGAGTTGCAACGACGGGCGGGGCGTCCCATTTGTGAGTGAAGGCAGTTGCCATTTTCACACACAGCCGCACTAGATGGATTAATTTGTGATTTCAAGCGGCCACAGATGCCTTTTCGACGTGATGTTGCAAATGAGGAATTCGAAGGGCGGCGCTTTCGGTTATCAGCTAGCGGCGAGGAGATGCCCACAGGTCTGACTGCAAATATAACGTTCTATTGTTCAATGTCCTTGAGACAGGGGCCATGGCGAGGATGCAATGATTGATATGAATAGTTTGGGATGCGCAATAGCGACGTGGGCGATGAGGCCGGACGTTCCCAAATACATGTTACTTCACAACACTGGAATTACGGGCTGGGGCACTGTGGATTTTGCAGGCTGCATAACGCACAGACTCAATGGATATTTCTAATGTTATGTGAGTAAATATCCAGGCGTTTTTATCCCGGGATGAGGGAATGATGAATGGATGCATGGACAGATGATTTGATACAGTGTTTGCCATGTACAGGGCTTCTTGGAATCTGTCCGCCTCCCCTGCGCTATGTGATGCAGGGCTGCCATAGTGGGACCATCGTCTATCTGGCCTTGTTGAGCCCTCCCTGTCTCGACGCGCCCTCAGACACTTGTGTCCATGCACGTTACCAATCCCATCTGATGGATTCTGTTTTCACAGACGCATGCACAGGTACACTCGTTTGTGATGGTGTTTACACCTCGATATAGATAGTTATGAGTCGCAAGTGGTTTTGGGGTGGTGAGGATCCTTTGGAGTGGGCTAGCATGCATATGGCTGTGGATTTAGTGTGATCATTGAAGTGAGTTGTTCGAATGTAGTTCTGATGGCCATTCTGTTCTTTTTCTTTTCTTTTGGTTGACAGGTATCTCCTCCCCTTTTGCCACTGCCATCTGTATGCCACTCCTGCAGATGGCTTTTACTCCCGACACCTGCTGCTTCGTGTTAATCAGTGGAGCAGCATTACGATCTTATGGGACGATCGCCAATGGGCCACATGCCCTTACGCAGTACTAGTGGCTCGGAGCAACATTTCGGCCTTTCAGCTGGACTAGTGCCTCCCCATTGGGACGGCCCTGCGGTTCTGTGCGCTTCCATGTTGCCTTTTCGTACGTGAATGTGGCTCTGTGTACCATGATGGAACAGGGCGTCACACAAGAAGTAGCTGGTCATTTCTTGCGGATGCAGCCCACAATGGTGAAATGTGTTTTGGAGTTCATGGCCTAATGGCTGTATGGGCTTGGTGATTTTGTTGGGCATTAAATTTCTATTCTGATATGGGCCGTGTAGCGTTCTTCTTTGCAAGTGATGTGGCATATTCCTATTTGGGGAGCGATGTATTGTGAGGAGATCTGCATTGGGTTCCAGCTTCGGAGTATAGTTGCGTGGTACTGTGCTGGGCGCGTTTGCCTACGAAGCCCAGTGAGGTCAGGGATGAGGGCTGCCAATATGACTGTTTGAATGATGTCATGCTCAGGGGCGGGGGATTGGGTTTTGTGTAACAGATGCCGGTCAGCCAGGTGGACTGGTGGAATTATGTGATTTTCGAAATATTGCTGGTCACAGGTGCCTGTGTTTGCGTGCGTTTCTTGGTGGGGGACTGTGGTCATGTCCATTGGAATGGCTTCTGTATTCGTGCCATCTGTGCCCTGCAGCTCCCATTGGCCCCTCTTGTGATTCTTTTGTTCGTTGGCATGCATGGGTGACTTGTACATTTCACTGGTTGCATTGTGACTTCATTGCACCTACGGGGAGTTGTACTATGTGGGCAGGGAGCGGTGTACAGGCACTCAGTGGGGCCGTTTACGGTTGATTCGCGATGCCGTACTTCTCGCCATGGCGGAATGGTACTTTCCGCCGTGGTTGATGGCGTTAGGTACATGTCCGCTAGGGTCGGAATTCGCGTACCCTTGCGCCATGGTGGTATTTACGGTTTGGCATGGCGCGCGCGCGCGTACTTGGTGCAGTTAGCGTTGGCGTTCACTACGGTGTCGCTAATGGCATCGTACTTTGCGGTGACGGGTCATAGTCGCACCGAGCGCTATTCGATGGCGGTATTGCATTTCCGCCATCGTTTTTCGATTTCCGCCAGGGTCGTAATGAGGGCCATTGTATTTGTCGGCTCTCTCGGCTCACCTTGTTATTTCTTTTGTTTTCCCCCAGGTGCTGGAGTTCGACAAAGAAAATGATGGAGGCAGCGCCGAGTCGAAAGATGCTGTGGACTGGTGAGTACGACGCAACGCTGCTGCTGGCGATGCGACGCGTGCTGAAGTAATGTCCTTTCAGGCTTGGAGACGTGCTGGATCCGGAATCAGGTAAGGAATTAAAATAATGTCCGTGATCTAACCTTTTCTCCTTCTTTCCCCTTTTTCCAGGAGCTCCGGATTGAAGGCGGGCGTGGCAGAAGACTGGATGCTGACTTGCAGGCACGGTGAGCGTTACGCTGCAGAATGCAGAATAATGCGAAGCGTGTGCTGCTGTTCGGGTGTGGTTTAAATAGCCTCCAAAGTAGTTCCAGGTAAGAAGTTCCCCAGAACCATACCTGAGTAAAAAATAGTCCCTGTAATAAAATAGTCCCATCCAGGCCTCACGTTGGCTTGGATTCATTTGCAGCATGGTCTGCATGAGGTAAGTAATGTCTATGAGCCTGGCGCCTATGGCGCCAGGTCTTATTTCTAAGATGAGCCTCAGGCCTAAGGTGCCAGGACTGAACCCAAACAGCCCCCAGCCGGGGCTGCTGGGGTTTTAATAAGTATCTGGATGACTTCTCCCGGGGCTGATGGACTCGATCCGGATGCCCGGGGAGAGGCATCATGACAGTACCATAGCTGCCCCTCTGACTGCTCTCACCACTCCAAAGAAACCCAAGAAGGTAACTTGGTCTGAAGAGTGTGAGAAGGCCTTCAATGGCTTGAAAGACTCCTTGTGCCAGGCCCCTGTTCTCAGGGCCCTGATTACCAAACACCTTTTATTGTGCAGACAGATGCCTCTGACACTGGTATAGGAGCTGTGCTATCACAAGTAGATGATAGGGTAAGGAACACCATATTTGCTTCATTAGTCACCAGCTTAAGGACAGAGCGCTCAGATGGTCCACAGTAGAGAAAGAATGTTTCTCTGTTGTTTGTGCCGACGGAAGCTGAGGCCCTACCTCGATGGGACCCACTTCACTGTGCAAACTGACCATAAGCCTTTAAAGTGGCTAATGTACATGAAGGGAGAGAATCCAATCCAAAGTTGCTCAGGTGGTCCATAAGTCTGCAAGGCTTTGACTTCACTATTGAGCATATGCCAGTTGTCCAACATAGAAATACTGATGGGTTGTCCAGAATGTTTAACCGACCTGAACATGAGACTCATCCAGGGGTGGATTAAGTCCCCCTGTCCTTAGTCTGGGAGGGATGAGTGTTAGGAAAGATTAAATTTTATATGTAATTGTCCCTCCAGTTGTACACCCCCCAAACCTTTTGCTGCTGTTTAAACACCTTAGTCTGACTTTGGCAGGGGAGCACAGCCTTCTGCTGCACTCCTCTGGGCTTTCGCTCACTTTCTACGGGGAAACTGACATGCCCTTAAAACAGTCAGTGCTGGGAGACTTTGTTTCCCTTAGTCCTTTTCCAATGTTGCAACTTTTCTGCAACATGTGGTTAAGATTCATTCTAAACCTTCCAGCCATCACCTCTTTGTTTTTGCTTTGTTACCCCGAGTGGGACGGGTATGCCCAGACGTGGGTACCGTGCCTGCTGGGCCTAGAGACCCAAGCTACTCCTCACTGATGAGCCCCAACAAGGGCGAAACATGTTTGGGGATGCTTGTGGTCTCGTGCAGAAGGGATGTGACATAGCAGTTCGGCCTGGGCTACCCCTTTCGGGGTGGGGCCAAGCCTGATTTGCATATGGTCTTTCCCCTTCTGTAATGGCTTGGCAGGCAAAGAACGGTGGTCTGGAGGGTTGACCAGAGCAACGCCAGTGGTTAAGATTCATTCTAAACCTTCCATCCATCACCTCTTTGTTTTCATCTTGCCCCTTTGCCTTCCCCAGGTCGAGTCGACCCGGGTCAGTCCTTATTTGGTCATGCAGTTTCCCGTGAAACGCCATGCTTTTGCAGGCTTCTGCATGCCTTGTGTGTGTGCCTCCAGGGTGTGGGCTGGGGTGTCTGTCCCCAATACACATCCTGGGTGCCAGAGAGTCTGGAGTGCTGTGAATGCCTGGGACCACTGTGGTCCGTGATTGGTCCACGCATGGAGTGTGTGTTTGTGAGCAGATCTCCCATTGGGTCCTCTCCGTTTTGGTGCGAAGGGAACTTTGAATAAGAGGGGGCCAAAAACACCCATACCTTGTCTCACTGAACGAAGGATAGGATCCAAGTATCCTGAAACTAAGAAGCCGAGGAACCGCTGGTGAACCGCTGGACGGTTTGGCACCCTGAGCCTGCTGTCGTCCCGTGGGACCTCTCTGCATCTGGTCGTCCTAGAAGGTCTGCGAAGATGCTTCGACCCATTACAATAGTGGGACCAACTATTCTCGGCACCTTCAACAAAACCTGGAAGTAAGCCTTCTCGGAAGAGTCCCTGGGCCAACCAGTGGGCTGACCAGCTTACGCAGGACCTTTTCTCTGTCTCCGCCATCGTTTCGAGGAGGGCCTCGAAACTTTGTATACTGCTAGCTCATTGTCCCCAGCACACCGAATTTCAAACACTTGGCATTCCCAGGTCTGAAGTGAGACCAGTGCGCCAGGACTGGAGTAAACACGGTTACCATGTTGCCCAGCCGCGGCAACAATCTTTCCAGGTGCACTGAATTGTGACCCTCTTGCCCCCTGAAGCCTGCTGCAATGAAACTGGCCTGATCCATCCATCAAGAGCAGAGAAATCGCCACTGTCCCATTTGGGAATCGTCACTGTATCGTTGGAACTGAAAGCCGCAGAGACGTCCTTTTTGTTGCATTTGAACCTGCAGCCGCAGTGGACCCAACTGGCAAAGTTTGGTCTTGAGTGCGCCTGGGACCGGTGAGTAACCCTAACCTTAACCGGAGGCCCACAGCGCCTCCATCTGTTTATACGCACGGGTGGTCCCTGGGGTCCCTCTCCTTTCCACTGCTAGTGCAAACTAGCGAACTATTCCCGAACCTTGAAATCACCTCTGCCTTCTAGTGGAGGCCCTCCTCGAATAGTGGGAATCTATTCTTCATCGCCTCACCCACCTTCCTGAGCTGCTAGAGACCCCTGAAGTGACCCCGTTTTGACCAGTGGAGCAACCGCATGCGCCTGCACTACCTGTACTATTGAGCATAAGGCTCCTCTCTTCTTAGGGTTTGAACTGCCTCTTAGTTAGGTGTGTGTTTGATGTTGAAGCGGAATAAAGACTAGCTGTACTGCCTATTTTCCTTCCCTTCTAGGTTGTGAATATATTTTGTGCCTTTAACCCTTTAGACCCGCATGGTCTTGTATACATTTCGTATTGATTGTGTTGTGTTGGTTTAGTAGGATTGCTGTGATTCTTTTACTCTGTGTTGAATTACAAAGGCCTTGTAATAAATATGTTTATATTTTTGATATATACACCTATCTGGAAGTAATTTGCAAGTGTCCTTGCTCTGTGTGCTCATTGAGGTCTTTCAGTCACCCTCACCCCTCCTGAGACTTAGTCTTGACCGCCTGCCATAAGCTACCTTGATTGGTCTGGCTTGTCCAGAGGTTACCCTGTTCCAAGAAACTAGCCTGGCCTTCTGAACATCTGCCCACCAGGTCAGAGTTCAGAAATCCGTCTTAACACCTACTGCTCTGTGAACCCGGTTTCTCCATTAGTGGTAAGGGGATTCCTTCTCTGCACACCAGCACAAAGTGATGTCTTCTCCCGCATTTGGCATACCAATGCCCTATTGCCAGGCAAGGTTAACTGTGGAGGAATCGCATCTGCCACCTGTAGCACATACTTTCTTCTCCACCTGGCTGCAGTGAGTGGCATTGCAGTGTTCTCTCGAAGCCCAGTTGTTCTCGTGGCCCCCTTGTCAGATACCTGCCCTCTCTCCTTCAGCTTCTCCGCCTTTGTTGCTTGGGTGTCCACCCTTTCGTGGACGCATTCCAGCTCCAGGAACTTGTGAGCGAGAGGGTGTCACATTCCGAGATTCACAATACTACAGGGGAAGTCTTCAATACCTAATATCCTGGAAGGGTTACCCTAGGTCAGAGGACTCCTGGGAACCGGCTCATTATGTAAAAGCCCCCAGACTACTGAGCCGTTTCCACCAGAATCATCAGGGTAAACCTGGGGGAACCAGCATTAAGAGGGGGCATACTGTCACATTCCAGTCTAATTGGCGGTGGTTGCCGCGGATACGGCTGAACCGCCATTAGAATGTTCCACCACGTTCCCCTCCGAACGGCTGCAACGCTCTAGTGTTTTTCCATCATGGCCGCTGCTGGGATTACTCAGTTCCTGTCCTCCCAGCGGTCGGAGCGTTGCAACCGTCCGGATCGGCTTTCTTGCTCTTTTCAGTTCCGATGCTAAGTATTCATTCTGTACCTTCTGCTTCTTACCGAAGCTCTTTTTCTTGCCCTCTCCATTGCTCCTGTTTTTCCGCCTTTCTCTTGTTGCCTTTTCCTTCGGTACGCCCACTCCTTGTGCCTGTACCCTCTTGTACTATATACTCCCTCTACTTACCAGTTCTTGGAGCTTCTCCCGCTCACTGTAGTTACTCTGTACTTCATCCCCTCCTCTTCTGTTGTTAGGCTCCCGTTGCTCGCTCCAGCTTTTGGTTACCTTGTACTCAGGAGGTGTCTCCACTGCTTCGATTGTTGCCTTCCTCTTTACCCCTATTGCTTAGGAAGGTTTTTCCAGTTGCCCTGCTTTCTTGTACCTACTTACCTATCGGGGGAGGCCAACAACGCTCAGTACACCCAGGTTTTTTTTCTGCCTTTTAGCTTTTTCCCCCAGATTGCCTGTGCCCGGGGCTGGAGTCGTGGTGTGGTTTGGT
The DNA here is from genome assembly GCF_040938575.1 of Ambystoma mexicanum. Taxonomy (NCBI): domain Eukaryota; kingdom Metazoa; phylum Chordata; class Amphibia; order Caudata; family Ambystomatidae; genus Ambystoma; species Ambystoma mexicanum. The sequence goes on from NC_090926.1 coordinate 865,055,388, forward strand.
CTTAAATCCACCATGGCTTCTACCCGTGTCAGGTCACACACACCAAAAAAGGAAAGGAATTATGTGGCCCACCGGCAAGGCATCATCAAAACTACCACCTCGGATTCGACAGGTGAGGAGAGTGGTGCTGAGAGCGGGGACGAGGGAACCCCACGTCTTGAGAAGGAAGGTCCTTCGGGGGAGTTACAGGACAGATTGCAATGCCAAGAATACGGGATGGCAATACCTGAGCAAGTCCAAGAGCTATGGGCCGCTTTGCAAGGTCTCTCTCAGGAATTACAGATGGGTAAGACCGAAAATGCTGTTCTTAAGAAGCTTGTGTCTACTAGAGAACAACAAGCCCCTGAATTACCTCCAATGGCTTTGTCTTCAGGAATGTTTGATGGTTCACACAAGAAGGTGAAGGAGTTCTTAGAGGCGGCCACGGTCTACTTTACCTTCAGACCTAGGATGTTTTCTACTGATCAATCTAAGGTGAGATTCCTGATTTCCAATATGACAGGCAACTCTCTTGCCTGGGCATCCTCTCTTATCACTGGAGGAAATCCCATTCTGCAAGACTGTGGCACCCCTTAAACAGACTTTTGAAAGACCTGAACTTACTCTCACGGCTTGTGAAGATCTCCTGGATATCTGTCAGGGTCCTCCGATCTTCTTACCTATATAACCATTCAAGTCATTGGCAGCTGGAGCTGGTTGGCCAGAGCAGGCTCAATATGCCATATTCCGCAGGGGACTTAAAGAGGACATAAAGGATGAGCTGGTCCGGTCTTCACGCCCCTCATCTTTTTCTGATCTACTGTCAGCGGTGCTGCAAATTGAGTATCGCCTTCAAGAGAGACGCCACGAACGGAGATGCCTTAGGGGAATCCTTCCTATTGGAGACTCTTCCATTACTCCTACTGCTTTACCGTCTCTATCCCGAGAGGAACCCATGCAGATCGGAACCACTCGAGCACCATTCTCTGCTGAAGAAAGAAGACGCTGAAGAGAGCAAGGCCTGTGTGCCTATTGTGGGTCCTATAAGCACCTTCTTAAAGATTGCTCTGTTTTGCCGAAAAAAGATCAGGAAACGAACAACCCCGGGCCTGAAAGGGACTAAGATCCGGGGGCTATCCGACTATTCCAGTCCCTATGTGTCTTTATCTGTATCAACGAAAGGTGCTCCAGAAGATTCCAGACTTATGGCGGTAAACCTATGTTTGGATATCAACAACCAGCAAGTTGAGACTTTAGCTCTGCTGGACTGTGGGGCAGAGGGAAATTTTGTGGACACTTTCTGGGCTGACAAGGTTGGCCTTAAACGACTGGCTCGCAAAGAAGGACAGACTGTTGAGAGTGTAGATGGATCTCCCCTCTCATCTGGACCCATTACGCATACCACTGAGGATCTACTAGTGTGGATCTTCCAACATTGTGAGAAACTAAGATTTGACATCATACGAGCAGCTCATTTTCCGGTAATTTTGGGGATTACATGGCTTAGACGTCATAACCCTCATATCGATTGGGCGACAAATCAGTTGTGCTTTGAATCTTCTTATTGCAAGCAGCATTGTCTTCCCCAGCCACCGTACACCAAGATACAGATGAATTCTCCCGATAGCCAAGATATTCTAGGAGTCCATGCTTTATCACGCTTTTGGACTCAGTTTTCGAGTGCCTTCATAGAGATCAAACCTGCTGAACTACCAGCCCACCGGCCTGAAGACTGCTCAATCGATTTAGAGCCCAATGCTTTGGTGCCATTTAGCCGGATGTTTCCACTTTCCTTGACAGAGAAGAGGACGCTATGTGATTATCTAGATACAAATCTTCACAACGGTCTCATCCGACCGTCTAAATCTTCCGCTGGTGCCTCCCTATTTTTTATCACCAAAAGAGATTCCAAGGACTTAAGACCATGCATAGATTACAGGGGACTTAACAAGGTTACCATCAGAGACCGGTACCCCATGCTTTTAATCTCGGAGATCATAGAGGCAGTTCAAGGGGCAAAGTATTTCCAAAATTGGATCTCAGAAACGCATACCATCTACTTCGTATTGCCAAGGGTGATGAATGGAACACAGTTTTTCGCACTCCTTATGGGTTGTATGAATATAGGGTGATGCCCTTTGGCTTGGTCAACGCGCCTGCAGTTTTCCAACGGTTCATGGACCGTATGTTCTCCGATCTCTTGTTTTTGTCCGTCATAATTTACCTGGACGATATTCTGATATTCTCTGCCAACCAGGAGGATCATGAGCACCATGTACTGACTGTATTGAATTGTCTTAAAGATAACCGACTGCTGGCGAAACCTGAGAAATGTATATTTGGAGTGTCTTCAATACCATACCTCGGTTTCATCCTTTCTGACCAAGGTATTGCCATGGATCCTCACAAGATATCCGCTATTTTGGAATGGCCCTCTCCCTCTACTATCAAAGAGGTTCAACGTTTCCTTGGACTGGCCAATTTTTACAGAATATTTATCCCTAAGTTTTCAGATATTATTCTTCCCATTACAACACTGCTAAGGAAAACCTCAGGTCCATTTACGTGGACTACCACAGCTGAAGAGAGCTTTAAACATCTCAAATCGTTATTCTGTACCGCTCCCATTTTGCAGCAGCCGGATCAGTCTCAACAGTTCATAGTAGAGACCGATGCATCCTCAGCGGCTATCGGTGCAGCTCTGCTATGGGACAAGAACACTGTGGAACACCCTGTAGCCTATCTTTCGCGCACTCTTACACCCAGCCAACTTAACTATTCAGTTCTTGAAAAGGAGTTGTTGGCCATGAAGCAGGCCTGTGAGGAGTGGCATCATCTTCTTCTGGGAACCAATCACCCTTTTTTGATCTGTACGGACCACAAGAATCTTAAGGTCCTCCAGTCTATGGAGTGTTCCAACTCCCGCCAGGCTCGCTGGGTGCATTTTTTTTCCCAATACAATTTTCGAGTCACCTATATCCCTGGGTCCCGGAACATTCTGGCTGATGCACTTTCACGTAAGGACTTGAATTCTATGACTGATACTCAGCCTCCGGAATTGATGTTCCAACGGAATCGCATTGTGGCACAAGTCAATATCTTCTTACAAGAGGTTAAGGAAGCTATGGCCTCTGACTCTACAAATAGAGCAGAACGGAAACCCCTCATCTACAAAGAAAGAGAAGGACTCTGGTTTTACCAGAACAGATTGTACATTCCTTCAGAACCTCTCCGTAAGACGATAATAGGGTGGTGTCACGATAACAGGATAGCAGGTCACCGAGGCCAATCTAATACCACACAGCTAGTGGGAAGAACATTTTTTTGGCCCAGTTTGAAATGAGACGTTTCGGTCTTATGTTATGTCCTGTCCAGTTTGTGCCATGGCAAAAAAACTTCACTGGCAAACCGTTGCGTCCTCTTACTCAGTCCGAGATTCTACAACGTCCCTGGGGTCATATCTCTACGGATTTCATCGTAGACCTTACTTCCAGTTTCATCCTCCTGCACCTGTATAATGGTCACCATAGATTCTCTTACTAAGATGGCTCATTTTTCCCCTCTGTCTGGTTTACCCTCCGGAGCTCAAATGGCCGAAGTCTTTACTAGGGATGTCTTCCGTTTACATGGTCTTCCTGACAAGATCACCTCTGACCGAGGCAGTCAGTATGTTTCAAAGTTTTGGAAGGCACTCTGTAGTCAGTTGGGAATTGACCGTGCCTTGTCCTCGGGGTTGCATCCGCAAAGTAACGGCCAGACAGAGAGGCTTAACCCCACACTTGAGCAATATCTAAGGTGTTACAGCAATCAGATTCAGAATAATTGGGTTCAGCTCCTTCCCACCGCTGAATTTGCCTATAATAATTCCAAACACTCAGCTACTGTGCTTAGCCCCTTCTACTGTAATTATGGAGTCCATCCCCGATCTGTTTTTCCCATTCTCTCTAAGTCCAGCTGTTCTCCAGCGGTGGAATCTGCCATCGCACAAATAACTGAAGCTCACAAGACCGCCAAGATCAGCCTAGAAAGCAGTCTCAAAAACTACAAGACACAGTCAGACAGACATAGGCGTAAGACTCCCGACTGGGCGGAATGCTCCAAGGTTTGGCTCTCCACCAAATTCTTACCCAGCTGGGTTCACCCTTCTAAATTGTCCCCCAGGTATTTAGGTCCATTCCTTGCATTGAATACAATAAATCCTGCAGCTTATAAACTTAAGCTTCCTGTCAATCTTAGTCGTGGTCACCCGGTTTTTCATTCTTCTCTTCTGAAAGAATACCTACCTGACAAAGACTGCAGGCCGAAGTCCCACTTGAGGGACATAGAGGATACTACCCCAAATGAATATGAAGTATCCAATATCCAAGATTCACAATACTACAGGGGAAGTCTTCAATACCTAATATCCTGGAAGGGTTACCCTAGGTCAGAGGACTCCTGGGAACCGGCTCATTATGTAAAAGCCCCCAGACTACTGAGCCGTTTCCACCAGAATCATCAGGGTAAACCTGGGGGAACCAGCATTAAGAGGGGGCATACTGTCACATTCCAGTCTAATTGGCGGTGGTTGCCACGGATACGGCTGAACCTCCATTAGAATGTTGCACCACGTTCCCCTCCGAACGGCTGCAATGCTCTAGTGTTTTTCCATCATGGCCGCCGCAGGGATTACTTAGTTCCTGTCATCCCAGCGGTCAGAGCGTTGCAACCGTCCGGATCGGCTTTCTTGTTCTTTTCGGTTCCGACGCTAAGTATTCATTCTGTACCTTCTACTTCTTACCAAAGCTCTTTTTCTTGCCCTCTCCATTGCTCCTGTTTTTCCGCCTTTCTCTTGTTGCCTTTTCCTTCGGTACGCCCACTCCTGGTGCCTGCACCCTCTTGTACTATTTACTCCCTCTACTTACCACTTCTTGGAGCTTCTCCCTGTAGTTACTCTGTACTTCATCCCCTCCTCTTCTTCTGTTAGGCTGCTGTTAGGCTCCCGTTGCTCGCTCCAGCTTTTGGTTACCTTGTACTCCGGAGCTATCTCCACCACTTCGATTGTTGCCTTCCTCTTTACTCCTATTGCTTAGGAAGGTTTTGCCAGTTGCCTTGCTTTCTTGTACCTACTTACCTATCGGAAGGAGGGTTTTTTTTCTGCCTTTTGGCTTTTTCCCCCAGATTGCCTGTGCCCGGGGATGGAGTCGTGGTGTGGTTTGGTCTTAAATCCACCACAGCTTGTACCCATGTTAGGTCACCCACACCAAAGAAGGAAAGGAATTATCTGGCCCACCGGCAAGGCATCAGCGAAACTACCACCTCGGATTCGACAGGTGAGGAGAGTGGTGCTGAGAGCGGGGAGGAGGGAACCACACGTCTTGAGAAGTAAGGTCCTTCGGGGGAGTTGCAGGACAGAGGGGTTCTTTCAGAAGATGCTTCCGAAATATGCATGAGTTACACCCTGCTATTATTCTGAGCTGTATTGCCTCCTCGTCCATAAAGTTTGCAAAGTCACAGTGCACAGTCCTTTTTTGCAATCTGATGATGAATTTTCCTATTGTTTCCTGAGGAAGCTGTCAGCATTTGTTAAACGAGTACCTTTCGAAATTCTTGTTTGGTTTAGTGAGTAGTATCCCGTTGAGTGTGGTGATGGCCAGCCCATACGTCACTCTCTCTTGAGGTGGGATCGTCTTAAAAATCCCCCTGACCTCTCTCCCCACGATGTCTGTGAATACCCCAAGAGCGTTGTGGGATCATCTTTCCCCAGTGCTTTCATGTAATATGTAAATTCCTCCAGTCACTCTTCCCATCTGGGCCCTTGGTCTTGCTGTGGCTGCAGTTGAAATGGTTGTAGTCATCTAAGAAACGCTGCTCTTGCAGTTTTTGTCAAGCTGCTCATTCCTGGGACTCCCTGTTCTTCCCCCATTCCATCTTGTTGGCCTATACCTGTTCTCCTCTGCGTCCTCACTGTGTTCCTCACTATGTTGCTTCCCCTTTCTGCTCTTGGTCACCCCCAGTGCTTCCTTTGTGACCTTCTCTGACCTTCTTCCCGCTTTCCTTCCTATTCTTGGTAGTGCTCCCTCGTGGTTGCTGTACTCCTTTCCGTTAGCATCGGTGGCTTAGACCCGTAGGCCGGTGTGCCGCTCACTGCCATTTGTACTCTGAGTGGATGTTCTCCTTCCCCTGGGCGGATTGGCCTTCTACTGTTAGCATGGGCGGATTGCCCTTTCCATTCCCTGTGGGCGGATTGCCCACCTCATCAGAGGGGGCGGAGTGCCCTCTCAGCACAGGTGGATTTGCCCTGTCTCCCTCTGTGGGCAGATTGCCCTTAACCACTGAGTTGCTCTTTTGTTTCCTCCAATTGCTCCAGTGCTTGGATAGAACCCTTTGTTGCAGATGTCAATGGAGCATTCCCTGGAGTTCTTCCACAGGCTTGTCTGTGGTGTATCTTCTGGGGTACTTTGGGTGCATGAGCAGAGTCCCGCTAACCGTTGTGTAGCCTGGACCATTATCTACCCAGGCGGAGTACCCTTGTTCGGTGGGTGGAGTGGCCTTGCCCACATGCACGAATTGTGCTGCTCCGGACCACCTGCCTCCTCGCTCAGTGAAGCGCCACCTTTCCCCTCTGTAGCAGCTTGCCGTCTTCACCCATGGCGTATTGCTGTATGCTGTCACAGACTTGTTACCCTTACTGCAGCAGCCCAGCCACGAATGCCTGTCACCCCTGAGTGGATTGCCCTTCCCATCATAGGCGGATTGCCCTTCCTTGTTTCCTGTGGCCGGGATCGGTGTCCTGAACTGGGCGGACTGCCCTTCACCTTGTGGGCGGATTGCCCTTCCTTGTTTCCTGCTACCGGGACTGGCGTCCTGAACTGGGCAGACTGCCTTTCACCTACTGGGCGGATTGCCCGGCCTAGTTTACTGTGGCCGGGATCGGCGTCCTGAGCGGGGCAGACTGCCCTTCTTGCTGCGGGCGGATAGCCCTCTTTGTTACTCCCTTCAGAGGAGGCTGTTGCCCCTCATCGCCAGTTGTTATATCTTGTGGGGGAGACTGGCCCTCTGACTTGGTTGTCCCGCTCCCCCCTTTTGTGAACAAAATAAACAACAGAGCCAGGCTGACCATAACCTTCTCTTTATTCTCCCTTCACAGCTGTGACTTTTTCCCGGGCTCTAGTAGCCCCTCCGCTTCCTCCCTCTCCACGGGTCCTTGGCTCTTCCTCTCTTCTCTTAAGGTTGTGCACAGTAAAGGTGGCTCTTTGTCATTTCGCCACAACAGTGGTGACTCCGTTAGGAGGGATGCAGTATTCATCCTCTTCTGAGGAGGAGATTTCCCTAATGCCTAAATATCTATTGGCATGTTGTCACTGCACAGCTCCCTCTCCCAGAACTTCCAAAGTACCAAATATGAAGACCCTTTAAACAAGTACAAAAAGGGTGCACTGGGGAATCAGGAAGTTAATATCACATCTTCTAGATGTTATAATTCTGCCTTACATCAAGGTCCTAAACCTAAAGGAAAAACACCAACTCCTTTAATAACCACCCCTAAGTCTGAACACTCACAGTTACCCAATCAGATTGGGTTAACTAAGAATAAAACAACCAAGAAGACTGGCCACCAGGGGGTGCAGAGATAAACATGCTCTCTGTATGAGCTCTGCTTACATCACCCCGAAAGATGGATTGAGCCCCCTCTTTCTGGCACCCCCCCGAGAAAGCGAGACGAGATTCTGTTGTTGGAACACCCCCCCTCGGTGTGGGAAAATCGGACCATCGCAACCCCTAAAACTGAAGAGAGAAACGAAGGCCCCTGGGCACTGGTGGAACCCAAAGCAAGATCCTGCCCGCACACGTACGCAGGGAGACGCTTGAGCCCTGAGGCCCGATCCCGCGGCAGCTGCCGCTCACCCGGAGGACGGAACTCCAGCTGGCCACTGGAACGCAGGAGGAAGGGAAGGAGGTCCTGGGCCTCTGGCATCGTGAGGGGGGGGCCCAAAACGGAGCCGCACTGAAGTTCCACCGCCCCCCCCCGACACTATCGGCCCCTCGCCACACGCAAGCTGCCTGGAAGACACGCTACGCAGCTTGGGGACACGGACGATATCCCTGAAGATCTCAGCTTCGCCGAAAGCCAGCGTCTTCTTCACGGCTGAACGCCCGCCCGCCGGCACACCTCCAATTACCTGCAGGTACGGCACCAGTCCCCCGGAGGCCCACCCCCAATGAAAAGTGCATTGGGCCCGACTAATCCAGAGGCCTCCTCACCCAAATGTTGTAACGCTTACCTGGACTCTGCGGGGACACTCACGATGGAACTACGTGACTCTGTTCTTCTCAATAGGTGTAGCTCCCAGTCCCTCCCTTCAACCATGCGAATGTGAGTTCCTAGGACAAACACAAGAGATTTCGAAGGATTTTGATTAGCACTTCTATGGAGTTTGACTAGTTCTACACTCTCATATGACACTACAGCCCCTTCCTTAATTACCTTAGGAATTAATGTTGTTAGCTCTCCATCCTGCGTCTGTGCAGGGGCGCAAGTTCTGAAGAGATGGAACCAGGATAACTGGACCGGACTACAGTGACTGGAATTTGGACTGGGAAATGTAGGAGTGCCTAGAGTGTGTGAGGAATTTCTAAACCCACGCATTCATGGGCACCTAAACCAGAAAAACGAATTTACCTCAGGAAACGCACTCACAACCATATGTAAAGAACACAAGCCAAGCTAAAATCCTTCACTGAGGAACACTCAGTAGTTATGAAGCGCAACTCAGCTCCATAAGTTACGCGCAACAATGTTCAGAAAACTAATTACAATGCAACGTATATTTTCACTATAATCATGAAAAGACTTATGCTGCTTCACAGAATAGAGCAAAGATACTTGCGAAAACTTTTCTGACAGGAAACTTCTTAAATTATGAAAGTCGTTCCGTAACTGGAAAGATGACGGGGCGAAAGGAGTGACAGGAGTTCCCAAAACGCCGACTGAGGAAAATACTATGACTGGAAATTGTAGGAATTGCAGGGAGCTCAGGGAAACTGGAACGGGCCAAAAAGGGAACCGGAATGACTGAAGGGAAAGAGTAACAGGTGGCGCTAAAACGTGACAGGACCTAAAGCGGGACAGCGGCAAGCGTTGACTGGATTCTTCCGAACGCGAAGCAGGGAATGCTCGAGGGGAGGGGCTTAAATAGGCTGAGAGAGAAAACAACTAGACCTACACTGCGCATTCTACCAGCATAAACCAGGCAGCCCTGTTGAGAGTTGGGAAGTACCGCCCATGACTAATACTGCTCTGAGTTGCTTTTTCTTAAACTCCACGAATGGTAGAGTGAAGACCAACTCTCTTTGGACGCAATTGTAGGAACCTTTGCTGTGATCATGACAGTATTCCCCCCCAAGGCCCCTCCTACGGTGAACCCTTCTCCCCCTGGCTTGCTGGGGTTATTCAGATGAAAGGATTTAATTAATCGAGGAGCGTGAATGTTTTCGAGGGGTTCCCAAGTTCTATCCTGCGGCCCATAACCCTTCCAGTCCACCAAGTAATGCAACTTTCTGCGAACAACCTTAGAGTCCAAGATAGCCTTTACCTCGTACTCTGGCTGGTCACCTTCCACAATTACAGGAGCCGGTGGACCCTGGATTCGGGTATTAGGACTTACAGCCTTCAACAAAGACACATGGAACACTGAATGAATTTTCATGTTTTTGGGGAGCGTTAATTTCATGGCCACCGGGTTGATGACCTTCTCAATGGTAAAAGGACCCAAGAATCTTGGAAGAAATTTCCTGGATCCTCTCAACCTCAGATTCCTTGTGGCCAACCAAACTGAGTCTCCCGCCCTGTATTCTGGGGAGTCTCTTCGCCTTTGATCAGCAAACTTCTTCTGAGCAGTCTTCGCCAAGCACAACTGTCTTCTGGCGAGGTGAACAGCGGTTATAATGTTGTCATGCAGTGTCTTAATAGCAGGCATTTCCAGAGATTCAGGTGGATCATGAACCGAGGTTCGTGGATGTCGCCCATAAACAGTGAAGAATGGACTTAATCCAGTCGAGGAGTGCACGGAATTATTGTAGGCATATTCTGCAATCCACAATATTTTCTGCCAAGAGTCGTCAGTTTGATGAAGCATGCACCTGAGGTACTGTTCCAACGTTTGATTTGTGCGTTCTGTTTGCCCATCAGTTTGTGGGTGATAACTAGTGGACAAACGTATCTCCATCTGAGCCATCTTGCAGCATCTTTTCCAGAATTCAGAGACAAATTGACTTCCCCGATCAGACACCACAATGGAAGGAAAGCCATGCAGCCTTACAATGTTCTCCAAAAATACCTTGGCTAGGACCGATGCAGTAGGCAATCCTTTCAATGCCACAAAGTGTGCCATCTTAGAAAATAGATCCACCACCACCAGTATGGTGTCAAATCCTCCACGGTTGGGTAAGTCTGTAATAAAATCTAGGGAGAGTGTATGCCAAGGAAGAGGCGGAACTTCCAATGGTTTGAGAAGACCGGCAGGTTTCATTTTCTGTGATTTATTTTGAGCACAAACTCCACAGGTCTTGATGAATTGGATTACATCCTTACGCCAAGTTGGCCACCAATACGATCTCTTGATTCTTTCTAATGTTTTAGTGACTCCCGGATGTCCTTCCATCAGTGCACCATGGTAGTCCGTGATCACTTGCTCTCGTAGCTTTTGAGTGGGCAAGAATAGTCGCCCCTTATAAAAGGGCAATTCATCCTGTACGTAACATTGTTCCTTTTCGGATTCCCATTTTTGCAATTCTGCAGTATTGATATTGGCTTTGATTTCAACTCTCAATTTTTCAAATAATGGATCTGTAACATCCATGACTCCTAGCACTTTGTCAACTGGAATTATCTCCACCGGAGTTGTGGCACTGTAAGCTTCTTCTCCCTTACCAATTCGGGACAGCGCGTCGGCCTTTCCATTACGGATACCAGGCCGAAATGTGATAACAAAGTCGTACTCGGCAAAGAAAAGAGCCCATCTCAACTGACGCGAAGATTGTGCCTTTGCTGAACGCAAGTACTGCAGATTCCGATGATCTGTGAAAATGGTAACTGTGTGCCTAGCCCCAAGCAGATAATGTCTCCATTCCTTCAATGCACACTTGATCGCCAACAACTCCTTATCGGTGACTGTATAATTCAATTCCGCTGCTGAGAACTTTTTTGACCAAAAGGCCACTGGATGTAATTCGTGCGAGAGAGGGTCACGCTGCGACAAGACTGCGCCCATGGCGACGTTGGAGGCGTCGGTCTCTACCACAAAGGGAAGATCCAACTTAGGATGTTGAAGGACAGGAGCTGCAGTGAATTTCTCTTTAAGTTTCTGGAAGGCCTCACCCGCCTCATTTGTCCAAACAAAGGTCTTATTCTTTCGCAGCAACGACGTGATAGGATGAACCAGCTGAGAAAAATCAGACACAAATCGTCGATAAAAGTTAGCGAACCCCAAGAAACTTTGAACTCCTTTAACTGATGTTGGAGCTGGCCAGGATAGAATTGCGTCAACCTTTCTGTTGTCCATTTTCACTCCTTCCGAAGACAATATGAATCCCAAAAATTCCACCTCTGGAACATGGAAATGACATTTCTCCAATTTCACATACAAGAAGTTTTCCTCGAGGATTTGAAGAACAGAAGTCACATGTTTGACATGTTCCCGGGGGTCCGCAGAAAAAATCAGGATGTCATCCACATATATCACAACACAGATATCCAGAAGCTCCCGAAAAATGTCATTCATGAATGACTGAAAGGCTGCTGGAGCGTTACATAACCCAAAGGGCATAACCTGATATTCGAAGAGTCCATAACGTGTGCGAAAGGCAGTCTTCCATTCATCTCCAGGTTTAATACGAACGAGATGGTATGCCCCACGAAGGTCTAGTTTGGTGAAGATCCTGGCTCCTTTCACCTGGTCCAGCAACGTGGAAATCAGAGGCAAGGGGTATCGGTTCTTTATAGTGATTTGATTTAGGGCCCTGTAATCGATGCAGGTTCTTAGGTCTCCTTCCTTCTTGGGCACGAAGAACAAAGGCGATGCTGCTGGGGACTTGGATGGTCGAATAAATCCGTTGGCTAAATACTGATCCAGATACGTTTTCAAATGGAGATTTTCCTTTTCAGTTAATGCATAAATTCGATGGCACGGAAGTTGGGCTCCTGGAACCAGATCTATCTGGCAATCATAAGGTCTATGAGGGGGCAGGACCTCAGCTTGCTTCTCCTCCTGAAAAACATCCTGGAACCGTTGATATTCATAGGGCAACAACCCTATGAGACCCAGCGTGACTTCTGGCGCGTTCGGCTGTAGTTTCTTTTCCTGAGCATGTTCTGTCCCATTACAAGTTTCTTTACACTCTGAACCAAACACCACAGTTCTTGCACGCCAATCAATGACAGGATTATGTCTTTCTAGCCAAGGAATTCCTAGGATGATCTGGAATTGTGGCGCCTGAATAAGGTCAAAGGAAATCTCCTCCTTGTGTTCCCCCAGGCAGAGCATTATGATATCGTTAGTGCGTTGTGTAACTGGACCTGACACAAGGGGAGTGCCATCCACTCCAGAAACATTTTCTGCTTCCAACTTATCAGTTAAAGGGATGCCCAATCTGCTTGCCAGGTTTAAATCCATATATAATTGCCGATGGCCCCACAATCAATGTAAGCGTTTAGCGTGAATCTTTTTGTAGGACAATCCTGACTGAATAGGATAACTGGAATCACAAAGTGTGAGGTCGCTGAAACCTTCTTCACGCTCGACAAGCTGACCTCTATACTTGTCGGGCACTTAAGTTTTCCGGAGTTTGCTCCTTGTTTTCTTGACTAACACCGCCCAGCGGTTTTCGTGAAGGTTTCACAGGACAGTCCTTCAGGAAATGACCAGCCTTCCCGCAGTACAAACAGAGCTGTTGCTGCCGCCTCTTTTCTCTCTCAGCTTGGGAGATAGGACCACGAATGACACCCAGTTGCATAGGTTCGGCATGGTTCTCTGATGACACCCTTCCAGAAGTTTCCTTGGGGCGAACAAAATATGCCCGACTCTCTGGGCGACCTCGATCCATTCTCCGATCTTGAAGTCGGTGATCCAACTGGATGGTTAAGTCTATGAATTCGGCAATTCCTTCTGGGGGATTCACCACTTGTGCTAGGACATCCTTCAGCTCACCCCGCAACCCACGGTAAAACAAGGTAGTTCTTTTCTCTGAAGGCCAATTTGTTTCTGCAACAAGTCTATTGAAAGTGGCTACATATGCTAGCAAATCTTGATTACCCTGTCGAAGTGACAATAATTCATTATCTAATGCTTGTCCTTGGGTGTGGCGGGCAAAAAGTTTTTCTAGTTCGCATTGGAAGTTTTGAAAGTTTCTCAACACAGGATCATCTCTATTGACAAGAGGAACTGCCCAGTCAGCAGCATACCCACCCAGGTAAGACAACACAAAGGCCACCTTAGATTGGTCTGTGGGAAACGTTCCTGGCCTGCATAGGAAATGTAGCCTGCATTGATTCAAAAACACTGCAAACTTTTTTGGGTCTCCGAAAAAGCGTTCTGGGGGGGCCAAGGGAATATTTCCGGGTACGATTACTTGGACAGGAACTGATGGTGCAATTGGGGCTGAAGCTTGGGGGTTACCAGGAGGCAACGGAACCTGACCAGCTTGTGACTGCAATAATTGGCGGGCCAACTCCTCAGTTCTATCCCGGTTTACCACTAACTCTTTCCTCAGAGCATTAGTTTCGGAACGTGCTGCATGCACTTCCGCTCTCAATTCCCCCAACAATTGGGTCAACAGATCAACCTCAGGAGTTCCCATGATGTCCAGGCAGAGTATGTTTCAATGTCTTCGCGTTCTGTAACGCTTACCTGGACTCTGCGGGGACACTCACGATGGAACTACGTGACTCTGTTCTTCTCAATAGGTGTAGCTCCCAGTCCCTCCCTTCAACCATGCGAATGTGAGTTCCTAGGACAAACACAAGAGATTTCGAAGGATTTTGATTAGCACTTCTATGGAGTTTGACTAGTTCTACACTCTCATATGACACTACAGCCCCTTCCTTAATTACCTTAGGAATTAATGTTGTTAGCTCTCCATCCTGCGTCTGTGCAGGGGCGCAAGTTCTGAAGAGATGGAACCAGGATAACTGGACCGGACTACAGTGACTGGAATTTGGACTGGGAAATGTAGGAGTGCCTAGAGTGTGTGAGGAATTTCTAAACCCACGCATTCATGGGCACCTAAACCAGAAAAACGAATTTACCTCAGGAAACGCACTCACAACCATATGTAAAGAACACAAGCCAAGCTAAAATCCTTCACTGAGGAACACTCAGTAGTTATGAAGCGCAACTCAGCTCCATAAGTTACGCGCAACAATGTTCAGAAAACTAATTACAATGCAACGTAAATTTTCACTATAATCATGAAAAGACTTATGCTGCTTCACAGAATAGAGCAAAGATACTTGCGAAAACTTTTCTGACAGGAAACTTCTTAAATTATGAAAGTCGTTCCGTAACTGGAAAGATGACGGGGCGAAAGGAGTGACAGGAGTTCCCAAAACGCCGACTGAGGAAAATACTATGACTGGAAATTGTAGGAATTGCAGGGAGCTCAGGGAAACTGGAACGGGCCAAAAAGGGAACCGGAATGACTGAAGGGAAAGAGTAACAGGTGGCGCTAAAACGTGACAGGACCTAAAGCGGGACAGCGGCAAGCGTTGACTGGATTCTTCCGAACGCGAAGCAGGGAATGCTCGAGGGGAGGGGCTTAAATAGGCTGAGAGAGAAAACAACTAGACCTACACTGCGCATTCTACCAGCATAAACCAGGCAGCCCTGTTGAGAGTTGGGAAGTACCGCCCATGACTAATACTGCTCTGAGTTGCTTTTTCTTAAACTCCACGAATGGTAGAGTGAAGACCAACTCTCTTTGGACGCAATTGTAGGAACCTTTGCTGTGATCATGACAAATGTTTGGAGGAAAGGATAGACAATCCTCGGCGTCTGCTCCATTCCAGATCCCCCAACCTCAAAGGAACTAATAACAATGGCCTACGACGCCCCCCATATTGCTCCATGATGGGTTGCTAGAAAAAGGCAGAAATCTCTACCGCACACACACGCCGTCCCCTCATAAGGTGGAACCATGATACGGCCGGGGGAATAGGTCACAGCAGGAGTTAATAAAGAAGCGTGCAATCCAACGGCGGAGTTCCTAACCCTCTTGAGATTCTTAAAGATATTAAAAAGCTACACCACATACGGATCACCCCTCCTCCACCAAAATAAGGAGGTAAGAGAGCCACAGAGAGCGATTGAGCGGGCCCACTTTTACCATTCCGCGGCATAACTGACTGCTCCCTTGCGCACCTCCCACTCCCCGCCACGGCAACATATGGAACTCGGCGGCCTTCTCTTTTTGTGGCAGTGTGAGCTACTCGACACCGAACCAGAGGCAAAATCCCCACGCAACTTGATCAACACCAGGGTGTGGCGTCTTGGGCCCCTCCAGTATCACGCATAGAAGCATATTGTACCACGCAGCGAATCTACAACAGTGTACACCTCTTCCCAAAACCTCGGAAGAAAACATGTGCACACCAACAAAGAGTACTCGGCCAGCCCTACACACCCAGTATTGCATAGATATTACTCTGCAAAGATCTTAACGGAACCCCATAGCCGAACACGGGCCCTGAAACCCATGCCAACGAACCTGTAGCAGAGAACGGTACTGGGCCCTACACCCCCCGTACTGCCTGCCTGACATCGCCACCAGAGACCCATATGAACATCAAACACAAGCTGTCACTCTTTGCCTACACCCCCACTTCTCCCACACTTGCTGAACCTATGATGGCGAACAGCACCACCATGGGAAATGACCACGCCGCAGCAACGAAAGGAGATATTGCAGGCCTTTTGGGGGAAATCAAGAACCTGGGCACCAACACAGAAGGCAAAATAGACAGGATTACTCAAAGATTGGATAGCATGGAGGATAGACTTGAAGGGGTGGAGAACTATCAGGCCTCCCTTGACACACTTGAGGCGCAACTCGACCAGTGAATGACAGAGTTAGAACACCGAGAAGAATAGTTCAAACTTAAGCTCGATGATTTAGAGAACAGAGAGAGACGGAATAACATCCGCATTTTCGGAATCCCGGAAAGGGAAGGAGAAACGGAAACCGATCTGAAGGAAACACTCCACAATATTATGAAACTCCTGATGGCAGACGAGGCTGTGGATGAACCAATAACAGTGCGAATCCACAGAGCTGGAGGCCCCTCAGGAGGACCACAATCAGTGCTTGCCCGATTCCATCGTTTCTTCTTTGACATTAGCCTTCAGGAGGATGTGTGGTCCCCTCACAAAGAAACTCAAGGAGAAGAATGTCCGATACAGGTGGGGCTACCCCTTCTCGCTTACATTAAAATATGAAGGAACCAGATATAGGCTAAGATCTGAAAAAGAAACAAAGACATGCATATCCGACCTCCTCGGCTCCTGGGAAGAAGACGCTAATCGGGACGAGACACAAAGAGAAGAACGAGGATGGCGGGTCCAGGGCACCCGGAGAAAGAAAGTGAAGGGGTCGCGAAAATTCCAGAGAGGTAACCTTTCCGGAGGGGGGCAACTGAAGCTCTACAAGACTGGTAAGACAAAACCTAAACAGTTATCCACAGGGTATATGCAAGAGACATTAGCATCAACGCAATCCCACAACTCTAATGAAGAAAATTAGGGGGGGACCACGGAGGGGCTCAATTTAAGTAGAGATGTCACAATTGGACAAGTGGCGTGACGTAACAGCCCCTATAGGTGGTTCGACACCGACACCGGCTCGGTGCAGTCAACCGGGTTTGATCGAACGCCACCAACTGGGAATGGGAAGGGGGATGGGGAGGATGAGGGGGGTTTAGGGAATTTGATGCGGTCAGAGCAGTATTTACAGTAACCCAAGACCGCCAATGCAGTGCACAATTTAGATTGGATAAGCAACAACGAGCAGCCATTAAGAGACATCTCCCTGGGAAAACAACCAATGGCTACAAATATTGACGCAGGGAGAACTGCCCCATTGCGAGTAGGGACACTCAATGTTAAAGGGCTCAATTCCCCAACAAAACAGTCACTTGTGGCCAGAGAATTCTGCAGGGCCGAAATTGACATGCTTCTCTTGCAGGAAACGAAATACATAAAGGGTGAAGAGCGAGGGATCCTACCGAAGCGGGTTGGAACAGAATTTTGGGGCTCCGGTCCAATGAGAAAAGGGGGGGTGGGGATTCTCATCAGAAGAGGCATGGAATTCGTACTCACCAAGACATGGTCTGAAACAGAAGGCCGAACGCTTCTAGTGAACGGTCACATAGGGAAAGTCAATGTAACAATTGCGACCCTCTATTCCCCAAATACGGGTCAGGCCAGATGCCACACCAGAATGATACCTAAGATACTATTCGAAGCATCAGGCCATATTATCCTAGGCAGTGACTTTAACCAATGGGCAGACCCTATCAAAGACCGTAAACCTGGCAACCCCAATGTAAAGCTCCACAACAGAACCGACCAAACCGAACTGGCAAGCATGATGGAAATGTACAATTTGAGAGATGCGTGGAGGGACTACCATCCCGATGAACAGGGTTATACCTTCTACTCAACCCCCCCATAATGCGTACACCCAAATTGACTGCATATCTATCCAGAGAGCTTGCCGGGGTAGTATCACATTCAGAGATAACCCCAATCACTTGGTCCGACAATGACATGGTCCTCACAGAAATGCAGTGGATGAATCTACCAATCAAAGGCGGAAAATGGCATTGTAACGAGAGCCTCTGGAAAGACGCAGTCTTTAAAGCCGAAATAGGGACTGAAATCTCCCAATTCCTTGAAATAAACAATAACGGTGAAGTGTCCAAACAAATGGTGTGAGAGGTGGGAAAAGCCACCTGGAGGGGAATCCTAATAAGAGAAGGCTCGTCAAAGACAAGGGAGCGAAATATTTTTGAACACAGGCTACGAACCGAAATCTCTCAGTTAGAGGGCAATAATAGGAGAGACACAGAGATTGATCACGCAAAACTGAATAAGGCAAAAGAGAAGAGAAACAAATTGAAACTACTAGAACACGAACAGGTAGTGCGCAAGCTGAGATTCTTGAAACAAAAGTTTTATGAAAAGGGAGACAAGGCGTACGCACTTCTTGCCGCTAGGCTCCAAGAGCAAAGAGCCAAACAAAGAGTTCTACAAATCATTGAAGATACCCCTCTCAACCCACACGCTCACCCCACTATCCCAGAGAGCTTCGCCAATTATTACAAAGCCTTATACTCCTCGGAAACGAACCCCGACCAACCAGAAATAGAATCCTACCTGTCCTCAGTAAACATGCCCCGTATCCCAACCGTGGATGCCGACTTGCTGGAATACCCCATAACGGAATCAGAGGTCCAGGCTGCTATAAAGAGACTCACCATAGGCAAATCTCCGGGTGAGGACGGATACACAGCTGGATTCTATAAAACCTTTAACACTTTGCTCACTCCTTTCCTAACAGAACTCTTCAATGAAATAATAGACACCGGGAAACCCCCAGACTCCTTCACCAGAGCGTTGATCACGGTCATCCCGAAAGATGGGCGAGACCCCACGAAATGCAGATTGTACCGCCCTATCTCCTTGCTCAACCTTGATGCGAAAATCTACCCAAGAGTTTTGGCAGCAAGTTTGGAAACATTAATGCCACAACTTATACATTCCGACCAAGTCGGGTTTATACTGGGGAGGCAGGGGGCCGATACAATGCGTAAGACCTTACACCTAATCCACGCATCCCAAACCATGGCCAACAACCCAATCCTCCTATCCATTGACACAGAGAAAGCCTTTGATAGGGTCGAATGGGGATTCCTGAAAGCAGTATTACGCAAAGTGGGGATGGGCCCAAGGTTCAGAAAGGCAAGATACGCGGTATACACAAATCTCAAAGCATCAATATTTGTAAACAGCGAATATTCCAGATGGTTCAATCTAGAACCTGGAACTCGCCAGGAGTGCCCCCTTTCTGCGATCCTCTTCGCACTCTCCCTAGAACCCCTAGCAATAACAATGAGAGCTGACCCCATATTGGAAGGTATCCAATTGGGGACAACGGAGTATAAAGTAGCCCTTTATGCAGACGATATCCTTCTTCATATTACTAATCCTGCGACCTCAGTCCCCCGAGCTCTCCTTCTATTAGACAAATATGGTAAACTTTCAGGGTTCAAGGTGAACGAACAAAAGTCCACACTCTTTCCCTTACAAGGCCAGGAAGAGGTGAACGCCACTAAATTTTCCTCATTGGGTCTCAAAATCGAACATGCAAAATTACAGTACTTAAGGATACAAATCACTAGACAACTAAATGATCTCTATGAAGCGAACTTTCTCTCCCATAATACAACAGTTCCCGGCTGATTTGACAAGATGGGACAAGCTCACGATATCCTGCTTGGGGTACCTTAACGCGATTAATATGGTATCCCTCCCCCGATTTCTATACCCCTTCCAAATGTTACCCATTAGGATCCCAAGCAGTTTTTTTGTTGAAACCAAAAGAAAAATTTCTCTGGCAAGGAAAGAAAGCGAGACTTCCGTACAAGACTTTAATACTCCCTAAAGAGAAGGGTGGGGTTGGGCTTCCTAACTTGCAAAAGTACTATGAAGCTTCCCAACTTAGAGTTTTGATCCCCCACTTATGCAACCACACAAATACTTAATGGGTCAACATGGACAATCACTATTTCTCGCCGGCCACATTATCCGAATGGCTCTGGTCTCCCAAGAAGAGAATTTGTAGAAAACTTAAAGATCATCCAATTCTAAGCACCATATGGGACATTTGGACACAGGGCAAGAACATGCAAAACATTACCACATGGCCCGCCCCCCTAAGCCATCTATGGTCACCCGGAATTAACGATCATATTCTGAACGTAGGAAGGTTTCAAGCATGGTACAAAGCCGGCCTAGAGAGAGTTGGGCAACTACAAAAAAAGGAATCCTTCATATCTCTCCCAGAACTAAAGGATGTCCTTGGAATTGTCCCCCTATCCACGTTCCAATACATACAAATAAAGGGTATTCTGACGAGACCAATGTGGAAGTCCCAACTGATGAGGGATCTCACGCTCTTTGAGAAGATGATAGACTCAAGAACAGAAATGAAGAGCCTCATATCAGCGATGTATAAAGAACTGGTGGGCGGGGGAGGGGGCTACAGACTCATTGAGAGACAGATGTGAAAAGATTTTGGTGAACAGATCACCCCGGACCTATGGGAAAACCATATGCCAAGCGGCAACACAAATCTCCATCTCGAACCAATACAAACTTCATGCCATTAAATTGCTACATAGATGGCAATATGACCCTGTTAGATTATCCAAAATGTTCCAAACAGCTAATCCAAAATGTTGGTGGAGATGCGGAGAAAATGCTGACTACTGGCACATGTGATGGGGTTGCACCCGAATAAAAGATTTCTGGAATTAAGTCCTGAGCTGGATTAAAGAGATTAATGGCATTACCAGAACAGCCGATCCTTACCTTGTATTGTTTGGCCTCGAAAAAAATGAAGACAAATGGATCAGAGTAAGAGATCTAGCCCCACAACTGCTGCTGGCAGCTCGAGCTATACTTGTTATGAAATGGAAATCCACCTCAGTACCCACTAAAAACAAATGGATCAACGTTGCCACCAATATATGCATAATGGAGCACATAACGGCGTCACTGCACGGAAGGTCATCACAAGCTGAGGCCCTATGGATGGATTTCAAGAACAAATACCTCCCCGGTGGTCTCTTTCGTGGCTCAACCAATACTCCGACATGTGAAGGGTAGGACACAATCTAAAGGTGTTCCATGGAACCGCCCTCAAGTACTTTCACTCTGGAAGTGATCCCTACAACATGCAGAAACTGTGATTCTCATCTGATAAACGCTGCAATTATTGAGTTAAGAACTGCATGACCAACAGGGAGGAGGGGGGACAGAAAGAGGGAGTGGGGGGAAGTCATGTATTCATACGAGACCTAATCAGAGACAATGAGTTTGTAAACACAAGCACCAAATATACTGAATCTTACTGATTTGTCTTGCAACCCTAAGATTTGAAATGTTTTTTGTATCATGACTATTTGTAAACCTAATAAAGCCAAATTTACAACAAAAAAACAACCAAGAACATTATAGACTTCAAGTCCCATAATGCCCTTAGTATTGAGACGAGGAAGAGGGGCTCAGAGTTAAGAAAGTTCTATGAGCGGTCTAGCTGTTTTAATGTAAAACCCCTGAGTGGGACCTTTAAATATGTAAAGGCTTTAAAGGTGCGAGAGCAGCAGCAGCAGGGAGAAGCAGAAGCTGATGGCGTTGTGACGGCAGCAGGATACAGTGTAGGAGATGTGGCGAGGTCAGGACAACATGGCCATGCAGAGGATGGGCAGTAGGAAGCAGTGCTGAAGCAAGCCATGCCGTGTGGGAGAGAAGCTCCCGACACACCGTGAACTGCTCCGGTATTGCATTCACACCGGAGAGTGTGCAGAGCTGCAAGAGCTCCATTGAAGGTCAGCGCACACGGTGGCTGAACAAGAGGAGCTATCGGAAGCAGAAGAAGTCCCGAAGAGAGCAGCAGCAACACCGGCGACTCAGAAGGAGAGGCCAACGCCTAGCAGTGAGTTGACCTGAAGCAGGTGGCCCCTTGGTGCCTCCTTGGTGCCCCGAAGTAGACCACTAGGGGATCATAAATATTTTGAATACCAAACAATTGGGTTAAGGCAAACTGGGCACAACTCTACTAATGAGGGATTCCAAATAGGGGAACACTGTAACCCGCATTGCCAAAGCCAGAAAAGATTGATAATCAGGCAAATTTGGCACAACTCTCCTAAACAGGGATATCAATTAGATTATTATATCCTGCATTGTCAAGTCAGCAGAAGAGTGATACCAAGGCAAATTGGGTACAACTCTCCCAGAAAGAGATGTCAAGTGGGAGATAATTATAACCCGCATTGCCAGCAGCTAAAATATTCCTGAATTGATCCAGGGGAAGGGAATCCAACCCTGGTCACAATGACTACTGTTTATACTTTTTGGGTTCAAATCAATATGTTATTTTGTAGAATATAAGACAACCAAACAAACTGTGCATGATTTTGTTGTGTATATAAGTGTTAGGTTAGGGAAAGATAGGCGTTTGTCTCACCCTTTTTTATTTGAATAAAATGTCAACTTGTGAGAAAACTATACATGCGTGTCCGTCTCGTGTCCTCTCACATTTCTGACCCCTCATATTTAGTGTGAAATCTAGAGAGCAGTAACCCCTACTGCCTATTCTAGCATCTCTGTCACTGGAGGGCCTTAAGGTTTAGGACGTATCTGTCTTTCTCTCTCTGTTAAGAAAATGGGTGGGTGCATGTGTAAGCGGCTGTAGACATACGGCTCAGCTGGCCGCGAACTACAATTCTCAGATGTCCCTGGGAGTGTGTGGCTCTGTGCACGTTAGGCAGCTGCTGGCATAAAGGCCGCCATTCGTCCGTGCCAGGTGTGGATTATTACGGATTACGGCACGGGCGGAGGCGCCATGGAAGCAAGGATTCACAGGCGTTCTACTGCAGTGTCCAGGCGGCCTCACGGGGATCCCGGACTTCAGTTAAGTGCTTGCGCTGCATTTATCATTGCACTGCTTTCTAGTTTACTCAGTGAAGGCACGTGCGGTCACTGCTATACATGGTCGACTCTAATGACATGTTGTTTCTTGCAAATTCAGAACGGACAGTGTTCTGGCAGTTCAGGGGCTATGAACTACAGAAACCTCTGTGTGGAGTGAAACACGGTTTCTAGTTTGAGCGTGTGAATGTAATACGCTATTAGGACTATGCGAGCAAGGTTATAGGGCAGTTTCTGTTGCTTGCTTCATGTTCAGTGTTGTTTGTCCTTCACTTTGCCTATCAGGCCATGAGTTCTGTGAATCATGTGGAGAGAACCCCTGTTTTTTGTTTCATCATGTTTGCTATATCCATTCTGTTGGCTCATTCCACAATCATGTGCTCACCATGCTTAATGTCCTAGGCTAACTAAGGTCTGTGAGTTATGTTGTATGAGGAAATGCATGTTAGTTAATAGTATTAAGTGTTTCAGGCAGTTTAAGAAAGCAAATAGGCGAGGGCAGGTTACTAGGAAATGCGTGACAGTGTATCGAGGTATGTTTTTCCCTTATACTCCCTCTACCTATCCACTTTTGCTACCCTAACCCTCTTTCCAACTTTCCTACATTCCTCCTTCCCATCCTCCGGCCAAGCCCCAAGCCATGCCCGATTTAAGTGATGTGGCCTTGGGACTAGGACTCTGAATATAGAACTACCTCCTTGCTCTGTAGTGAGCACCCTTTACCTACAAGTTATCTATAAGGGGGAAAAGGGATACTATTTCAACCATGAACAAATGATAGGCTTGGCCAACTCTTGTGTGACAGAAGACCCATGAATTCAGTTGACACTCAGTCCTATGCATAGGATAGACTAAGAACATTTGCTTAGAGTAATGAGTTGACATGTGGCTGTAGAATTGAAGGTAAGGGGTGGGCACCGCTGTGGTCTTATATTAGTTAGGTTGTGAGTATTCTAAGTATGGTTCATTCAAGGTGCAAGCTAACAATATACCCAACGCACTGGGTAAACCAATAAACTAAGAATAAATATTTTCCAGCCATAACTCAGTTTCTTCAATGACCACATATTTGCAGTATTATTCTTAAAAACCTCTATTACGTTACAAATGTTATCACAGCAGCACTGTAAAACAGTGTGCAGCCAAAACTGAGGCTTTATACCTCAGTCCTTCTGGTGGCTGGAGAACCCACACTGCCAGATCTCGTACATCAGAGGGGACGACCACAGCAGATGGAGATGGCAGCACCCAGCATAGAGAACAAAACCAAGAAGGAGCCCAGCAGAAGATGGAGATTGCGGCACCCACCAAGGAGAACAAAACCAAGAAGGAAGAGCCAGCAGCAGATTGGAGTTCCACATGCAAGAAGGGATTCTTGTTAGTGCTTGAGGAATCCATAGCACCATTTATTCCTGCAGCCCGCACCCCATCAAGAAAATCAGAGAAGCCATCCTGGAAGCGAGCAAGACTCAGGGAACCAAGACTAAATTTTACTGTGGTCCAGAGCAGAGTCGAGAAGAAGGCAGACTTCTGCCTGATGGTATGATGGCCAGCAGGACTCTTATCAGCTCTGAGAACTGCAGACCCTCAGAGAGAGAGAGGCAAAGAAAACAATAAATGTGATTAACAAATGTTTTAATCCATACAATAGCGTTGAATGCCAGCCAATCCGAGGGGTAGGTAGGAGGACAGTTAGTAAAGAAGGATCACAAAAGGCCAGACAAATGACAGGTAGGGGAGAGGAGAGGAGCCAGGTGAGAGAGAAAGAAGCCCGAGAAGGCAAAGGAGCAGAAGGAATGGTTGTGGTCCAGAAGGTAGCAGCCATTCAGGAGAGCCTGAGAGGGGACAAGGGAGAGCCATGAAGCAACTGGGCACTTTTGCAAAACTACTGAGAAGAAAACTAAGATACGGACTAGGATTTGGACCCCTTGCAATCCAGAAAAGGTAATGCATTGCTGACTGAAGGGAAAAGCACCATGGGCCTCATTACAAGCCTACTAGTTCAGAAATAACAGACTACAACTGTGCCTGCCGGCACTCGCTCTGCCCGCGGCAGGTCTGACCTGCTGTGAGCAATGGTCCCGGTAATCACAGTTGTCATGGAAGCACCCACACAGTTAATAACGATGCTGGTGTTTCTGAGTCCCCATTCCCATGGAGTTCGATAGGATACCATGGGGATGGGGATTAACATTTTCTGCTGCCTGATATCCCGGGCCGCCGGGGCTTGTAATGTCCCGGTGGCACCGGGATCTTAGGTGGGAGAAACGGTGTTAGAATCGCAGGACTTGTAATGAGCCCCCATATCTATTGTTGACAGTGGGAAGGGCACCATACTTATTATTGGGGGGTGAGAAAGGAACCTTATCACTTATTGAGAGTGAGAAGGGCAGGCAATCACTTACTTGTGGCAATATCGCTATATTGCCCCTCTTTCTTTCTTTGGCGATCCAACGAGAAAACCAGCAGTCCAACTGACCAAACATTCCACCGGGATCCAGAACACGAAATCCACACCAATTCGGAAACCCGGTCCAGCTCGAACACAGTCACACAGTAAACACCAGCCAGATCTCTGGCCCCGCTGTCCGCTCAGCTATCCTTATGATCATCACCTAGAGAACAACCAAAACGAATACCATTAGGCTGGGAATACGCAGCCACTAAATTACATATTCAGACAGCAATAACGTGACATCAACGCAGTTATACAAGCAATCCCACCAAGTGTCCCACACCCTGCGTATATCGGGTGGGATAATGATAGCCTCCGTGTCTTTAATAGAATTAAGACTCCCTCCGCAGTATGCATGGGTAATCTTCATTCTATGTCAAGACCTGAGGTGAGCATTATGCTTGTACAAAGCTAAGACCCTTGACCCCACTGATGAAATGGGTTTAAAGTAAATGGTTTTAAAGGTAGCCTCTGAGAACCAGTCCGCGGACTTCAAAATGTCCTGCAGAGACGCCCCTGTCACAAATGCCTTGGATGCCTTGCTCCTCTTACTCAGTGGGCTCCAAACATCTCCAAATCTATGCCTGCCATATGCATAACCTCTATAACCCACCTGGCTATGGTGGCGGGTGCTACCGCATGATAAGGGTTCCTACGCTCAATTAAAGGTTGGTACACCCCTCGAGGCCTTACACTCTCTGTAGCCTTCTCATAATCCTTAATACACTGAGCTACATACAATTTGAGTTCATGGATGACCCTCTATTAGTCCTCTTAGTGACTTGAAAAGCCACTCCCTCTGGGTAAAAGACTTTCCTATTAACCTCAAGCGCCCTAACATCGGAAACCCTTCTACAGGACACTAATCACAGCAGCATTGTTAGTTTACTAGATAGCCGTTGAACCGATAACTGATCATTAGTCAGCCATTGCTTGAAGAGGCGGAAGACCACCTCCACCTCCCAAAGCACTGAGTACCTGGCTGCAGGGGCTTGCGCAATTTTATCCCCCTTAATAATCTAACTACAGTTGGATGCTCTCAAATCAGCAGTCCGTCGCACTTTTCGTGTCCCGCAGACATTTCTGATCTATATACTCCTATAGTACGGAACGCACAACCACCCACCAACAATTCCACCAGAAAATTGAGGACATGGACTACAGAGGTGGAAATGGGATGAATACATTGCGATGTGCACCACTCCTCCCACTTGGCCCAAGCTGCGTCTTAGCTCCTAAGGGTGGAGAGCGCCAATGAATCTCTGATACAGTTAGCAGCGACTTTCGAAAGGCCTGGCAACTTTCAACATCACCTGAAACTCTGCATACCAGAAGTTCCTGCGACCCCCGTTAATATTAGGGGGTGCTCCAGACCCTCTGGGTAGGTCAGTACGCTCAGCTGAAATGTAATCACTCTAGGAGAATCCAAGGAATGTGCCATCAGAATTGTAAACCACACTTGCGATTTCCACAGTTGCACCACCAGCACTTCCTCTGCTTGCTCCCTGCAAATCTTCGCCAGAGTCCTCACCAGCATAATAAACGGGGGAAAGGCATAATGCAGGGCTCCCTCCCAAATGTGGAGGAAAGCATCTGTCCCCAGCGCTCCCGGGTCCAGCCTCCAGCTGAAATACCTGTGTGTCTACGCATTCAACCTGAAGGCGAAAAGATCGATATCTAGTTGCCCCAGTAGACTCTATAACTGTAAGAACACTGGTCTGTGCAATCTCCAGTCACTGGCATCCTCCAGGTATCTGGAGTTCCAATCCGCTACCATGTTCTGCTTCCCCGGAAGGTACTCTGCTGCAATCACTATTCTCCTCTCTAGGCAATAGTGCCAGAAATCCTTCGCTAGTTCTATCAGCATCTTCGACCGGGTTCCCCCTACCCGGTTTGTGTATCGCACAGCTGAGATGTTGTCCATCCCCAACAGAATAACACAATTTACTCTGTCTTTGGTGAATGCTCTTACTGCAAAGGAGCCTGCTAGCAGCTCTAAGAAGTTTATGTGCAGCTGCAGTTCCTCTGTTAACCGTTTTCCTCCTGTTTGCAATTGTCTGCAACTCACGCCCCAGCCACAGCGGCTTGCGTCCGACTCTATTACTATTTCTTGTATGTCCCCAAAAATGGCTCTGCCATTCCAGGCTTCCATGTTCTGCAGTCACCAGTTGTGCTCTGCCTTGTCTAACGGTACTACTTATTGTTATCTGATCCCCTTCTGCAGGTGCCTGATTTTCAGCCGCTGCAGTGCCCTGTAGTGCAAGGGCCTGGGGAATATGGCCTGAATTGATTACGCTAGCAACCCTGCTATCCTGGCTAGATTCCAAAGCAAAATATGAGTCTTCTGAATCACTGCTCTCAACTCTTTCTTGATCACTCTCATCTGCTGAGGTAGTTCGAAAGTTGCTTTTCTGGTATCTATTAAGAAGCCCAGAAACTCCATTCGCTCTCTCGGAACTAACTTTGACTTTTCTTGATTGATGAAATGTCCTTGGGAGGATAGTAGCTTGCTCACCCATTGTACTTGAGTGACTAATCAGAATGTCGTCTAGGTAAATAATCATTCTGATTCCTCTGTCCCTAATAGCTGCTGCTATCAGCCTCATTACTTTAGTGAAAGCCCAGGGAGCTGATGCTAGTCTGAAAGGGTGCCAGCTCTGTCCAGGCCAACGGAACCTCAGGAACTGTCTGTTTTCCGACGCACCGGGAATCGTCAGATAGGCGTCTTTCAAATGTAGTCTCGCCAGCCAATCTGACTTGCGCAGAATGTCCCTGAGGAGATGAATCCCCTTTATCTTGAAGTGCCTGTAAATTATCCAGTTGTTCAGCTCCTTCAAGTTGATTGCTGGTCTGGATTTCCTTTTCCTGTGTACCAGGAACATATTGCTGTAGAAACCTGTTTGTCCTGGCGGACACCTCTCTAGTGCACCATTCTCTACTAGATTGCTCAACTCTGTATTGAGGAATTTCTCCTCTTCCTCAGACATCTCAAGTGTCACTGGGAGGCGCCTCTGATACAGGTAGCCCATAAAATCTAGCTTGAAGCCTGCTACTGTCTGCAGCACCAAAGCATCGCCTGTTAGCTCCCAAGATTTGGCTATATAGTGTAGCGTTCTGCCCCCCACCCTGGGGTAGCATTTGCAGTGCACACATACCGCTGACAGCGTTCTGCTGTCTATATCTGCCGCATCCTCTACGTACACCCGGACCTCTTCCCATGGAAAGGAAAAAGGCATCTTGTTGGTGACTCTTTCAGTACTGGGTTCTAGGTCCCTGGGTTCTTCTTGTGAAGCTGAAACGTCCCCTATGTTGGCCGGTCCTTGCGAAAACCCGTCCGGGGAATATCTTGCAAATGGAAGACTGCTCTTTTCCTAGGACAGTATATATGCCCACAAACACGGACATCTCTTTAGCAAATGCATTCCCAAACAGCATGCCTTGTGCAGACTCTCCTGCTTCCTAGTTGGCAAGATCTCCTAATTTGCTGTACATTTTCTCTGAGTAGAGGGCGCAGCTGGTGTTTCCTAGAAGGCACACCACCCTCTGTGCCCAACTTGCCAGAGTGCTGGCGTCCACTGGTATCTCTAGCTCTCTCAGCCAAGTCCGCTATCTTCGCCAGGGGTGCAGCCAGATCCAAGACCTTGTCCTGGCAACTTTTCCATGCATGATCTACGACCTTCCTGACATCCTTCACCACCTTGTTGACAAAGGTGACCATTTTAGGTGTGTCCATGACTTTACTGGGAAGTTACACCCTCTGGCACTCTGCCTTCATCCTAAAATGTACTTCTTTTACAAGCGGCTTCCTAATCTGCTGTGCCGTGTACTGTCCCAACCTCGGCGATGGAAACCACTCTGTAGACTTCAGGTGTCTTATAGTGTTGGGATCAAACATGTCTGCTATGTTGTAACCCTCATCCAGGGCTGCTACGGGCAGCTTCAGCGTTTGTCTGGGCTGGCTAGCCACTTTGCTGCTTAGGTCCACCTAATTGTTTATTTTTTATTTTTTTTATTTGTATTTGGTTACATAGCCTTTTACAAAAATCAACATACCCAACAAGACAAGCAATATAAAACAATGTACAATCAACCACGATTGAATAAGATAATAAAAATCAAGAGAATAAAACAACAATCAAAATCTCCAGAATATATCATAAAAAAAACAAAAACGGAGT
The DNA here is from genome assembly GCF_040938575.1 of Ambystoma mexicanum. Classification (NCBI taxonomy): domain Eukaryota; kingdom Metazoa; phylum Chordata; class Amphibia; order Caudata; family Ambystomatidae; genus Ambystoma; species Ambystoma mexicanum. The sequence continues at coordinate 865,084,748 of NC_090926.1, forward strand.
AGAGAACACAAAACAGAAGGAAAGAAAAGATGAAAGATGGCCTAAATAAAGAAGAGCAAGCAACAGAATATGAGTTTGAGTCGTTTAGGTTTTGGGGGCAACATACCAAGCGATGACCCACAGTCTCCAGTTTCTAATACTTTTTTCGACCCGTGTAATTAAGGTAGAACATATCCTCAGCTACCCCAAGTTAATTACAGGACATTAGATCACAATGTTATTTCTTTCTAGAACCTGTACCTCTGCAATTGTCAGCGCTCTGTCATGCCCAGAGATCAATCTGTCCCAAAACATGTTGGATATGAAACCCTCTTTTCCCACTTCAAACTTAGCAAACAAGACTGACCTTGCGGGCCAAGTACCCTCGCACTCTATCAATGTCAGGAACTGAGGTCCACGTGGATTACTATACCTCTGTTCCTAAGTACCAGTCAGAGAAGAGTTAAACCACTCGCTGACCGGTTATTGGGGCCACAGGTGGCAGGAACAGAAAACACTGGGTCCCGGATGACTGCAAGGAAAACACAGGGTTAAGTATGCAAGGTATAAGGACGAAGACTGTGTATTATAGGACGACAAATAGGCACCTACCCATGGGGTTGACCGGTTACCACTCGAAACCTAACTGTTCCCCCTGAAGGTGTTATGATGTGGTAAAGAGGAGATGTGATTCCTCTATGATATCATGGTCCACCGTGAAGTTGAAGAAACAGCGTGGTACTTGAACAAGAAATAACAAAAGTACTTGGTTCACTTGAGACCAAAAAGATGCCAAGGCAGAAGGAAAGAGAAAAACAATCTGGGTGAGCAAGTTCCAAAATTCACAGCAGTTCAGGTAAGCAGTCCAGTTTTTTTGTCACCAAATCCAATGAGGGCAAATCCAAAGAATAATCCAGAGCCAGAAAACGAAGTCCAAGTCCAGAGATCAAGAGAACATAGTTCAGAACACTGGAGTCGCCAATTGCCGTATGCACAGCTGAGAAGCACCGAACGAATGAATCAGGCTCCTTTTATTCAATGGTTTCCTGGTCACGTGACCGTTATTTTCCGGTCACGTGATCGCCCTTCCCTACGGCCCTGTGTCACGTGACCGGTACGCGAGTAGTGGGTATTACGTGAAGGGTAATGTGAGCAGCCTGGAAATGGGCAGGACCTCACTGGGATCGTAACTGCCACAGTCGCCTCCAATGCAACCTAGGCCAAAGGCGGCAAGAGCGCCACAACAAGCGGGAAGGAGCAGGTCGCCGTGCAGGGCTGAAGGCAGAAGGTAAGCACGGTCCGCGTGCAGGCACAGGTACAGATGACAAATGCAACCTGCGCCGCCGCGGAACCGGACTTCCCAAGCTCAACTGCCTCTTAGGCACATTAGGGAGTCGATGCATGACAGAGTCCCCCCCAAGGGCCCACATCCACGTGGGCTGCGAGGATGATCCCTGTGGAAGTGAGATACAAGGAGTGGGGCATGGACCTCGCTAGCAGGTTCCCAGGACCTTTCCTCCGGACCGTAACCCTTCCCATCAACCAGGTAGTAAAGGCGTCCCCTGCAAACTCGTGACCCCAGGATACCACTGATCTCGTATTCCATAGAGGAGCCTTTCAGCACAGGAGACGGTGGCAGTACCATTTGCATGGAAGCAGGGCAAGGGAGGTGTGGAACACCGGATAGATACGCCAAGTACTAGGTAGGGAGACTCGATAAGTCACAGGATTGATGACTTTCGTCACCTGGTAAGGGCCAACAAAGCGTAGCTTCTGGCAACCTGGTATAGGTAGGTGTCTTGTGGAGAGCCATACTCTATCCCCTATGGTGTAGATGGGAGCTACTGTACGTTTTCTATCGGCCGCCTGTCGCATGGACTCCTGTGCTTCCCTTAAGTGGACTAAGGTTTGATTGTGAACAATTTTCAAGTTTCTCAAACACGTGGAGACTGCGGGTGAGTGTGTGGGGATAAGGTCCGGGAAGGGCAGGATGTGGGGGTGTTGACCATATAAAGAATAGAAGGGGGAATGGCCTGTGGATGAATGTGGTGCGTTGTTGTAGGTAATTCTGCTACGTGTAAGACTTGGTACCAAGAGTGTTGATACTGTAACGAAAGGCAACCTAGATATTGTTCCATAGTTTGATTGACCCATTCGGTCTGCCCCTCTGTCTCGGGTGGTAAGATGAGGAGTAGCAGGAATCTATGCCTAGTAATTTTTTAAGGGATCGCCAAAAACGGGAGGTGAACTGAGAACCCCGATCAGACACCACAATAGAGGGTAGACCAAAGAGACAAAACACATGACGGAAAAACAAGTCAGCTAAAACAGTGGCTGTAGGAATGCTGGAGCAAGGAACAAATAGTGCCAGCTTAGTAAATGAATCGACCACCACCCATATAGTATCAAATCCTCTCACCCTAGGCATGTGTCGTGAATCTCCCCCCGTCTCACCTGAGATCGCTTCTTGCAGGAATCCGCGGGAAGATTCTTCTTGCGGGTGGATCAGGTTTTGTAAAGGCCGGCACGAGTCTCTTCCGACTCCAGCGTGCGTTCAGCGTTCAAGGATACTCGCGGATTCAGAACGTCAAGGAAGGAAGAAGCGGTTGCAAGGGTAAGTGGATTCCAGGAACAGGGTGGAAAGGAGAGGGTGGAAGGAGTAGGAATAAGGGTCCAGGAACTTGGATAACAGAAGGGTTTGCCAAGCTGCGAAGTACACATCTAGTCACTACCTGTTGATAGCGTTGAGACGCGTGGGGCCGCAGGGGTGTGGCATATTTATGGAACATACTACGTCCGCCGTGAAGGCTGGTGCGAGGCATTTCACGTGATACGGCCATGTTGGGAGAAACAATGAATGCAAGCCCCGCCGCGATAAGGACCAGGAAGTCCAGAAGGGGCATGTTCTGTGGGTCATGACAGCATGCCTCCTCCGAAAACCTGTTCCACCAGGTTTGCCCGGGTGTATGAGATGATATCTTCGGAACAATCGAGGGGTGTTCATGTTAGAAAGTGGTTCCCAGGTTCTTTCACTAGGATGATATCCTTTCCACTCAACCAGGTATTGAAGTTGACCCCGTTTATACCTGGAATCGCATATTCTGGATACTTCATATTCCAGTTGGTCGTCAACAACCACGAGACTGGGTCTGCAGGATTTCCGGGAGGATCGGATGTAGGGTTTCAATAAAGAAGTGTGAAAAACTGGGTGAATTTTCTTCCAGGAGTCTTGTAGCTTGAGCCGGAATGAAACTGGGTTGATGACTTCTTTTATGGAAAATGGCCCATAGTACCGGGGGGCCAATTTCTTTGGTTGTAAATGTCGTGGTAGTAGTTTTGAGGACAACCAGACTTGATCACCGACTGAATAAGAAGGCCCTGGTCTTCTCTTGGAATCCGCATAACGCTTAGTGTGTGGTTGGGCCTTTTCTAAATGTTCTTTGGCTTCCTTGTGTATGTTGATGAGAGTTTCGATCCAGGAGTCGACGGTAGGTACTGGTGTAGGATGTCGAAGAAGAGAAGGTAAAACTGACGAGTGGAATCCTTGACTGCAATAGAAGGGGCTGGTCTTGACTGCTGAGTGATCGGAATTGTTGTAGGCGAATTCAGCCACAGGTATAAGGAGCGACCAATCATCCTGTACTTTGGTGGCGAAACAATGAAGGTATTGTTCCAGGGTCTGATTTACACGTTCTGTAGCTCCGTTAGTTTGTGAGTGATAACCTGATGAAAGAGCACGTTGGATTCCTAGAATGCGACAGAGATGTTTCCAGAATTGTGAGACGTATTGAGGTCCTCGGTCTGATATGATCTTGGAAGGAAGTCCATGAAGGCGGAAAATGTGTTCCAGGAAGATTCCAGCGAGTTCTGATGAGGATGGTAGTTTGTACAGGGGTGTAAAATGAGCCATATGAGTGAACAAGTCAATGGTGACCATGATAGTCGTGTATCCCCTGGAAGGTGGTAATTCCACAATGAAATCTGTAGCAATGAATTCCCATGGCCTTGTCGGTAGTGTAGGTTGCAGTAGGAGACCCGCCGGTCTCCTGTTATCGTGTATGTTTTGACTGCAGAGAGAGCAGGCTCGGATGTACAGTTGTACGTCAGTCTTCATTATAGGCCACCAAAATTGTCTTTGTATAAGACGGAGAGTGTTGGTGATGCCACGATGTCCGGAGTGGAGGGTATCGTGGCAAAGGTTTATTATCCTTTGTTGTAGTTTCTGTGAGGGAATGACTAGAGCGTTATCTTTGAACAAATAACCGTCCTTGGTTCTCAGATTCCATGGATTCTTCCTTGAAATATCCTTCCAGAGATCAGAGGATTGGGTTTGCATCCGGACTTCTTCCAAAAGACTGACTGCTTGAGCTACAAAAATCGTGTGGGGAAGCATCTTGGGATAGGCTCGATCTTCAATAGTTTCGTAATCAGGACGTCGAGATAAGGCGGCAGCCATTATGTTTTGTGATCCAGGAACATGACTGATGTGGAACTGGTACTGGGCAAAGAAGAAGGCTCAATGGGCCTGACGACTGTTCCTACACTCCAAGGATTGCAGGACCTGAAGGTTTCGATGGTCCGTGCGAACCTGGACTGGATGTCTAACTCCCAGGAGTAGATGTCGCCATTCTGTGAAGGCTTGGCGGATGGCTAACAGTTCCTTTTCCAAGACGGAATACTGTGTCTCACTGGGAGTCAGGGTTCGTTAAAGGTAAGCAATGGGGTGTTCCAACTTGTCCTCAAATTCTTGCTTCAAGACTGCTCCTATGGCGTAGTTAGAGGCATCCGTCTCCGCTAGGAATGGCCGATTAATGTCGGGTTGGGCTAGGATGGGGGCTTGAGTAAACTCTGTCTTTAGGCGTTGGAATGCCTTGTCTTGAGGTGCAGACCAGAGAAAGGGAGTGTCTTTCTTCAAGAGAGCGATGATCGGTTGAACAATCTCAGAAAAGGTGGGTATGAACTTTCGGTAGAAATTGCCAAGCCCCAGGAAGGATTGAACTTGTTTCACGGAAGTGGGAGCCGGCCAAGATAGTATGGCCTTTACCTTCGAATGATCCATACCAATTCCTTCTGGACTAAGGACAAACCCTAGATAATGAGCAGAAGTAACGTGAAATAGGCATTTCTCAGGTTTGGCTAGGAGTCTGTGTTCACGTAGTCGTTGTAAGACTGCCTTTACATGCTCTTCATGCTTTAAAAGGTCCTTGGAGTAAATCAAGATATCGTCCAGGTAGACGATGACGAAGAGAAATAGCATGTCAGAGAACACCCTATCCATGAATCGTTGAAAGACTGCAGGGGCATTAGCAAGTCCAAAGGGCATGACCAGATATTCGAAGTGTCCAAAAGGTGTTCTAAAGGCTGTTTTCCATTCGTCTCCTTCCTTGATACGAATCAGATGATAGGCACCCCTGAGATCCAGTTTTGTGAAGATTACAGCTCCTCTCACCGCTTCCAGGATATCCGAGATCAAGGGTAAGGGGTAGTGGTCCTTAAGGGTGCATTGATTTAATCCACGATAATCGAGGCAAGGTCTACGTTCCTTGGTGTCCTTCTTGGGAACAAAGAACAGCGAGGCTCTAGCTGGGGATTTCGATGGTTTATGGTGCCATTTTCAAGGTTGGTATCCAAGTATTCTCGGAGGGCCTTTTTTTCAGGTTTGGATACGATAAACATCCTCCCAAAGGGAATCACTGCTGAAGGCCCTGTGTCTATGGCACAGTCTTCAGGTCTGTGAGGGGGTAGAATCTGAACTATGGCAGTTGAAAACACATCAGCATAACTTTGATAGGCCTTTGGGACCTGAATGATATTGGAAACCATGAGTGCCTCTTGTTGATCTGCTGAATTACTTTCAGACGATATCGAGGAGGGATCCAGGGATAAACAATGAGACAGACAATACTCTGAACCAAGAAACAAGGATCCTGCTGTCCAATTGATGTATGGATTGTGTTTCTGCAACCAGGGCATGCCTAGTACCATGGGGTAGTGGGCTGATTTGATGATATCAAACTTGATCAATTCCTGGTGATGGTTTATTGAAAGTTGTATTTCCTTGGTCTGCAAGGATATGGGTCCTGAACTGAGGGGTCTTCCATCAATTGACTCCACAGGTTGCATTACACCCCGGGCTTCAAATGGAATGTGGTGCTTAAAGACCCAATCTTGATCAATGAATACTCCCATAGCCCGACAATCCACCAAGGCCAGGATGGGGTAGGTCGCCTTCTTTGATAACGATAAGAAGGCTTGTAGAACCACTAGGTTGTTCTGTCCAGGAGGGTTCAAGGAAGGAATAGATGTGGAGCAAACATCTCTCTCCCGACCCCTCGCTCCATCTAGGATCGGGAGCTGGCGTTTCCCGAACACCGAGGAGGGGCTAGAGGACATTCTCTAACCAGGTGTTTGTCCGATGCACAATACATGCACAAGCCTGTGTGGATCCTTCTCATCCTTTCTTGTGGGGAAATGGGTACACGGAAGGCTCCTATTTGCATGGGTTCCGGGTCAGTGTCAGGGGTTGGAACAGGATCACTTTTTACTGAAGTCTCAAGAGAACTTTTCTGGAAGGGCATCTTGGTCTTTTTTCTCTCTGCCTTTCTTTCCTGGATACGAAAGTCTATCTGCATGGCTAAATCCAATGAATGAGCTAGGATGAGCCACTCTGGCTAATTCATCTTTTATATCCTCGTTTAGGCCCCTACGGAAGAGAGTGAAACTTGCTTCTGAGGACCAATCTGCTTCCTTGGCCAATTGTTTGAATCTTGTGACATACGTTAGCATGTCCTGGGATCCCTGCTGAAAGTCAAGTAGGCGTTCCTGGGCACTATAAACCTGTTCTGGGCAGTCAAACATGGTTTTGAGAGCCTGTATGAATCCGTCATAATCATCTAGGAGGGCTTCTCCAGAATTGACTAAGGGAGTAGCCCAAGTCAATGCATTTCCTGCGAGGTGTGAGATTATAAAGCCCACCTTTGCCCTGGAAGTTGAAATATAATAGGGCTTAAAGGTAAAATGCACCTAACAGGAGTCCAGGAATCCACAAAGGGATTTTGCAGACCCATCATACTTGTCTACGACACCACCCAGTAACACACTCTCTTTTGTAGCGGAATCGCAAGACAAAACAAGTTGCTTTAATGCGGCATTCTCTGCTTTTAAGTTCTGCACCTCGGTTGTTAGTTCTTGCATGCCACGCATGAGATCCTGGACGGCCTTTTCCATATCGGTTTCAATGTCGGTCATTCGGCGTCTCAAACTGTCGTGAATCTCCCCCCGTCTCACCTGAGATCGCTTCTTGCAGGGATCCGCGGGAAGATTCTTCTTGCGGGCGGATCAGGTTTTGTACAGGCCGGCACGAGTCTCTTCCGACTCCAGCGTGCGTTCAGCGTTCCAGGATACTCGCGGGTTCAGAACGTCCAGGAAGGAAGAAGCGGTCGCAAGGGTAAGTGGATTCCAGGAGCAGGGTGGAAAGGAAAGGGTGGAAGGAGTAGGAATAAGGGTCCAGGAACTTGGGTAACAGAAGGATTCGCCAAGCTGCGAAGTACACGTCTAGTCACTACCTGTTGATAGCGTTGAGACGTGCGGGGCCGCGGGGGTTGGGGCATATTTATGGGACGTACTACTTCCGCCGTGAAGGCTGGTGCGAGGCATGTCACGTGATACGGCCATGTTGGGAGAAACAATGAATGCAAGCCCCGCCGTGATAAGGACCAGGAAGTCCAGAAGGGGCGTGTTCTGTGGGTCATGACAGCATGTCGGTAACAAAATCCATAGTGATGGTGTGCCATGGTTTTTGTGGGAGCGGTAAAGACTGTATTGACCCCTGAGGTCAACATTTTCTGTTCTTGCATTGTGGACACACAGAACAAGAAGCCACGTAAGACATAGTGTCTCTATGCATGGAGGGCCACCAGCACCAACGGCGGAGTAGAGCCACTGTTCGGGTTTGGCCAGGATGCCCGTTGATGACTGCATCATGCGACCATTCAAGAGCCAAGGCCCGTGTGTCAGGTGTGGGCAGGTAGAGCTTATCCTGTATGAATGGTAGACCGTCATGCATGACTATCTCCCAATCCCGTAGTTGTTCGGGGTGCGTGGCAGCCCACTGACGTATGAGGGACAATAGCTCCGTGGAAGGCGTACATAGGCATATTACGTGTTTGTTCTCCAGCAGGGTTTCAGGAAATACCGGAAGGGATTCACCCTCAGGAATATGGGAAAGTGCATCTGCTTTCCCATGTGCAACGCCTGGGCGATGCTTAATGACAAAATCATAGGCCGGAAAGAACAAGTGCCAGCGGACTTGTCTGCTGTTGCTGAACTTGAATGTAGCCAGGTCCTGGAGGTTGCGGTGATCTGTATCCACAACAACTTGATGTTTGGCCCCGAGTAAGTGATGCCGCCAGACCTGGAAGGCGTCTTTCACCGCCAGAAGTTCTTTTTCGGTTACGGTATAATGGTTCTATGCCGAAGTGAATTTCCGTGAATGGAAGGCCACCGGATGTAACAAACCAGTAGATGGGCAGGCTTGAGACAACACGGCCCCTAAACCATATGACGAGGCATCAGCCTCCAGAACATCGGGGAGTTCGGGATTGGAGTGTTGTAATATGGGGCAGTGGTAAAGGCCATTTTAAGGGCAACAAAAGCCTCCTGCTGTAGGGGTGTTCAACTAAACGGGACATGAGGACTCGTGAGCTGAATCAGCGGTGCAGCAATAGCTCAAAACCCTGCAAAGAATCACCTATAAAAATTGGCAAAACCAAGAAATGATTGTAACTCCTTGACATTTTTTGGGACAGGAAGAAGTTCCCACTTTGGCTAGAGTGAAAACCTTTCTTGTTCAAATTCTTTTATTTAATGCAAGAGTGTAACCTCTCGTGGGTATAAGGTGCAATCAAATTTTAGGAGTGACTTATCATTCTGCATACTTAGATGTGTGTTAGCGAAGAACTGATCAAAGCACTGCTCTATTTGAATTTCACCACTAGGTCAAATGGAAATGTTTAGGAGATAAATTATTGCGCTGTTCTAAATCTATGCATTCTAGCACTAGACGTAATTCCTCATGTTAGAGTGATATTGCGCAATACTTATAGACATCACAGTGTAATTGGTCTATGGACTAGAATACATTAATAACTTACCTGCATATTAGAGTTGTAGGGGAAATCTTCCTTGCTTCTTAGGATGATCCCTAGGTAATGCTCAGTAGCAGGGTCTGTCTCCGGTTAGATTTTATACCATTCGATTGCTTCGTTCAGCCAGTCTTGGTCACTTTTCGTTAAAAAAAAGAGTCTTTGTTTTTTCTCCAGTAGGGCTTTTTTCTTTTTATTAATGTCAGGAGCTGTCATCGTTAAGAGTACTGTCCATCTTATCTCATCACTGGTATGGTTATTGTCTATGTAGCGTTTGACCATTGGGGCTGTTAATACTTTGTTGTTTAAACAGCTCCGATGTTCTAAGATTTGGGTTTTTATTTTCCTGCTCGTTTTGCCTATGTATCTTTTCCCACACGGACAAGTGATCATATAGATCACAAATTCAGTATTGCAATTAGAGAACTTGGTTTGCAGCCATTTATCCTTTAAACCTATCTCTATTTCTTTGGAGTTAATGGTGTATACACACACTGTACAGTGTCCGCACGGATAGTGTCCTGTTAGAGGACTCATACTCCAACTTTGAGTTAATGTTTCGGTCTGTTTCTGAGTGGTTTTCAGTTTCTACTACTGATATGGTTACCAATAGTAGTAGATTTTCTATAAGCGAAAAGTGGGCCAGGTAGTTTCACCATCGATTTATCGAAGATTTTCCACTGTTTTCTGACAATGTTGGTAATTGTAAGGCTTAAATTAGTAAAGGTGTTCACACTCACTATACGATCATCTAGAGGTTTTGCAATTTTCACCTCCAAGAGTGACTGCCGATTGTTATTATAAGCTCTTTTGGAGTCTTTACATATCAGTTTTTTAGGGTAGTCTCTGTCTTTCAGTTTCTCAGCCAGTGCTGTAGCTTCCTTCTCATATGCTTCTTTGAGGCTGCTATTCCTTTTTGTGTAAGAACTGGCCATATGGTAAATTGTCTTTTAAATGTTTTACATGGTGGCTCTTATAATGGAGAAGAGAGTTTCTGTCAGTACTCTTATGATAGGGTTTTACTAGAAGAGCTCCCTCGTGGTGAAAGATTGTGAGATCCAAAAAGTTGATATTCTCTTTATTAATCGTCATGGTAAACTGTAAGTGTCGGTTCCGTTGGTTAAGCCAGGAGAGGAACTCATCTGCTTCTTGAGCAGAGCCTTTCCATATGACAATTATATCGTCTATGTAGCGAGCCCATGATATCAGGTTTGCCTCATAGGGATTGCGGGTGTAGGTGAATTGTGTCTCAAACCGTTCTATGTAGAGATTAGCCACGCTGGGAGCCATAGTGGCTCCCACCGCAGTGCCCTCAATTTGCTGGTAATAGAGCCCTTGCAAGACAACATCATCGGTATAGACCAGCCAGTGGATCTTAACTCCATTAATCACTTTGGTGGCCAGTGCTGAAGATTCCAAAAATGCACCCTTATCCGCCAAATACAGGTTAAAAAAAGGAGGCGCTCCCAGACATCCCTGACGGATGCCCCTTTCCACCCTGATGGATCCTGAGAGGTGTCCTTCGTCATCAAGACGCACTCTGATGGTGTTGTCCTTGAAGAGCTCGACTTACATTGACAAAATACCCTCTGATATGCCCCAACTTCTCAGCTTCGTCCATAGTCGATTTCTATTGACTTGGTCGAAGGCCTTTGAAAAATCCATCCAAGCCCCATAAAGTTGTTGTTATCCCTTGCCCCTGGTTTTTTCACTCATGATGTTCAAGGCCAACCCATTCAGGGCCATAGATAGGCCTCTTCTAAACCCTGTCTGATATTCTCTCCAAGAGAATCCTCATGAACAACTTACTTTCGATGTCAAGGAGGGCGATTGGACGATAATTAGCCGGAGACATCTGATCACCCCCCTTGAAGAGTGGAATAATTGTCAAATGTTTTCCAGGAAGGTGGGAACACAAGAATCTCCCTATAGAGCCAGAATAGCAACTTGGTCCATAGAGCTGGGTTGTTCTTCAGCACTTGATAAGTCAATCCATTTGGCCAGGCTGCTTTCGAAGTGGATGAACTGACAATCAAGTCCACCAGAGCTTGTTCATCAAAAGACAGGTGGCAGATAACATCTTTAACGGATCTGAATTTGGTCTCCACAGGATTTTCAAGTTTAGTTAAAGGTAATCTATCCACCTACTCTCCGGCACCAAGTTATACTGAGTGCTACGTTAGTTTTCCTCTAATTGGTGGATGACCGACCAGAAGTTTCTAGAATCTTTATTACAAATTAATGTTAACATTAGTTATCCATCCTGTTCTAGACGCAGCATTATTACAAATTAATGTTAACATTAGTTATCCATCCTGTTCTAGACGCAGCATCCTTCTGCCCACTGACCACTATTTATATTGCTGCAAAAGAATTCTAGACTGTCTTCTGTAGTTTTTCGGACCAATATGTAATCTCTTCAGTTGTCTCAACTTCTGATTTAACAACTTTTTTTCCTGCCTTGTTGGCTCGTCAAATGTGTGGCGTGCAGTTGTTTCTTCCCTCCTCCTCCTATGCTCGGTAGATGTATTGACCAGACACATTTTACAAATACCTTTGGCGTACAGTTTTCCTGCTTAATATTGTCAGAGATAGCCAGAAAATTGCTATTGAGAGCAGCACCATCCTGTTTATACTTTGGTAGACGTATTCTACCCTTTCTATTTGTGAGAGCCTACACCTGCTTATCTGGTAATCTGGTGGCTATATCGAAAAATGTCAGTTCCAAACGGAAGTGGTCACTACCTCCATCCGCCTTAATACTCAAGGATACATTCCTAGTGAAGAGGTCTGCTGACATGAATATGTAATCTAGGGTTGAGGCGGACTGCCCTCGATACCAAGTAGAGGATGAAGGAATGTCCGCCATTATTGCCCCATTTGTTATGTTCAGCACCCAGCCAACCAAGAAATCCACCCAACTTCTGCCCTTTTCCAAGACTCTCCGTGGTTTTTGATTTACCTTCTCCTGTGATGATGGAACACACTGAGTATTCAAATCCCCTTCAAGAATTATATGTACTCCCTCATATGAGAGTTTAATCTTCTCAAACAATATGGCAAGAGTAGCCAGAAGATCCTGGAGTCTAGAGCAGGCGGGGTTCCAATACACATTGATAGGGATCGCCTCGAAAACTGGCTTCTGATATTTTAGCGTGACCTTACAAGCTTGGATACCCATTTTATTATTAAAAATCACCATGGTATTTTCGATCGTGGTATTTTTAAAAGCAATCAGCAATCCACCTGATGGCCTGCCTTTGGCTTTTTGGAGCGCTGGTTGAGTGTACACTGTATATACTTCAATTACTATAGCAATGACCAGCCATGTTTCCTGAAGGATTAGGATATCAGTGTCACGAAAAAGAAGCTCTTTCATTTTTTTTTAGGTAAAAGTGTTGGGACCCCGCGTGTTCCAGCATATCAGGCGCAACTCTGTCTGCCGAAAGAGACTGCATACCCACATCCAATTTCTGTAACATTTGTGTTAAAATTTCCAGCAGTAGAGAAAGGGCATTATCTTGAAAACTTCCACTGTTGTCCTTTGGCCTTCTAGGGGTCCCTTCAATCCTTGGATCTTTCCCAGGACCCCCACTTGACCTGGTTGACCACTTCAGGGCGAGATAGTTCATCTTTGGGGTTTCTGATGGAGCTGTAAGAGAAACTGAAAGACCCTGGCCCTCCAGTTCTTTTACTGCCCCTATTATAGCATCTTGTTCTTTTCTCGATGTAAGGCCAACTTCCACCATGTAGTGGTTGTGAATATTGGGGAATCGCACACATTCAATGTCCTGTGAGCCAAAGAGGTAGAGATTAGCCACCTTTTTTAAAGTGCAACAAAATTACGCTTCTACAAAGGGATTTGTAATTGTTGTTCTTTTTTGTTGTGGAGAGCCAGCCCTTCGGCATCGTGAAGGTTGGATTTTCTTCTTCTTTGCTCTTCTTTGGATCAGCCCACTGTGTCGAGTTATGCTGGATTAAAGTGGACTGGTGGACATCCACCCTGACCTCCACCGACTTTCCAGCTCCATTAGATTTCATATTAATCGCGGACTGCTTGTCCTGCCCCGTTCTCACTTCCTCAGCAGTAGATGTTTTAACTTGCTCCCTATTCAGATGCTTCAAATAAATTGGGGCTATTTTCACTCTAGCCCCCTGTGCATCAACTGCTACTGCAGTGATGGACAACCTTGATGTCCCTGTAGAGCGTGTATTAATCAGGAAGATCGGGGCTAATGGCAATTTAGAACTTATGGAGTCTCGATGGCTCACTGAAGTATGGGGCTTTCCCACATCTCTCTGAGGCAAATGTACCCTCATCTGGCTATTTTTGGTAAGTTGCAGATTCTTGTTGTTAAATCCTGGTTCTTGCCAGTTTGGAGCCCCACACTTACATTTGTGATTTCAATCCCTTCTTGAGAGTCGCATACAAGAGACGAACCCTTGACTTGATTTGGCTTCTTGTCGCAAGCCTCCTCTCTTTATCAGCTTTTCCGCTGCATTCCTTCCTGATGGTGCTTGTGGAGTTGAGGCTGTCTTTTCCCACTGAGATGACTGCTGAGGGGGATCTTGATAACGACTTGAAGAAGGAGTTTGGTTCCAATTTTTAGTTTTTTATGTATTTTTGCTTCTTCATTTTTTCAGCTCTTTCATGAGTGGCAAGGTAGCTTTATTCCTCCTCCTCTTCCTTCCTTCTCTCTCCCTTACCCGCCTTCTACCTCTAGAATATCAAAGACCTGTCTGTGGAGGAGTCTGCTGGGGGACTCTGTCTCCCTCTATTGTCCCCTCTACCACATTGGCCAGTCTTCTAAATTCCTCTAAGATTGACTCGGGGAGGGGAGTGTCATTGAATGGTAAATTTGACTCCTCCACCTTTCCCCCACTCCTTCTGCTGTTTGGATTGTAGGTGTCAGTTGAGTCAGTAGGTCTTGCAAAAGCAGATTGTTGATGTCTTCCTCTTTCCTTCTTGCTACAAGGGATGTTTGGATTGCTGAGAGATCCAACCCCTGTTTGGCCGTATGTCTTTCAGGGTAGCGGCCAAAACAGAATTAATAACACTATTTATCCCTACCAGGGATGAGTCACAGTCGCTGCTTCTTTTGTAAGCTCAAGCAGCACCCCTGCTTGTGACTGCACTTCGGCCTTTAGCAATTCAAAGACAGAGGCCCTCATTACAACACCGGCGCTAAACCATGGCTCTATTAGCACCATGGTTGGTGCCGGTGTTGTAATGAGTCCGCCATGGTGAAATGGGGAAATACCGCCCCATTCCAAGGTTGGCAGGGCGGTATTTCCCCATTTCCCCATTTCCCCATGGCCCTCCCCATTCCCATTTTTGCCCCGTAGGGCTCAATGGGAATGGGGAAGGCGGCAATTACGGTACCGCAAATTGCAGTACCGTAATTGCCTGCAAGGTCCCTTTGCGAGTCCCTACTTTAACGGCTGGTCCAGACCAGCCGTTAAGGTCGGGTCCCGCAAAGGGACCTCTTAGTAAGGTGCTAAGTGATTAACGGCGCAGCCTTTTACGGCGCCGTTAACCACTTAGTGCCAGGGTCGTAATGAGGCCCAGAGACCAAAGATGTGAAGGATTCTACCCGGGCGTCACACACCGAACCAGGACCTTCACCCTCAGCCTTAGATGTAGCGTGCGATTAGAATGCTTTTTCTTTCATTTCAACGAATTCGAATTGAGCCGATACCCGACGCATCTCACACCCCCTTTTACAAATATCCTGGGTCACAATGGACCATGAACCAGGCCGGTGGGTGGTAACCCAATATTTATTTATTTTAATTTCGAAAAAAATCACACAATTTTTATATTGGGCAGCAATCACCAATGGGATGATAATTACAAAATTACAATGAAAACCACTGAAATACACTTGGGTAACCTTCTACAAGAACATATCCAAAGCACAAATGAATAGGAGCATTTTTTCAATTTGGATAGATAGCACCAGACACATTGAACAACCGCCTGTCATTCAGGGATACTGCTCTCTACTGCTGGAGCACAATGTAAATATGGATGGGCATGTCAGGGTCTCACTGACAAAAGTAGTGTGATGATGGACAGGTGAAAATAGCGCCAGGGCCTGATCTTTTTTAATGTAAAATATTCTCTTTCCAATGGGAACTTTTTAGCAAAGAGCCGAGCAGCGCTGCTTTTTAATTCGCTTCTTTTGATGCACACAAGAACACACACTGGCACCTTTCTCGGTGTGCTCCCTGTTCCAACTCGCCAAATAGGTGTTTGGCAAGATGGTGCAGCCATCCTTTTGTCGCTGCAAAACACAGTTTTGATGCAAAGGAGCCAGCGCAGCCATTTTGCTGTTGACGGCAGAAGCGCAGCTTGGTTATGAATGGGAATTCTGCTGAGTGGGTCAGTGTAGCCCACAAGAATTCAAGACAAAATTGAGCGCCGATAATGTAGCTTCACTTGTTTGTGGAGCAGCCTGTGGGTTTAAGGTAGACGACGAGGAGCTTACTTCTTCTGAAATTTCCTTGCACCTCTGTTCTTCTATTGGGTCCCCTTGGGTGCAATTAATGGCCTCCCTCCCTTCAGCCAAAGCATCCAAGGCCTCCCTTTCCGCTGATAGTTCATTCAGGCATGTAACAAATCTTAACTCGGTGTTTTCCTTTTCTCCTTCCCCTTGCATCAATGTGGTAACCGGAAATGAAAACAAGGCTTCTTGATCATTTGCTCTTCTACTCCTCTTTCTTCCAAAGTGATCTTCAATCTTTCTTTGTGTCTTCCTTGTGGTCACTGTGTACTCTAAGCCTCGCTTCCATGAGTGCTGTGTGGCATTCTGTTCCCGATCAATTGCAACTCCTTCCACAGGCGTCTGATGCAATGATTGCATATGTACTTGAGCTTGTATCAAGTGGCTTGTGTTAGCTGCCAAATTGTTCTTAGTGATCTGTGAAGACTGCAGTGCCAAAGCCTCTGAGGAGTATGTAAAAGAACCATCCCACACTGGGGTTCTGATGTCATCTTGAAAGGTTGTGCTACGCATCTTCATCTCGTTGTGCTTCAGAAACAATCAAAAATACGTATGACGAGACTTATTCTGTTCCCTTCCAGGAAACAACAAAGCTCTCACAACAAATTCCAGGGCGAGTTCACATTCTAGGATAAGAAGCCCACGCCGTAAGGCTGCTGGACAAGCGTGATACCACAATGGCGGTGTAACGGTAGTACAAGTCTGAGATCAGAGGGGAATATTATTTGTCAATTATGTCTTTGCCGAGTGGAGCTTTCACGAGTGATACAGCCCCAGCGCTTCAAAATCACTCCTCGCCCAGTCACAATCACAGTCTCAATCTCAGACTTACTGTTCACTTTGTATCACGCCGCCTCCTCTTTTTTCAGTCTAATTTTCCAAAATGTTGCTGTAGGTGGATTGAGACTGAGAGTTCTTCCGTCCCCTCGAGCCTGACGAGCACAAAGACACAAAGACTCTAAAGCCTGACTCTGCGGCTGCGGCGTCAAGCCATTTTTGCAGATGGTAGACAGCAAATGGGAATGTCTACGGCAAACAGTAATGAGGTAACATAGTCTCTGACACAAAGACTCTACAGCCTGACTCCACCTCATTGTCTTTTGATCATCATCTCTATCCTCCTCATCTTAGTCGGAGGTCATATTGCATTGATTGGCGTCCTGGCCACTCAGCCAGAGGAGTCCCACTCCAGCGAGGACCGTGGGATGTCAGCGCCGTTTTGCACACCAATGAAAAAAAGTAAAAACAAACGTTTGCACACACGCGCTCACAAAATGCAATGAAACTAAACCCAGCATTTTTGTACTACTGGCCCATCTGGTAAATACAATTACTGCAATATCAAGTTAATAGAAAAGCACAATTGACCAGAACATATCATAGCAATCAAAATTGGACTTTTCTGCTTGGAAGAGCAGCAAAGAAGGAAGATAAGTCTCAGGCAGGATGTGACAGGAAAGATGTACTGAGACAGGATTGGTTGGAAAAAGAGTCACACAACTACAGAACACAGAGGACTTCTGCAGATTTGTAGTGCCTTGTGACAAAGTTTTATTTGAAGTTGTTTTACTGTTTACATTTTTTTTAATTATATTTTAAAAGGCTGTTGTGGAGAGTCGAATTAAAGAGTTGAAGTATAATGCTTGCCTCCTGTCTTGACATAGAATAAGCCATAAGGGAAGTAATTCCAACAGAGCAAAACATCTCCTTAAACAACCAAGGAAGAATAGATGTACTCTGTTAAGAACCTTGAGAGTTTATAATTTGACTCAAGCTGAAAACCTTCTACTTATAACTATTGCATGGAGAAATATACTGTTGGGTTGTAGGAAGCCCTACAGATAAGGGTTGTATCGGTCATTTGGTGTCACTAAAAGTAGGCAAATACTCGCAAAAAATAAAAATAGGGAGTAGAAATACTGGCAACAAAAATTAGGAAGAATCTTGTGCCCCTGCGTTCACCCACACAGCTCCAAGGATATGTTTTGACCAGTAGTGCACGTAGTACCAAAGGAAGACACTACTGTTATAACTGCCTGATTGGAAGAAGTAAACATGTATCTTTCAATGTGCTTCAAGTACTAGGTGCAAAGAAATAATGATCACAAAAACATTTCCGTTTTCCAGTTAAAACATAATTTTACTCGCTTATAAAATACTCTCATTGGGAATTCGACTTACATTTTTTACTCCCAAACTTATAAAATAGGGAGCAAATTACTCCTGCTTCCAAATCTTATCTGGAGCACTGGCTGTAGATACATTTGTGAATAAGGTAAGATGGAAACCAAATATCTGGTATCTCATGTCGTGTTGATCCACTACAGCCTGCCCGAATCAGTTTTCTCCTTGGCCCAATCCTAGATCCCACCCTGGCTTTTAGGGGCCTTGATAGTTGTGATTCTTCTTGGTAATAACGTTTCTGGTGTCCTCTATGAGAAGACTTCAACCTGATCACCCAGTGGCAAGGTTTTGATGTAATGCCTTGATGAGATTCATTCTTCCAGGAGCCTGTACAATGGCAGACCAGGTAGTTGGCGTTCTACTATGTTGTTCTGACTTGAGTGTCGTGTAGACCGATGAGACCTCCGTCCCCAAGTGACGCACAGGGGAACGAAATAGAAACCCGCTGTGCGACCCTTGAGGCCACAGGTGAGAGATGTCTTCCCAGATCCACGGAGCCTCTGGAACACCGATGCTGCTGTCAAGAAGGAAGGAGGTTAAGCACCAGGCAATCACAATACAGGCAGGTAAACAAAAGAATCTAAAGTGTCTTACCTATCTGGTGTAAGGGAGACCCAGGTAACCTAGTAGGGAGGTTCGAGGCTCATTAGATGCGGCGGTCCCTGGAATAGTAGAACCGCAGGTTAGCGTGGATGAAGGGTAGCCACCTGTGGGAGTCAGGGCTTGACTTGAATCCCCAGTAGGGAAAAGGCGTAGAAGATCAGCAAGGTACCAAGGGATGATCCAAAGACAAGTCGAGGTGCAGTCCAAATATCCGGCAACAGGTAAACAGTTCCAAGCAAAAGTACCAAGGGGTGTCCAAGGGAGTCCGAGATAGAGTTCCGTGATCAAGGTAACAAGGAGCAAGATGTAACGCCAAACAGTGTCCGAAGCCAGCTGAGAAGCAATGAGCGTTCTGTCTCTCAGACCTTTATACTGATCGCCCCTGGGTCACGTGACTTCTCTGGATCATGTGACGTCCACCAAGATCACATGGGGAACGCCATAGCGTATCACGTGACCGGCGTGGAGACGTAAGGCCGCCCTTTCTGCTATACGTTCTCCAAGGCAGTTGCCAATGCAGAAAGGGTTGCAATCGAGCCCGTACAACGGTACGGAGCTTTCGGTTCTGTGGCTTCACCGAATCACTTGAGCCTCGAAGCTTGGGAGGAGATGTTGGGGGAATGTGAGCAGTGTTCTGATGTGTCGTGGCCTGGTGTGCAGAGGATCGCCTAACATAGCCCCCCCAACGGCCCACGACCCCGTGGGCAGGACGGATGATCCCTATGGAAGCGGGCTACCAACCGCGGGGCGTTCACATCAGATGCGGAAACCCACGAACGCTCCTCCGGGCCGTAACCCGTCCAATCCACCAGATACTGGAGCCTACCCCTAAACCATCTAGAACCCAAAATGGCCGATACCTCAAAAACATCAGGAGAGGTCAAGGACACCGGCGCAACAGGGGTACGAAGACGGACTGAGTCAGGACAGGGTTTGAGGAGGGAGACATGAAACACAGGATGGATACGCCAAGAGCTGGGGAGGACTAGACGGAAAGCCACCGGATTAACAACCTGTGAGATCACATACGGCCCGACAAAGCGAGGCAGCAATTTCCGGCAACCCACTAGGCGAAGATGTCGGGAAGATAACCAGACCCTAGAACCCACCACCAGAGGGGGAGCAGCACGACGTTTGCCATCCACACGGGCCTTCATAGAGGCCTTTGCTTCAGTGAGATGAACCACTGTACTCGCATGAATAGCAGAAAGATCCCTAAGGCATGTCGTGGCCGCAGGATTCGAAGAACCAGAGGCATCAGGGACCGGCAAAACCTTGGGATGTTGACCATAGAGGGCGTAAAAAGGAGAATAACCAGTAGCTGAATGAGCCGCATTGTTATACGCAAACTCCGCAAGCCGCAAAACGGCCAACCAAGAGGACTGGTGTTGAAATATGAGGCAACGAAGGTACTGTTCCATCGATTGATTCGTCCTTTCGGTCTGACCATCGGTCTCCGGATGATAGGCCGAAGAATACCTCGTATCAATGCCCAATAGTTTCGTCAAGGATCTCCAAAACCGAGAGGTGAACTGTGAACCTCGATCGGAAACAATGACCGAAGGGAGGCCGAATAGCATAAACACATGTTCAAAAAACAAGTCCGCCAAGACAGGGGCCGAAGGGACACCTTTGCAAGGGACAAAACGGGCCATTTTTGTGAACGTGTCCACCACTACCCAGATGGTATCGAAGCCTTTCGACTTGGGGAGATCGGTAACGAAATCCATCGTCAATGTATGCCAGGGCCTGGGAGGTACCGGAAGCGGAAGTAGCAACCCAATCGGTCGACCCCTTTGATGTTTAGCCTGAGCACATACCGCACAAGACCTGACGTAACACTCCACATCGCGCTTCATAGAAGGCCACCAACACCAACGCTTGAGAAGGTCTAAAGTGCGCTCTTGTCCGGGATGGGCATTAAAGGGGGCGTCATGAGACCACTCAAGGGCAAGATTACGTGTATCAGGTGTAGGAAGGAACAGGCGTTCATGTACGAAAGGTAAACCATCAGAATATACCGGATCCCATTCTCGTAACTGGTCAGAATGATCGCTAGTCCAGGATCGAACCGAGTCTATCAGTGACAATGAGGGAGTACAGAGACAAATCACATGACTCTTTTCGAGAACAGTGTCGGGGAAAATAGGCAATTGGACCCCCCCCGGGGAACGTGACAAGGCATCCGCCTTCCCATGCGCCGTTCCAGGACGGTGCATAATACGGAAGTCGAAGGAGGAAAAGAAAAGATGCCATCGGACCTGTCTGCTATTAATGCATTTCAGGGAGGCCAAATCCTGTAGGTTCCGATGATCGGAGTATACTGTGACAGGATACTTAGCCCCCAGAAGATGATGACGCCAAACACGGAACGCGTCCATGACCGCCAAGAGTTCTTTTTCCGTAACGGTATAATGAGACTCAGTACTGGAAAACTTACGGGAGTGGAATGCCACTGGATGTAATTTGCCGGTATTAGGACACGTTTGTGACAGCACCGCCCCGAGGGCAAAGGAAGAGGCATCTGCCTCGACTATGAACGGAAGATCCGGATTGGGATGTTGGAGGACCGGTGCGGTAGTAAAGGCGGTTTTCAGAGTCTCAAAAGCCTCCTGCTGTTCTCTCTGCCACTGATATGGCACCCGAGGACTAGTCAGGGCCGTGAGTGGGGCTACAATCGTGGAAAAGGAAGAGATGAAACGCCTATAGAAGTTGGCGAATCCTAAAAAGGCCTGCAAGGACTTGAGTGTTTGAGGTACTGGCCAATCTAAGACTGCTTTGACCTTAGACTCGCTCATGGATACCGCCCCAGGGGTGATGTGGAAACCCAAAAACTCAACAGAGGTCTTATGGAACTGACATTTCTCAGGTTTGGCAAATAAGGAATGTTTGCTTAAACGGGTTAATACTTCTCGGACGTGTTTTACATGATCATCCAGGTCACGAGAGAAGATCAGGATGTCGTCCAAATATACAACCATGTACACATCCAGAATATCCCTGAAAATGTCATTCATGAACCGTTGGAACGTGGCCGGGGCATTACATAAGCCAAAGGGCATGACAAGATATTCGTACAATCCGTAACGTGTACAGAAAGCAGTTTTCCACTTGTCTCCCTCGCGAACGCGTACCAAATTGTATGCGCCGCGTAGATCAAGTTTGGTAAAAACGGTAGCATGTGTTAAATGATCTAAAAGTGGAGTGATTAACGGGATGGGATATCTATCCTTCTTGGTGATCGCGTTAAGACGCCGATAATCCACACAAGGACGTAAATCCCCCTCCTTCTTAGGTACAAAGAAGATAGGACTTGCCGCTGGTGAAGTGGAGGGGCGGATGTGTCCTAAACGCAGGGCATTCTGTACATATTCTTTTAACACCAGTTCCTCCGAAGGAGACAGAGAGTAGATCCTGCCCGAAGGAACGGTGGAATCAGGAAGCAATTCGATTGGGCAGTCATAAGGTCTATGTGGAGGAAGTACCTCAGACGAGCCTCGATCGAAAACTGATTCGAAAGCCAGATATTCTGGCGGGATCCCAGACACCAACCCCCCAACAGTATGGGACTGTATGACTTCTGGATCGTCAACCGTCAGTGTGAGTTGTGCTAGGGCTCCCAAGACCCGAGAGGGTGTGTCAGGGGCTTGATGGATCGGGAGACAATAATTCTGACAAATATCGGACTCAAAGAGTACAGTGCCTGCTTGCCAATTGATCAATGGATTATGTTCACGTAACCAGGGTATCCCTAGTATGATACCGAATTGAGGTGCGGTGATCAAATCAAAACTCAAGGTTTCTGTGTGTATGTCCTGTATGTTCAACAAGAGGGGTGCGGTTTGATGTCTAACAGGACCAGAAATCAATGCGGAGCCGTCTACGGCTTGGACAGGTTCCGGTCGTGTTTTTACCACTAAAGGTAGATTGAGGGAATGGGCCAAATCAATATCTATGTAATTACCAGTGGCACCAGAATCAATAATGATATTGACTGCATGCAGAAGGCCAGTAGAGGGACATAGAGTAGCCTTTACGGAGATAGGTTGAACACGAGCAAAGGTAAGAGGGGTTCCCGGAGAAGAAGATGGGACACTCGACCTGGTCTCCGGTTCTAAGGTCGAGCCCTCCGAAAAACCTGACTCTTCTTGGGACGTCGAGGACACTCTTTCACGAAATGTCCAGTGGTGCCACAGTAAAAGCACGCATTATCAACCCTTCTTCGTTCCCTCTCAGATGTTGTAATAGGACTGCGTACCCCTCCCACTTGCATAGGTTCTTCAGTAACGGAAACGGGAGTATTAACCAGAGGAGGAGAGGAGGAGGCCCCCGATTCAGCTCTACGCTCCGCTCGGCGTGCATCTACCTGCAGGACGAGATCAACCAATTCCTGGTACTGAGTAGGCATAGAAGGGATTACTGCTAAAGCGTCTTTCATGGTGTTACTCAACCCCCTGTAAAAGACCACCGCCCGCTTATTTACTGGCCATGATGTTTCCGCAACTAGCTGATTAAACCTGGTGATGTAATCTATCAGCGTTCTTTTGCCCTGAGTCAATTCCAACAACTCCAAATCCCTAGACTGTGCCTTGTGCCGAGTATCGAATACTCGGGACATTTCTAGGACCAACAAATCAAAGTCATAAAGAACCGGGCTATTGTTTTCTAACAGGGGATTAGCCCAAGCGGCAGCTGTTCCAGCTAAATGGGAAAGGGCGAAGGCGGCCTTAGCAGTGGACGTGGGAAAAGCCAAAGGCCTGCATAAGAAATGTAACTTGCACTGGTTAACAAAGGTTCTGAATGTCTTGGGATCACCCTGGTAACGTTCAGGAGCAGCCAGGGGGGAAGGAGTTGGGAGGACTATTGGAGTCGGTACTGGCGGTGTAGGGGAGGAGCTGCCCTCTCCAAACTCCGGGTCTGCAGGAAGAGGATGCTGAACGCTCTGTATGGTATCCAGCCTTTGGTGGATCACTGTGTTCGCGGCAGCCATATCTGCCCTTAGTATTGTAATTGCCTGAACTAAAGCAGTTATGGGTTCGTCCGTGGATCCCTGCATCGTCTAACACGACTATACGGCTTCTCAGTCTGTTCTGACTTGAGTGTCGTGTAGACCGATGAGACCTCCGTCCCCAAGTGACGCACAGGGGAACGAAATAGAAACCCGCTGTGCGACCCTTGAGGCCACAGGTGAGAGATGTCTTCCCAGATCCACGGAGCCTCTGGAACACCGATGCTGCTGTCAAGAAGGAAGGAGGTTAAGCACCAGGCAATCACAATACAGGCAGGTAAACAAAAGAATCTAAAGTGTCTTACCTATCTGGTGTAAGGGAGACCCAGGTAACCTAGTAGGGAGGTTCGAGGCTCATTAGATGCGGCGGTCCCTGGAATAGTAGAACCGCAGGTTAGCGTGGATGAAGGGTAGCCACCTGTGGGAGTCAGGGCTTGACTTGAATCCCCAGTAGGGAAAAGGCGTAGAAGATCAGCAAGGTACCAAGGGATGATCCAAAGACAAGTCGAGGTGCAGTCCAAATATCCGGCAACAGGTAAACAGTTCCAAGCAAAAGTACCAAGGGGTGTCCAAGGGAGTCCGAGATAGAGTTCCGTGATCAAGGTAACAAGGAGCAAGATGTAACGCCAAACAGTGTCCGAAGCCAGCTGAGAAGCAATGAGCGTTCTGTCTCTCAGACCTTTATACTGATCGCCCCTGGGTCACGTGACTTCTCTGGATCATGTGACGTCCACCAAGATCACATGGGGAACGCCATAGCGTATCACGTGACCGGCGTGGAAACGTAAGGCCGCCCTTTCTGCTATACGTTCTCCAAGGCAGTTGCCAATGCAGAAAGGGTTGCAATCGAGCCCGTACAACGGTACGGAGCTTTCGGTTCTGTGGCTTCACCGAATCACTTGAGCCTCGAAGCTTGGGAGGAGATGTTGGGGGAATGTGAGCAGTGTTCTGATGTGTCGTGGCCTGGTGTGCAGAGGATCGCCTAACATATGTACACCCTATTTGTATCTTCCTTTCTTACCTAGGATTAATTTCAGCATCTGCACTCTGTGCTGCAGGACTTGAAATTAACCTTTCTCATCATATAGACACTTGTAAATAGTGTTCTTGGCCAAAGCTGCCTCAGCAAGCTGATAATTCAGGTAGCACCGCAAGTAGCCAGTGGCGTCATTCTTTGTGGCATGCTCATTGTAGGCATGTGCTAGTGTGGGTACGTGCCAGCTCCAATTGTAGGGTGCCCAGCATGATGAGATGGTTTCTGTTGAACTGCTTGACTTGATCATCTCTTTACTGACGTCTGGTGAAATGCGAGTCTTCTTGAGCCCAATCAGCTCCAGCTTTTATTAATCATAACTTGAATTCTGGCCTTTTGTCTCAGTGGATTAGGGCAGGCCTGCAGAAGCTTAAGAAGAACTTCTCCCAAAGATCTTTTGTAATGGCAATGGGCGTATAAAGTTTCTTCATGATGAAGGCGTGTGTATAGCAGGTAAAGTTGTCTATGATGACCAGGATGATGCGCCTGCCTCTGCGGTCCTGATCCACACACAGAAAAATAATGATGTCAATTAACCCAGATCTCTGTCAATGTTACATGTTTACAGATGGTCGGATGGTGGTCTTTCTGGCAGGCATAGTATTTTCAGTACATCTGCAGTGATGTCAATGGCGGTGTAGACAGGGTAGGGTCTTAAGTGACAAGGCACACTCAAAATATGTAAATGCCCACTGAGCAGCACTGTGTGGGCATTTACAGATATCACTGTCTCAGATGAGCAGCAGTGGTGACTCTTCAGCTCCTCCGCGCAGGTCAGGAACTAGGAAGCGCTCTCTGCTTCCTGTCTGCGTGGAGTGCGGGACCGGGAGACATGAAGAGCAGATGAGGAGGCTCTTGTCAGATATCCGGAGGCAAACAGGTGTTTGCGAGGATTTTATGTATGCATGCATGCATTTAAGGGGCTGTCTAAGTGCGCCTATGTATATATGCGTGGGGGGTGACTGTGTAAGTGCACACATATGAATGAATGCAGTGTAAATGGTGTGTGTGTGTGTGTGTGTGTTTTTTTTTTGATGTGTCATTATGTGGAGTAGGGGTTAGGGTGTGGGGAGGATACTGCAAAGGGGCTGGAAGCCTGGCTCCTTTCCTATTGACAACACCATAGAGCCTACTCCTCCCAGAGATGGCTTTAACTTGGGTCTACATAGATAAAATGTGGGAATTGATATGTGTTCATGAGTAACCACGTTGGAACATCTACCCAGTGTTTTACTTTTAAAATATTGTTAACTAGGCGCTTTCGAGCAATTAAGATATTAACCCAAATAGATGGGATGTTCTGAATTACAGAACAGAATTATCAGGATTGCGTTTTTTGGACAAGTACGAGTGGCGTTTTTTGTATGCATGGGGATGAAAGAGTATGTGAGGAA
Organism: Ambystoma mexicanum; assembly: GCF_040938575.1. NCBI lineage: Eukaryota > Metazoa > Chordata > Amphibia > Caudata > Ambystomatidae > Ambystoma > Ambystoma mexicanum. Next base: position 865,110,598 of record NC_090926.1, read on the forward strand.
TGATATGTGAGATGTGAGCTTTTTTTGTTGGTGTGATAAAATGTGTGCTTTAACAATCGGTTTTTAATAGATGTGCTATTAATGTATTTGATATGTTCTCTTGTAAATGTTTTTCATGATTAGAATATGATTAAATAAATAAAATAAATGAATTCTGACATGCTGTCTTGTGTCTAAAACATACACCTCTTAAATAGGGTTGTTGCTTTGGAAGGAATTATGCGGCGTTTTCACGCATGAATTGCATGAATTAACAATAGGAGGTTGTGCACTTATCTACGGATAATTGCAGTTTTGTTTGGTCCTTTCCCACTGTGGCATGGAATATTTTACTTACATTAAAGGCGGAGCCAAAATGATGTGTTCTTATATAGGGGAGGGGAGGGCATGTTTTCGTACTTTGGTATGGTATTGCTTACTGGTGCTTACTGGTGTCATGGTCAAAGGTAACATGATGAGTGTTCTTACATGGTGAGGGCAATTTTGCAGCCCGCAAGGCAATGCTCTCTTACTGTGGCGTGGCATTGTATTACTTGCGTTAGGGGGCAAATACATCATGAGAGTGTTCTTAATTGGGGCCAGGAAGGGAGAATTTGCAGAGCCAGTAAGGAAATTATTTCTTACTGTGGCATGCCTTTTTTTACTGGCATTAAGGCAAAGCCAACAGGAGCATGTTCCTTCAGGATATTGTGATGAATGCAGTGGAGTAATCGCTGATCTCCCGGTGGTAACCTCCTCTGCTGTGGCCAGGGGATCGCAGACGCTTTCTGGTCGTGACCCGGGGGCAGTAAAATGAGGGAGGATGGTGTGGGTGGAGACAGTCTCCGGGGAGATGTCATGACAACATCCAGTGAGACATGGCATCCCCATTTGCCATTAAGGATAATCTTCCCATACCCATGCGCTCTAAGTTGTTTCATACTGCAAAGATATCATTGGATAGAGAGCTGAACTTGGAGCTGAACGCAACGGAAACGAAAACGAAAGTCTATCTTTGCTTTCCATCACACACACGCTGCGGTCTGGAGGAGGATTTAAAAACTCCCAGACACGCAGAGCGCATGGTGTGCGAAGTGTGTTACTCTGTTACCATGTTCCTGCTGTGCCCAGCTGCTTTTGGTATTACAACAAGTGTGTATAAGGTAACCTTTTATGGAACTTTCTTTTTGTTGCTCCCATTTGCCAATTCCAGTCCCAATATTAATACCACGTCTCCTTACTACTTTTGCTGCTCTTGACTAATATTGAGGTATTTACTTTATGAAAACCTATTCCGGAGGGGAAAGATAAATAATATATTTACATCTTTCACGACCACTTTTTCTTCTTTTTACAATGCCCCAGTGGTGAGCCTTTTCATCTGGGCTGCGGGTACTGGATAAACTACCAGGGTTTATAAGAGGTTCTCCAAGAAACTGCTGGGTGAGGCTGGATGCCACACCCTTTGATCTGGGAAATATCATTACCCTACATCAACATCTAAGGTGCAAAGTTCATTATGCGTTCTGGTTTACGTAGCCAAATGGCTATGTGTACGCAACCAGGAAATACCACTGTCTCTCGAACCCAGGAGGTGTTGAACACTGATGAGACAGTGACGGAGAATGTAGCTAAAAAACATCATACTCAGCCGGCTATTTCAACGTCATTATACAGACTTTCTCCTGTTAATAATGCTTCTGACAAATCACTGGGTGGCGGGAAGTGGATAATAATTGATCAGACCCAACAAGTTCCCCAACTAATACTCAAACTGGATGATCAGTTTAACCTGGCACCTTTGTGTAAAGCTATGGTGCATGCTACCCAGTACTTAGCTCTAATTAATGAGCCCCTGATTCTACCTTCTAAACACCAGCTCATAACACAGAGAGGATCAAAAGCCTTAAGACCAATATCGGGACAACGATACATGGACCATTACATAGTAAAGTCGGCAACGACCAGTACTGAGCTTAAAGTGCTGCAAGCAATCAGAGGCAGTGCGATGTTGGAACACTTGGTCATGACTACTCATAATTTCTTTGGGGGACAGAATGATATTCCTGGCATCAGCATCATAGAATGGGCCGATAAAGCAATGGATAATGACAAGACTGATGGGAACACTGAATGTGTGATGCAGCAAACATGTGATGCATCAGCGCATGATACGCCTACTGCGCTCACGGATATACTAGAGGAAATGGAATTTGAGAAGGGTAATAACTTGGATGAAGAGGAAGAACCTAAGAATTATATTTTGGGAGGTTCGAGCGTGAATCGTGAGCCTTTGAAAATGCATCATACCTGCAAGAAGTGGCTGATAGGATACGGATTTCTTATCCTACAGTGTCTGCATTAAATGCAGTGTTGAGTTCATTTGTCGAACTCTATGATAACATATCAAAATCAGTACAGCTAATGATGGCTGATATTAATACCAAAGTGGATTGCACTGGCTCAGATCTGATGGCTGAGGTCAATAATAAACTAGATTATATTGATTTAGAGTTAAGACCTAGATTACTACTTAATGACCCGAAAATGGAGAGGGGGGTGGGGGTCAGTTTGCAAACTAACCCCATTATGGTTGCTAGTTCTTCAGAGATAATTGAGACCACAGATGCCCTAGATCCTCGAAAATCACTGGTGTGTAAAAAGAGTCATAATTTACCCAATGCAGAAGTAAAAAAACTTGATGATTCCTCCAATGATGAGTATAACCTCAATGCATGACAATGTGCGCTGTGATCAAATGGCATGTGACAATGAGCATCGAATGGCTGGTGACATTGACGGCCACCCTCAGCTTGATGAGAGAATGAGGGCAGGAGGGGCTGATGGAGAGGTACCCATGTATGTGAAACCTATCCCTCACCAAAAAAGGGAGGCAAATTAGGCGGAAGCTAGTGGTTAAGTGTGATTAAACAAACACCAACTGGGGTATCTCTAATGGGCAGGGGGCTATAGCCTCAAAACCGCCGCCTGTGGTCTCGTCAGTTCAATCTGATGCGCTCAGTACAAACAGGTGGGGATTAACAGATCCCGGGTGGGTAGGGAAGGCCAACACATGATAAATCTGCGAGGGTCTGTCAATGGGACTCAACCCGTCCAACCAATTGAGGAAAAAATTGGAAACTCGTTATTGATAGCGGGATGGGGTTGTGGGTCAGGGAAATTCAAGAGCTTTCCAGTGCTAGAGAGCGAGGTGGCCTCTGCCCAAATCCGTTGGGGCAATCTATGCCGGTTACTGTATCTGGATTGGGTAAACCTGCTTCCTCTGAAAATCTAGGGGGTTTAAGTAAAACAGCGACCCTGTTTTCTACATGGGGCTCTTTGAAAATAGCTGACCCTGAATCCATTTGGCGACCTATTGAGGGGGCAACTAGTTCAGTCAACCAACTGCTTTATTCTGAGGTGGTAAAAGAAATGTCTGAAAGGGGACTTGGCCAAGGCAAATCCCGGGTCTTCAATATGCCTTCGACGAGTGCCTACGCTGGAATAGCTTCAGGTATAAAAGATCTGCTAGATAGGCTGCATAGACCCCTCCAATAATTTTGGAGGGCGTGGTGTAAGTAACTCACAAGAAGGAAAAGTAGGCTTGACTGGAGGTAATAAATTGAAAGGAAGAATTACCCCTAAGAGGTGTAAAAATGGGATGGGAGAAGTAGCCAACTTAATAAGAATCAGAAGTCTCCTGGGCCCGGATGAAATGATCTGTCTAAACAGGACAAATATTTTGACAATATTTGCTGGAATTCCGGTGCTAGCGCTAGTGGGATATAGAGATATATCTAGAGTGGCCTTTCTGGATAGAAATCAGACACATATACACATTTTCTGACCTTCAACTCCCCCTTAGTTAAAGAACTTATTCTTACCCAACAAGAGATATTGTGGAATATGGGGTTTGAAATTGAGTCAAGGACAACGATGGAGGGAGACCTCCTTGACTTACAAAGAAAACAGATTAACTTGGAGGACCCTATGGGTAACTTGATGGATAAGGGCAGTAGTGAACACAGTACTAAGCAAGAAAAGGGAATGGCCAAAGAGATCGACTGGACCGCAGTAATCTCTACCCTATGTCAGAAATTGGTCCCAGAAGGAGACCTTACCCCTGCGTAGGGGAAATAAAGATATTAAACTGTGTTTGAAGTCTTGGAATACTCGAGGCCACTACCACCTATTCAGTAACCCTGATTGTTTGAATAATTTACGAGAGGCTAGTATTATTTGCCTACAGGAGAGGTGGTTGTCTTCTCCCCCTACATTAAATGGCTATATGATATACGATGAATGTGCCAAAACTAACACTGGGGGGAGATCATCTGGGGGCCTTCTTGTGGCAATTGAAAATAACTTGGGCCTGGGTGGTACAATCCTAGAGGGCCTTCCTTTTGGGGCCTTAGGGATAGATCTTAGCTCCAGGGATGGTGCCTCTAGGATGTTGATAGTAAATATATATTGGCACAGTGCAATATCACCTGTTGAGACTTTTGTTGTAAAGGTGTGTAATGTAATAAATGATTGCATGTTGTATCATGAGAAGGGGTGGATTCTTGTTGCAGGTGACCTAAATGCAGACTGCCATTTTGAAAATCCTCCTTGGGAAACCTATGAGGAGGATATGGCTCAAAGGGGAACATCATTAAAAAGAAAGTTTGGTAAAGTTTGTTATGTGGCACTGGGAAATATGGGCCTTTTACCACTGGTGGGGTCACAGACTAAAGCTACTGGGGCTACTGACTGGCATACATGCCATAGAGATAAGAATTCCTCTATGCTTGATTATATCTTCCTTGACAACACTCTAAGGAACAAATGCATCTCTTTTACGATCACACCTAATGTTTGGAGTCATCATTCAATTCTGACTACATCCTTTGGTGTGACTGTAACCACTAGAGAATAAAGAGTCCAAACTGGGATGATTGCAACCATGTCGGGAAATACGATAGATGACTAGAAATATATAAATGAATAACCTATCATATCATATCGTGTTGTAAATAACCTATCATACCATATCATAAATATCAAAGAATTAAACCATAACCTGCGGGCCTCTCTAAATATCTCCACTTTGGAGTGGAAGATGAATAATTTCAATGCCCATGAAATTCAGACTGTGTTTGGGTCCGCAAGGCTGGATGTTGGTTTATCATCAAAGAGAAGAGGCTTTAATACTGGACATACTCACTGTTTCAACCAAGAAGTATCCCTGGCAAAAACTACTATGAAGAGAGAGGTACGGAGTATTAAGAGAGCTAATCTAGATGACATTGCCCAGAAAATGTGTATTAGGCTAATTAAACAAAAGTTTAGAAACTTCTGAGCAATAAACAATCAGCTATTACAACATGATATTGAAGCTATGCTGGGGATTCTAATCAAAGCCCACGTTAGGTCTTTCTGGACTCTGGTCAATGGACAGGATCCCAATTATGTTGTCTCGCTCCTGAATTCGATCTCTGAGCGGGAATGGCTGGAATATTTTGCCAATAGGTTTGGGCCCCAAATAAGTATAGAGGTGGAGGGGGAGGAGGATATTTGAGGAAAACATGAATTTGAGATATGGGATCCTCCACTCGATATTAACACTGTAGAGGGCTTAATAAAAAATCTAAAACATCAAGTGCAGCTGGCCCTAATGGCCTTACAACTAATACCTTCAAGTCTGACCCTAATCTTTGGGCAAACCTTTTGTTCTATGAGTTTAAGGATATTCTTAAGACAGGAAGTACCCCTCTAACATGGAGTACTGCACATGTAATACCAATCTTTCAGTGCGGTAGTAGGGCGGAAACAAAAAATTACCAACCTATTTCATTAATAGATGCTGACTGCAAAATCTTTTCGACATTCCTACTAACAAATTATTAGATTGGGAAAAACAATACCATCCGCTTATTATATTCCAGACAGAGTTCCGTAGGGGGCCACTCAACAAATATCAATGAGCTCACCCTTAAATGTTTACAGGAGGATGCATTGAAAGAGGAGAAGGGACAGACATTTATGGCCTCAGTTGACCTCTCAGCTGCATTTGATTGCGTTAATCGCAATAAATTATGGAGCAAATTGGCTGGTTGCGGTTTGCCTTTAGGCCTTTTGAAACTAATTAAAGGAGTGTATAAGAACTGTGGAATCCAGGAGCGGCTTAGCCAGCAAGGGGACTTGTCTGAAAGAGTGCAATATAAACGAGGAGTTAGACAGGGATGTGTACTTGCACCCTAGATTTTCAATCAATATTTGTCAGATGTAGCAGAGTGTTTGAAGAATGAAGGGTTACTAGCACCGCGAGTTGGCAATAATAAAATCATCTGGCTGGCGTATGTTGATGATTTTTTGCTGTTTGACTGTTTGACTGCAGTGGGTCTGCAGTGCCTTCTAGACATCTTTGCTAAATTTGCCAAAGAAAATGCCCTTATTGTTAACCCAAATAAGACAAAAATGGTCTCATTCACTAAAGTGGCACCTAAGAGTCTATGTCCTTTGTGGCATGTTGAAGGAGCTTCGGTGTGTGCACCTCCACTAGCCTGATGTATATGGGCTTTCACTTTGGGTCACATAAGGGAATTAAAACCCTTTTGGATATCTTATCACATAAAGCATAGCTACAGGAATCTCAGATTGTGAAAATTGACTGAAAATTCGGAAGGTTCTCGCTAAAACTGGCATTTATGTTCTTTGAGGGCAAAATTGCCCCTCAACTAACATATAGCTTGGAACTTTGCCCTAGTTCAATAGGAAACAAGTTCAATAGAATAGAGGGTGGCATCTGGAGAAGGATCCTCTGTATCCCTAAGGCTGTTCCAATAGCAGCCATTAGATTTGAGCTGGGCTATACCTCACTCTGGGCCCTAGTCCAATGGAGGATGTTAACACCCTATGCAAAGACTGTGGCTCCTATGTCGAAAACCTTATATGAGCTGATAGTTACTAACATAGAGTGTAATACATTCCTCCAAGAATTTAAACACAACTGTGAAATTATTTTGCAAGATATTGATTCTAATGTGGAAACATTACTTGACAACCCTATGTTAACCAAAAAACGGTTGTTGGAACATGATTGGATCCGAACGACAGAGTCATTTCATGCATATAATTCATTGAGCCATTTGACTCATGAATATAAGAAACGAGGATCCCTCTCCACAATCCTATTCTTGTTTCCTAACTGTTACTATCGTGGAACTTTACTGAGGCTAAGATGGAACATTCTGCCGACAAAGGATATTTTAGTGAGACGGAAACAAATAATGCAGAACAACAATAAACGTAGGTTCTGTGATGTGAAAGATGAAACTGCAAAGCATCTTATATTAGAATGCGTGGTCCTGAATGATGTTGTAAAGAATTGTATGATCCATGTATGAATTGTAATGAATTGTTGAATATGGATGTTGAAGTACGTTGGCTTTTTTTTATTGGGTTGTATATGAATAGCTGACTTGATTGATTGATGCATATTGGTTTTATTTTTACTACATATTGTGGAAATTGTTTGTTTTTTTGATTCAATGTATTAGGATTGTACTAAGATTTGTTTTTCTTTTCTTCTTTTGATTTTTACTCTGTAATAGCTTTCTGTTTCTATTTTTTTACTTGTTTAAATTGTAAAGGTTTGAATAAACCAATTGCAATAAAATAAAGAAAAAAACAATCTTCCCATACCCAAGACCTTTATGGCTTATTGTCATTCATTTACTCCTCCGCTTTGAAGTGTAGGGAAAACCTTTCCCCACATCCAATGAGCCAAATCTCCAAACCGTGAGTTATCTTGCAGAAATGACAAGACCACCTTCTCCAGGTCCAAGTTTCAATCATCCAACAATATGTTATCATTTAAACCTATTGCAAATGATTATTCAAGCTCTAGAAACTAATTACCAACAATGGACTTCTTGTCCCATAATTCCTCAAGTACTGGGACGAAGAAGAGGGAAAGAGTTTCGTAGAATGGGAGAAACCAGAAGTCCAGTGAGCGTTCATGTCTTTCCCTGCTAATGCCGGTGCCCAGGATATTTAAAGGACGGAAACAAGATGAAGAGGCTACTGTTGGTGAGAAGACATTTCACATGTCCGCGAGGCTCAGAGAATGGAAAAGCAGAAACAAGCGTGGTGGAGCCGGACTGCTCACCAGCAGAGAAGAGGGGAGATGCTGACAGAGTGGGTCGTGCTGCCGAGATGCCAGGAAACGCAGGAAGACTCCTGGGCATTTGCTGACTGCCGCAAGCAAACCCTTGCTTACCGGAGCCCGAGGAAAGGCGGGCGTGTGGAAGAGACTTCACGAGAGACGAGAAGCCGAGCAGGAAACATCCACGAAGGAAAATCAAGTGACGTACCCTCATCAAACGACCGCGAATGAGCCTGAGAACGCCAGCAAGAGCTGGTGCGTTAGCCCAAAGGCAGTGGGGACCCCAGGGCTTATCAGCAACTGTGCCAAATACCAATAACAGTAAGAAGAGCCACAGCAAGAGAAAGAGAGAAAACAAAGAAACTAACTGTAAAAGAGGAAAGAGAAGTAAAACCCTTATCAGTAGCCCACATTACGGGTCCAGCGGTAACCCTGCCATTGATACCGGCGAGTTGCCGCTGGACCCATAAGAAAATTACTGACGTGTGATTTCCCGGTGCCACTGGGCTATTCCAAGTCCGGTGGCTGGGAAGTCAGGTAATTTCGTTAGGACTCCATGGGAATGGGGACACAGGAGCTCCCGCACCGTTAACAACGGTGCCAGTGCCCCCGTGAGAACTCTGCAAGCGGGTGTCATTCCACCCGGAAGGTCAGACCCTGGCAGGCGAGATGGCACCCGCCAGCAGAGCTGTAGTGTGTCGGTCCGGAAACAACAGTACCGGTAGGCTAACCGGCACTGTTGTTTCCAGACCGGCACTATTGTAATGAGGCCCAGTGTGTGAATGTATGGTATGTAAATACATAGGAGTACCAAAACGAAATGTATATCAGCTTGGTGTGGGGGCGTGGCCAGCAGCCGTACGATGTAGAAGTGCTGCTTCGTGGCTTCTGGGTTGCCTGTATCCTCCTGTAGATCCGTTCTCTTCTACCCGGACGGAGGATCGTGGTGATTGTGGGGATCCCCAGCCCCCAGGGTGTATGCCTGGAGTTCAATGCTGCAGACGCAAGGCGGTGAGGACCCAGAGAGCTAGCCTGACAATAGGCTGTGCAGCACCATTTTCTTGTGCCGGCCATGAAGCTGCGTGACTGCGACCCGCACAGAGGCCGTTGGAGCAACTTGGCAGAGGTGAAGCTGCACTTTGTGGCAATATGGTCACATCCTGTGCGAGCAGTGGGAAAGTGGTGTCCTTGCTGGTGAGTGTGCGGCACTGTGGAGGACACTGCAGGTCGGCTTGCCTTTGGTCAGGGCGAGCTGGCCTGTGAGCGGTGTTCGTCAGCGGCAGCCGGCGGGGACGGAGGAGCCTGGAGAGTGGATGGTCTGAGGCCCTAGGCTTTGGGATACACACTGTCTATATGGCAGCCTCCTTATTTTAATATCAATAAAGCCCCAGTATTCATATGTTTTGGGGTTGTTGGGTGATTCAGGCCTTCTGGGGGAAGGTGGCGAGTAAAGTAGCTTGTGGGGGTATCGTCTTGGACGTTCAATCCCCGGAGGCCTGCATATTGGGCCTGTTCAGGAGGAATGCTAAACAGAAAACCATGGCAAAGATGAAGGACCTCATTTATATACTGGCTAAACGTAGCATTGCAATGAGATGCAAGTCTGCCACATAGCCCAGCATTGACAAATGGTGGGAAGACCTGAAGAAGTGGTCAAGGGCGTGAATGGGTGTGTGGGAAAAAGTGCTGCGGGTACAGAAACAAGAATTTGGAACAGACATTCTCCAATGGATTGCATTAAAGGTGACATTGTTTGATCACCAGGAAACAGATGGTGCCACCCAAGGCACACATGAAGACGTTGGGGACAGTGTGGTAGATTGAATAAAAGCTAGGGGATGAACAGGCGAGGGGTGGCGGTAGAGTTGCAGAGTTACAGGGGAACAGTATGAAGCTATTGTGGATCATATGATTATGTAACTGTTGTTTGGTTATTGTTGGTTGTGGTTATGGAAAATTTATAGAAATATATTTTAAAAAAAAGAAATGATGGACTTGAATTATGCTGAGGATTTTACCCTGTTTTTTATGTACCTGGTTGTATTGCTGTGTGTTATATGTAAAGCCTTTGTTGGATATAAACCTATTATTGTAAAAGTGAAGATGCGGCCTGCCTGACCTTGTCCCAACGGAGCGCCTGACCCCGCAATTCCGGGCGCATCGCGGCGCCACAACGAGGCCCCATCTTCACTTTTCTTCGGCCTGCATCCGCCGGCAGGCAGAAACGCCGGCCACGACGAAGGCCATACTAAGGCCTGTTGGGTGCCTGTTTGGAGCCATAGGAGCCAGGGGCCAGGAACTTTGCCCTTTCCGCTCCAGGTAAGCCAACGCTGCCACCCCGCACGGTTGCACATGTATGTGCTGTCCATGCCCAGCATCTCACCTCCCAAATCACCTCGTTGTCACCTTTGTCACTCTCCCACAGCTACAACTACTATGGACCACGTCCTGTACTCCCACGACTGAACCTCGTGCATCCCTTACGTGCACCTCTCCTTAGACCTTTATTTACATCCCCATTATTTACAAGTATATCCTGTATGGCCTATCCAATGCCACCCTGTTTCTAGATGCCTCTACTTTGCCGAGTAAACCGTGGTGCACTGTTGCTTAGCCGCCTAGCTGCACCATTTTCGAATCTAGATGTCCTGTACTGTGCCTACTCACTTGATTTGCACTGCTGCTAGTTGTCCAATTGTGCCATTTCGCATCTAGCTATTCTTGTACTGTGCTTACTGACCTGTTTTGCACTGATGCTAGCCACCTAACTGCGCCACTTTTGAATCTAGATGTCCCTGTATTGTGCCTATTCACTTGATTTGCACTGCTGTTAGCTGTCCAATTGTGCCATTTCGCATCTAGTTATTCTTGTACTGTGCTTACTGACCTGTTTTGCACTGATGCTAGCCACCTAACGGCGCCATTTTTGAATCTAGATGTCCATGTACTATGCCTACTCACCTGATTTGCACTGCTGTTAGCTGTCCAATTGTGCCATTTCGCATCTAGTTATTCTTGTACTGTGCTTACTGACCGTTTTGCACTGATGCTAGCCGCCTAACTGCGCTATCTTCGAATCCAGATGTCCCTGTACTGTGCCTACTTACCTGACTTGCACTGTTGCTAGCTGCCTAATTGTGCCATTTCGCATATAGATGCCCCTGGACTGTGCCTATTGTCCTGAGGTACACTACTCTGCACTGAACCCTTATAGCCATATCCTCGGCACATTGAGAAATACAAGTTGCGACATGCAGCCAAGAACCTTTGCCAGCATTATCCTTATATGTATAGTCCTCCTAGGACTATCAGCCTGCACTGCCGATAGCCACCGCACAAGTATAACTAAGATCTTACTTATTCGCCCATCAATCATGCTCTACCATCCTGTGCCTATATCGAACCCTTACCTCAATGACCCAGCCCTCTGGCTCAAGCACTTTGCTACCAAACCCACCCCAAACATCCCATGTACTGTACAACAAAGGAATAGCAGACTCAGAACTAGACTGCCTAGACCACCTAGTATTGTGCACAATCGCACTGCCCTTCCACTACCCATCCCTACAGCAACGCCTAGCCCTCCACCATCCACCCTACCTATCGCAGCACTCAAGGGAGCCCTTATCAATGCTAGATCCCTCACAGCACACGCCCTTGACATCGCTGACCTCATCACGGTCCAGAACCTGGACTTCCTAGCTATTACCGAAACCTGGTTACATGAAGCCTCTGGTCCTCTCCTCGCTCTATCCCTACCCAAGGGTTATACCATCATTAGAAACGACCGCCACTCCAACTTGTCGAAAGGTGGTGGAGTCGCCTTTATTCACAGCAACAAAATCGTTATGAGAGCTGCTCCCCTCATACAATTTAGTTCTGCAGAATCTCTCTCAGTGAAACTATCACTCTCTCCTACCAATACAGCAACACTCCACCTTATATACAGACCTCCAGGCCCATTAGGTTCATTCACAGATGAGGTTGCATCCACCCTGTCGACTAACACCAAGCCCAACTCTCAGATACTGCTACTAGGAGACCTTAACCTAGGTCTCTCAGATCCCAAGGACCACATGGCTACTGAAGTAGACACCACCCTCTCCAACCTTGGCTTCCAGCAGCGTATTCGTGATCCCACACACATCAAAGGAAGAACGCTCGACTGGCTAGCCGACTTTAACTGTAACACCAATGTCACTTCTAATGATGCATGCGCCTGGTCGGACCATCATGTTATTACCTTCCCCCTTCCAGCCACCAACCCCCAACCCATACCTACCATAGCCCCCGCTATACCTACCAGAAACAAAAAAGATATCACCAGGGAGAAACTGCTTCCTCTTATCCTCCCTTGCTTGAACACCTTTGCTGCACAGCAGAAGGATAAGGACCCCACTGTCCTAGTAGACATTTATAACAGCCTAATGACCAATGCCATTGAGAGCTTAGCTCCTTTAAAAATCCGTAAAGCTAAACAACAGTCCCACTTGAACACTTGGTTCACCCCGCAGCTCAACGCGATGCGTAAAGAAAAGCGCAAAGCTGAAGCCCTTTGGAAAAGCCATCCCAGTGCTGCTAACAAAGCCTCCCTTCTAATCACCTCTCTTAATTACAAGGAGGCCATATTACAAGCCAAAAAGGAGACATACAACACACGAATATGCCAGGCAGAATCGAACACCAGGGAATTATTCAAAATCCTTAAAGAGCTAGAATCTCCCTCCCCTGCACCGGACACGTGCACTAAGGACAGCACCTGGTGCAACAACATACAAAATGCCCTTCTTAACAAAATATCCACCTTACAAGCCAAAATCAACGCCAAACAAAACACCCTCCACACCCCTTCATTTAGCAATACCAGGCCACCCAAAATAACAACCCTCGACTCCCCGGTGCCGTTTAGCTTCACACCACTCACCGTTCTGGAGGTTGAAAAAATCATCCGCAATCTAAAACCCTCAAATTGCCAAGGGGACTCCTGTCCAGCCCCAATCATTAAGGAGTCGGCTCATGACCTCGCTCCTTTTATAACCTCTTTCATCAATGCCTCCTTTCAATCGGGAGTGGTCCCCAATAACCTAAAGGATGCTTAGGTTATCCCTCTCCTAAAAAAACCCACCTTAGACCCGGAGGTTCCAACTAATTATAGACCCATCACAACGGTCCCTTTTCTGCTAAAGATCTTAGATAGAGCAGCCTATCTTCAGATACAGAACTATCTGGAATCAAACAACCTACTAGGCATGAGACAATCCGGCTTCAGACCGAAGCATGGTACGGAGACAGCCCTCCTTGATCTCAAGACCCAAATCGAGGATATCAAAGACAAAGGTAAACTAGCCATGCTACTATTACTAGACTTATCTGCTGCCTTTGATCTGGTTAATCACCAAATCCTCTGTCACCACCTGAAAACTGCAGCTCACTTCTCTGACATGGCCACAAACTGGATTCAATCCTTCCTGGCAAACAGACAGATGAGGGTATTCTCGCCCACCTCTGCAGCTGACCCTGCACCAGTCCCGTGCGGAGTCCCCCAAGGATCGTGCGTTTCCCCCACCCTTTATAATGTATTCACTAAACCCTCATTCGATGTGCTTGATTACCTGGGTGTTACCTACACAAATTATGCAGATGACACCCAGATACTCATCCCCATCACGGGTGATTACACTTTAGACTCAAAAGCCTTGAACGATGTCTACCATGTCATTCAAACTTGGATGGCCCAACATGAGCTCTGTCTCAATGATGACAAGGAAACGCGACAGATTGACTACCCCTCTCTCTTAGGTCTTTCGACAACACAGGTATAGGTGCTAAAGTACTAACACATCAATATATAGTGAATACTTTTTGCAAAAAAACGTTTATGCAAGGAAAAAATGTTTCTTCCACAGACTGTTACTTTATAAAGATATAAATCATTTTAATAATTGGTTAAAAACCACATGTTATTCTATATAAAAATTGTGTGGGCTTTTTCATACATCACTCATACCTTTCATGACTATTCATACATACTGTGACTTGAGGGTTTGACAATTTAAATTTTGTTTTGGCATATTAGTTGTTAATAATATACATGACATCAGAAAAAACATTTTGTTTTTCTATAAGTCGACATATGTTTCGGCCCTTTGTACTAGTACCGCCGTTGTCTACGGTGGTCTAAGAAATTGTTATTGGGCCATCTTCAGGACAATGATAATTTTTTTGAAGCTGCACATCTTCACCTCTTTTTCTTTTCTATATGAAAAGCCAAATCTAAAAACATAAACAATACTTGTGTTACATTGTTGAACGGTCTGTACTCTTTTAGTTGTTGTTAAGGTAATGGCCAAATTACTTTACCAAGAACGAGGCACCTACCTGTGGTCAAAATATTTTATTCTGGACCACGGAGCTAAAGTTGTAGGGTATCTTCTATTTTACCCCTTGTCAGGAGCCCTATTGAAAGGGAACATTTGTAGGGAGAATTACTACCCTGCATGTGTACTTGTGTCAACAAATGAGCAGGAGACAATTTCGTTTTAAATTTCGGAAAGAAACTTACAATAGACTTCTTGGTGTAGGTGAATCTTCAGTATTCTCTACTTCTGTGCCACTTGATGGATTGTGAACGCACGGTAGCTGTTTACATGGGTGGCATCGAAAGTGGTGCCTGAAGAACAAAGGCGCGATTAGGGACCAAACTGTTGTAATCCTCTTCCAATTATTGTGAGATACACTATTGTTATGGCGATACCTTAATACACTTTGTTTTTGTGAAACCACTGATTCAGCACTGTTAATACTATTGAATCCATTGTTTCTCTAGTCTACAAATAGCTATTTCTGAAGAGCAGCCCCGTACTTGTGGTCGCGTGAATTCATATGTTTCACTGTTAAGTCGATTAATACTGGTGTTTAATTACCTAGTGGCATGTAGTAGCTTACTTAATACGAGCCACTAGTTGCTTTTACGTTGGTTTCTCTGTTTTAACTGTTCCACTGACCTTGTTGTGGTTGTGACCGTTATTTAAAGGACAATTGCCTTTAACGTGTCTGGTCTTAATTGTTGTGCAAGCTTTATTTGGGAGGAGCTCTAAAGTGTTAGTAAATGCTTACTAACGTGCCGTCGGCCAGTAGAATTTGGCCACCTGCAGAAGTCATAAGTACTGAGCAGGTGTTTCTACACGGTTAGCGATATTCGGGCTTACCTCTAGCGTTTATTCGTGGCGAACGGTGTTTCAATTCCAATCTCGTCCGTCCGTCTGTCGCTGAAAAGCTTAGCCGAGGCAGAAAGGGGGCGGGACAAGTGTATTTATATGGGTCACGTGAACGCAATAAACGCGTTATTTACGTTAGTCTCTGCCGGAAACGAAATGCGCGGCCATTTGTAAACATATAGAGATTGTAAACAAACATTTCGATTATACAAATGGCATTTTAAGGGCATTGTGCTGCTGGTTATACATTTAATACCGCTATTTAACACTTTACAAGACGGATACAGTTTCTCAAGGATAGATGTTCACTTGAGTCGAACGAAATTGATTTCACTAGTATATCTTGTTGCGGAACCTGAATCAATATGATAAATATTGTCTATTGTTGCGTAGTACTTAGTTGTTTGTTAATGAAAAGCATGCTTCCCATTCCGTGGCGAGGTGTGTATAACCTGTATAATGCACCATATGTGATTTGGTATATATAGGCAAAACCAAACGACCTGTTCGCCAACGTATCAACGAACACAAATCATGTATTCGCAACTCAGTAGAAAATAAACCATTAGTGGCTCACTTCGTTCAGAAACAACACAAATGTACTGATTTTATATGGTGCATTATACAGGTTATACACACCTCGCCACGGAATGGGAACAAAGACAAAACACTTCTTCAAGCCGAACAAAAATGGATCTATAATTTGAAAACTGTCCAAAATGGGCTAAATATAGCCGTTGAATGGAATGTTTTTCTTTGAAGAATTACACTGTGCCAAGGCATATACCTCCATATATCAGCAAGTCAACTATTTGACACTTAATCATCTACTCCCTTCCTATTAAAGAATAATATCAGTTCAAGTATGACCAGATGCAATTAACAGCTCTCAGAGAACATACATATGAGAGTGGCTCTTGACTTACTTTCGAGTGATTGCCAAGCTGTTAGGCACCTCTATACACATCTATATAAGTTACAAGCGTACAAGCACGCTTTTCATTAACAACTAAGTACTACGCAACAATAGACAATATTTATCATATTGATTCAGGTTCCGCAACAAGATATACTAGTGAAATCAATTTCGTTCGACTCAAGTGAACATCTATCCTTGAGAAACTGTATCCGTCTTGTAAAGTGTTAAATAGCGGTATTAAATGTATAACCAGCAGCACAATGCCCTTAAAATGCCATTTGTATAATCGAAATGTTTGTTTACAATCTCTATATGTTTACAAATGGCCGCGCATTTCGTTTCCGGCAGAGACTAACGTAAATAACGCGTGTATTGCGTTCACGTGACCCATATAAATACACTTGTCCCGCCCCCTTTCTGCCTCGGCTAAGCTTTTCAGCGACAGACGGACGGACGAGATTGAAATTGAAACACCGTTCGCCACGAATAAACGCTAGAGGTAAGCCCGAATATCGCTAACCGTGTAGAAACACCTGCTCAGTACTTATGACTTCTGCAGGTGGCCAAATTCTACTGGCCGACGGCACGTTAGTAAGCATTTACTAACACTTTAGAGCTCCTCCCAAATAAAGCTTGCACAACAATTAAGACCAGACACGTTAAAGGCAATTGTCCTTTAAATAACGGTCACAACCACAACAAGGTCAGTGGAACAGTTAAAACAGAGAAACCAACGTAAAAGCAACTAGTGGCTCGTACTAAGTAAGCTACTACATGCCACTAGGTAATTAAACACCAGTATTAATCGACTTAACAGTGAAACATATGAGTTCACGCGACCGCAAGCACGCGGCTGCTCGTCAGAAATAGCTATTTGTAGACTAGAGAAACAATGGATTCAATAGTATTAACAGTGCTGAATCAGTGGTTTCACAAAAACAAAGTGTATTAAGGTATCGCCATAACAATAGTGTATCTCACAATAATTGGAAGAGGATTACAACAGTTTGGTCCCTAATCGCGCCTTTGTTCTTCAGGCACCACTTTCGATGCCACCCATGTAAACAGCTACCGTGCGTTCACAATCCATCAAGTGGCACAGAAGTAGAGAATACTGAAGATTCACCTACACCAAGAAGTCTATTGTAAGTTTCTTTCCGAAATTTAAAACGAAATTGTCTCCTGCTCATTTGTTGACACAAGTACACTTGCAGGGTAGTAATTCTCCCTACAAATGTTCCCTTTCAATAGGGCTCCTGACAAGGGGTAAAATAGAAGATACCCTACAACTTTAGCTCCGTGGTCCAGAATAAAATATTTTGACCACAGGTAGGTGCCTCGTTCTTGGTAAAGTAATTTGGCCATTACCTTAACAACAACTAAAAGAGTACAGACCGTTCAACAATGTAACACAAGTATTGTTTATGTTTTTAGATTTGGCTTTTCATATGGAAAAGAAAAAGAGGTGAAGATGTGCAGCTTCAAAAAAATTATCATTGTCCTGAAGATGGCCCAATAACAATTTCTTAGACCACCGTAGACAACGGCGGTACTAGTACAAAGGGCCGAAACATATGTCGACTTATAGAAAAACAAAATGTTTTTTCTGATGTCATGTATATTATTAACAACTAATATGCCAAAACAAAATTTAAATTGTCAAACCCTCAAGTCACAGTATGTATGAATAGTCATGAAAGGTATGAGTGATGTATGAAAAAGCCCACACAATTTTTATATAGAATAACATGTGGTTTTTAACCAATTATTAAAATGATTTATATCTTTATAAAGTAACAGTCTGTGGAAGAAACATTTTTTCCTTGCATAAACGTTTTTTTGCAAAACGTATTCACTATATATTGATGTGTTAGTACTTTAGCACCTATACCTGTGTTGTCGAAAGACCTAAGAGAGAGGGGTAGTCAATCTGTCGCGTTTCCTTGTCTCTCAAGAATCTCCCTGTTCACAGATCAGACCCCCCGATAACAAAAAATTTGGGAGTACCCATTGGTATATCTTTCAATGATGACAAGACAGAGCTCCTCATCCTAGGTACTCAGCAAAGACTAAACAAACTGAACCCTATGTTTAGTTCCTTTAACATTGATGGAAACATAACTAAAGTTTCTAAAGACACAAAAACACTTGGAATCTACCTTGACTCCACCCTCTCCCTTCACAGACAAACCAATGCAGTTGCGGCCGCCGCCGCCTATACCTGCAAGTTGATCACAGCCTGTCGTCCTCTCCTCTCCTCGCATAACTGCACTACCCTGGCTAGGACCCTGGTCATGTCTAAACTTGACTATTGCAATGCATTGTACCAGGGCACTAACCAGTGTAACCTTGACAAGCTCCAAATTATACAAAATAACGCCATCAGGGCAGCCCTCAATATCCCCAGATCTGCACACATCTCGGATACCAGGAAGAACCTTCACTGGTTGTCAGTCACCCAAAGGATCTCACTAAAATCGCTTGCCCTTACCTACAAATGCCTGAACAATCTGGCCCCCACGTATCTCTCCTCACGATTCACGATGTACACTCCAGTCCGATTACTTAGATCTACCCTGAATCAGAGCCTAACGATACCCAGATACAAGCTCCAAACAGCCGGTGGGTCTAGCTTCCCAGTCCTGGCAGCCAAACTGTGGAATACTGTCCCCTTGACTATCAGAAACCTCCCCTCCTTCAACCTTTTCAAACACAAAGCCAAATGTTGGCTCGCCTCCTCCAATGCCTAAGATTCTTACTAAAACGTGCTGCAATAACATCAGTAAGGATGCATTACTTGACTTTCCATGTACCACCTACACATGTCTATTTCTATGCCTTACTTATTGTTGATATATCATCATTGTATGCAACGTATGTAACCATTGCCTTAAGAAATGCGCCCTGTAGCCTCCGGGCCTGGTCTGCGCTATACAAATAAAATAAATACAAATACAAATAAATACAAATACAAATTGTAATAAATACAAATAAATAAATATTAAGTGATTAACAACTAAAAAAAAACAATAAAGACCCAGTTTCCAGGTTGTCGAAAAGTGCACAATTTCATCAGGTCCATGTGGGACAGGAGCGTAAGACACCTGCTTTTCTGTCGATTTCAATAATTGTTGGGCCCAAGGTTTAATTTTTCTTTAAAAAGACTGGACCTGGCTGGGCTCATAGCATGTTCTGAGCAGCAGTGTAAGGAGTGTGGGCACTTGGATTGACGTGGAACAGCAGCCATTTTCTTCTTTGGTCTTGCAGTGGAATCTGCCATCCCTACTGTAATTCTGACAAAATTCAACAGTCCTGGCCTCCATTAGGGCTTAATACAGGAGGAATTGGCGCTCCCTGGTGTGTGTTTGATTGGGGCGTTGTGCTGCATTAGTGAGTGCTCACAGTTACAACTAGTGAAACTGTGGAAAGTAGACCTTCAGCAGACCTGTCTCTGGCCTTCTACAGTGAGTCGCTATGGTTAAGTGGCAGCAATAAATTGAACATTATGTGGAGGCGAAGTCCAAGCAGAGTCAACAAGCGTTAGGGACGTCAGTGGAGGATGGAGGCGCTGCCATGGCAGACGTAGGGGGAGTTACTATGCAGAGCCTACTGACGGCAACACAAGGCTCTAGATAATCATTGGAATGCAAGATAAAGGAGGTCAGAATAGATGTCTCCTTTGGGAGAGGAGACCTACATAAAGTCTGTAAGAGAGTAAAGGATGTGGAACACAGAGTACTGTGAAGAATCCTACAGAAGACTAGCTAAAACCCTGCCTAAAGTCTCCTCCCAGCTGAACTGGGAAAGGCAGACGCTTCCTGATCCTGACCTTGGAGGTGGTGTACTGCGGAAAGGTTCACCTGGGAGGAGACAAGGCCCAGGGTGGTGAGGAGATCCTGTGGGATGAGACACAGTATTTGTCCTTTAAAAGGGAGAACCTTTTAAAGTTGCCAAAGCATGTAATTGTTTATTGTCATTATGATGTATCTGAACCACGTATAAATAATCTGTGGCTCAGGTCACAAATAACTTAAAACCTGAACAAACCTTAACACCAGAAAGTAGCAGCAGTCAGGCAATTAAGCCTTAACAGCCCACACCTGAAGGAACCTGGGAGGCATAAAATGCCCCCTCAGGTGCAGGCAATTAGAAGAAGCTCAAACTGTGAATGGAGTGTGTGCAGTAGCAGTAGAATTAGAATGAAGAATGCACAGCGTTGGCAAGCCCAGTAGAAGTGGGAGAATCAGAGGGACGCCAGAACATGGATGCAACAGATTTCACCTGCTTGACCTGAGAGAACCATTTTCACCCAAACTCTGGAGTGCAGAGGCTGCACAGCGGAAGGCATGTTGGAAAGATGCCTTTCCCTGTGTGAGACTAATTGCAGTGGCTGCCGTGCATTAAGCAGAATGAACGTTGCGGAAAGCACCGTTGAACACTTAAACCTTGTAAAACTTAAAAAGTGGTCGCGTGTACCTAATTTTGTTTTTCAAGTGGAGTGAACTTTGCTTCTTTGTTCTTATGAACAGCCATTGTTCCTAAAAGACGTTAAGTGTTTAAACATTGTAACTATAGTGTGAGAGAGCGCAAGCATTGCGCAAGCCAAGAGTGTTTCCTTATTAAGATTGAAAGCAGCCTTTCTCAAAGTCAGAAAACATTCTAACAGTTACTGTGAGCCCAACAGAAGTGCAACCCTGCCTAAATTACAAGTGCACAATCATTACCTCAAGCCAAGAGAGTGGCACCAAGGCTTCTGGGTTTTTTTTTTTTTTTTTTGAAATACTACAGTTTCTTTTGTACAAAACACACACAAAAAAAACCTTTTGTTTCAAAGAATATAAAGAAGACTCCAAATCTTCGTGGTTCCATCTATCTAAGCTTCAATCCGCTCCAAAAGATCGAGGTATTCCAATCCACACAACCTGCCACCTCTCTAAGTGGGGCAGCCTTAAGCTCATCAACCCCAAACATGCGTACATTAAGTAATTAGAGGCACACTAAACAGGTACATTAATCCTTCTCAGCATAATAATAGCGACAGCCATTAAAAAGGAAATTTCAATAGCGCATTCAAATAGTTCACAATAGCGCAGACGTGTTTGACGTTGTTGCCAGAGGAAATCAAACGCCACCACGACTCCATGTCATCGTCTAAAGGTGCGAACTGACCAAGATGTAAAAGACGCAAGTCATTAGTTGCTTGGCAGTCCAAGATTAGATGTTTCAAGGATTCAACACAGACAAAGCAGAATCGACAGTAATTATCAGCTATAGATGGATCTTTACGGCGCCATAAAATTTCCTTAGAATTTAGAATATTAAGACGAAATCTCAGAAATTTCTCGCGGTAGTAGCTGGTATAGCATTGGGTCAGGTAAGAAGCCTGGACATTGAATTTTTTTTGCACGTAGCCTAGCGAGCTTGTTGAGGCCATTTGATTTCGCTTTTCTAAATTGACTATCCAAGCCCACGCCTCAAATTTCCTTTTTGCATGTTTGGGCCGAGAAATTAGATCAAAATTACATATATCTGCCGCATTAACCCAGGCTTGTACTTTTATCTGCCATTGAGCTAACAGGCTAGGGTTAGATGCAACTTGCATATGGTTGAATATATAATAAGGTGAGGCTTCGCGCAAGCAGGACATTTTACGCATAAGAGAAATGGACTTCCAGATAACATGGCTGTAAAGGGAGTTCAATGATAATTCGTAGCGAATTACAGTCATTGAAAGACAGCGTGGAAGGTTGAGTGCCCATTTCCAAAAGCGGCCTTCAAGTTGGTCCCATGTTGACTCCTTTATATTCCAACTTGCTTCGGCGCCAAACGTTAGAATGGGCACTACCTTTTGCAGATAAAATATTAACATCGGTTTAAGTGAGAATTTCCCGAAGTTTCTGTTCAGTTTTGCTGCTTGAAGGGCAAGTCTTGAAGTTTTCAGTTTTAGATCTTGAATCCATTGAAATTCACAAATGGAATTATTAAATTCCACTCCTAAATATCGAATGGAATTGACGGAAGAAAGAGAATTGCCACCAACTGCCCAAATAAACGCTCTATCTTTTTTGCTTTTAACTGACCCAATAGAAACGATTTTCGTTTTTTCTGAGTTAATAGATAGGTCATTGGTTGACAGATAGTCGTTGAGGCAAAGAAGTAAACGTTGGAGACCAATCTGTGTTTTGTCAATCAAGACTAGATCATCAGCATAGGCGATGTGACTTACATGCACATGATTTATTTTGGGTGGAAATCAATGGACCTGGGTAAGAAAGAGTGGTAAGTCTGCCAAAAATAATTTGAAGAGGTCGGCGGCCAGGGGACACCCTTGTTTGACACCACGAGTTGTTGGGATGCGTGATGATAGATCGCCGTATTTATTTAAACGTACTCGAATAGAGGTATTTGAGTGGAGTGCTATTATAGGATTAAGGATAGCAGCTGGACAGTTCCACTTCAATAATTTCGACCAAAGACGCTTGCGGTTTATTCCATCGAACGCCTGCTTCATATCAATGAAAGCAAGGTGAAGTTTCGAGTTGGATTTTAGAGTTTCCAATTTCAACAGCGAGAGTAAGGCAAGATTGGCATCCACACCTACGCCTTTAGAAAAACCAGTTTGCCGTGCATCCTGAATTCCTGCTTGATTGGCCCAACTCACAAGTTTCGATCTTCTGGGTTATTAATTGACTAACAGTTTGCAAACAGGTGAAGGCCAAGTTGGGGAAGGGAAACCTTTTTGCTTATAACTATTGTTGATACAACCAATATTGTCAAAGACTGCTGGAGAAGGAGGAAAGTGGGTAATAAAGACAATCTCAGGTTGTTGTTGTGGTAGGCAGATAAGAAAGACAATGGGCCTCATTACGAGGTTGGAGGTAGCCATGCCGTTTATACCGGCATGACTACCCCCCAAAATCGGGTCCGGCTCCGGTTCCCGCGAAAGAGGAATTACCGGGCCATTCTGACCTTGGCAGGCCCGGTAATTCCCCTTGCGCGGGACCCGCAGCCGGTACATCCCCATTCCCCTTTGAGCCCCCATAGGGCTCAATGGGAATGCAGAGGATGGTAGCAGAAGTACCATTCATAACGGTACCGTTGCTACCATCCTGTTCTGCTCGCGAGTGCCGCGAGCAGAACTCGTAATGTGGCGGCATGGTAACAATGGCGCCGGTAGCACTACCGGCACCGTTTTTGCCTTACTGCCACAATCGTGATGAGGCCCAATGAGGCTGTCCCTCTTTTTAGAGGAAGAGTGCATTTTCTACTTGAAGGAGTTGAAGTGCCCGAAAGTGAACCTTGTTCTACCTGAAAACTGTAATAAATTACAAAATAATGGAGTTGTTGTAGTTGCAGGCAGACAAAAGAGGCTGCCCCTTTTGAAGAGAGATATTCAGAGGAAGAATACCGTGCCCATTTGAAGTTGTTGCAGTGCCTTAAAATGAATCTTTTCAGATCCTGTCTTGAAACACAAAATACTAAAGCTGTGGTGTTATATCTGGTTGTCAGTAGATGCAAGACTTCAGTGGTACAAATGAAGTGGAATGCTACGAGGCAAAGGAGAATGTGCCCCAGGTAAACAAGTAGAAGTGAAGTAGTTGAAGCAGAAGCAGCAGCACTGTGAAGGCATCCTGACAAATATACCTATTCTGAATCCTAATTTTGTGAATGAAGATATAATAACTGTTAACCACGACTTGTGTTTCACTAACATTCATAGAAGTTGTATTCCTTTTTGAACTGTACAAAGTCTTCTTGGATAATTGGAAGTGGTGGCAAAGGGTCGTGGCTTGGAATAACATTGATGCTATTCTGAGGAAGTGGGAAGTCTTTATTTCAACAAGAGGAACTTTGTTGTTGTTGGATCTTTGGTTAACCAAACCTTACTTTGACATTGAACATTTAAGAACTGAATTGAGACTTTGCTCGCTATGTGGATTTCCTTATTTCTTTTGAAGAACTTTGAAGTTCAATACACCTTGAATCCTGGGGAAGGGAGTTCACCCAGGTTGCTAAAAGGTTATCAAGAAACTGTGAATATCATTGTTGATGTTAATTGAACTGCCACGTGTTTTCTTCTGTATTTGATGTTTAGCGTGAGGGCCAGACATCCTGTGTTAGAGTGTTTCCCTTTACTTTTGTTAGGCAGAGAAATCCTTATTGGAGTAGGGATAGTGAGGCATTTTGATATAATTTTGACTTTAATAAAATGGCATATTTTGAACAATTATCAAACAGTTATCTGCTTTGCATTGCTAACCCTTCACAGTAAGCACTGTGGAAGACGAGCTGTCAGTGTTGCGGAACAGGTATTGAGATGTAGAGGTCCGCTCTCGCCGATGTAATATTGGCCTGGTGTGGGTACCAGAAGGTGAGGTGGGCCCAAGTGTAGAATTGTATGTGAAAAAACAGCTCTTGGAGTCACTGAAGATCAGAGGCCTCTCCAAACCCTTCACGATAGAGCGAGCACATAGGGTGCTGGGTAGGCCCCCACCTCCAGGCAGCTATCTAAGAGCTATGGTAGCCAAACTGCTCAATTTCAGAGACCGGATGTAGTTTTACAAGAAGCACACAAGGCTGGATGGTTTGAAGTGGGCA
Source organism: Ambystoma mexicanum (assembly GCF_040938575.1). Classification (NCBI taxonomy): domain Eukaryota; kingdom Metazoa; phylum Chordata; class Amphibia; order Caudata; family Ambystomatidae; genus Ambystoma; species Ambystoma mexicanum. The sequence continues at coordinate 865,135,460 of NC_090926.1, forward strand.
ACGGAAGGATTTTGATCTTTCCTGATTTCACACAAGATGTCCAGAACCAGAGGAGATTGTCGCCTATTACGTGAGGTGAACTTCAAGTGCATCATGGTTTTTTTTGCTGCAAAGCTCAGAGTGCTAGATGGAGGGACGTCACATTTTTTTAGAACTCCGCAGGAGGCAGACAACTGGTTGGACATGAGATTAGCTCACCCTGAGGCACGGAAGGCCGGGGTTTGAACTGTTTGAAAAATTGGTTCATTTTGAAGATGTTATCGTTCTGGGGGTGGGAAGGATAGTTGTTATCGGGGGAGTTTTGCGGGTTGGCCGTAGGGAGCATGGACTGGCTCCCCTCTAGTGGCCTGGGTCTGCTGACCGTGGTGGTGGTCTGTAAATGGTCAGAGAACTTGTCAGGTCAAGTATTTGGGGGGATGGGTGATTTCAGGAGGGGTGGGGTGGGCGCGGAACATGGTTTGGTGGAAGGATGGGGGAAGTTCGGGGGTGGGATATGTTGCTGTGGAAAGATGGTGGGAGGGAAGGTTGTTTGAAGGGTTCTGGTGTTAAGGCTTTGTTGTTGTTTTCATTTCCAGTCAAGAGCAGATGGATTGCATGAAAAGTGGTGTGAATATTTATTGGGAGGGGGTGGAGGCAGGGGATATTACACGATGGGACAGATGTGTGATCACACACTGTGAATCTGCACCTGGAATGGGCAGGGTTTGGGGAAGGGAAAGAAGAGGACCCAGGTGAGGCAATTTTTGAAACGCCAGCGGACACAGCTAGCATTATTTCAGGAGGCCTGTTTGCAAGGGGTAGGTTTGAAGAGATTTGAAAACTGGTGGGGAGGGAGAGTGTTTGTGTCATCGACTCCTCCTTTGCCCAAGGAGTTTTGATTTAGGTAGCCCCAGTGGTGCCTGTGGAGGTGAATGGCACTGTTGGGGATACCAAAGGTAGGATAATGGCATGGCTTGGAGCCCTAGAGGGGATGAAGATCTGTGTAGTTAATACGTATGCCCCTAATACGGATGATAAGACCTTTGTTCCTTCGGTGCTGCGTCTGGTGGGGCAATGTAGATCTGGTATGATTCTATTGGGAGGAGATTTCAACTGTTTTTTAGATCATGATCTAGCTAGCTGGGGAAGGTCGGGCATGGCGAAACCTCAGGCGTCAGCCTCGTTACACCAGGTCTCATTCGACCTAGACCAGGTAGAATTGTGGAGGGAGATACATGGCCAAGAAAGGGGTTATTCCTGCTATTCTAAGACACAATTTCTATTCTCGACTGGATTATCTCTTTGTGGGGCAGAAGCATTTCCACTGGTTTACAGATGTTGCATAGCTAGAGAGAGTCCTATCCGATCATTCCCCTCTAGCAGGAACACTAATGAGGCCAATTCAGTGTCTGGCAATCATGCTGTGACGATTCAGGGTGGGGGTGTTGTAAGATGTTGCTTGTCGCACTAGGAAGAGGGAGGAAATGAGTACGGTCTTTGCAGTAAATGAGGGATCAGTGGCTGATATAGCTATACAGTGGGAAGCGTTTAAGGTGACATTATGAAGCCTGTGTATTTCATTGACAGCAGGAGTTGGAGAATGGTGTAGGACTCCCTAACTAGGGCGGAACGGCTGATTCAGCACTTGCAAGGAAAATTGGTGAGGGGGAACTTGGTGTGGGAGGAATTAGCCAAGGAATTGAAGGCTTATCAGATCACACTTTGAATATGCCCAACATATGATTAGGGTGCATGGGCAAGGGGATAAAGTGGGTCATTTATTAGCCTGGCTCATTCGGCAAGAGCATCCGACATTGATAATTACCCAAATTCGGGATCAGAGTGGCATTAGTGGTGTCCCAACAGAAAATAAATGAGGTGTTCCATTCATACTATGGATAATATTCTAAAGGGGTGGCCCCACACTCAGGTGATATTCCGCCGATTCCGGGTCTGAACCTTGGTACCCTTCCTTCCTTCCAGGAGAGCACCAGCCCCTGATTGGAGCAAGAGGCGTGACACCCCGCTCTTGGAACATCCCTTGTGAGGAGGAGGAGGCTCCTTTCCTGTATGCATCTATTCTAATGCGGTGTGGATTGTCAACAGCAGTATGAGAGAGGCATTATTTGGCATGTTGGAAGTTGAAAGGGACGCATTTTGAAGCTGCTACAGTGATAGAGTCACATTTAGGAGAAGAACAGCATTTACATCCCAGGGTACTCAAAGTGAATCCTATCCGCTAAATTAGTGAAGAGCAAGAATCGGTTTTGCTATCAAGGTCGAAGACACTTACTTCTTCAGACCACTGGTTCAGATATAGGAATCTGGTGTATGAATAGGAGGGATCTGCCTGAAGCACAGGACTGCTTCTGCACCTGATGAATGTCCAGTTACCTGTAACATAGAGGACAGAAACTTATATAAGTTGGGCTTGGTTACACAATGGGGAATAAGAATAATTAAGTTGCCATTGTTGTGTTTGTTGATCGAGTATTTGGCAACTTTCGATACTGTGAGGTGGAATGATTTTAACATGTCTATGACTATGTGATGTGTATATGTTTTTTTAAATGTTTGTATTACTTGTGCTTGAAAGAGAATAATATATTAAAAATGATAATTTTTGGTAACACTGTTTGTTATTGGTTACATAGAACACAGAATGCAGCCCATATTTGTTAAGTGGCTGTTTTGAGATTCCGCTATCTGAGGGTATATTAACTGTTTTATACAGATCATTGTTTGTGTTCCTTCCTTTTGTTGAAGTACCATTCATACTATGCGCAGGCATACACTAGTGAAGGGATATACTCGGATCAGGAAGCAAGGATTCGGGAACCCTAGTACATTTACCCCTGACTAGCAGATGATCCCAGGGATGAATTGAATGCACCTATCAAGGAGGCTAAGATCTTAGATACCATTAAGGTTATGCAGCAAAATAAAGCGCCAGGTAGAAATGGGTTTTCGGTGGAATTTTACCAAGCGTATGCAGACCTCTTGGTGCCTCAGCTTAAGAGGATTTATGAGCTTTATGATAATGTGTTCCAGGCAGGTTATCTACCAGATACCATGCGGGAGACAGTGATTACAGTTTTACTCAAATGGGGCAGGGATCCAAAGGAACGTGCATTGTACAGACCAGTTTCACTTTTGAATGTTGACACTAAAATCCTGGGGAAAGTGTTAGCAAATACGTTAGCTAGGGTGGGGCCCGGTTTGGTACATCCAGACCAATGTGGTTTCATAGAGGGGCGCAATACGACCATGCACCTGCATAGATCGCATCATGTTATGCATCAAGTACGAGAGTCGGGCTGGACTTGACCATTGTAACACTGCATGCGGTCAAGGCGTTTGATTCTGTGGCGTGGGGGTGGTTATTTCAGGTTATGGAGGCCTTTGCTTTGGGGCAAGAATACAGAGCTGGTTGAAACTCCTATACACTGGTCTCATGGCATGGGTCAGGACTGACTAGGGATTATGTCTCTTTTAACCAACTAAGGAACATTGTTCCAGTCCCACATGACAACTGTAACAGGAAGAATTACTATACTCCCCCACAGTATGACACTAATGGGCACCACCAAGTAACTCAGCGGGATGGAATAAAACCAATAAGGACAACTAGTTCTGCGAGGAGGAGGCTCTGCAGAGAGGTGCTGGGAAGGTCACAGCAACACTAGTGGTTATCGAGTAACAGGAGACACGTGTGTTATAAAAAGAGGAGTAAAGAGCAATAGAGAGTTGTGTAGTAGGAGTGGTAGTGGTTATAGGGGCAGTAGCACCTGCAGTTGCAGTCATGGTCGTAGGAGAAAAAGCAAAAAGAAGAGAAACATTGTTGCATGGCGGAAGAACAAGGAACTGTATGGAATTTGGGAAAGAAGTTTACAGGACGATGATACACTGTCGCAAGCAGGAAGCAATGTGAATTTTACCACGTGGTGCGCACAGCATTTACAGAACGACGGAGTGTGAGAAACCTGAAGGTATCCTCACACCTACTCCCCTTGGGTCCTCTTCTCTGGTGGCCAGGGAAGGGCCATCACTTTTGGATCCTGACCCTGGGGTGGAGATGCGAGGGAGGATATCCACAGGCAAGACAATGTATCCCCCTTTAACTTGTGAGCGTCAACCTTACCCTCCCCCTGCCTTTATAGGCTGTTGCAAACCATTTCCCCTTGTTTCCCCCATTATAGTACTGGGACGAGAAAGAGGCGACTAGGAGTAGTGCACACTAACATGTAATTTCACCAGACTGTTATAAGGGTCAGTCATGCCCTGAGTACTCGACTCATTATTAGCAGACACTAGGGCCTGAGGACTCACACCTGCAACCTGTCAAATGGTTGCAGGTGTATAAAAGGTGGAGCTGACAAAGACAAGGGGGGAACCAGCAGGAGAGAAGCTGGGCTGAGCGTTGTGGGCCTGAGGGAAAAATCCTGTGCAGACGGAGGCAGTCGAGTTGGGTCCAGCAGGAAAGCCAGGATGCCGGCAAGTGTACCGAAGGAGCTGTGAAGCTGAGGGCTGGGTGGGCCGTGAGCGGGCTACAGTGTTGGGAGCCTCACTAGTCAGGTGTCCGCGGACACAGAAGAAATCCAAAAGCTGCAAGTTACCGGCAGCGTCCGTGGGAAGCAAGCAGAGCTGCCGGCAACCCACAGAAAGAGAGGAACGACGTGCGAGCGGGGCTCACAATCCAACAGAACCCTGAATATGGAGCTGAAGGGGGGAGAGTAGCTGCCCAGAGGAGACACCAGGGGCCGGTGAGTGAACAGAAAGGAGCACATGAACTGGGGGACTCCTGGCGGTTGATAATGGGCAAAATTAAATGCTGAATGACTGAGAGGTGATGTACAAGATGCTGTGAACCTAAAGAAAAGGGGTTGTGATAAGCAATACGAACAAGATGAATTATGAGCAAGAGACTGACTGAAGCTATGAACTATTGAATACCGAACTATAAAGAATACTTTTTGACAAGCTTCTGAAAGCTTTTGAAAAACCTATGAGCAGATAACAAGTTGTTGTGAACTACACGTACAATATATTGCAAACACAGAACGAATCTTATGATATGCAATACAATGTATTACAAACACAGAACAAATCTTATGATATATAATACAATATATTGCAAACACAGAACAAATCTTATGATATGCAATTGGAAGATAGTGTTGAATATTGCTGAAAAGTGTGAAAACAAGGTGGTGGAGGAAAGAAAGCATCACAAAGTCAGGTGTATGAAAAGAATACATTGTGGCAAATTCAAGAGACTGGCAAAGAGGAAAACTCATTGTGGCAAAGCCAAAAGGCTGGCAAGGAGAAAGCCAAGTGAATGTGAACCAGCACACAGGTACAGATACAAAAGAACCTTTGTGGACAAGAAAGCCTAGGGTTACCAATTGCGTGACCTGTAATGGGTGGACCGTGTGGACTGACAAGTGCGCCTAGACCGAGGTTACCCCTATCTGGGCAAGCTAAATAAACATACAGAGAACCGATACAAGTGTATGAAAGAGATTGCTCAAGTGAAACAGAAGGAAGCAGCCTGTATGAACTGCCAAGAACCAGAAGGAGTGTAAATTTGACCTGGAACTAGTTTTGAATATTGAGAGGCTGAACTTAAGTATAAGTTGGCAAGCGGAAGTCTTGGGGAAGGGAAACCAGAGACTTTGTGAACTTTGTTATTGTCTTGAGGTAGGGAACCTCAAAGCCTCTTTTTTTGGAACTTTGTTGTCTTCTTGGGGAAAGGAACCCCGATACGTTGTGGAACTATTTTGAACATGGGGAAGGGAGAATAGGCCAGGAGCTGGAAGAAGCTCAGAACTTTGTTTGGAACGCTGTTTCTTTTGTGGTTGACATCCCTAAACATTAGTTGTGAGGGCAAGTATAGGTTTTGGACACTGTAAAGACTGGAGGGGGGTATATGTACTCCTGATCTCTGTATGGCAGAGTCGAAGCGCAGAGCACCCCAGCCAAGATTCTCTATTTGGTAAAACGTGGATGAGCAATCAAGGTTTAAGCTCTCAGGAAGTGATGCGGACTGGTTCTTAAATACAATGTAGTCGACAAGCACCCACAAAGGAATGTGAACAGTCTTTATATAAATAAGGTTCAAGTTATATACACACAATAACACACCTTGTACTCTGGCAATATTATAATGGCAAATATATACAGGTCTACGTGGTACTACTTTTAACTATCGAGTCCTTTGAAATGCATCAACTGCTAACAGCTCACATGACATACGAATCAGATTGTAAGATGAATCAACAATAGACCACAGAAAGAAAGCAAGTTAAATCAAACCATGGCAGACCAGTCTATCCCACTACCACGAGACCGTTCTGTGTGAGGATCCCCACACCTGGGCAACCTGTAAATAAAACGTATTGACAAGCCCAGTCCAGATATGCTTAATATAGTCTTGATTCTTTCTAAAGGTTCTATGACCCCAATGTACCTGGTTTCGTAGAGTTCTTCGATGAGTCGTCGACGGGCCCTTCTTGAGTGAACTCCCTTTAATGCAGGTGCCACTGGTCGTCGAGATTCCAAGTGAAGAAAAGGTGAACGCTGTTGTCGGGGAAGCAGCTTCGATACTTGCGGTGCTCATTGACGAAAGCTTGTGAACGTCCCGTGAAGGTAAGGTGTGCGGTATACCTCAACGACGATAGTTTGTTGCAGCAAAGAGTCAATGAAGAATTTTGGCCCAGCAAGGGCGTTGGGTCACCAGCGTCTGGTGTCAGTGATCGGGACGTGACCACGGCAGCTGTTGGATCCTCAGTGGCGTCTTTGAGGTCTTCGGGTGGTGAGAAACCACCGGCGGATTCTCCTCGGTCGTCAACGACCTTGACTTTCTCCAGCCAGACAAAGTGGTCAACGATGATAAGCAAGGGAGTCCTTGATTCAAATGTCTTAGGCAATGGAGCATTGCGGCTTCGGTCGTTGAGCAGCACGACTTCAAGTTGTCCGCGCTTCTGGGCAAAACACTTCGACGGGCTTCCAGCGGTTATAGCAAACCTGCGAACCCTGGTCAACGAGGATGGACTTGGATGTCCAGGTGCTTCATTTCGGATTCCTCAGCAGTCCCCTTCTCCAGTCAGCAGCCTTTTGAGGGTCTGACTTCCAGGGAGCTATGGCAAAGATCATCTGGTGCACGATGGTCCCTAGTAGCTCGGGAAGAGGTCTCCTAGCCAGGTCCTCTCTTGAATCAGTTTCTTGAAGGCACAGCAGCTTTTAGATTGCGTCAAAGGTAACAGCTGTCAACCTTCTTCTTCCGGCTCGGTTTCGAGTATAAGCATCAAGTATCGACTCTGAATGATTTCCATCAGTGAGAGGTCCCCAGATATATTGTTTGGTCTCTCATTCCCTCTGCTGGGTTACACCCTTCTCCTCTGCAATTCCACAGGTGCTTTGGAGACAGCATTTGCCCATGTGAACCATCGTTCCTCTTCCAGCTGCTTGTTTGAAACTCCTGGCCTCTCTCTGTTTCATCCATTATAATTATATTGGTTCTCTTCGTCCCAGTATGTTTCAGAGTGGTATTCTTTATGATTCCATGGATTTCCTTCTTCTCAGTACTAAGCAGGTAGTGGTCACTATCCAAAGTATCACAATAGCAGATATATAGGGATTCTTCTTGTTTTCTCCCAACAGGATTGACATTGTTGTTAGAGAGTTGCTGAATAGGTTGGGAATGTAAGGAAGGCATGGTATCAAAGTAAGACAGACATAAGTGATCACAGTTCAAGGGTGTTTATTAAACTGTAAAATGGGTGAGATAAACGCCTAATCTAAACCTAACTCTAAGATGGGAGCAAGCTACGACCATCAAATAATAATAATACAGTACTTTGTGGAGTCTAGTCAAATAAATAAGGGCTATACTAAAACAAAACTATTGCCAATCCTTACCACTATGCTACAAAATAGTGTGGGATAATGCTCACAAGAAAAGAAAGAAGTGTTCTCAAAATTATAAGTCAGGATATGTAGGCCAGGGCCTCCCTTCCCCACGTTTCTAGCAGGGGGCAAGGCGGGACACTTGAGCATGGCACACTTCAAGGCTTTTCTGGCACGAGGGTGTAATGCATAACATAGTTCAGGACGTCCCACGATAAAGTCTCTTGCTTACACCACAGTCTCTTAATCGCAGGATGTCTGCTATGCTTATAACATAACAAAGTTTCTTATGTTTCAGGCTTTACTATTTCTCACAGGTCTCCCTCAGCCGGGATCGAAACTCACATCAGTTTCAAGACTCTCAAAATGTACAATTCACAATATCCCTCCCTAAGCTGGGATCGGGCCTGTTACCTTTTCGCAATAGGATGTGACATCACCAGAAATTAGCATATCAATATGAAATATGCAAATTGCATTCAATTGGCCCTGCATCACCATACAAATTGCCCAAGACAAATAGCATTTGCCTTTCATAAAATCAACACCCACAAAAAACCAAGAAATGTTCTTCTAATAGTGTTTTGAAAACTTTAAAAATTGTGCATGTTTTAAAGTCCAGGAATCAATATTAATATTTTCGCCTTATCATGAAGTCCAGAAATGTGACATTTCACCTTTCACCTTAAGTTATTTGCTGTCTTTCATCCACTTTCATCCACTAAGATTCAAAGTGTGGAACAAGCACTAACAATTCAAAGTGCTTCCATTCGGCATAGCCTCCGCGCCAAGAGTGTTTACAAAAGTGTTTGCAGTGGTCGCTGCACACCTATGGCAGCCATCCATTCCAGTGTACCCTTACCTAGATGACTGGCTAATAACAGGGGACACACCTTGTTAGGGAGATTTATCAGCTGTATGCTTAATCCCCTGTCCTAGTGAGACCCCAGCACTTTTTTCACTGGACTTCTGTAACTTTTTCTTGTTCTCCTGAATGAGGGGAGCCTTTTTCCCCTCATTCATTCTTACGTGCTCTAATCATGGGAACTCTCTTTCATATGTTTTACTTTGTTATGAAGTCTTGCTTTGTACCTTACCTTTTAAAGGCATCTGTGTTCAACTTTTGCAGCACACAGCACCCTATGTGCAGTGTTGCCGAGGGCCCTTTGGGTTCTCCTTTTATATTCTTTTATTTTCTTTAAATAAACACCTGGCAGTCCTGATGGAAAACACCCTAACCTTAAAACCACAAATAAATGCAATAATCAAGAAATGCTTCTTCCTCCTTCACACGACAAGGAGAATCTTACCTTTCCTCTCCTTCACCCACAAAACACTCACAATCGGTTGCCCTCATCATGTCAAGAATCGACTATGCAAACAGCCTCTATCTCGGGATACCAGAATACCTCCTGAAGAAACTACAATGCATCCAAAATACAGCATCAGACTCCTCAAACTATACAATCCCGGACCATCCGGGGTGTTGCCCCCCACCGCTGAGACCTTGCGAGCCACATCCTCCCAAATGGCCTTCTTTTTTAGTTGTGCTGGGCACCGCAGATCAGCACAGAACACCACATCAGCCTGCTCCGCAAGTGTGTCTGGCAGCATGTTAAGTTCCTGTTCGCTGAAGAGGGGTTTGTGGCGTCGGACAGCTGCTTGTCTAGCTGACATGTTCCTCAGTGTCGGTATGTTCTTGGTTATCCAGTAACACTCCTGTACAATGAGGATTGCAATGGATTGTATTTTTATAATGGCCGCCGGTGCATTTCCCATTCCGGCCCGATGACGTTGTTTCCCGTACTGGTATTTACGGTGCTGTCAGAGCCGGAGTCGGTGCCTACGGCATCGGGGATGTCAGTATCGGGGGTTTAGGGGCTGTTCCCGGCATGCCGGTGCTACCGTTTCCGGCATACCAGAATGCGCATCCATGCTGACTCAGAATCTAGCGTAGACTAGAATCTAGCAGAAACTGCAGCACCGGCATGCCGGTAAATTTCTTTTTTTACCGGCAACCTTGTAATGAGGCCCAATCCATTGCCATCCACCACAACCAGGAGCCATCTGACCACCACACCTCCACCACTACCTGCTGCATCTTACCATGCCGAGAGCAGTTAAAAAAAGCACAGATCGCCTGCGCAAGGAGCGCTTCTCCCGAGAGGAGTTGACCATGCTAGCGGAGACACTGCAAGAACATTCAGATGTGGTCTTCTCCACCGACATGTCCCGACCTGCACTGCAGCGCAAGAAGCAGATTTGGGCGTAGGTTGCGCAGAAAGTAAGTGCTGTTGGCACCACACCCCACACTCTTAAAGATGTCCGTAAGCGCTGGGACGATCTGCGTTTACACGTGCGGAGCATCCTCACTGCCAACCGCAACCTTGGGATGGCGACAGGCGGAGGTGCGGACTCCCCCATCAAGTTGCAACCATGGGAGGAGATCTGCGCCAGAACCATAGGGACAGAGGCAATTGAGGGAGTGGGGGACATGGAGCGAGGAGCCCCGTCATTGGATGATGCAGGTAGGTGTCCCAAATAAAACAATGCTAATACCAACACGATGATGTCCACCTGAACTGACAGTGCAATGATGTAGAGCAGGGTCCACCAGACACATATGTACAAGACTACCTTGAGGCAGTGCACAGCATCACCTTGTCCACATGCATAATGCACCCCATATGTGTTTCAACCCAGGCGCTTCCATGCATCACCCACCCAAAAGCCAAGCAAACCGTATGTCACTCCCCCAATGTCAATCAACTGCCATTCCATATGAATGCAGCCACCCCAATGCATGCCTGATGCCTGTAGACCCATTACTAACCCTCTCCCTCTATTTGTCCCCCACAGGCACGCATTCAGACTGTGGTGACGAGGACACTAGGGAGGATGATGCCACACCACAAAAGAAGGCCAGGGGCAAGGAGGGAGAACACCGCCCCTCGACTTCAGGGGGTAGAGGCCAACCTGCACCACTGCGTAAGGGCAAGAAAATCCCAGAGGCCACAGCACCAATGTGCACTATGGCCCCCACAACAGCACCCACACCAGCCACCAGCACCCAGTGGCAGAAGGCACTGCATCGGCTGCCAGCAGCACAGTGGGGGAGACAGCTGTCACAGCAGCCGTGTCGGACGATGAGGCAGATGTTCAGCCGCATGGTGCAACTACCGCCACAGGCCCCCTACATTCACCACAACTCTCCCCATGCAGCTTGCACAACAGCAGCATGCACGGGCTGTCTCCTGGGGATTCATGGCCCGGCAGTTTCAGCCCCACGCCAACTGTACATGAGGAACAAACCATGTTGGAAACCCCTCACACATCCACCACTGTTCCAACCAGCCAAGAGGGGATCAGGGCTATTCAGAAGCACCAGGAGGAGCTGATAGGGCTGTTGACACAGCATATCACGGAATGTGGCCGGGCAAGGGATGACATTAGGGAATGTGCTGCATCCCTGAAAACAGCCATTGAGACCACCTCGAAGGACATCTGCGGGGAATTGGCAGCAGTGCGGCAGGTCCTCTCCGAAATGGTGGCAGCAATGCAGGCCATGCATCCGCCACAGTTGCCAGAACAACCTGGGACATCTTCCAATGCAAGCTCAACTAGGACCAGCCCCGTGCGTAGGTCTGGCCGGAACCTGCGCAGATCGGACAGGGGTGCACCTGGTGCTAGAAGAGGGGGAGGGCTGTAGGTACAGCCAGGCATACTGGTCCCATATGGACTAATGGTGCATGCCAGTGCACACCATGTGTGGGGGAGTTGAGGGGGGAGGGGGAGAGGATGTGTGGGGGAATTGAGGGGGGAGGGGCGAGAGGACGTGTGGGGGAGTTGAGGGGGGAGGGGGGAGAGGGTGTGTGGGGGTGTTGAAGGGGGAGGGGGGAGAGGGTGTGTGGGGGATTTGATGGGGGAGTGGGGAGAGGGCGTGTGGGGGAGTTGAGGGGGGAGGGGTGAGAGGGTGTGTGGGGTGGAGGGCTTGTGCACTTTGTTATATTTCTTTAATACACCTGTTGGGAAATCATAATTCACATGTGCGGACATTGCTTATTGTGTACGTGTGCTTTATTGGTGAACAGTCTACAGTGTCCATGTCCCTGACACACCCAGTGCCCTGAGTGCCACCTCCATGTCACACTCCCCGTCCATGTGTGCTAGAAACATTGGCTGATCAGAGTCTGACGCATGGCACGTCCCTCCTGCGCATCGCTGCCTCCCTGAAGTGCAGCCCCATCTACACCCTCCTCATCCTCATCGTCAGGTGGTTGCAGTTCAGCGTCAGGGGGCAGAGGCACATTCCATCTGATGCACATATTGTGTAGCATGACACATGCCATGACGATCTTGGCCACCTTCTCATGGCCGTACAGGAGTACGTGTATGCGCACAATTGTAGTCCTCCTCGTGCCTGTTCTGTGGGTTCCGGACTGGGGTAAGGAGCCACCTCTTCAAGGGATAGCCTGCATCACCTGCATATGGGCAACAATGTATATGTGTATGTCATCACATCATGTGGGACCTGTATCAATGACACCATAGCATGCATTTATTTCCTGATTGCAACCACATATCCATGCATGAATGGGGACACACGATGTGACTGCTATGTGGGTATTCTTCTTATGGACAGGTGTGCGTGCCATCGTCTAGTGGGCGCAGGGGGGTCATATTCCTTGTGAGTGCTCATGCACTGTGTTAGTCCACGCCGGTTGTTCCCATGATCTGGCTGATGTGCAGTCATTTGTATGCTTTCATCCTGTCACCGTTGATGGCAGCGTCATGATGATCTCACTATGCACAACAAATGGTGACATGCAGTTTTGTTGGACCTCTGTGTCAGTGTAGTGGTGTATTAATGTATTTGGCCCTCATGTGACTCCTTTGTACGCAGTAATGGAGGACTGTCCTTTCTGTTGATGGTATTTGGTGCTGTGTATTGGCCATACTTATTGCTTGTAGCTGCATTGTGTTGCGGGGGATACGGTCTGATTGAGTACAGTGCACATGTTGATGGCTATGGAATGGTTGTAACACTGCATCATTTACATGGTAGGGCAGCTTACATCTTGCATTATGTGGTCAGGTGTCAGGTCCGGTCTGGCATGCTTTTGGGTATGAGCAGGGTCCATTCTCTCAGGCACTCGCAGCCAGGTGAAGTATGCATCTCTCCCCCCCATCTCAGCCAGGTGAAGTATGCATCTCTCCACCCCCCCATCTCAGCCAGGTGAAGTATGCATCTCTCCACCCCCCCATCTCAGCCATCTCAGCCAGGTGAAGTATGCATCTCTCCACCCCCCCCATCTCAGCCAGGTGAAGTATGCATCTCTCCACCCCCCCATCTCAGCCAGGTGAAGTATGCATCTCTCCCCCAATCACCTACCCACATCGCATTTCCATGAGCCTAACATGCAACTCACAGAGAAGCCAGGATCTCTGCCCTGCATGTCGCTCCATGTAGCATGGTATCGTGGAGTTCCTCATGACCATTGAATCATGTGTTGATCTGGGGAATCGGGCACAACAATGTGTGATGATCTTGTTTGAGTCACATACCATTTGCATGTTGATGGAGTGGTATAACTTACGGTTGCGGTACGCTACCTCCATGGCATGTGAGACCACCAATTCCACATAGGTGCAGTCGATGGCACCAATGCAACCAGGGATGCCGGCCAGCGAATGGAAACCAACTTTGGTGTTTGAGATCTCCTGGGCTATCCGTGGTAAGAAAATGTGGTCGCCTGTGTGCTTCAGGAGGACATCAAGCACTTGGTTCAGCGTACATGAGAATAATGGTTGTGATATGCCATGCATGTGCCCCACTGTGTGCTGGTAGGTGCCTATGGCCAGGAAGTGGAGCACAGACACTACCTTCAGTAGGGGTGGGATGGCGGTGCGTATTTCAATCAGGCTGACTATGTCGTCATGTATCATGTCCACAATGGTGGTGATGGTGTCTGATGCGAGGGATTGGGGGTTGCCTGCGTGGTACCACTGGCTGCACTGGTGGGGCACTGGTGGGGCATGCTGGGCCTGCCTAACCCTCATTCTCCTCCTGCGTCTCCTCTGTGCTGCCTGTTGTTGTTGTTGTTGTTGCTGTTGTTGTAGCTGGAGTTCCACTGCAATCATGTCCTCCAGCCCCAGCATTGCTAGTAGTATGGGAATCATTTTGGTGTGTGACAGGGTGTGGGAAGGGGTGGGGTGTGCTCCTTTTGTGCTGGCCCAGTCTATATTTCCTCCACCTGTGCTGATTGTGTGCACCTGTGGCAGTTGGGAACACTGCACAAGGCCATTTACGGGTGGTCCGCGATGCCAGTATTTGCTCCATGCTGGTAAGGTACTTTTCGGCCTTCAGTAGGCCGTTATTTGCATGGCCGACTGACTTGTGATGTCCTCCTGTTTACGCCATGCGGTATTGCCGACATGAAGGGTTGCGTGCCCGCACCCATGCCGCTATTAGAGGCACCGTTAATTACAATAGCGGATTGGCGGGTCATGATCGTCCGGATCGGTAAGCGATGCCGGTAATCCTTTACCAGCATCATTATTCACTTACCTCCCTGGTCGTAATGAGGCCCCATGACATCGCTCCGGGGTTCAAGCTGAATGGTTGCTATGTTTGATCTTCGTTTTCTCCATGTGGTTCTCCATCCCATTGGGAGCTATGCCTACTTCACAGTACTCAAATTGTACGCTAATCGTGGTCTTTAGTAGTACACCTTGTTTTCATTCGTGTGTTAAATATTGGTTGTGTTGTGCTTATGATTAGGTTTCAAACAATTATGAGTTATATAGTAACTTGTTATATTAAAAAAAAAGAACGGCTACTGAAATGTATTTTTATTGTGCTTTGTTTGCAGATACTTTGTACCGTACTGCCCGTGCCATAGCTTCCATGTGCCAGCAAATGGCTTCTGGAATCAACACTGGAGGATTACCATAAGTGTTGTTTTTTCGATAAGCGTTATGTGGGACGATCAATATGGCCCTATATGTCCATTTGCGTTTCCGGCAATAAGGAGCAACATGTCAGCATTCATTATATAAGAAAGCGAAGAAGCAAGAGCGTTGTGCTTTGAAAGTGCAAAAAAGACATGTCTTCTCCCACACGGGGCACCAAGGGGGGGTCATTGAATTTTTTTGCTGTTGTGCCATATGGCAAGACAAGCACACAAAAGAACAAAGAACATTGAGCATTCATCGTAATCTGCGTAGCTCGAGAGTCATGCGATCGTCGCCAACTCTAACTAACTGGCAAAATTAAAAAATCGTTTGTTTCCTGGAGTTTATAATTTCGTGTGAACATTCTTTGAAAAATAAAAGCACTTGCAACATTGATCACTATTGTTGATGTATCATTGAAATATTCTATACGGAAATGCTATTTAGGGCAAGACAGAGAAGGTACACTCTGTGAGTGAATGTCTTTGATTATCTTGTGTTTATCTTCCTGTTTCTGCAGACGTGGGTGATGACGTGGCACTTTGGGCTGCGCTGGCCAAGAACGGAATTAAAATAGGTGGAGCAGATCGTTCGTCAAGTGATGTCAGCTTCGAGGGAGGGTGTTTTGATTTATTGCTGCGAGCGCACTTGAACTTAGGGCGATTGATCCACGTATAAAATTACCACAAGATGGCCACGCCCAACACATAGTTTTCGCATCTGTAAAGGTGAGGAAAACTAAGGTAAGATGCATCGAAAACATTTTTACGATCGATCACCGTATGCTTATAACAACTTGCCCGAACGATCGGAAAATTACATTTTTGAGCGCACTATTCCTTTAAGTCTAACATCTGAGTAACTAAGCTAATACGTTTATCATCTGGCGTTGACAATGGGTTCCAGTATAAGTTTAGCAAAGCCACTCTATGTCTCGAGATTGGAAGGGGTTCGAATGAGTTTTGTTAAGTGGATTCCATGGTGTGGTGAAGCCCAAGCCTCAAGATTGTAGGCCGATCTAATCTCAACAGCTGTTAAAAGTCCAACAGATGGTCGACCTCTAGCTTTTTTTAGTGTCAGTATCCACTTTATCTCTGAGTTGTAATCCATGTCTCCTGTAGCATTACTACTTGCGCTGTTGAGATTGGATTTGAGGGTTCTAAATTCAATAAATGAGTGAAGCCTCTTGTATTCCACACTACTATATTTAAGGTTTGCATTGGTGGTTTAACTTGGCATTATGGTTGCTCGCTATGCTTGGTGTCTTTACATGCCTTAGCTAGCCATGTCCCATTTTTCTCTTTGGGCTCTAGTTGGTCATTATAATATACTTCTCTAGTTAATGTGCCTCTCGTTCCTTCACATGTAATATATATGTAATATATAGATGATCAATTTTTGAGGAGAGGTTTTTTACTACCTTAGGGCTCGTCTAACTAACTCTGCAAAATACTCTCTCTTGATTGTGTCTTGTTGGGTCAATTTGCTCTTGTACACTGCTGAGCGTGTGATCTGAGTAGCTTTTAGATGTTATTTTTCCCTCTTGTTTCCTGTGTTATGCTTGATCTAAAATGGCGCTGGTGCGCAATGTATTCTGGGAGCGCTCGGAGCCATGATGGATATTTACGTCATGCCGCAGTGAAAAGCTGCACACATTTTGCTGAGTGTTAGATTCACGGTGCTGAGAAAAACATGCTTTCCAAACCTGGTATGCGGTCAAGGACATTTCTGCTGGGAAAGCTAACTTTGTTATGGTTTGTTAATGTTCTTCGTGGAGGGTGTTTTTAGAGAAGGGAGGCACTGCGCTTCTTGGGGGGAGCTCTCGATTGACCCAGCTGGCAACCGACGGCTGCGCGAGTGCAATTTCCAGAAGGTTTGAGAATTGACTCCCCTTTGTGGAGTGTGTATATATGCGGAAGCCCGGATGTGGTCAGGTGAGACTTCAGCCGGAGAAGGATGTTTACGTCCGGCCCTCCTGTGAGCTGTGTTGCTCTCGGCCTGGCTGTTCCCGGGGTCTTCCAGCCGCTTCTGGACGAGATGAGGAATCCTGTTACGCTCACGGTGATGTATTTCCTTTTGAATTCTTTATTTCTTCTGTGATTTATGTCCATATCATTTTTGTGAGTTATTTCTATGTATTTCTGAGCCTTGAATAAATAGCCGTATAAGAGCTGATTATCTTCTAAGAGTGCGTGGCTGTGAGTTATTGCGTCTGTCTATGTTCAAAGTATTTGCTCTGTAATTGCATTGATGATTTATGTTTGTTCCGTGCACTTTGGGGAAGAGCAATACATTTTTGCCGTCACGAACAGGATACTTGTGATGAGTTGGGCCGAGTATTAAAGAATCTGTTGAAATGTAGATAGGATTTGGTTGTCGTGTAAGTGAAGTGTTTGAATAGTGAAGTTTTTTTTTTCCTTTTTTCAGTGTGTGAGTGCCTGTGGGAGTGATTGTAGCGTGGAGAGAAGAAAATATATAGATTCAACAAAGTTCTATTTTGTTTGTGATAATGAGTAACTTGTTCAGGAAGAAGAGCGTTACCGCTGGCGGTGACTGTTCTGATGTTGTTATTCCAGGCTGGACTAAGAGTCCATATGATAAGTTGGCTCAGGCGTGGGCATGTGGTGCCGGTTTAAGTGAAACATGGGATCAAGGATTGGGAGATGCCGATCCGGCTGATGTAATGGCATGCTTGCAACAAGTTCCAGTAGAACGTGGCAAAGAATGTGCGGCATTAGGTAGACGAGGTTGGATTCTTTTGCATGCTTATAGGAAAATACATCAAATGAAGGTGGAAATGAAAAATGAGGTCTTGCAATTAGAAAGAGAGCTAGCTGCAGAACGGCAGACTGCGTTAATGCAGCAGATTGAAATTAAACTGTTTAAAGATAAGGCCGACACATATCAGGCGGTGGCCGAGAGGGCAGCAGTCAGAGTAGCCCGGTATAAGTATAGGAAAAGACGGGGAGGGGTCAACAAAAGAAAGGTGGCAACTGTAATCGCTACCGCTGGCGTAGACTGGGATCCGGATAAGTGGGATGGTGATATTTTTGATTCAACCAGTCTAGAAAGTAGTTCTGCAGATGAGTCTGACCCCAAAACAGAGGCGAAACAGAAAACAGTGATGGCTAAGCCCGTTAGAAGACGGCGAGCCGGACCCCACTGGCAGAATCCTGCTAGCGGAATGGTGGATTTAACCACGCTGGAGGATTACACACAACAGGAGGTTGGGGAAATTATTACCCGTTTGAGGCAAAAATCAGGGGAAGCTTTACTGACATGGATGGTGAGATTACTAGATGGGGGTGCTGCAGGATTGTTGGTAGATTCTACGGATTCACCGCGTTTTTTACCCCTGTCAATTGACACCAATGTACAGGTGGTCTGAAGAGCAGGACCGCCTCCTGATGCAAATGGTCAAGATACGCAGGTGTCTTTGTTGCACCTGGTAACCCAAGCATGTAACCGTAAATACCCTATTACCACAGATTGGCCCAGTGAAGAAACAAAGTGGTATACGTTGAGAGAAGCAATTCAAAAAGTCAGAGAACATGCTATGAAAGAGGCTATTCACATAGATGCTCCTGATCACATGGGAGCCGTGCCGCTCTCAGTTTCAACTCGAAACATGGGGATTAGAACTGCGCCACCCGCATACAAAAGTGTCATTATGACTTTGCTCATAGGTATGACGGGCAAGGCTACAGATGAGGTAGCAGATGCCATTCGGCAACTTGCAGATTTGGGAGAGTAGGATAAGAGTGATAACAAGCCACGGGAGAGAGAGGGGCGTAGTGAGAGAAGAACCGAAGGCAGGCGGCAAGATAGCAGAGACTCCCGAGTGTCCCGAAAAGACATGTTTTTGGCTTTGTTAAAAGATGGTGTGCCACACGAAGAAATTGATGGCATTGAAACCAGAGTAATGTATGAATTATACAAAAAACAAAGACTTGCAGCCAAAGAGCGCTATAAACAGGTTAAGAAACAAGTAGTCACCACGCCACAGGGGGACACCTCACCTTCTGCTCCCCCTGTGGAAGAACAAGACAAAGGGTCTATGGGGACACCTTCCCCGTACCAGCCAACATACTCTGATTTGAGAAAGGTGGTGAGTGTGATGCTAGAGGCGGAGTTGAGTCACACTCATTCAAAGTTTGACTAGGGCTTCGGCCAAGCTCCGGCAGCATCTGCCCGCATAAAAGTGGATAGGCGGCCTCATGTTGATGTTAAGATTTCTTGGGAGCCAGTAAATACACAAGGGGTGCGAGCATTGATAGACACCGGGCGGAGGCCTCTTTGATTCATGGTAATCCAACACGATTTAAAGGCAAACAGTTTACTATTACAGGTCTAGGGGGAAAGGAGACCCCCGCAGTACAAACGAGAGTGGAGATGAAAATAGGCAATTTGAATAGGCAGAAATACCAAGTGTTGATTGTCCCGATACCTGAATATATAATTGGCTTTGACATTTTGGAAGGGTTAACCTTGAGACTTGGCGGTAAAATGTACCAGTTTGGGGTGAGTGCATTAATCTGTACACCCATTACCGTAGGCAAATTGAAGATGCCCCCAGTGCAAGTGACAGTGGCAACCAAGCGGGTAGCAATGAAACAATACCGCATTCCTGGGGGGCACAAGGAAATTTCAGACACCATCAAAGAATACGTGGAGGCGGGTGTATTACGCCCTATTACCACCTCATGGAACAATTCTCTCTGGATTATCAAAAAGGGAGATGGGTCGTGGAGGATGACGGTGGATTACAGGGAGTTGAATAAACACACTCCTCCCTTAGTGCCCGCAGTCCCAGATGCTATTACATTGATTGAAAATGTCCAAAAGTTTGAGGGGACTTGGTATGCAGTGATCGATTTAGCTAATGCATTTTTCTCCGTGTCAATTGCTGACGAGTATCAAGAACAGTTTGCATTTTCGTGGAGTGGACGTCAGTACACTTTCACAAGGCTATCTATGGGGTATATACACAGCCCGACGATCTGTCACCGGCTGGTGGCAGAGCACTTAGACAAGCTACTGTGTAAACCTGACATACAAATCTCTCATTACATTGATGATATTTTGATCCAAGGTAAGGATGAGCACAGTGTGCAAAGCCAGTTAGATGTCCTTATGGAAGGGTTGAAAAAGGAAGGGTGGGAGATTAACCTGAGTAAAATTCAAGGTCCAGCTGAAACAGTGATATTTCTAGGGATTCAGTGGCATCGAGAAATGGTGCCAAAAGCCCGACAGAAAATACTTGAATTCACCACTCCAACGAACAAAGAGCAAGCTCAGCAGTTTATATGACTGTTTGGGTTCTGGAGACAGCACATTCCTCATTTAGGGCAGATATTGGCCCCCCTCTACAAGGTGACACAAAAGAAATACGAGTTTCAGTGGGGGGAAGAGCAGCAAAAAGCCTTTGAGATGGCAAAAGACACCGTGCAGCAGGTGCTTGATTTATGGCCTTTGAAGGAAGGAGAAGTGGAATTAAATGTGTCTGTACAAGACAATTATGCTAACTGGAGTGTGTGGCAGAAACAAAACAGGAAACGTGTGCCATTGGGATTTTGGAGTTGTAAGTTGCCTGACGCTGGTAACTCATACACTCCATTTGAGAAGCAATTGCTGGCGTGTTATTGGGCTCTTGTTGATACCGAGCAGATGACGGTGGGCCATGATGTATTCATGAGACCAGAAATACCAATCATGCAATGGGTACTGAGCTCTCCTAAAACGCATTGAATAGGACATGCTCAAGAAGCCAGCATAATTAAGTGGAAATGGTATATTCAAGACAGAGCCAAATCAGGAAAGGGTGGAGTGACAAAATTACATGAGCAAGTAGCCAACATAAC
The DNA here is from genome assembly GCF_040938575.1 of Ambystoma mexicanum. Taxonomy (NCBI): domain Eukaryota; kingdom Metazoa; phylum Chordata; class Amphibia; order Caudata; family Ambystomatidae; genus Ambystoma; species Ambystoma mexicanum. The sequence continues at coordinate 865,156,162 of NC_090926.1, forward strand.
TTCACCATCCTGAGACAAGACCGACCTAAATCTAGAGGATGTGGTGTAGCCATCATTCATAAATGTAGCCTTCCTATAAGAGTAGCTACCACCATTAGTGTCCCTTCTTGCGAACTACTCTCAGTCAAAGTTCCCATTACCAATGCCCAAACCCTCAACATCCATGTGATCTATCGCCCTCCAGGCCCATTAGGCACATTCGATGAGGATCTTAACACCATCCTATCCACTAACCTAAAAAACACCACACAGGTGCTCGCCCTTGGAGACTTTAACATGGGTTTCAACGACCCCGAAGACCAAGCCGCCATCACCACGCTTAACACCCTCACCAAATTAGGATTTACTCAAAGAAGCCTGAAACCCACCCATGACAAGGGCAGAATACTTGACTGGGTGGCTGACTATAACTGCTTAGCTAACATTACCGACATCTCACCACTAGCCTGGACTGACCACCACCTGGTATTGTTCTCCCTGTCCACCACTAGACCTCCTCCTATGCAGCCCAGTAGGGCCGCACCCACACTCACCAGAAACAAAAAGAGCATCACGGTGGAGAGACTCATCCCTAACCTACTCCCCACACTCAATACACTCCCTGACAACCTGGATCCTGAGACCCTGGTTGAGGAATATAATAAAATGATGTCCACTTCCCTGGACTCAATTGCCCCTCTCAAACTCAGGCCAAGCAAGCCCAAAACGCACTTGAACAAGTGGTACACACCATTCCTCAAATATTTAAGACAACAAAAAAGAAACTGTGAAACAACCTGGAAAAGAGACCCATCAGTAGCCAATAAAATAAATTCACCAAACTAGTGGTCCTGTATAAAAAATAAATCCTCCTAGCAAAACGCACCTCCTTTGACTCCCGTATCTCCCAAGCCAGTTCAAACATGAAGGAACTATTCTCTATTCTGAAAGAAGTAGAAACCCCCATAGCGCCACCAGACACCTGCATTAAAGACAAGAACTGGTGCACTGAAATCCAAAATGCCTTAGCCAACAAAATCGCTACTCTACAAAATAAAATCTCTTGTACAAAAGCATCCTTGAACAACCCTGTCTTGTCCAAGCTACCCGAGAAGCAGGCTACAAGTGAATATACCCAATTCAATTTCACCATAGTGACCATACTCGAAGTTGAAAAAACTATCTTGTCCTTGAAGCCTTCTAACTGTCAGGGAGACCTGTGTCCAGCACAGCTCATAAAAGACGCTGCCTGCGACCTCGCCCCATTTATCACAAAGCTAATCAATGCCTCCTTTTCTACTGGTTCTATCCCAACTAATCTAAAACAATCCTGGGTATTACCATTGCTAAAAAAAAACTACACTTGACCCAGCTACCCCTACTAATTACAGACCCATAACAACTGTACTATTCCTCCTAAAAATCCTAAAAATCCTGGACAAGGTCGCCTATGCTCAAATACAGAAGCATTTGGAAGAACACCACCTGTTAGGAGCCAGACAATCAGGCTTCCGACCCCAACATGGGACTGAGACAGCTATTATCGACCTTAAAACACAGATCGATCTGCTCAGAGATAGCGGCCAAGCAGCCTTACTCCTCCTCAACCTCTCTGCAGCATTTGACCTGGTCGACCACTCGGTCCTACGCACTCACCTACACACGGCCGCCAACTTTTCCCTTGAGGCCATTACATGGATTAGATCCTTTCTCGATGGCAGAACCATGAGGGTTTTCTCGCCTACAGATGCTGCAGACCCCATACCCATCACCTGTGGCGTACCACAGGGTTCTTGTGTCTCCCCTACACTGAACAACATATTTACCAAGCCCCTTTTCGATGATCTGGATCATCTCGGTATCACCTACACTAACTATGCAGATGATACCCAGATCCTCCTTCCGCTTTCTGGAGATTATGGAAAGGATTTGGCCTTGGTGAATAGGGTTTACATCATCATCCAGGCATGGATGGTCACTCATGGACTATGCCTGAATGATGATAAAGCTGAACTCATCACCTTGGGTACCACTGCCAGCCTAAAGAAATTAAGCCCAGCCTACTCATCCTTCATGATCGATGGCAACGCTATCAGAGTGGGACATGAAGTCAAAACATTAGGCTTCTACCTGGATTCCAACTTCTCCTTTAATAGACAGGTAAACTCACTAACCACCTGTCAAGCTGAGATGTTCGTGATGATTGTGTACCTGTTTTCCTTGATGTGGATCTTGTTGAGGCCGCCAGACTGCAGTCTTCCGAACGATGAGTGTGTGACTCGGGGAACCCGCCTCTCCACCACCCAAATGGCACAGGGTGGAGGATGGGCAGACTCCCAGCGCCACGGAAAGCACTCTCCCGATTAACGTGACGATGGGACTGTGCAAGCACAGACAGGAGAGGCTACAATCAGTCTGAAGTGTCGTAACAAGGCGAGATCCAAGTAGAAGGTCGATGCACCAAGCTGCAGGCTGACTTCGGATAGCTGGTAAGAAGATGGAGCACCAATGCACCAGGCTGAGACTGACTGGAAAAGGGGAACCAGATTGGGAACGAGCCAAAGGTCCCAGGGGAATTCAGGGGGGACCCTTGAACCCGCAAGGCGCAGGGCAGAGCAAGGAACCGAGGTACTGAAACAGGGACCAGAGAGACCCAAAAGACCTAGAGCTAACTGGACCCCTCAAGCAGACAAAAGGGTAAGTAAGCAATAAGGCCCTAAGTGGAATAGGGTACCAGCAGGACAAGTAGGACAGGATACCCAGGAAGGCAGTAGGCAAGGCAAGTAGGACAGGCAGGGCAAGTAGGTCAGACAGGGCAAGTAGGTCAGGCAGGGCAAGTAGGTCAGGCAGGGCAAGTAGGTCAGGCAGGGCAAGTAGGCAGGGTGCCCAGGTTGGCAGTAGGCTGGGCAAGTAGGTCTGGCAGGGCAAGTAGATCAGGCAGGGCAAGTAGGTCAGGATTCCCAGACAGGCTGTAGACAGGGCAGGATAGCAGGAAGCTAGTTTTACAAGAAAACCAGGAGCGAGCAACACGAACGAAGCTTCCGCGTTGAGACGCGATTTGCTTCTGTTGCCGCTTCCTTTTATGGGCCGCCGGCGCCCGCGAGGCCTGAAACGCAAGCCGTTTCACCCTCGAGCGCCGGCGGACCCAAAACGAGGCTTGGAAGGCGAACCCTTCCCGATGCACTAGCCTGATCTACGGCGCATGCGCGAGACCGAGACAGTGGTCTCCCGCGCATGCGCCGTAGCCCACCAACAGCGGTTCCTGACGCTCTCCTCCTGGCGGCTCCCCAGACGCGAAAGCGCGGGTAGATCCGCCAGGAAGGAGAAGGAAGAGCGGTCGCCCTGGACCTCGGTCTCCCCCGAAGTGGCGTGACACTATGTTCCCTCCCCGGAAGACCCGGAGCCCCGGGTTTCCAAGGAAACCGATCATAGAACTTCCGCACTAAGCGGGAGGCATGCACATGCTGATGAGGCTCCCAAGTGCGATCACAAGCTGGATACCCCTTCCAATCCACCAAGAATTGGAGCACCCCCCTATGATAGCGGGCATCGCAAATCTCTTGTACCTCAAATTCTGGAACCCCTTGGACTATGACAGAGGCAGGGCGAGGACAGGACCGACCATAGGAATCTGCTACATAGGGTTTCAAAAGGGAGACATGAAAAACAGGGTGTACATGCCAAGAGGGAGGTAACTGAAGACGGAAAGCCACAGAGGATAGCCGTTCGGTTATCGTGAAAGGACCAAAATACCGGGGGGCCAGTTTAACCGGTAAATTGCGTAAAGGCAGATTTTTGGAGGACAGCCACACCTTATGCCCTACTTGTAAATCTGGTTCCGGACTCCTTTTCCTGTCAGCCTGGGCCTTCATCCGTTCCTTCGCTCTCTTCAGGATATCATATGCCAATTCTTGTTGTCGTTGTATATTGGAGACCAAGGCATCAGCAGATGGTACGGTACTAGTGGGCACAGGATGGAACGGCACCAATTTGGGATGTTGACCAGTAGAACAAAAGAATGGACTGATTCCGATGGAGGCATGAATGGTGTTGTTGTAGGATACTTCAGCGAGATCCAAGCATGCCTTCCAGTTGGACTGAGTGGCGTTGGAAAAACAACGGAGGTACTCCTCCAAGGTCTGATTAGTCCTTTCTGTAAGACCGTTGGTCTGTGGATGATAACCAGAACTCAACGCTCTACGTACACCTAGATGATTACACACCTTGTTCCAAAAGGCAGAAAGGTATTGAGAACCACGATCCGAGATTATCTTTTCTGGAAGGCCATGTAATCAATAGATTTCGTGGAGAAAGACGGAAGCCATCTGAGCAGCCGTAGGGATTCTGTGGAATGGAATGAAGTGGGCATATTTAGTAAAACTGTCGACCACAACCATGATGCAAGTGTACCCGTCAGAGGGAGGTAGTTCAACCACGAAATCAGTGGCGATAGTATGCCATGGGTATGGTGCCAATTCAGTGGGTACCAGTAAACCCAGAGGTCGTCTTCTTGGAACTTTACATTGAGCACAGACGGGACAACTCTCGATGAATCCCTTAACCTCGGTAGCCCACCTTGGCCACCAGTATTGTCGAGAAATCAGTTCACATGTTGCTCTCACCCCTCGATGCCCACCAATGGGAGAGCCATGTAACCCATGTAATATGCCTTCACGAACCGAACCCTCGGGAATGTAAAGCCTCTTCCGAAAAAACAGGAGTCCATCATGTTCCGATACGAACTTGCGCCGAAGAATGACCGGTCTTTCAGGATCCGTCCTGGTGGCGTCAGCGATGGTTTGTAGGTGAGAGGACAAGGTCAATAAGAAATGTTGTGGGGAAAGCAGATGCGGATCCACACTAGGCGTTTCTTCCCCTTTCTCCAGGGATCGTGAGAGAGCATCCGCTTTCAGGTTAGCTGTTCCCGGAATGTAAGTGACGTGAAATACAAAAGGGGAGAAAAAGAAGGCCCACCTAGCCTGTCGGGGTGTTCGGCATTGCAGGGAGCGTAGATACTGCAAATTGCGATGATCGGTACGTACTTCCACCGAAAAACGGGCTCCGAGTAGATGATGCCTCCATTCCTCGAACGCGGTTTTTATAGCCAACAGTTCTAACTCGATAACGGCATAGTTTCTTTCACTGGGACTCAGCTTGCGCGAGAAGTAGGCCACCGGATGTTCAACTGAGGTTTCTGGATCTTTCTGCAGAAGAACTGCACCCACAGCAAAGTTCGATGCGTCCGCTTCTACGATGAAAGGTAGATCGTCCTGAGGATGGCGCAGAATGGGGGCGACCAAAAAGGCCGACTTCAAGGTGTCGAATGCCTGGGAAGCGAGAGAATCCCACCTGAAAGTGATCTTACTGCTGGTCAGACGGGTAAGGGGCGCTGAAATTTGAGAGAACAGTGGTATAAAGCGCCTGTAGAAGTTTGCGAATCCCAAAAAGCGTTGCAGAGATTTTACATCATGGGGTTGAGTCCACTCCTGTATGGCTTGTAATTTCTTGGGGTCCATTTCAATCCCATCCTGATTGATCACAAATCCCAAAAACTCAATGCTGGACAAGTGAAAACTGCATTTCTCAGCCTTTGCGAATAGGTGATTGGAAGATAGGCGTAGAAGGACCTCACGAACATGTTTTACATGGTCTTCAATGGATCTGGAAAAAACCAGGATATCGTCCAGATATATCCAGACCGACAGACCAATGAGATCGCTAAAGATGTTGTCCATTAACCGTTGGAAAACGGCCGGGGCGTTGCACAAACCGAACGGCATGACTTTATACTCGAAATGGCCAAATGATGTCTTGAAAGCCGTTTTCCATTCGTCCCCGTTCTTGATACGTACCAGATGGTACGCTCCACGTAAATCCAGTTTAGTGAAGATCCGGGCAGTATGTAAAGTATCCAGGATGGTGCGTATCAAAGGGAGAGGATACCGATCTTTAGCTGTTATTTCGTTGAGTTCGCGATAATCAACACAAGGTCTCAAGGTGCCTTCCTTCTTCTTCACAAAAAATAAAGGAAACCCCGCAGGAGACTTAGACGGAACAATGTACCCTTTTCGTAAGCAATCCGATAAGTAATCCCGTAGCACTTGTTTCTCCTCCCGTGTTAAAGCGTATAGTTTCCCATGAGGCACCACGCAGTCAGGTAACAACTCGATTGAACAATCAAACGGGCGATGCGGTGGTAGAGGTATATCGCCCGGTTCAGAAAACACATGGCCAAACTCGGCGTAGTCCTGAGGAACATGAGAGACAGAACACACACGGACCCCGTTTCCGTTAGGATTCAAGGGGGTCGATGGAGCCCGAGTTGGCGTAGGCACACAGCATTTCTGAGTGCAGACAGCAGAGGAAAAGGTCAGTGTGTGCTTTCTCCAGTCGATCACAGGGTTATGGTATTGTAGCCAAGGTAATCCCAAAACCACTTTGTAGGTAGGAGACTTTATGACGTCCAAAGCGAGTTCCTCAAGATGGTTGGCGATCCGAAGAGATAGACCCACTGTGGATTGCAGGACAGGGCCCGAGGACAGAGGATTTCCGTCGATGACTTGCACGGACAGAGCAGTGGCTCTGGACAGGAGCGGAATCTGATTCACAGAAGCAAAAGTTTCATCTATATAATTGCCGGAAGCCCCGCTATCCAGCAGAGCAAACACCTCCACACTTCTGCCGGGTAACTTAATTCGAATCTTCAGAGTCTGTAGTACCGCAGGTTGCATAGGATGTAGAACCGAACAAAACGCGGAAAGGACTGAAGAGAGAGAGGGACCTGTCGCAGCCTTCCCAACACACGACAGGTCCTCTAGTTTTCCGCCTTTTTCTTCTGAGACCGTAGAGGGCATGTACCCAGGAAATGCCCAGCAGCTCCACAATAGAGACATAGACGTAAAGTTCTTCTCCGTCTTCTCTCTTCCTCTGATAAAGGACCCCTCATAGCCCCTAGTTGCATAGGTTCTGGTCCAGGTTCAGTAGACCCGAAGGATCCGGCAGGTAAACCGGTTGTCCTGGAACTGCCCCTCTCGAACCGACGTCTCTCTGCCTTCCGTTCCGCCAGTCTCTGATCAATACGAAGCACCTGCTCAATTAGTAGTTGAAGAGTCTCGGGTTCGGGTATATGGAGTAACTCGTCCTTATACTCTTCCCTCAGCCCACGGCGAAACAGTGTCTTTTGTGTGATTTCCGGCCATTGGGAATCGGTTGCCAGCAGACGGAATCGACTGATGTATGTAATTACGTCGACGTTCCCCTGTTTTAGATCCATCAACTGGTTCTGCGCAGCGGAGGCCAGGTTGGGGGTCTGAAAAACCTCAAGAAATGCTTTTTCGAAAGCTGCAAAGTCGTTCAGGATTGGGCTATTGGTAACCACAAACGGAGTTGCCCAGGCCAGAGCATTGCCCGTCAAATTACCCAAGATATAACCAATCTTGGCCTTGTCGTTATTGAAATGCGTCGATCTAAAAAGAAAATGGATTCGACAATGATTACAGAATTCTGCTACTCGTCGTGGGTCTCCGTCGAACTTGATAGGCGTTGTGTGTGCCAATGATCCTTCCACCTGTGAGGTACTTGGAACCCCTTGGGTTATCATCTGGCGTAGGGTCTGGTTCTCCTGGCGTAAGGCGATCATCTCTGCCCTGAGTGCTTGTAACTCATTCCGCACTTCTTGCGAATCTTCCATCTCAAGGTCTGAAGGCAGGCGTCTCAATCTGTCAAGCTGAGATGTTCGTGATGATTGTGTACCTGTTTTCCTTGATGTGGATCTTGTTGAGGCCGCCAGACTGCAGTCTTCCGAACGATGAGTGTGTGACTCGGGGAACCCGCCTCTCCACCACCCAAATGGCACAGGGTGGAGGATGGGCAGACTCCCAGCGCCACGGAAAGCACTCTCCCGATTAACGTGACGATGGGACTGTGCAAGCACAGACAGGAGAGGCTACGATCAGTCTGAAGTGTCGTAACAAGGCGAGATCCAAGTAGAAGGTCGATGCACCAAGCTGCAGGCTGACTTCGGATAGCTGGTAAGAAGATGGAGCACCAATGCACCAGGCTGAGACTGACTGGAAAAGGGGAACCAGATTGGGAACGAGCCAAAGGTCCCAGGGGAATTCAGGGGGGACCCTTGAACCCGCAAGGCGCAGGGCAGAGCAAGGAACCGAGGTACTGAAACAGGGACCAGAGAGACCCAAAAGACCTAGAGCTAACTGGACCCCTCAAGCAGACAAAAGGGTAAGTAAGCAATAAGGCCCTAAGTGGAATAGGGTACCAGCAGGACAAGTAGGACAGGATACCCAGGAAGGCAGTAGGCAAGGCAAGTAGGACAGGCAGGGCAAGTAGGTCAGACAGGGCAAGTAGGTCAGGCAGGGCAAGTAGGTCAGGCAGGGCAAGTAGGCAGGGTGCCCAGGTTGGCAGTAGGCTGGGCAAGTAGGTCTGGCAGGGCAAGTAGATCAGGCAGGGCAAGTAGGTCAGGATTCCCAGACAGGCTGTAGACAGGGCAGGATAGCAGGAAGCTAGTTTTACAAGAAAACCAGGAGCGAGCAACACGAACGAAGCTTCCGCGTTGAGACGCGATTTGCTTCTGTTGCCGCTTCCTTTTATGGGCCGCCGGCGCCCGCGAGGCCTGAAACGCAAGCCGTTTCACCCTCGAGCGCCGGCGGACCCAAAACGAGGCTTGGAAGGCGAACCCTTCCCGATGCACTAGCCTGATCTACGGCGCATGCGCGAGACCGAGACAGTGGTCTCCCGCGCATGCGCCGTAGCCCACCAACAGCGGTTCCTGACGCTCTCCTCCTGGCGGCTCCCCAGACGCGAAAGCGCGGGTAGATCCGCCAGGAAGGAGAAGGAAGAGCGGTCGCCCTGGACCTCGGTCTCCCCCGAAGTGGCGTGACACCACCTCCACAGCTCACACGTGTAAATTGATCCGTGCAGCCAAACCTTTTCCATCCGAAACCAGTTGCCTGACCCTGGCCAGAGCCCTCATACTATCCCGCTTAGACTACTGTAACGCGCTTTATGTTGGGTCCTCCAAAGCCACCAATAGCAAATTACAAATCCTCCAGAATAATGCACTCACAGCGGCCCTGGGTATCTCCAGAAGAGACCACATCACAGTACACAGCCAACAGAACAACTGGACCCCTATCATAGACAAACTCTCCCTAAAAATTGCCTCACTCACCCACCAGTCCCTCAATAACGCGGCCCCCATCTACCTGATCGACAGATTTCACAGACAGACATCGTTGAGACCGACAAGGACAGCATACAGAAACTGCCTCTCCGTCCCCAACTACAAACGCTCTACCATAGGAGGTAACAGCTTCCCAGTGAAAGCGGCTAGACTGTGGAACTCCCTACCACCCACTCTTAGAATGGATTTACCCTACCAAAATTTCCGTTCCAAGATGATGTATTGGCTGAAGACAGCCGTTGTCTAAACATACTGAGCCATGATCTGCGTCTCCCTTTTGCCACTTGGACTTACCGTACACACAACTGTTTACTGTATATATGTATATACTCCTTGCTTTTCCTTCATTATTACTGTGTATATTCCATCGACATACCGTACACGCAATTGTTAACTGTATATATGTATATAGTCCCGCTTTTCTTCATTATTACTGTGTATATGCCATGTATATATTTCATTGTCTGCAACTAAGCTTCGCAAATCCTTGTATCTGCTGTGCCTTGTTACCCTAGGGTATTACGGCGCATTACAAATAATAAACAAACAAACAAACATTTGCGAGCCTCACAGTTTCTTCTACTTTTGCACTATGTGGGATGCGCTTCCCTTCGTTTTCCAATTACTTGTAGGTCAAAGCATTTCGACTGTACCAGGGGTTTTGCTAGACCCCTGTATGACCACTTTCACCTTTTCCTTGCGGCTCTCCTAAGGCCTTCTGGTATCGGTAGTGTCAACAATAGGGGAATCAACCAGAGTCTCTCGAGGTAGCTCCCATGTGGTGCCGGACCTCTCTGCAGATGGTTTTCCCCTGAGGTGTTAACAGTTCTTTGATTTTCCCTTATTTTGCCATTCGCTACTTTCGTTCAACACAGTTTGGTTTCTTATCGCTACTCCTTTTGACTCACCGGCTGTGATGAACCGCTTGGCTTTTCTTGTCTTCGGAGTCAAAGATGGTACCACAGTACAAGCATCTCTCCCTGTCCTGGTTATCAGTGTAGGAGGACTTTGTGTCCGTTGACGTCTGCTGTAACACACGCTGGCTATTGTTCACAGTCTTATGATTCCTTTCACGCAGGCTTCGTGGGTCTGGCACAAAAAGGCCAGTTTTGCTTCTCTCCTGGAAGCCCCTTCAGTTTTCGCCACCTTTCTCCTCCTCTTGAACTGCCGCCCTGGGATAGCTATCTCATTGTGCGGTATACCTTGCTCATAGTGTGCTCTTGTGCTCCATCTTTTATCCCTGTAGGGAAGGGAAAGGGCTGTCAGGTGTCTGTGATTCTGGTCAATTGCATGACTCTGCCTGACCTTTGTGTTGGGACATGTCAGGTTAACGGCTCTGGTGTTAGTCCGTTGTCTTTCGTGTCCTGGGAAAGCGTTTGTGTCGGGAAAGGGGGGGTAGAGTTTCTGAGTATCCTATGTGGTAGGATGGGAAAAAGGTGTTATAAGAAAGGGAATACCAAGTCTCACCCGTCAGTGTCCCACTTCCACTCCCTGAGGACCCCCTCATCCTGGTGTTCCCCCTGCACTGTTACACCCCCAGGAACTGGATCCAATAGCGATGGTCGTGCCCTGGCCACAGGGATGACAGATCCCCGGGAACTAATCAGGGAGACACATTAATGTTTCTCACAGTTGTAACATGCATCGTCCTCATCAGTCCAATGAATCTTCTGGGGTTCAGCATTCTATAATTTGTCTGTTAACCTGGCAGTTAACCTATCTGAGAAATGTGGGATAAACCTGTGGTAATAATCAATCAATCCTAGGAATGGCCGGAGGTCACTCTTGATCTTGGACGTGGGCGCATCTAGGATGGATTTCATTTTTTCTTGCTGGGGCTGGACACTGCCATTCCCCACAAATAAGCAGAGGTATTTCACAGCCGATTGAGCGAGCTTACATTTGGATAGATTGGCAGTTAAACCTGCTTCTCTGAGGGTTCTCATAATAGTATAAAGATGAAAAGATGGTATTCCCAAGTTTTACTATAAATGACTAGGTCTTCAATATAGGCCCCACTGAAATCGGAGTAGGGCTGTAATATCCTGTTGTCATGGTCATGAAGTAAGGGGCACAGGCATGCAGTAGTCCCATGCACAGGAGACCTGGGTGGACACTGTTCTGGCGTCTTTGGCGCCATGCTCATGAACAAAAGTAAATAAGAACATCCATTTAACACCAAAAAGCTTTTATTATGGACATAGCACTTCAGATGCATTAACCTTGAACAATCCATCCATTAAGCAGGATGCATTAACCTTGAACATTCCATCCATTAAGCAGCCCCAAGTGTATTCTTGGGTGTGGCTGCTAATGGATTGCCTTCGCACATGCTCACTCTCTAGGAGTGGCAGGGTGTGGCTGGTAAGCCGGCCCTAATGGGCGTGCCCACAATCTCAGCTATATAAGCTGCCCCAATCCTCAAGACAGACGCCTCGCGTTATTCTGCACTTGCAAGCAGCATAAGGCTCACCGTCGCCTGAGGTCAGACTTACCTTTGAAGATACTGCTTCCTGCCAGCATACTTACCAACTGGGGGAAGCTGTTCTTACCTGTACATCTCTTCGGCGAACCAGTATTCATCTTTACACTTTCCGGAACACTGAAATCTTCATCTTGGCACTGCAGCATGACACGCTCCATCGTCGACAGCAGCGCCTGCAAGGAAAAATAGAAGACAAGGTTAGACATTGAAAAAACAGTCAGTTTAAGGTTGTGCTTCAACTTAATTCACGCTTTTCCTTAAACCATGACTTACCTGCTGTCGAACATTGCGGTAGCATCCATCTTCCATCCGGCCGCATCTCGCATCTCACAGCTGCATTGAGGCCGCATTTCCATCTAAGGGAAGAAAACAGAAGAGAGACATTATTGCGGGCATAAATAGGAGCAACATATAAAGACATTAAACAGAATGAACACCATCACAAGAGCTCAAGAAAGACTTACCAATCATAAGGAGAAGCATAGTCACAGCTGGACTGGACTAATCCTTATCAGGGATCAGTGAAGGAACTAGATCCCATTCGACGCGCCCCTGCCAGAAGCAGCAGGACGGAGACCTTATCTTCCATAATTCACAGGTGAGCTTTATGGGCTGGCGTATGCTCACAGAAACCGTACTTTGGGGCGAAGGGTTTGAGAGGTACAACAATCACAGACAGGCACACTCACACACTGTTATCTCCACGCAGGAGCAGTATCACCACGTACCACCGCTCGCAGCTTTTCTACTGAGGGAGAGGCCTGAAGGGGGGATTCAAGTTCAGGGAGGGCTGCAACCGTGCCTCAATGCCTCCGCAGAGACCAGGTGAGCGTAACAGAACGTGAAGCCTCTAATATTCTCTGCCTGGGCATTATGGAAACTTCAGAAACAGATCAGTTAGCCCTCTTACTAGGGGAATTACGGGCTGAAGTACATGCTTCAAGACAGGAAACCAATGCATAACGGAGGGATCTTATTGTAACTCGAGAAAGAACTGACAAATTGGCAAGACAAATGCTACAAGCACAAGAAGGACAGGTTCCACTGCCTGGAGTGACCCATTCTTCTCATTCTTCCACACCACAACAATCAACACCGGTTCAGGTGGTTCTTCCAGGAGCAGTGCCTCTAGCCCCTCCAGAACGCTTCATCAGTGACCCAAACTAGTTTGCTGTATTTATGAACCAATGTCGCCTTCATTTCTTGTGCAGACAAGGAGCCTTTCCCAATGACCAAGCCAAAGTGGCGTTTGTACTCTTGTATTTAGAAGGTAGTGCGGCGGACTGGTCTATACCTTTGGTAAATCAAGATGACCCTTTACTCCGGAACTTTGGGAATTTCCAACATGAGAGGGAGAAATTGTTTGCCTGTCATACTCAAGCTCAGGACAACGAGTTGTTGTCATTCAGAAAAGGGAGTCAAGATCTTAACCTATATTGCAACCTTCAATCGTCTCTTAGCCCAGACCAACTGGCCAGAAGAGAAGAGGACTACACTCTTTAACCGAGGGTTACATGGAGAACTTAAGGATGTGTTGGCGCAAGTGGTGAATCCCCCTGAGAGGTGTGCGGACTACATAATCCTGACAGTGCAACTCGATCATAGGTGGCAGAATCGGAAAATGGATCGAGCTAGATCAAAGGGATGGTCAGTTTACATACGACCTCGTGAGAATCAGACTAAACCACATGAACAGTCTGATCCAATGCAAATTGGTGGATTACAAAGTCCCCTTACCAAAGCAGAAAGGGAAAAAGGAAGACAACAACAGCTTTGCTTATATTGTGGACAAGCAGGTCTCTTCCTCCGTGACTGCCCGGTAAAACCACCTAAGAAAACGGTTGGGGCAACAGATAAAACTGATGAAGAAGAAGAACAGAACTCGGGAAACGCCAATGCCCGGCAAGTGTAGGAGTCCGCTTATCGAGCATGAAAAAGGAATCCGTACAGACCTCACATCTAGTCCTTCAGTGCTTTTGGTGAATCACAAGCAACCATCAAAAATACATGCGTTGGAGGCATATATTGATTGTGGAGCTGTGGGTAACTACATTGACCAAGATCTGGCTCTCCGAATAGGCCTTCCTCTCCAACAGAAGCAGAAATCGTCACTGCTGTGGATGGTTCTCATCTATCATCGGGCCCGGTGGCACAATACACCGAGAAAGTCAAGCTTCTGTGTCAGGACGGGTATCAAGAGGACATTACTTTCGATCTCTTCGGTGCTCCACAGTTCCAGATGATATTGGGAATGCCCTGGCTGGAGACCCACAATCATAGGATTGACAGGCGAAAACAAGTTCTGACATTTCCTCACGATTGTGCCGACACATGTTACAAAAAAGATGACACCAATCTGAAACCGAAGAAAGGAATCATGTTGGGCCTCATCAGCTCCTTACCGCTTGAATACCAAGATTACCAGGATGTCTTCAAAAATGAGCAAACCAATGTTCTGCCCCCGCACAGACCCTACGATTGACAAATAGATCTTGTACCCAAGCCCAGATCCCTTGCAGACGAATTTACGCTCTGACAGAACAGGAAAATCAGCATCTTAGAATTACCTGGACCAGTACCTGGCGAAAGGTTTCATTCGCCCGTCCAAGTCACCTGCCTCCTCGCCCTTATTCTTCATGCCTAAAAAGGAGGGGGACTTAAGAACTTGCATCGACTATAGAGCCATCAATCAGATCACAGTAAAAAATCGATATCCTTTACCACTTATAGCAGAGCTCCTGCACCAAGTGAAAAATGCTCAAATCTACACAAAACTGGATTTAAGAGTAAAAGAGCGAGGTGAGTGGAAAACGGCCTTCCGCACGAAGTACGGCCTCTTTGAATACCAGGTCATGCCCTTCGGGCTATGCAATACCCCCGGGGTGTTCTAATCCAATTCTTTATGAATGATGTATTCCGTGAACTACTGGACGTTTGCGCTCTTGTTTACATTGACGACATTCTTATCTACTCAAATTCAGTGGAAGAACCAGTAGGCCATGCTCAGGCAGTCTTAGAGAAGCTTGAACAACACCAATTGTATGCCAAGTTGGAAAAATGTTTTTTCCATGTAACCGAGGTCGAGTTTCTCGGTTTCATGCTCACACCACAAGGCGTACATATGGATACACGAAAGGTGGAAGCAATCCTCCAATGGCCCTCACCAACATCCACGAAAGGAGTGCAAAGCATGCTCGGATTCGCCAACTTTTACCGTCGGTTTATACCTGGGGTTTCACAAATTGTACATCCGATTACCTCCTTGTTAAAGAAAAATCAAAAGTTCCATTGGTCGACAGAAGCTGAAGAAGCCTTCCAGAAGTTGAAAGTAGCATTCACTACAGCACCAGTCCTTCGACACCCACGACCAGACCTACCTTACATAGTTGAGACAGATGTTTCAAAAATAGCCATGGAAGCAGTATTGTCACAACGAGACCCTGAAACAGGACAACTACACCCTGTCGCATTCTGATCCCGCAAATTTTCAGACCCTGAGTTGAACTACGCAATCACAGATAAGGAATTACTGGCAATTAAAGCAGCATTCAAGGCCTGGAGACATTACCTTCTTGGGGCGAGAGATAAGGTCACTGTCATCACGGACCACCGTAACTTGCAATACTTGAAAACCGCCAAAGCACAATCCTTGCGTCAACTTCGTTGGGCTCTCTTTTTTGCGGAATACTATTTTATTATCACTTATAAACCTGGAGTACGCAATGGGAAAGCAGACGCTTTATCACGCATGAGTGAAGAAAAAGAGGCTTTTACAGCATCCAACCCATGGCCATACTTCCTGAGGAAAGGATTCAAACCAGAATAGCTGCCACCACGTGTGTGGATGACCAAAGAACCAGTTTGCAATCCCCGATGGATCAATCAACACAACAGGAATGGCTGTTAAAAGGTGAACAGTACACCATCGAAAACAATCTACTGTATTTCCAAGGACGATTATATGTCCAAGACCAAGAACTGCAAAAGCAAATCATCACAAATAACCACGATTCATTAGTGGAAGGACACCCAGGAATAGCCAAAACTCAGGCTAAGGTAAAACAAAAACAGGAGCCGATCTGCTTTTTGACAAACGTCGTGACTGAAAGCGTGTCTTTATAGAGGATTTGACAGGACGATGCGGTGGAGGGCAATTTTCAGTTACGGTTTCCACACATCACTAAGGGAAGGTAGAACATTCATGTTAAAACCATTGCCTTGCAAGCCACGCCCAGCAAGGACAACATTATCAGCAGAGGAGTTGCTGCAGAGTTTCTGCAGTCGGAGCAGCAGCAGGATAGAGTCTGTCCTTTGTGCTCTCTAAACATAGGTGGAGCCTTTAAAACCCCCTACGAGGCCGCGGAGCGGCCGCGGAGTTGCTGCAGAGTTTCTGCAGTCGGAACAGTCATAGCAGCGATGGTGGCGAGGGCTGCCAACACACACGCCGATCCACAGCTACAGCGTCAACTACAACCTGAGGACGATTCACAAAGCAGACTGAGGAGTGGTCGTCTAAGACAAGAACTTTTGTCACAAGCAGCCACAAGTTCGAATGCACAAAGTACACACCATAAGCAAGCACAAACATATGCACGAGAAGCTGAGACCAGATTTCCATTTGAAGCGGACAACGATCTAAAGCCAGGAGGCCCATGCAGGTCCCCGGGACAGAGTCGGGTACTGGAGGGAAAGTGGCAGAGAAAGAAAACGAAACCTCACCAAGATCAAACCCGATGGCAAACGAAGGCGGAGACACGGGATCACCCGTTGGAAAAACCTCTCTACCCAGGGAAAAAAGAAGGACGGGAAATACAGTTCACAATAACGATCCCGCCCAAACCCACGAAAGTGAGTACAAGTATGCAGCACTCGAAAGAATCAGAGCGCAAGAGCCCCACCTCTGCTCCTCCGAAGAACCCATATGGGAGAGGAGGGCAAAGGCCAACGGAAATTGCAGAACAGCAGGATCGTGGGCTCGACACCCACTCGATACGAACAATGTCAGACCTAAACATCTTACCAGATGAGTCGGCCTGGTCGGATTCCTCATGTATGATATGAGCACTTCATACACATCAGAAGATGTGACCGACAGCCCACCAACACAAAACGCGGCTCAAACCACAGTCCTCAAACACGAAAATACTGTGAAAATGGGGACACAGGGGACAACGACCCAAAAAGGCCAGAAAGAAGGAAGACAATCAAAAAGAAAAAGGAAAGACAATTCAAGACTGCCGAAACCCATAAGACAGCGAGCAAAACTAAGCAAAGACACAGTGCCGAGTAGATCAAACACCAACACTATCAAGAGCACGAACAATGGAACAGAGCCACTAACAGACAACAAAGTAGGAGGGACAAAAGGGAAGAAACCCACTGGCTTCACATTTGGCCCATTAGACAACTTCTTCCAAAAACAAATGAAAAACACACCCACGCCAACTAAAATGTCGGACGCAGAAATCCTAGAAGGAGCCGAGCTACCCACTTGGAAACTATCATGGACGACACAGGCAGCGGACGGAACCAAATCCAAAGATAGCGAACAACATAAGGAAAGACAGACACCAAACACAGCCACCCAAACTAGATGGCATTTAGGAAAACGAAACGACCTAACCACTGCTAACATCAGTGAAGAGACAAACAAAAGGGAACCACAAAAAAAGCCTCAGACCATATGAAAATACAAGAACAAGGTAGTACACCCAGTAATCTATGCAAAGACCTCAAATTGACACAGATCAACTATCAAGAGACCGGGCTCCCTAAAACAACATTGGAGGAGCCAGATGAACCAAACAAGAGAGAGACGCAAACAAAAACGCCAACAAACAACAAAACCATACAGACCGACAAGAGAGTCTGGAACACAGATACCGCATCAATAGACTCAAAGAAGTCTAGGGAGCAACGCGAAGCAAAGGGGCAGCAAGACAAATCAACATCAACCAACACAGGAGAATTCTACTCAACACCGCTAAAAAACAAAAGACTCAGCGTGATACAGCAATCTCCAAGCCAAGAATCAGCGGGCAAAAGAGCGGACCTGCTCTCAATAATATCCACCGTAGCCATCGCACTGGTCCTTTTCAGCAAATTATATGAGTCGATAAATGACACACTTAAGGGCCATACAACAATGGTGGCCTACATGCAAACGAAAATCACCTATTTAGAAGGTTACCTCACGTCACTAGAAGCGTACAAACAAAATACCAGAGACTGGGGAATCCAAACAGAAGATAACGAGGAAAAAAACCAGGGCAGAGACAACAAACCGAGAGACCCAAACAAAAAATGAGACGGCGGTAGAGTAACAAGAAACGCCAACATCCATCCCTAGCGTAGACATGACCAAAGAAAGCAAAAAGGATCCAAAAAGGAAACTTCCAAAAGACAAAGAAACACAAGAAGAAGCACCAAGTCAAAAGAATTTTTAAAAACGCACCTTGAAAGAAATTCCAACTCTCAAACTAGCCAAGGGGACCAGTCAACGACAAACAAACGAGAGCCTCCAGGTACAACAAGAGAAGAAACAACAAACATTAAAATGGAACATAACACAGAAAGTAAATACGGAACACTCACACCAAACTGAACTTCGACTTCACAACAAACCTAACCATAAAGAGGGGCCTGCTACATCACGAGAGGAAACCCATGAGAAAGCGGAACCAGAAGACAGTGCTGAAGAGTAAAAGGACGCATCGATCACAGACCTACTGAATGTCAGCCAATACCCGATGGAAGAGCCAGAATGGACGCCTGCGGATAACAACCACAAAGAAAACAACGCGGCGACACTGGAAGCAACCAACAACAATGCCCCGAGGGAAAAAAAAACGCCAGCAGTGACATTCGAATCCCCAACTTTTCTAACTTTAGAACAGAAAAGAAATAAAACAAAGCCCCAAGAGAAGCGAGACAATCAATCCCAGCCCAGACACCAAGTAGAGCACAGAAGGAGCACCGAAAGAAGCACCTACAAAAGGGTACACTAACCCCGGACCACACCCACTGCAAACTGCAGACGGGAAGTCACCTACAACAACACCAGAAGGGCAAGACTACCGGTAATATGCACAAGGGACCATAGAGGGTCATATTCCCGCAGCAACAACAGAAGAGAAGTAGGACACCACAGAAGATCGACATCAAACAAAGATCGATATCAAGACAAGTCCCAAGATAACCTAAGACAAGACAAGAGAAGACCATTTTAACAAGCGTTGACCGGAACAACAAAGAAGCAAGAAACAAAGAGAGAAGAAACACAATACACTTCGAGAGAACAAAAAAGATCGCAAATGACGCGAAACAAGGGTTCTACAAATACAAGATTCCTTCAAGCTGGAAATGCTGCTCGAAGAAGGAGGAGAAGTGATCCTGAACAGGAAAACCATGTTAAAGCTCCTAAACCATACTGAAAACTTGAAAAACATCAAAACAGATGATATAGACATCATCGAATTCGTGGACAACAATCATACGGACAAAGTATACCTACACATATCATCTCAGTGGGCGAGAAAAAGACTGGCAGCATCCACAGATCAATTATGTGCCATGGGCTACGACCTAAGACCCACAATGCCCACAAGAACCAGAGGGGACGGACCACAAGACAGAGACGAAAGAAGAAGGTACAAAGACACAACTCGCCCACAAGAGCAAGGAAGGGACCACATAAGCGTCCCCAACGTCCACACAAACAACAACAGACATGTTGACCAAAAGCTACACAGAATGAGGAAATGCTCGGACAGCAGGGCTCATGACAACAACACTAGGCCAACTCACAGACACCGAAGAGAAAGTGAGAGAGAAGAAGTATACAAAGAACATCGAAGAGTCCTCACTCCATCAAGAGAAACAGAATACAAGAAAAAATACACCTCACGAATGGAAAATCAACGAAGGCAAGATGATCACAAAAACCGAAACTGCAGAGAGTACGAAAATCTGAACAATGAAGAAGAGCGCCTGCCAAAAGGACGGCTCCAAAACTGGAACATCACAATCAGCAGTGAATCACACAGGAGAACTCCACCTGCTGAAACCAACTGAAATGAAGCGAGCGAAAGGAAAGGAGAACTAAACAGCTGGGATTGGCTCCCAAAAGTGCTTGCAGAGCCCACAAGATCCTAGCAACGAAAAAAGCTCCGTGAACCAAGACGAATTCAGGCGGAGCAACTAATCACAGAAAAAAGGCAAGAAGTAACAACTCTAGGATCATGGAATACATGTGGTTTCTCCCACCTCATGGAGCCTGGAGAAGTAAACCTGGGAAGCTTTGACCTCCTATGTCTTCAAGAGACTTGGTTGTTAGATCAACCTACTCTGGATGGCTACGAAATAATAGCATCGCCAGCCACCAAAGGCACGAAGGGAAGACCAACAACAGGTTTGCTAATAGGAATAAGATCAGGCAGCGGATACAAGCTGGAGACCATTGAAAGGAAAGACACATTCTTCTTAGCGGTAACAATCTCCGGAAACCAACCGCACACAGCAGAGATGGAAAGGACTAACAACCTCCTACTGTTAATAACGACTTATTGGAATCCAATAGCCCAACCGGACAAACATTACCTAAAAAAACTAGAACGCACCATTGACGAAGCTGCAACTAATAACTGTATTGGTCAAACGGTAATATGCGGTGACATGAACGCAACCAGCGCAGGCTCTCTCAACAACTTGACCAGAAACAAGATCAAGAGCAAAGCGGCTGCCCAGAGGGGAACCAAGCTAGACCGCCTCCTACTCTCCCGAGACCTCCACAACCTTCAAACCACAAGATCAAAAGAGAACCAGGAAATCTCAACCTGGGAAAAAGATGAGATTAAATCTAACACAGACCATATCTATGTTTCAAGATCTATACTGGCACTAATCAAAAACCTAGAGGTCCGAAGAACCGCGAAAAGCGACCACAACTTATTACAAACTAGTTGGGAGATACCATCAACACCGGCCCCCGCATTTTATGAACCAACAAATAGAACCGACCCACCAGGGCAGAAGCCTGAAATTGACTACCCCAGCAATAGAAAATATCGCCGCAAACTATCACAGATTAAAAGGAGCACTAACATCAAATCTGGCGCTAGGTAAGCTGGACTACAGACCACTACTGCATCCATACATGCGAGCAAAAAAGAACAACATACAACCTAAAAACTGTGCACACCTCAGAAATGAGAAACTGGCGAAGACAGGAAAGACCATGAGATATGCAATCAGAACTGCGAAGAAAAGACCGACTAAAAAAACCATAACTGCAGCAACCATGGCCAAAAAAATCTACGAATCCTGGTTGAAACACCACAGATATACGCTGTACCAAGAGGATGCAGAAAAAATGTTAATCAGTCTCAGTGGCAAGAGAACAAAATATTTCTGGTCTCTGATCGACTTCACAAAGCACTGCACACAAGACACACTACTGAATAACGTAGGAGAACAAAAATGGATCGATCACTTCTCCAAGCTATTCCGTAAGCCAGAAACAGAAACCCAGTATAAACAGCCACAGACAACTACACCATGGCACTTAGACTACGACAGAGACTCTATCGAGGAAAAAATAAAAGAATTGAAACCGTCACCTGCGCCGGGGCCGGACGGAATCACAAACCAAGATCGTAAAAAGAATAGAGACCTGGATCCCACCGATAACAGATATTTTTGACACGTGTATCAGATCAAAAAGCTTACCACCTTCATGGACAACAGCCAATGTAGTCCCTATCTTCAAGAAAAACGACAAAAGGAACCCTGAGAACTATCGGCCGATAGCACTCCTAGATGTGCTGGGTATGCTATTCGGATCCTTTCTCCTAGACAGCTTTCAACTTTGGGCAACAGCCTCGGAATGCCGAGATCCCTTTCAGTCAGGGTTCATTAAAAACTCAGGGACACTGGCAAACATCTTCGCCCTGAGTGTAATGAAGGCCAAAATCTTGGAGGGGAGCCCGAGAATATTCTTGGCGTTTGTGGACCTAAGTCAAGCCTTTGACAGAGTAAACAGAGACGGTGTCCATTTTGGTCGACCTAAAACTGGTCGAATGACATTTGGTCGACGCAATTTGGTGGAAAACCAAATGGTCGAATTTTTTTTTTAATTATATATTTTATTTTTCGGGTTTTCGTTTTTTAAAATAAAAAGGGTTTTCAGGAAAAAAAGGGGGTTGGGGGGGGACCCCCCCCGGGGGGGACACCCCCAAAAAAAAAAAAGGGGTGAAAATAAAAAAAATAAAAAAATCGACCATTTGGTTTTCGACCAAATTGGTTCGACCATTTGTCTGGTCGACCAATTTTTTTCGACCAAATGTCTGGTAACCAACAGAGACATACTCTGGCACAAACTTACAACATGGAACTGTCCCAATACCATCTTAGCCCCAATCAAAAGCCTATACTCAGAAACCACCACGCGAGTGTGATTCAGCGGCACAGGCTAGCTCTCAAAAGAAATCAGCACGGCAAGAGGAGTAAAGCAGGGCTGCCCACTTGCACCAGCACTGTACAATGCCTACACTGGAGACATAAGACACCACAAGCAGAATATAAGGATCTTCCCCCCACAACTAGGAAAGGAGAAAATCTTTTGCCCACTGTACGCAGAAGACATAATATTGCTCGATCAAACGGCAATAGGTCTACAATGTAGACTAGACGGGCTACTGGCATTCACAAAGGAAAACGAGCTGGAAATCAACACGCAAAAAACGAAAGTGCTAATTCTGGAAAAACGTCACAAGCCAAAGGAGAGCTTAAAGTGGTCAATTGCTGGACAGAGGGTGGAGCAAGTCACCTCCTTTGCATACTTAGGAGTGACTTTTAACTGCAACAGACAAGAAACACAAATGCAAGAAACACTGTGGGAAAAAACAAAAATGGTGACAGCACAAACTAAGAAAGTAGACAGAAAATACGGCAAGTTCACGCTACAAGCTACAATCAACTTCTACAAGTGGAAAGCAGTCCCGACCATCTTGTATGGCACAGAAGCGATGCCCGAGATACTAGACATGATCTGGTCGAAACTGGACGGTTTCCTCTGGATAAAAACACTAAATCTACCGCAATCAACCTCAATCGTGGCTCTAAGAAGAGAACTCACGCTGGTATCGCTGAAAGCGACAGTTGCACTAAACGGCATGATGCTGTACCAGAAAATCAAAATCTCCAACTTCAAAACTTTTGAACTGATCAGAGAAGAAATGGAGAAGAAAAAAAACAAGATGCTAACAACCTGGGCCAAAAAAAAACTACGATCTCCTCACAGAAATAGGAAGCTCAGAAAAAGAACTGGAAGAAAACCCAAACAAAACAAAAGCAAGACTAAAAACCTGGGATTGGATTAACACCTTAGAAGGTGCAGCAAAAAACAAACTTACCCTGCACCTCCCGCCGAATTCACAAAAAATCAATGAGACGATCGACTACTTGAAAAGATTTCCGGACAAAAGAACGCAAACTGCTTTCCTAAGAATCCGTTTAAACCTCCTGAAAACAAACGAAATACTGGCCATTCGAGGCAAATCACTCAACAACAACTGTCGCTTCTGCAAGACTGAAGAAACGGTGGAAACCCTAAGACATTTACTCCTAACATGTAAGGGAACAGCAAACAACAGAGAATCCCACATCGGCCACCTATTCCAAGACACCCGGATACTAGAAGAGCAATACTGGTGGGACCACTTAATGAGTGGCAAAATGACAAAAGGAGTCATCACAGTAGTCCAATTCTTTGACAGCCTACAACTCGACACACTCACAACAAACTCACAGGAACAAGAATAAACTTCAGAAAAGAATTCCAAACAACCAAACCTAAAGGAATAAAACAAACCTCAGATACTTAAGGACAATTAAAATCTTGTGAAAACTGCAACGTTCAGTTAAACCAAGAATAGAAAAATAAAAAAAATGTTTTAAAACTACTGGTGGCCAACCTGGCGAAAAGATATTGCCCAATGTATTGAAACCTGCGGAGTCTGTGCACAACAGAAGTCTCAGAAACAGAACCCTGCTGGCTTGCTACATCCCCTAACAGTACCGCCAGCACCTTGGCATACCCTGTTGATGGACTTCATTACGGATCTTCCACCCTGCAATGGATACAACACCATATTAGTTGTTGTGGATTTATTCTCCAAAATGGCCCATTTCATCCCTCTGAAGGGACTCCGAAGTGCGTCAACTCTCGCTTCTGTTTTCCTAGAGAAAATTGTTCGATTGCATGGATTTCCATCAATATTAGTATCTGATCGCAGAACTCAATTTGTTTCAGCCTTTTGGAGAAAGTGTTGTACGATTGCCAAAATCGATCTCCGGTTGTCCACAAGCCATCACCATCAAACTGATGGGCAAACTGAACGAACCAACCAAACTTTAGAGCAATATCTCAGGTATATGTTGCAACAGTCCGAGGATTCTTGGAAAAATATACACTGGATAGCTGAGTATGCATACAACAACTCACTTCACACAAGCACAGGGCAAACTCCATTCTACACTGTGCACAGAAGACATCCGAGGACATCAGTATTTGATCCACCCGATATCCTGGAAATGCCAGCCATAAAAAACGTGCATAAAACCATCACTCAGGTTCTTAAGGAGGCGACAGAGCATCTGTACAAGGCTAAGGAAAGATAAAAACTGTTTGCAGATCGACATCGGAAGGAAGCTCCCGCCTACCAGATTGGAGAAAAAGTGTGATTAGCATCCAAATATATTCCTCTGAAGGGGCCAAGAGCTTTCCGCCCAAGATACCTGGACCCCTATACTATAAAGTCCATAATCAATACCATACTGTCGCCATGAAATTTGAGTTACCATCTCACATGAAAATTCACCCCGTATTTCATGTCTCTCTCCTCAAACCAATGAAATCCAATACACGGCTTAGTTCTCCGCCAGAGCCCGAAGTAATAGATGGAGAACCAGAATATGAAGTCAAATCCATTCTGGACTCCAAGGTGGTTCGTTCAAAATTGTATTACCTAATTGACTGGAAAGGTTACGGACCTCAAGACCGAACTTGGGAACCCAGTGCACATGTCCATGCTCCACGTTCAATCAGACAGTTCCATCGCAATAATCCCACCAAACCAGGACCGGTAGGAGAACCACCCTTGAGAGGGGCCTTGAGGGGGAGTGCTGTCATGGTCATGAAGTCAGGGGCACAGGCATGCAGGAGTCACATGCACAGGAGACCTGGGTGGACAATGTCCTGGCGCCTTTGGCGCCAGGCTCATGAACAAAAGTAAACAAGAACATCCATTTAACACCAAAAAGCTTTTATTATGGACATAGCACTTCAGGTGCATTAACCTTGAACATTCCATCCATTAAGCAGGATGCATTAACCTTGAACATTCCATCCATTAAGCAGCCCCAAGTGTATCCTGCTTCCTGCCAGCATACTTACCAACTGGGGGAAGCTGTTCCTACCTGTACATCTCTTCGGCGAACCAAGTATTCATCTTTACACTTTCCAGAGCGCCGAAATCTTCATCTTGGCACCGCAGCACGACACACTCCATCGTCTACAGCAGCGCCTGCAAGGAAAAACACAATACAAGGTTAGACATCGAAAAAACAGTCAGTTTAAGGTTGCGCTTTGCTATACTTCACGCTTTTCCTTAAACCATGACTTACCTGCTGTCGAACATTGCGGTAGCATCAAACTTCCATCCGGCCACGTCTCGCGTCTCACAGCTGCATTGAAGCCGCATTTCCATCTAAGGGAAGAAAACAGAAGAGAGACATTATTGCGGGCATAAATAGGAGCAACATATAAAGACATTAAACAGAACGGATAGCATCACAAGAGCTCAAGAAAGACTTACCAATCATAAGGAGAAGCATAGTCACAGCTGGACTGTACTAATCCTTATTAGGGATCAGTGAAGAAACTAGATCCCATTTGAAGTGCCCCTGCCAGAAGTAGCAGGACGGAGAGCTTATCTTCCATAATTCACAGGTGAGCTTTATAGGCCGGCGTATGCTCATAGAAACCGTACTTTGGGGTGAAGGGTTCGAGAGGTACAACAATCACAGGTTGGCGCACTCACACACTGTTATCTCCATGCAGGAGCAGTATCACCATGTACCACCGCTCACAGCTTTTCTACTGAGAGAGAAGCCTGAAGGGGGTGATTCAAGTTCAGGGAGGGCTGCAACCATGCCCCAACACCTCCGCAGAGACCAGGTGAGCGTAACACATGTCCATAGGTCATTGGAAAGTGGCTGGGACCCCATGCAAGCCAAAAGGGAGGAATTTTAACTTGAATAGTCCCATGGGTGTCGAGAAAGCTGTCTTTTCTTTATCAGGTCCATGTTCTGGGACCTGGCAATATCCCTTGGTTAAATCTAGGGTTTATAGGAATGCGGCATTTCCAAGTTTATCTATTAACTCATCGATGTACAGCATAGGATAGGCATCGAAGGCGGAGATGGCGTTGACCTGCCTGAAGTCTATGCAAAACCTCCAAAAATGATCGAGTTTAGTTACCAACATAATAGGGGAGGATCATGGACTTGAAGAGTGCCCGATAATGTTGGCCTTCAGCATTTCTTTCACTTTCTCAACCACTATTTGTTTTTGGGCTTCTGGAGTCTATATGGTTTCAAATGGACCACCTTTCCCTTTGGAGTTCTGATATAATGATAAGTACCATGTACTCTCCTTGGTTTCTCACAGAATAAATCGGGGAATGCCATAACAAGGTTGTTCAAATGTTCTTGTTTCGGTCTTGACAGAAAAACCATACAATCTAGTGATGGGGGCAATGGGTCACTTGACTCACTTATGTCCCTTTGGGACCTATAAACACAGGGGCCTTGGCTTGACTCAGTCCTAGCGCCTTTGGTGCCAGGCTCAAATAGAGATGTGAGCAGGAACACTTTATTTCAGTGCAGGAGTGCTTTTACTTTAGTTCAGTGCAGGAGTGCTTTTATTTTACAAGAACTGTCCAGGAGCTGAAAGCCTTTATTCCAGAGAACATCCTCATGTGCTGACTCATCGGGTGTGGTTCCCTAGGCCTGGTCTTCATGTGCTGACTCATTGGGTGTGGCAGGATGTGGCAGGCAGGCTGAACCTGCTGGGCGTGGCTTCAGAAGCTCAGCTTTATAAGCTGCTCCATCCTTAAGGCCGGTGCTTCGTGTTACTGTGCACTCAGCATTACTGTGCACTCGCGAGCAACGTGACGCTCACCGCCGCTTGGTGCAGTTTATTTACCTTTGGAAACCAGGCGTTCTCCTGCATACTCACCTCCTTGAAACCGGTGCTTCATCTGCAGACCCATCTTCTGACATCCAGTGATCTTGACCCGGATGCCGTAGCACCGCACTTCGCATCCACAAACTCGGACTCTGTGAAGAAGAAGAAAGACAAGTTTCGCTCCTCATTCCCTCCGGCTGTCTCCTCGAGCTCCGCAGCTTCTGCCAGGCCGGCAACATCATCTGCAAGGAAAGAAAGCAAAAGAACAAACATCAAAAGTGGAACGGACAGCAATACAAGACAATGAACTTTACAATACAACAAAAACAGACGTGGAAAGACAAAGGCAAACAGGAACACTTACCTGAAGTATAGTGTGTTAGTTGCAGCAGGGCTGGACTACCACGTGCAAGGGACCAGTGATGGAACTCGGTCCAGATCATACAAGAGCCCCTGCCAGAAGCAGCAGGACGGAGTGCTCACAAAAACTAATCAACAGGTGAGCTTTACAGGGACAGCACATCCACGGATACCATGGTTTGGGAGGAGGGGTCTGGAAGGGGATCAGGCGCACAAGCTGGAATACTCACACCCCCTATTCTCCACGCAGGATCAGTCCCGAGCAGCATCACCTATTACCACCAGTCACCACATAAGCATAGAGGGTGAAGTCGGACCCGAGCGACCTCACCCCCGGGAGGGCTGCAACCGAGCCCCAACGCCTCCGCAGAGACCAGGTGAGCGTAACAGGTCTAGATAGTTCTTGGGGAATAAACTCAGAGTTGTCTATCTCCTCCGGTACCAAACAAGACCATATAGAGGCGGGGGCAGCGGAAGGATTTTCTTTCCACTTTAAGAGATTTACGTGGTAAGGCTGGGTCTTTTGCTTCCTATCAGGTTGGCTATTTTATATGTACATGTCCCTGTTTGCTCTAGTACTTCATATGGCCCATGCCACTTGGAGACAAGTTTATTTTCAGAGGTAGGTAAGAGGACTAATACCTTTTGTCCTACTGAAGAAGATCTTAAATTCACCTTCTTGTCATAGGTTGACTTCTGTTGGGCTTGAGCTTTTTCCATGTGAGTGTGGACTAGATTCAAACAGGTTTTATGTGCTCTCACAATTGGTTAGCTGTTTGTGAGAGGGGCATAGGTGCCTCCTCTCTCTCTTCCCAGGTCTCCTGCAGCATGTCTAAGACATCTCTTGGTTCTCTACCGTAAAGTAGTTCAAAAGGAGAGCATCCAGTGTATGCCTGAGGGGTCTTTCGTACTGCAAATAGGACCCAGGGGATCATGCAATCCCAGTCCTTCCCATCCTTATCTACCACCATGAACAGTGGTAATGTGTAGCAATTCCTTGACTTCCCCCATGAGTTTACTTATAAAATTGGATACCTGATCTGTTAGAATTTCCTTGGAGAAACCAACCCTAGAAAATAATGGTAGTAGGTGTTTTCAAATTTGCTGGGTTGTATTGTTCCGCATGGGAAAAGCCTCTGGGTACCGAGTAGCGTAATCAACGATTACGAGAATATATTTATTACCCAGTCTAGAAGTTTCAAATGGTCCAATGATATCCATCCCAATTCGAGAGAAAGGGACTTCTATTATTGGTAAGGGGTTTAGAGGGGCAGGTAAGGGAATATGTGCACTGGTTTTCTGACATATTTCATGTGTCTGAATGAAGGTCTTTATGTCAGCATGGATGCCTAGCCAGTAGAATTTCCCACTGATGTGAGCTTGGGTTTTAGATTGTCCTAAATGTTCCCCTGTCAAATGACAATGTGCAATCACTAGCACGATTTTGCGATGAGTTTTGGGAATTACTAACTGAGTTTTACTTACGCCTTCTCTGGAGGTTTCCTTTCTATTTGTCTCAGGAGGATAGCTCAGGGACAATGTGCTTGCCTTGGAAGCAAGACAACACGGTGCAACGCAGGTTCGATCCCTGGGTCCGCGCTTAGAAACCTCTGGGGATTAAGCGCTTTATAAATAACCTATCATATCATATCATTTAGTAATCTTTTCAGTCCTTCCCCCTTGGGAATCACTTGTAAGAAAGCCTCTGCGAGTGCTGGGCCATTTCGCTGGTCTAGATCAGGAAGGAAGGTAGGTTCTTCTTCCCTCTTTGCATCACTGATAGGTGTCTCATCGGCCTCTCCAAAGCCTAAGTTACCTCTCTCAGTTTCCCCTGATTCACTTTCTTCCTTAAAGCACGGAAATAGAGCCTTCTCAAGAATTCCCTGTGCAATTTTGTCCCCACAGTGTATTTCAAATGGAGTTTCACCATGGTTCTGTCGGAGAACCTTTATGTCACCCCGGAAGTTCTGATCTATGACGCCTACTAGGACATCTAGATCAAACTTCCAGGCCAGGCCAGATTTTGGGGCCAATCTTATATAACAACCCACAGGGGGTATTAGGACTAAGTCCGTGGGAATCATCCCGCTTTTCCTTGGAGGGATAGTAGCTTCACTGCAGCTACAAATATCAAAGCCTATGGAGTCTCGTGGCAATAGAAGGATCTGAAGCTGTGTGACAAAGCTTCTGGAATTTTAGGGTCCCCCAATTTGTCTCAATTGAGTCATATCCCACTATTGACAGCACATGTAAGTAAGGCGTGGTATCAAACAGTGAGGACAGACACAAGTAATCACAGTTCAAGGGTGTTTATTGAACTTGATTGGGTTGGATGAATGCCAAGCTACAACCATCAAAGTAAAAATAACACAGTCCTAGTGGAGTCTTGTTAAAAAAAGGGCCTATACTAAAAAACCTATTGCCAATCCTTACTTCTAAATACAAATGGTGTGGGAAAATGATGTATGCAAAAGAAAGAGGCTCGGACCCTCTTCTTAAACAATGTCTCAATGGGTCTGCCTCGATCGGGCTCGGACCCACTTGTGACTTACAACCCAAATAGGCCTCCCTCAGCTGGCCTCCGGCCTTGGTAGGGTTCACTTTAATGAGTAGTTCACTTATATCGAAGACGTTCGATTGTGCAAAGGATCTTTCTCAGACCCTCGCATGACCACTTCGATTTTCTCATATTGGATTTTCATTTGCATTGTCGCTATTCAAATATCAAAGTTTTGCTGCTATGTTTCTTTGTAAGACACCCTTCACCAAAGACCTTCGATTGAGCAGCCACGCAGTGCCAGACCACTCTGCAAACTTGTATCTTTTGTTTGTTTCATAAAACACACTTATCAGCTTTCCGTATTTTACTCGTGTCTTTCATCAACCGAAACTTGTACCTCTTGTGTCAGTGTCATACTTGATATACCATGCCTCCCTTACACCGCGCAGCTCTGCAGGGCCGAGTCTCCCTCGGCCCTGCTGCGCATCGTTCACCTCAACCTCACCGGAGTTCCTCTTCTCCCCACGCCGCCAATCTGCTACAGGCAGACGTTCCCTGTTCTCCCCACCGCTCTTCTCTGTGGGTTTGCCTCTGCCACTGGTCTCGCTTCCTTCCCCGCTCCCTCTGCAGCCTTTCTCCTCTCTCCTTCTCCGATCCTCCAGCTGCAGATAACCTCCAGATGTCCCACTCAGCTGACTTGGTTCCTGACAACTAGACTGCACATTAAACTTAATGTCACATCCCCTTCTCATTGACACCTTGTGCCTGTTCCTCGTCTAAGTACTTGAGGCTTTCTGGTACTTGTATTCCAAGGAAGTTCCAAATGATCTAAAGTTACATTGTTGGACAGTTTTATGCAAACAACAATCACTATAAACATTAGATGTTAGATATGTTCTAGGCTTATTATGCAAGCATGAAAACGGAAATAGGTTTTTGTTTGACCAAAGTAGTTTTCAGAGTTTTATAATTAGATGGTTCTGGATGAAATGACAAAATGCCATTAAAAACTTGGGAATTGGATTCCAAGATGGCCACTGAGACTGCAACATCGTGAGGGGAAGGGCTCCCACCACGTGTCCCTGGTTTTGCCTAAAATACAGCTGTCAACCACCTAAAGGCATCCAGTAATGATGATCAGGACCCCAGGAAGGCTGTGAGAAGATAACATTAAAAGTAGGCGGATGCACCTATAATTCAACCATGATCGGATTGAGGCCCAAGCTGGAGCATGGAAATTCCCACAAAGGATACTGTGTATGAGAGAAGGACTGGGCAACTACACAAACCCCAAAGAATCTTCGGGATCCCGTGGCATTCAAAGGGAGGAGCTGTGATCCCCAGGAAAAAGTGAAGAGGTGACGTCTGCTCTGCTTGTCTGAAGACAGCGCAGCGCTGCTCGAAATATAAACGCATAGGTCAGAGGGGGATGAATTGAGCTCCCAAGCACAGCCAACAGTACTCATAGGCTTTGAAGAAAGTGACCTGTCCTAGTATATTACCAAAAAATCTCATACAACATCAAGGCACGCCCGGACCCCGAGGTGTAATTTAGGGGGGCCTGAGAAAGGAATAATATCTATTCACAAACAGTGGGGGCAAAGCCTTGAGACAAAACCCTTAATATAACGGAGGGGAAGGAGGAGTTTACAATTGAACAACAGTTGATCCCCTGCCCATATGTCTAGGCCCAAAGACCTTACGGAGGGGGTACCTACTCCCAAAATGCTGAAGAAGAAACAACAGGAAGGTGTGCTCCCTAAGTTATGGCGCAAAGAAGAGGAAGAGACTGAAACAGAAGAACGTCCAACACTACACCAAGACCCCAGGTGTCAATCATACACAATAATGGGGGAAGTGAGTTTGACACTCTCTCCCGCATCACAGAAGCCGAATGAATTCGACCCTCAAACCGTGTTTGGCACAGGTACCTGATAGATAGAAAAACAGGTCACCGCGTAGCAGCCAGTGGTGGGAAGAGGGTTAGGGAGAGGTTGTGGATAGGGTGGGGGATTTTAGGAACACCGGATAGAGGGTAAGGGAGCACCTAGTTTGGATAGGACCAGGGAAGTAACAGGGAAAATCCCTATCCTGCCTAGTACCTTGTAATTACCATGTACCATATATTCCTTGTCTAATAACACCAATAGTAAGTGCACCTTGATACGTGTACCTATTTCACCCTCTTACATGAATAACATGCATAGCAAGCAAGATGAAACATACAGCTGGGAATGTTCCCACTATGATAAACAAAACACATGGCCCTCTGGGCTAGCGTAAGCAACACGTACAAACATTGAACATAACTGGTCATTAACATGAAACATAGAAAATATGCCGTTTGCACACTCTGATCATGAATTTTCCCCAAAAACCTAGTTGACAGCACTGGTTAAAGGTAAAATGAGGCACATCAAGAGTTGGAGTACTAGTATTCCATAAACAAAGCACATGCTGGAGCTTTTTCTCCCTGGGGTGTTTTGACTTGTAAATAGTACATGCTGAGCTCACGTGGATTCCCAGATACCGGTATGGTACAATCACAATGCCCCCATATTATAAATGCCAGTTCGCATAAACCATAACGCTAGTGCTGAGCGCATACACATTTCCATTCATGAGACCCCTCCCGCACTTATCTTAGGTCTGGCAAGCTCCATGAGCATTCCCGGACAAAGTCTTGTGTAGCCCGCAGCAGCCGCCAGCGTCCTCTCCGCTCGCCGCTGCAAACTTACACCTGCCGGTTCAGAAAAGCAGTGGATCCATACGTGGGTGTCTCCTTCGTTCCTCTGAAACGGCTCCGCACAGAACACAAAATAAGACACACCTGCCGTGCACCGTTGGCCCTTAATAAACTGTTTGCAATCAATGTCAGCTGGCCACACACGCGCACGGCTATAAACTACCTAGTTTTCCCAAGTACTGCTGGGAAGTGTAGTTCTTAATGTATTTCAGGTCCTTAGCCCTTTCAGAGGCCATGACACGCTCCCCTCCTGCTCCAACCCTTATTCCTGACACCAGGGTGGCCTCACCGTTATCAGACCAGGAGTCCACTAGAGAAATGATACAGCATTGCTTCAACGAGTTTAAAGATCAAATGACTGAAACGCTTCAGGTGCAATTAACACTTGTAAAAGCAGAACTTGCACAATCTCTACACGATGTGAAAGGTGACATTAAGAAATTGGCTGAGCGAGTGGACACAAATGAAACTGCAATACAAGATCTTGCAGAGGACACGCGCAAAATAGACATATTGTCTGACCAACTGGCAGTGGCACGATGGATCTTCGCTGCCTTGGCTTCAGCAGCCCTTCTCCTGCGTACAACGACCTCTGGAACAGTCAAGTATTGCTAGGGTAAGCCCTTGCAATTTGCGCTGCGCATCTATTTCAGAATTTATTCTGAATTTGCTGCTGATGGCCGGGGATTGCTTGAAGAGCCTTATTTCTCCCCACTCTATTTCCATTCTGTGTGTTTTGGTGTTCCACTTTGGTGTTCCAATTGTTCTTTGGCCCTTCCAAGATGGCCGTAACTTTATTGTTTGATGTAGGTACCTTGCCTGGCCTGCACTCCCTCCCCCCATTGGTTTCCTGGACCCTAATAGCCCAATGGGAGCAACCGGGAGGCGGGAGCCGGCACATCCACTGAGGCCCACGACGAAGGCCCTGTCTGCTCCCTGTCCGCATCTGGGGCATTTCCTGACTCGCCTGTGATGACTGAGTGTACTCCCACCATCCCCCTGGTCGCCTGCAAACTTAGGGACCTTTTTATTTGCCTATTGCTGGACTTTCGCATCTGTGTACTGCTGCTGCCCTGTAAGATGGGGTAGGCACCATGTATTTGCCCATTGCTGGACTTTAGCAACTGTGTGCTGCTGCTGCCCTGCAAGTTTGGGCAGGCACCATGAATTTGCCCATTGCTGGACTTTCGCATTTGTGTGCTGCTGCCGTCCTTTAAGATGGGGTAGGTACCATGTATTTTCCCATTGCTGGACTTTCGCAACTGTGTGCTGCTGCTGCCCTGTAAAATGGGGCAGGCACCATGTATTTGCCCATTGTTGGACTTTCGCATCTGTGTGTTGCTGCCGCCCTGTAAGATGGGGTAGGCACCATGTATTTGCCCATTGCTGGACCTTTGCATCTGTGTGTTGCTGCCGCCCTGTAAAATGGGGTAGGAACCATGTATTTGCACATTGCTGGACTTTCGCATCTGTGTGCTGCGGCCGCCCTATAAGATGGGGTAGGCACCATGTATTTGCCCATTGCTGGACTTTCGTATCTGTATGCTGCTGCCGCCCTGTAAGTTGGAGTAGGCACCATATATTTGCCCATTGCTGGCCTTTCGCATCTGTGTGCTGCTGCCGCCCTGTAAAATGGGGTAGGCACCAAGTTTTTGCCCATTGCTGGAGTTTCGCATCTGTGTGCTGCTGCCACCCTATAAGTTGGGGTAGGCACCATGTATTTGCCCATTGCTGGACTTTCACATCTGTGTACTTCTGCCTCCCTGTAAGATGGGGTAGGCACCATGTATTTGCCTATTGCTTTGACACTGCATGTTAGTTGTTGCAGCCTTATAACATGGGGTCAGGCTCAATAATTGTGATCACCATTTATTGCCTTTGCACTTTGCGTATGTTGTATCACCCCTACACGTCCTATGATGTTGTAAGTCTTCTCTTACGCTTCCTTTTCTGTAACCAGAAGCACTGTAACTAATCTAATAAGCTCAAGTGCTGAGATACCCAAGGGTTTTGCGCGCTATACAAATAAATAAACAAGCAAACAAACAAAATATAGAAATTCAAATGGAGAAATGAAAATCGATATAGGAGATCCAATATTAGAGTTAAAGCCCTCCCAGAAACATTTGAGGATCGGTACTTAAAAGGAACTTCGCAACAAGTGTTCGCTGACCTCTTTGACTGGGAAACGGGGAAAGAAGTTCAGTTGGATCAAATATATGGGTGGGCCCAAAACGCAAGGACCCAGGAGCTAGACCCAGAGATGTTTAGTTTAGTTTAGTTTAGTATTAAGTATTAGTATTAAGTATTAAAATATACAGACAAATGGAGGCAATTTTGGAGGCAGCTTGGAAAGCAACTTCCATTAAAATGAATGAAACAGAAATCCAATTGTATCAAGATCTAGCTCAGACAACACTGCTGAAGCAAAGATGAATGGGTCCAGTGGTCAAAGTATTGATCAAAGCTCGAGTCCGATACAGATGGACATTTCCATTTTGATTACTTTTTTCATGGCAAGGACAACAACACTGAATTACCTCTTGTGAAGAAGGACTACGGATTCTAAAGATTGAGGAAGAAGAAGGGTGATCACAAAAGGAAATTGGGGGTGAGTTGGCTCAGTTTCGACCCACACAAATTATTTCTGGGAGTGTAATAGAGCTCAACCTCCATGGCACAACGCATGCAAGGTCAGGGAATAGGTTGGTCTTGTCTGGGGAATTGAGGGGGGTCTAGCAAAGAGGGAGAAAGGGGGAGGGGAGAGGGAAAATATGTGGGGGCAGTTGCTAATGGAATAATCAGTATACTCAAATGTAGATGGAAGGTAAGAAAGGCATCCATATTTTGACCCTAAATGTAAAGGGACTAAACTCCCCTGTCAAAAGGTTTAAGGTGAGATTGTTTCTAAGTAGCCTGATGTGGTGACAATGCAAGAGACCCACATCTGTAGGAAAGATAGCATTAAATTAAAGGTAGCTGGTTATCCGGTTATCCATATATTATACAGTCGAACAACAAGGGGAAGACTGGAGGGGTACTTATACCTCTGAATGTTCAGGTGGGGCAGAACATACTAGCCAGAAAACTGGACAAGGTTGGAAGATATATTTTTCTTAAGATTTAAATAGGGAGAGCACGTTATTCCATCACCACAGTGTATGCTCCAAACTCTGGACAGGATGGGTTCCTTCAGGGGGTACTGGGTAAGCTTTAAAGCTTTGCAGAGGGTCAAATAATATTGACAGGAGATTTTAATTTGGCCTGGGATCCACAAGTCGATAGGAGCGGGGCAAGTCAAACATCGCAAAAAGCCTGCAATCAAAAACTAAAATCTAGCATGGCCCATCTTTCTTTAATTGATGCTTGGAAAGAAACACAACAAGGAATAAAGGCCTTTACGTTTTACTCACATGTCCATCAGTGATTCTCAAGGATAGATTATATATGGGTCTCAGCCTTCTTTTTAGGAAGAATATGTCCGGAATCATCGTTCCTGGAGACATTGGCACGCTTGGAAGTTGCATTGAGCTATATCTCCACCTACAGTCTCCCAAGATGGCCGCCGCGAAGGCACTGTCTGAATCTAGACTGGTCTTGGTCTAGTTCCTTCTTTCTACAGCAGGGGGATCGCAGCATTTAAACACAGCTCCGACTTCAGAACGCAGCGTTGCCACTATTCGTAGCTGCTTCCTGGAAAACTTCTCTCACTTCGACTCATCAATGCTGCTGACACCTCCAGTCCTTCATTTCCCTTTTCTTCCCATCCAGACTATCAGCTGTTCTTTCAGCATTCCCGCTCATTTCCCCTTCCGTGCTTATTCCTATTGACAATTTACTCGGAAAAACCTATCTCCGGTGTGATTCTATGCCATACCATTCAGCCCACTCTCTGTGGCCTGAAGTGTGTTTGCAGCCATGGTTTCCGTTTTCTTTTCACTTCGTTCCTTGTTAACAGCTTGATCTACCGGAGCACTCCTTGCTCAATTCAGCCCTTTCTGCAATTGCTACGTTATTCTTATTTGACCTTTTCCCTTCACCTTTACCATTCCTCGTTCTACATGGACTACATGGAGTAGTAGTCCAAATTCATTGGGAACTGCACGACTCATCTATAACACAGATCCTGAACGTCCAGAACATCAGACTGGGATGACTCACAGGGTTTTTTCCCCGCTATCAAGGGTTTTTCCCCCCTTTCTGCACGGCCATCTGTTTCATTCAGAGGTCAGACAGAGAAGGGGTTATTCCTACTCTCTCCTTTAGAACACGTCTGCCTACCTCAGGTTGGTGAAAACACCAAACCTGATAAATAGCAACGCCCCCAACCATGGAGCAGTTACAGCATCTTGCGAATGCTGTACAAACATTAACCATAGAGGGTCAGACATTAAAAGGCGAGAACATCGCGTTAAGACAACTTATAACCTTGCCTCAAGCACCACCTGGGCCCTTGCCTGGAGGGAAATATGATGGCAACCCAAAAAGGCTCAAGGAATACCTTGACGCCTGCACTGTCCAATTTATGTTCAAAGAAAATTATTTTCCCAATGACATAGCCAAGGTTGGATTTATGATATTCAACTTGGCCGGTAGCGCCCTGGCCTCGGCTACACTGCTGGGTACATCGAACAACCCACTCATGGACTCATATCTCGGATTCCTAAATAGCATGTAAGCAATTTTTGGAAGACAGGAAATTCTTGTGTCAGCCCAGGGGCAATTGTTGGATTATCGTCAAGGTACCCAGGATTTGCTCATGTATATCACACAATACAAACAAATGACAGCTGGAACAGCCTGGCCGGATGATGCCCTACTTACCCTTTTCCGAAGAGGCCTTCATGAAGGCCGTAAGGATAAGATGGCCAGAGTGGCTAGACCAGCAAGTTGCCTATCGTTTACAAGAAAGATCAACGGAAAGGAGGAGTAGAATCACACAGAATTACCCAGAATTGACTAAGCCTGCTCCCAAACCTGCAATGACAGATGAACGCATGTAGATAGGGGCATCAGAGGTCCTCTAATGTCCTCAGAATGTAACCGACATCGCACCTTGGCTCTCTGCATGTATTGTGGATCAAAAGATCATACTGTTCGCGAGTGCCCTTTGGCTCCCCCTAGACGCCAGGGAAACGCAATGTCCCAGCAATAGAGGGAACCATGGCTTGGGAGGAACACATTTGTTCCCAAATTGAGTCTAATCAAACCAATGATACCTCAATGGTGGTCATTCGAGTAGCTCTTCAATTCCAGCACCTGCTGATGGAAAATCTTCCCGCAATAATTGACTGCGGTGCAGCAAACAATTTCATGGATGACCATTGGGCTCAAACTCACCTTATACCAAGAGAATCCAAATCCATCAGTATAGCAGTGGAAGGAGTGGACGGTTCCCCATTGACTTCAGGACCCATTAAAGAACAGAGAGAAATTCTGAGCATGAAGATAACTTCTCATAAGGGATTGCTTTCATTTGATTTAATCTGCGCAGCCCATTGTCCTATCATACTGGGATTGCTGTGGTTATGGTTGCATAATCCTTTCATCAACTGGACAGCAGGATCTTTGTTTTTAGGGTCCGAGCACTGTATTACAAACTGTCTCACTCATGGATCAGTGGGGTTACATTCATCCCCAGACACTGATTCTCACTCTGCTAAGAGTCTATCCATAAGTCTACTTCTACCTGAACATTACACACCATTTCAGGATGTGTTTGAAGAACAGAATACTAGTCATTACCACCCCACAGGAGAGACGATTGTTGTATTGACATACAAACTGACAAATCTCTCCCTTTATCCATTCCCGAGAAGGACACCCTAAGGAAATATCTACAGGCCAATCTTCACCACGGTCTTATCAAAGATTCCAAATCACCAGTGGGAGCATCCCTTTTCTTTATTCCCAAGAAGGATGGCAAAGAACTCTGCCCGTGTATTGACTATAGGGGCTTGAATCAGATTACTATCCCTGATAAATACCCCATGCCCCTCATCACAGAAATTTTGGAGGCCGTCAATGGAGCAGTTTACTTTACCAAACTGGACCTTAGCGGGGCTTATCACCTCATTAGAATGCGGAAAGGCGATGAGTGAAAGACCGCTTTCCGTACCCCCTTTGGCCTTTATCAATACCGAGTGATGCCCTTTGAACTCTCAAATGCCCCAGCGGCCTTCCATCTATTTATGTATCATGTATTTTCTGACTCAATGCTACACACAGTCATAGTATATCTTGACGATATATTGATCTTTTCCAAAATGATGTAAGATCATATCCAGCATGTCCAAGAAGTTCTTTTTTGATTACGGGAAAACCACCTCTACGCCAAATTCAACAAATGCGCATTCCACAAGACCCAAATCCCTTATCTGGGATACATACTTTCCTCCCAAGGAACTATGATGTATCCAACCAAAATACAAGCAGTCCTGGACTGGTCACCGCCGAGAACAGTTAGAGACATACAGCACTTCCTAGAATTTATCAAAAATTCATATCCACCATTTTCTTTCCACATTCTACCTATTACCGCATTCTTGAAAAAAGGAATGAGATTCCAGTGGGACGAGAAGGCACAGACCGTCTTTCAGGAACTGAAAAAGGCCTTTACTATGGCACCCATTCTAAAACTTCCAGATCAGAACAGAGCATTCATATTGGAAACGGGTGCCTCTTATGCAGCAATAAGGGCCGTGCTTAAACAAACAGACAACACAGAGATAGAATACCCTTTTTCCTATCTTTCTAAAACCTTATCCACATCAGAGCTGAACTATACTGTCCTGGAAAAAGAATTGCTTGCCATCAAGAGAGCTTGCAAGGAATGGCAACTCTATTAGGAATACATTTCCCTATTACTGTTCGCACTGATCATTTCAACTTACAGGTTCTTCAGCTAGCCGAAACCCAAAATAGCAGACTTGCACGTTGGGCCTATTTCTTTTCCTCCTACCAATTACCTTTTACCTTTGTACCAGGGAAAGATAATCTGCTGGCTGATGCCCTTTCACGCACCCAAGAAGATAAGACTGATTCCTTCCAATCCAAACCGTTACTTCCTAACGCTGTCTTTGTCTGTCATCTTACCCATTTTGTACAAACCCTCATGCAAGAGACAAAGAACTTAACCCCTGGCCTGCAAGATCTTATTCAAACGTTTGGATTGGTCCAAGAAGACTGCCTCCTCTTGTATGGCAATCAAGTTTTCATACCTTCCCCCCCCCTTCACAAAGAAGTACTAAAAATATGTCATGACTCAGTAGTGGCAGGTCATCGAGGCATACGCGTTACCTTAGAACAAGCACAAAGATATTTTTGGTGGCCTTCCATGGTTTCCGACATACAAGAATATGCGGCAGCTTGCACTGTCTGTCTGCAAACCAAAACACCTCATTTAAGGCCAGCAGGACTCTTGCCAAAACCCATACTTCCCACAAGACCTTGGAAAAATATTTCCACTGATTTTATTGTCGATTTACCAATATCTACCGACAACACTGTTATCATGGTAACAATAGATACCATGAACAAAATGGCCCATTTCATGGCATTACCTCAAGTTCCCTCTGCCATCGAGATGGCTCACCATTTCTTGGAATGCATCTTCTGTTTACATGGACTACCTGATTCCATTGTTTCAGATAGAGGCTCCCAGTACACGGGCTCTTTCATCAGGTCATCACCCTCAACCAACGGCCAAACAGAATGCCTCAATCAGACACTAGAACAGTACCTCAGATGTTTTATATCATCCACCCAAGACAACTGGACCTTTACACTACCATTGGCAGAGTATGCTTATAACAACCCTCTGTGCACTTATGAGTTTCATCCCTCTAGTTTACCATTTCCGATCAAATCATCATGAACCTTTCCTTCGGTGACGGCCTTATGTCAAGAAATTGAAACAGGGCATAAACAAGCTCTGGCCGCCTTTGAAGCCTCTCGAATAAGAGACAAAACAAGGGCAAACCTTAAGAGAAGGCAAGAAACACTGTTTAACATAGGAGATGAAGTATGGCTAGCCTCCAAGTTTCTTCCCAAGAGACTTGTGCCCTCTAAACTCTCCCCAAGATTCTTTGGACCTTTCTCCATTTTGGACAAAGTGGGTCCTGTAGCATATCGTATATCTCTGCCAACTTCACGGTCCCGGGTAAACACTGTATTCCACGTCTCTCAGTTAAAACCTCATCTTCATGATTGCTTCCTTCGTCTGTCTCAGACCAAACCACCCCCTATTGACACCAAGGATGGACCAGAATATGAGATATCAGGCATATGTGATTCCCGATATTATAGAGGACAACTGCAGTATCTCCTAGATTGGAAAGGATATGGACCTGCCGACCGAAGTTGGGAACCGACATCCTCGGTGGACGTCTCCTAACTGTTCAAGAGATATCATCAGCCTCATCCATGGAGACCTGGCCCTAGCTGGACCCAGAGGGGAGATACTGTCAGGAATCACAGTTCCTGGAGACTTTGGCACGCTTGGAAGTTGCATTGAGCCATATCTCCACCTCCACTCCCCCAAGATGGCCG
The DNA here is from genome assembly GCF_040938575.1 of Ambystoma mexicanum. NCBI lineage: Eukaryota > Metazoa > Chordata > Amphibia > Caudata > Ambystomatidae > Ambystoma > Ambystoma mexicanum. The sequence goes on from NC_090926.1 coordinate 865,197,228, forward strand.
CCGCAAATGCACTGTCTGAATCTAGACTGGTCTTGGTCTAGATCCTTCTTTTCCCAGCAGGCGGATTGCCGCATTTAGACGCAGCTCTGACTTCAGAATGCTGCGTTGGTACTATTCATAGCTGCTTCCTGGAAAACTTCCCTCGCTTTGACTCATCGATGCTGCAGACGCCTCCAGTCCTTCATCTCCCGATCCTGGTAATTCTTTACCGCTCCTCCTCTATTCTTGCCAGTCCCTTTTCCCGTAACTGTAATTAGCGCACCTCGCACATTTCCCTTTTCTTCTTGTCCCGACTATCAGCTGTTCTTTCAGCCTTACCGCTCATTTTCCCTTCCGTGCTTATTCCTATTTAATATTTACTCAGAAGAGCCTATCTCCAGCGTATTTCAATGCCCTACCATTCAGCCCACTTCAGTCTGAAGTGTGTTTGCAGCTGTGGTTGCCGCTTTCTTTTCACTTCGTTCCTTTTCAACAGATTGGTCTACCGGAGCACTCCTTGCTCCATTCAGCCCTTTCTGCAATTGCTACGCTGTTTTTATTTGACCTTTTCCCTTCACCTTTACCATTCCTCGTTCTACATGGACTACATGAACTAGTATTCCAAATTCATTGGGAACTGCACGACTCATCTATAACACGGGTCCTGAACGTCCCAAACATCGGACCGGGACGACTCACATGGGTTTTTTCCAGCTATCAAGGGTTTTTCCCCCTTTCTGCATGAGCATCTGTTTCATTCAGAGGTCAGACAAAGAAGGGGATTTCCTACTCTCTCCTTTGGAACACATCTGCCTACCTCAGGTTAGTGAAAACACCTAACCTGACAGTATGCATCAAATGGACTTGGGGTCTATTAACCTGTTGGATCATGCACCATTGACGTTAAAAATTTTCCAAAATTTGCAAGGGTCATGATTATGGAAACTCCCTGAACACATACTGAGAGATCCGGTATTGTGTGAAGAAATACGGAGTAAGATAAGGGAATACTTTGAATAAATGGTACTCAAGAAACTCCTGAAAGGTGGGTCTGGGATGCCTTTAAAGCAACTACAAGGGTGGAATTAGTAGCGAAAAAAGGCCCTGAGAGAAAATCAATCCATATTGGCACAAAAAGATTTGAAAAACCAATTGAAAATAATTATGAGGGAGATGGAAACTAATAAGGGGGTAACAATACAGAAAGAAATATGGGTATCTTAGGGGGGCAATTAGATTTGCTGCAGACTAGGCGTGCAGAGAAAGCCTTATTATATTTAAGACAAAGGTACTACGCCAAAGCCAACAAGGCTGATCGCCTGTTGGCACGGCAAGTGAGGATGAAGGAAGAAGCAAAGACCATTCATAGCATACAGTATAATTAGCGCAGCCTCAAAAGAAATACTAGCAGCATTTACAGAGTATTACTCAGCTCTCTATTTTATCGACTCCCCGGACTCCCAAACATAATATAATTATTTGGACCATTGCCAGCTGACTAGATTGGAAGCAATTGATAGGAAAGATCACCCTAGAGCAAGTACAAAAATTGTGATAGTGTATTTACCATTCAATAAGGCCCCGAGCCCTGGAGGCTTCACAGCAATCTTTTATAGGATTTGCAAAGAGGACTTGACCCCGGTATTGACCTTTCTTTTCAACTCCTTTAGAGGGGAAGGCACTATAACATCTACGATGGAAGAGGCAAAGGTGGTGCTCTTTCCAAAACCAGGTAAGGATAAAACCCAGTTTGGGTCATACAGACTTATAGCTCTTATCAACATTGATGCTAAGCTTTATACGAAAATATTAGCATCCAGACTGGGGAGACTGATACTGAGGTTGATTCATCCATATCAATCGGGGGTTCGTCATGGGAAGGCAAACATTTGATAATACAAGACGGGTGAGTCATTTAATCGAGAACATTAATAAAGCTGGTCTGTCGGCCGGGGTAATAATGCTAGATGCTGAGAAGGAGTTCGATCGAGTGGAGTGGTCCTTTTTATTCCTCACCATGGAGGCTATGGGATTCGGTGCCAGATTTTTGCAAATTGTTAGGGCAAATTATCATTCCCCAATATTACGTCCCGCAATTAATGGGGATCTTTTGCAGGAAGTCAGAGTAACTATGGGGACTAAACAAGGGGCCACGTTATCTCTGGTTCTATATTCGATCTATCTTGCGCCATTGTTGTCTAGATTAAGGGAGGAGGACACAATTAGAGGTATTCGGTGGGGGAGAGAAGCATAAAGTGATGGCTTTTGTGGACGATTTACTGTTGACATTGACTGACGTGCAGACATCTGTCCCGGACTTGGCAGCAGAACTGGAACAATTTGGGGAGGAGGTGGGTTTAAAATTAACATACATAAATCGGTGATGATGAGATTTCAGGAAGGACAAATATATGGGACGGGTAAAGATGAAGAGAACCAGTTTGCATGGACTGAAAAGGCATAAGATATCTGGGAGTTCAGATAACAGATTCTCTGGACTCAATGTATCGAGCTAATTATCTTCCTTTAGTGGAGTCATTTAATCAGTGGCTTAAGGTACGCAACTCCCTGACCACATCATGGATGAGGAGGATGAACATAGTTAAAATGATAGTGCTCCCTAATCTATTATATTGCTTCCAAGCATTGCCAATTAAGGCCCCCCAGAAATTCTTCAACGTACTTAACAAAATAATTAGCGATTACATTTGGAAAGGTAAGAAACCAAGGGTAGCTTGGAAGGCACTAACGGCACCAGTGCTTAAAGGAGGAATGAGGGCTCCTGATTTTAAGTTCTATAATCAGGTGGCCCAGTTGAGAATTATCAGGGAATGATTTAAAGGGGACATGGAGAAAATATGGGTACAGATGGATAGGGCTGTGATGGGTAAGTCCCTTCATTAAGTCCTCTGGTGTCAAAAACAAGATCGTCCCAGTAATAAGTATAAGAGTAAAATGACTGCTCTGATGGCACAGGTTTGGGACGCTGTGGTTAAGTGGACAGGTATTACCACGTTTCCCCTCTCCTTTTACACCTCTTTTTTGCAATCCCCAGTTCTGTCTGGGATTAGAACAGAGTGCTTTTAAGCAGTGGAAGGAAACGGGATGCTTAAAAATGGGAGACATGATGGAGGATCAAGAGATCAGTACTTTCCTACAAAGTAAACAAGCATTTTCGCTGAATGAAAAAGAAAGATTAAGGTATGCCCAACTCTGACACTGGTTAATGGGAGTAAAACGATTTATAATAAGGGATCTCACCTCCTTTGAGAAATATATCACAACAAACTCAGGGAATAATCATATGATGGGGGCACTGTATACGATTATTGGAGACAATAAATGTGGATCAAGGTAATGGTACAATGGCATCTCACTCCGGAGAAATTACATCCATATTACTCAAATGTATCAGGGTAATGTTGGCGGCATGCAAGGTACCAGGAACTTGGGGTCATATATGGTGGGACCGTCCCAAACTGAAAGCATACTGGTGAAGTGTCAATGCGCCAATGAAAGCAATCTTTAGTCCCTAAATATGCCAAGATATGGGTCAGTTAATGCTGGGTCTGGGGGATATAATGGAGGTTCTCACGGTTAAAACGAGAAAAAAAACATATATGCTTTTAAGTGTAGCATCTTTGTCTCTCATTGGACAAAAATAGAAACAACCTACAAACCCCCCTCCCCCCCCACCGAACAGGATTGGGTATTGAGAATTTGACATTATGTCTCTTTGGAATGGGTAACATATGTGGCACAAGGGGAACAAAAGAAGTTTGAGGACTGGGACTTGGTGCTGGACCTTTTGCTCAAAGACTTTCGAGAGAATTGGTGCCAGCAAAGAATACAAGTATTGGAGTTATTTAACTGAATGTACAAGTGGATTGGACTTTAAAGACTTGATATTCACAAAGAGGGCAGAGGTCCGTGGGGGGAGGTGGGAGGCAATGGGAGTTAGGGTGGGGGGGGGAGATTTTGTATCTTAAGAAGAAGAAAATCAATAAAAATACATAAAAAATAAAAAATAAAATAACTTGGGAATTAAGGGATCTTCCTCACAAGAAAGAGAAGATTATCGCTTCTCTCCTGATGGAGTCATCACTCATTCCCTGATAGCCATCTGCTCCCATGTGATCCACACTCAGAATATCACCCCCAGGGTCAGGATCAGGTACAGACAGCCTTCCCTGGGCACATGGGAGGAGACTTTAGGCTGGGGATCAGTGATGACTCAGCAGGATTCATCACATCTTACTCATGGTAAAGTCAATTGTGAGCCACAGTCCTTGCCTCATAGATAAGGTAAAACAAGTGACACTACAATCTTTGGCAAGTGAGTGGTGGGTGGGCGAATTGGGCTTGGTGAGTACTTTGCAGAATTCTGGGTAGGAGGCATAAAAGGATGCGCTCCTACAAATGTAGGGAATTACAATGAAACATATGAAGCCACAGCAATGATAGTAAAACATAGATATTATTTAATTTAAAGTACATAATAAATGACTGCTCCTAACTTGCTTTGCTCTCCATTTCTTTTGGGAATACTGTATAGCTTGTTGGGAAAATCTCAGAATCACACCCTACAATATCACTAAAGTACACCCCTGAATAGATCCCGCACAGGCAAGATGCTGCTCATGTGGGATAGTGGACAATTTGAGCAAAACTGAAAGTTTATAGGCCTCATTACAGCTTTGGCACTATTCCTTGCAGAACATTACCCAAGGAAAATAACATGTCTACTGGTGCTAATCTAGTTCGACCCAATTAAAACATTACCACTGCTACAGTAGTCGCGGTTTTATTGGAATACCTCTGGTCGTATTCCAGAAAATCTAACTGGATTTTTTTTTCCTACCATGGACACTCTTATGTTGAAGAGGGAAATGGATGGCCAAATTCTCATTAATGTGCGCAAATTAAAAAAGCGCAGAGGATGCGCTATTTAATTCGCACTCATTGCTGAAATGCTGAGGGCTCTCCAAATGGGCCTATACTTTCCTGCCACCGCCTGACTTCTATGCTTGGTGTCTCCGCCCCTGCAATGCTGCCTATGTTTCACCTAGTGTATCTCGCCACTGAATTTAAGGCCAGTTTTTTGCCTGCCGGTGTTGCTGACTTCCGCCTGCTCTTGTGACTGTTGTGGTGACTGTTGTGGTGCTGAACTCATGGTTGCAAACTGGCCTGGCCTGAAGCAAATTTCACCTGTGTTGCTCCCCGATCACTCCAGTTTTTACCTCTGAGACCTCTTCACCTATTCTGAATACCATTTTAAGTTTGTGTTGCATCTTCTGAATTGTTGGGCCCTATTTCAATTTTGGTTTCACTGTATTCTTGAAACTTTAATCTAGCTGTATTTTTAAATCTGCTGGCACTGTTCAAATGCTGCCTTTTACTGTATTGCCTGAATTCTGAATCTAGCTTTATTTTTTAAACCTGCTGGCACTATTCAAATGCTGCATTTTACTGTATTGCCTGAATTCTGAATCTAGCTGTATTTTCAAACCTGTTGGCACTATTCAAATGCTGTCTATTACTGCATTGCCTGAATTCTGAATCTAGATGTATTTTTACACCTGCTGGCACTATTCAAATGCTTCATCTTCTTAAATCAAACCTTGGGTGTATTGAATTATCTGTTGCCCGTGCTGTAGTGCTGCATTTCCCCTGCTTTTGGGAATCCACATCTGTATGTATTTAAAACCTGTTGCCCGGTTTTCTGGACATCTCTGTCACGACCCTCGCCCAAAACCCCCTCTGGCAAACCCATTGGCCAGGTGGAGTCAGGACTCGGGCCTCTAGAGCCTAGCATCCTCTTCAAAAGCCCTCATGGGGCCAGTCCTGGCACCAGGCTCATACACCATGAAAAACAATGTGCTTGGGAACTACTTTATTGTATTGTCAGCTAACATGGAGGCATCCACGTGGCTTGGATCCTAGGAACCAAGCTATGCGGACTAGTGTTTTGGGTGTGGTAGCCTAGGGACTACTTTACCTGGACTATTCTGTTGGGGCTATTTAAACCACACCCGAGCAAGACAACACGCTTTGCGTTACTTTGCAGCTTGCAACGTGACGCTCACCGTGTCCAGCTATTCCCTCGAACCTCGGAGAAGCAGAACCTGCAAGGAGACAAAAGGAACATCATTAGCAGCAGCATCTTACCTGCAGTCTTCATCTTTAAACACTCGCAGCTAGTGAGAACAGCTTCCTCGAATCTGCACGCCTCCCGGACAGAACGACCTGAAAGAGGAAGATTGAGGCAACATTAAAAAAAGCAGTAGAGACATTTACAAATTACGAACTGCTCAAAAGGCTTACCTGGCTGGTCGCCTTTCGGCTGGCACCACTCCGTACATTCCACTCGCGCTGAAGAACACTGCAACCTACAAGGAAGGAAAACACAGGTTAGCAAAGCCAAGTCTTCGCAGGGCTGCGCATAACGCTTACTTACCGCATCGTAGTACTCTTAATGCACCATCATTTACCAGCGGGGCTCAACCAAGCCACTTCGCCACGCTGAAGCTCCGCATACCTAAGGGAGAAAAAAGAGACATTTTAAACAAAGAAAGGCATGCAGGTTAGCAACAAAACTAAAGAACAGCAATAAGACCTACCTGAACAATATCAAACGGGCCGGCGTCAGTGAGGTAACTCGCCCATGAAAGACAACGCGCCCCTGCAAAGAAGGCAGGACGGAGAGCACGCCTAATTCTACCACAAGGTGAGGAGAGGGCGCCAGAGCGACTGAAATCATATGGGGTGGAGGGAGGATACTAACCCCAGTCGGTCAGTCTTGAACACAGTCCTCCTGTATTTTCAGGCAGAACCTTCCCCGCAGACCACATCAGGGCAAAGCTGAGTAGCATACCAGCGAGTAACCCGGCTGGGTGGCGTCCAGGTGAGCGTAACGATCTCTCACGTATGTTGAACCTCAAACCTTGTCTTTTAACAACTGCCGCCTTTGCTAGATTCTTGTTCAAAATACCTGCCTTTTCTGTAGTTGCTAGGCCGCCTGGTGAGTTCTTTCGTGCACTGTCCAGTTCTCTGTCTCTCTCCCTCCCTCCCCATGGCTTCCTTCTGTCCCCCTCTCAACCCGCTACGGTGCTCTCCATCTCCCCTATTCCAACTGCTACTCTATTACCTATCCTCCCTCTCTTTCGAAGCCTGGAAGGAAAAAGTGTAAGAAGTGTCTCCTGGTCTCAAACCCAGGTCTGCCCATTGCTGACACCTATGTCAATGCTCTCTCCAGGCTGACTATCTCTGACATTGGCTTAGTCGTTCCATCTCCTGACCTATAGACTCCCCATATGGTTTCTGTCCTTTCATTTTCTCTACTTCACCCATTAATGGTGGAACCAGTGGGAAGTGCTCTTGGCACACTTCCCATCATCCAGGTGCATCATCAATGTCTACTTGAATGGAACTATCATGGCCCAGGGCTCTCAGCCCAACCTCCTCCCTCTCGACAGGCGCCTTCCTTCTGTCATTAACATCCTCCCTTCTCCTGCCACTGCTCTGTCTTCTACCCACCCTTCCTCCTCGCCCCCTCTGGCAGTGGTACCTCCTCCCTGTACCCCCCTTGGAAAACCTAAGGTGGCAACCAGCTTCACTTAGCTACCCTCAATTCTCGCTCTGCTGTCAAACACTCCTCTGACATCTCTCACCTCCTCGAAGACTTTGACATCCACATCAATGTCCTCACGCTCACCAAGATGTGGTTGAATGCCAGCTCTGTCACTGCTCTTGACACTCTTCTTCCCTCATGCCTACAACATCCTCTCCAGCCTGGAGGCGGAGTGACCCTTGTCTTCCCTGAATGGATCCCTGCCTCTATCACACCCATTCAATCCTACTCCTCCTTTGAATGTCTTGTCTGCAAGCTTTCCTCTATCCTTCCTTGTCGATCATTCTTACTCCTATCTATAGGCCTCCTGGGCCGGTCTCCCTCTTCCTATTGGAGTGGGCCGACCTCACCTCTTCTCTCCTGACCTCTAGGCTTCTCCTCCTCTGAGACTTCTGTTAAGTTGTGATCTCAAGCGTTCAAGGAAGTAAGTTACTCCCCCACTTACTTGTGTGTGAGGTGGCTCAATATTGGTGACAGGGACGTGGAAGCCGGGCAAGGGCGCTGGAGCCTGTGGAACCCTGAAGCATTGCGATAAGCAGCTTGCAAGGTCGCCGAGACCCAGTGTGGTGGCAAAGAGAGATTGAGAATCTGCGTGGCCTCAGTCTGCTGGCAACAGCATTATAAGGTAAAGGTAAAACGCGGCTTACCAGCAATTGGCTGAAGAGTGAAAAATGTAAGAACAGAAACCATATGTTGCGCCGGAGCATCCCATAGCAACAGGAAGCTTCCTTCATGACACATTGCTTTCGGCTATAAACAAGTGTGTGCTGAGTCAATAGGACAGTGAGACTGTCAATAGCAAGCCACATTGGTGTAATTTTAGAGATTCTTTCCATTTCTTCATGGATGTCTGTGGAAAAGGAATCAAGGAGCACCTTTTCAATGTAGATCCTCAATGGACCAGTCTATTTCCGACTCAGACACCCAAACAAGACCTTCCACATCTCGGGCACCAACAGGCAATACAGAAGAAGAACAATCGTCGACCAGGGGAACTGATCTCACAAGGAGACCAAATACACGCTTAACCACATCTCCACAACAACCTTTTTTAGGAACTGACGCAAGAAGAAAAGAACTCAGTGGGGCTACAGGAAAAGGAGTAACCCAGAAACCAGCGGGGAGGTACCAGAGCAGAAAAACCTAGTCATTAATATATCTTAATATATATATTAATATATCCAGACGTGTCCTCAGTGTCAAGGAGTTCCCCCCTTCTCACCTGGGTCCGGTGTTTGCCGGTGTCTTCGATCGCTGCCTTCTTGCGAACGCTCCTGGTCTTGAACAGCGCTGCTCGAGTCTCGTCTGGTTCCAGGTTGCGTTTAGTTCCGGGAGCGCGGAGTCCAGGAATCCGGGAGTCGGGGATAAGCTAGTAATGCTCGGAATCAGGAAGGGGGAAAGGGTCAGGAGCGGGTAATAGCACTGGGACAAAGGAAACAATACCGCAAGCTACAAACACACGTCTGAGGCTACTCTGCAATAGCATTGAGAAGCGCGGAGCCGCGGAAGGCGTGGTCTATAAATAGATCACGCCGCGTTCAGCGCATGGAGCGAGCAAGAGCTTCAGCTCTGGACGGCCATGTTGGAAGTAGTACGGAATGTAAGCCCCATTGAGACAAGGACCAGGAGGTCCAAAAGGGGCGTGATCTGAAGTTCATGACACTCAATCAACCAGAAACCGAGATTCTACAGAAAGGACTCCGTTTTGTACCAATGTATGGTACCAGTTTTTTCAACACCAAAATTGAGATATTTAAACTAATCTGAAAAATGAAACTGAAAGCCTTCTTTGCACAGAACACTATGGAAACAGATGAACCATCTACTGAACATGTTGAGGTCAGGCCCAAAAGCAATTTTCCTCCCTTACCGTATGGCACCATCGATGTGTTCCACGAAACACTCTTGCCAGCCCTGAAGAAAATATCATATAAACGGTTCGTAGTGATCCCATCGACAGCCAAACCATCGACAACCATACCATTGACATTAAAAACATTGAAAAAAAAACATCTAATGCATTTTTTTATGGGGGGTTCCCCTCCCAACCCCCTTTTTTTTAACCTTAAAAACCCATTTTTACTAAACTAAACCCTTTACCATTAAAAAAAATGCATTCAGTGTTTTTTTTCGATGCATATTTTTCAATGGTATGGTCTGTCGATGCTTTGGATTCGATGGAATGACCGGATACCATATAAACCACCTAAGTATAAGAACCTGAATACAAAAGAAATAGGAATCATCAGAAATCTTTTGAAGATGAAAACATGGTAATTCGACCAGCCGATAAGGGAAGCGCACTGATGATCCTTAATGTAGAAGATTATGATGAAGAATGTTCAAACAACTTGAAAATGCCAGTATATACCCAACACGAGAAATCACTGAAAATTTGAAGGTTATTCTAGACATCGCCCTAGAGAACGATGGGATTAATGAAAAAACCTGCATGTTTCTTTTACAAGATTATCAACATACATAAAGGATACCACTGACTTCTTAAACAGGCTCAAGAATATCATTTTCCAAGAGAACAACATTTTGGTCACCATTGATGTCTGCAGCCTGTACGCATCGATTCCACACAATGTGGGACAACAAGCGGTCGAATGGCTGCTTTTGGATGAAGATGAAGTTGGAGCATCGAAAGAGTGGATAATAATCCTCCTAGAGTTTATCTCTAAGAATGTGTACTTTGGAAATAATGGAAAATATTATCTACAAACCAGTGGAACCGTGATTGGGGCCACTATGGCCTCAGCATATGCAAACGCCTTCATGCTCACATTTGAGGACGAGCACATCATTAAACATCCTGTGTGGCACAAATACATCACCCATTGGGGCCGCTACATAGACGACATTTTCAAAGTCTGGAACAATTCCATAGAGACATTGAAAGCCTTTTTAAGAAACCTCAATCTCATAGATAAAAGGGTATAATTTACACATGAGATTGGAAGCCCTGACATCCATTTCCTAGATGTACAGATCACACCAAATGCCCCTGGATTCAATACCGCGTTATATCATAAGCCTACAGACCGTAATAACCTGCTTCATAGATTGAATTTCCACCCTCCATCCACAATAAAGACTTTACCTTGCAGTCAACCCTTACAAGCAAATGCATAGTCAATTTGGACAGAGAATATCATCGATAACAAGAAGATATGCTCGAGAAATTCAAGGAGAGGGGATACACGAAAAAGAACTCACTGATGACAAAAACAAAGTGGCTACTAAGACTCGTGCTTCCCTACTAACACCAAAAACCAAGACTATTACAAATGACAAACAATTAGTCTTCATGAATAAATACAGCACGCAGGCTCCCAGAGTTAAAAAAAAACTATACTTAAGCATTGGAACATTTTACAGTGCAACAACAAGCTACAGAACCTATTTAAAGAGAAGCTGATTTTTGCTTTCCAAAGAAGCAACAATTTCAGAGATTAGTTAGTGAGAACTCATCAGAAGGAAACAAGGATTCAACTAACCAATAAGAAGGGTACGTTCCCCTGTATGTCTTGTAATAATTGTAATTACATCACCAGAGGAGACACAGTTACGCACCCCAGAACAGGGGCTAAAATAAAGCTTCAAAACTATGCAACATCCACCACTGAATGCTCCATTTACTCCATCAAATGTCCCTGTGGTCTATTGTACATAGGCCAAACTAGCCGTAAAGCTAGAATCAGGTGGAATGAGCACAAATCCAACATTAGGACTAACAACCAACTATCTCCGGTGTCTCAACACTTCCAACAAGAAAGACACCAACTATCACAAATCAAATTCCAGATCTTGGAAGATATGAATACAAAAAGTCGCTATATTAATATTGCAAAAACAATTACAACAAAGAGAGGCCTTTTGGATAGATAAACCTGACAAAGTTTCTCCGAAAGGTCGAAATGAAGAGTTGGACCTTTTCTGTTTTCTGTAATGGGCTATCAAAGCACATGTGTATAACAATGACGTACATGTAAAATAAATACACTCTATCATCTGAATTGCATACGCATGCACAACAAGGGAAGTCTGTGCACTTGAGATATTCTAGTTTTGTTACCATCAATACCCTTTTATTTCATTCTTTCGGGACATTGTGTGTCAGACGTTGTGCATATATCCAGTGTAGCCTTTTAAGTGTAAACTTAGCAGACAGTTGAACTTTAGACCATCTGGAAATTGACTAACATCATGTCACTGGCCCTCATTACGACCCTGGTGGAATTCGGAAAACGATGGCGGAAATGCAATACCGCCATCGAATAGCGCTCGGTGCGACTATGACCCGTCACCGCAAAGTACGAAGCCATTAGCGACACCGTAGTGAACGCCAACGCTAACTGCACCAAGCACGCGCGCGCGCGCCATGCCAAACCGTAAACACCACCATGGCGCAAGGGTACGCCAATTCCGACCCTAGCGGACATGTACCTAACGCCATCAAGCATGGCGGAATGTACCATTCCGCCATGGTGAGAAGTACGGCATCGCGAATCAACCGTAAACGGCCCCACTGAGTGCCTGTACACCGCTCCCTGCCCACAAAGTACAACTCCCCGTAGGTGCAATGAAGTCACAATGCAACCAGTGAAATGTACAAGTCACCCATGCATGCCAACGAACAAAAGAAACACAAGAGGGGCCAATGGGAGCTGCAGGGCACAGATGGCACGAATACAGAAGCCAATCCAATGGACATGACCACAGTCCCCCCCCCCCCCCGAAACGCACGCAAACACAGGCACCTGTGACCAGCAACATTCCGAAAATCACATCATTCCACCAGTCCACCTGGCTGACCGGCATCTGTTACACAAAACCCAATCCCCCGCCCCTGAGCATGACAACATTCAAACAGTCATATTGGCAGCCCCCATCCCAGACCTCACTGGGCTTCGTAGGCAAACGCGCCCAGTACAGTACCACGCAACTAAACTCCGAAGCCGGAACCCAATGCAGATCTCCTCACAATACATCGCTCCCCAAATAGGAATATGCCACATCACTTGCAAAGAAGAACGCTACACGGGCCAAATCAGAATAGAAATTTAATGCACAACAAAATCACCAAGCCCATACAGCCATTAGGCCATGAACTCCAAAACACATTTCACCATCGTGGGCTGCATCCGCAAGAAATGACCAGCCACTACTTGTGTGACGCCCTGTTCCATCATGGTACACAGAGCCACATTCACGTACGAAAAGGCAACATGGAAGCGCACAGAACCGCAGGGCCGTCCCAATGGGGAGGCACTAGTCCAGCTGAAAGGCCGAAATGTTGCTCCGAGCCACTAGTACTGCGTAAGGGCATGTGGCCCATTGGCGATCGTCCCATAAGATCGTAATGCTGCTCCACGGATTAACACGAAGCAGCAGGTGTCGGGAGTAAAAGCCATCTGCAGGAGTGGCATACAGATGGCAGTGGCAAAAGGGGAGGAGATACCTGTCAACCAAAAGAAAAGAAAAAGAACAGAATGGCCATCAGAACTACATTCCAACAACTCACTCCAATGATCACACTAAATCCACAGCCATATGCATGCTAGCCCACTCCAAAGGATCATCACCACCCAAAAACCACTTGCGACTCATAACTATCTATATCGAGGTGTAAACACCATCACAAACGAGTGTACCTGTGCATGCGTCTGTCAAAACAGAATCCATCAGATGGGATTGGTAACGTGCATGGACACAAGTGTCTGAGGGCGCGTCGAGACAGGGAGGGCTCAACAAGGCCAGATAGACGATGGTCCCACTATGGCAGCCCTGCATCACATAGCGCAGGGGAGGCGGATAGATTCCAAGAAGCCCTGTACATGGCAAACTCTGTATCAAATCACCTGCCCATGCATCCATTCATCATTCCCTCATCCCGGGATTAAAACGCCTGAATATTTACTCACATGACATTAGAAATATCCATTGAGTCTGTGCGTTATGCAGCCTGCAAAATCCACAGTGCCCCAGCCCGTAATTCCAGTGTAGTGAAGTAACATGTATTTGGGAACGTCCGGCCTCATCGCCCACGTCGCTATTGCGCATCCCAAACCATTCATATCAATCATTGCATCCTCGCCATGGCCCCTGTCTCAAGGACATTGAACAATAGAACGTTATATTTGCAGTCAGACCTGTGGGCATTTCCTCGCCGCTAGCTGAAAACCGAAAGCGCCGCCCTTCGAATTCCTCATTTGCAACATCACGTCGAAGAGGCATCTGTGGCCGTTTGAAATCACTAATTAATCCATCTAGTGCGGCTGTGTGTGAAAATGGCAACTGCCTTCACCCACAAATGGGACGCCCCGCCCGTCGTTGCAACTCGGTACAGTGATGCATGAGGGCCCACCGTTACTCGAGTACTACGTACCACTGACCCTTCACAAGTCTGTTCGCGACTGCACAGATAGTACGTGAAACAATGTGACCACAGCAGAATGAACATATCAACCAATGTTACACGGCCATCGGGTACAAATACATGATTGCAATAGCAAGATGCCATTCCTCGAATTGCAGCGTTGTGTGCGGGACGTGCTCGGCCAAAGGGGAAAGCAGTTTGCACAGGTGGAATGAATCACCACAGGTGGAGGCCATACAGCCTGAAAACACATAAATTGCACACCCAGTCTCCTCCCACAACCACACCGAAATGCTACCGGCAGGACTCGCGATGTTGGCCCTGGGGGACCTGATAGCACTGCAAGTACTCCAACTCCAAGAAGAAGACGAACACCAACTACAACCGGCCGCACGGAGGAGACGCAGGAGGAGGAGGAGGCCAAGGCAGGGCCAGCAAGGGCCGCCAGCACAGCCACCACCACCACGCAGGCAGCCCGCAATCCCACGCCTCCGAGCACATCCGTTCAACCTCACTGATGAGCAGATCCACACCCTCTACCGTCTGGACCGGGACACCATAGCCGCCATTGTGGACATGACACAGGCTGACCTTGTCAGCATGATAGATAGCCCAACCGCCATCCCACCCCTACTGAAGGTGGTGTCTGTACTCCACTTCCTGGCCACAGGCACCTACCAGCACACAGTCGGACAGTTGCATGGCATTTCTCAGCCACTGTTCTCACGGACACTATTGCAAGTGCTCGATGCCCTCCTGCAGCACGCAGACGACTACATCTCTCTACCACGCTCGGAGCAGGAAATTACCAACACAAAAGTGGGATTCCATGCACTTGCCGGCATACCGGGTTGCATTGGTGCCATCGACTGCACCCATGTGGAATTGGTCGTCCCACATGCCATGGAGGCCCAGTACCGCAACCGAAAACAATTTCATTCCCTGAATGTACAAATGGTGTGTGACTCCAACAGGATCATTACACATTGTTGTGCCCGATTCCCTGGATCAACCCATGATTCTATGGTCTTGAGGAACTCTACAATACCACGCTACATGGAGCGACACGCAGGGAACAGATCCTGGCTACTCGGTGAGTCTCATTACATGCATGATAATGTGGGGTATGTGATTCGGCAATGACCTGGCAGGAAGGGGGGGGGGTGTGCGTACGTAGCAATGGCATTCCACATCATACGTTTATCGTCCACATACAGGTGATGCTGGATATCCACTGAAGAGATGGCTCCTCACACCAGTCCGGAACCCACGGGACCAGCATGAGGAGGACTACAACCATGCCCACTCACGTACCCGTGTAGTCATTGAACAGGCATTCGGCCTACTGAAGGGTCGTTTCCGCTGCCTCAGCAGGTCTGGCGGGGCACTCCTGTACCGCCATGAGAAGGTTGCAAAGATGGTGATGGCATGTGTCATGCTCCACACATGTGCGTACGTAGAAATGTGCCCATGCCCCCTGACGCAGAACTGCAAGCACCTGATGATGGTCATGATGAGGGTGGGGATGTGGCAGCACCTCAAGGAGTCTGCGAGGCACCGGAGGGCCGTGACATTCGTCAGCATCTCATTGATGTATGCTTCTAGCACTCACGCCTGGTGGCTGATACATGGACACGGGACTCGTGGCACTGTGTGTGTCTGGGACATGCACAATATGGACTGTACGCCTATGATGGCCTAGTACACAAAGATCAATGTCCACACATCTCATTGGTTGATCGTGCACTGTTTATGGCATATGTGATATCATGTTGTACACCCTATCGACCCGCCACCCAAGTGAGCCCAACACACCCCCTCCACCCTCCTACCTCCCCCCCGAACACCAGTGTCCAAAGTTGCTCATTGTCAGTGGGCAGTCGCTATTGCAAGCCCCCTCTGCGGGTATCAGGGGCACCCCTGCCTGTGGAGCGCAGGTTCCTCCCAGATCTACGTTGGGGGCTGCCCTGGACGGAACTTGCAACGGATGATGTCTCTGCCTGCTCACGTCCATGCATGTCCCTAAGGGTTTGCGAGAGCTCAGTGAGCACACGGCGCACTGCGGCAAGTTCGGCACATACGTCCTTGGACGTCGCATGCAGTTCCCCCCTCAGGCTCTCGGTGCTTCTCTCCATTTGGACTCTCAGGCTCTCGGTGCTACTCTCCATTTGTGCCCTTAGTGTCTCTGTACCTCTCTCCATTTCTGCCCTAAGTGTCTCAGTTGATGTTTCTATGTCTGCCTTAGTGCCCCCACATTCATCGGCATGGTCCTTGAGGAGCGTGGCCAGTTGCTGCTGTTGCACGATTAACTGGTCGAGGGACTGTTGCCTCTGCTGGGCCATGGCCATTTGCGGGGGTGTCACAGAGGGGCTGTGGACCTCATGTTGCCTTGCCACAGGGCTTGTGGGGGATGGCCAGTCGTCGTCTTGTGGGTGCCCCTGCGTGGCATCCTCATGTTGTACGGGATGGGACAGACAGGGGGATTGGGACAGGTCATGGATGGATCTGACTTCGACATCCCCGTCTTCTGTGTCGGAGCATGCTGCCATCAATGGGGTGTCACCTATGGTGCTGCTGCCACCAGAGGCAGTGCCTTCTGTGGCATCCGTTGGGGGGACCTGTGGTGGTGGTGTTGTGGGCATGCTGGCTGCTGGGGTGCCTGTTGATGTTCCCTCCTCTGTGCTGCCACCTGATTTGTGCTGCTGCCGTGTCTTGATGCGTGCAGCTGAGGTGGAGGGTCTTTGGCCGTTGGTCTTGGCCCTCTTTGCAGGTGTGCTGGTAGGGGTGTCCTGATGCTCGTCGTTTGGATCGGACCCTGTGGTGGAGTAAAGGAGGGCGAGGGTTATTGATGGGTCTGTGGGAATTGGAATGGCATTGTATCACATGCATTGGGGTGGTACCTGAGGGTGATTTGGGTCGGGGCCTTGGAGGTGCTTTCATTTGTGTGTGGAGTGAGGGTGCAGTTGTTTGGCAGCCTGCAGTTAGGGTGTGCCTGCTGCACGTGTAGTGCGTGTTTTAGGGGTTTTTAATTATTTATGTATTTATTGTGGGTTTTAACGTGCGCTATCAGGCCGATGTGTGTGGACGTTCTCCTGGACATGTGTTTCTGTTGCACTATGTGGACACATGGTACTTCACATGGATGGACTTTGTGGATTTGGCATTGTTTTATCTGGCCCACCTACCTGAATCTTCGGATGTCTGCACTCCTTTCTCCATCCCTCCGACTCCCTCTATGCTCTCCATTCCGATGGTGGAGGCACAGATTTCTTCCCAGGGGGTCAACTTGATGGGTGATTCAGGACCTCCCCCGGTGGCTGTGGCAATGTTGCGGTTGGCAGAGAGTATGCTGCGGACGCGTATCCGCAGGTCGTCCCATCGCTTTCGGCATTGCTGTGGGTTGCGGGGTGCGGTCCCCACCGCACTTACCCGCTGTGCCACCAGAGCCCATATGGCCTTCTTGTTTGCAAGTGCCGTCCTGGTCATTTGCGTGGAGAAGACGACGGCAGCATTCTCCTGGAGGGTCTCTGTTAGCACGGTGAGTTCCTCACGGGAGAAGTGGACCTGCCGCTTGCGGTCGCACGCTTTCTTCGCTACTTTTCCCATTTTTCTTGGTTTCGCTAGGGTGGATGACGGGTTGGGGTGTGTCTCAGGGTAGTGTTTTTGGTGGTTGTGTGGTTTTAGTGGTTTTATAGGTGTACGGCGGGATGTTTCCCGTTCCGGGCCCATGTTTTTACTTCTGTTTCCGTATATTTACGGTCACCGTACTTTCCGGTAGGCGCACACTGCGGTGTCCGCTGTGATGGGTGGCGGTATTGCACCTAGGGCGCCGTACGGCGGCGGTGTGGGCCGTTTTGGGGTCATTTCCGCCATCGCGGACTTTGCACTTCCGCCATGCCGTGGTGCTCGTGCCCGATGGGTCGGAATGGGCCGCACTTTGCTCCTTCGTGCAATGGCGGAAACGCTATTTACGCTGTGGCGGTCCGGTCAGTCACTTTCCGCCAGGGTCATAATGAGGGCCACTGACTGTAACTTCTTGTACTACATACACCATTTCAGGCCAACACTGTGATGCTCTTGTCATGACAAGTTTGTTTTGTAGTAGACTGAACATGCAACCTGTCTCTGTGATCATTCTTATTGGGCTTTCTGATGATCAGCTGATTCAAATGTATTTTGGATTGTAATCAGCTGTTTCAGCTGACTGTACTCATGTTTATTGTGATGTTCTTTCTATTCATGTAATTCCTATTTGTACTATCATGGAAATTGAACCTTTCTCTTGCACTTTCTGATGGTCAACTGTATGACCTGGGATTAATCTAAGAAATTTCAAATGTATTCTGGATTGTAATCAGCAATTTCAGCTGACTGTACACGTTTGTCATATGTTGGTTTCCTCCACAAGAACTCTGTCCAGTTATTTCATTATTATACTCATACGCACCGGACGACTATTACAAAGTTGCAATACTCAAGGACTGTCGTACATAGGGATCCTGTACTGAAGAATAATTGTGCGAAACCCCAAAAATGTGTCTGAGGATCGGTGCAGGCGTTGGCACTGTGCTGGCACTGCTACTAAATAGGTAGTCAACAAGGCGTCTGCATGATACATGTCAGTAAGGCAGAAATGTGAGATGTTTAAAATTTGCCGTGCTAGTTATGACCACATGTTCTATGTTTTGGCAATCATTGGTGAATACTTTTGTCACCCTAAGGGCATCTCCTGCTCAGCCGACATTAATGTAGTCTGCATTCGAAATGGACGTGTCTTTCGCATTCCACGAATCCCGTTCTTCAGTCTGGCTGGGTTTTTGGCATCGGCTCTGGTCTTTAAAGCATCGAGCTGCTTTTGGACATCATTTCTCCTCATCACCAGACTGCCATGGATCACTGGCACAGATGTGGCATTTCGCATTGGTTGCAGCGTGCCGTTTGACTCTCCCAGGCGGAGTACATTTAGTCCCACAATTACACCAGCCAGACACAGGATCTACAAAGCACACCCAGAAAAGAGATATCAGTGTTGATAATCACTCTCTTAAGTAACATTTGTCTGCGGGCACATAACTCAATTTTTCCTTGCCAGGTTCCATCACTAAGACTACTTGGTCCTTGCCTGGTGCAATGACATCTGCGGGTACCAGTGGGCCACTTGGTCTTTCGACCCACACTTTTGCACTCGGTACCATGCTGTCTGAAGAGCCGAAACCACGATCCCCACGAGTAGTTAACACTGTTGGGGGCTCCCCCCTTTTGTTCATGGACAACTTAACTGGTACAATAATCAATTGGGCTACTCAATCTCCCTTATGAATCGGTAACACTTGGTCTCCAGTGTTCATTAAAATGACTTTGATTTCTCCTTGGTAGTCTGTATGTAGGACCCCTCCTAGCACTTGAAGGCCATTCAATGCTAATCCAGATCTATGGGCAATCCATCCCATTTGTTCTGGTGGACTCTGTACTCCAATCCCTGTTTCAATCACAATTATCCCTCTTGGTTCTAACCTGATCTCTTCATGAGAATGTAAGTGTACCCCTGCTGATTCTGGGGTTGCTCAATAGGGGGCTAAAGCACCCGGAGTAATTTCCCAAAACATTTAAGTCTCTTTTGCTGAATTGGGTTGAATCTGTAAAGCAGGAGTCATTAATCGCAGCAATGGGGTCTCATGGTTATTCACTGGACTATTATTCAACACCTGTACCGCATCAAACACTCGATCACGCCAGTCTGCTAAACTGCCATTGCCATATTTACGGAGCTGTTCTTTCAACAACCCATTCATTCTCTCAATCAAACCTGATGCCTCTGGTTGGTAAGGGATGTGCTACACCCACTCAATGCTCTTTTCCTGACAATATTCCTAAATCAATTTGCTTTTAAAGCGGGACCCTTTGTCACTCTGAATTTGCAAAGGTACACCGTAATACATTGTAATCTGATCTAACAACTTAATGGGGTTCAGTTGTGTAGCATGTTTACATGGCAATACCATCAAATATCCTGAGTAGGAATCCACAATGGTGCATGCATATTGACAGCCTTTGCAGATTGGCATAGGACCAATTTAATCGATCTGCCAGATAACCTGGTAAATTTCCTCTTTGCAACGTGCCCTGGACAATCTGAGGGATGGGTCTATGCTGTTGGTGTTGACACACCGGACATTGCAAAATGATTGTTTACACTACCTCTAAAGGGATACTGGTCCCTCGAGTTTGTGCCCACCTGAGAGTAGCTTTTTCTCCAAGGTGCCCACATTTCTGGTGAGCCCACTTGGCCAGAACCTCCAAATCGTCCTCCTGAGCCTCTGCGTCCACAAATGAAATCTTGGTGTGTTCATCTGCAACAGAATTAAACCACTGTTCTAATGAATCTGTAGCACAATGTGCATCGACATGATACATGGTGACATCACTTTGTGATAATATTTCTACAATATCTTGCCACAGTTCCTTTCCCCACAACTCTTTTGTATGAATTTTCCATCCATTCTTTTGCCATGATGGCCGCCACACCGCCAAACCGTTCGCCACCGACAATTAATCTGTGTACAAATCATATTGACCAGGGGTCTCTTGTTTCAAAGCATGGCAAACTGCATAGAGTTCTGCAAACTGACTGCTCTTTCTTTTCCCTGACATTGTCAAAATCTTTGTTGTCTTGGGATTGTATTGACAGTTTTCCTATACCACTTGGTTCTCACATAGTGAGCCGAGCCATCCGTAAACCAGGCATGCTCTGTCTGCTCTACTGTCAAATCTCCATAAGGTACTCCGCATATCACGGGAGACTCCTGTATTTCAGTCACTTCCTCTGGCATGTAATCTGTGGGTGTATGTGGCCAATTGCTCATGTAATTTTGCAACTCCACATGTCCTTTCTTGACACTCGGGAGTCTCTGCTATCTTGCCTCCTACCTTCAGTTCTTCTCTGACTATGTTACGCTCACCTGGCTCCCACAGAGGCGTCGATCTGAACTGGACAGCTGCGGTCTCCACCAATGTGATGCGT
Source organism: Ambystoma mexicanum (assembly GCF_040938575.1). NCBI lineage: Eukaryota > Metazoa > Chordata > Amphibia > Caudata > Ambystomatidae > Ambystoma > Ambystoma mexicanum. The sequence continues at coordinate 865,218,243 of NC_090926.1, forward strand.
AGGGCCGAGATGACGGACTGGACTGGCTCACCTAGCTTCGTTTGCTTGGCCCGTAGGATTATTCGTCTGCAAATGGAGAAAGGGAATTAACCACCCGTGGAGTTGAGTGTAAATCCCCCACCCCCGCTGTTCTCCCCACAGATCACCTTTGATGTCCCCTCTTATAGTCTCACCTGATGGTTTGAAAAGATGAGCTCTCCATCCTGCATTGAGCACAGGGGCGCGTTGATAACCAGTTGCTTCACTGGCTCGAAGGAATTGGTGAGTTCCAGAACAATATTGACTCCAAGATTCCCGGCAAGACGCCGTAAGTATGTAGTTCGTAAGAGTTCAAATGCCTGACCTGGTCGAAATCGAACTCGGCAAAGAACAATGCCCATCGGAGTTGACGTGACAATTGGGCCTTGACTGTCTTTAAATACTGTAAGTTCCTGTGATCGGTGATCACAGTAATGGTATGCCTGGCACCGAGAAGATAGTGCCGCCAAGCCTTGAAGGCAGATTTAATGGCTAATAACTCCTTGTCGGTAACCGCATAGTTTAACTCGGGTGCCGAGAACTTTCTGGACCAAAATGCTACTGGGTGAAGCTGGCCAGTTTCAGGGTCCTTTTGAGAAAGGACAGCTCCCATGGCTAGACTGGATGCATCAGTTTCCACTATGTATGGAAGTTCAGGGCGCGGGTGCTTTAATACAGGTGCAGACGTGAATTTCGCTTTCAGCTCTTGGAAGGCATTTTCAGCTTCTTCAGTCCACATAAAGCGTTTATTTTTTCGCAAGAGTGCTGTGATGAGATTTACAAGATGTGAAAAATCCGGGATGAATCTGCGGTAGAAATTGGCAAAGCCGAGCATGCTTTGTACACCTTTAACTGAACTTGGTGATGGCCACTTAAGGATTGCGTCCACCTTTCGTGAGTCCATTCGGACTCCCTTTGGGGTCAGTATAAACCCAAGGAATTCAACTTCTGTGGCATGAAAAACGCATTTTTCCAGTTCTGCATATAGTTTGTGCTGGCGCAATTTCTCAAGGACTGCTCGGACGTGCTTCACATGGTCACATTCAGAAGAGGAGTATACTAGAATATCATCGATATATACGACAACACAAACGTCAATGAGTTCAGGAAGGACATCGTTCATGAAGTATTGGAAGGCTGCTGGTGCATTGCACAACCCGAACGGCATCACCTAGTATTCGAATAACCCATACTTAGTGCGGAAAGCAGTCTTCCATTCGTCGCCCTCTTTTACACGTACCAGATGGTATGCCCCCCAGAGATCTAATTTAGTGTATATACAAGCGTCCTTCACTTGGTCTAGTAGTTCAGGGATCAGAGGCAATGGGTATCGGTTCTTAACAGTTATCTGGTTCAATGCGCAGTATTCTATGCACGTTCTGAGGTCACCTTCCTTTTTGGGCATGAAGAACAAAGCTGAAGATGCAGGGGACTTGGATGGGCGAATAAAGCCATTGGCAAGGTACTGGTCTAAGTATTGTCGTAGGTGAAGGTTCTCAGGTTCCGTAAGGGCATAGATCCTGCTGCAAGGGCGTTGTGCACCGGGTATGAGATCGATTTGACAATCGTACGATCTGTGAGGAGGTAAGGTGTTTGCCTGTTCTTTTTGGAAGACATCCTGGAATTCTTGGTATTCTGGAGGTAGTTGCATGACTGCTGTGGTTACTGTGGCCAGGCCTGCGTTCTGATTTTTCTTTGGGTAACAGGTTTGTGCACAATCCGGGAAGGTTATTCTCTTCTCTCGCCAATCAATACAAGGATTATGTGTTTCCAGCCAAGGTATCCCCAGAATTATTTGGAACTGTGGGGCTTTGATTAGATCAAACACAATAGTCTCTCGAATCCCATCCTGACCCAATAGTGTCATCTCTGCGGTGGAATGAGTTACAGGCCCAGAGGAAATTTCAGTTCCATCGACTGTGGTGATGACATCTGAGGTGGTTTTTCGGCAGAGAGGTAGATTCATCCTGGAAGCCAATTCATAGTCCACATAGTTTCATATGGCCCTGCTATCAATATATGCCCTTACTGCGTGCATACGCGATGGCTGCCCTGGATCTACGAGGACCATTGGTATGATGAAATGCGAGGTCTGAGTATCCTTCTTCAAGCTCGGCAAGCGGACCTCTACGCTTGTCGGGTGTGGTCGTTTCCCGAGTCTGACTCCATATGGCTTTTATCAGCAGCTCCTACCACCTTCTTGGGTGGTTTTACAGGGCAATCCCGTAGAAAATGCCCAGAAGTTCCACAATAGAGACGCAATTGCATTTGCCGTCTCCTTTCTCTTTCCTTCTGGGTTAAGGGTCCTGTAACGCCTTCGATTTGCATGGGTTCTGAAGCATCTGCTCCTTTGGGGTTAGCGTGGGTTTTGACCAACACCCGATTCTCAAACTTGGCTCGATCAGCCTTTCTGTTCTGAAGTCTGTGATCTAACTGGACCACTAAGTCCATATATTCAGCGCAGTCTTGAGGTAGGTTCACGACTTGAGTCAAGACATCCTTGAGTTCTCCTCGAAGCCCTCGATGAAATAACGTGATTCGTTTTACCTCAGGCCATCCAGTTTCCACTATCAACCTATTAATGGTCGCGATGTAGGATAGAAGGTCCTGGTTACCCTGTCATAGGGACAACAGTTTGTTATCCAGGGCCTGTCCTTGGGAGTGCCGGCAAATAGTCTTTCCATGCTCGTTTGAAAGCCCTGAAAATCCCGAAGAATTGGGTCATCCTGAGTAACTAGTGGAATTGACCAATTAGCTGCACTGCCGCTGAGATATGACAATACAAAGGCTACCTTGGCTTGATCATTTGGGAAGGCTCCAGGTCTACATAAAAAGTGCAAGCAGCATTGGTTCATAAACACGGCGAACCTTTTGGGATCTCCGGCAAAGCGTTCGGGTGGAGCTAATGGAATATTTCCTGGTAGGTTTATTTGCACAGGGTTACTCGATAACACAGGAGCTGGATTTCCCCCGGAACCAGGTAGGGGTGCTTGTCCAGCCTGGCTTTGCAATAGTTGCCTAGCAAGGTCATCAGTTCGCTCCTTTGACAAAATCAGTTCTCTCCTAAGAGAATTGGTTTCTTGACGGGCGGAATGCACTTCAGCCCTCAGTTCCCCTAGTAATTTAGTCTCTGAGGTATCCATAACGCCCGGGTGGGAATTTGTGGGTAGGCTTCGCGTTCTGTTACGCTCACCTGGCTCCCACAGAGGCGTCGATCTGAACTGGGCAGCTGCGGTCTCCACCAATGTCACACGTAGGGCCGAGATGACGGACTGGACTGGCCCACTTAGCTTCGTTTGCTTGGCCCGTAGGAATATTCTTCTGCAAATGGAGAAAGGGAATTAACCACCCGTGGAGTTGAGCGTAAAGCCCCCCACCCCCGCTGTTCTCCCCACAGATCACCTTTGATGTCCCCTCTTATAGTCTCACCTGATGGTTTGAAAAGATGAGCTCTCCATCCTGCATTGAGCGCAGGGGCGCGTTGATAACCAGTTGCTTCACTGGCTCGAAGGAATTGGTGAGTTCCAGAACAATATTGACTCTGAGATTGAAACTGAAGGCGGCACTACCCCCATGTTCCTGGCCCATCTACGTGAATTGCCTCCTTCATGGCATGCTCTCTGATCTAAGCCTGTCAGTGGCAATGGGATACTTGTGATTACACCCTTGGGCTACAAAGTGCAACAAAGACACCTGCGAAGCTTGACCATTAGCTTCAGGAGGTGGCCCTGCCCTCAGTACCTTCTGTGCATTGTTGTCACTAGACAAAGGCAGGAAGCATAGGGAATCTGTTGCATCTACCAACAACCCTGCTGCCCCTCCATCAAACAGCCCCACCATCCATGCCAGCAATGGTTCCCCTGACTTTTGCCTCAGACGAGTAATGATTTCCCCAACCTCCTGATGAGTATAATCTTCCAGCGTAGTTAAATCTACAACTCCTCCCTCCTGGATTATGTGGATGCGGCCCAGCTCTGCGTCTCGTAACAGGCTTGACTGCCAGTGTCTTTTGATTAGGTTCTGACTTAAATCCTGCATCCCCTCCCAGTTGCTCTTGGAGCCGGTGGAGTCAAAAATGTCTCCATTCCAAGTGTCGGGGTCCCAGTCTACACCTGCTGTGGCGATTACAGCTGCTTGGTTTATGCCCCCTCGTCTCTTTCTATATTTATATTGGGCGACTCTGACTGCTGCCCTCTCGGCTATGGTCTGATATCTATCAGACTTGTCCTTAAAAAGCTTCATTTGCAATTGCTCTATTAGCACAATCTGTCTCTCTGCAATCAACTGTTTTTCCAGCCGTAAAAAATCCTCTTTCAACTCCACATTCCTCTGATGTATATTTCTATAGGCATGTAGGAAGATCCACCCCTGTGTGCCTAAAGCTGCACATTCCTTTTGCTTCTGAAACCTGCTGTAAACAAAACACAACCTCTGCGGGAGAGGCGTCCCCTAAACACTCATCCCATGGCTTACTCAAGCCTGCACTGCATGCCCATGCCTGTGCCAATTTATCATATGGACTCGTGGCCCACCCTGGGATCATGACTTTGTGACATTCTTCGCCAGATTAAGCCCCTTCTCTCTTAAACAAACTATTCATATTTACAATAATTTACAAACCTCTTTTTTACAGTAACTGTACTTCACTCGTGCAATGCACACACAAAGAACACTGATTAATGCAGCCTGACTCTCACTGCCAAACCAAACAAAACTTCACTTGCACTATAAATCTTGCCTACCAGCGTTCAAGCACAGATTCTTGGATGCCTAGAATTTACCATCTCAAAGAATTCTGTTTGTGATGCCATTATGTCTTGCTCGCCAAAAAGTGCACGGACAAACATATATATCTCTTTTTTATCACCAGTACGCTGAATGACAAACCTTGAACACGGGCAAGCAATGATTCACACATACACACGCAGTTAGATAATAAGTTAGCTCTTATATGGCTATTTATTCATGATATGATATTGTATTTATAACGCGCCTACACACAAGTGTTTCAAGGCACAACGAGGCAAGGGAGGGGGAACAAAGGGAAGACAGAGACAATGATCTTACTAGGCCAGGTGACATGGAGATTGCACAAGTGCAGGGGAGAGGGGAGTGGAAAAGTGCAAGGGGAACGGGGAGGGGGCAGTGCAGTACATGGGATCAAACAGTAAAAACAATAAAGCAGGTGGCAAGCGTAAGTGCAGACATCAAGTGTCCAAGTGCTGGTAGGGTAGACTTTAGGGATACAGAAACAGACCCCAAGTGCAAGGGTTGCCAGGGTGCAGTGCAGGTGTGCAACTGGTGGGGAGGGGTCCTGGGCCCAAGATCAGTGGGTAGCCAGGTGACCAGTGCAGTTTCAGTTTCAGCCAGGTGATCAGCAGGGGAGAGGAAGAGAGAAAGCGGAAGCAAAGAGGAAGGTCTTGAGATGCTTCCGAAACCAGAGATGGTTCTCCTCAAGTCTCAGAGAGGCAGGGAGGGTGTTCCAGAGGAAGGCCCCAGACGAGGAAAGAGATCTACCACCAACTCGTTGTTTGGAGAAGCGACTGACCCTGTGGGAGTTGGAGGAGGAGGAGCGAAGAGCCCGAGAAGGAAGATATTTATGAAGAGAGAGTTGACGGTATTGAGGCCCCAGGCACCAGAAGGCCTTGTGAACAATGCAGAGGGCTTTGAACTTAATCCTCGCAGCCACTGGGAGCCAGTAAACAGATTGTATTGCTGGAGAGATACGATCCCTGGGCTTGAGGCCAAAGACACGTCTCACAGTCCCGTTTTGGATGAGTTGCAGAGGGCGAAGAGTAGAAGCAGGCAGATTTAGAAAGAGGCTGTTGCAGTAGTCCAGCCTAGAGAGAACCAAAGCTCTAGAGACAGTGAGCTTCTGGGGGAAGGAGAGAAAAGGAAGAATACCTTTGAGGTGGTGCAGTTGGTAGTGTGGCTTCTTCCTAGAGATGTCAGAGATGCGCGGGGAGAAGGAGAGTATGGAGTCGAAGATGATCCTGAGGTTTTTAGCCTCATAGGTGGGAGCAGGAAGAGGGCTAAGGGAGGCTGGCCAGAGAGTGACAGGAAAGGAGGGAGCAGGTGTGCCAATGAGGAGAATCTCTGTCTTACTGGCATTAAGGGGGAGATGGCTGGTGGCACACCACTCCTGGATAGCGGACAGACAGTCATAAATGAGAGAAGGGGAAGAAGTGGCAGAAAGGAGCCTGAAGATGAGCTCAGTGTCATCTGCATAGCACTGGAAGTTGGGGCACAGAGCGGCAATGCAGTGGGCAAGAAGTGCCAGGTATTGGTTGAACAGCCAGGGAGAGAGGTTAGACCCCTGGGGAACACTACAGTTAGAGATAGAGATAGAGGAGAGGAAGGACCTTAGTTGGACCTGGGAGGGTCGATGGGAGAGGAAAGAGGTCAGCAATGCCAGGTCCTGATCGGTGATACCCAGGTTATCACGAAGACGGTTGAGCAGAATGTCATGGTTGACCGTGTCGAAATCAGAAGAGGGATCAAGTAAGATGATGACACAGGGGGTATTAGAATCGAGGTTGGACAGCAGGACTTCACGGATGTTCAGAAGAACAGTTTCCATGCTTCTGGATGCTCTAAAGCCTAACTCATGGTCACTAACCATACAGGCATGGATGGCACATAATGGATTGTGCCTCAATGATGACAAGACTGAGCTGCTCCTCCTGGGCTCTCAACTCAGGCTTGCCAAAATTAACACAGCATTTCAATCCTTCAACAATGATGGCAATATCATCTCAGTCTCCAGCCAAGTTAAAACACTAGGCTTCTATCTAGATTCCTCCCTCACCCTAACTAAACAAGTGAACGCCACCACCTCTGCCACTTCTTACCCTTGCAAACTGATCAACGCATGCAGACCCTTCCTCTCTACCGACAGCTGCATTGCTTTGGCTAGAGCACTAATGCAAACCAGATTGGACTACTGCAACACGTTATACTCTGGCACCTCGAAGCACAACATCCACAAACTCCAGGTCCTTCAAAATAACGCTATCAGAGCAGCGCTCAACATTCCCAGATCAGCACACATCTCCAAAACCACACAGAAACTCCACTGGTTACCCATTCAAGAACGGATCTGGTTCAAAACGCTCATGTTGACTCACAAATGCCTCCACCGGGTAGCCCCTGCCTATCTTGCAGACAAAATAACCAAAGCCCAATCATCCAGACCCACTAGAGCAGCCTACAAGCACCTCCTTGTCACCCCCAAATTCAAGCTCCAAAAAGCAGGAGGCAGCAGCTTCCCCTCTATGGCCAGCAAACTCTGGAACGCCCTACCTATTCAACTCAGAGTCCAGGATTCCTTCTGGATGTTCCGTAAACAGCTCAAAACACACCTCTTCATTCCTAAATTGTACATCTAACGCACAACACTGGTGGCCCTCATAGCCCCTACCCACTGCACTAAACCCCATTCATGTAGATAATTGTAAAATATCATTTGCAGCAATATGTATAAATTGCAAAAATTTACAAAATATAAATAATGTAAATATCACTGTATGTCTGAAACCTGTGTAACAATTGTGATCTTCCTATGTAAGCAAGTGCCCAGATGCCTTTGGCTTAGCGTGCTATACAAGCAACAAAAATAAATAAATGGAGGTAACCAACCGATTCAGTGTGAAGATGTAACTGGGAGATGGGCAGCTTTTCCAGGAGTTTCCCCAGGAAAGGAGTGATGGAGATCGGACGATAGTTAGCCGGGCAGAAGGGGTCGACTGAGGGTTTCTTTAGAACAGGGTGCACAAGAGAGTGCTTCAGGGTGGAAGGGAAGACTCGCATGGCGAAGGAGTGGTTGCAGAAGTCAGCCAGAGTGGGAGCAAGGGCGTCAATGTGGTCCTTTATGGTTCTGGAGGAACAGGGGAGAACCTGTTTGCCGGGACTTTCATATATCAGAATTACGCCATTTCCCCTCAGCCACCCTGCACTTGTGTTTAAAAGTGACGAGGTCCGAGTCGTACCAGGAGTTGCACTTGGCTTTGGCTTCAAGCGGATCCTCATGACAGGGGCAAGAACATCAAGAGCATCAGATATAGCAGAGTGGAGCATGGAAAGGGAAGGAGGAGATCTGACCAGGTGGTCGATAGATGGTAGCCACAGTGAGCCTGGAGAGAGAGAGCCTTTAGACGAGGCATTCAAAAGAGGAGTAGGCCTGCGTAGGAATGACAGAGGCAGGAATCCACTCCGGGAAGATCAAAGCTACACCCCCTCCAGAACAGTTGGATCTGGGCACGGAGAGGATTGTGTAGCCATCAGGGCGGAGAGTGTCAAAGCTTGTGACAGAGCTGGATGTGAACCATGTCTCAGTGAGACCGAGGACATTGAGGTTAAGTTCTTCCAGGAGGCGGCAGATGTCAGAGGAGTGTTTGACAACTGAGCAGGAGTTGAGAGTGGCAATATGTAGAAGGTTGCCATCCTTAAAAGACGTCTGGGGCGGGGTACAATCAGAGGTATGCCCTGCGGAGGTGTAGAAGGTGCCCGATTGGGGGCAGAAGAGGAAGGGGGAGAGGGTAAGGTAGCCAAGGAGGAGACAGAGGGGGAGGCAAGGAAGCCATGGAGGGAAGGGAGGGGACAGCATGAGAAGAAAGGAAATTAATGATGCGCAGGAAGCGTCTATCAAAGAGGAGAAGGTTGGCCTGAGGGCCTTGGACCAGGACGGTACCAACCATTCAGGTAAACATTAATGATGACCTTGGAGGAGTGGATGGGGGCCAGGAGGGCCTCCCACCGGGTGCCATCATTAATGGGAGAAGAAGAGAAAGGAGAAAGCACAGAGACCATATGAAGAGGCAATAGGTCTGGTGAGGGAACAACAAAGAGGATGTCAGTGAGGGTTTGTCTGGAGGAAGAACTGGTATAGGGGTCAGCGATAGGGAGGCCTGGGTTGGAGACCAGGATGTCCTTTTTAAACTTCTTCCTACCAGATTTACAGGGTAATTCATAGAATTTCACACAAAAGTGGCGCACGCGGCTGGCTCACAGTGTGCGCGTGCGAATGTCTGCGCCAGCCGTGTGCACTAAAATCGATTTCCGCGCACAGCGTATTCATGGATTTTAGCCTCCAAAACCAGCCGTGGCGCAGAGTGGCGCAGCGACACTGCAGCAGCGCCAGTTACGCCCCCAAGAACGCCCTTGCACAAGGAAAAGCCATCAAAATTCCCAATTCCCAAATTGATTGGGCTGGGTACGTGTATCTCAGGGGTGCGCAGGAAGTTCCACGCGCGAATGGCCTGGGTACGTGTATTTCAGGGGTGCGCGGGAAGTTTCACACGCGATTGGGCCTGGGTACGTGTATTTCAGGGGTGCGTGGGAGCTTTCACATGCAATTGGGCTTGGTACGTGTATTTCAGGGGTGCGCGGGAAGTTTCACACGCGATTGGCCTGGGTACGTGTATTTCAGGGGTGCGCTGGAAGTTTCACACGCGATTGCAGTAGGGTAGATGTATTTCAGGGGTGCGCGGGAAGTTTCACACGCGATTGGGCTTGGTACATGTATTTCAGGGGTGTGTGGGAAGTTTCACACGCGATTGGGCTGGGTATGTGTATTTCAGGGGTGCGTGGAATGTTTCACACACGATTGGCCTGGGAACGTGTATTTCAGGGGTGCGCGGTAAGTTTCACACACGATTGGCCTGGGTACGTGTATTTCAGGGGTGCGCGGGAAGTTTCACACGCGATTGGAGTAGGGTACGTGTATTTCAGGGGTGCGCGGGAAGTTTCACATGCGATTGGCCTGGGTACGTGTATTTCAGGGGTGCGCGGGAAGTTTCACACGCGATTGGCCTGGGTACATGTATTTCAGGGGTGCGCGGGAAGTTTCACATGCGATTGGAGTAGGGTACGTGTATTACCGGGGTGCGCTGGAAGTTTCATACGCGATTTTGCGGTCAGAGCGGGGAACGCGTATTTCGGGGGTGCGCGGGGAGTCCTACACGTGAATTGGCAGTGTGGGTCCTCCCAGGTGTCCCCTCTACCCCCTCCATGGCCCCTGCCGGCAGCCCACACCACAGGGGACTACCCCGCACCCCTGGTCATGTCCCGCAGGCAGCACATCCACCATGGGCATGCCCCCCAGCCAAGCCACATGTCACGTTGCAATATGATAACCAACTCAAGTCTCCCAGCACCCCCACCCCCAGCAGTGCAGGGCACCTGCCAGCAGGCCCCCACACATGTCCCACTCATGTCCCCTTGCACCCACACCTCCCAGCAGTGCAGGGCACCTGCCAGCAGGCCCCCACTCATGTCCCACTCATGTCCCCTTGCACCCCCACCCCGCAGCAGTGCATGGCACCTGCCAGCAGGCCCCCACTCATGTCCCCTTGCACCCCCACCCCCCAGCAGTGCAGGGCAACTGCCAGAAGGCCCCCACATATGTCCCCCAGCACCCCCACCCCCCAGCAGTGCATGGCACCTGCCGGCAGGCCCCCACTCATGTCCCCTTGCACCCCCACCCCCCAGCAGTGCATGGCACATGCCAGCAGGCCCCCACTCATGTCCCCTTGTACCCCCACCCCCCAGCAGTGCAGGGCACCTGCCAGCAGGCCCCCACTCATGTCCCACTAATGTCCCCTTGCACCCCCACCCCCCAGCAGTACAGGGCACCTGCCAGCAGGCCCCCACTCATGTTCCACCCATGTCCCCTTGCACCCCCACCCCCCAGCAGTGCAGGGCACCTGCCAGCAGGCCCCCACTCATGTCCCACTCATGTCCCCTTGCACCCCCACCCCCCAGCAGTGCAGGGCACCTGCCAGCAGGCCCCCACACATGTCCCCCAGCACCCCCACCCCCCAGCAGTGCAGGACACCTGCCAGCAGGCCCCCACACATGTCCCACTCATGTCCCCTTGCACCTCCACCCCCCAGCAGTGCAGGGCACCTGCCAGCAGGCTCCCACACATGTCCCCCAGCACCTCCACCCCCCAGCAGTGCAGGGCACCTGCCAGCAGGCCCCCATACATGTCCCACACATGTCCCCTTGCACCCCCACCCCTCAGCAGTGCAGGGCACCTGCCAGCAGGCCCCCACTCACGTCCCACTCATGTCCCCTTGCACCCCCACCCCCCAGCAGTGCAGGGCACCTGCCAGCAGGCCCCCACACATGTCCCACAGCACCCCCACCCTCCAGCAGTGCAGGGCACCTGCCAGCAGGCCCCCACACATGTCCCACTCATGTCCCCTTGCACCCCCACCCCCCAGCAGTGCAGGGCACCTGCCAGCAGGCCCCCACACATGTCCCCCAGAGGCCCCACCACCCAGCAGTCAGGGGAACCTGCCAGCAGGCCCCCACACATGTCCCCCAGCACCCCCACCCCCAGCAGTGCAGGGCACCTGCCAGCAGGCCCCCACACATGTCCCACTCATGTCCCCTTGCACCCCCACCCCCCAGCAGTGCAGGGCAACTGCCAGCAGACCCCACTCATGTCCCACTCATGTCCCCTTGCAGCCCCACCCCCGGCAGTGCATGGCACCTGCCAGCAGGCCCCCACTCATGTCCCCTTGCACTCCCACCCCCCAGCAGTGCAGGGCACCTGCCAGCAGGCCCCCACACATGTCCCCCAGCACCCCCACCCCCAGCAGTGCATGGCACCTGCCAGCAGGCCCCCACTCATGTCCCCTTGCACACCCACCCCCCAGCAGTGCAGGGCACCTGCCAGCAGGCCCCCACTCATGTCCCACTCATGTCCCCTTGCATCCCCACCCCCCAGCAGTGCAGGGCACCTGCCAGCAGGCCCCCACTCATGTCCCACTCATGTCCCCCAGCACCCCCACCCCCCAGCAGTCAGGGGCACCTGCCAGCAGGCCCCCACACATGTCCCACTCATGTCCCCTTGCACCCCCACCCCCCAGCAGTGCAGGGCACCTGCCAGCAGGCCCCCACACATGTCCCCCAGCACCCCCACCCCCCAGCAGTGCAGCGCACCTGCCAGCATGCCCCCACACATGTCCCGCTCATGTCCCCTTGCACCCCCACCCCCCAGCAGTCAGGGGCACCTGCCAGCAGGCCCCCACACATATCCCACTCATGTCCCCTTGCACCCCCACCCCCCAGCAGTGCAGGGAACCTGCCAGCTGGCCCCCACTCATGTCCCACTCATGTCCCCTTGCACCCCCACCCCCCAGCAGTGCATGGCACCTGCCAGCAGGCCCCCACTCATGTCCCCTTGCACCCCCACCCCCCAGCAGTGCAGGACACCTGCCAGCAGGCCCCCACTCATGTCCCCTTGCACCCCCACCCCCAGCAGTGCAGGGCACCTGCCAGCAGGCCCCCACTCATGTCCCCTTGTACACCCACCCCCCAGCAGTGCAGGGCACCTGCCAGCAGGCCCCCACTCATGTCCCCCTGCCCCCCAGTCATGACGATCCTCAATCATGGCCCTTATGGCCAGCCTCCCCAGCCCAAAGACCCAACCAAGTACTGCATCCACCCACATAGAAAAGGCAATTACATGATACAACCCCAATGGCAAGTATGTAAATGAACACATGTCCGTCACACACACACAATGGTTGCAAGTGAATGTGAAAACCCATATCATGACATGCATGAAACCAATGAGATAATACCACACATCGAAGTATGAAGAAAAAAATGTATTAAAAGCAACATGAATGGAATTTAAATTAAACAAACAACAATGGGAATAAAAAAAGAAAAGTTGCATGTCCGTAATATAATGAAAAACAAGAAATCATAATCCAAAGGAAAGGTGTCCAAAGTCACAGTCCAACAAAGCAAATCCAAGGGAAAAACAAAAGTGAAAACCATTGCTCCATGGGGAAATCCAAAAAAAGAGATGAATCCAATAGTGAACTATAGACAGATGAACAATACAGGATCCATGATCCCAACTGAAGAAATGAAACCTATCAAAAATACTACCTAATGAAAAACTATATACAGAAACGTGGTGCATTGTCCAAGCGCAACCAAAATAAAGAAAAACCAAAGGAACACTATCTAACTATTTACAAGGGCAGCGGGAACTCCTGCTCAATGTCCCGGAGGCAGTCCTCTTCCATGGCCCAGAGGGTTCGCAGGGACGACGACATGTTCTCCTCCAACTCCCTACGAATTGCCTCGAGGCATTCGGCCCGCCTCAGGGCCCTCCACATGGAGTTCTCCGCCCTGACCATCGTGAGCCGTGCCTCTTCTGCCCGCTGCCGTTCCCCATCTATGGCATGGCCTGACCGCTGCCACATGGAAGACACTTCCCGTCCTGGGTCCTCCTGCCCTCTGGCTGATGCCTGCCCCTCCGATGACGAAGGCCCCGAGCCATCATGGCTCCCACCTTGTTGGTGCTGCTGCTGTGCCTCTTCCCGTGCCCTGGCTCTTGCTGCCTGCACATCCTCCTCCGGCTGGGGTGTAGTTGTTGAGGTGGCCACCCCTGCTGGACGTCCGACTCCCGACTGTGGCAGGGATGTGTCCTCCACCAGCCTGGCCGCAGGGTCAGAGGCAGCTCCACAGGGCACCCAGGTGACACATGGGTGGGAAGATGGCACGGAGTACGCCTGACGCATAGGGGGTTCAGTTGAGGAGGGGGTCGGAACAAGGCCCAGCAAACGGAGGAATCCGGCCCTGGTGACCTGTCCCAGTAGGTCGACGTGGTCAACGAGCCATTCGAGACGACATACAGTCTCCCCATGAAAAGACTGAATTTTGCCTCGCATGGCCCGTTGATGCAACGCCACACCACCCAGGACAGGCGCAACCCGGTCCCGGATAGCCACGTCCGCAGGCAGAGGAAGTCCAGTTGTCGTAAGCTCATCCCCTGCCTGAAAACGGGTCTGGACGTAGGTATCCCTGCTGGTGCAAGATGATGCAGTCACAGGATCGGGGACAGGATTACACACAGGCACCTCCGCGGCAGCCTGTGCTGCCTCCTGTCCCTGCCCATGCACTGAACCACTAGCACCAGTGGAATCCCCGCCTCCAGACCCTGTCTCTGTCCCTTGCACGGCCTCCTCCTCCACCAAACCCCCCACCAACCTGGATGACTCCGTGACATCTTCCTCCGTCGGGCCCTGTGGGGTCTCAGCTGCCCCTTCGGCTGCCGAGGAGTCCAACTCCGACCTCTTCCTCTTGGACCTCCCCTCGGCAGTTGCGACCTGGGATGCAGCACCGGACTCCTCACTCCCCGACGTGATGACAACATGGGAGGGGAGCCGGGCCTTGCGTCTCCGGCTGGCGGTGCGATCCCTGCCGCTGTGCTCCACAGCCCCCTCTCTGCCCTGTTCATCAGTCGACGCTGCAGACAAGGAGAGATAGGACAAAGGCATCAGGGCACTGTACAATGGACTCATACACACATGACAGTTGCACGAGTGTCATTGTCAAATTTCAGACATGGCATCACAATCCCCAACACACATGTCATTTCAAATCACACACATGAGCTATTCCACAGCCATATCGCAACAGCCAGCACCATCCATACACATACAACAGCATGAGCAGGCAAAGGTGAGCCAGACATCACATGAGACACAGGGAGTGCACTAGACATGGACACACGCCACCACACTTACATGCATGTGTACACCTCCACCAAGTTTCGCAGTGATGAGATCGGCATCCATGTCACATCTGGCAATCAGTCTTCTACATATCAGTCTCACATGCATCCATGTTGCATGACAGTTGCACACTTGTCAGATACACATACATGCACATGTACACAGTGCAGATACATGCAGCTGGAACCAACATCCATGTGTGACACCACAACCTTGACAACTGACATACACAGTCATTCAAACATGTGTGCTCACACATCTGCATTTGGCCTGCATGCTTACCCACAAATACACCATCCATGTGTCTCACACATGAAAGGACTCGCATGTGTCAGCCTCACGGCCTTGTACATACACATCCATACATGGCCCTAAAGAAACCACATGTGCAACCTGCACACTACTGGCACACCACCACACGCACAGCTTCCAATCAGTATGCATGTACACTTACCGCTCGACTCCAGACGGGTGTGCCTCTCAAGGACCTGGACGTGGAGCGCTGGGCATACGCGTTCCAGGACCCTCATTTGGTCTTCCGACAGGTGGCCCTGGCGCCCCTTAGCATCCTCTGTCTTCAAGAGGCGCCGGGCCTTGTTGAGGGTCCTGGACCTGAAGTCCTCCCAGCGCTTCTTGACATGATGGAATTCGCGGACTGCCACCCGCTCCGCGTTGATGGCAGTCACAATGTCCGTCCAGATCCTGGTCCATCCGTCCTTGTCGGCGCGCGACCTTCCGAAGAGGGCATCATACTGCCCCAGGACTTGCTATACCAGGACACCAACTTCGGTGGCAGTGAAGCTGGTCGCCCTCTGCCTCTCTGGCTGGGGGTTGCCAGTGCCGCCAGCGTAGTGCTGGACATGGCAACCCCAGAGGCAGGAGTGGGTGGGCAACTGGGTCCTGGGGCTGGGCTGTGGAGCAATGGAATCCCAGTCGGGAGTCTTCGGTTCCAGCAGGGGTGGTCACAGCAACAGCACCCCTGGCTGACGTGCAGGCAGCAAATGGCAGCAAAATCAGGCAGCAGCAGATGTCAGGTGGGAGCGTGCTCGGGGCTCTGTGGGGCAGTAATTCGGCATTCTGGGCAGGAGCGTGGTCTTCCGTGTGTGAACGCGTGGCCAGCTTGATACGGAGTGATTTGGCATGTGAAAATCTTGCACATCAGCGTGTACATTGAGGAAAGGCCCTTAGCACGTAAGCGCGTCAGCGCACGTACGCGATTTCATTGGACCAAAGGCCCTTAGCGTGAAAGCGCGTCTGTGACGTGACGCGCGCGGGTGTTTCCCTCATAGCACGTGATGACAGAGCACACGTGGAAAAGCTGCACGTCCAAGTGTCAGCATGTGTAATTGGAGGAAAGGGCGCGTACACGCATAAGTGACATGCACGTGTAGGCCGGTTTAAAAGGTACGTGTAGGACGCCATTTCCTTGTACGTGCTTTTTGTGGAGAGCGAGTGGGTGGATTCTGTACTTCTTGTCGGTTCACACACGATTACTTCACAGCGTTTCAAGTTCGTACTCCCTGTTACCTCTGACAGCTTTCATTTTTCTACTTTTTTTGGGCCTGTTTCCTCAAACAGTGTTCACTTCTCCTTTTGTCCTGTCTCCTCAGGCAGTGTACAATTCTTCTTTTGGCAGGGGTGTTGCCAACGCACACACACGCGTATTTTTCACATTCTTTTTCGAGGCAGACGGTGAGTTCCGCACGTACTTAGCAACTGTGCTTGCCCCGTGTGTCGCGTTCCCCTTCAGAGGTCATTGTAGGCTGCGTGTATCACGCGAACGCTTATTTTTGTGTTTCTGGGTGCCACAGCGTAGTGCGGGTTCATTTTTCCATGCACGTGGTCTACGAGGGGTTGCGTGCACGTTTATTTTTGTTTTTGGGCTGCCTGTGCGTTGCGTGACCCGTCATCTTCCCCCAGGGGTCACATACAGCATTGTTAGAGCACTAGGGTACGAATTCCATCTAGTACCCTACCCCTTTGACCCCCAATTGCCCAGGACAATAGTTTACTGCTCCTCCCATACGCACAACAACATCAGTGCCATGGTTGGGAGGCGACCAAGCAGTAAGGGAGGCAAAGGTGGTCGACCTTCAAAAGGTGGACGTGGTGGGCGTGGTAGGGGACGTGGCCAGGATTTGCAGGGTGCCCCTATATCGCCATGTGTGGAGGACCAATCAGGGACACCCATGCCCCCCCGCCCCCATGGTTGAGGGAAACGTGGCTGAGACCATCCCAGCTCAGCCCTTGTTGGACCAGCCCATTGTGGCACCTGACCTGACACAGGATGACTCCCTGGCCGACTTCCAGGTCAGCAAGTCTAAGCCACTTGTGGCGGTGCAAGTTGTCACCAAGCCACGTGGATCTGGGGCAGCTATGTCATCTGCTGCCCCAAGTATGCAGGGTGGTGAGGCTGCAGGGGCAGCTGCAGCTCCATCCGCCCCAGCTCTGACTCTCCCAGCCAGGACAGTGTCGGTCCTGGTCCATCATACTGATGTTCCCCCTGCCAACATCACACTTCAGACAATGCTTGCACCAAGTCCTATGGTCAATGTGCATTCGCACACTCCAACAACCCAGTCCACCGGTGATTCTGCCCCTACTGACCAGAACGGCGTTAGCCACTCTGGCTCCGTTCCACCTTCTAAAAAGAGGAAGAAGGGTGCTCTGGCACGACAGGCTGAGACCCCAGGCACGGCTACACACTCCGGTACCTCAAGGAAGCCTTGCTTCAATGAATCGGAACTTGATGCACTTGTGAGCTGTGTGTTGCAACATAGCCACCAAATGGTGGTGACTGCAGGGTCCAAGACCACACCTGGGCAACGTAAGGCACACTGGCAGACCATCGCCAACCACATAAGTGCCCTTGGATTTGTGAGGCGCTCAGCTGATGATTGCTACAAGCGGTGGAACGACCTGAAACGCAGAGCAAAGGACAAGCTGGCCTTAAGTCATGCCGCTACTCTGGTGACTGGCGGTGGGTCTCCACAAGAGGACAACGAACTCATTGAACATGAGTCTGTTGCTGGGACCTTCATCACAGAGGAACAGATCCGAGGTGTGGGAGAACTACCCGATTATGACACATTGTCCGGTGAGTGCCCATGCGTGTGTGTGTAATGCATGTGTATGTTGTTTGGGTGACGGGTTCTGATTGAGTGCCAGGTGAGGGTGTGTGTGACTAAGTAGTATGGGTCACCCATGTGCTTCATCCAAAACATTCTGCGGCCTTGAATTTGGGTGTGACACTATCCCTTCTGCCCACAGTAGTAATTTAGTGCAACATTGCAGCAGTTGCCCTTGAGATGGCATCATGCAACAACATTGTTTGTATTTTTCAGTGTTCTTTCAGGCTGATTGTTTCAATTCTCGCACTTTTGCAACACATTCCTCAGCCCTATTGTGACATATTTGACATGCTTCTGTCAGTGAAGAACCCCACATTGGCCCACATGTGTCACCTTGGTAGTTGAATGATTTGACCATTCAGGCTGAATGAGAATTGTCCTGATCACATGATGTTTTTGGGCCTGTTTGAATGTGGAACATGCTAGTTGTTTCCTGTCATGTTGAAGTGCACAACCATTCATGTGTACATGGCCCTGCAATCACTGTATTTTTGTACACTGGATGTGTTGCAGTGTGTGGTACATGGCGTATCTTTTCACACTATGTGGCATTTTTCATCTCTTCATGTCCATCTCACATGGATGGGTGACAGTACTCATTCACTGACATATGGATGTACTTGTGGAATGTACCATGGCTATGGTACATGCCATCTGTGTGATGGCATGTGTCATTTATGTGTATAGGACATGCCACTCATAGGCCAATGTGTGATGGCAGTGCTACCCAGAATGCAGCAAATGTGTTGCTTTTCCATCTTGGTGTCATCAGTGTCAGACTTTTGCCTCCCCTTCCAACTCTGTGACAGTGCATGCATGGGAGGGTTATAGTCATGTGGGACATGTGTAAATCATGTACTGGTTCTGTAGCTTGTCAGGCCTATTTGTGTGCTATGGTGCTAATGCCTGTTTCCATTTTTTGTCTTTCATGTTTTTGCAGGGGATGACGCACTTGATGCTGTTGAGGTTGTGGAGATGGTGCAGACCCAGGAGGAACCTGAGGCACAACCGGCCACCAGTGGAGGACGTGGTGTGGTGGTGGGTGAGAACCCACTCTTGCTGCAGACGATTCTGTCCAGGGGTGTCTCTGGGTGCACCTCCCCAGACCTCTATTCAGGTGTTGATTCGGATGATGAGACCTATGTGGCGTCGCAGGTAAGTGTTTGTGGAAGGGGTTCTGTTCTGTCCAACCCATCTGCACCAGGGGTAGAACCCTCTATGGGGATGTCAGTGTTGGTTAGTCAGCCTTTGGCAGTTACGGGTGCAGGGTCACGCTCCACAACATCTGATCCTGTTCCTGGGCCAGCAGATCAGAGGGGGAATGCAGTCCTGCAGCCTCAGGCAGTGCCGGCACAGCAAGGTGTGTGGTGCCCGCCGATGCGGTGGCCGTACGCCACAAGGCAATACCGCATGGGAACAATCCATTTACAGTATGGCAACCCAACAGGCAGCATCAGTTGAGATGATGGCTCAAGCAATGGAGAGGGTGGCCACTTCCATTGTCCCCCCTGAAAGGCAAATGGAGCTACTACAGCAGGCAACACACTCCATTTGCCAATCACACAGGGAGGACATGTTTGAGACTCTACGCCAATCAATATCAATAGAGTCCCAGGGCCACAGGGAAGCCCTGAGGGTAGAACTCCATCACCTCAGGGAGACTCTTGTTGACCTTGAGACTTCCACTAACTTGAGGACAGAACAGCAGCTGGAGCGGCTCACACGTTCGCTCTCAACTGAGATGCAGGCAACTCGGGAGGAGATCCGGGCATCACGTCAGGTGCTGTATGGGGATCTCCGCACTATAATCCTCCAGAACGAGACCTTCCACAAAAAGTGCAGTACATTGAGGACCTTCTCCAGGGGGCTGAGTGCTTAGGAGCAGAGGGTGGGTGATGTGAGGTCATCCTCCCACTCACTGACCAGGTCGAGTATTATGTGAGGTGGAAACCTGTGCCTCCCATACACCTGGTCATCAGGCATGCCAAAAAGGCTGGTTCTGGGTGTGAAATTCTGGGCCTGACTATCCTCCTCCTCCTCCTGCGGTATTCCCATGACCACAGCTGCTAGGAACGGTATGTTCATCCTGGCATCTGAGCTTGCTTGTTGTTTGCGCTCACTTTTATGCTGTGCGGGTCCACGTACGCCTGCTTCCTGCTGGCGTAAGTGTTTCCGGATTAGCGCGTCTTTTTTGGTGTGTGCGTGTGGGCGTTCCGCGCATTTGCCTCCTGTACTTCCCCGACCCACCACAGTAATACACGTACCCCGCTCGCCCAGGCCCAATCGCGTGTCAAACTTCCCGCGAGCCCCTGAAGTACACGTACCCCGCTCGCCCAGGCACAATCGCGTGTAAAACTTCCCGCAAGCCCCTGAAGTACACGTACCCCGCTCACGCAGGCACAATCGCGTGTGAATCATCCCGCGAGCCCCTGAAGTACACGTACCCCGCTCACCCAGGCACAATCGCGTGTAAAACTTCCCGCGAGCCCCTGAAGTACACGTACCCCGCTCGCCTAGGCACAATCGCGTGTGAAACTTCCCACGCACCCCCGAAATACATGCTATTTTTGACACAGCGGGTGTCCGTGTTTGTCGCTTACCTCTTTGCACGTCATTTGTCCTAGAGGGCCACAGTATGGGACATTCATCAGAGCTGTATATACAGGCTTTTTGTTAGCGCAGGGATGCTACCGCCTGCCTTCGTGTGGCGGACATGTGTTGATGTACATAGTTGACTTTTGGTTTGTGTCATGAGATCGCCATTTCACTGCTGGGGGTTGGGGGTGCAAGGGGACATGAGTGGGACATGTGTGGGGGCCTGCTGGCAGGTGCCCTGCACTGCTGGGGGGTGGGGGTGCAAGGGGACATGAGTGGGGGCCTGCTGGCAGGTGCCCTGCACTGCTGGGGGGTGAGGGTGCAAGGGGACATGAGTGGGGGCCTGTTGGCAGGTGCCCCTCAGTGCTGCGGGGTGGATGTGCAAGGGGACATGAGTGGGGGCCTGCTGGCATGTGCCCTGCACTGCTGGGGGATGGAGGTGCAAGGGGACATGAGGGGGGGCCTGCTGGCAGGTGCCCTGCACTGCTGGGGGGTGGGGGTGCAAGGGGACATGAGTGGGACATGAGTGGGGGCCTGTTGGCAGGTGCCCCTCAGTGCTGGGGGGTGGGTGTGCAAGGGGACATGAATGTGGGCCTGTTGGCAGGTGCCCTGCACTGCTGGTGGGTGGGGGTGCAAGGGGACATGTGTGGGGGCCTGCTGGCAGGTGCCCCTGACTGCTGGGGGTGGGGGTGCTGGGGGACATGTGTGGGGGCCTGCTGGCAGGTGCCCTGCACTGCTGGGGGGTGGGGATGCAAGAGGACATGAGTGGGGGCCTGTTGGCAGGTGCCCCTCAGTGCTGGGGGGTGGGAGCGCAAGGGGACATGAGAGGGGGCCTGCTGGCAAGTGCCCTGCACTGCTGGGGGGTGGGGGTGCAAGGGGACATGAGTGGGGCCTGCTGGCAGGTGCCCTGCACTGCTGGGGGTGGGGGTGCAAGGGGACATGAGTGGGGGCCTGCTGGCAGGTGCCTTGCACTGCTGGGGGGTGGGGGTGCAATGGGACATGAGTGGGGGCCTGTTGGCAGGTGCCCCTCAGTGCTGGGGGGTGGGGGTGCAAGGGGACATGAGTGGGGGCCTGCTGGCAGGTGCCCTGCACTGCTGGGGGTTGGGGGTGCAAGGGGACATGTGTGGGGGCCTGTTGGCAGGTGCCCCTCAGTGCTGGGGGGTGGGGGTGCAATGGGACATGAGTGGGGGCCTGTTGGCAGGTGCCCCTCAGTGCCTGGGGCGTGGGGGTGCAAGGGGACATGAGTGGGGGCCTGCTGGCAGGTGCCCTGCACTGCTGGGGGGTGGGGGTGCAAGGGGACATGAGTGGGGGCCTGTTGGCAGGTGCCCCTCAGTGCTGGGGGGTGGGGGTGCAAGGGGACATGAGTGGGGGCCTGTTGGCAGGTGCCCCTCAGTGCTGGGGGGTGGGGGTACAAGGGGACAAGAGTGGGGGCCTGCTGGCAGGTGCCCCTTAGTGCTGGGGGGTGGGTGTGCAAGGGGACATGAGTGGGGGCCTGTTGGCAGGTGCCCTGCACTGCTGGGGGGTGGGGGTGCAAGGGGACATGAGTGGGACATGAGTGGGGGCCTGTTGGCAGGTGCCCCTCAGTGCTGGGGGGTGGGTGTGCAAGGGGACATGAGTGGGGGCCTGTTGGCAGGTGCCCTGCACTGCTGGGGGGTGGGGGTGCAAGGGGACATGAGTGGGACATGAGTGGAGGCCTGCTGGCAGGTGCCCTGCACTGCTGGGGATGGGGGTGCAAGGGGACTTGAGTGGTGGCCTGCTGGCAGGTGCCCTGCACTGCTGGGGGGTGGGGATGCAAGGGGACATGAGTGGGGGCCTATTGGCAGGTGCCCCTCAGTGCTGGGAGGTGGGGGTGCAAGGGGACATGAGTGGGGGCCTGCTGGCAGGTGCCCTGCACTGCTGGGGGGTGGGGGTGCAAGGGGACATGATTGGGGGCCTGCTGGCAGGTGCCCTGCACTGCTGGGGGGGTGGGTGTGCAAGGGGACATGAGTGGGGGCCTGCTGGCAGGTGTCCTGCACTGCTGGGGGGTGGGGATGCAAGGGGACATGAGTGGGGGCCTGTTGGCAGGTGCCCCTCAGTGCTGGGGGGGAGGGGGCGCAAGGGGACATGAGAGGGGGCCTGCTGGCAGGTGCCTTGCACGGCTGGGGGGTGGGGGTGCAAGGGGACATGAGTGGGGGCCTGCTGGCAGGTGCCCTGCACTGCTGGGGGGTGGGGATGCAAGGGGACTGAGTGGGGGCCTGTTGGCAGGTGCCCTGCACTGCTGGGGGGTGGGGGTGCAAGGGGACATGAGTGGGACATGAGTTGGGGCCTGTTGGCAGGTGCCCTGCACTGCTGGGGGGTGGGGGTGCAAGGGGACATGAGTGGAGGCCTGCTGGCAGGTGCCCTGCACTGCTGGGGGGTGGGGGTGCAAGGGGTCTTGAGTGGGGGCCTGCTGGCAGGTGCCCTGAGCTGCTGGGGGTGGGGATGCAAGGGGACATGAGTGGGGGCCTGTTGGCAGGTGCCCCTCAGTGCTGGGAGGTGGGGGTGCAAGGGGACATGAGTGGGGGCCTGCTGGCAGGTGCCCTGCACTGCTGGGGGGTGGGGTGCAAGGGGACATGATTGGGGGCCTGCTGGCAGGTGCCCTGCACTGCTGGGGGGGGGTGTGCTAGGGGACATGAGTGGGGGCCTGCTGGCAGGTGTCCTGCACTGCTGGGGGTTGGGGATGCAAGGCGACATGAGTGGGGGCCTGTTGGCAGGTGCCCCTCAGTGCTGTGGGGTGGGGGCGCAAGGGGACATGAGAGGGGGCCTGCTGGCAGGTGCCCTGCACTGTTGGGGGGTGGGGGTGCAAGGGGACATGAGTGGGGGCTTTCTGGCAGGTGCCCTGCACTGCTGGGGGGTGGGGGTGTAAGGGGACTTGAGTGGGGGCCTGCTGGCAGGTGCCCTGCACTGCTGGGGTGTGGGGATGCAAGGGGACATGAGTGGGGGCCTGTTGGCAGGTGCCCCTCAGTGCTGGGGGGTGGGGGTGCAAGGGGACATGAGAGGGGGCCTGCTGGCAGGTGCCCTGCACTGCTGGGGGGTGGGGGTGCAAGGGGACATGAGTGGGGGCCTGCTGGCAGGTGCCCCGCACTGCTGGGGGTGAGGGTGCAAGGGGCCGTGAGTGGGGGCCTGCTGGCAGGTGCCCTGCACTGCTGGGGGGTGGGGGTGCAAGGGGACATGAGTGGGGGCCTGTTGGCAGGTGCCCCTTAGTGCTGGGGGTTGGGGGTGCAAGGGGACATGAGTGGGACATGAGTGGGGGCCTGCTGGCAGGTGCCCTGCACTGCTGAGGGGTGGGGGTGCAAGGGGACATGTGTGGGGGCCTGCTGGCAGGTGCCCTGCACTGCTGGGGGGTGGGGGTGCAAGGGGACATGAGTGGGGGCCTGTTGGCAGGTACCCCTCAGTGCTGGGGGGTGGGGGTGCAAGGGGACATGAGTGGGGGCCTGTTGGCAGGTGCCCCTCAGTGCTGGGGGGGTGGGGGGACAAGGGGACATGAGTGGGGCCTGCTGGCAGGTGCCCCTCAGTGCTGGGGGGTGGGGGTGCAAGGGGACATGAGTGGGACATGAGTGGGGGCCTGCTGGCAGGTGCCCTGCACTGCTGGGGGGTGGGGGTGCAAGGGGAAATGAGTGGGGGCCTGCTGGCAGGTGCCCTGCACTGCTGGGTGGTGGGTGTGCAAGGGGACATGAGTGGGGGCCTGCTGGCAGGTGCCCTGCACTGCTGGGGGGTGGGGGTTCAAGGGGACATGAGTGGGGGCCTGCTGGCAGGTGCCCTGCACTGCTGGGGGGTGGGGGTGCAAGGGGACATGAGTGGGACATGAGTGGGGGCCTGTTGGCAGGTGCCCCTCAGTGCTGGGGGGTGGGGGTGCAAGGGGACATGAGTGGGACATGAGTGGAGGCCTGCTGGCAGGTGCCCTGCACTGCTGGGGGTGGGGGTGCAAGGGGACTTGAGTGGGGGCCTGCTGGCAGGTGCCCTGCCCTGCTGGGGGGTGGGGATGCAAGGGGACATGAGTGGGGGCCTGTTGGCAGGTGCCCCTCAGTGCTGGGAGGTGGGAGTGCAAGGGGACATGAGTGGGGGCCTGCTGGCAGGTGCCCTGCACTGCTGGGGGGTGGGTGTGCAAGGGGACATGAGTGGGGGCCTGCTGGCAGGTGCCCTGCACTGCTGGGGGGTGGGTGTGCAAGGGGACATGAGTTGGGGCCTGTTGGCAGGTGCCCTGCACTGCTGGGGGTGGGGGTGCAAGGGGACATGAGTGGGACATGAGTGGAGGCCTGCTGGCAGGTGCCCTGCACTGCTGGGGGTGGGGGTGCAAGGGGACTTGAGTGGGGGCCTGCTGGCAGGTGCCCTGCCCTGCTGGGGGGTGGGGATGCAAGGGGACATGAGTGGGGGCCTGTTGGCAGGTGCCCCTCAGTGCTGGGAGGTGGGGGTGCAAGGGGACATGAGTGGGGGCCTGCTGGCAGGTGCCCTGCACTGCTGGGGGGTGGGTGTGCAAGGGGACATGAGTGGGGGCCTGCTGGCAGGTGCCCTGCACTGCTGGGGGGTGGGTGTGCAAGGGGACATGAGTTGGGGCCTGTTGGCAGGTGCCCTGCACTGCTGGGGGTGGGGGTGCAAGGGGACATGAGTGGGACATGAGTCGAGGCCTGCTGGCAGGTGCCCTGCACTGCTGGGGGTGGGGGTGCAAGGGGACTTTAGTGGGGGCCTGCTGGCAGGTGCCCTGCACTGCTGGGGGGTGGGGATGCAAGGGGACATGAGTGGGGGCCTGTTGGCAGGTGCCCCTCAGTGCTGGGGGGTGGGGGCACAAGGGGACATGAGAGGGGGCCTGCTGGCAGGTGCCCTGCACTGCTGGGGGGTGGGGGTGCAAGGGGACATGAGTGGGGGCCTGCTGGCAGGTGCCCTGCACTGCTGGGGGGTAGGGGTGCAAGGGGACATGAGTGGGGGCCTGTTGGCAGGTGCCCTGCACTGCTGGGGGTTGGGGGTGCAAGGGGACATGAGTGGGACATGAGTGGGGGCCTGCTGGCAGGTGCCCTGCACTGCTGGGGGGTGGGGGTGCAAGGGGACATGTGTGGGGGCCTGCTGGCAGGTGCCCTGCACTGCTAGGGGGTGGGGGTGCAAGGGGACATGAGTGGGGGCCTGTTGGCAGGTGCCCCTCAGTGCTGGGGGGTGGGGGTGCAAGGGGACATTAGTGGGGGCCTGTTGGCAGGTGCCCCTCAGTGCTGGGGGGGTGGGGGTACAAGGGGACATGAGTGGGGGCCTGCTGGCAGGTGCCCCTCAGTGCTGGGGGGTGGGGGTGCAAGGGGACATGAGTGGGACATGAGTGGGGGCCTGCTGGCAGGTGCCCTGCACTGCTGGGGGGTGGGGGTGCAAGGGGACATGAGTGGGGGCCTGTTGGCAGGTGCCCCTCAGTGCTGGGGGATGGGGGTGCAAGGGGACATGAGTGGGGCCTGCTGGCAGGTGCCCTGCACTGCTGGGGGTTGGGGGTGCAAGGGGACATGAGTGGGACATGAGTGGGGTCCTGCTGGAAGGTGCCCTGCACTGCTGGGGGGTGGGGGTGCAAGGGGACATGTGTAGGGGCCTGCTGGCAGGTGCCCTGCACTGCTGGGGGTTGGGGGTGCAAGGGGACATGAGTGGGGGCCTGTTGGCAGGTGCCCCTCAGTGCTGGGGGTGCAAGGGGACATGAGTGGGGGCCTGCTGGCAGGTGCCCCGCACTGCTGGGGTGTGGGGGTGCAAGGGGACATGAGTGGGGGCCTGCTGGCAGGTGCCCTGCACTGCTGGGGGAAGGGTGTGCAAGGGGACATGAGTGGGGGCCTGCTGGCAGGTGCCCTGCACTGCTGGGGGGTGGGGGTGCAAGGGGACATGAGTGGGGGCCTGTTGGCAGGTGCCCCTCAGTACTGCGGGGTGGGTGTGCAAGGGTACATGAGTGGGGGCCTGCTGGCAGGTGCCCTGCACTGCTGGGGGGTGGGGGTGCAAGGGGACATGAGTGGGGGCCTGCTGGCAGGTGCCCTGCACTGCTGGGGGGTGGTTGTGCAAGGGGACATGAGTGGGGGCCTGCTGGCAGGTGCCCCTCAGTGCTGGGGGGTGGGTGTGCAAGGGGACATGAGTGAGGGCCTGCTGGCAGGTGCCCTGCACTGCTGGGGGGTGGGTGTGCAAGAGGACATAAGTGGGGGCCTGCTGGCAGGTGCCCTGCACTGCTGGTGGGTGGGGGTGCAAGGGGACATGAGTGGGGGCCTGTTGGCAGGTGCCCCTCAGTGCTGGGGGGTGGGGGTGCAAGGGGACATGAGTGGGACATGAGTGGGGGCCTGCTGGCAGGTGCCCCTCAGTGCTGGGGGTGGGGGTTCAAGGGGACATGAGTGGGACATGAGTGGGGGCCTGCTGGGGGGTGGGGGTGGAGGGGGTCATGCGTTGGTGATCAGTAGTGCAAGCTGACATGTGGCTTGGCTGGGGGGCATGCCCATGGTGGATGGGCTGCCTGCAGGACATGACCAGGGGTGCAGGGTAGTCCCCTGTGGTGTGGGCTGCCTGCAGGGGCCGTGGAGGGTGTAGAGGGAACACCTGGGAGGATCCACACTGCCAATTCACGTGTAGGACTCCCCTGCACCCCAGATATACACGTACCCCACTCACACAGGGCCTGTCGCATGTGAAACTTCCCGCGCACCCCCGAAATACACGTACCCCGCTCGCCCAAGGCCAATCGCGTGTGAAACTTCCCGCGCACCCCAGATTTACATGTACGCAGGCCAATCGCGTGTGAAACTTCACGCGAACCCCAGGAATACACGCACCCCACTCGCGCAGGGCCTATCGCGTGTGAAACTTCCCGCGCACCCCCGAAATACACGCACATGCTATTTTTGACACAGCGGGTGTTTGTCGCGTACCCCTTTGTACGTCATTTGTCCTAGAGGGCCACAGTATGGGACAATCATCAGAGCTGTATATACGTGCTTTTTGTTAGCGCACATTTTGGTGCACATTTTTTTCATGCGCAGGGACGCTACCACCTGCCTTCGTGTGGCGTACGTGTTTAGGCCTATGCGCGTCTTTGCCCGTGTGCTGGTTTGCCCTATTCAATTCCATGAATACGTATTGTAGGCGAGCGTGTGGGCGTTCCGCGCACTTGCCTCCTGTACTTCCCCCGTGACGCCCACATTTTCACGCGTTGTTCCCCATTCCGTGTGTCACGCCCCGTGTTACGCCTACTTTTGTTATGTGCGCCGCACTATGTGCGCTTTCGCTGTGACCATAGCGCACGCCGTTAGATGACCTGTGCGCCGGCGTGCGCCACGCAGATTTTCAGCGCACATCCCAGATTTTACTCGCGCAAAGATTTCCATGAATCAATGTGCGCGGTTTTGCTGCGATTTTCGCACTTGCACTGCGATTCGCACGGTTTCGCCCGCTTGCGCGGGAATTATCAGCGCACATTAATTCCATGAATCGGCCTGTTAGTGAGGAGACCAGGATAGTCGATACAGAAGCAGTTAGAAAAGATAGGAGAGACCGAGAGAACCCTAGAGTAGGTGGGAGAGGAGAGATGAAGTGCGAGGATGGGAGTGCAGAGACACTACGGAAGGACACAGGGAGGGGTGCAAATAGATGAGACAGAGAGGGACGAGACAATAGTAGAGCCAGATCACCCAAATCATGGACAAAGGCAAGCCGGCTCTTCTGCTTCTTCTAGATCTCTCAGCCGCGTTTGATCTGGTTGATCACAAGATTCTCACCTCCCACCTCACGCACTCAGCCAACTTCTCCAAAGAAGCAGCCGCCTGGATCACTTCCTTCCTCGAAGGCAGGGCCATGAAAGTCTTCTCGGACATCGCTAACGCCACACCCACGACAATTCACTGCGGGGTCCCTCAAGGTTCCTGCACTGCACCCACACTCTATAACTTGTTCACCAAGCCCCTCTTTGACAAACTTGACTCATACGGCATCACCTACACGAACTACGCGGACGACACACAAGTACTTCTACCCCTCTCAGGCTCATACAATGAAGACACAAAGGCACTCCACACTATCTACTCCATCATCAAGGCTTGGATGGCAATTAATGGCCTCTGCCTCAATGGTGACAAGACCGAAATCTTGATACTAGGTCAACAGAACACCTTAGACAAACTGGACAAACTGTACACTAACTTCTCAATTGACAACTCCATCATCCCCGTGTCCACAGCCGTCAAGACACTGGGAGTATACCTTGACTCTTCGCTATCTATGACTAGACAAGTCAGCGCTATCACTTCCGCATCCGCACACACCACCAAACTTATAAACGCCATCAAGCCCTACCTCTCTAAACCTAACTGCCTCTCCATAGCGAGGGCAACCATTGGAGCCAAATTGGACTACTGCAATGCTCTCCTAGCAGGCACACCAGCCAAAAACATAAATAGACTACAAATCACACAGAACAACGCTCTCCGGGCCGCTCTTAGTATCCCAAGAAGAGAGCATATCACCCAGGCCAGGATCTCAGCCCAATGGCTCCCAGTCAAAGAACGGATCACCCTCAAAATCCTCACCCTCACTCACAAATGCCTCTCCCTCTCCGCCCCGCCCTATCTTTCAGATACCATCCTCAAACCTTCCTCCACACGTCCCACTAGGACGCAATACGCTAACCTACTCTGCACCCCACGCATCAAAAAAGCCAAAGCCGGAGGTCTAGGTTTTCCCTACATTGCAGCACAGACATGGAACGCTCTCCCTTCAGACATCCGAACGGAAAACTCACTTCCCATCTTTCGCAGGAAACTGAAAACCTTGTTCCTTGCTAAATAACTAGCAAACTTCAGGAAGCCATGTAAATATACTGCCTTGCTATTGTATATATTTCCTCTGTAATTTATGTACTGCTTGTAACTACGGTTTCCTTTGCAACTAAGATGTCTGTAACAAGCGCCACGATGCTTCTGGGCTCAACAAATTTGAATAAATAAATAAATAAATAGTAGACAATTGACCAATACGACAAGAGCTCAGACAAAAGTAAAACAGTTTGCTAAGTGAACAAATTGCTAAGAAGACAAAAACCAGAAACAACAAGGACAAAGTAGTTGGCAATGAGACCCTGGAGGAAGGAAGAGTTCAACTGTCATGCCTGTGCCACTGGCGCACACATTGGCAACCATCATGGACTATTTGGAACTCATTTATCTTCATAATACTCTTTGAACAACCCCTATTCACACTTGGGTCCTTAATTTCCATTTGCACGACTTTGGTACTTTCTCATTTAATTCAGCTAACTACATGTACCATAATGCACCTTGCTACAGTTACCAATTCCTGGCTATTCCCATTCATCAGTATTGGAACCACCATCCCCAGAAGCCCTAGTGATCAGTGCTGCTTCCACCTTCTCAGGACCAGAGAGGGAGGAGGCAGATTACCTTCAGGTGTGCTGCTCCAGGTGCTGCCAACTAGCCTGCCTAAGTACAGGACAGGGCTGTATTTAAGCAGCTGCCTGCAGGAGCTCAGTCTCTTGCATCAAGAGTTCTCCCAGCCCCTTTTTGCCTTGAGCCACAGATTGTTTGCTGTTCCTGTTGCCGTATTATCCTGCTTCTGATCAGTGCCCTGCTCCTTTGGGCTCGCTCCTTGCTGCCCTGCTCCTCTGGGCTCCCTGCCTTGCAGCCTGCTACACTCCTCTGCCTTCAGCCCTGGTCCTCTGGGCTCTCTGCCTCGCTGCCCTGCTCCTGTGGGCTCGCTCCTTGCTGCCCTGCTCTTCTGGGATTCCTGCCGTGCAGCGTGCTACACTCCTCTGCCTTCAGCCCTGGTCCTCTGGGCTCTCTCCCTCGCTGCCCTGCTCCTGTAGGCTCGCTCCTTGCTGCCCTGCTCCTCTGGGCTCCCTGCCTTGCAGCCTGCTATACTTCTCTGCCTTCAGCCCTGGTCCTCTGGACTCCGTGCCTCGCTGCCCTGCTCCTGTGGGCTTGCTCCTTGCTGACCTGCTCCTCTGGACCCCCTGTCTTGCAGCCTACTACAGTCCTCTGCAGTCCACTCCAGTTTGCCTGCACCTTGTGTCATCCGTTACTGCAGCCCTGCTTCCTTGTTTGCAGCCCCCCTGTTTCCTGGCTAATGCTCCCTTGCCCCCTTTCTTGTTTGAAACCCCCTGTTCTTGATCCCTGTCTTTCTCTTCCTTGAGTCTTCTGTCCTCCCTTTAGGTTATCCATTTCAGTTATACTGTTCTACTATTCCGTGTACAGTTTCCGGTCACCATTCCCTACAGTTAGATACTAGGTTTCTGCCATTCCTTTCTTCCGGATTCTGTTCTTAACCTTGTTCTCTTTGACTTCCTTTTCCCTGGATATTTCTGTTCTTGTCTTCACTTGTGTCTTATGTAAATCCTTTGTACAGAACTTGACTGTTGGTTTCCGGCAGGCAACCTCTGCCCCTTCCCTTGTCGCTTTTTCAGTGCTGTCTTTCGTGTCATTGTTTGGTTCCGGCAGGACCCGTACAGGCTTCAGTCTTGTGGAGTACTGTTACCTTGTTCGTGCCTTAGGGTTCAGTTACAGACACACACTGCTGTTGTTTCCAGCCATGAGCATTCAGAGTGGGCCCCTGTAATAGCAATCTGTGCAGAAGGCTGGAGTTTCCAAAGGTCCGTGGAACACTCTTTTCCATTTCTGCATACACCCCAAGAGGGAATCCAGTTTGTTTGTACCTTTGTATTCCCTGCCCCTTTTTGTTCACAGCTACTGTTGCCTATTCTTCTTTCTTGTTGAGCTTCCTGCTGTGTGTGCTTATCTGTCACCTTACATCAGCACAGCCACCCAAAACCTACCTGGGTGCCCTGTGCCACTCTTAACAGAGTGCCATCCTTGACAGCAACAGAACACACATCAGTACAATATAGGACAGGGCAGTCCGTGAGGCGAATACAAAACCCCAAAATCACACAAGAGAGATTGGGGAAAGAGGACCTATTTGAGGGAGGAATATAAAGAGAAATAAAGGCAGTAAAGCAAAACAGGGAAGTCAGTGATGAAAAACAACAGCAATGAGGAGTGATGACATAAGTTGCGAAAGTATGGCAGAAAACAAGACAGTAGGACGAACAGTGATCAGGGCAGTCAAGGCAGACACAGAGAGTGCGTGGGAGAAGGAGGCGCAAGTCAGTGCGTGGAACACGCAGTCAGGGAATCACGAAGAGGTTGCGAGAACACGCAAGGAGGGAGCTGCGAGGCACCATGCAATCAAGGATTGCGAGGGACCATGAGGGCAAGCGCGATGCAATGCATGGGGCCACGGTCAGGGAACGCGAGGAAATTGCAAGGACACGCAATCAGGGAATTGCAAGGTACCACGCAATGAAGAATTGCAAGGAACCACACGGACTGGGGCGCGAGGCAAGCATGGAGCAAGCGGTCAGCGAATCATGGGGAGAAGCAAGGACACATGATCAGGGAGGTTGTGAGGAACCACGCAGTCAAGCATTGCGAGGGGCCGCGTGGATTAGAGCACGAGGCAATGCGCGAAGCACGCGATTCAAAAAAAGCATACATAAATGAATAAACT
Organism: Ambystoma mexicanum; assembly: GCF_040938575.1. Taxonomy (NCBI): domain Eukaryota; kingdom Metazoa; phylum Chordata; class Amphibia; order Caudata; family Ambystomatidae; genus Ambystoma; species Ambystoma mexicanum. The sequence goes on from NC_090926.1 coordinate 865,250,056, forward strand.
GCAACAGAAATAAATCACAGAAAAGACAGTAATCTAAAGAGATTACTTCAGCAAACACCTTCATCTTGCCAGAAGCGGCTGGAAAACCCCAAAACAGCCAGGCACAGAGCACACCAACCAACAGGCCCAGAGCAAAGCATCCCCCCTTCGACTGAGGCATTGTCTCTGACCTTTCCAGACTACCACATTTTAAGCCCTCCACAAAGGTTGGGTGGCATTTTCTCGAACCTTCTGGCTTGAGCCTGTGCGCATTGGCGGTTTACTGCGGGCCCCCCGGCAAGAGTGAGCTACGGAAACCTGAAGGAGCAGAGCTCTTCCCTGTCTTAAAACAGCAAAGAAAACCGCTCTGTAACTTATCCTCAACTTTGACAGTGTCCATGGCAACCTTATCAGGTACCACCTTGCACCGGCGAATCTCCGTCTTTTCGTGCACTGTGTCCTTGGATGAGCAATGCAAACCAACATAAGCGACAAATAACGTTGAAAACATGTTTTCCAGTAAAATAAGGCCAACGATGCTGAAAATCTGTGTACAGTTCACTGCAAGTGCAGCTTTCACTGAGGCATGGAGCAAATGTCCATTATGGCTCCAAGCACACCGAATGCACTGCACACCAGCACCATATTTTAGCTCAAAGAAGACTCAAGGATTTGAGCACAACATTAAAGTGAAAGTGGAGGCCATTCCTGTGGTTCACAAAGTGAGTTTGGCTCCCCATCATCTCAGAGGAAAGTTGAAGGAGAAGTTAGATTCATTGTTCCAAATGGGGATTATTGAGAGTGTAGCGAGATCTGCCTGGTTGTCCTGAGTGGTATAGTGTCCAAGACCTACCGGGATCTCAATAAAAACATTTGGATAGACCATCATCCCCTATCTGTTATCTTGGATGTTTTGGCAACCTTGGGCAAATCTAAATTGTTCACCGTGATTGATTTATCGGCAGCGTACCATCAACTCCCTTTGGCTCTGGAGTGTCAGCATCTGACAGCATTACTTTTTTAAATTTTGTAGGATGCCCTTCGGTCTGGCTACAGCGGCTGCAGTTTTTCAAAGAGTAATGGAAAAAGTGCTGGAAGGAGTTCCCAGTATAGTGGTCTTTCAGGATGATGTGATGGTCCACGCGAGGAACATGACAATACATTGAGGACGGTTCTCCATAGATTGGGTTTGGATGGGTTTATTGTCCAGTGCAAGAAGTGTTGCATAGCTGTGGAGAGTGTGGAGTATTTGGACACTGTGTGTCGGGTAAGGGGATCACTCCCGAAGTTAGTCTGGTTGAGGCAATCAGCTAAGCGCCTGAACCCAAAGACAAGGAACAAGTGAAATCATTCCTAGGCCTAGCAGAGTTTTATCACATATTTGTTCAGGGCTTTACAATGCTATCCACACTTCTGAGATCGTTATTGAAGAAGGGTGTACAATGTATCTGGTCCAAGGATTGTGAGGAGGCTTTTCAAAGAATTAAGGAGGACATTGTAATGGTGCCATCTCTTGGGAAGTTTTGTGCCAAGGTTAAAACTGTTCTCACGGTGGATGCCAGCATGTTTGGGCTGGTAGCATCCCTGACTTAGAATAATGGAGAAAAGGATGAACGGATTGTGGCCTTTGCTTCAAGGCCTTTGAGGGGGGCTGAGAAGAACTGTTCGGTGATTGAGAGGGAAACTCTGGCGGTGTATTGGTGTTCTGATCTTGATGGTCGTGCAGATTAAAGATACCTCCGTCCCCAAGTACCGCACAGGTAGAAATACCAAACACTACCTGTGCAATCTTTGAGGCCACAGGTGTAGTGAGCCATCAATCTGGAACCAGGAACGCTGGAAGGACCCCCTGACCACTGTAAGGCAATGAGTGATTAGTCAAATGATGCAATTGGACAATAATGCAGTACAAGGACAAGTCGTAGCAAGGCTTACCTAAGTGTAATGATGACAAGGGCCTTAATGGGAAAGATCAATATCAGGGGTCAACAGCAGCGTCAGTGGAGCAGGATTCCAGCGAGGCTTTGGGTAGTGGAAAAACACCTGGGCCAAGATGAGCTGAACTCGAGGTAATCCTTTAGCAGTCCAGTTAACAGAAACGAGATCAAAAACCAGTAGAATCTAAGAGCCGAAAAGTTCACTTCTGAGGATAATCCAAGTGCAGTCCGGTTAACAAGGATGAGGTCGGAATCCAGTAGAAACAACGAAGTTCAAAGCAATATTCCGGCAGTTGACAGATGCAAGGAGACAAGAGAAAACAATCTGTGTAACGTTCTGTGGTCGTAGTACCTAGTGATCCAAGAATATCCAAGACGCCAAACAGATCTTATGAGAAGCAGCTGTGAAGCACTGTTTCCGTGTTTCCTGATGCTTTTAACTGTGCGATGCAGTCACATGATGCGGGTCACGGGGAGCGTGCAGAAGCATGTGACGTGATTCGTGATGTTGAACGAGGCTGTTGTGAATGCCTCCTCACGTGACGCAGAACTCTCCGTGCACCCGGGCGGCAGCTCCAACCATGCGGGAGTTTCCATGGTAGCTGCCAGCGGAGGGAGGGTCGGAAAACTCCCGGAATGCCAACAATGGATCTCCCCTGTCTGACGGGACGTTGCTGCTGCTTGTGTACATGAGCTTGTGAATCACAAGTGCCCTGGTGGGTGGTGGTCGCTGTATCAGGTTGGTGCAGGCTGATTGGTGTATCCGTACCAGAGTGTGTGCTGGGAGACGTGACAGAGCCCCCACTAAAGGCCCACGACCCCGTGGTCTGGAAGGATGGTCCTGATAGAAACGTGCAACCAGTTGCGGGGCATAGACATCCCGGGAAGGGACCCAAGAGCGATCCTCAGGACTGTAACCCAACCAGTCCACAAGATACTGCAGACGACCGCTATGAAAGCAGGAACCCAGAATGGCACTGACTTCAAACACATCAGGGGAAGATACAGAGACAAGAGCAGGAGGCGTGATGATACGGGTAGGACCATGGCAAGGCTTGAGCAAAGAGGTATGTAAGACCGGATGTATACGCCATGTAGAAGGAATCGTCAGTCGCAAGGCCACAGGATTCAGGACTTTGGCAACCCAGTAAGGGCCAACGAACCGGGGGAGCAATTTGCGACAGCCAGGAATATGCAAATGGCGAGTCGATAACCAAACACGGTCACCCACACGATAATCAGGGGCAGCCACCCGCTTCCTGTCCGCATTCGTCTTCATAGTGACCTGGGCCTCACACAAATGTACAAGGCTCTGGGCATGGACTGTGAGACAAGGTCACAGGTGCAGGCATTGGCAGCAGGAGTAGTAGAGAGAGCGAAGTCTGGAAAAGGAAGGGTGCGGGGATGTTGGCCATACAGAGAAAAGAAAGGAGAGAAACCAGTGGATGAATGCCAGGAATTGTTATAGGCAAGATGTAGTAAATTGAGCCATGTGTCTTGATACTGGAGGGTCAAGCAGCGTAAATATTGTTCCAGGCCTGGTTCACTCTCTCTGTCTGCCCATCGCTTTCCGGATGGTATGCTGAGGAGAAGCAGGCATCAATACCAAGGAGTTTGGTAAGGGCCTGCCAAAAACGGGATGTGAACTGTGAGCCGCAATCTGAGACTATGACCTGTGGCAGACCGAAGAGGCAGAAGATCGATTTGAAGAATAACCGGGCCATTGTAGGAGCTGAGGGTATACCCGTACAGGGTATAAAGCGGGCCATCTTAGTATAGGAATCAACAACTACCCAAATATTGTCATAACCCTGTCTGCGGGGCAGATCTGTGATAAGATCCATGGAAAATGTATGCCAATGGGTACAGGCAAAGGTTGGAGTAGACCGGCCTCTGCGTGATTTGCATTGTGCACATATAGAACAGGTGTTTACATAGTTCTCCACATCGCGTCTCATCGATGGCCACCAGTGCCAACGTTTCAATAGCTCCAAGGTGCAACGTTGCCCCGGGTGACAATTGATGGCGGCATCGTGCGACCAACCCAGCGCCTGATTGCGTACCTCGCTTGTAGGAAGAAACAGTTTTCCTTGAATGATCGGTAGTCCCTCCTGAAGAACTGGATCCCATTCTGCCAATGCATGTGGATGTTGGGAGACCCACTGCCGAATGATGGATAGCATGGAAGAGGACGGAGTGCAAGTACAAACAACATGACCCTTATCTAGTGATGTAACGGGAAACGAAGAAAGGGAATCCCCCCCAGGAGAACGAGAAAGCGCATCCGCCTTCGCGTGGGTTGCACCTGGCCTATGTTTCACCACAAAGTCATACGCTGCAAAAAATAAGTGCCAGCGTACCTGTCTGCTGTTCACGTACTTAAGGGAGGCCAAATCTTGCAGGTTTTTATGATCTGTATACACCATGGTCTGGTGTTTAGCCCCCATAAGATGGTGTCGCCATGTCTGTAATGCGTCTTTTATGGCCAGTAGTGTCATAAACTTCAGATCACGCCCCTTTTGGACCTCCTGGTCCTTGTCTCAACGGGGCTTACATTCTGTACTACTTCCAACATGGCCGTCCAGAGCTGAAGCTCTTGCTCGCTCCATGCGCTGAACGCGGCGTGATCTATTTATAGACCATGCCTTCTGCGGCTCCGCGCGTCTCAATGCTATTGCAGAGTAGCCTCAGACGTGTGTTCATAGCTCGCTGTATTGTTTCCTTTGTCCCAGTGCTATTACCCGCTCCTGACCCTTTCCCCCTTCCTGATTCCGAGCATTACTAACTTTTCCCAGACTCCCGGATTCCTGGACTCCGCCCTCCCGGAACTAAACGCAACCTGGAACCAGACGAGACTCGAGCAGTGCTGTTCAAGACCAGGAGCGTTCGCAAGAAGGCAGCGATTGAAGACACCGGCAAACACCGGACCCAGGTGAGAAGGGGGGAACTCCTTGACAGTTTGAGACGCCACCCGATCGAACCTAAAAACGAGATGGAAGCCGCCGTGCAGGACTTAATGCGACGCATTCAAGAATTATCTACCAAGGTCCAAAATCTTAAGGCGGAAAACGCCGCGCTCAAACAATTGGGCTTATCCCAGGATTCTGCTACAAAGGAGGGTGCCCTGTTGGGCGGTATTGTTGACAAGTATGATGGTTCAGCAAAAAAACTTCGCGGATTCCTGGATTCATGCCTGGTCCACTTTACCTTTAAGCCCTATTATTTCTCGACTCCTAGGGCTAAGGTGGGTTTCATCATATCCCACCTTTCCGGCAACGCCTTAACTTGGGCAACACCTCTTGTTAACTCCGGCGATGCCCTCCTAGACGACTATGATGGGTTCATACAGGCCCTTAAAGGCATGTTTGACCGTCCAGAGCAGGTCTATACTGCCCAAGAACGCTTGCTGGACTTTCAACAGGGCTCCCAAGATATGCTCTCTTATGTGACCAGATTTAAACAATTGGCTAAGGAAGCAGACTGGTCCTCTGAGGCTAGTTTTACCCTGTTCAGGAGAGGCCTGAACGATGAGATCAAGGATGAACTGGCCAGGGTGGCGCGACCAAATTAATTCCAAGCACTAATGGACCTGGCCTTGCAAATAGGAAACCTACTTTCGCATCCAGGGAAGGAAGGCTGAAAGGAAGATTTCCAAGGGAAACCCACCCAAGGCGTCCTTTGAGAGCACAGCCAGAACGGACGTAAACCCAAGTCCAGCCCCAGAACCTGAACCCATGCAAATTGGAGTCTTTCGTGGACCCATATCACCTCAAGAAAGGTTGAGAAGGATCCATACGGGTTTGTGTATGTATTGTGCTTCAGACAAACATTTGGTCAGGGAATGTTTTCTGGCACCTCCTCGGCGTAGGGAAACGCCAGCTCCCGATCTTAAATGGATCAGAGATTCGGGAGAGAGATGTTTGCTCCACATCAATTCCATCCTTGAACTCTCCTGGAAAAAACAGATTGGTCGTTCTCCAGGCATTTCTTTCACCCTCGAAGAGTAAGATCTGCCCCTTTCTGGCCTTGGTTGACTGTGGAGCTATGGGAACCTTCATAGATCAGGAATAGGTTGTCAGTCATCAAATCCCATATTAGGCACGAAGCACCATGCAGCCTGTGGAAGCCATCGATGGAAGACCCCTCAGTTCAGGGCCCATAAGCCTACAGACCAAGGAAATCCAGCTCTCAATAAACCACCATCAAGAGCTAATCAGATTCGATATCATTACGTCCGCCCACTACCCCATGGTATTGGGTATGCCCTGGTTACAAAAACACAATCCGTATATAAACTGGACAGCAGGATAATTATTCCTAGGCTTTGAGTTTTGTATGTCTCATTGTCTGTCCCTGGAACTTCCTCTAACACCCCCTGAGAAACCACCTAAGGAGCAAGAAACCCCACTCATGGTTTCCAATATAATACAGGTCCCGGAGGCCTACCAAGGATTTGCCGATGCCTTTTCCACTGCCATAGTCCAGGCTTTACCAACACACAGACCCGAAGACTGCGCAATTGAAACAGAACCCTCGGCAGTGATCCCTTTCGGTAGGATGTTTATCCTTTCCGAACCTGAGAAAAAGGCCCTCAAAGAATATCTGGATACAAACCTTGAAAACGGTACCATAAGACCTTCAAAGTCACCAGCAGGCGCATCATTGTTCTTTGTTCCTAAGAAAGACACCCAGGAACTTAGACCTTGCCTCGATTATCGTGGCCTAAATCAATGCACTCTTAAGGACCGATACCCACTACCCTTGATATCGGATATCCTGGAGGCAGTAATATTCACCAAATTGGATCTCAGGGGTGCCTACCATTTGATCTGTATCCGTGAAGGAGACAAGTGGAAGAACGCATTTAGAACACCCTTTGACCACTACGAGTACCTGGTCATGCCCTTTGGACTAGCCAATGCCCTAGCAGTATTCCAACGTTTTATGGATAGGGTGTTCTCTGATATGTTGTTTCTCTTCGTCATTGTCTATCTGGACGACATATTGATTTTTTCCAAGGACCCTCTGAAGCATGAAGGACATGTTAAGGCAGTTCTACAAAGACTCTGGGAGCATCACCTCTTAGCCAAGCCTGAAAAATGTTTGTTTCACGTTACCTCTGTGCACTATCTGGGATTTATCCTTAGTCCAGAGGGGATTGGCATGTACCCTTCAAAGGTAAAGGCCATTCTCGCCTGGCCTACTCCCACGCCCGTGAAACAAATCCAATCCTTCCTAGGACTAGCCAATTTCTACCGAAAGTTCATAGCCACCTTTTCCGAGATTGTACAACCTATAGTGGCTCTGCTAAAGAAGGATACCCCATTTGTCTGGTCAACTTTACAAGAAACTGCATTCCAGCGTTTGAAGACCGAGTTCACACAAGCTCCCATTTTGGCTCAACCCGATACAAGTCGACCCTTTTTAGTGGAAACGGATGCCTCTAATTACGCTACAGGAGCAGTGATGAAGCAGAAGATGGAGGACGATTTGGAACACCCCGTTGCTTATCTTTCAAGAACCTTAACTCCGAGTGAAACACACTACTCCGTCCTGGAAAAGGAACTCTTAGCAATTCGCCAAGACTTCACTGAATGGCGACACCTACTTCTGGGATCCAGATATCCTGTCCAAGCCCGTACTGATCATTGAAACCTTCAGATTCTACAGTCATGACACACTCCATTCCGGGCGCCGAGGTATCACCAACACCCTCCGTCTTATTCAGAGACAGTTCTGGTGGCCTAAAATGAAGTCTGACGTACAGCAATACATCCAGGCTTGTATAACCTGTGCCCAAAATAAACATGATAACAAAAGACCGGCGCGTCTTCTTCTACAGCCCACTCTACCCTCTAAACCATGGGAAATCATTGCTACAGACTTCATAGTGGAGTTACCACCTTCCCGAGGATATACTACCATCATGGTCACCATAGATTTATTTACCCATATAGCCCATTTTACGCCACTGATGAAACTACCCTCCTCTTCAGAGCTAGCTAGAATATTTCTGGAACACATATTCCGACTACATGGGCTTCCTTCCAAGATCATATCTGACCGGAGTCCCCAATACATTTCACAATTCTGGAAACACCTCTGTCGGGTACTAGGAATCCAACGTGCCCTCTCTTCAGGATATCACCCCCAAACCAATGGAGCCACAGAACGTGCAAATCAGACCCTGGAACAATATCTCCGATGTTTCGCCACCAAGGTCCAGGATGACTGGTCTCTCCTGATACCCGTTGTGGAATTCTCTTACAACAACTCCGAACACTCAGCGCTACACACCAGCCCTTTTTATTGTAGTCAGGGGTTCCATCCATCGGTTTTACCCTCGGTTCTTCCTTACCCTACACCAGTACCTACTGTTGACTCCTGGATCGGAACTCTTATCAACATTCACCGGGAGGCTAAAGAACACTTAGAGAAAGCCAGATTACAGACCAAGAGGTATGCAGATTCCGAGAGAAGACCAGGTCCTTCCTATACGGTTGGTGACCGAGTGTGGTTGTCATCAAAACCACTCCCCCGACACTTGCGACCAAACAAGCTGCTCCCCACTACTATGGTCCATTTCCCATCAAGGAGATTATCAATCCTGTCTCATATCGAATCAAGCTACCTGAATTCATCCAGTTTTTCACACATCCCTATTGAAGCCCTACATCCAATCCTCTCGAAAATCCAGTAGACCTCCTCCTCTACTGGTTGACAACCAACTGGAATATGAGGTGTCCCGGATTTGTGACTCCAGGTATAAGCGGGGCCATCTTCAATACCTAGTGGAGTGGAAAGGATATCCTCCTAGCGAAAGGACCTGGGAACCTGTTTCAAATATCAAGGCTCCTCGGTTGATCAGAAGATTTCACCTAATACACCCGGGCAAACCTGGAGGAAAAGGCCTTCGGAGGAGGCATGCTGTCATGAACTTCAGATCACGCCCCTTTTGGACCTCCTGGTCCTTGTCTCAACGGGTTTACATTCCGTATTACTTCCAACATGGCCGTCCAGAGCTGAAGCCCTTGCTCGCTCCATGCGCTGAACGTGGCGTGATCTATGCTCTACGTGACGTGTGTTCGTAGCTCGCGGTATTGTTTCCTTTGTCCCAGTGCTATTGCCCGCTCCTGACCCTTTCCCCCTTCCTGATTCCGAGCATTACTAGCTTTTCCCAGACTCCAGGATTCCTGGACTCCGCGCTCCTGGAACTAAACGCAACCTGGAACCAGACAAAACTCGAGAAGCACTGTTCAAGACCAGGAGCGTTCACAAGAAGGCAGCGCTCGAAGACACCAGCAAACACCGGACCCAGGTGAGAAGGGGGGAACTCCTTGACAAGTAGTTCCTTTTCGGTAACTGAGTGGTATGCTATGGGATGCAGATAGCCTGTGGCCGGACAAGGCTGAGAGAGCACCACACCCAATGCAAAAGAGGAAGCATCCGCTTCCAAGATAAAAGGGAGTTCTGTGTCAGGATGCTAAAGAACGGGAGCGGTCATGAACCTGGTTTTTAGGGCTTCAAAAGCTTTTGGATGCTCCGTGTTCCAACAGAACGGGACAAGAGGACTGGTTAGAGCGGTCAGTGGGGCCACAATGGAGGAAAACCCAGCGATAAACCGCCGGTAAAAATGAGCAAAACCGAGAAAAGATTGTAGCTGGTTGAGGTTAGCCGGGGCAGGCCACTCCGTGAGAGCACGGACCTGTGACTGATTCATGGATAGACCTCCGGGTGTTATGTGGAAACCCAGGAAGTCCACTTCCTTAGTATGAAACAAACATTTTTCGGGTTTAGCGAATAAGGATTTTTCTTGAGGTGAGACAGTACTTCTCTAACATGGACAATGGCCCTCATTACGACCCTGGCGGAAAGTGACTGACCTGACCGCCATAGCGTAAATAGCGTTTCCGCCATTGCACGACGGAGCAAAGTGCGGCTAATTCCGACCCATCGGGCACGAGCACTACGCCATGGCGGAAGCGCAAAGTCCGCGATGGCGGAAATGTCCCCAAAACGCCCCTCACCGCCGTCGTACGGCGCCCTAGGTGCAATTCCGCCACCCATCTTAGCGGTCACCGTAATGAGCGGCAATCGGAAAGTACGGTGACCGTAAATATACGGAAACGGAAGTAAAAACATGGTCCCGGAACGGGAAACAGCACGCCGTACACCTATAAAATCAGAATTCCCACACAACCATAAAAAATACTACCCTGAGACACATCCCAACCCGTCATCCACCCTAGTGAAAGCAATAAAAATGGGAAAAGTAGCGAAAAAAGCGTGCGACCGCAAGCGGCAGGTCCACTTCTCCCGTGAGGAATTCACCGTGCTCACAGAGACCCTCCAGGAGAATGCTGCCGTCGTCTTCTCGACGCAAATGACCAGGACGGCACTTGCGAACAAGAAGGCCATATGGGCCCTGGTGGCACAGCGCATAAGTGCGGTGGGGACCGCACCCCGCAACCCACAGCAATGCAGAAAGCGATGGGACGACCTGCGGATACGCGTACGGAGCATACTATCCGCCAACCGTAACATTGCCACAGCTACCGGGGGAGGATCGGAATCACCCATCAAGTTGACCCCCTGGGAAGAAATCTGTGCCTCCACCATTGGAATGGAGAGTATCGAGGGAGTCGAAGGGATGGAGAAAGGAGTGCAGACATCCGAAGAATCAGGTAGGTGGGCCAAATAAAACAATGCCAAATCCACAATGTCCAATCATGTGAAGTACCATGTGTCCACATAGTGCAACAGTAACACATGTCCAGGAGAACGTCCACATACATTGGCCTGATAGCTCACTTTAAAACTCACATTAAATACATAAATAATTAAAAATCCTAAAAACACCCTCTACACGTGCAGCAGGCACACCCTAACTGCAGGCTGCAAAACAACTGCATCCTCAATCCACACAAAAATGAAACCACCTCCAAGGCCCTGACCCAAATCACCCTCAGGTACCACCCCAATGCATGTGATACATTGCCATTCCAATTTCAACAGACCCATTAATAACGCTCGCCCTCCTTTACTCCACCACAGGGTCCGATTCAAACGACGAGCTCCAGGACACCCCTACCAGCACACCTGCAAAGAGGGCCAAGACCAACGGCCAAAGACCCTCCACCTCAGCTGCACGCATCAAGACACGGCAGCAGCACAAATCAAGTGGCAGCACACAGGAGGGGACTTCATCAGGCACCCCAGCAGCCAGCATGCCCACAACAGCAGCACCACAGGTCCCCCCAATGGATGCCACAGAAGGCACTGCTTCTGGTGGCAGCAGCACCATAGGTGACACTGCATTAATGGCAGCATGCTCCGACACAGAAAACGGGGATGTCGAAGTAAGATCCATCCATGACCTGTCTCAATCCCCCTGTTTGTTTCATCCCGTACACCATGAGGATACCACGCAGGGGCACCCACAAGACGACGACTGGCCATCCCCCACAAGCCCTGTGGCAAGGCAACATGAGGTGACCAGCCCCTCTGTGACACCACCGCAAATGGCCATGGCACAGCAGAGGCAACAGTCCCTCGACCAGGTGATCGTGCAACAGCAGCAACTGGCCACGCTCCTCAAGGACCATGCTGATGAATGTGGGGGTACTAAGGCAGCCATAGAAACATCTACTGAGACACTTAGGGCAGAAATGGAGAGAAGCACCGAGACACTTAGGGCAGAAATGGAGAGAAGCACCGAGAGCCTGAGAGTACAAATGGAGAGAAGCACCGAGAGCCTGAGAGTACAAATGGAGAGAAGCACCGAGAGCCTGAGGGGGGAACTGCATGCGACGTCCAAAGACGTATGTGCTGAACTTGCCGCTGTGCGCCGTGTGCTCACTGAGCTCTCACAAACCCTTAGGGACATGCATGGACGTGAGCAGGCAGAGACATCATCCGTTGCAAGTTCCGTCCAGGGCAGCCCCCAACGTAGATCTGGGAGGAACCTGCGCTCCACAGGCAGGGGTGCCCCTGATACCCGGAGAGGGGGCTTGCAATAGCGTCTGCCCACTGACAATGAGCATCTTTGGACACTGGTGTTCGGGGGGGAGGTAGGAGGGTGGAGGGGGTGTGTTGGGCTCACTTGGGTGGCGGGTCGATGGGGTGTGTAACATAATTTCACATATGCTATAAACATTTCACAATCATCCAATGAGATGTGTGGACATTGATCTTTGTGTACGAGGCCTTTATAGGCGTACAGTCCATATTGTGCATGTTCCAGACACACACAGTGCCACAAGTCCCGTGTCCATGTATCAGCCACCAGGCGTGAGTGCTAGAAGCATGAATCAATGAGAATCTGACGAATGTCACGGCCCTCCTGTGCCTCGCAGACTCCTTGAGGTGCTGCCACATCCCCACCCTCATCATGACCATCTTCAGGTGCTTGCAGTTCTGCGTCAGGGGGCATGGGCACATTTCTACGTACGCACATGTTGTGTAGCATGACACATGCCATGACCATCTTTGCAACCTTCTCATGGCGGTACAGGAGTGCCCCGCCAGACCTGCTGAGGCAGCGGAAACGAGTCTTCAGTAGGCCGAATGCCTGTTCTATGACTACATGGGTACGTGAGTGGGCATGGTTGTAGTCCTCCTCATGCTGGTTCTGTGGGTTCCGGAGTGGTGTAAGGAGCCATCTCTTCAGTGGATACCCGGCATCACCTGTATGTGGACAATAAAGGATGTTTGTGGAATGACATTGCTACGTAAACACACCCCCCCCTTTCCTGCCAGGTCATTGCCGCATCACATACCCCACATTATCATGCATGAAATGAGACTCACCGAGTAGCCAGGATCTGTTCCCTGCGTGTCGCTCCATGTAGCGTGGTATTGTAGAGTTCCTCAAGACCATAGAATCATGGGTTGATCCAGGAAATCGGGCACAACAATGTGTAAAGATCCTGTTGGAGTCACACACCATCTGTACATTAAGAGAATGATATTGTTTTCGGTTGCGGTACTGGACCTCCATGGCATGTGGGACAACCAATTCCACATGGGTGCAGTCGATGGCACCAATGCAACCCGGTATGCCGCCAAGTGCATGGAATCCCACTTTTGTGTTCGTAATTTCCTGCTCCGAGCGTGGTAGAGAGATGTAGTCGTCTGCGTGCTTCAGGAGGGCATCGAGCACTTGCAATAGTGTCCGTGAGAACACTGGCTGTGAAATGCCATGCAACTGTCCGACTGTGCGCTGGTAGGTGCCTGTGGCCAGGAAGTGGAGTACAGACACCACCTTCAGTAGGGGTGGGATGGCGGTTGGGCTATCTATCATGCTGACAAGGTCAGCCTGTGTCATGTCCACAATGGCGGTTATGGTGTCCCGGTCCAAACGGTAGAGGGTGTGGATCTGCTCATCCGTGAGGTTGAACGGATGTGCTCGGAGGCGTGGGATTGCGGGCTGCCTGCGTGGTGGTAGTGGCTGTGCTGGCGGGCCTTGCTGGCCCTGCCTTGCCCTCCTCCTCCTCCTGCGTCTCCTCTGTGCGGCCGGTTGTTGTAGTAGTTGGTGTTCGTCTTCTTCTTGAAGTTGGAGTACTTGCAGTGCTATCAGGTCCCCCAGGGCCAACATCGCTAGTCCTGCCGGTAGCATTTTGGAGTGGGTGTGGTTGTGGGAGGGGGTTGGGTGTGCAATTTATGTGTTTTCAAGCTGTATTGCCTCCACCTGTGGTGATTCATTCCACCTGTGCAAGCTGCAATCCCCTTTGGGCGAGCACGTCCCGCACACAACGCTGCAATTAGACGCATGGCATCTTGCTATTACAATCATGTATTTGATCCCGATGGCAGTGAAATATTGGTTCATATGTTCATTCTGCTATGGTCCCATTGTTTCACATACTATCTTTGCAGTCGCGAACAAACTTGTGAAGGGTCAGTGGAATGTAGTACTCGATTAACGGTGGACCCTCATGCAGCACTGTACCGCGGTTCACCGACGGGCGGGGCGTCCCATTTGTGAGTGAAGCCAGTTTGCATTTTCACACATTGCCGCACTACATGGATGGATTTGTGATTTCAAGCGGTCACAGATGCCTTTTCGACGTGATGTTGCAAATGAGGAATTCGAAGGACAGCGCTTTCGGTTTTCAGCTAGCGGCGAGGAGACGCCCACAGGTCTGACTGCAAATATAACGTTCTATTGTTTAATGTCCTTCGGACAGGGGCCATGGCGAGAATGCAATGATTGATATGAATAGTATGGGATGCGCAATAGCGTAGTGGACGATAAGGCAGGACGTTCCCAAATACATGTTACTTCACAACACTGGAATTCCGGCCTGGAGCACAGTGGATTTTGCAGACTGCATTACGCACAGACTCAATGGAAATTTCACATGTTATGTGAGTAAATAATCAGGCGTTTTCATACCGGGATGAGGGAATGATGTATGGATGCATGGACAGATGATTTGATGGAGAGTTTGCCATGTACAGGGCTTTTTGGAATCTATCCACCTCCCCTGCGCTATGTGATGCAGAGCTGCCATAGTGGGACCATCGTCTATCTGCCCTTGTTGAACCCTCCCTGTCTCGACGCGCCTTCAAACACTTGTGTCTATGCACGTTACTAATCCCATCGAATGGATTCTGTTTTGACAGACGCATGCACACAAACACTCGTTTGTAATAGTGTTTTCACCTCGATTTTTATAGTTATGATTCGCAAGTGATTTTTGGGTGGGAATAATCCTTTGGAGTGGGCTAGCATGCATATGGCTGTAGATTTAGTGTGATCATTGAAGTGAGTAATACAAATCAAGTTCTGATGGCCATACTATTCTTTTTCATTTCATTGGGGTGACAGGTATCTCCTCCCCTTTTGCCGCTGCCATCTGTATGCCACTCCTGCAGATAGCTTTTACTCCCGACACCTGCTGCTTCGAGTTAATCAGTGGAGCACCATTACGATCTTATGGGACGATCGCCAATGGGCCACATGCCCTTACGCAGTACTAGTGGCTAGGAGCAACATTTCGACCTTTCAGCTGGACTAGTGCCTACCTAATGGGACGGCCCTGCGGTTGTAGGCGCTTCCATGTTGCCTTTTTGAACGTGAATGTAGCCCCTGTGTACCATGAAGGAACAGGGCGTCACACAAGAAGAAGCTGGTCATTTATTGCGGATGCAGCCCACAATAATGAAATATATTTTGGAGTTCATGACCTAATGGCTGTATGGGCTTGGTGATTTTGTGGTGCATTAAATTTCTATTCTGATATTAACCGTGTAGCGTTCTTCTTTGCAAGTAATGTAGCATATTCCTATTTGTGGTGCGATGTATTGTGAGAAGATCTGCATTGGGTTCCGGCTTCTGAGTATAGTTGCGTGGTACTGTACTGGCCGCGTTTGCCTACGAAGCCCAGTGTGGTCAGGGATAGGGGCTACCATTATGACTGTTTTAATGATGTCATGCTCAGGGGCGGGGGATTAGCTTTTGTGTGACAGATGCCGGTCAGCCAGGTGGATTGGTGGAATGATGTGATTATCAGAATATGGCTGGTCACAGGTGCCTGTGTTTGCGTGCGTTTCTTGGAGGGAGACTGAGGTCATGTCCATTGGAATAGCTTCTGTATTCGTGCCATCTGTGCCCTGCAGCTCCCATTGGCCCCTCTTGAGATGAGCCTGGCTGCTCAGTCACTCTGCCAACTTGTGTGGTACATGCTTATGCTGATGGTTGGTTTGTTTACTGGCAGGAGTACAGGGCTGGTGCAGTCTCCCTCAGGATACTGCTTTGAATGTTGCCTTACACTGGTGTCAGTCGATGGGGGGGCCTGTTTTTGTTTGTCTCATTTTTCTGCTCATGTTGCTGTACTTGAACCTTCACATGCCTGTGCTGCATCAGTGCGGCAATGGTGCCATGGCAAATATGGATGGCCACTCACAAGGCACTTGGAGCCCCTAGATTCATTTGTTCGTTGGCATGCATGTGTGACTTGTACATTTCACTGGTTGCATTGTGTGACTTCATTGCACCTACGAGGAGTTGTGCAAGGTGGCCAGGGAGTGGTGTACAGGCACTCAGTAGGGCCGTTTACGGTTGGTTCGCGATGCCGTACTTCTCACCATGGCGGAATGGTACTTTCCGCCATGCTTGATGGCGTTAGGTACATGTCCGCTAGGGTCAGAATTCGCGTACCATTGCGCCATGGTGGTAATTACGGTTTTGCATGGCGCGCGTGCGCGTACTTGGTGCAGTTAGCGTTGGCGTTCACTACGGTGTCGCTAATGGCATCGTACTTTACGGTGACGGGTCATAATCGCACCGAGCGCTATTCAATGGCGGTATTGCATTTCCGCCATCGTTTTTCGATTTCCGCCAGGGTCGTAATGAGGGCCAATATGTTCCTCCAGGGAGGAAGAAAAAATCAGGTTGTCATCCAAATAGACTACCACTTATACGTCTAGGATATCGCTGAATACTTCGTTGATAGAGCATTGGAAGGTAGCTGGGGCGTTGCATAGGCCGAAAGGCATCACAGTGTACTCAAACAGGCCTTGTCGGGTACAGAACACCGTTTTCCACTCGTCTCCATGACGCATGCGGACCAGGTTGTATGCCCCTCGAAGGTCCAGTTTAGTAAAGATAGATGCACGTGTTAACCTGTCTAGCAGCGTGGAGACGAGAGGAATGGGATACCGGTTCTTAATGGTAATAGCATTGAATCGTCTGTAATCGACACAAGGACGCAAGTCGCCTTCCTTCTTGGGCACAAAAAAGATAGGGCTGGGAGCTGGAGTACAGGAAGGCCGTATGTGACCTAGACGTAGGGCTTGTTGGATGTGTACTTTTAGGGCCTGTTCCTCTGATTGCGACAAAGAATATATTCTCCCCTTTGGTATCAATGCGTCAGGGACTAGATCAATGGGGCAATCATAGGGTCTGTGTGGTGGCAAACCCTCTGCTGTGACTTTGTCAAAAACCATTAGGAAGTCGTGATATTCACTGGGGATCCCTGCCAGTACAGCACCCACAGTATGTGGTGTGTTAGCTGTCGGGACTACATCTTCGATATGGGAAGAGGCCATATCTCCAAGAATGCTAGCAGGAGTGGAGAGCGTCTCAGGTTCCGTTAAAGAGTAATGTTGACAGATCTCGGACTCAAAAGTAACCTGTCCAGTACCCCAATTGATCAAAGGATTATGTTGTCTCAGCCACGGAATGCCCAGAATAATACCAAACTGTGGTGTTGTGATGATATCAAATGACAGTATTTCCTTATGGGTGTCCTGGATCACTACTTCCATATGGGCAGTTTGATGCTTGATCGGGCCAGAAGCGAGGGAGGTACCATCCACTGCCTGTACTGGTTCTGGGTGTTCCTTCTTGATATGGGGTAAGTTGAGATTGTGGGCCAGTGCGATGTCTATGAAACAGCCAGTGACCCCTGAGTCGATCACTATGTGTACTGGGTGTATATAATCCCTAGTAGATTTCAACAGGGCCTGGACTACAATGGGCCTGATAGGACCGAAGGTGGGCTCAGTGGGGTCAGGGAAGTGCTCGCCCGTACCCCCGATCTCAGGGGCGAGCCTTCTGAAAACCCGGATTCTTATTTCTTGGGCGACGGGGGCATTCCTTCACATAATGCCCACTGATTCCACAGTAAAAACAGGCATTGTCTGTTCTCCTGCGTTCCCGTTCGGCCTGAGTTATGGGACTCCGAATCCCGCCTATTTGCATGGGTTCAGGATTTGTGTTTGCCAAAGGCGGTTGACTAGAAAGGCCAGTCTCTGCCCTACGCTCTAACCTACGAGCGTCTACCTGCAGGGTTAGGTCCACTAGATCTGAAAAGACAGAGGGAAGGGACGGAACCACGGAGAGGGCGTCTTTCATGGTATTACATAGGCCTCTGTAAAACACGATGGCTTTTTTGTTCTCAGGCCATGAGGTTTCTGCAGCGATTGATTAAAGCGGGTGATGTATTCAATAAGTGTCTATCTACCCTGGGTGAGATCTAGCAGTTCCAGGTCTCGGGATTGCGCCTTGTATCTAGTGTCAAACACCTTTGCCATTTCGTTCACTAGAAGGTCGAAATCATGTAAAGCAGGGTGATCATTCTCCAATAAGGGGTTCGCCCAGGTAGCTGCCACACCAGATAAGTGGGAAAGGAGAAAGGCGGCCTTAGAGACAGAATCGGGGAATGCTTGGGGCCGACATAAAAAATGGAGTTTGCACTGATTCAAGAATGTGCGGTACTTCCTGGGATCGCCCTGATATTGTCCTGGAGTGGCAAGAGGGAATGGTGTTGGGAGTACCAAGGGAGTGGGAGTCGTGGAGGGAGTGGAAGGAGCCGGATCTTGGGGGGTGGTGTCCCCGAACTCGGCATCAGTGGGTAGAGGATAACGGGAGCTCTGTAAGGCATCAAGACGGTGGTGGATTGCCGTCGTGGCTGCGGCCATGTCGGTCCTAAGTGCCGCAACTGCCTGCATTAGAGCAGTCACAGGGTCCTTGGCGGAGGTATTCATGATCTGGACGACCAGAAAGGCTTCACAGTCTGTGCTGATCTTGATGGTCGTGCAGATTAAAGATACCTCCGTCCCCAAGTACCCCACAGGTAGAAATACCAAACGCTACCTGTGCAATCTTTGAGGCCACAGGTGTAGTGAGCCGTCAATCTGGAACCAGGAACGCCGGAAGGACCCCCTGACCACTGTAAGGCAATGAGTGATTAGTCAAATGATGCAATTGGACAATAATGCAGTACAAGGACAAGTCGTAGCAAGACTTACCTAAGTGTAATGATGACAAGGGCCTTAATGGGAAAGATCAATATCAGGGGTCAACAGCAGAGTCGGTGGAGCAGGATTCCAGCGAGGCTTTGGGTAGTGGAAAAACACCTGGGCCAAGATGAGCTGAACTAGAGGTAATCCTTTAGCAGTCCAGTTAACAGAAACGAGATCAAAAACCAGTAGAATCTAAGAGCCGAAAAATTCACTTCTGAGGATAATCCAAGTGCAGTCCGGTTAACAAGTATGAGGTCGGAATCCACTAGAAACAACGAAGTTCAAAGCAATATTCTGGCAGTTGACAGATGCAAGGAGACAAGAGAAAACAATCCGTGTTACGTTCCGTGGTCGTAGTACCTAGTAATCCAAGAATATCCAAGACGCCAAACAGTTCTTACGAGAAGCAGCTGTGAAGCACTGTTTCCGTGTTTCCCGATGCTTTTAACTGTGCGATGCAGTCACATGATGCGGGTCACCGGGAGCGTGCGGAAGCGTGTCACATGATTCGTGATGTTGAACGAGGCTGTTGAACGCGGAACTCTCCGTGCGGCAGCTCCAACCATGCGGGAGTTTCCATGGTAGCTGCCAGCGGAGGGAGGGTTGGAAAACTTCCGGAAGGCCAACAATGGATCTCCCCTGTCTGACGGGACGTCGCTGCTGCTTGTGTACATGAGCTTGTGAATCCCAAGTGCCCTGGTGGGTGGTGGTCGCTGTATCAGGTTGGTGCGGGCTGATTGGTGTATCCGTACCAGAGTGTGTGCTGGGAGATGTGATAATTGGGACATATTGCTTTTTAAAAATTTTCTTGTGGGGCCAGCAGTTTGTTGTGCGTTCAGATCATAAGCCATTGGTGCAAATGCTTGTGGGCAGAGGTTGGGTTGTTGAATCACCAAGGATCAGCAGGTGGTGGTTGGGTTTGCAGTGTTTTGACTTTCAGGTTTGCTATTTACCGCGAGTGAAGAATGCGCTTGCAGATTGCCTGTCACGTTTGCCTGTGGATATCGTGGAACCTGATGGGGAGGTTGAGGATGATGAGGCTATAATTGCCTGTGTTGACGTGGAGAGTGTTGGACAAGCTGAGTGGGAGCTGGCAGAAGGTGCAGATAATGTATGGAAATGTGTCATGGAATGGACAGTCTCAGGGTGGCCTGGTAGGGAAGTTTTGGACAAGAGGTTTGAGGTGTGGTGGGAGGTAAAAGATGAATTGACTTTGATTGATGGAAGGCTTAGGAGGGGTGGGAGTATCATTCCTACAGAGGGTTTAAGGGTTAGATTGGTTGAGCAGGCACACCAAGGACACATGGGTGTAAACGGGACAAAAAGAAGATTGAGGCAATGCTTTTGGTGGCCTGGAATGGATGGTTTGGTGGAAAGATTGGTGAGAGAATGTGTGCCTTGCTGCTTCAGTGATAAAACCAAGGTGGTGCGAGATAAAAACCAAGGTGGTGCGAGAGACGCCACTCATTCCGGTGTTTGTTCCTGATCAGCCATGGTGCAAGGTTGCTATTGACATTATGGGCCCCATTCAGGGTGTGGTTGGTAGTCTGGAATTTTTGTTTGTGTTGGTTCACTATCATACCAATAGGTATGGATTGGAAGGTGGTTAAATAAGTCACTGCGAGCGAATTGATTGAGTTCCTGGAAGTTATGTTTTACAGGGAGGGATTTCCAACAGCAGTTGTTACTGACAATTGGGTTCAGTTTTGCTCAGAGCTTATGAAGAGGTTTCTGAGTAGTTATGCCATTAAGCATACCAGCACTGCTCTCTACCACCGCAGGGCCAATGGCCTGGTGTAGAAGATTAACAGGTTCATAAAGGGTGGTATTCAGCTAGCCTTTGGCTCAGGTGTGCCATCGAAATTGGTGTTGGGTGATATGCTATGGGGTATCTCACTATGCCTCATTCAGTGAGTAAGGTATCGCCATTTGTTTTGTTGAAGGGTAGGGAGCCTGGTACCAATGTGTGTCCAGGGTGGTTGGGGCTGGCCAACACCGTTTCTGTGGACAGGAGTGCAATGTTGGTTATGATAGAGAGAAAGCCGGCGCAATTTAAGGATGCGTTTGAACATGAGAAGAGTGTGAGGGAGCGTGACTCAGAGGTTGGGGATTAGGGATTAATCTGAAATCCCAGGGCTACTCACAAATATTTAGAGAGTAAATTCATAGGACCCAAGAAAATTTCTGCTGTCAGGAATGGAGTGGTGAACGTGAAGGTGGTGAGGTTTGGTCCAAGAGAAGGTTGGTACCCTGTGGAGAAAGAGGAGCCAGAGAGGAGGAAAAGTGTGGTGAAGAGGAGAGTATGTTGGATGGAGCTGATGCTAGGGATGTAGGACAGGGCCCATTGTTGACAAAGATGGTGAGAAGGGAGCCAATTTGGATGAGAACCTATGTGCATGAGTGAAGCCGATTTGGATGAGAAACTACATGCATGAGTGAGTGTTCAGCCAAGTGAGCACTCATTTTAGTATTATGATCTAGGTGCTTTCAATTTGTTTTATTGTATCATTTACATTTTTGCTATTACTTTTGTTCTAACTGTTCGCACAAGGTGGCTGTCCTGGTGTGTTTTGTAGGATGGGTAGCCACTTGTCTATCTTTGTTCATCCGTTCTTTAGCAGTTTGTTTTTTCAATTGTTTTCTTTGGTTTTCGAGGGGGAAGATGTGTTAGGTTGTGATCTTGAGTGTTCCACAAGGACATGTAGAACGTGGAACTCCGTCCTTACTAACGTTTACCTCTCCATCTCCAACACCCTTGACATCATTGCCCCTGCCATGAGGATTCACATGAAGCCTGCCTTCAAGTGCAACAATTGATATGATTCCTATCTAGCCTCCCTGAAAACAAAATGCAGAGTTGCAAGAATGGAAGCAGTAGGCTTCTCGCACATCCTCTGACAAACTGGCCTGTCTCCTGCTCCAAAGGCATTAAAGATTCTCCATCCGATGCAAGAAGCAGGCCCATATTCAAGCACGCATCTCAGCAGTCTGCAAGGAGCTTGCCAATCCTACTGCAGTCTCTACTTCTCCTCAACCTCCCCAGACTCTCTGCACGGCTCTGGCCTCCCATGTCTGAACCAAAACCGAGGACATCCTGTCCTCACTCTTTTCTACCCCTCTCTCTCCCCCACCTGCACTTATGCCTCCCTTGGCCCCTCACTCTCCATCCCTCCTACTCTCCTCCT
Organism: Ambystoma mexicanum; assembly: GCF_040938575.1. NCBI lineage: Eukaryota > Metazoa > Chordata > Amphibia > Caudata > Ambystomatidae > Ambystoma > Ambystoma mexicanum. Next base: position 865,271,909 of record NC_090926.1, read on the forward strand.
TCTCACCTATAACACCTGATGAGGTCACCAAAACTGTCTGCTCTATGAAAGTCTCCTCCAAACAGGTGCTTCCCTGCTCCTGTAGAACTACCAAGGACATTATTGCCACCCTCACTCCCTCTTTGGCTGAGTTCTGTAATCCCTCTTTTGCCGCTGGCTCCTTCCCATTAGCTCTCAAGCCTTCCTTTGTGCCCCCCTCCTATAAATGTCGTCTGTGGACCCTTCCTTGCCGGCAAACAGATTTCGGTTGTTTGACCGAAGTGTAAAGATACACTGCGGAATTGACCGTAGTCAATTTTGCCGCAAATCTTTTTTCACTTTGGCAAAACAACCCAAATCATGCCATACCCCAAATCCCCCACCCCTGTCCCCTACTTAACTTTTTTCTCCTTGCCGCCTCCACCACTCCTCCTGCAACCCTGCAGCATCAGATCTGCCTCTCTAACGCGGATCAGATCCGACTCCGCAGGGTCCCTTTTTCTTTTTTTTCAAATCTTTAAGCGATCAGGTGTGGGGGTACCCGCTGCAACCCCAGGTAACATTATAGTGAACAAGGGTGCGACAGACACCCCTGCAGCCCCCGCTCTCCTTGTTCACTATAATGTTGTTCGATTTGGAGATTTGATCGCAATGATCATATTCGATCAAATCTGCGATCAAATCTATTGAACTTGGGTAATACCCGGTAAACTACCGCCACCCCCCTTCTCTTGGAGAAGATGGTCATCTCCCAACTAATCCATCACACTGAATCTGTTGGCTGTCTCCACGGCAACCAGTCTAGCTTCAGAGCAGCCAGAGGCACAGAAACTGCTCTCCTGAACACTCTGGAAGACTTGCTCTCAAACCTTGACTCAAACTCTTTTTCTGTTCTTAGCCTACTTGATCTGTCCTCTACCTTCAACACTGTCAATCATGTCACCCTCTTAAATTGACACTGTGGTACTCGGCATCACAGACCAGGCACCGGCTTGGATTAACTCTTTTCTGTCAAACCGCCCCTCCCAGGTTCAAATTGGTCCTTTTCTCTCCTCTACCTCAATCTCTACTTGTGGCATCCCTCGGGGCTCTATCCTCTTGCTGTGGCTCTTTACCCACCTGATCTCCACCTTCTCTTCCCATTTCCAGTGTTATGCGGATGACAATCAGCTCTCCTTTAAACTTCCCTCCTCTGCTTCCTCTACTTCCTCTCTCATTCCTGATTTTCTGACTGTTATTCAGTCATGGTGTGCTGCTAACGATCTTTGTCTAAACGCCAGTAAAGCCGAGATCCTTCTCATTGGAACCGCCCTCCCTTCCCCCTACTCTCGAGCCGTCCTCCTTGGGACCCCTCCCCTTGCCCTCTTGTGTCATCTTTGACTACTCTCTCTCCTTCTCTCCTCATATCGCTGACCTTGACAAGAAGGCCTACTTTCAGCTTCACCTCCTCAGAGGCATTCTCCATTTCCTCTATGTGAGGAAGGCATGGTATCAAGCAGTAGACAGAGACACAATAGATACAAGTTTCAAAAACCTTTATTTATGAATTTGCTTGGGATGGTAGAGTTCCTAACTGGCCCTAACTCTAAAATGGAATAATATCTACCATTAAACATTAACAAATACGTCCAAGTCAGTCTAGTCAAAATAAAAAGGCCTATACCAAGAAAACATAACCTTGCCCTCCTTCCTAGAATTACAAATGTGTTATGGGAATACAAAAATGAAAATAGTGTCTCAAAAGGAAATGTCAGAATGGCTTCAGCACCAACTCCCTTCCCCAGGTTCAACCCCACGGGGTCTAAAGACTTTCTCAATAAACAAAGCGTAGGTGGATGGCACAGTCCTATCAGTCTTGAACACTTCCGCTTACTGGTATAGTTCAATAGTTCAATCTTAGGCTTTCAATTCCCGGTAGTTCAATCACTTCCTTAGGCTCAATGTGCCTTGTCATCAATATTCAGATCATTTGCTCTCAATTCTGCACAGGCTTCCCTCTGCCGGGCTCGAGCCTGCCTTGTTGTTCAGGTGGGGTTTCCCTCCCCACATTTTTAAAGATCTTTCACTCTCGACGACTTTCGAAACTGCAAGGAATTTTACATAGACCTCTGCATGACCACTTCGACCTCTCTTTCCATATTTCTTCAATTCACAATAGTCGCTTACAGCACCAATGCCTCTTGGTACTTGTAGTTCTTATTCTATTTTACTTGCCTTCTTGACCTTGCTCTTTATATTTTACCTTTGCCCTCTTAGCGTGTTTTACTTTTGCCCCCTTCAGCTTCCTCTTATTTAACTTTTTTTTCATTTGATCTCTGCTTGTAATATCTTTCAAATATTCCTCAAAAGTTCATAACATTTCACAGAGACTTTCGAATGTGTGACATCCTCTCGCAGGACCACTCTGCTGCTCTGTATCCTTTTCCTTTAACAATTGCTTTCCTCATTGGCGTGTTATTGGCACATGCGCAACCATCAACTTTCAAATCACAGTCACTTTTCACATCAACCAGACTTGTGTTGTGCTCGATAACTCATCGGTTGTGTTAAATTAATGTCTTTCATCTTTTCCTCGCAGCTCAAAGCTGTAACCAACGCCTCCTCTGCGCCTCCCCAACTCTGCTGTTCACCCAGCAGGCTCGCGGGTGGTTTTCTGGCACCATGAAGGTTTCTTTCCTGTGCTGGCTCGGCTCTGCTTTTCAAACACTCACGGCATCCCGAAAGCTTGGAAATCTTGCCTGGCTTTCTCTCGATCCTCTCACTTGATGATCAGTCGTTGGCCTTGTAACTCAAACAGCCTGTTACTTCTCGTACCCAGCCTTGCTCAAAGTGTGTCTGTGCGGCAACCTTTTATTTAAACAGGCAGACTTAATAAGTGGCAGGTGTACATTATTAGAGTTATGTGCCTGACTGTGCCTGGCCCCCTTAAAGGAACAGGGCCAATGCAAGTCAGGGGATGTAATCCTTTTGTCCTCATTCCTCACCTTCCTTGGTGCAGTACTTTTGTCAAGACAAAGTGGAGAGGATTTATGGGAGTTGTAGTTTCCCATAAAATAAACAATGTAAGGGAGGCATGGTACGACACTGACACAATAGATTCAATTTCAAAACCTTCATTCAATTTTCATGCTTTGTAAAAACTCCTACTTTGCCCTATAACTAAGATCGGAGTAGTCTCTACCATCAAAATAATAAAGAAAACAGTCCTAGTCAGTATCTGTCAAAATAAGTAGTCAGAATATGTATGCAAAGAAAAACAGCATCGTAACATAAAGAATTAATGTGACTGAAGCAGCTCTCCTGCCCACGTTGGGCAGGAGGCGTTCTCCGTAAATAAGGCGACACACTCTCAGGTTCTCAAAACAAAAGGCAGCTCAAAACGTGGATCGAGGCCCACCTGGCCTTCCCCATTAAATCACTTCTTCTAGCTTCGCCAGTTCATTTACAATTCAACAAAAAGATTCTCAGTTTCACAAAAAGTTCACAGTTCCAAAAAGGTTCACAGTTCCACAGAAAGATCACAGTTCCACAAAACGTTCACATATGTCTCCCTCGATCGGGCTCAGACCTTTCGAAGTCAAAGTTCACATAGGTCTCCCTCGATCAGGCTCAGACCTTTCAATTCACAACAATTGAAGGGGTTCCCTTCCCCAAGCTTAATTCACATTCTTTAGGGGTTCCCTTCCCCTAATTTATCACGCTTTTGGTCTCCCTCGTTCGGGCTCGGACCCTTTTTCTGATGTCAAAGACTTTCAAATGTGCAAGGCTTTTGCTTCAGACCTCCGCAGGGCCACTTTGACTTTCTTTTTTTAATCATACTCTTGTATTATCTGCCCCAGTGGTTCTTGGTCTGGGTAGTTCAATATCGTAAGCACAAAAGTTTAACCTTCACCTTATCACTTCCCCTTTTGTCAGGATTACTCTTAATCATTACGCATTCTTCAGCACCCGTCTCTCGACATCCACCTTCCCCTCTCCTTTCAAGCACGCTACCATCATCCCAATTCTTCTCAAAAAACCCTCTGCTAACCCCCATCTTGCATCCAATTATCGCCCTATCTCCCTTCTTCCCTTCCTCGCCAAACTTCTAGAACGTATTGTCTATTCTCAACTCTCTATCTTCACCCACTCACCCCCCCACAATCTGGATTCCGCCCTCTTCACTCCACGGAAACTCCTCTCACCTCCATTCTTAACTCTCTCCTATCTGCTCGCTACTCTAAGCACTCTTCTATTCTTATCCTACATGATCTCTCAGCTGCCTTCGATACTGTTGGCCACCCTCTTCTCCTTAACTCTCTCTCCTCATTTGGCCTCAAAGACTCCATCCTCAACTGGTTCTCCTCCTATCTCTCTAATCGCACATTTTCAGTCTCCTGGGGTGACCGCTCCTCACCTATCTTTCCTCTCAACCATGGTGTTCCCCAAGGTTCTGTCCTTGGCCCCTTTCTCTTCTCACTCTATACTTCCTTCCTAGCTCCCATTATATCCTCCTTTGGTGTATCACACAATTTCTATGCCGATGATACCCAGCTCTTCCTTTCCTTCTCCTCCTTCACACCTGACATCCACCTTAAGCTCTCTGCTTGCCTCTCCGCCATTAAATCCTGGATGTCCTCTCACTTCCTTTCTCTCAACTCAGATAAAACTGAGCTCCTCTTCTTCCCTGCCAGTACTCTTCCTCCTCCCTCTCCACCTCCCTTCATTTCATTCCCTCTCTCCCAACTCACCTTCTCCCCTCATGCCCGCAACCTTGGTCTCCACATCGACCCCCACCTCTTTCTTTCTCACCACATTTCTCTCACTGCCAGATCTTGCCCATTCCACCTCTACAATATCCGTAAAATTCATCCTCTTGTATCCTTCCATGCTACTAAACTCCTAATCTCCTCCCTCATCTTCTCCAGACTCTTCCACTGCTCCACTCTCTTCTTTAGACTCCCCTCCTCCCACCTCTTGCCCCTCAAATCCATCTACCACTCCGCTATCCGCTCCCTCTGCCTTCTCTCACCTCACAACTCTATCTCCTCTGCCCTTGACTCTCTAGGATGACTCCCTTTTCACTCCCAGCTTAAATTTAACTTCCTCTGTCTAGTCTTCAAAGCCCTCTATTGTCTTGCCCCTCCCTATCTATCCTCCCTCTTCACTTTCTACACCCCTCCTCGTTCTCTCCGTTCTGCAGATCTCTTCCTTCTTTCTCCTCCTCCTCCACCCTGTGCCCCTTCCCGCTTCCGCTCCTTCCAACTTCTTGCTCCTTTCCATTGGAACCGCCTTCACCTCCCAATCTGCTCTACTACCACCTACCCCTCATTTCGCACCTCTCTAAAATCCTACCTCTTCCATTCACCCCCTAGCTTCTTTCCCTTCCTCCTACTCCATTGAATCCTCCTCCTCCTTCACCTTCTAACCCTCCTCTCTCACTTCAGTCCCCCTCCATATGCACATAACCTCACCATTAATGTAAATTGTTCCCTGTACTGTTTTCTGGTTTGATTCAATGTTATGTATTGCTTGTTGTAATTGCTTGTCCCTCATGTAAAGCGCTTTGGCTTAAAGCGCTATATAAATCTAAATAAATACAAATACAAAATTCAGAGTTAATTTAACTTGTCGCTTTGTAACAAACAATTCACCTTTCGGAGAGACTTTTGACTGGGCTACTTTCTTTCGCCGGGCCACTCCGCTACGCTGTATCGCAGGTCTTTCAACGTTATCAACAATTAAAGGTTCCTCACAGGATTCCAAGATGGCAGACCGCATGGACTAGACGTGCTGTCCGAGGCTCCCGACCCCAGAGCAGTCACTGAGCGGTCCACCACCCCGTTCACTGTGGGCAACGTCTCTGCGGAGTGGCGGGGCTCCCGAAGCCTACGGAGTGAACTGTGAGGAGCACGGAGGTCGGGGCTCGGAATGGCGGAGCCCAGCAACGAGGAGAGCCCGGCTGGTTTCAAGGACTAGAGGAGGAGGAAGTCGGCGCTCCGGCCGCACGGCTGCTGAAGGAGGTCGGGGCTGAGGAGAGGAGTGCTGGGCGGCCCCGGCGGAAGGTGCTTGCCCTTGAAGATAACGGGTGGCGGCCGCACGGGTGCGGCGCCCCGTTGAGGCTTGCGGGCGGCGAGCCGGATTCGGAGCGGCCCAGCTGCCTGGCCAGTACACCTGCCCCGCCTAGGGGAGTGGTGGAGGAGGCACCGCCGCAGAAGACAATCGCCGGCGGCCTTGCTGCCTCCGGTGGGCTGCCCCCTACGAAGGTCTGTACAGGAGGAGTGGGAGCGGGCCACAACGTCGGCGGACATCGGCCCAAGCATAGATCGGGGGAGTGTGGCTGCCCAGAGCCCCGTGAAGCGGCGGAGAGTGGGGGCAGCAGCAGCACGGAGGCGAGCGGGCCCCCTAGACCTCCAACAGCTGTGAAAGCAGTCGGGAGCTGTTGGTAACTTTTTTTTTTTGTGTTTTTTGTGGAGGCTCAGGAAGTGGTGGCATTTACGACCTAGGAGAGCCCGGCTCCCCCCCTTGAGACCAGTGGGCTGAGGTCACCCCCTGCGCCTCGGGGATGGTACTAGCACATGGCCCTGTGGATTCTGCTTTAGAGAGCAGTATTTGGCTGTGATCCCTGGTGTGTGCCTGCACCCGGGAGGGGTGCCACCTGGGGTTATATCTTTGACCCCTACTGCTTCCAGCATTTTAAGTTCACTGGCGCTTGGCCCCTTCCGTTGTCTCCTGGCCACTAGGTTCGGTCATCTCTCTGGAATACTGCGGTGTGGCAGCCAGGTAGAGGAGTAGGTGGCGGAAGTAGAGGGGGGGCCGCTGGAGCGCCAGGTCTCGGCGGGCGTGGCACTGGACAAACCGGGTGAAGGGATTACCCCGGAGGGACGCGGGGGAGCCAAGCACAAGGAGGAGCCACCCCCCACAAAGCAGGCCACAGTCCGGACAGATGGCTACACGCCACAAGGGGAAAAGTGGGAAGGGGTTGCAGCGCCTAGGGGAGCCACAGGGCACCCTCCGCTCTTTATGGTCGGTGCAGGAGATGGGTGAAGGCTCGGATGGAGGCGCTGAGGACTTGGAGGAGGGGGGAGCGGTGGTGGGGGCGCAGCAAGAGCCATCCCAGGCGGCAGGACAGGATGTACTGAGCAAGATTCAAGTGCTTCATGCCAATTTGGCTAAGACACTCCAAGATCAGTTTCAGTTGTTGAGGGCAGATCTCAATGAGGCTCTCGGGGAGATCAAGCGGGACTTACGGCAAATGGGGGAGAGGACTGACCTCCTAGAAAGGGGTCTCCAGGAAATAGACAAGGACACTACTGCCAATAGTGAGGCTATACAGCGCTTGGATGTTGCGACCCAGAACCTTGAGATCCAGATGGAGCATGCCTAAAAAAAAAGGGTGCGAAGAATCAATATCAGAGTAAAGCAATTACCCGAGTCAGTCTCAGACAGAGACTTGAAAAGGGAGGTTCAGGCAGTTTTCGCGAACATTCTAGGTAGAGAGGACCCAGATGCCATCAAATTAGATTGAGTCCATAGGGTTGGAAGGCCCGCCAAGGGGCCCACCTCGAGACCGAGAGATGTGCTAGCTGCTTTTGCGAGGTACGCGCAAAAGGAGACTGTTCTCCAGGCTGCGCGGAAACAGGAGCCAATAGTGTATAAAGAGCACCAGATCACTCTATTTCAGGATCTGGCGAACATCACCCTAATCAAGAGGAGACAGATGGTGCCGGTACTGAAGGTGTTGAAGGGACGCAGGGTTAGCTACAAGTGGACATTTCCATTTGGCCTTGTCTTTGATTGGGAAGGCTCGCAGAAACGGATTACGTCTGTCCAGGAGGGGTCTGCTCTGCTGCGGATCGACCTCGAGGAGGATCCCTCAGGTGGTGCACAGCGAGCCGAAGACAACAGACCAAGGCAGAGGCCGTGGGAATGGTCCACGATGGGTGATAACAAGAGGAAGGGCTAGAGAGGGAACAGCGGTTCTCTGAGGGAAGGGGGAGGGAGTGGGGCGGAGGGAAGAGATGGTAGCAAGGGGAGTGCCTGAGTTGGGTTTGGATATGCAAGGGGTGGTGGACCCTAGAGGCTGGTGGAAGAGCTCGGGGAAGGGGAAGCAACATCTTGGGATCAGTAAGGGCGATGTGGCCCAGTAGGGGGAAAGGGGAGGAGCGGAAGAGGCAGTTGCTCTGGCTCGGTGGGTGGTGGGAGGGAGTAGGAGTCCTAGCCCTAAGCTTGGGGGGGAGGGCGGGACAAACTTAGGGGAAGGGGGGGTCAGGGCAGGGGGAGAGGGGGAAGGGGGAGTTCCCACCCACAGTTGGGGTTTCAGGGTGGAGGGGGGATGGGACGGGAGGGAGGGGTGGTGGGTCGCCAATGGAGAGGAAAGGAACCCTAGACGGGGTGAAACGAAAAGGAAGGGGGCAGGGGATAGGGGAAGAATTCAGTATTTCCCACAGGAGGAGGAGGGAAGGTGCGGTCAGGTTAACATGGGGGTATGGTTGGCAAGCTGTTCCTCTACACAGCTTTCAAGTGGCTGACGCATAATGTGAGAGGATTGAACTCCCCCCTCAAACGTACTAAGCTAGAGTTGTTTACTAAGTCCCAAAAGCCAGACGTGCTGGCGCTGCAGGAGACGCATTTATTAAAACGAGACCAGGGTCGCTTGCACCTGAGGGGCTTCCCATTGATATTGTTTGCATCGGGTCCTACGAAAAGGGGGGGAGTCGCCCTGGCTTTTGGGAAGGGAATTAACTTTTGGCCACATGATATCCTCAGGGATAAAAATGGAAGATACATCATGGTGAGAGGGGAGATATTAGGATCTCAATATACGATTGCCTCGGTATATGCCCCTAATGTGGGTCAAGGTCAATTCCTGCGGGCTATGTTGGGCACCTTAGAGAATTTCGCTAGGGGACAAGTGATAGTGATGGGGGCTTTTAATCTTGCCTGGGATAGGAAAGAGGACCGGTCCCGGCAGGATAGGGAACGGGGCGGCGCCTCTGCATCTCCTCAGTTGAGAGGGAAATGGGAGGAGGCTGGGCTGCGCGATGCCTGGCATGCAATACGGGGGGAGGAAGAGGGATTTACCTTTCTGTCAGATGTCCATAAAACACAGTCCCGCATTGATTACATCTGGATCTCGGCTAGTTTGGTGGGGCAGGTGGAGGACGTGGAGGTGGGCCCCCTAGGGATAGCGGACCACAAGATGGTGCAACTGGACATGCGGCTCGGGAGGCGTAGGCCAGGGGTGTGGACTTGGAGGTTCCCGGAGAAGCACCTGAGGGATCAGGTATTGCGAGAGGAGCTAGGGGACAGAATTCGAGATTTCTTTGAGAGGAATAACAGTTGGGACACTAGTCAAAGTGTGAGGTGGGATGCCTTTAAAGCGACCTTGAGGGGGGAAATCATTGCTATAAAGGCGGAAAGAAGTAGATTGCTGAGAAGCCTGGAAACTCGGCTGGAAAATGAGGTTGAGGAGGCCAGGGTGTGCGTGCAGGAGACCCCAACTAGGAAGGCTTACAGGAAATATAGAATGGCGGAGGGCCAGCTGGGGATCTTGTGCACTAAAAAAGCGGAAGAGGCAATGCTTAGGGTCAGGCAAAAATGTTATGCCAAGGCCAATAAGGCAGACTCACTCCTGGCTCGCCTCCTGAGGGGGCAAAGGGAGCAGAAGATTATAACGGCGATTAGAGATGTGGGAGGATGAAGGCTTACCCAGGCCGAAGAGATAAAGGGGACGCTGGTAGAATTCTACGGGGCGCTGTACTCTTCACAGAGCCCGTGTACTCAGCTACAGAGAGAGTTTCTGGAGGGCCTCGCCCTCCCGAGATTATCCGAAGGGGAAGGCGAAGACCTAGGCTGACAAATTATAGACGATGAGGTTAGGGCTATAATAGCGACGCTTCCCCTCGGCAGGGCTCCTGGCCCTGACGGCTACCCGGCTTCCTTCTACAAGGCTTTCTCCCACCTCCTGGTTCCGTACTTAACGCAGCTGTTCAACACGTTTGGTGAAGAGGGTGGCATCACTCCCTCGATGGAAGAGGCAAAAATTTCCCTCATTCACAAGGTGGGTAAGGACCCGGAGGAATGTACCTCGTATTGCCCAATTGCCCTTATAAATACAGAGGCAAAAATCTTCACCAAAATCCTGGCTAAGCGCCTGGAAAGGCATCTACCTCTTTTGGTCGATCAGGACCAGTCAGGCTTTATCATGGGGAGGCAGACCGCTGACAATATCAGAAGGGTGGCCCACCTGGTGGAGAAATCGCGCAAGACGTCCACTCCGGCGGTACTTTTGGCGCTCGACGCCGAAAAAGCATTCAACCGGGTGGGGTGGTCGTTCTTATTTCAGGCGATGGAAAGGATGGGCCTGGGGATGGGATTCATACGAATGGTCTCAGCTAACTATAAGAACCCCACCTCGCAGATCCTAGTAAATGGGGAGGTGTCTCAGCTGTTCAGATTAGGGCGGGGGACGAAGCAGGGCTGCCCCCTCTCTCCTTTACTCTACGCAATATATCTGGAGCCACTGCTGGTGGCTATCTGGGAGGCGGAGGAGATTCAGGGAATACCATTCGGGGGGAGGCAGCATAAAGTATCGGCTTTCGCCGACAACATGTTACTTACCCTCACGAACCCTAAGGTTTCCATTGGTGCAAGCATAGAACTTCTGACCAGATTTGGCAAACTATCGGGTCTGCGGATCAATTTTTCGAAATCGGAGCTTATGAATCTGTCCCTAGGGAAGCAGGAGGCGGAAGATACACAGGCGACCTCCCCATTTAAATGGAGCCCTACCGGGCTACGTTACTTGGGAGTTAGGATCACACCCTCTTTGGCGGGTTGGTGTGGGGCCAACTATGAGCCCCTGCTGTTAGCTATTAAGAAAGATTTAAGTAGATGGAGCGCTCTAGGATTGTCCTGGTTGGGGAGGGGTGCCGCCCTCAAAATGGTGGTGCTTCCTCGAGTATTATATCTTTTCCAGGCTATTCCCCTTCCGGTCACGGAAAGTTTTTTCAAGAGACTAGACAAGGTAGTCAAAGAGTTTGTCTGGGAGGGAAGGAGGCCGCGCTTATCTAGGCGGCTTCTAGTGGCTTCTAGACAGCGGGGGGCCTGGCATTCCCTGACTTTCGCCGCTATCATGAAGCCGCTCAACTAAGGGTGATCAGAGAGTGGTTTTCGGACGCCTATCTTAAACACTGGGTAAAAATGGATAGAGCTGTAGTTAACCATCATTTGGGGGAGGTGTTGTGGCTCCCGCGAAGACTGAGGCCATCGCATTTATATTTAAGTGCGATCACGAAGGGAGTGGTGGATAACTGGGATAGGGCAGTGGAGAAGCGGGGGATCACGACCTTCCGTCCCCATTCACCCCCATCTTTAATAACGGGGACTTCACACCGGGGCTGGAGCGAGGAGCGTTCGCACAGTGAGAGAAAGGGGGCTGCAGAACGCTGAGGGATATGTTTCGTGGCGATAGGGTGAAAACGTTTGAGGAATACAAGCAAGAATTTGGGGTGAGGGAACGGGAGAGGCACCGCTACTTCCAGATTAGACACTGGGTAATGTCCGGGGAAATAAGGAAGGCAGCAACGCGGGGCCTCACGCAATTTGAGCGATTTCTTACCACTCGGGAGGGTTCCAAAGGGTTGATTTCGGATCTGTATAGACAGCTAGAGCAGGCAGGCCCGGTAACCACTTGGGCGTACATGAGGAGTTGGCAGCAACATCCAGGGCCCGGCATGGGACAGGAGGACTGGGAGAGGCTCTGGAAGTTGATCCCAAGGGTGACAAGGGCGTCCCAACTGCAGGAGGCATGGTATAAATACTTGTTTGGATGGCACTATACTCCGGCTCGCCTGCACGCGATATACCCGGCGTCTGAGGCAAAATGTTGGAGGGGATGCGGGGAAAGGGGTTCAGCGGCCCACATATGGTGGGAGTGTCCAGTCATCAGGCCTTTCTGGAGCGGGGTAGGAAAGGCCCTATCCCAGACATTGGGGGAGGGGGCCCATCAGGACCCGCGGGAGATTCTCATAGGGAAAAGGGGGGTGGGGGACGAGAAAGAAGGGAAGGGTAGAACCAAGGCAAAAGTAATCTTCACGCTGGCCGCGATGGCCCTCATCGCTCAGAGGTGGAAGAGCCCCATGATCCCGACTGAGCAAGACTGGTTACGGAAAATGTGGGACATAGTTTCGATGGAATGGGCATCTTATGCAGTAAATAACAGTCTGGAAAACTTCTCGGCAGACTGGGGAGAGACGCTGGCATACTTGAAAGGGGACTTCAGGGAGCAATGGTGCCCTCAGAGACTTAAGCTTTTGGACATTTATGGATAACTTGGGGCAGGGTGTAGGGTTGGGTGGGGAGATCCATTGGCGACATGAGGGGGAAGGGGGTTTAGTTTAGTTGGTTGCTGCTTACGAATTGTGTTCATTTCTGTGTTTTTTCTCTTGTTATTGATTATGATGATGAAAACAATAAAAAAGAAATAAAAAAAAAAGTTCCTCACAGGCCTGCCTTCCTTCGTGTCACACGTGTGCAGCCTACAATTATGAGATATATTGTTGTACTTTCAATCTCTTTTAAACACGCGCCGACATTTCATGTCGCTTGCCAACTCACCGGCTATGTGCATGCCTTTCTTGTCTTTTCTGTTTCAGTTTGGGAGTCAAGGTTAATACCACAGGGGTGGCCTCGCCTCCCCAACTCTGTCGTTCACCCGGGGGAGACGCTGGTGCCTCGGATACACAATGCAGTCTTCTTGTCTGGGATTTGGCCTTCTCCCTGTATCTTCCATGGTTCTTTGGAGGCAACAACCTCCTGCAGGGATCTCTTGGGTCTCTCTGGCCGTTGCTCTCATGCCTCTGTCGGTCGCTCTGCTCCAGTAGGTTCACCTTTGCCTCAGAAGTTCTGCTCCTTCTCGTGTTTCACCTTACTCCGAGTGTGTCTCCATGTTCCGCCGTTTATCCGTGTGGGGAGAGCTAATGGATGTCAGATGTGTGTAATTAAAGTCAAGTGCCTTATTTTGCCTGACCCGATTAGTGGGTGTGAGAAACCAGAATGTGTTCCACCCGCTAGTCCCCGGGATCTGACATCTAGGTGGCCAGTACACAGCCATCGCTGTTGGATCCAGTTTATGGGGGTGGACCAGTGCGGGAGGATCACCTGGGTGAGGGGTCCTCTGGGAGTGAGAAACCGGATGGTGAGAGGCGGTATCCCTCTCTTCCCTGAAACACCTTTACCCCATCCTACCCGATAGTATATTTAGAAACTCAACCCACACCCCTGTTTTCCTGCACAAATACTTTTACACAGACAGTCCACTCTGGGAGAAAACAGACTCACACTCAAGCCGTGTAACTGACATATCCCAATACTATGGTCAGGCGAGGTCAGGCAATTATCGACAATCACTCACACCTGACTTCCATTAGACTTCCCCAAATGGGGAACGAATTAAGAACACGGTAGCCCTCTGGATTAACAACAAAACCATGGAAGAATGGTCGAAATGATGATCATTCTGGAGCAATTCACCATTTCTCTACCTCCCTTTTTACTGAAAGCAGTATTGCAGCTAAACTGACCTACACTAGTCATGGCTATTGAAACTGCCCAAAATCACTCAGAAGTAGGAAAACATTTTCACTCTGTACACAGAGGTAAAGAACGGAAGGATCACAACCCCACATACCGTTCCCAAACCCAGGTACAAGATAGAGCGCTCCCTAAACCCAAAGAATGTACCCCAAAAGAAAGAATAGAAATCAGAAGACCAGACCCAAGGGTAGAGAAGAAAGCAGGAGAGAAGAATTTAAAGGGATTAAACCGTCACCCCCTGTTTGTTTTTCGTGCAAAGGAACTGCCCATCTGGCTTGACATTGCTCTAAAAATCTAAAAGAAGAACCATTGGAAATAGGGTACCTCAGAGGGGACGAGTGGGAAGAAACAAAGGGTGATCTAGAAACCTTCAGCATATGTCTATGTCAGTCTTCAATTGAATTTACATATGAAAAGCCCTAGAAAATGGAAGGCCAGTAAAGGCGCTAATTGATTCAGGCAGCAAACAGACCGCTATAAGAGCTGATTTGGTGGCAACAGCAGACCTAGGGCCTCATTACGAGTCCGGCGTTAACCGAGGCGGTAAAACCGCCTGGTTAACGCCGGACTCGTATTACCATTCCGCCTCCGTGATTCCCGGAATTACCGGGGCATCACAACCCCGGTTTTCCGGGAATCACGGAGGCGGAATGGTGTAAATCCCCATTCCCATTGAGTCCTATAGGACTCAATGGGAATCGGGATCATGGAACCACCGGCAGCATCTTGTAATGCTGCCGGTGTTTCCTCGTCCGCCTGCAGGCGGGCGGTGTTAAACCCGCCAGGTCAGACCTGGCGGGAACATCACCTCCCGCCTGCAGGGGTCGGGATCAGGCGGTCCGGAAACAACGGTGGCGGCGGGTTTACCGCCACCGTTATTTCCGGACCGCCACGGTCATAATGAGGCCCCTAGAAAATGCAAGTCTAGTTACAGTCACATGTGTACACGGAGATAATGAAATTTACCCGAAGATACCTGTGTACATTAGCATCAGGGGAGAATCATGGCTGGTGTCATCCGCCATTATTCCTGGACTCCCAGAAGAAGCCATCATGCAAAGAGACTTTCCTGCATGTTCTACTCTCTTACAAAATCTCCCAAATTCCCCTAGTGAGTTTGTACCCCAGGATTGTTGGCAACCTAACTGCTGCTCCCAAACCTCTATGGTGTGGGAGTGGACGGAAACCGAGTTTCAGGAACCTACCATTGGCCAAGAGGTACCTTTCAAACCTCAGAAATACCTAATTACAACATCACCACCTCAATCCCAGTTTGTAGGACAAGGCATAAATTAAGCAGTGTCGCATAGCAAATTGCTATGCAATTCTGTTGGTTTGCTAATTAAATTGGCACTTGTTTAGCAAAGCTAGCTATTTAAGTTACCTTTTCAATGAAAGCACAACTCGCCCTGCATTCTGCTCTTGCCTTTAGGGCTCTCTACTCTCTTTTCTCTGTTAGTTGCAAGTTCAAAGGGGCTAACAGAGAAAGAGTGCAGCAGTAATCCTCTCCTCCACTCATAAGTGCCAAAGGCCTGTGTGGGATTGCTAGGCAAGATTTTCCTTTTCAAATAAATGCAAACCACAAGTAATCAGGAGGATACTTTGATTAAGCCAACTAAATCCTGTCTGGCAAAGACAGGTATGTGTTAACTTTACTTTAAAAAAAAAATAGACAGTCATGCATTGTATTCCTAAAAATGCAAGTTGTTACATAATGCATAATTACTGTATTGCTGCTGTAAATGTTTAGGTGTGTGTATCTAAATCTCAGTGTCAACTATATTTCATTTTGTTGGGGAAGATGGCGAGTGAGCACTTTTGAAAATGTACATTACCAAATTCCTTTGATGGCAAGCCTAGTTCTGTAACCTGCTGCTTGCATAATCTGTGCAACTGATACTCAACTCATGAACTGACCCCATTCTCCTTGCCTTATCAACCTGTTGCTATATACCAGCTAACCTGAAAGTGAGATGGCTGCAAACTACAATATTGCATCTAGTTTGCCCATGTTTCTGCTGCCTGCTATGCCATCCATTCTTCTTAGTCTCCTACTTTCTTTCCTCTTACATAATGAATATACAAAGCTAACTAGATGTTAACGCTAAGTATTGATCACTAGTTCCATCCAGTCTGGAACTAGACCACTAGACCTGCAGATCTACTGCACTAACATGCACTGTGGTTAGCCTTCAAGGCTCACTTTGCTCTATGATTATGATTGCATTATATATCAGCACCTGTGGGAGAGAACTGGCCAAACTGTTTTCAGAGCCTTTTTATCATATCTATTTATTTGTGTCCATTCCTGAAGCTAACCGTTTGCATTTTACAGACAATCATCCAAGGCTCCCAAAGTCCTTTTGGCCACTCGCGTAGTCTAGTAGAATGTGTGAAGGGCGAGTACTATTTGCAGGTGATGTTTGAAACTTTTATTTAACATTTACTTTGTTTTCATTAAATGTCAACTAAGGGTTTCACTGCGCATGGCTGGCCTATGTGTGGCAGCAGTGGGCCAAAGAAAGCAGGTTTGTGGTGAAATGCACCATTTTACATAAAACGCATTTACATTTGTTGTCATCCGTTGGCATGGGTCGAGTGCATTTCTCTAAGGTCGAGTATGTAAACTAAGTTACTCGACCTGCAGGTCTAGTGGAATTTTAAAGAATGTCAAGGCATGACTAATGTCTCACTTCAGTGGTACACAATCAAAACTGCTGTATTGTTGCTCATTTTATGTCGTGGGTAAAAATAACTTCTGGTGACATAAAAGATATGAATACAATATTATTAATCAAGTGGGTCTATTTGCTAATCAAGAAAATGTTAATTAGAAAACTTTGATAATCAATTTTTGAAATCTAATGTATGCCTTGTAGGATATATTTAGGAGACAAACACGAACATCCCGCCTCTACCAGACCATAGGAAACGAAATTTACGGAATATGCGACAGCACCTGTATACATCTTTTCCTTGTTCTCTCCACGGTCCTAAGACCTCAGAAAAGACCAAGCATATCCACCTTGCATCGGGGAAGGGTATGTGAGAAACCAGAAGGTGTCCCACCCGCTTGTCCCTGGGGATCTGACATTCAGGTGGCCAGGACACGGCCATCGCTTTTGGAACCAGTCCCTGGGGGTAGATCAGTGCAGGAAGTTAACCTGGATGAGGGGTCCTCAGGGAGTGGGAGTGACTCACCGGATGGTGAGACGCGGTATCTTCCCTTCTCTCTTCTCTGTAACACCTTTACCCCATCCTACCCGATGGAATATTTAGAAATGTAACCTCCACCCCATTTTTCTGCATGAACACTTTTACATGGACAGACCGCTCTGGTAGAAAACAGAGTCACACCCGGGCCGTGTACCTGACATGTCCCAATACTATGGTCAGACGAGGTTAGGCAATTATCGACAATCACTCACACCTGACTTCAATTACACTTCCCGACACAGATAAAAGGTGGACAAAAGGGGGACATATCATTTCTTGAGCACCTTTCTTTTGCATACATTGTTATTCCGCACCATTTTGTATTTAGACGTAAGGATTGGCAATAGGTTTATTAGTATAGGCCCTTTTATTTTGACAGACTTCACTAGGACTGCGTTATTATTATTGATGGTGGTAGCTTGCTCCCATCTTTAGATTTAGGTTTAGATAGGTGTTCTACCAATTTATTGAAGTTCAATTAACACCCTTAAACTGGGATCACTTGTGTCTGTCTTCACTGTTTGAAACCATGCCTTACACAGACATGGCCAATGTAATGTGTAAGGATTAGCCTCTTTACTCTCAGTCGCCCTCTTCCGCGGCCCAGTGTTTGTGTAGAAAAGGGGGGGTTAGGACATTGGAGGACCCTATAAAATAGGATTGGCCATGGGTAAGGAAAATAGGGCAACACCACGTCTCACCATCGGCTGTCTCACCCCCCTCCCCGAAGACCCCTTGCCCAGGGGATCCTCCCGCACTGGTCCACCCTCAGGGTCTGGATCTAAAGGCGCTGGCCGTGCCCTGGCCACCTAAGAGATCCCCAGGGACTCATCAACAAACGCAATGGGATGTGACGTTGCCAGAAATGAGAATATCAAGGTGAAATATGCTCATTTCATTAAATTGGCTTTGGATAACCATGCAAATTGAACAGGACGAATGGCATTTGCCTTTCATAAAATCAACACACACAAAACCAAGAGAGGATATTTTATTCTAATAGTGTTTTTGAAGACTTTAAAAGATGTGCCTGTTTTAAACTCCAAGAACCAATAAAAATGTTTTACCTGGAACTTGCAGTACCAAAATGGGATATTTCACCTTGAGTTGTTTGTTATTTTTTATCAGGTTATATAGTGTAGTGGTGAAGTGTCCGGCCTACAAATCTCTGACTGCCGAGGATGGTTTAAATATCCTCTTTCAATTGATGAATTAAATGTTTCTCATTTTTGCTGGGGGGGACTGAGTCCACCCTCTGAATGAAGTGGGTGGACTCCGTCCCCCCGCGTGTACCCTCGACTTGAGCCCTGGGTAATATTATCCCCATAAATAATGTTGCCATACATATAGTCGCTGGGAAACGGCATAGGTGATATTATGGGACAATATATGGGGTAGATGGGAGCAGGCGTTGCGGGGGTGTCCCCGCTCCCTTTAAAAAAATATGGGCTTGCAGGGTGTCCCCTGCAGGTTCTATATGGTAATATCACCGCAAAAAGTAAAACGTGCCATTCTTGTATGGTGACATTTTTGCAGGGATATTATCACATGGAACCGGTGAGACACCCTTTGGTTTCTCACAACAGGGATAGGAGTTAGATGGGTTGTGGAAAAGGGGGATACCATGTCTCACCATTGGGTGCTTCTCCCCCACTGCTGGAGGACCCCCTATCCAGGTGATCGTCCCTTGCTTGTCCGCCCTCAGGGTCTGGATCCAAAAGCGATGGATGGCCTTTCCCTGGCCATCTGAGTAGGTGATCCCCGGGGGCTAGCTTTTGAAACACCCTCTGGTTTTTCACTTCCCCGTCCCCTATGTGATGTGGACAAATCTGTTTCACAGGGGAACCATGAAAGGAAATCCACATTGCTCTGATCTTTACCTTTCCGATGTTCCACTGTGAAACAGTATGGCTGTAAATCCAGAAACCATTGCATAACGCATGGGTTAGATTCTTTTTCCAGACCAGAATAATCAGTTAATAGAATTAATGTTTGTCCCAGGAGGTAATATTTAAGGTAAAGGATGTCCCACTTGATGGCTAACACTTCCAATTCTAACACTGAATAGTTTCTCGCTCTGGGAAATAGCTTGCAACTGGCAAAGAATATAGGGTGTTATAAGTCGTCATATACTTGGGATAATATGGCCCGTAACCCAGAGAGGCATAACGTTTTTTGAGAAGTCTGCCACTTTCAGTATGGGATTCTGACATAAAGTGTGTTTTAAGTTATTATAACAGACTTCATCCTCATCCTCATCTGTTGTGGTTCAGAGTTCTTTATCTTGTCAGTCAACCAATATGTTTTTTCTGAGAAATTAGGGATAAACCTGTGATAGAATCCAATTAAACACAAAAATGCCCTACGGTCTTGTTTTGTCATGGGTGTTGGTGCATTTAGAATGGCTCTTACTTTTTCTTCCTGAGGCTGTATACTACCATTTCCTACAAAAGAAACATAGGTATTTTATAGCCGATCGAGCTGATCTACATTTGTTTATGTTAGCTGTCAGCCCGGTTTTTCATAGGGATCTCATAATGGCATAGAGATGATTAAGATGGTTTTCCCATGTTTGGCTATGAATAATAATATAATCTATATATATGCCCCGCAGAAATCAGAAAAGGGCTGTAAAATACCATGCATTAGTCTTTGGAAAGTCGCGGGGGCACCATGTAAACTAAAGGATTGGGCCTTCAATTGGAAAAGTCCTATCAGTGTTGAAAAGGCTGTTTTTTCTTTGTCTGGGCCATTAAATGGAACCTGCCAGTATCCCTCTGTTAAACCTAATGTTGACAAGAAAACAGCATTTCCTAGATTGTCTATCAAGACATCTATACGAGGTATGGGATATGCATCAAAGGCTGAGATAGCATTGACTTGCCTAAAATCCATGCAAAATCTCCAAACTTGGTCTGATTTGGTCACCAGTACAATGGGAGATGACCAAGGACTTGACGAAGGCTCAATGACATTAGCTCTGAGCATACGCTCCACTTTTTTCCTTGCCTCTGGGAGTCTATAAGACTTTAAATGAACTACTTTCCTTGGTGTTGTCCGTATGTAATGCTACGTTCTGTGTACCCTCCCTGGTGCATCACAAAATACATCAGGAAATATGGAAAGACCATTCACACTTTCTTGTTTTTCATGGGGGAGTTCTTGGGGTATTAATTCTACATTATCAATTTCTTGAGATGCCAAACAAGAGCATATTGGAGTGTGGGAGAACTCTGGATTTTCCTTCCACTCTTTTGGAAGGTTGATGTGATAGATATGAGTCTTTTGGTGCCTGGTTGGGCTACTATGTAGTTGGATATTCCTACCTGTTCCAATACCTCATAAGGTCTGTGCCATTTCGGGATTAATTTATTCTCCGAAGTTGGCAAGAGAACCAGAACTTTTTGACCCACTAATCATGTTATTAGATTTACTTTCTTATCATATCAGAGCTTCTGTTGACTCCATGTGGTTATGGACTAAAGACCTGACTAGGTACATATGTTCTCGTAACCTATTTGCAGTTTGAGATAGTGGCATTGCAGTCTCATCCCTCTCTTCCCAGGTTTCCCAGAGCATGTTCAAGACATCCCTTGGCTCTCTGCCATACAATAGCTCAAAGGGTGAAAATCCAGTAGATGCTTGAGGGGGTTTCTTACAGCAAAAAATGCCCAAGGAATCATAAAATCCCAATCCTTCCCACCTTCATCAACTAACTTTCTTAGAATGGTCTTCAGGGTCTTATTAAATCGTTCTACCCATCCATCTGTTTGAGGATGATAAACTGAGGTTCTTAATGTAGTGATGTGTAATAACTCTTTCGCTTTTCCCATGAGCCAACTCATAAAGTTTGTTCCTTGATCTGTTAGTATTTCTTTTGGGAACCCGACCTGGGAAGAAAATGGTAGCAGGTGTTTAAATATCTGCTGGGTTGAACTATTCCTCATGGGGAACACTTCAGGGTACCTGGTAGCATAATCGACAATCACTAAGACACATTTATTGCCCAATTTAAAGGTTTCAAGGGGCCCAATGATGTCCATCCCTATTCGGGAAAATGGGACCTATATTATCGGTAGTGGATTTAAGGGACCTACTGTCATGATTACTAACCTCGGGCTCCCATATAAGCCTTTTCCCCCTTTAGCTCTGGCAAGTGCAGGCAGGTGGGGAAGTCGGGTAGGGGCCAAGTGGGTACAGGCCTGACATTCAAAACACTCACATCAGTTACTCAGAACTAACACTCCCATCACATAGGAAGTTGCACACTTGTTTCCTGGTTTTAAATCACTTCCTGCCACTCCAATATGGACATTGTGGAACATCCTGGCATCTTGGAAACTACAGTGCATTCTAGTGTTTGGGCGTGGCTGCCTTTAAAAGCCATGCCTGGAGATCAGCCTGTGCTTCGTGTGCTTCCTGTAAGCTTGAGAGCACAAGCATACTGCCGCTTGGTCTTTAGCCTTCAGTTTCCCGATCCGGCTTCTTCCCTGTGGCCGGAGTTAGCGCTTGCATCATCGGATCTAGTCCTGCAACGAGAAGAAGAGAGAGAAAGCAGTTAGTTGATCTTGAGTTTCACGCGCATGCAAATCTCTGCGCAGCGCGCTTTAAGGCAGAACTGTAAAACGTACCTTACGTACCGCTTGAAGCAGGAACCAGCTTTCCATCATTTCTCACGCACAGTTCACCCGACTCGGGTACCCTGCAAGGAAAAAGAAAAGCAATTAGAACTCTTCCACCATCTCCGTTCACCGCTATTGCTGCAGTCCAGTGCTGTAAACTGGCATGCAAATCAGCAAGCACGACAGCAGATCAGAAATACTATATTTGAATAACCCCAGTGAGGTAACTGGGCAGTCACGGACTTGCTGACTCCACAAACCTAGCACTTACCTGAACTTTACTGAAAACTTAACTGAAATGAAAATCCCAGTGCAGTAACTGGGTAACACAAACTCGTGGAACTAAAGCAGGGAACTGCTGGAGGCAGTTCACAAGAACAGCAACATCCGAAGCATCACCCAGAAAATAGCGCCCCTACACGAGAAGGATGGAGTGCGCACCAAACTAAACACACAGATGAGACACGCACTGTAGTGAATTAGGTATCTAAGTGGTTGGGGAGAAGGAGGGTAGGCTATCCCTTTAATTCAATCCTAACCATTCACTCTTTTGGCAGGCCAGACTTCCCACTAATTGAGGGGTGGTGTAAAGCCAGAGAAGGAACCCGGAGGACTCTATTGCTCCTGCAGAGACTCAGGTAAACGTGACACCTAGTGGAGGAATATTTGTGCTGGTCTTTTGCATATCTCACATGTCTGTACAATGTTTTTAATATCGGCATAGATTCCTGGCCAATAAAACTTTCCACTATTATGGGGATGAGTTTTAACTTGTCCTACATGTCCCCCTGTTAAATGTGAGTGGGCAATTTCTAGAACTATTTTCCGATGGGTTTTTGGAATTACCAACTGGGTTTTACATCTCCCCTCCCCTGAGGTTTCTCTTCAATATAGTAGTCCCTCTTTTAAGAAAAAGAAGGGACCTCCTTTATCATTGCCTTCAGGCTCTGGGATTACCTGTAGGAACATTTCTGCTAGAAATTGTTAATTTCTCTGAGCAAAAGCTAAATCTGGCAGGACAATTGGTTCATTATTATGTCTAGTATTGATGTCAGATCTCTCATCAGCCTCTCCAAAACCTAGATTTCCTCTGTCCATCACCTCATATTCTGTCTCTTCTTTTAACTGGGGTAGTAAAGCCCTTTCAAGAATCCCTTGTGTTATTTTATCCACAGGATGTATGTCAAACGGTATCTCCCCATGATTATGCAAAAGTACTTTCACATCCCCCCTGAAATCCGGATCAATAATGCCTGCGAGTACATTCAAATGAATTTCCAAGCTAAACCAGATTTGGGGGCTAGTCTGATGTAGCATCCAGGAGGAGGTATTAGAACTAAGTCAGTGGGAATCATACTCCTTTTCCCTGGAGGGATGGATATTTCCCTACTACTGCAGATGTGAAATCCAATAGAACCTTTTGTGGCTACAGTGGGATTTGAGGCTCTACCACTTCATTTCTGAAACTTTAGGGTTCCCCAATTTGTTTCAATTGAGCCACGTCCCACTCCTGACACCATATGTGAAGAAGGCATGGTATCGAGCAGTAGACACAGACACAATGGATACAAATTTCAAAAATCTGTATTTATGAATTTGCTTCGAATGGTAGAATTCCTAATTGGCCCTAACTCTAAAATGGAAGTAATCTCAACCATTAAAAAATAACAAATATGTCTAAGTCAGTCCGGTCAAAATAAAAAGGACTATACTAAGATAACCTAACCTTGCTCTCCTTCTTAGAATTACAAACGCGTTATGGGAATAAAAAAAAATGAAAATAGTGTCTCTAAAAGGAAATGTCAGACTGGCTTCAGCACCAACCCCCTTCCCCAGGTTCAACCCCACGGGGTCTAGGGAGTACCTTAATGAACAAAGGATAGGTGGATGGCACAGTTATATCAGTCTTGCACACTTTGGCTTACTGGTATAGTTCAACAGTTCAGTCTTAGGCTGGTAGTTCAATCACGTTCTTAGGCGTCACGTGCTTTGTCATCAATAGCCAGTTCATATGCTCTCAATTCTGCACAGGCTTCCCTCTGCCGGGCTCAAGCCTGTCTTGTTGTTCAAGTGGGGTTCCCTTCACCACACCTTTATTTAATATCTTTCACTGTGGAGGATTTTCAAAATTGCAAGGAATTTTACATAGACCTCTGGATGACCACTTCAACCTCTCTTTCCCTATTCCTTAAATTCACAATCTTTGCTTGCAGCACCAATGCCCCTTGGTACTTGTAGTTCTTATTCTCTTTTACTTGCCTTCTTGGCCCTGCTCTTTATATTTTACTTTTGCCCTCTTGGCGTGTTTTACTTTTGCCTCCTTGGCGTGTTTCACATTTCACATGTTTCAGCTTCCTCTTAACTTTCTTTCCTTTGATCTCCGCTCGTAATATCTTTCAAACGTTCATCAAAAGTTCATAACATCGCACAAAGACTTTTGAATGTGCGACTTCCTCTAACAGGACCACTTTGCTACTCTGTATGCTTTTCCTGTAACAATTGCTTATCTCATTTGCATGTCATCGGCACACAAGCAACCTTCAACTTTCACTTTAACATCACCCAGACCTTTGTTGTGCTCTGTAACTCAACGGTTGTGTTAAATGAATGTCTTTCCTCCTTTCGTCGCAGCTCAAGGCCATTACCAATACCTCCTTTGCTCCTCCTCAACTCCGCAATTCAACCGGGAGGGTCGCAGGATGTTTCCTGGCACCATGAAGGTTTCTTTCCTCCGCTCGATATGCTCTGATTTCTGAACACTTTAGACTTCCTGAAAACTTGGAAATCTTGCCTGGCTTTCTCTCGATCCTCTCACTTGATGATCAGCCCCCTGGCCTTCCAACTCCAACAGCCTGGTTTGCATCTGCCTCGGAAGAGCTGTTCCTTCTCGTACCCAGCCTCACTCAAAGTGTGTCTGTGTGCGTCACCTTTTATTTTCACAGGGAGACTTAATAAGTGGTATGTGTACATTATTAAAGTTACGTGCCTGACTGTGCCTGGCCTCCTTACAGGGACAGAGCCAATGCAAGTCAGGGGAGGTAATCCTTCTGTCCTCATTCCTCATCTTCCTTGGTGCAGTACTTTTGTCAAGACAAAGTGGGGAGGAATTATGAGAGTTGTAGTTTCCCATAAAATAAACATGGACAGGGGTTAGATGGGTTGTGGAAAAAGAGGGATACCATGACTCATCACTGGGTGCTTCTCCCCCACTCCCTGAGGACCCCTACCCAGGTGATCCTCACTCGCTTGTGCACCCCCAATGTCGGGATCCAAAAGCAATGGCCTTTCCCTGGCCACGTGAGAAAGGGATCACAAGGGACTAGGTTGTGAAACACCCTCTGGTTTTTCACATCACCTTCCCCCAGAAACTCAATATCTCTAGAGCTCTGGTTCTCTCCAGGACTACTGCAACAGCCTCTTCCTGAATCTGCCTCTTTCCTCCCTCCGCCCCTTTCAACTAATCCAGAATAGGACTGCAAGACTTATTCTTGGCATCAAGCCCAGGGACTGCATCTCTCCATCCCTAAAATCTCTCCAATGGCTCCCGGTTGTTCAAGGATCAAATTTAAGACCCTCCGCATCATCAACAAGGCTGTCTGGTCCCTTATGAGTCATAACAGTGGCCAGGCCCTCCGTCAACCAGTCTGCTCCAGTACCCCATGCAGTTTTCCTGTGGCGGGGACCAACCGCCTTCACATCGCCCACACGGCGTCTCCCTCAATGAGATGTGGAGATAGTGTATCAATTCATGCGTTCTCTTTATTCCAACTCCAACAGCATACTGACTACTTCCCTTGTTCCCCGTCACTTCCCTTGCCCACCCCTCTCCCTGAGTCCCATCCCACCGGCCGCATAAACTATAATTCCCAACTGTTCCAAACTCCCCGATGCTACAACCGCCACCCTCCAATTTAAATCCCAACTGCTCATCTTGACCCCATGTCTTCTATCAGTGCCCGGGGCCTTATTCTCGCCCGTTGAGGTTTCTCGTATCGCACCTCTATCAGTTCTGTTCCAGGCCTAGGTGCGGGCTCACTTTGTTCGACCCAGTCCGAGTACTCCGCATATCCCAGATAGGAGTGATCTGAGGAATATCCTACTTCATCTTGGGAACTCCTGCCTTGTCGTCAGAAGTCAGACATTGGCATTCTCTTGAAATGAGCAATTTCTCATCACCTGACGCTGTTCGCCCATAGCGGTGATCATGGAACCCTTCTTTCTTGTGATGACCAGGGGGTCCTCATGAAAAGTGGCAGTACGTTTGTGCTTGGCTGTTTTACGACCACCACTTCCCCTGGTGTCAAGTCTCATCTCAGCATATTGCTTCATCTTGTCCTTCGCAGCTGCATCCTTTATTCTCATGGCGCCGTCTTCCTTATATTTGTCTGCCGTGGTGTTGTGTTGTGGCAGTTGAGTTCGAACATACAGGCCAAACATGAATTCAGCGGGGCACTTCCCTGTGGAGCTGTGGGTAGCGGGGTTCTGTAATCTGGCAACAGTTGATAAAGTACCTGTTCATAAGGCTGTCCTTTTAGCCTGGGGCCATAGTGGTGTTATCTTTCGATAGTGGAAACCAATGTAGTCTGCTAATAATTAAAAATCCTGACTGGTAAATGGGGGCCCCGTTATCAGACTTCACCTGCTTTGGTATGCCATATGCTGTGAATGTGCGGTCCAGTGCCAGGATGACAAGATGGGCCGCTGCTGATGATACCAGCTGTGCTTCTGGGAATCGAGAGTATTCATCCATGACTGCTAATACATATTTCCCCCCTTCGATGGGTCCAAAGAAGTCAACTGCGACTTCCTCCCATACCCCTTCCGGGAGTTCTGTCATTTTTAGGGGCTCCAGGTGTCGAGTGGGTGTGATCAGACAGTAGGTGGGGCATTCTTTTCAGAGATCTTCCACCATAGAGTCCAAATGGGGGGAACATATGTTCTGTCTCAACATCCGCTTAGTGGACACCATGCCCCGGTGTCCTTTGTGGGCCAACTCCACTACTTGCTTTCTCAACCCTGTGGCCACCACCATCTCGCTCCCTTTTACCAGCAAACCATCCTCTGACACAGCCGACTCATCCTTGACCTGTAGAAAACTGTCCACGTCCCTCTATATGTCCATCGAATCAAGCCGACCTCTTTCCTCCACCTTCCCGACCTCAAACCTTTGATAATGATCTGAATGGCCACATCCTTCTCCGCCTCAAGCGTCAGCTTTACCGGGTCTATCCCTTGCAGTCTCACTTGCTCAACCACATATCTGATGTATCTATCTGCCACGGATGGTTCAGGAGTGGACATCTTTCTCGGATGGCGTGAGAGAAAATCAGCTGTATTCCCAAGCCGGTGCACAATATTGAATGCGTAGTCCTGTAGCAGTAGGTCCCACCGGGCAATGCGAGGGGGCATCTTTGCTTGCAGATTTCCATATAAGAACAACAGGGCCTGGTGATCTGTGATGATAGTAAACGTCTAGCCATAAAGGAACAGATGGAAATGTTTGCAGGCCCAGATGACAACCAGGCTCTCCTTTTCGGCCTGCGAATATGCGTGCTCTGTTTTTGATAAGCTCCTTCTGGCATATGAGATTTTTAATCTCTGTTGGGAGTCATCCGGCCCCTTTTGGGACAGTATACCACCTAGACCTACTGGGCTTGCGTCCATGGTGAGTTCCATTTCCCTCCCAGCACCGAGGTATGCCAAATTTCTGCCTTCCGATATATGTTCACGAATTGTGGTGAACACCTGTTGGTATGCTGACGACCCCTGGAAAGGCACCTGTTGCTTCATGAGGGTTCTCAATGGTTCACTGATGGTAGCAAAGTCCTTGATATATCTAGTGCAGTAACTTGCTAGTCCCATAAAAGAGTGAAGTTCCAAGATATTGGTTGGAGGAGGAGTCTTGTTGAGGGCAGCAATCTTCTCAGGGTCTAGGGTCATGCCTTTCTCTGAGAAGATGTGCCTGAAAAATCGGCGGGTCCGACTGCGAAACTCACACTTTTCCCAATTCAAGGTGAGATGCGCTTCCTCTAAGGCCATGCATACTCTTGCAAGTGTCATGTTTCTCCATGTGTGTGCCAAACACCAGGATGTCGTCGCTGTAATTCAAGCAATTTGGTATGTGCTTGATTACGTTGCGTATCTACTACTGAAAGATTTCCGCAGCCGATCACACCTGAAGCTTAGCTGTTTGTAACGGTACAATCCTAAGTGCATTACAAAGGTGGTGATGTACCGGCATTCAGGGGTTAGTACTGTAAGGAACTCATGGTGGCAACAGTAAAGACAGACACAAGTGATTACAGTTCAATGGTGTTTATTGAACCTTATAATGGATGAGATGAATGCCTAATCTAAACCTAAATCTAAGATGGGAGCAAGCTATGACCATCAAATAATAAGGCACTTCTAGTGGCGTCTGGTCAAATAAAAAGGGCCTATACTGGAAAAAACGATTGTCAATTCCTTACTGCTAAATTACAAAAAGAGTGTGGGATAATGTTCACCAGAAAAGAAAGAAGTGTTCACAAAATGAAAAGTCAGGATGATATGGCTGGGTCTCCCTTCCCCACTTTTGAAGCATGGGACAAGGCGGGACTCTCGAGCACAGCACACCCTTTGGCCTCGTCAGTACGAGGATCACAGTTCAGTTCAACGATATCGAAAATCTTCTTAGGCTAAGGGCCTCATTACAACTCAGGCGGTAAGGGGTTTACGGCGCCGTAAACAGCGCCGACCCTTACCGCCTGAGTACGAGGTCCCTTAGCGCCATGGCGGATTTAACACCTGCTTTTAGCAGGTGTTAAAATCCATGGCGCTAAGGGACCATGGAGTTAATTACGCCACCGTAATTTACGGTGGCGTAATTAACGCCTTCCCCACTCCCATTATGCCCTATGGGGCAAAAATGGGAATGGGGAAGGGTAAATGGGGATTGGGGACTTACCGCCCCACCAAACTCGGAATGGGGCGGTAAGTCCGCCAACCACCATGGCGTAAACGTAGTTTACGCCATGGTGGTAAAGTCACGGCCCAGGTGGTAACTTACCGCCTGGGTCGTAATGAGGCCCTAAGTCTCTTTCCTGCAAATGTCTCTTGCTTCAGAAGGCCTGTGGTGCTTCACAATGACAAACAAAAGGTTTCTTCAGTACGCTTGTACCATGGGCGATTGTTCCTTGCTTGTTCCTTGCTTGTTGATTGTTCAAATATATCTCGCAACTTGGGGTTCCCTCTGTCGGGGTCCACTACAGTCTTTCAAATATTGTTTATATCAGTCAAATGTCTTTTTACACAATTCCCCACTCGGACAACCCTTGACCGGGTTTACTCTTGTCGACACAATGTTCATGGGTGTATTACTATTGTGCAAAATAACAAATGAACAAAAGTTCATCGGCCGATTGCTTTTCGCCCCTGGGATTTCCCTCTACCAGGCTCAGATCCTTCTTGTACAAATGGGCCTCCCTCTGCCGGATTCACTATCGCCCCCTTCTTGTATACAGTTTGTGTATTCATAATACAGTTCATGTACAGCTCAGTTTTATCAGAAAGCGGGGTTTCCTTCTCTTCACACTTGCCAATTATCACAGTTCACAATCGTTGTGAAAAGCAGGGTTCTCTTCCCCTAGCTTTCCTCTGGCAACGGGTCAGAGACTTTCGATTGTATAAGGGAGTATGTGTAACCCTCATAGGACCACTCTGACGCCTCATGCTGCCCTTGACTAGGGCCTTCTGGTTGCTGTAGTTTTCAAACAAAATAGGCCCTGGCCAGCGCCTTTCGAATGAGCGCCCACGTGGTGCCGGACCCCTCTGCACCTGGACCTCAACTGTGCTTTCTTTAAAGTTCAAACATACACACAGATTCCTTCTTTTTGCTTTCAAAATGTTGCTACTCACAACCCTGGGTTTAACACAGTTCGGTTTGCTATCAGCTTCATCCGACTCACCGACTGTGCCAAACCCATTGGCTTCTTTGTTCTCTGGAGTCAAGGATAGTACCACGGTAGCCAGCTTGCCTCTCTGCCTGCGTTACCCAAGCGGGAGGCCCCTGTGTACTATTGACCTCTGTTGGACCGCACGCCAGATGTAACTACCAGTCTTATGTTTTCCCTTCTGGAAGCTTTGCGGGTCTGAGTTGAAAATGGTAAGGGCAATTCCCCCTTTCGTCGTCCTACCTGGTCCCACCGCTTTTCTTGTTCCTTTGTACTGCCGGTTCAGTGTATTTGTCTCCTTGTGCGTTCGGCCTTGCTCTGTGTGCTTTCGTGCTCTGTCTTTTATCCCTGTGGGGAAGGTAAAGGGCCGTCAGGTGTGCGTGGTTATTGTCAATTGCCTGACTCTGCCTGACCCGCGTGTTGGGACATGTCAGGTAAACGGCTCTGGTGTTAGTCCGTTGTCTGTTACCATGGAAGAACGTGTTTGTGTGGGAAAGAGGGGTAGAGCTTTTAAGTATTCTACAGGGTTGGATGGGGAGAGGTGTTACAGGGAAGGGGATACAGCATCTCAACCCTCAGTGTCGCACTTCCACTCCCCGAAGACCCCTCGCCCAGGTGACCCTCCCCCACTGGTCCACCCCCAGGAACTGGATCCAATAGCAATGGCAGTGTCCTGGCCACCTGGACACCAGATCCCTGTGGTCTAGTAAGCGAGACAACTTCGGGTTTCTCACATTACCAACTGGTGATAACTTTTGTTCAGGTCCAATTTTGAGAATACTTTGACCCCATTTAGAAGATGGACCATATCTGTGATGCGGGGAGCCAGGTGGCCTTCCCTTTTGATGGCCTGATTGGGTCTCCTCATGTCAACACACAACCTACTGGCTTCAGAGCCTTTCTTTGGGACGGGTAATATAAGCGATACCCAAGGCGTGGAGCCCACAACTGGTTCAATGATGTCTTGTTCCAGTAACTTGTGGAGTTCTTCTTCTACTTGATGCTGTATGCTGACAGGGAAGCCCCTGTAATGCTGTGCCACCGGTGGTATGTCCTCGTCAATGTGAAGTTTTATTTGTTGGTTAAGTAGTTTTCCTATGCCCTTGAAGAGGGTCAGGAATAGCTGATCAATCTGGTCCACAGAGTCAATGTATTTGTTTACCATGAGTCTGTACATAACATGGATAAGACCCATGTCAATAGTGGTTTTGAAACTTAAGATACACCCGCATTCCGTTCCCGTGGAGATGACATGTATCGTAATTCTCCTTTCTTGTGTATTGTAATGAAATGTTCCTTCAAATTGTCCTAGGTACGTCAGATGAGCTTTGGAACCATAGGGGTAAATGTCCGCTCTGGGTGGGCGAAGTTTGGGTGCCAGTGATATGTTTCGGTAGGCTTGTTCACTTATAACATTCACAGTGGCGCCTGTCCCTGTCAGGAACTCTGTTTGCCATTCGTTAGATGCATGAGCAATGTGGGACTGTGGCCTCATTGTTGCGTAGCGCATATAGGTATCGTTTACGCCATTCTTCTCCCTCTGATGAGCTCATTTCTGTCTCTGATGGGGACTGTTCCACCAGGTATCTTAAATGATGTTTGGATCGTCTCTCTGGTCTTGTGGATGATATGTTGTATCTCCTCCTCTCTTTCGTTGGTTTACCCCTTCTCCAGTCTTTCCCAGATTTTTACTTCCATGAGTCGTGGTCACGTCGTCCCCCTTCTCGGAGCATCCCATCTAGCTGGCCTGTGATCTGCGATGCTTGGCCGGCTGTGGTTGGCACCATCCTTTTGAACATGGCCGAGGCATCGCCGTCTAATGGCCTCTGAGGCCGCCTTCACTGCAGCGAAAATCGCCGCTGTGGAACCGGGGAACATGTGCGCCTGTGACCGGCAGGTTGCGCACGGTATCGATTACTGCCGCAGCACTGGGACATCCGCCTTGCTTCCTGTGAGAAACCTGAGGGTATTCTCCCAAGCGAACTTCGAGGAGCCCTTATTAATGTAACCAAAGGAAGCTTGATATGCTCAGATTCCAGCCCTGTGGGCGAAAGAGCGAAAGGAAATCACCAGGGCAGGGGAGCCTGGGGTTGTTCTTGGGAAAATGCTTGAGGTGAAACGCTGCATTGGGCCAAGGAAGGAGAGCAGGGCGAGATATCTGAAACTTTTATAGGCTATATTACATCTGCCTGCCATCCTCCCATTAGTTCTCTCTTGCCCAGATCCAACAACCCCCCCGTACGTACCCAATCCTCTAAGGTCCCAAACCCGGTTGCACCCAAAAAGCATAATTCCCAGAATCCTTGTTTCACCGGTCCACATTCGAACACTCCCCATCCTTCTTCTTCCCGTCCCTCTAATTATTCTTTCCCGAAACCCCAGTATACTGCATTGACAGAAAACTACGATTCCCACAATCCCATCTGTTCATTCCACAATCTCAGTTATTCCTGTTTGCTTCACAAACCCTACCAATCCTGTCCCTCTGATTGCCATCTTCCGCAATCCCTGTCGACTATGACAGTATACTACCGTTCTCACAATCCCCTATGTTCTGTTCTACATCCCGGTCATTCTCATCCATTTAGCAAACCTTCTCCATCATATTTCTATGCATTCAAATGCAAATTCAAATGCATTCCTGCATTTGCCCCTTACAGGGCAGGAGCCCTCCTCCTCCAGACAAGATCCACTGAAAGGGTCCGCAGCTATGGCGCCATGAGGCGCACAGGAGCAGCCTGCATCTCGCTGCACTGAAGGAGCTCGGCAGTATCCGCCAGACGGAGCTCCTCGTCACACCATGTAGTCTCCCTCTGCAGCCCTACCGTGCCCCCTGTCCTCACGGCTCAGGCACTTACCAGATGATCGACGAATCTGCATCCGTGACTTGGATGCATGCCAAGATGGCTGCCGGCCACTTTTGTTGTTAACATTGCCTAGCAACGTCCTCTACTTACCACAGAAGGCCGCCAGCAGGCAGAAGCCGGCCCAAGAGAGAAAGGCCCCTTCCTGTTTGCCCCTGTTCGCCACGGGAGCCGTAGGGGCCAGTACTCTCTGCAAACCACACTGAACGGACTCAAACCTACTGTGAGTAGAGAATACATCACCAAAAGACTAACCTACCGTGTTCACACAATCATTGATGCCTACTGCCTAAATGCTGTATTTATATATGTCAGAAAATAGTCAGTTTGCTCTTCCTGCTGTATACTGAATTAGCCTATTTTGCCAATGCCTTTGTTTACGCGCCAACACTAACTCCTCCTGTTTGCCCGTGCTCAGAGATCCTCTTTATCTTAACTCATCTGTATATCGAAACAGCCTAGTTCCCATGGTCTTTTCATGTATGGTAAAAGCCCATAGGTAATTACCAACATGTATGTTCAAAGTCTATATTTGCTTATTGTAAACGTTTAGATCAGACAGCATTATATCATTATTAGAGCCTCCCCTGAATGAGCCTATCTGTCAGCACACCTTACTCCTCAACTCACTGCCCTAGTATGGTGACCACACCCCACCATCTGAGGAACACTCTACACATTTTACTCACCCTTATCGCCATAACGCTATATGGTAGGATGACACCACTCTCCTGCCTAGATGCTACTAGCAACATGATTGGCACCATTAACAACATCACCACGCCCAACCATCTGACTGTCCACACCACGCTTGCACTCACATATGTACCTTACTGCAGCTCCAGACTCCGCAAACTCAGAACGCGCACTCTACCAATGTTCCTCACCACCTGCTCCACTCCGGCTACACATAGAAACGTCAGATTAGGAACCCGTACATCTGGTAAACATAACACTCCGCACCACAGATTGCACACCCTCCACCCTGGTACTAATCCATCACCCCTTCTTAACACATCCAAACCACCTAATTCCAGGGCCAAAATAGCTAAACAACCACTTCCAAACAGAAACTATTTGGCACCTCACCTCAAAGGCGCCCTACTTAACGTCCGCTCTCTCACTACCGATGCTCTGGAAATCAATGATCTCATTTCTAGTCAGGACCTAGATATATTAGCCATCATTGAGACCTGGCTACATGAGTCTTCAGGCCCATCCATAACCTTAGCCGTACCCGTAGGCTACTCTATCCTCAGACAAGATAGACCTAATAAATTAGAATCAGGCCTATTCTCCACCCATGGGAAGGTAATGCAGACATACCATCAGCCAAATTGTCTCTCTCCCACAAAGACACGATCAACATTCATGTCATCTACCAGCCCCCAGGACTCCTGGCGGATTTCCAAGGGCAAATCACCCATCTACTCAGCGAAAACATACAAAAAACAACCAAAACCATACTCTTAGATGATCTCAACCTAGGATTCAATGACCCCAATGACAAAGTTGCAACTTCATTCCTAAAGGATCTCACCTACTTAGACTTCTCACAGAAAATGATGTCCCCCACCCATTCTAAAGGCAGAATTCTGGATTAGGTGGTCAACCATAATTTCAACTCCGCCATCACCTCTAACACCTTCTACCCCTGGACAGATCACAGCTGCATACAATTCACCATCCCCACAGCACCAACTACTAAAACCACTATACACAAATCTGCCACTTTAGCTAGAAGCTCCAAAAAATTAACTGCAGGTAACATTTGGCCCTTTCTTGACATCCCATGCTTAGCTCCGCCATTCTCGCAAAACCCAAACATCCTAGCGGATATTCTTAAGGACACCCTTACTAACGCAATCAACACTATTGCACCCCTAAAAGAAAAAAAAGAAAAAAAGTCTTTCCACTCAAACTCATGGTTCACAGATGACCTCCAAACCCAATGCAATAACAAACGCCAGGCGCAAAAAAACTGGCAGGCCAACCCTTGTGACACTACTAAAAAACTACCATTTTCAATGCCAAATCTCAAGCCTACAATCGTCGAATATCTGATGCCAAGTCTCATTCGAAAGAACTCTTTATCATCTTTAAGATACTTACAGTTCCTCCGATCTCCACTGACGAGATTGTCAAAGATGGAGCTTGGTGCAACAGCATTTAAGCCGCTATGCTAAAAAAAATAGACCTCCTACAAAATAAAATCCTTGATCACTACAATACACTACCAAAATTGAATCAGCCTACACAAACTTTACCCACTAGCAAAACTATTAATCTCCCCAAATTTGCCTTTAATGACGTCTCAGAATCAGAAGTCATAGACATCTTGAAACACTTTAAACCTTTACTATGCAAAGGCGATGTTTGCCCTCCTAAGATCATCAAGGACTGCGCTGAACCACTTTCTCCACTTATTATTGCATTCATTAATGCCTCCTTCAAGTCATGCTCTGTCCCTGACAGCCTTAAAGAGGCGTGGGTACGCCCCCTTCTGAAAAAGCCGACTTTAGACCCCGCTCAGCCTAACAACTACAGACCTATAACAACAGTCCCCTTCCTTCTCAAAATATTAGACAAAGTAGCCCACAGCCAAATCCAACTTTACCTTGAAACAAACTGCATCCTAGGAACCAGACAGTCTGGTTTCTGTAAAGGTCACAGAACGAAATAGCTCTGATGGATCTAAAAAACCAAATAACCAATATCTTGGACACAGGTAAACCTGCCCTCCTTCTCCTCCTAGACTTCTCAGCTGCGTTCGAGCTAGTGGACCATAAAATCCTCACTGCACACCTCACCCACTCAGCTCATTTCTCAGACCAAGCTACTTCCTGGACAACATCCTTTCTAGAAGGTACAGCCATGAAAGTTTTCTCTAACACATCTAATGCAGCACCCACCATCATACACTGCAGTGTCCCACAGGGTTCATGTACTGCTCCCACGCTGTACAATCTTTTCACAAAGCCTCTCTTCGATAAACTCGATGCACTTGGGATCGCATATACCAACTATGCAGACGATACTCAAGTCCTCCTTCCCCTAACAGGCTCATACCACAAAGGCGCCCTAGCTCCTAAAACAAATATACACCACTATTCAAGCGTGGATGGTCACTAATGGCCTCTGCCTTAACAGGGACAAGACAGAGATACTTATTCTTGGCCAAATGTCTACACTTGCTAAGCTAGACAGTCTCTATGTCAACTTCAATATTGACAACTGCACCATCCCAGTCCTATCATCTGTCAAAACTCTAGGTGTCCACATTTATGCAACACTGTCCATGAATAAACAGGTCAGCGCCATTGTCTCCACCTCTGCCTTAAGCACCAAATTCATCAATGCCATCAAACCATTCTTAACCAAGGAAAACTGTCTCTCAGTAGCTAGAGCTACCATAGGTGCGAAGCTTGATTATTGCAACGCTCTCCTAGCCGGCACCTCTGTAAAAAACATAAAGAGACTTCAAATCACCCAAACCAACTCCCTAAGATCAGGGAGACCACATATCACAAGCTAGACAGTCTGTTCACTGGCTCCCTGTCAAAGAACGTATCACATTCAAGATTCTTACTACAACACACAAATGTATCCACCGCACAGCTCCGCCCTATCTCTATGACACACTCCACAGACCTGTCACCACCAGACCCACCAGACTATGCTACACCAACCTACTCACTGTACCGCGCATTAATAAGGCTAAAGCAGGAGGTATATGTTTCCCATACCTAGCCCCAAAACTTTGGAACAATCTTACCACTGCTCTACGAGCAGAAAGTTCTCTCACGGCCTTTAGAAAAAAAACTCAAAACCTCTCTCTTTAACTAAAACTACCACTACTATCTGTCTTACAAACTGTTCATTGCAACTGTACATTAATCATGTTTGTATTTGTTTCTATGTGTAACTAAGTTTTTGTTCTCTCGCTGTAACTAGCGCCACGATGCCCTTGGGATGCTGCACGCTTAATAAATACGAATACATAAATAAATAAATAAATATTCTGTAGGATAATCCAACACTCCAACCCTTCCTTTTTCCGACATGAATACTATGTTGCCCCATGAAAGACAACGGACGAATCCCAAAGCTGTGTATTTAACATATCCCAATCCCAGTGTCAGGCAAAGTCAGGCAATTGACTTAAATCACACACACCTGACAGCTCTTCCTTTTCCCCATAGGGATAAAAGGTGGAGCAAAAGAACACAGTACGAGGAAGACGACAGAGGCAGGCAGCACCACAAGACGGCTATCGAGACGCAGCAGTTCAAGAGAAGGAGAAAGGCAGCGGGAGTCGAGAGGGTAGTGAGGAGGGAAACAACGTTGCCCTTTTCATCCCGGAACTGCAGAACCTTCAAGGAGAAAGACATAAGACTGCGAACAATATCACAAGTGTCTTGCAGCAGATGTCACCGGTACACGGGGAAAGCTAATGCCGATAAGCAGGAGCGAGGCAAGTTCCTGCGTCCGTGGTACCGGCTTTGACTCCAAGAAAAGAAAAGCCAAGCTGTTTATCACAGCCAGTGAGTCGAGGGGGAACCAATAAGAACCAGGCTGTGTTGAGTGGGAATCGCAAAGTGGCAAGTTTGAACAGTGTTCAGTGAACTGTGAAAGAACTGTAAAAAGTGTTAAGGGGAGACCAGCTGAGAAGGGAATCAGCACCCCATGGTTGCTAACTCGAGAGACTCTGGTCGATCCCCATCTGAACGAAACTACAAGTACCAGAAGGCTGTAGGAGGGTCAGCGAAAAAGGTCAAAGTGGTCATACAGAGGGTCAAGCAAAATCCCCGTACAATCGAAAGACTTTGATCTACAAGCAATGTAAATAAAAGGGAGGTGAATCCCACAAACATTGAACTCTGTACACAAAGAGAACAATGAAAGCAAAGAGGGGTCAGTGCCCAGAACAGGGGGACCCAAGGGCAAGCCACTTTCATCCTAACTGTGAAACCAATAGTGAACCGAAGGAGGGAAGTTGAGAGTGGAGAAGGGTCTGAGCACGGGAGATCTAACAGTGAAGCTATCGCCCAAATACTGGCAGTCAAGAGGAGTCCGAGCCCGACTGAGGGAGATCCAGGGATGAAGCTATCACCCAAGCATTGACAGTCAAGAGGGGTCTGAGCCCGCCCCAGGGAGATCGGGGGTGAAGATATCATCCAAAGTTCATTGAGAAAAGAACTAAGACATACATTGAGGAATACGATAAGTGAAGGGTCCGCGCCTAGAAGAGGGGGACCTAGGGGTGAAGCCATCACCCAACGTGAACTAGAAACCAAGGGAAGCGAATCCTGCTAAAGAGAGAAGGATCTGTGCCCAGAAGGGTGGGACTCAGGTGTGAAGCCGTCACCCTAAGTGAAAAGGTCAGCGCACAAAAGAGGGGGACCCAGGGATGAAGCCATCACCCTATGTGAACTGTGGCTAAGAATCAAGAAGGTTCAGCTCCCAGAAGAGGGGGGCCCAGGGATGAACAATCGTCACCCTAAGTAAAACAAGGAAACAAACTTTCATGTGTTGAAGGAACCTTTGTTTGAACTTTATTTTGGGACAGGACAGGCCCTTGAAAGAGAGAACATAGCTATCCAGGTACTGGATATCCATAAGGAACCTTGGAGGGATTTGCGCCCAGAAGAGGGTGATCCTGG
Source organism: Ambystoma mexicanum (assembly GCF_040938575.1). Classification (NCBI taxonomy): domain Eukaryota; kingdom Metazoa; phylum Chordata; class Amphibia; order Caudata; family Ambystomatidae; genus Ambystoma; species Ambystoma mexicanum. The sequence continues at coordinate 865,309,762 of NC_090926.1, forward strand.
GGTGAAAGTTGTCACCCAAAGCATTAGGAAAAGAGACTATTTATTTTGTTTTGTTGTTTGAATACGTCGGGTTCTCAAAGGCAAGAGACTTACAAGTGGAACGAGACTTGGCCATTGACGATCCTGACAACTGGAACAGAACTGTTGTCTCGTGCTGGGGAAGCCTGAGACTGTGCTGTGCTCCAAGTTCCCACCTTACCCCATACTGAAAATGTGGGGAAGGGAGTCCCAGGCTACCGCATCCTGACATATTATTTGAGAACACTTCTTTCGTTTCTTGAAAACTATCCCACACGCTTTTGTATTAGTTGTAAGGATTGGCAATAGGTTTTTATTAGAATAGGCCATTTTTATTTGACCCAACATCACTAGGACTGCCTTATTTTTCATTTGATGGTCGACGCTTGTTTCCATCTTAGATTTAGGTTTAGATTAGGCGTTTTCCGTAACCTGCATAACGCATTCATTGTTCAATGAACACCCTTGAACTGTGATTACTTGTGTCTGTCTTACCTAACTTTTTTTTTAATAATATATTTTATTGATTTCTTCAACAAACATAATTAACATACAAGCCAAGAGACAAGATCATAAAGATAAACAGAAACAATTTTTGTGCATTCGAAGATTGAATCAATAATAAAGTATGGTCAGAGTCCGATGAGTCCCCTTATTAGCCGGCTTCATGTGTTCCCAGTGCGCGTTTCCGCCAGCTGGTAGAAGCTACCGGGATTCGCGCTCCTCCCACTTCCCCCAGATTTTGGAAGCTTTGGTGTGGCATCCCCGTGCCTTGTAGATTCTATGTTCCAACATTGCACAAGTGTCCATGTCGTCTGCCCACTGATCCAGTGTCGGGGAGTCCGGAGCACCCCATTTCTGTGCGATGTTGCGTTTCATCAGTCCTGCAGCCGTTGCTAGGAGCAATCCCTCCCATTTATTTGCAGTGTTTTCATCGGGTGTACCCAACAACAAATTTTTGAGATCTAGTGCGATGCTTCAACCCAGTGTTCCGTACAGCTCCCCACAGCATTCACCCCAGAAAGTCTGGATTCGGGGGCATTCCCAAAGGATGTGTATGAATGTTCCAGTTTCTGTCCCACATCTGAGGCAGTTCGGGTTTGGGGCCTGCACCCATCTGTATATCATAGTTCTAGGATAATATATTCTATGTAAGATTTTCAGCTGCAACAGGCGGAGCCTGGAAGAGATTGTGCAATTTCCCTGGGGTGCATTAGGACCTGAATCCAGTCCTCCGGGTCTATGCTTCCTACGTCTTCCTCCCATTTGGACTTAAGGTGAGGGAGTTTCGGTGTGGCAAATGAGGCCATGGCGTTATACAATATAGAGGTGCATTTGGTGGGGATATATGCCGGGAGTATGTTGCGTTCTATGGGTGTGCTTTCGGGAATGACAGAGTCCGACTGAATATGTGTTCGTAGAGCATGGGCCAACTGAGTATAGTGATATTGTTCAGTTGTTGGGATCTGGAACTTTAGTTGCAGAGTGTCGAATGAGGCAATTTCCCCACCATCTAGGACGTCCCCGATCTTGGTGATACCGGCCTTCTCCCGTTTGGACCATGGTTTAAATGTACCCAGCTCCTTCAGGTTACTGTTGTACCACAGGGGTTGTGCAGTAATTATCTTGTCTTTCCAACCTACAAAAGCATGTGCCCGTCTCCAAACCATGGTAACATGCACTGCCATTCTTTGTGTGGAGGGTCTTCCCAGGGGCTGATAGAGCAAGTGAAGTGGGTCTGTATCGTGCAGGGCTGCTATTTCGGCCTTTATATGTGGTAGCTCCCGGTCTCTGTGTAGTAGGTCCTTGACCACAGCTATCTGCGAGGCCCAGTAGTATACTCGGGGGCAGGGGACGCTGATTCCTCCCTCCCAGATCGATCTCTGCAGTGTGGCTAATGCAATGCGGGGTTGACCTCCTCCCCATATGAGTTTTCTAAGGAGATTGTTGAGGCGGTTGAATTCGGAGTCTTGGATTTCAAGCGGGGCATTCTGTAACACATAAAGAAATCTGGGCAGGGTAATCATTTTAAAGTGGGCGGCTCTGCCCATAAGTGTCAACGGAAGGAGTTTCCAGTGGCGGGCATCATCTCTAAAACGGTCCATGATTGGTTGGAGATTATGGGATGTGTAACGAGTCAAGTCCTCTGATACCCAAATCCCCAGATATCGGAATCCGGCTGATTCTACTTTGTACGGGCAGTCCTGGGGAATGGCTTGTGTACCGCCCTTCACCGGGAAGGGGACTGATTTGCTCCAGTTAATTTTCAACCCGCTAAATTCGCCGAAGCGAACAAGCATCTGCGTCACTATGGGGCATGTTCGTATCGGGTCACCCAGATAGATCAAAAGGTCGTCAGCATAAAGAGACGCCCTATCCTCATGTCCCTCCGGCCATCTAAATCCGGTTCACTCCTCGCTTTGGCGGAGCCATAAAGCGAGTGTCTCTATTGCCAGAGCGAAGAGGAGGGGGACAGGGGGCAACCCTGTTGCGTGCCTTTACCGAGGGGAAAGGACTCTGAGGGCCACCCGTTTACCTTCACCTCTGCATGTGGGTCTGAATAGAGGAGTTGTACCCAGCTCAGGAAGTTGTTTCCAAAGCCCATTCTCCGCATGGTTTCTCAGAGATTGTCCCAGCGAACCGAACCGAACGCCTTTTCAAAATCAATGGCCAGTATTGCCAGCGGTCTGTCTATGACTGGGGCTCTTTCTAATAGTAGGTGGAGGCGTCGTATATTCATCCGCGTTGATTTATGTGGCATAAACCCACATTGGTCCAGATGGACCAGGGAGGTAATGACTGATTGTAGCCGGTTAGCTAGGAGTTTGGCAAGGATTTTGGTTTCGGTGTTAAGTAGTAAGATGGGCCTATAAGAGGCGCACTGCTCCGGTGGTTTGCCTGGCTTGGGAATGACGACGATCGTGGCTTTGCGCAGGTCTGGCGGGAGGGTACCCTGCTCCCGATTCCCGAGGAACATCCCGTGGAGGTATGGTGCTAGTTTTTCCCCGCCCAGTTTCTTCCATGTTTCAACTGGGAATCCATTGGGGCCTGGTGTTTTCCCGGACTGTAATCGGGCCATGGCCTCAGCTATCTCTGTTTAGGTCAGAGCCGCGTCCAATTGCTCCTTTTGCTGTTCCGACAGCTGGGGCAGTGCAATGTAGGAGAGAAGGGTTCAATGGAGATACCGGGGAGCCGTACAGCGTGGCATAGAAGTCCGCAAACGCCTTCGCTATTTCGTGGTCTGCATGGCATCTCTCACCAAGAGAGGATATTTTATTCTAATAGTGTTTTTGAAGACTTTAAAAGATGTGCCTGTTTTAAACTCCAAGAACCAATAAAAATGTTTTACCTGGAACTTGCAGTACCAAAATGGGATATTTCACCTTGAGTTGTTTGTTATTTTTTATCAGGTTATATAGTGTAGTGGTGAAGTGTCCGGCCTACAAATCTCTGACTGCCGAGGATGGTTTAAATATCCTCTTTCAATTGATGAATTAAATGTTTCTCATTTTTGCTGGGGGGGACTGAGTCCACCCTCTGAATGAAGTGGGTGGACTCCGTCCCCCCGCGTGTACCCTCGACTTGAGCCCTGGGTAATATTATCCCCATAAATAATGTTGCCATACATATAGTCGCTGGGAAACGGCATAGGTGATATTATGGGACAATATATGGGGTAGATGGGAGCAGGCGTTGCGGGGGTGTCCCCGCTCCCTTTAAAAAAATATGGGCTTGCAGGGTGTCCCCTGCAGGTTCTATATGGTAATATCACCGCAAAAAGTAAAACGTGCCATTCTTGTATGGTGACATTTTTGCAGGGATATTATCACATGGAACCGGTGAGACACCCTTTGGTTTCTCACAACAGGGATAGGAGTTAGATGGGTTGTGGAAAAGGGGGATACCATGTCTCACCATTGGGTGCTTCTCCCCCACTGCTGGAGGACCCCCTATCCAGGTGATCGTCCCTTGCTTGTCCGCCCTCAGGGTCTGGATCCAAAAGCGATGGATGGCCTTTCCCTGGCCATCTGAGTAGGTGATCCCCGGGGGCTAGCTTTTGAAACACCCTCTGGTTTTTCACTTCCCCGTCCCCTATGTGATGTGGACAAATCTGTTTCACAGGGGAACCATGAAAGGAAATCCACATTGCTCTGATCTTTACCTTTCCGATGTTCCACTGTGAAACAGTATGGCTGTAAATCCAGAAACCATTGCATAACGCATGGGTTAGATTCTTTTTCCAGACCAGAATAATCAGTTAATAGAATTAATGTTTGTCCCAGGAGGTAATATTTAAGGTAAAGGATGTCCCACTTGATGGCTAACACTTCCAATTCTAACACTGAATAGTTTCTCGCTCTGGGAAATAGCTTGCAACTGGCAAAGAATATAGGGTGTTATAAGTCGTCATATACTTGGGATAATATGGCCCGTAACCCAGAGAGGCATAACGTTTTTTGAGAAGTCTGCCACTTTCAGTATGGGATTCTGACATAAAGTGTGTTTTAAGTTATTATAACAGACTTCATCCTCATCCTCATCTGTTGTGGTTCAGAGTTCTTTATCTTGTCAGTCAACCAATATGTTTTTTCTGAGAAATTAGGGATAAACCTGTGATAGAATCCAATTAAACACAAAAATGCCCTACGGTCTTGTTTTGTCATGGGTGTTGGTGCATTTAGAATGGCTCTTACTTTTTCTTCCTGAGGCTGTATACTACCATTTCCTACAAAAGAAACATAGGTATTTTATAGCCGATCGAGCTGATCTACATTTGTTTATGTTAGCTGTCAGCCCGGTTTTTCATAGGGATCTCATAATGGCATAGAGATGATTAAGATGGTTTTCCCATGTTTGGCTATGAATAATAATATAATCTATATATATGCCCCGCAGAAATCAGAAAAGGGCTGTAAAATACCATGCATTAGTCTTTGGAAAGTCGCGGGGGCACCATGTAAACTAAAGGATTGGGCCTTCAATTGGAAAAGTCCTATCAGTGTTGAAAAGGCTGTTTTTTCTTTGTCTGGGCCATTAAATGGAACCTGCCAGTATCCCTCTGTTAAACCTAATGTTGACAAGAAAACAGCATTTCCTAGATTGTCTATCAAGACATCTATACGAGGTATGGGATATGCATCAAAGGCTGAGATAGCATTGACTTGCCTAAAATCCATGCAAAATCTCCAAACTTGGTCTGATTTGGTCACCAGTACAATGGGAGATGACCAAGGACTTGACGAAGGCTCAATGACATTAGCTCTGAGCATACGCTCCACTTTTTTCCTTGCCTCTGGGAGTCTATAAGACTTTAAATGAACTACTTTCCTTGGTGTTGTCCGTATGTAATGCTACGTTCTGTGTACCCTCCCTGGTGCATCACAAAATACATCAGGAAATATGGAAAGACCATTCACACTTTCTTGTTTTTCATGGGGGAGTTCTTGGGGTATTAATTCTACATTATCAATTTCTTGAGATGCCAAACAAGAGCATATTGGAGTGTGGGAGAACTCTGGATTTTCCTTCCACTCTTTTGGAAGGTTGATGTGATAGATATGAGTCTTTTGGTGCCTGGTTGGGCTACTATGTAGTTGGATATTCCTACCTGTTCCAATACCTCATAAGGTCTGTGCCATTTCGGGATTAATTTATTCTCCGAAGTTGGCAAGAGAACCAGAACTTTTTGACCCACTAATCATGTTATTAGATTTACTTTCTTATCATATCAGAGCTTCTGTTGACTCCATGTGGTTATGGACTAAAGACCTGACTAGGTACATATGTTCTCGTAACCTATTTGCAGTTTGAGATAGTGGCATTGCAGTCTCATCCCTCTCTTCCCAGGTTTCCCAGAGCATGTTCAAGACATCCCTTGGCTCTCTGCCATACAATAGCTCAAAGGGTGAAAATCCAGTAGATGCTTGAGGGGGTTTCTTACAGCAAAAAATGCCCAAGGAATCATAAAATCCCAATCCTTCCCACCTTCATCAACTAACTTTCTTAGAATGGTCTTCAGGGTCTTATTAAATCGTTCTACCCATCCATCTGTTTGAGGATGATAAACTGAGGTTCTTAATGTAGTGATGTGTAATAACTCTTTCGCTTTTCCCATGAGCCAACTCATAAAGTTTGTTCCTTGATCTGTTAGTATTTCTTTTGGGAACCCGACCTGGGAAGAAAATGGTAGCAGGTGTTTAAATATCTGCTGGGTTGAACTATTCCTCATGGGGAACACTTCAGGGTACCTGGTAGCATAATCGACAATCACTAAGACACATTTATTGCCCAATTTAAAGGTTTCAAGGGGCCCAATGATGTCCATCCCTATTCGGGAAAATGGGACCTATATTATCGGTAGTGGATTTAAGGGACCTACTGTCATGATTACTAACCTCGGGCTCCCATATAAGCCTTTTCCCCCTTTAGCTCTGGCAAGTGCAGGCAGGTGGGGAAGTCGGGTAGGGGCCAAGTGGGTACAGGCCTGACATTCAAAACACTCACATCAGTTACTCAGAACTAACACTCCCATCACATAGGAAGTTGCACACTTGTTTCCTGGTTTTAAATCACTTCCTGCCACTCCAATATGGACATTGTGGAACATCCTGGCATCTTGGAAACTACAGTGCATTCTAGTGTTTGGGCGTGGCTGCCTTTAAAAGCCATGCCTGGAGATCAGCCTGTGCTTCGTGTGCTTCCTGTAAGCTTGAGAGCACAAGCATACTGCCGCTTGGTCTTTAGCCTTCAGTTTCCCGATCCGGCTTCTTCCCTGTGGCCGGAGTTAGCGCTTGCATCATCGGATCTAGTCCTGCAACGAGAAGAAGAGAGAGAAAGCAGTTAGTTGATCTTGAGTTTCACGCGCATGCAAATCTCTGCGCAGCGCGCTTTAAGGCAGAACTGTAAAACGTACCTTACGTACCGCTTGAAGCAGGAACCAGCTTTCCATCATTTCTCACGCACAGTTCACCCGACTCGGGTACCCTGCAAGGAAAAAGAAAAGCAATTAGAACTCTTCCACCATCTCCGTTCACCGCTATTGCTGCAGTCCAGTGCTGTAAACTGGCATGCAAATCAGCAAGCACGACAGCAGATCAGAAATACTATATTTGAATAACCCCAGTGAGGTAACTGGGCAGTCACGGACTTGCTGACTCCACAAACCTAGCACTTACCTGAACTTTACTGAAAACTTAACTGAAATGAAAATCCCAGTGCAGTAACTGGGTAACACAAACTCGTGGAACTAAAGCAGGGAACTGCTGGAGGCAGTTCACAAGAACAGCAACATCCGAAGCATCACCCAGAAAATAGCGCCCCTACACGAGAAGGATGGAGTGCGCACCAAACTAAACACACAGATGAGACACGCACTGTAGTGAATTAGGTATCTAAGTGGTTGGGGAGAAGGAGGGTAGGCTATCCCTTTAATTCAATCCTAACCATTCACTCTTTTGGCAGGCCAGACTTCCCACTAATTGAGGGGTGGTGTAAAGCCAGAGAAGGAACCCGGAGGACTCTATTGCTCCTGCAGAGACTCAGGTAAACGTGACACCTAGTGGAGGAATATTTGTGCTGGTCTTTTGCATATCTCACATGTCTGTACAATGTTTTTAATATCGGCATAGATTCCTGGCCAATAAAACTTTCCACTATTATGGGGATGAGTTTTAACTTGTCCTACATGTCCCCCTGTTAAATGTGAGTGGGCAATTTCTAGAACTATTTTCCGATGGGTTTTTGGAATTACCAACTGGGTTTTACATCTCCCCTCCCCTGAGGTTTCTCTTCAATATAGTAGTCCCTCTTTTAAGAAAAAGAAGGGACCTCCTTTATCATTGCCTTCAGGCTCTGGGATTACCTGTAGGAACATTTCTGCTAGAAATTGTTAATTTCTCTGAGCAAAAGCTAAATCTGGCAGGACAATTGGTTCATTATTATGTCTAGTATTGATGTCAGATCTCTCATCAGCCTCTCCAAAACCTAGATTTCCTCTGTCCATCACCTCATATTCTGTCTCTTCTTTTAACTGGGGTAGTAAAGCCCTTTCAAGAATCCCTTGTGTTATTTTATCCACAGGATGTATGTCAAACGGTATCTCCCCATGATTATGCAAAAGTACTTTCACATCCCCCCTGAAATCCGGATCAATAATGCCTGCGAGTACATTCAAATGAATTTCCAAGCTAAACCAGATTTGGGGGCTAGTCTGATGTAGCATCCAGGAGGAGGTATTAGAACTAAGTCAGTGGGAATCATACTCCTTTTCCCTGGAGGGATGGATATTTCCCTACTACTGCAGATGTGAAATCCAATAGAACCTTTTGTGGCTACAGTGGGATTTGAGGCTCTACCACTTCATTTCTGAAACTTTAGGGTTCCCCAATTTGTTTCAATTGAGCCACGTCCCACTCCTGACACCATATGTGAAGAAGGCATGGTATCGAGCAGTAGACACAGACACAATGGATACAAATTTCAAAAATCTGTATTTATGAATTTGCTTCGAATGGTAGAATTCCTAATTGGCCCTAACTCTAAAATGGAAGTAATCTCAACCATTAAAAAATAACAAATATGTCTAAGTCAGTCCGGTCAAAATAAAAAGGACTATACTAAGATAACCTAACCTTGCTCTCCTTCTTAGAATTACAAACGCGTTATGGGAATAAAAAAAAATGAAAATAGTGTCTCTAAAAGGAAATGTCAGACTGGCTTCAGCACCAACCCCCTTCCCCAGGTTCAACCCCACGGGGTCTAGGGAGTACCTTAATGAACAAAGGATAGGTGGATGGCACAGTTATATCAGTCTTGCACACTTTGGCTTACTGGTATAGTTCAACAGTTCAGTCTTAGGCTGGTAGTTCAATCACGTTCTTAGGCGTCACGTGCTTTGTCATCAATAGCCAGTTCATATGCTCTCAATTCTGCACAGGCTTCCCTCTGCCGGGCTCAAGCCTGTCTTGTTGTTCAAGTGGGGTTCCCTTCACCACACCTTTATTTAATATCTTTCACTGTGGAGGATTTTCAAAATTGCAAGGAATTTTACATAGACCTCTGGATGACCACTTCAACCTCTCTTTCCCTATTCCTTAAATTCACAATCTTTGCTTGCAGCACCAATGCCCCTTGGTACTTGTAGTTCTTATTCTCTTTTACTTGCCTTCTTGGCCCTGCTCTTTATATTTTACTTTTGCCCTCTTGGCGTGTTTTACTTTTGCCTCCTTGGCGTGTTTCACATTTCACATGTTTCAGCTTCCTCTTAACTTTCTTTCCTTTGATCTCCGCTCGTAATATCTTTCAAACGTTCATCAAAAGTTCATAACATCGCACAAAGACTTTTGAATGTGCGACTTCCTCTAACAGGACCACTTTGCTACTCTGTATGCTTTTCCTGTAACAATTGCTTATCTCATTTGCATGTCATCGGCACACAAGCAACCTTCAACTTTCACTTTAACATCACCCAGACCTTTGTTGTGCTCTGTAACTCAACGGTTGTGTTAAATGAATGTCTTTCCTCCTTTCGTCGCAGCTCAAGGCCATTACCAATACCTCCTTTGCTCCTCCTCAACTCCGCAATTCAACCGGGAGGGTCGCAGGATGTTTCCTGGCACCATGAAGGTTTCTTTCCTCCGCTCGATATGCTCTGATTTCTGAACACTTTAGACTTCCTGAAAACTTGGAAATCTTGCCTGGCTTTCTCTCGATCCTCTCACTTGATGATCAGCCCCCTGGCCTTCCAACTCCAACAGCCTGGTTTGCATCTGCCTCGGAAGAGCTGTTCCTTCTCGTACCCAGCCTCACTCAAAGTGTGTCTGTGTGCGTCACCTTTTATTTTCACAGGGAGACTTAATAAGTGGTATGTGTACATTATTAAAGTTACGTGCCTGACTGTGCCTGGCCTCCTTACAGGGACAGAGCCAATGCAAGTCAGGGGAGGTAATCCTTCTGTCCTCATTCCTCATCTTCCTTGGTGCAGTACTTTTGTCAAGACAAAGTGGGGAGGAATTATGAGAGTTGTAGTTTCCCATAAAATAAACATGGACAGGGGTTAGATGGGTTGTGGAAAAAGAGGGATACCATGACTCATCACTGGGTGCTTCTCCCCCACTCCCTGAGGACCCCTACCCAGGTGATCCTCACTCGCTTGTGCACCCCCAATGTCGGGATCCAAAAGCAATGGCCTTTCCCTGGCCACGTGAGAAAGGGATCACAAGGGACTAGGTTGTGAAACACCCTCTGGTTTTTCACATCACCTTCCCCCAGAAACTCAATATCTCTAGAGCTCTGGTTCTCTCCAGGACTACTGCAACAGCCTCTTCCTGAATCTGCCTCTTTCCTCCCTCCGCCCCTTTCAACTAATCCAGAATAGGACTGCAAGACTTATTCTTGGCATCAAGCCCAGGGACTGCATCTCTCCATCCCTAAAATCTCTCCAATGGCTCCCGGTTGTTCAAGGATCAAATTTAAGACCCTCCGCATCATCAACAAGGCTGTCTGGTCCCTTATGAGTCATAACAGTGGCCAGGCCCTCCGTCAACCAGTCTGCTCCAGTACCCCATGCAGTTTTCCTGTGGCGGGGACCAACCGCCTTCACATCGTCCACACGGCGTCTCCCTCAATGAGATGTGGAGATAGTGTATCAATTCATGCGTTCTCTTTATTCCAACTCCAACAGCATACTGACTACTTCCCTTGTTCCCCGTCACTTCCCTTGCCCACCCCTCTCCCTGAGTCCCATCCCACCGGCCGCATAAACTATAATTCCCAACTGTTCCAAACTCCCCGATGCTACAACCGCCACCCTCCAATTTAAATCCCAACTGCTCATCTTGACCCCATGTCTTCTATCAGTGCCCGGGGCCTTATTCTCGCCCGTTGAGGTTTCTCGTATCGCACCTCTATCAGTTCTGTTCCAGGCCTAGGTGCGGGCTCACTTTGTTCGACCCAGTCCGAGTACTCCGCATATCCCAGATAGGAGTGATCTGAGGAATATCCTACTTCATCTTGGGAACTCCTGCCTTGTCGTCAGAAGTCAGACATTGGCATTCTCTTGAAATGAGCAATTTCTCATCACCTGACGCTGTTCGCCCATAGCGGTGATCATGGAACCCTTCTTTCTTGTGATGACCAGGGGGTCCTCATGAAAAGTGGCAGTACGTTTGTGCTTGGCTGTTTTACGACCACCACTTCCCCTGGTGTCAAGTCTCATCTCAGCATATTGCTTCATCTTGTCCTTCGCAGCTGCATCCTTTATTCTCATGGCGCCGTCTTCCTTATATTTGTCTGCCGTGGTGTTGTGTTGTGGCAGTTGAGTTCGAACATACAGGCCAAACATGAATTCAGCGGGGCACTTCCCTGTGGAGCTGTGGGTAGCGGGGTTCTGTAATCTGGCAACAGTTGATAAAGTACCTGTTCATAAGGCTGTCCTTTTAGCCTGGGGCCATAGTGGTGTTATCTTTCGATAGTGGAAACCAATGTAGTCTGCTAATAATTAAAAATCCTGACTGGTAAATGGGGGCCCCGTTATCAGACTTCACCTGCTTTGGTATGCCATATGCTGTGAATGTGCGGTCCAGTGCCAGGATGACAAGATGGGCCGCTGCTGATGATACCAGCTGTGCTTCTGGGAATCGAGAGTATTCATCCATGACTGCTAATACATATTTCCCCCCTTCGATGGGTCCAAAGAAGTCAACTGCGACTTCCTCCCATACCCCTTCCGGGAGTTCTGTCATTTTTAGGGGCTCCAGGTGTCGAGTGGGTGTGATCAGACAGTAGGTGGGGCATTCTTTTCAGAGATCTTCCACCATAGAGTCCAAATGGGGGGAACATATGTTCTGTCTCAACATCCGCTTAGTGGACACCATGCCCCGGTGTCCTTTGTGGGCCAACTCCACTACTTGCTTTCTCAACCCTGTGGCCACCACCATCTCGCTCCCTTTTACCAGCAAACCATCCTCTGACACAGCCGACTCATCCTTGACCTGTAGAAAACTGTCCACGTCCCTCTATATGTCCATCGAATCAAGCCGACCTCTTTCCTCCACCTTCCCGACCTCAAACCTTTGATAATGATCTGAATGGCCACATCCTTCTCCGCCTCAAGCGTCAGCTTTACCGGGTCTATCCCTTGCAGTCTCACTTGCTCAACCACATATCTGATGTATCTATCTGCCACGGATGGTTCAGGAGTGGACATCTTTCTCGGATGGCGTGAGAGAAAATCAGCTGTATTCCCAAGCCGGTGCACAATATTGAATGCGTAGTCCTGTAGCAGTAGGTCCCACCGGGCAATGCGAGGGGGCATCTTTGCTTGCAGATTTCCATATAAGAACAACAGGGCCTGGTGATCTGTGATGATAGTAAACGTCTAGCCATAAAGGAACAGATGGAAATGTTTGCAGGCCCAGATGACAACCAGGCTCTCCTTTTCGGCCTGCGAATATGCGTGCTCTGTTTTTGATAAGCTCCTTCTGGCATATGAGATTTTTAATCTCTGTTGGGAGTCATCCGGCCCCTTTTGGGACAGTATACCACCTAGACCTACTGGGCTTGCGTCCATGGTGAGTTCCATTTCCCTCCCAGCACCGAGGTATGCCAAATTTCTGCCTTCCGATATATGTTCACGAATTGTGGTGAACACCTGTTGGTATGCTGACGACCCCTGGAAAGGCACCTGTTGCTTCATGAGGGTTCTCAATGGTTCACTGATGGTAGCAAAGTCCTTGATATATCTAGTGCAGTAACTTGCTAGTCCCAGAAAAGAGTGAAGTTCCAAGATATTGGTTGGAGGAGGAGTCTTGTTGAGGGCAGCAATCTTCTCAGGGTCTAGGGTCATGCCTTTCTCTGAGAAGATGTGCCTGAAAAATCGGCGGGTCCGACTGCGAAACTCACACTTTTCCCAATTCAAGGTGAGATGCGCTTCCTCTAAGGCCATGCATACTCTTGCAAGTGTCATGTTTCTCCATGTGTGTGCCAAACACCAGGATGTCGTCGCTGTAATTCAAGCAATTTGGTATGTGCTTGATTACGTTGCGTATCTACTACTGAAAGATTTCCGCAGCCGATCACACCTGAAGCTTAGCTGTTTGTAACGGTACAATCCTAAGTGCATTACAAAGGTGGTGATGTACCGGCATTCAGGGGTTAGTACTGTAAGGAACTCATGGTGGCAACAGTAAAGACAGACACAAGTGATTACAGTTCAATGGTGTTTATTGAACCTTATAATGGATGAGATGAATGCCTAATCTAAACCTAAATCTAAGATGGGAGCAAGCTATGACCATCAAATAATAAGGCACTTCTAGTGGCGTCTGGTCAAATAAAAAGGGCCTATACTGGAAAAAACGATTGTCAATTCCTTACTGCTAAATTACAAAAAGAGTGTGGGATAATGTTCACCAGAAAAGAAAGAAGTGTTCACAAAATGAAAAGTCAGGATGATATGGCTGGGTCTCCCTTCCCCACTTTTGAAGCATGGGACAAGGCGGGACTCTCGAGCACAGCACACCCTTTGGCCTCGTCAGTACGAGGATCACAGTTCAGTTCAACGATATCGAAAATCTTCTTAGGCTAAGGGCCTCATTACAACTCAGGCGGTAAGGGGTTTACGGCGCCGTAAACAGCGCCGACCCTTACCGCCTGAGTACGAGGTCCCTTAGCGCCATGGCGGATTTAACACCTGCTTTTAGCAGGTGTTAAAATCCATGGCGCTAAGGGACCATGGAGTTAATTACGCCACCGTAATTTACGGTGGCGTAATTAACGCCTTCCCCACTCCCATTATGCCCTATGGGGCAAAAATGGGAATGGGGAAGGGTAAATGGGGATTGGGGACTTACCGCCCCACCAAACTCGGAATGGGGCGGTAAGTCCGCCAACCACCATGGCGTAAACGTAGTTTACGCCATGGTGGTAAAGTCACGGCCCAGGTGGTAACTTACCGCCTGGGTCGTAATGAGGCCCTAAGTCTCTTTCCTGCAAATGTCTCTTGCTTCAGAAGGCCTGTGGTGCTTCACAATGACAAACAAAAGGTTTCTTCAGTACACTTGTACCATGGGCGATTGTTCCTTGCTTGTTCCTTGCTTGTTGATTGTTCAAATATATCTCGCAACTTGGGGTTCCCTCTGTCGGGGTCCACTACAGTCTTTCAAATATTGTTTATATCAGTCAAATGTCTTTTTACACAATTCCCCACTCGGACAACCCTTGACCGGGTTTACTCTTGTCGACACAATGTTCATGGGTGTATTACTATTGTGCAAAATAACAAATGAACAAAAGTTCATCGGCCGATTGCTTTTCGCCCCTGGGATTTCCCTCTACCAGGCTCAGATCCTTCTTGTACAAATGGGCCTCCCTCTGCCGGATTCACTATCGCCCCCTTCTTGTATACAGTTTGTGTATTCATAATACAGTTCATGTACAGCTCAGTTTTATCAGAAAGCGGGGTTTCCTTCTCTTCACACTTGCCAATTATCACAGTTCACAATCGTTGTGAAAAGCAGGGTTCTCTTCCCCTAGCTTTCCTCTGGCAACGGGTCAGAGACTTTCGATTGTATAAGGGAGTATGTGTAACCCTCATAGGACCACTCTGACGCCTCATGCTGCCCTTGACTAGGGCCTTCTGGTTGCTGTAGTTTTCAAACAAAATAGGCCCTGGCCAGCGCCTTTCGAATGAGCGCCCACGTGGTGCCGGACCCCTCTGCACCTGGACCTCAACTGTGCTTTCTTTAAAGTTCAAACATACACACAGATTCCTTCTTTTTGCTTTCAAAATGTTGCTACTCACAACCCTGGGTTTAACACAGTTCGGTTTGCTATCAGCTTCATCCGACTCACCGACTGTGCCAAACCCATTGGCTTCTTTGTTCTCTGGAGTCAAGGATAGTACCACGGTAGCCAGCTTGCCTCTCTGCCTGCGTTACCCAAGCGGGAGGCCCCTGTGTACTATTGACCTCTGTTGGACCGCACGCCAGATGTAACTACCAGTCTTATGTTTTCCCTTCTGGAAGCTTTGCGGGTCTGAGTTGAAAATGGTAAGGGCAATTCCCCCTTTCGTCGTCCTACCTGGTCCCACCGCTTTTCTTGTTCCTTTGTACTGCCGGTTCAGTGTATTTGTCTCCTTGTGCGTTCGGCCTTGCTCTGTGTGCTTTCGTGCTCTGTCTTTTATCCCTGTGGGGAAGGTAAAGGGCCGTCAGGTGTGCGTGGTTATTGTCAATTGCCTGACTCTGCCTGACCCGCGTGTTGGGACATGTCAGGTAAACGGCTCTGGTGTTAGTCCGTTGTCTGTTACCATGGAAGAACGTGTTTGTGTGGGAAAGAGGGGTAGAGCTTTTAAGTATTCTACAGGGTTGGATGGGGAGAGGTGTTACAGGGAAGGGGATACAGCATCTCAACCCTCAGTGTTGCACTTCCACTCCCCGAAGACCCCTCGCCCAGGTGACCCTCCCCCACTGGTCCACCCCCAGGAACTGGATCCAATAGCAATGGCAGTGTCCTGGCCACCTGGACACCAGATCCCTGTGGTCTAGTAAGTGAGACAACTTCGGGTTTCTCACATTACCAACTGGTGATAACTTTTGTTCAGGTCCAATTTTGAGAATACTTTGACCCCATTTAGAAGATGGACCATATCTGTGATGCGGGGAGCCAGGTGGCCTTCCCTTTTGATGGCCTGATTGGGTCTCCTCATGTCAACACACAACCTACTGGCTTCAGAGCCTTTCTTTGGGACGGGTAATATAAGCGATACCCAAGGCGTGGAGCCCACAACTGGTTCAATGATGTCTTGTTCCAGTAACTTGTGGAGTTCTTCTTCTACTTGATGCTGTATGCTGACAGGGAAGCCCCTGTAATGCTGTGCCACCGGTGGTATGTCCTCGTCAATGTGAAGTTTTATTTGTTGGTTAAGTAGTTTTCCTATGCCCTTGAAGAGGGTCAGGAATAGCTGATCAATCTGGTCCACAGAGTCAATGTATTTGTTTACCATGAGTCTGTACATAACATGGATAAGACCCATGTCAATAGTGGTTTTGAAACTTAAGATACACCCGCATTCCGTTCCCGTGGAGATGACATGTATCGTAATTCTCCTTTCTTGTGTATTGTAATGAAATGTTCCTTCAAATTGTCCTAGGTACGTCAGATGAGCTTTGGAACCATAGGGGTAAATGTCCGCTCTGGGTGGGCGAAGTTTGGGTGCCAGTGATATGTTTCGGTAGGCTTGTTCACTTATAACATTCACAGTGGCGCCTGTCCCTGTCAGGAACTCTGTTTGCCATTCGTTAGATGCATGAGCAATGTGGGACTGTGGCCTCATTGTTGCGTAGCGCATATAGGTATCGTTTACGCCATTCTTCTCCCTCTGATGAGCTCATTTCTGTCTCTGATGGGGACTGTTCCACCAGGTATCTTAAATGATGTTTGGATCGTCTCTCTGGTCTTGTGGATGATATGTTGTATCTCCTCCTCTCTTTCGTTGGTTTACCCCTTCTCCAGTCTTTCCCAGATTTTTACTTCCATGAGTCGTGGTCACGTCGTCCCCCTTCTCGGAGCATCCCATCTAGCTGGCCTGTGATCTGCGATGCTTGGCCGGCTGTGGTTGGCACCATCCTTTTGAACATGGCCGAGGCATCGCCGTCTAATGGCCTCTGAGGCCGCCTTCACTGCAGCGAAAATCGCCGCTGTGGAACCGGGGAACATGTGCGTCTGTGACCGGCAGGTTGCGCACGGTATCGATTACTGCCGCAGCACTGGGACATCCGCCTTGCTTCCTGTGAGAAACCTGAGGGTATTCTCCCAAGCGAACTTCGAGGAGCCCTTATTAATGTAACCAAAGGAAGCTTGATATGCTCAGATTCCAGCCCTGTGGGCGAAAGAGCGAAAGGAAATCACCAGGGCAGGGGAGCCTGGGGTTGTTCTTGGGAAAATGCTTGAGGTGAAACGCTGCATTGGGCCAAGGAAGGAGAGCAGGGCGAGATATCTGAAACTTTTATAGGCTATATTACATCTGCCTGCCATCCTCCCATTAGTTCTCTCTTGCCCAGATCCAACAACCCCCCCGTACGTACCCAATCCTCTAAGGTCCCAAACCCGGTTGCACCCAAAAAGCATAATTCCCAGAATCCTTGTTTCACCGGTCCACATTCGAACACTCCCCATCCTTCTTCTTCCCGTCCCTCTAATTATTCTTTCCCGAAACCCCAGTATACTGCATTGACAGAAAACTACGATTCCCACAATCCCATCTGTTCATTCCACAATCTCAGTTATTCCTGTTTGCTTCACAAACCCTACCAATCCTGTCCCTCTGATTGCCATCTTCCGCAATCCCTGTCGACTATGACAGTATACTACCGTTCTCACAATCCCCTATGTTCTGTTCTACATCCCGGTCATTCTCATCCATTTAGCAAACCTTCTCCATCATATTTCTATGCATTCAAATGCAAATTCAAATGCATTCCTGCATTTGCCCCTTACAGGGCAGGAGCCCTCCTCCTCCAGACAAGATCCACTGAAAGGGTCCGCAGCTATGGCGCCATGAGGCGCACAGGAGCAGCCTGCATCTCGCTGCACTGAAGGAGCTCGGCAGTATCCGCCAGACGGAGCTCCTCGTCACACCATGTAGTCTCCCTCTGCAGCCCTACCGTGCCCCCTGTCCTCACGGCTCAGGCACTTACCAGATGATCGACGAATCTGCATCCGTGACTTGGATGCATGCCAAGATGGCTGCCGGCCACTTTTGTTGTTAACATTGCCTAGCAACGTCCTCTACTTACCACAGAAGGCCGCCAGCAGGCAGAAGCCGGCCCAAGAGAGAAAGGCCCCTTCCTGTTTGCCCCTGTTCGCCACGGGAGCCGTAGGGGCCAGTACTCTCTGCAAACCACACTGAACGGACTCAAACCTACTGTGAGTAGAGAATACATCACCAAAAGACTAACCTACCGTGTTCACACAATCATTGATGCCTACTGCCTAAATGCTGTATTTATATATGTCAGAAAATAGTCAGTTTGCTCTTCCTGCTGTATACTGAATTAGCCTATTTTGCCAATGCCTTTGTTTACGCGCCAACACTAACTCCTCCTGTTTGCCCGTGCTCAGAGATCCTCTTTATCTTAACTCATCTGTATATCGAAACAGCCTAGTTCCCATGGTCTTTTCATGTATGGTAAAAGCCCATAGGTAATTACCAACATGTATGTTCAAAGTCTATATTTGCTTATTGTAAACGTTTAGATCAGACAGCATTATATCATTATTAGAGCCTCCCCTGAATGAGCCTATCTGTCAGCACACCTTACTCCTCAACTCACTGCCCTAGTATGGTGACCACACCCCACCATCTGAGGAACACTCTACACATTTTACTCACCCTTATCGCCATAACGCTATATGGTAGGATGACACCACTCTCCTGCCTAGATGCTACTAGCAACATGATTGGCACCATTAACAACATCACCACGCCCAACCATCTGACTGTCCACACCACGCTTGCACTCACATATGTACCTTACTGCAGCTCCAGACTCCGCAAACTCAGAACGCGCACTCTACCAATGTTCCTCACCACCTGCTCCACTCCGGCTACACATAGAAACGTCAGATTAGGAACCCGTACATCTGGTAAACATAACACTCCGCACCACAGATTGCACACCCTCCACCCTGGTACTAATCCATCACCCCTTCTTAACACATCCAAACCACCTAATTCCAGGGCCAAAATAGCTAAACAACCACTTCCAAACAGAAACTATTTGGCACCTCACCTCAAAGGCGCCCTACTTAACGTCCGCTCTCTCACTACCGATGCTCTGGAAATCAATGATCTCATTTCTAGTCAGGACCTAGATATATTAGCCATCATTGAGACCTGGCTACATGAGTCTTCAGGCCCATCCATAACCTTAGCCGTACCCGTAGGCTACTCTATCCTCAGACAAGATAGACCTAATAAATTAGAATCAGGCCTATTCTCCACCCATGGGAAGGTAATGCAGACATACCATCAGCCAAATTGTCTCTCTCCCACAAAGACACGATCAACATTCATGTCATCTACCAGCCCCCAGGACTCCTGGCGGATTTCCAAGGGCAAATCACCCATCTACTCAGCGAAAACATACAAAAAACAACCAAAACCATACTCTTAGATGATCTCAACCTAGGATTCAATGACCCCAATGACAAAGTTGCAACTTCATTCCTAAAGGATCTCACCTACTTAGACTTCTCACAGAAAATGATGTCCCCCACCCATTCTAAAGGCAGAATTCTGGATTAGGTGGTCAACCATAATTTCAACTCCGCCATCACCTCTAACACCTTCTACCCCTGGACAGATCACAGCTGCATACAATTCACCATCCCCACAGCACCAACTACTAAAACCACTATACACAAATCTGCCACTTTAGCTAGAAGCTCCAAAAAATTAACTGCAGGTAACATTTGGCCCTTTCTTGACATCCCATGCTTAGCTCCGCCATTCTCGCAAAACCCAAACATCCTAGCGGATATTCTTAAGGACACCCTTACTAACGCAATCAACACTATTGCACCCCTAAAAGAAAAAAAAGAAAAAAAGTCTTTCCACTCAAACTCATGGTTCACAGATGACCTCCAAACCCAATGCAATAACAAACGCCAGGCGCAAAAAAACTGGCAGGCCAACCCTTGTGACACTACTAAAAAACTACCATTTTCAATGCCAAATCTCAAGCCTACAATCGTCGAATATCTGATGCCAAGTCTCATTCGAAAGAACTCTTTATCATCTTTAAGATACTTACAGTTCCTCCGATCTCCACTGACGAGATTGTCAAAGATGGAGCTTGGTGCAACAGCATTTAAGCCGCTATGCTAAAAAAAATAGACCTCCTACAAAATAAAATCCTTGATCACTACAATACACTACCAAAATTGAATCAGCCTACACAAACTTTACCCACTAGCAAAACTATTAATCTCCCCAAATTTGCCTTTAATGACGTCTCAGAATCAGAAGTCATAGACATCTTGAAACACTTTAAACCTTTACTATGCAAAGGCGATGTTTGCCCTCCTAAGATCATCAAGGACTGCGCTGAACCACTTTCTCCACTTATTATTGCATTCATTAATGCCTCCTTCAAGTCATGCTCTGTCCCTGACAGCCTTAAAGAGGCGTGGGTACGCCCCCTTCTGAAAAAGCCGACTTTAGACCCCGCTCAGCCTAACAACTACAGACCTATAACAACAGTCCCCTTCCTTCTCAAAATATTAGACAAAGTAGCCCACAGCCAAATCCAACTTTACCTTGAAACAAACTGCATCCTAGGAACCAGACAGTCTGGTTTCTGTAAAGGTCACAGAACGAAATAGCTCTGATGGATCTAAAAAACCAAATAACCAATATCTTGGACACAGGTAAACCTGCCCTCCTTCTCCTCCTAGACTTCTCAGCTGCGTTCGAGCTAGTGGACCATAAAATCCTCACTGCACACCTCACCCACTCAGCTCATTTCTCAGACCAAGCTACTTCCTGGACAACATCCTTTCTAGAAGGTACAGCCATGAAAGTTTTCTCTAACACATCTAATGCAGCACCCACCATCATACACTGCAGTGTCCCACAGGGTTCATGTACTGCTCCCACGCTGTACAATCTTTTCACAAAGCCTCTCTTCGATAAACTCGATGCACTTGGGATCGCATATACCAACTATGCAGACGATACTCAAGTCCTCCTTCCCCTAACAGGCTCATACCACAAAGGCGCCCTAGCTCCTAAAACAAATATACACCACTATTCAAGCGTGGATGGTCACTAATGGCCTCTGCCTTAACAGGGACAAGACAGAGATACTTATTCTTGGCCAAATGTCTACACTTGCTAAGCTAGACAGTCTCTATGTCAACTTCAATATTGACAACTGCACCATCCCAGTCCTATCATCTGTCAAAACTCTAGGTGTCCACATTTATGCAACACTGTCCATGAATAAACAGGTCAGCGCCATTGTCTCCACCTCTGCCTTAAGCACCAAATTCATCAATGCCATCAAACCATTCTTAACCAAGGAAAACTGTCTCTCAGTAGCTAGAGCTACCATAGGTGCGAAGCTTGATTATTGCAACGCTCTCCTAGCCGGCACCTCTGTAAAAAACATAAAGAGACTTCAAATCACCCAAACCAACTCCCTAAGATCAGGGAGACCACATATCACAAGCTAGACAGTCTGTTCACTGGCTCCCTGTCAAAGAACGTATCACATTCAAGATTCTTACTACAACACACAAATGTATCCACCGCACAGCTCCGCCCTATCTCTATGACACACTCCACAGACCTGTCACCACCAGACCCACCAGACTATGCTACACCAACCTACTCACTGTACCGCGCATTAATAAGGCTAAAGCAGGAGGTATATGTTTCCCATACCTAGCCCCAAAACTTTGGAACAATCTTACCACTGCTCTACGAGCAGAAAGTTCTCTCACGGCCTTTAGAAAAAAAACTCAAAACCTCTCTCTTTAACTAAAACTACCACTACTATCTGTCTTACAAACTGTTCATTGCAACTGTACATTAATCATGTTTGTATTTGTTTCTATGTGTAACTAAGTTTTTGTTCTCTCGCTGTAACTAGCGCCACGATGCCCTTGGGATGCTGCACGCTTAATAAATACGAATACATAAATAAATAAATAAATATTCTGTAGGATAATCCAACACTCCAACCCTTCCTTTTTCCGACATGAATACTATGTTGCCCCATGAAAGACAACGGACGAATCCCAAAGCTGTGTATTTAACATATCCCAATCCCAGTGTCAGGCAAAGTCAGGCAATTGACTTAAATCACACACACCTGACAGCTCTTCCTTTTCCCCATAGGGATAAAAGGTGGAGCAAAAGAACACAGTACGAGGAAGACGACAGAGGCAGGCAGCACCACAAGACGGCTATCGAGACGCAGCAGTTCAAGAGAAGGAGAAAGGCAGCGGGAGTCGAGAGGGTGGTGAGGAGGGAAACAACGTTGCCCTTTTCATCCCGGAACTGCAGAACCTTCAAGGAGAAAGACATAAGACTGCGAACAATATCACAAGTGTCTTGCAGCAGATGTCACCGGTACACGGGGAAAGCTAATGCCGATAAGCAGGAGCGAGGCAAGTTCCTGCGTCCGTGGTACCGGCTTTGACTCCAAGAAAAGAAAAGCCAAGCTGTTTATCACAGCCAGTGAGTCGAGGGGGAACCAATAAGAACCAGGCTGTGTTGAGTGGGAATCGCAAAGTGGCAAGTTTGAACAGTGTTCAGTGAACTGTGAAAGAACTGTAAAAAGTGTTAAGGGGAGACCAGCTGAGAAGGGAATCAGCACCCCATGGTTGCTAACTCGAGAGACTCTGGTCGATCCCCATCTGAACGAAACTACAAGTACCAGAAGGCTGTAGGAGGGTCAGCGAAAAAGGTCAAAGTGGTCATACAGAGGGTCAAGCAAAATCCCCGTACAATCGAAAGACTTTGATCTACAAGCAATGTAAATAAAAGGGAGGTGAATCCCACAAACATTGAACTCTGTACACAAAGAGAACAATGAAAGCAAAGAGGGGTCAGTGCCCAGAACAGGGGGACCCAAGGGCAAGCCACTTTCATCCTAACTGTGAAACCAATAGTGAACCGAAGGAGGGAAGTTGAGAGTGGAGAAGGGTCTGAGCACGGGAGATCTAACAGTGAAGCTATCGCCCAAATACTGGCAGTCAAGAGGAGTCCGAGCCCGACTGAGGGAGATCCAGGGATGAAGCTATCACCCAAGCATTGACAGTCAAGAGGGGTCTGAGCCCGCCCCAGGGAGATCGGGGGTGAAGATATCATCCAAAGTTCATTGAGAAAAGAACTAAGACATACATTGAGGAATACGATAAGTGAAGGGTCCGCGCCTAGAAGAGGGGGACCTAGGGGTGAAGCCATCACCCAACGTGAACTAGAAACCAAGGGAAGCGAATCCTGCTAAAGAGAGAAGGATCTGTGCCCAGAAGGGTGGGACTCAGGTGTGAAGCCGTCACCCTAAGTGAAAAGGTCAGCGCACAAAAGAGGGGGACCCAGGGATGAAGCCATCACCCTATGTGAACTGTGGCTAAGAATCAAGAAGGTTCAGCTCCCAGAAGAGGGGGGCCCAGGGATGAACAATCGTCACCCTAAGTAAAACAAGGAAACAAACTTTCATGTGTTGAAGGAACCTTTGTTTGAACTTTATTTTGGGACAGGACAGGCCCTTGAAAGAGAGAACATAGCTATCCAGGTACTGGATATCCATAAGGAACCTTGGAGGGATTTGCGCCCAGAAGAGGGTGATCCTGGGGTGAAAGTTGTCACCCAAAGCATTAGGAAAAGAGACTATTTATTTTGTTTTGTTGTTTGAATACGTCGGGTTCTCAAAGGCAAGAGACTTACAAGTGGAACGAGACTTGGCCATTGACGATGACGACTCCTGACAATGGGAAGACGAGACTGTGTCTGTGCTCCAAGTTAAATGTGGGGAGTCCCAGGCTACCGCATCCGAACTGAATAATATTTGAGAACACTTCTTTCGTTTCTTGAAAACTATCCCACACGCTTTTGTATTAGTTGTAAGGATTGGCAATAGGTTTTTATTAGAATAGGCCATTTTTATTTGACCCAACATCACTAGGACTGCCTTATTTTTCATTTGATGGTCGACGCTTGTTTCCATCTTAGATTTAGGTTTAGATTAGGCGTTTTCCGTAACCTGCATAACGCATTCATTGTTCAATGAACACCCTTGAACTGTGATTACTTGTGTCTGTCTTACCTAACTTTTTTTTTAATAATATATTTTATTGATTTCTTCAACAAACATAATTAACATACAAGCCAAGAGACAAGATCATAAAGATAAACAGAAACAATTTTTGTGCATTCGAAGATTGAATCAATAATAAAGTATGGTCAGAGTCCGATGAGTCCCCTTATTAGCCGGCTTCATGTGTTCCCAGTGCGCGTTTCCGCCAGCTGGTAGAAGCTACCGGGATTCGCGCTCCTCCCACTTCCCCCAGATTTTGGAAGCTTTGGTGTGGCATCCCCGTGCCTTGTAGATTCTATGTTCCAACATTGCACAAGTGTCCATGTCGTCTGCCCACTGATCCAGTGTCGGGGAGTCCGGAGCACCCCATTTCTGTGCGATGTTGCGTTTCATCAGTCCTGCAGCCGTTGCTAGGAGCAATCCCTCCCATTTATTTGCAGTGTTTTCATCGGGTGTACCCAACAACAAATTTTTGAGATCTAGTGCGATGCTTCAACCCAGTGTTCCGTACAGCTCCCCACAGCATTCACCCCAGAAAGTCTGGATTCGGGGGCATTCCCAAAGGATGTGTATGAATGTTCCAGTTTCTGTCCCACATCTGAGGCAGTTCGGGTTTGGGGCCTGCACCCATCTGTATATCATAGTTCTAGGATAATATATTCTATGTAAGATTTTCAGCTGCAACAGGCGGAGCCTGGAAGAGATTGTGCAATTTCCCTGGGGTGCATTAGGACCTGAATCCAGTCCTCCGGGTCTATGCTTCCTACGTCTTCCTCCCATTTGGACTTAAGGTGAGGGAGTTTCGGTGTGGCAAATGAGGCCATGGCGTTATACAATATAGAGGTGCATTTGGTGGGGATATATGCCGGGAGTATGTTGCGTTCTATGGGTGTGCTTTCGGGAATGACAGAGTCCGACTGAATATGTGTTCGTAGAGCATGGGCCAACTGAGTATAGTGATATTGTTCAGTTGTTGGGATCTGGAACTTTAGTTGCAGAGTGTCGAATGAGGCAATTTCCCCACCATCTAGGACGTCCCCGATCTTGGTGATACCGGCCTTCTCCCGTTTGGACCATGGTTTAAATGTACCCAGCTCCTTCAGGTTACTGTTGTACCACAGGGGTTGTGCAGTAATTATCTTGTCTTTCCAACCTACAAAAGCATGTGCCCGTCTCCAAACCATGGTAACATGCACTGCCATTCTTTGTGTGGAGGGTCTTCCCAGGGGCTGATAGAGCAAGTGAAGTGGGTCTGTATCGTGCAGGGCTGCTATTTCGGCCTTTATATGTGGTAGCTCCCGGTCTCTGTGTAGTAGGTCCTTGACCACAGCTATCTGCGAGGCCCAGTAGTATACTCGGGGGCAGGGGACGCTGATTCCTCCCTCCCAGATCGATCTCTGCAGTGTGGCTAATGCAATGCGGGGTTGACCTCCTCCCCATATGAGTTTTCTAAGGAGATTGTTGAGGCGGTTGAATTCGGAGTCTTGGATTTCAAGCGGGGCATTCTGTAACACATAAAGAAATCTGGGCAGGGTAATCATTTTAAAGTGGGCGGCTCTGCCCATAAGTGTCAACGGAAGGAGTTTCCAGTGGCGGGCATCATCTCTAAAACGGTCCATGATTGGTTGGAGATTATGGGATGTGTAACGAGTCAAGTCCTCTGATACCCAAATCCCCAGATATCGGAATCCGGCTGATTCTACTTTGTACGGGCAGTCCTGGGGAATGGCTTGTGTACCGCCCTTCACCGGGAAGGGGACTGATTTGCTCCAGTTAATTTTCAACCCGCTAAATTCGCCGAAGCGAACAAGCATCTGCGTCACTATGGGGCATGTTCGTATCGGGTCACCCAGATAGATCAAAAGGTCGTCAGCATAAAGAGACGCCCTATCCTCATGTCCCTCCGGCCATCTAAATCCGGTTCACTCCTCGCTTTGGCGGAGCCATAAAGCGAGTGTCTCTATTGCCAGAGCGAAGAGGAGGGGGACAGGGGGCAACCCTGTTGCGTGCCTTTACCGAGGGGAAAGGACTCTGAGGGCCACCCGTTTACCTTCACCTCTGCATGTGGGTCTGAATAGAGGAGTTGTACCCAGCTCAGGAAGTTGTTTCCAAAGCCCATTCTCCGCATGGTTTCTCAGAGATTGTCCCAGCGAACCGAACCGAACGCCTTTTCAAAATCAATGGCCAGTATTGCCAGCGGTCTGTCTATGACTGGGGCTCTTTCTAATAGTAGGTGGAGGCGTCGTATATTCATCCGCGTTGATTTATGTGGCATAAACCCACATTGGTCCAGATGGACCAGGGAGGTAATGACTGATTGTAGCCGGTTAGCTAGGAGTTTGGCAAGGATTTTGGTTTCGGTGTTAAGTAGTAAGATGGGCCTATAAGAGGCGCACTGCTCCGGTGGTTTGCCTGGCTTGGGAATGACGACGATCGTGGCTTTGCGCAGGTCTGGCGGGAGGGTACCCTGCTCCCGATTCCCGAGGAACATCCCGTGGAGGTATGGTGCTAGTTTTTCCCCGCCCAGTTTCTTCCATGTTTCAACTGGGAATCCATTGGGGCCTGGTGTTTTCCCGGACTGTAATCGGGCCATGGCCTCAGCTATCTCTGTTTAGGTCAGAGCCGCGTCCAATTGCTCCTTTTGCTGTTCCGACAGCTGGGGCAGTGCAATGTAGGAGAGAAGGGTTCAATGGAGATACCGGGGAGCCGTACAGCGTGGCATAGAAGTCCGCAAACGCCTTCGCTATTTCGTGGTCTGCATGGCATCTCTCACCTTGCGGAGTTATAATTTCTCTGACATGGCGTTGACCCTCATCTCTCCTCTCAAGCCAAGCCAACATTTTCCCCGCCTTGTCACCATGTTCATAGACCCTCGCCCCGGACTCCCGATGGGCCTGTTTAGCGTTGTCTAGTTCGATGTTCCGAAGCCTTTCTCTAGCGCCCTTGAAGGATCTAAGGGTCTCAGAGCATGGGTCGAGAACGTACTTGGTCTCCCAGTCACTCATTTCGGTTTCTGCTTTTGC
This sequence comes from Ambystoma mexicanum, assembly GCF_040938575.1. NCBI lineage: Eukaryota > Metazoa > Chordata > Amphibia > Caudata > Ambystomatidae > Ambystoma > Ambystoma mexicanum. Next base: position 865,336,628 of record NC_090926.1, read on the forward strand.
TAGTTCCCGGAGCCGTTCCCTCTTTTTGTTTACTGTCCAGGAGATTATCTCCCCCCTCAGCACTGTTTTGTATGCCTCCCAGATGATAACGTGGTCATCCATTGTAGTGGTATTGTTTTCAAAGTATTCCATCGTTGTTTCGGTGACCCGATCGACAAAGTCGGGGAAACCCAGATAGTAACTGTTCAATCTCCATGATTTGGGGGGGTGGCACTGCCTTGCATCCCCAACACCATTGTCAGGGGTGAGTGATCTGAGATGCCACAGGGGAGCATGGCTGTGGCCGTCGCCCTGTGTATGTCGGTGTTAGAGAGGACAAAGTAATCCAATCTAGACATGGAGCCATGTGCACAAGAGTGGAACAAGTATGCCTCGATGTCAGGGTGAAGATGTCGCCACACATCTCGGAGGCCCAGAGCCGAGAGAAATTTAGCCAGATTGGTGGAGGTGCTCGGGTTGCGGTCTCTAATGTGAGTGCGATCCCTACTGTTGCACACGACATCATTAAAATCGCCCCCCAACACCCACATGTCGGGTTGGTGTTTTGCCATGAGGATAACCAGGTCTTTTAATAACTCCTCCCTGAACCCTGGCGGAGAGTACACTGATGCTATGGCCAAGGTTTCTCCCCCTAGTGTTCGAATTGCTACCACATAGCGACCTCTGGGATCCCGTTCTACTGTCAGTACTTCGAGTCGAAAGCGTTTGTGAACCAGTATGAGTGTCCCTCTGTAATTAATTATTCGAAAGAAAGTGCAATTGGTACCGGCTACGTGTGTTTCATTAAGTAGGGCGATGTCTGGGGAGTGTCTGTTCAGGAATTATATCACAAGACGTCTCTTAATTCCACAGCCTAGCCCATTCACGTTCCATGTGATCAATTTGAGGGATTTGGGTCGCTCATGGGGTGGTGAATGGGTCATTGTAGGTGGCATTCATAACTTCTAGGGCCGGGTTCACAGGATTTTGAGAGCTGTTGCATAGGGGCATTATGCAGGGGCTGGTCGCGGGGAGGTTGTGTTGCCGTTTGGGGGTAGCACTGGCGACACGTGCTGGTCGAAGTGGCTCAGTGAATCCATGAATGCACCATAATTTTAAAACAATAAAAAAACAACCTGAACTGCCCTTTTCCCCCATCCCATACTCCACCCCAACACGAAGTACCTGTCGCCCAAACATAAGTAAAACCTAACTTGTGCTTAAACTAAAGCATAAACTTTCTATCGTAGATCAGCTCCGTACTGTTTGAGCCTCACAGATTGTGTGTATACACTGAAGCTTGGGAGCCCAGTACTCTTGCTCGCTGATGTGTAGTCGCTTCCTCGTTGGGGGGGGGCAGCTCTACTTTGGCTGCCAGCCGTTTTGCGCCCTTTGATACTTGCTTCCGTTTGAAGCAGAGGATCCGTTATGTTCCGGTTTACAGTGGTTGTGCTATTTTCAAGTGTTGCCGTACGTTGTTATTCATTTCCTTGTGGCGGGATTGCGTCCTGTTGTTGTTGGGTTCTGATATCCGGTGGCCTCTCAGGATGCGGTCTGTTGCGTTCGCCTCCTGTTTTCTTTCTGGCGGTCCAGTTGCCTTCTATGTGGTTTTCCGGCCAGTTCCATGTTTCTTTTGGGTCCGTAAAATATACTGTCGTGCCATTGTGAAAATTTTTTAACTGGCTGGGGAAAATTAGGCCATATTTCGTACCCATAGTCTGCAGTCGTTTCTTGAAGTGGATCGAAGGACTGGTGCGCTTTTTGCACTTCTCTGGTGAAATCAGGGAAGAAGGCTATTCTAGATCCATTGTAAGTGACAGTCCCTCTTGCCATCTGTAGCACAGCATCTCTGTCTCTATAATTTAGAAATCTCGCGATGACCGTGCGTGGTGGTGCTCCTGGTATATACCTACCCGTTGGAATCCATGAGCCACTCTTCAAGAAAAAGTTCCATACTTGCTCCCTCTGCCTTCTCGGGGAGGCCGAGTATACGGATGTTATTGCGCCTGGATCTTCCTTCACTCTCATCCACTCTTGCTTCCAGGATTTTGATACGGTCTAGCATTCCGGACATGCCTCGATTGACTCCACGAAGGCCATCCTCAGTTTGAGAGATGCGTGCCTTGGCCTCACCAGTACGTGAGGTTAGTTTTTGGAGGTCGTGTCTCAGTAGGGATACGTCCGCCCCAATGCTGTCCATCTTCTTCTCCATTGATGTTCTGGAGCTGGCGATGGCACTCATGACATCTCTGAGGGAGATTTCATCCTCCATATTGACAGGTTCAATTGATGCCGGCCGTTCCGGTGAGCGAGAGAGTGGTGTGGTGGCGTATTGGTCTATCCTGCTCTTAGTGGTGGTTTTCCTGGGTTTATCTTTCCCCAAATTGCCTTGACGCTATTGTGTTACTGGGCTCTCTTCCGGTTCGTGGGGGGGGGCCCGTAGTGTTAGCTCGTCGTGAGATCGCGACCTCTTGAAGCCCAAGAGGGCAGGCCGGGTACTGCGATGGTCAATTGCCCTTATTGTCACCCTCTTCCCCCACTCCTTACCGTTGCCCCGATATCTGGGTCCTCAGAGCCACCTTCACTGCTATGAAAGAGAATCGGCAGGCGCTCTACGCAGAGCGGAGCGCCCGCGCCCGTATTACGGGTCTTGCCAGCTGTGTCCAGGGTTGTAGCGTGCGTGTCGATGATCACCAGGGCCTAGGGACTCCTGGGGGCGATTTCGTTGTCCATGTGTTTTTATGGGCTTCAATTGCTGGGATTGCTTTGAGTTCGTCCGGACCACAATTGAATATGAGGTCTATGCGTGTGAATTTAGCTTCCACAGGGCATCTGCATCACCGACACACCAGAAAAGTATCTCGGAGTTTCGTATGGCTTGATCTGCAATCGGGGTGCGGTATTCCACCTGCGCGTATGAGGGTTCAGTCCGTGGAGGAGCTCTGGTGCTCCGGAGTTTCCTGTCACCTCATGCCTTGGATGCTCGCTGGATATATGTCATGAGTTACCACTTTAGGCAGGAGAAACTGTAGTTCACAGATATTCAGCCATATTCGTTGTTGTGGTGCTGATATGTGTGTTTCCGCTGCTTTCAGCGTCTTATCCCTCTTGCTTCTCAGTCCACGTATTGCGACTGGTCGCATCAAGACCCTCTTCTAAATTGTCTTGCTATTGTCTGATTCACCTAGCGTGAGTTGTAGCAGCCGATGTAGGCTCCTATGTGTACTGTCCCACTGCCCGACCTACTTGGGTCTCTTCAGGCTGTTTGTGTGACTTTATATGGCGCTTCGGCGATTTCATCGTCTGTCCCCTTTGGTCAGCCTGCACACGGCCCAATGTCCCAGTTTCAGAGTCTTTAAAGGGTTGCTTCAGCCCAGTACGGATCGAGTTATGATCTCCTGTATTGTGTCGTGTGGACTGTCCCAGAAGGAGTGCCTATGCCCCTGTGCAGTCAAGTAGCTTTAATGTCCTCACTGTGCCATGCCGGCGTGGTTGATGCTGTGCTGAATCAGTGGTACGTGGGGACTCTGCGGTTGCACAGGTGTGGCTGGAGGGCATGCAGGGACCCGCACCCCTGACCTCCTCCCTTCGTCACCCGCTCTTCCCACTCCTTACCGCTGCTCTGTGTCGTGTTGCAGCTCCAGGATATAGTACTGCGGCGCTGTGGGAAGATTAGCAGGCCTGTGTCGCGTGTCTTATTGGCCGGATACAGGTACACTGTCCCCCCACGTTGGATTCACGTGGGGGGGGCAGGGCAAGTTGTGCGGGCACCCCTCTCTCTTGCGATGCGCCGGGGTAAGTTCATTTGTGCCCCCACTCCCGGTTCGCAGGGTCCACCTGCACGCCTCAGATGTTCCGGGCTCTGCCCCTTCACTTCGCCTCGTGCAGAGGGGGGAGGGAGTTTGCCGTCCTCGTGCCTCACGGGTGCGCCGATCCGTTAAACCTTGCTCAGCCACCTTCCTTTGGGAGTCGCCAGATGGGGCCGACGTACCCTCCGACCTCCTCCTCCCGGATGCCTGTGCAGCCGGAGATGGTGGCCGCTCTTGCTAGGCTGACTTCTTCACTGGGTCGCCGTGCTCTCTGCTCGCCTCGTATCTCCGGCGGCCCTCTTGGATGTCTTCACTCGCAGTATATTTGTCTGAACTCCAACCACCGTAACTCCGAGAATAGACTCTGATTACAGTCCGCTGTACCACGTTCTGTTGCAGCAGTGTTTCGCACGTCGCTGGAGAGTATTTGGATATTTTCAAAGTAGTTTTTAATCAGAATGAATGCAGGATTAGGCTGGCGGCCCGGGAGCGACGGAGGATCACGTCTTCATCGCACGCCCGTTGGCCACCTGTCTTACCTTACTTGTTGCCATGTTAGGGAGAATTCTCTGTTTAGGCTGAATTTCCTAACCTAGTGAGTCCCCCAGCAGCTTTGGTGGATTTTTGGGGTTTATTTTTTTCTCCTGCCAAGAGTGAGACTCTTTTACCCTCACTCTTGGGCATGATTTGAGTGTGTTTCTTTGAATCTAGATGTGTTTAATGGGCTATGGGGTCTTTTACCCCATAGGGCTTCATGTGTTTTTGTGATATGTGTTACACAGCACCCTCAGTGCAGTAACACAGGGGTGTCATAGTGACCCCCCAGTATAGACTCCATACCCTGGGACTGACTACTGTCTCCCAGGGCATGTAAAGTCACCATTGACTTTACTAGTCTTAAATTCTGAACAGAACCAGTACAAACCATCATATTGTGGACGTACTGGCTGGGGTAATTCAATTGCCGCGGGGTCTGTTAGTCGAGGGGGCACGTCTCCGTCCCCCCTGATCGAGTTTTGGCTGGTGGCAGTGGATACTACTTTTTATATTCAACCGCAAATATTTTACTATGGGATTTCCCATTGTTTTAGGCTACTATCTTTATTTAATTATTTACGGTAGCCTTGAACATACCGCCGGTTTATTTAATTAATATTAATTCTCCGGTTGGTATTTTTTGCCAAAACTTGATTCTAAAATGGCGTTTGTGTTCTCTTCTGTGACTCCAACCCAAGTCGAACCCTTTGTTCCACTTTTTTGGTGGGCTTCTCCACAGAAGCCCTCCAAAGTGGTGCCACTCTGTCTGGGGTACTTAGGAGGGGTGGAGGGGGATTTAGGCACCCTGGACTGAGTTGCCTAGGCAACTCAAGTCGCACTCCGTCCTGATTGGCCCAAGTGGTGAGCCGGTCGGCTCACCACTTAGCATGTTTGAGTGACAGCTAGGCTGAGTGAATGGGGGTTTTCTGCATAAAAGCAGGGCTTTGGGGACTGGAACTTCAGAAGTCGCCACAGGACCTAAGAATCCGACGAGGGAGAAGCAGAGCCGACCTGCCACGACAACACCACCAGTGGAGCCCTGCTGGACCGTCTCACCACTTTTCCCAACGACAGAGGAGATCTACCGCCGGAGAGTCTTCTTCCTTTGACTGGTGGGGATAACCAGTTTCACCGTCTTTTCGCCTTCCCGACATACCTCGTGGCCGCCTTGCCTGTGCCAAGCACCCCAGCAACCGGATACCACGTTTTACCACGACCGCGAAAAAAGGTACCACCTTTAACCGGAAAACTCCACGGCTGGTTTCTTCCCTGGCAGTGCAACGACCTTCATCTTTCCTCCAAGTTGAAATCTTCTCTTCCCATGGACGACGACGCGACTTGCACCCACTGCCAGGAACAACTGCCACCGCTGGAGGATCCTTCCCACTTAAGGTACCGTGTCCTGCCTGGCTTCCCTTACCACCGACTGTACGGGGTAGATTTAGCCCCCTGCTTTCGAACCTGGGTTGGCCTGGGACACCCTGGCTAAACTTTCCTGAGCCTCTCTAAACTCTTTTTGAACTCTCTGCAAGACTTTCTAAGCCTAGCGTAACTGTGTGATCTTGGGCGCATTTGTGCTCTGCTCTCTCTAAGAGTGGGCCCAGCCTTTGGACTTTGGCTCACCGGTGACTTTTGCTCTTCTGCCTTGCTAACAGTGTTCCTGAATCTTAGAGTGGCTCTTCTGCCTTGCTAACAGTGTTCCTGAATCTTAGAGTGGTGTACCTTTCCATATTCTGTCTTTTTCCCTCCCTTTCTCACAAACTTATTGGAGTGCCATCTAGTTAAGCGCTCACCTCTGTATGTGTTTAGAATATTTTACAACAAGAGTGCTGGAGTGTTTCAAACAGTGCGTTTTTAAAATAAATAATTATATACTTTGATACCAAAGCTCTGGTCAGTGTGTGCTTGTATTGGTGTGTCTGAGTGCCTATTGTGTATACTTTGCATACTGCCTAACTCTTCTTGAGAGAAGTCTGACTGCTCAGCCACAGCTACCAGGTAAATCTGGGTGGTACAGACTGCTACCAAGTGGGTTTACTGCTAACACCTGTAGTCCTAAATCTTTTGCAGTGTTCCCTAAGGGAACTGCACAGGTTTCTGCCTAATATGCCACCATGAGTTCCTCACATTCCTTCCCCGGGGACAGACAGGTGCATCAGCGGTGTGTAGGCTGCACCCGTCACTGCCACACCCATGTGCGCGGCTGGTCTTCCCCATCAGACCCGAATCAGTCTCTGTAGTCTGCATGCATGTGCGAGCCATCCACTCGGCGTCAATGTAGTTTGCCTGTGGCGCAGACTACCCGCCTTCACATAGCCCACACGGCGTCTCCCTAAATGAGATGCAGAGACAGCATATCAATTTGTGCATCCTCTTTATTCCAACTCCAACAGCATACTGACTACTTCCCTTGTTCTCTGTCACTTCCCTTCCCCACCCCTCTCCCTGGGTCCCACCCCTACCCCATAAACTACAATTGCCAAATGGTGCAAACTCCACGATGCTACACCCCCTTACTAGCACTAGCCTTCGGTGACCCTCCCTGAATAGACTAGTGAGTCTCGCCTACCCCCCTCCTCGCACTTGTTGACCCTTACCCTGTCCCTCAGTGCACATACCATAATGGGCCCCCCTTAGCACTTACCAAGCACCTTGGGCCCCTTCTTCCTGCATCCCGCCTTCCCTCTTGCCCTGACCTGACCCTCTGTCAAGATGTGCGTCCCTGGGACGTGGCGTACCTGATCTTCCAGAGGATGCGCGTTGTGGAGATGCCAGGCTGTCAATTGACGATGGTCCGAAGATTGGTAACGCCAGAAGCCAGCTCCACTCCCGCCCTACTGGCACAGGGTTGAAGGGGAACTAACTCCTGACGCCACAGTCAAGGCACTTCCCCGGGGATTAATGTGGCACCAGAACAGTGCAAGCACTGATAGGGAAGGCCGTCCAAATGTCCACTTGAGCAGGTAGGAATTGGTCCAGCTTCTGATGCAGTAGTAGGAGGAAAACTGATGCTGGCAACAGGAAGGACGAATGATCCAACCAGGGAAGGTACTGGCCAGGAGGAAGCAGACGGGATCAGGCAGTGAAAAACAGAGGGCCCCTTGGTTGGTCAACAGATGAGGGGACAGGATCCAGGCAGGGAAACATGAAGGGAGAACTAGCAAAAGGAGCTGGGCAGAAAGGAGGCAGGGACAGGAGGAACAAGGCAGATCAAGGCAGGGAGGTACAGAGGCAGAACAGGGCCTTCCCAGTAGCTACGGGGAAGGACACGAACAGGCTGACAGGAAGGACAAGGTTCTGGCAGGGCAGAAACTTCAGGAGCGAAGCGGTGGGTCAGGAACCAAGCCGCGTTGAGACGCGACTGGCTCCCGACCCGACCGCTAATGAGGAAGTCCTCGCGAAAGCGAGGCCAGACAGGCAACGCCTCCTGGAACGTGCCCCCTGTGCGAAAGCGAGGCTTGCAACGCAAGCCTTGCGCCGGCACCCGACTGCACATGCGCGGAAGCCGGAAGCGAGGCCCGCAACGCAAGCCTCGCGCCGTTGCTCGACCGTGCATGTGCGCCAGTCAGGGCCCGGTGAGAAGATGCCCCATATCCCTGCGGCCCCCACCAACGGTAGCGGGGATACAATCCCCAGCGGCGCCTGGCACCAAGGCATCCCCTCAAGGACCGCCCAACGGTAAGTGAAGGTGGTGTCCTAACACCCTCCCCGTGCACTTCCTGTTTGCAGCATTTGCATGATCCGAATGTCACAAGGCCTAGTAGGACTGTTTATTGTTGTTTATCATCCTGTGCCCCTCACCCCCCCATTCATCTTGTGGCGCCTGGAAACACTTTCTTCTGTATAGGCGCCATAGAAATGTTCAATAAATAAGGTCACCTTATTCTCAAAGGTGATCTGTGCATTTCAATAGAAGCTTGACAATAGTGCAAACATGTGCTGTCCAGCCTTCTTACAATCATTAGTGTCAAAACCGAGCTCCTAACACAAATGCATGACAGGCTCCCAGCAACCATGTGGTTGCTGGGAGCACATTCTAAAGAGGCGGGCCCTGTAAGGGCCTGTTTCCGTGAAATGCTTGTAAAAAATAAAAGCATTGCCATCCCTGTTTGGTGGATGGAAATTCAAGTGTGCCAGCCACGGTTTAAACCACGGATGTCACACTTAAAGAAAAAATCATGACAAGGGGCCTCATTACCAGTCTGCCTGTCTGGAAACAAAGGGTGCTGGTTGTAACATACAAGCACCCTTTTCGGACCGGCAGACAACTGTGCCTGCCGGCACCGTTGCGCCCGACCGGTATGACCTGCCGGGCACAACGGCCCCAGTAGGCACAGTTGTCATGGAAGCACTGGCACACTTACTAACGGTGCCGATGCTTCTGAGTCTCCATTCCTGCGGAACGGGAATGGGGACTAACATTTTCCGGCACCTGACCACCCGGGCCGCCGGGATGTCACGGTGGCAGCGGGATATCAGGCGCCGGAAACGGTGTTACAGTCCAGCGGCAACCGTTGGACTTGTAAGGAGCCCTATAGGTAGAAAAGACTGTTGTGATTTGCTTCTTCCCCAGCACTGTTCCAAATTTCTGCACACTTAAAAGCACATCCCATTTCAGAATTTAGGATGCACTTTTAAATGTGCAGAAATGCCCCCTTATTTGCACAAATGGGAGAAGGCGGCATCTGGAGAGCATCTAGGATGCGCCCAATCAGATACCCTTTGTGGATTGGGCTGCTCCTTTTTTTGGCGCAAGTGAGGCGTAGCGCCAGATCTAAATCTACAATGGATCTCCACCAGCATTGAAAATTCACGTGGGCAGAGATTTTGGAGCAGGCGGAGTCCATAAGAATTCATGTTAACGTCGTCTTCCATGCAATATATGGCCGGTGGCATTAAGGTAGTGTGTAGATTGGTTGTAGAGGTGCACTCGTATGCCACAAGTTAAGATGACTATGTCAGACAAATTAAGTAAATAACCCGGTAATTCTGGGTGCCTACCTATTAGATCTGTGCTACCAGATCTGACAAATATTAGAAAACAAACAAGGTGTCTCAGAATCACGCCGAGACACAAATAGGTGCACTGCTCACGCAATAAAAATTGCAAAAATATTTCTTCTCTTCTTAAGACTTAATACATTTCAAATATGTAAACCATAGATATATAGCTTTATAATTTCCAAATCAAATAAATTCATGACAGTCAGTATAGATGCTATTACAAGGTGAAAAATTCATATAAGAACACGATTCATTACAAAGAAATTCACATGATAGAAACTGTTCACAATCATAGTAATATATCACACAAAATAGATCAATATGCTTCAAATAATATGATTATTAATCAACTTTCATTATTAGTTTAACTTGATAGACATGTCACGATATCTGGACCAGGAGTCAGATATTGATACTTGTTCTGACAAATCTCCACTAGTCTATTACTACGCGTTTCGGGCTGATTGCCCTTCTTCAGGTATGATATCGTTGTCAATGTTCCTATGGGTTAATAAAAATAAATAAATATGTCAGTATTTATTTTATATACTAATTTAAATGTCAAATTAAGAAATTAAAATAAGAGAGAACCTTATTATAGTTCCATACACTAACCTGTGTCTTCTACATTCATCAATCAGATATATACGGTGTTGTTTGTTGGTTGCCTGATTAGCTTCCCTGAAATCAAATCAAAATAATAGGATTAAGCTTGAGAAATTAGTTCTCAAACCTTCATGCTTGACATCTGTATAATAACCGTATCACACAGAGAATCTAAGGTGGGACATTTCGCTAAAAAGGCGCGGTGTCCCGCACAGTAAATAGATCCTCTGCGGTACGGTAATGACATATGGTTATTTTTAAGTCATCACTATTAACCAGGGGCTCACCTCTGGATGTCTGTTGAGCTCTCGTAAGGATGTGCTCTGTTGGCAAAGTACTCTGTGAGTTGAAAAACTCCAGCTGTGAAAAGAATATATGCATACAGTTGTCACCTCTCTGTGCCATTTGGTTGTAAAATAATCATGAAAAAGTGACTCATACGCGTACCTGCGGGTAGCTATGATGGATTCTTCCCGTTTTCCTGAGATAGCTCCTATATAGAGGGAAATGCCGGTGAGTCCCGTTCCGAACCTTTTTAGTCTCACGCAGCCAGTGAATTTTTCTGTTTGGGAAGTAAGGATAAACTTCACTACTCTGTTTCAGGTCAATGTACACCAATCAAAAAGGGTACGGTTCGGGTACAGTTCCATGATAAGCTTTTACCTGTTGCCGCCTATTTAAGTTGTTTAATCCACACGCTGCCCTTCTTTCATCTCGTGGGTCCGCGGTCTCATAACGCGTCCAAGGTAATCGTTGTATTCAGCCTGACGCTTATGCATTCATCAACACCCTTTTGTGTACACTGCAACACGTCTGCAGTTAAACACTGGTAAGCTGTATTTCCCTCTACCTGGAAGCAAAACCAGAATTGTTCAGTCTGGGTTATTTTACTACAACTAGACCTTTCACTGAGCTTCTTATGAGCCGCCATCTTTGTAGAAAAGATGGCGGCCGTTCTGTCAAATAAGGTTAGGATTAGCTAAATGAATTCAACGCGGCCATCTTTGATTAAAAATAGTGGTACCAGTTTCAATGAGATTTATATTATATCAATATTCTCCCAGTCTTAAATTCACGGTCCACTCGCTCTCACCAAATTGGGTAACATATACAGTGTCATGCTATATTCATCCTTGTCTAAACTAACCCTCCATGTTAGAATCGCATCATATGACTCTATGGTCCATACATCATTTGACCTCGACAAGTGTCCCCAAAGTCTTTATTATGAACCCAATCCATGACAGTTAAGTTCCCCTATTGTATGCAGGTAAAGAACAAGGTCAAAATATATTTCTTCAATCACAGTTGTTCTAAGACAGCGTGGCTTTCATTCAAACCGTGTATTCATTCTACATCCTTATATTGTAATAGTAATGTATTACGACAACATGTCAAGAGGCATTGAGTTTCCCACTCCTATGGATTTCAAATATTCACAACATATCAGATCAAAGAAATATGTGAGAGAGCATAAAAAACAAAATCTCAAATTACAAAAAGCAGTATAAATCCCATTCAAGGTTCATACCCCTAGGGTACATTGAGTCCAAAGGTTCGATCCAATATGTCTCTCTTTGCTGTAAAAGTCTCTGGAGATTACCTCCTCGTCTAGGTAATACCACATGCTCTAGAATAACAAATTGTAATTGGGCCACAGAGTGTTTGAAATCTTTAAAGTGTTGTGCGACTGGTGATTTAACCGAGCCTGTCCTTACATTGGACTTGTGTTCAACCCATCTTTGTTTAGCTTTTCTGCCCGTGAGGCCTACATAGTACAGTCCACACGGGCATCTTATCCCATATATGACACTCTTTGTGTCACATGTTGACGTGTGTCGAAGCAAGATCTTATTCCCATTGTGCGGGTGATGTATATGGTTGCCTCTGATGTTATTGTGGCAACAGTTACAATTGTTGCAGGGTATGGTAGCCTTGAACAATATCGTCTTCGCTTTCTGATAGCCGAAGTCTGATTTGGTTAGATGGTCCTTTATAGAGTTGCTTTTACTGTATGCGAACAGAGGTGTTGTTGGAAAGAGTTGTTGTAATTTTGGATCCAAGGTTAGAGTTTCCCAATTCTTCTTTATGATTTTCTTGATCTGATGGCTTTGTTGCGAATATGTGGTTACACATTTTCCTCTTCAGTTTTTCTGTTTGTCTGCAAGGTGTCAGATCTAGGCATCCCCTTTACCTTTGTAAGGTCCTGTTGGATTCGAATCGGATCATATCCCCTCAAAAGGAATTTCTTTGTAAGCTTGTTTACCTTCCTGTCAAATTCATCCTCTTCGGATACTATCCGCCTATATCTCAGCAACTGACTCAGTGGTATACTTTCCACTGTTCTTCTCGGATGGAAACTAGATGCCAGAAGTAAACTATTTCTGTCTGTTTGTTTCGTGTAGATGGCAGTTGCCAATCTGTTCTCTTCAAGGTACACCAAAACATCCAGGAATTCTAAGGATGTAGTACTGATATTAAATGTGAATTGAATCCTTGGTTTCAGGTTATTCATATATTTAAAGAAACTCTGTAATTCCAATTCAGTGCCTGACCAGATGCCAAAAAGGTAGTGTGACCAGACTTCCTGGTTTTGCCAGGACTGTCCCGGAATTGGGTGCTCTGTCCCCTTTCTCAAGATTACTTTTCCATTGGAAAATGCAGCAGTCCCGGCTTTTGGTAGTAGGTCTTCATAGATGGCAGGCAGAAATGCACAATCTCACACAGACGAAATGCTGCATTTTACGAATTAAGATAGGAGTAGTTTGTGATGAATTAATTATAATATGTGTTTATTCCACCAGAAATACTTGAACCTACTTCTCCTCTAACCGCTACTGAAGTGTAGTGCCTTGACAGCAAACTTTCAAGAATTATTCCTACTTTTGTTAGTTCCCATGTCCCGGTATTTTACTTTTAAAATCTGGTTACCCTACATTAAGGATTGTTTAGGTAATGGGTTTAAAAATGCAAGGAAACTGGGACGGCTCAGAGTTTCATGTTTTAAGCATACTCATTATCTAAAACAATAAGTGTGACATATAGAGAGAGGGTCGTGAACATGCATGTGTTAGCAACAGATGTCCTCTTTGTACTATTTGCAAGAATAACCATATGTTATTCTTATGTTAGAATAACCAACAATACGTGTTTGAACAGAGACCCCCTCCAGCCCAAATGGAAACATAGATTTCACTTTGATGAAAACGGAAATAATTATGTCAAAGTAACAGACCAAAATGATACCTACTAGTCACATTATACTGAAGACAGTTTCTTGGTGAAGATGCATACTTGCCAACATTATGTGAACAAAAAGATGTAGGATTTTTCAAGTTTGAAAATAATAATTCCCATAACAATGACACCACAGGAAAATACAAAACATACAAACAGCACAACATGGAAAGATGTTGAAATGTTAAAAATGTATGATTCTGAATGTTAACACCAAATTGTCGGCAGATGCTGTGTGATGGTGTTACACTCTGCAACTTGCTTTCACTGCTGGTTCACCTAAGGGTTGTACCGGCAAGAGTGCAGGACAAAGTCACACAGCTGTCAGGTCAGTGGATTGGTCTGAGTGCAATCAAAGTAATCACCTACCAGTCCACTGTATAGACAGACTAATTAATGTGTTGCATGCTCTGTCCTGGAGCCTGCTTTAGAATCACATACATTACTTGCCACTGTAAAAAGCCGTAGGATCTGTCACTGAAATCTGCGGTAGGGCTGCTTCAAAAGCAGTAGCCTACTGCTTAAATATGTAGGGTTGGCAAGTATGAATATAGTAGAGAAACATAGTTGGAGATTTGGTGGCAGAGCCAGTACAATTCATTTCTCAGTGCAATACAAATTATTTGTAAGCGTCTCTACCTAGATTAGGAATACTAAAAGTCACAACACATATTTTATTTGCGGTTTCCTTGACTTTTGCTTATTACTTCTTCCGTACAATCTGTAAGAGAATGTGTGCCGCTGTAATAATCGATATAAACATACATGTAAAAAAGATAAAAGTTAAATAATTAGTCCCTACTGACATGACTTTAAGCTATCCATTAAAATAAATTAAAATGCACCACCATTCAACCCAATTCCAATTACTGAGGGCTAGGAGAAACACTGTCACTGTGCAGTTTACGACTACCCATAATGCTCCACGAATGATACAGGTTCCCGCGAATTCAGTTCAAAGAAGGGGAAAGGAGCGCGAGCGGTAAATGCGCGCGCCCCGTCGACCAAACTTTCCAGAAGCCCTCGTCATTCAGAAGGATGTTTTGGCCAATAGCATTAGGCACTGCCGCCAATCTTTTGTCTGATTGGCTCACAGCGCCACCGGGGGCGGGTAGCGTCGGGGGTGGGAGTTCGGGTAGGGGAGAGGGCTGGGGGAAAGCTGTGTTGTGTATGTACGCAAAGGGTGGGGGTACTCGCATGGGGTTGTATCTGGTTGGTCCGGGCATATCTGACTTCTGTTCCTTATTCATGGATTCCCCTTGTGTCTAGATATACATTACATTTATACAGACTAAAACAAAGGGCGCCCCACCTTCACCCCCGGAAGCACGCCCCTCTCTATTTTTAAATGAAACGACAACCCACTTGAGCCGGTCTGCTACGACCGACCGGTTCCAATTATTGTTATTTATTTTTTGGTGCAAAAATCACGTTAGCTAAATATATCGGGTTTCGGCGACTGCCAGTGTCGGGTTCCGGAGAGACGGATGGCGCCTCACAAGCATGGCGGCTCGGGGCCCGGCTCTGGAGCCTTTGGCTGTGGCTCCTCCTCGGGCGGTAAATCTGGAGGAGGAGGAGGAGGTGGCGGCGGCGGCGGCGGCGGGGGGACCGGTTACACCACCGTCGCCGCCTCTGCCACCATTCTGCCAATGAAGAAGCCGAAGATGGAGCAGATCCAGGCTGACCACGAGCTCTTCCTGCAGGCCTTCGAGAGTAAGTGCAAAAATGCAGTGTTTATATCTGCCCTGGGGGCTGAATGTCATGTCTACTTGCAGGTCCAGGGAGCCTGACACCAGGAGGAGGGGGATTGGGGAGGGGGGGGGGGGTTCTAAGGAGGAATTAGAATGTTCTACAATTGTAAACTCGTGTATACACACGTTAGCTTGTTTATGCACGAATGTGTATGGGTCATTTTACATGTGCATGTCCTTGATATGTGCATGCCATTCATATGGGCATCTCTTATCGCGTGATATCATCTGGTGTCTGCACATACATGTGAACCTCGTAAGTGTCGTGGTGTACATGCATTTTACGTGTGTGCAAGTAACGCAATTTGCACTCTGGTCGCAATAAACACGCACGTGGCCAATAGATATGTGTGCATTTCAATTATGCACGTGGATGTGTTTATCAGTTTTATAAGTAACGCTCGTGTATTTCGTAAATGTGCGAAATCGTATGTGCTGTTTATAATATTTTGTTTATGTACATGCGCAACAGACATTCAACGTTTAGCTCAAATTTACAATGCGTGCCATATAGGCATGAACACACACACTGGCTGTTATGACATTATGTTTCCACCATCACAGTATAACCGTCTCAACACCGCAGTAACCGTCAGTGGGTTATCTCGTTACCTTGACAGAACGTACCGACCCTTCAGTTAACTCTGAGATGCATGTGATATTACGGTCATGGTATTGTATACTTAGTGCCTTCTGAATTCCCCGACCCCATTTTCTTTATCTAGTGGACCCTTTGAAGAATGCCTTAGGTCCAAACGCACGTTCGCTTTTATCTTATCCTCCGTAACCCCGTGTTTAGTGCTCACCGGTTTAAGGAAACGACAGGCACATGTCAAATGGATCTTCGTTTGTTGCAGATCCAGTAACCTGCTCGTTTGGAAAAAACGGCATGAGTGCAAGCAATATAAAGCTGCTCCTGCAATGTTACTGCAAACCTTACACTTCTTCACCGTTGTCGTATAAAAAAAGTCATTACATGTTATCTATTTCTTATTACATGGGTACTTGACCTAGTCCATTCCAAGCAGCGCTCCTGCAGCGATGATAACGCCAATGTATCGTTTCCGTTTGCATGTGTTTAGGCGCTGCCCTGGAGTAGTTAGTTACGTTTGGGCACCTGAGACATGACACTGCTCTTGAATATCGGTTGGTTACCTGGAGTCTCCTGTCCTCGCCACCTAGTTCATATTGGTAGCCAACTACATTTGGCTACAATGGCAGTATTGGATGAGTAAGCACACTTGTAACTTTGAGGCGCAGAGGCCATGTGTGGGCACCGATGGCAATCTGAAGTTTTGGAAAAGGCAGTTGAAAAGCCTCCACCGAAGTCGCCCCTGTTTTGAAGGGCTTGCCATGTTGATGATCGCTTTATTCGCTGAAAATCATTGCCATCTCTGTAGTTCATACTTTTGAAGATTTCACACTTTGTGTAGCATTTTAACATATCGTTGTTCTGTTGGTGAAACTGGCGTGCACCATCGGTTTGGTCCTACTGAAGTTTAGCAAAAGAACACCACCCAATGATTTATTTATTTCGTTTGCCTTCCAGCATTGGATTTTAAATGTGAATCCAAATCATTTCTACACTGTGCCAGTAAAACCATACTACAATATTTCTTCTGTATGTTGGTGGACATGTGTAATCAGAGCAGATGTTGGAATAGAATACCCCCACCTACAATAAACATGAAATTCAAGTGCACGTGATCATTTCCATTCTATGAACGGTCCCGCATAGGCATCCTTTGCTTGTCATTTGCCAGACGCAAAATCCTTTATTTCCCAGTAATCCAACATTCCCTCTATGTATGTCCCGTGATGTATTTCTCACTGGAAGGAACATGATGCACCTTTTGATGAGCTGTGTTTTGTGATCGAACTTTAAAAAATATATATATTAAGTCGTATTCATGCTGAATTCTTGGTCTACAAATACTGAAGTTATTGCCAGAGCACATCGATACTAGACTGTTCGGGTTGAGGTGTCATTGTGCACGCCTCTGTCATGTGTAGTTTAATTTGTAATCAATGCTTTGTTGGCCCTTCTGTATGTTAAGGGATCGGTGAGTAAGGACTTGTTTACTTGTGCTGAGAATTGTAGGTAATATATTCGGTTGTCTTTGTGTGGGGCAAGTCTATGTATCCTTAAACCGCTCCCACCCCCAATGTCCTTAAATGTTTCCTCCACTGACTACCGTCCAGATATCCCTGCGGAAGGCACAATCTTCTAGTCAAAGCTCGGTTTTCTGAGGCCACCATGGTAGTGACTTGGCACAGTATAATAGTTCTGTATCATACATGTTATATTCGTGATATATCTTGCTTGAGAAGGAATCTTAATACATGCCCATTTTAATCTTGTGGCTCGTAAAATGGAAAAGTGAATGTGGCAGTGTAAGTATCAAAGTGCCAATTTTAAATGTAGTTGTATGAACCAACGGCGTATTTCAAATGTTACCATTCCAAGCCTTTTTAGTCTCTTTGAAGCAGTTCGTACCATGTTAAAACAGTCTGCCCTGACCTCTCACCCAGTCCGATCTCCAGCCCATGTCTATTCCGAAATTGATTAAAGGAATACCAATTTCCTTGTACAGCAATGCTTGTGCCTTCCTAAAACTATTTGAAAAATCTATTACGTGTATACAAGTTAACTGTAGAGGAGAGGCCCAGAACGTAATTGCACGCAAATGGTAATTAAAACCGAACAGTTGTTTTGATTCCATAAGTGATGGGAATTTATCCACCGCAATGTGGAGTAGAACTTCTGGCATCACATAATATTCACATCATACCCGTTTATCGAGGGATTCACTCCCAAAAAATCCAATGCATGTGTTGACTTAAACACATTTTCTTTCTTCTGATGGCTCCAAGGAGAGAAGCCCCAGAGCATTGCCTAAATGTTAGGCAGTGCCACATGACCTTGCACAGTGAGCATCATCGAGATGTCTCTCTTGGGTTCAAAGTGATTTTCACTGTATTTAAAGAAATTGCCTCGAACTTGCTCGAAGCTATTAATGATCGCAGGGGATTTCTTTATTTGGGAAACTTAGATAACTATTTAGGGAAACGGACATGGACTTGATTGGCTGGCAGTGTTTTGCAAAGAACAGTATTGTTTCGTGAATGTAACTGACGAGTAGGAAGAGTTATCACGATGATGCCAAGCTATGTCTAATGTGTGTATAATATAACAATAGAAACTGCTTGAGGCATGGCATAGAGGATAGGGCAGGTGGTTCTTGGCCCCCCTCAACCACTGCTGCACTGTTATGAGTGTGATGAGACCAGTAGGCAAATGGATATTTCTTCGCTGTGACAAGTAATGGGGGGCTAAAACGTGGCATTCTTCCCATAGAACAGGTTGTTTGGCTGTGCTGGTTCTTGGTAGAGCTGGTCCCACAACTCTGGCATTCGTTTCTAGAGTAGAGGTTAATAGAAACCATTGCAGAGTAACTGTCAATTATTGCTTGCAGACCTTTATTTGATCTGTGGGAGCTTACATTCTAAATATTGCACTTTTTTCCCTCCTGTATTTTGGGGGAGCGAATCGCAAAGCAAGGTGTGACACCGGATGGGTAGGGAAATGCTCGTAATAGTTATCTTGCAATTGAATTGTTATTTACAGCTCTTCAGTTTAAGGGTCTGGAGTCATTTTTTTGGAACATTACAGGAAGGTGCCGATTTTACAAGTAGGGGTACTTACTGTAAGTGTTACTTGGATTGATATACTGGCTCCATGCGTGTTAGTGTGCTTTGTCAAGACCTCGTAATAAACACCAGAATGACGCATGTTTATTAAAAAGGTTTCCACTTTCCAAAGCGCTCAGTGGGTGTAACTGCAGAGATGCATATAAAGTATAGGTTCTTAAATGTCGGGGAACCACACATGGCCTTTGCGCCCGAACGTTACAAGTGTGCTTGCTGAAGTGTCGCACAGCGGTGACCAAAGCAAAAACTGTACAACACAAATGATGCTTGTGCAAACAACGATCTCGCCCATTACTGCCCCAATGTATCTAAATGTCGAGGCCGGCCGCGTGACAGCAATATTAACATCTAGGTGCCGAGGACGGGAGACTCCAGGTAACCAACCGATGTTTAAGAGCAGTGTCATGTTTTGGGTGTCCAATGCTTACTTGTCCATGGCAGCGCCTAAACATGTGCAAAGCAAACGGTATCATCTCTGCAGGAACGCTGCTTGGAACTGACCAGATCAAGCCATATGTAATGGCCTATTACACGACAAAGGTTAAGAAGTTTAAGTTTTTCAGTAATGATGCATGTTTATATGGCTCGTTTGCTTTCACCCTGGCAGTTTTATCCCTTGACGTGTGACTGCCATTCCTTAAACCGGCGAACATGGGTTTCTGTGGATAACATAACAGCACTACCGTGAGGATCATTGATGCCATCAAATTGTCCTGATTTTTACTGTGCGTTTTCTTCAGTTATATGGTGTTGCGGACAAACGTCAACTGTGTTTTGCAGAGCTGGTTTTGTAATGTACCATGGGCCTAGAACCAGAGCATCTATTCTATGGGATATGTTTGATTAGGCACGGAATCTCTATGAAGTTACCAGTTCATTAGACTCAGCGTTCCTTGGAAAAAATGAGTGTACAACCCTCTTTACTCACGGAGGTTTTGAACAGCGCGTCGACAAAGACTTTACCACGAACGCCATCGAGGCACGTTTTGCGTTCACCCGTGCACGGGATAAAATGTTAGAGAATATATACTTGTTCTGTAAAACAAATGTACATGCCCCACTAATTTCCTTAACTATTAAAGTTAACACACGAGCATCTATTATTCGACGCAACCCCAGCATTACAAAATAAATATGTTCATTAAGCTTCATCTGCTGTGTGTGTATAAAACAAAGTGTATAGAGCAACTCTGCCTTGCCTAGGCAGGACGACTCTACAAAATGGTATTGTAGAACACTTTTCACACAGTTTGGATGGCACGGTTTGCATATTGCTTCGTTCACATCGGTCGTACCCCATTTCCACTTTTTAGTGTCAGTTGTGTATGTTAAAATGCCAACCCAACTATTACTGTTCTGCTTATAGGGCACTGACCAGTTAGTTTTCTCTCCAGGACCCGGCCTAGGATTTCTGAGGTCCTCTGTGCCAGAAGGCAAGTGGGCCATCTAATTTGTACATGTATTTGTATAAGTGACATCGGAGAACAGGACGTTACTAGGTGTAGCAGCAGTATTTGCCACTACACTATAATAAACCCCGAGCAAGTATTTTTAAATACTGCAAACTGATTCACTTCTAAGGGCTCCGAACTTGGGTTACGCAGTGACAATGGGGTTTGAGCCTGATCTGTAATTTAAGCTCTTGCCCACTTGTCTTCTTCCCGGCTTTAGTTTTACGTGTCCCAAAACACATCCGATAAAAAATAATCCAAATAACAACTGCACCAGTTTGCAAGGGAAAACGCTTATTACACGCAAAGTCTCACAGTCCCGTAAAACCAAACTGACATGGAGCTCGTCACTACTCCAAGAAGTTGCAGGTTTATATAGCGGAAATACGCACATTTCCATCCATCCTTGGATAGCAAAAGTCCTCCCACCACCCTCCTAGGCTCCGCCCCCCACAACAGACCCTGGACTGAATAGCCACACTGCTAAGCCCATTCCCCTATACACGTGGTCCACTACATCATCCCTATTGAATCCTAATACATGATTGGTGCATAGGTACACCGTTACAATAAAGTCTGGACTGTCAGTGATGTGCACCCCTCCGACTAAGGCGTGCTTAAAGCAAGGATGGCGGGCCCACTCTGCTTGATGGGCCTTCTCATGATACCAGACACTGCAGCAGACACAATCAGCACCTTTGACTTTGTACTAGATTTACTGGCATCACCTCTGCTCCTCCTATACCAAATCGCAGTACGTTCCAGACACGGCTAACCCCTTATCTCCTTTAAACCCCATGTGCCCAGTAATGACGTGACCAGGACACCTCCTGAATTTTAAGGATTTATTTGCTTTGGTTGTCCATCTACTTGCACTTCATATTGGAGGACCACTCATTGGGAGAGGGCAGTAGTGCTCTAAATATTCGCCTGGCCTGTTGGCATCACCAACCCTTGTGCCCTGTTCTCATGAATTTTTCCTTCAAATGGTGCATGCCTACCTTCCTCCCCACATCTAACATTCCATTCCCAGTGCCTTCGAGCTCTGCTGCTGAATACAATTGGCCTTTATCTGCACAACGCGGGTGCCTTTGTCCTTTGCTTGTCTTGTGTGGGGATTGAAAGGGGGATCTGTCTTGGGACTGAGCTAAACAGAGCTCTAGTTCCATATCGGGGTCTTCATTCTGCTCATCGTGTGCTAGGACTAGAAATCCAATATGGCGGCGCTCTTGCCATATCGACCCGCTGGCTTTGCATTTACCTCATCCCCTTTCTGACTCCACCTTGCTCTGCCTACTTCAACTCTCTTCTTGCACCTTGCACAAGGCATAACATCATGCACTACTTCTAAACCTCTGCAAAATTAATACATTTGTTGCTCTATCCGTGTTATGATATATATCTAATGTGTGCCGCAACTAACTAAAGTGATGCATGCGCTTTCTGCTTCGCAAACTCAAAGTACTCCCACTGCAGCACTTGCTGGTCTTTCTCAGCTTGAACCTTTTTGCCAGGCTGGTAGGCACTACGTTCATCCCAACAGTTTGTACAAATATTGGTGCTGTTTGTGGTACAAGAGTTGAAAGAATCTGTTTTTCATAGTTATGTCTTGAAAAGACCACATCACACAATAAACTAACTTGAATGGAAGATAGCAGTAGGAGCATGCAGAACAAATGCATATTTTTCTTTTAACACCTACTTGTAGATATTTTACACAGTATGCCTCGTTATGGACCCTATCCTTTCTTAATTTACCAATTTTAAGGCACAATAGTCGCTATTGAGTATGAACTCACTGCTGCACATGCTGCCATCAACCCAGTTATACTGCTATGCTGAAAGTGATGTTGTGGAGGTATTTGATGGATCTCTTCTGTCTGAGCTTTGATCATTTGAAAGGCTGCAGGTAGCTGAGCTGATCTCCTGCTCTGGTGCGTCGCTTCAAGAAAACTGCCCTAGCAGATAAGCAGTCTGTCCCTGAGATGTGTGCAGGGCACAGCTGTAAATTGGTCCATCCTGCAAAACGCAGATGGCTGACCACCTTTGTATGTTGACGTCAAGCTTTTGGAGATAAAGGAAAGTTATCATTATGGCCATATCCTCCACCAGTTAATCTCAGCGAGAAAGCATGGTATCTGCTTTCATATCTCATTTGGGGGAGGTGGCATGGGCAGAAAGGTGTTGGGCCCCTTCGGGCTTCCTTTAATGTGGTCCCATTTAGCTTTTAAAATGTACATTTTCCTGTTTCATTTGATTTTACATTTCACCCCAAAACACAGCAGCATAAAACACAAATTCCTTTTTCATTTCTCGAAACTGCTGTTCTTTCTCTTCCAGACTAAGACTAGTTATATTTGAGTGCCTTCAAAACATTTCGCCTGTGTTTTCCAACTGCTGTGAGCCGGGTGCAGTTTGTTTTTGCTTTGCATCTTTTCTTATGAGTTAAGACTTCCCTACAGGTTACCAAAAACCACTCTCAGAAATGGATCCTGTTGGGACCAACTGTCGCAATAATTACACCGTTCATCACAACATTTGTGAATAAGTCATTGCAGGAGGGTCAGGTCCCAAAGGCCCTGAAAAGAGCATTGGTGAGACCATTATAAAAAAAAAAAAAACTAATTTGGACCCAGAAACTTTAAAGAATTATCGTCCAGTCGCCAATCTGATTTGGCCCACAAAGATATTAGAGATGGGAGTATATGCTTATTTCCAGGCGTTCGTGGATAGGGAGAGCCTGCTGGATAAGCTTTAATCTGGGTTCCGACCCAAATATGGGATGGGGACAGCACTTTTGGCGGTGCACGATGATCTACTGGAGGATGCGGATAATGGGGCATAGGGGGATTCACGGTACTGCTGGTGTTTGACCTATCCGCGGCCTTTGATACAGTGGATCATCGGATTATGCTACAACGCATTAGGAATGTGGGGAAGACATCGGAACAGGTAGTAAAATGGTTTGGATCCTTCCTGAAGGATAGGACGCAAAGTGTGGTCTTGAAGGTTTCACCTCAGACGGTGTGCTTTGACTGTGGTGTACCACAAGGTTTGTTTCTGTCCCCACTGATTTTTTTAAAATTATTTTTTTTTAATCTGTACTTCCGTCCAGTATTCAACATTTTCAGGAGGCATGATCTACGGTTTCATTCTTACGATGACAACGCATAGATTTCCTTTGATATAAAGAACATTGAAGATGTGTTTGAGAAAATCAATCTGTGTATGGGCGAGCTCAATAACTGGATGGCATTGGCATATAGTCAGCTTCAGCTTAACACTGCTAAGACGTAGGCGATGCTGTTTGGCCGAAAGGGAAAAATGACAACAGAGATACAGAGGTCACCCCCTCTGATTTTGGGGGAACAACTCCAATATGCCAAAAAAAATAAAAAATGTGGCCAGCATATGGCATGAGAATCTTGGTAGTGAAACTCAGGTGGGGGCCAAGGTTAAGGCAGTATTTCATGCACTGCGGTTGATGAGGAATGTGCTCCCTTTCATCCCGGAGGAAGATCATGCAGTGGTGGTGGGGGCAATGACAAACCCCTGCCTGGATTACTGTAATAGCCTGTTGGTAGGGATCCCAGCTAAGCAAATCACTAGATTGCAGAAAGCTCAGAACGCTGTTATCAGGCTGATCGGACATCTCAGAAAGAAGGATCATGTATCCACTCACGGAGATTCCTCCACTGGCTAATGTTGGAGGACAGGTTAACATTTAAAGTGGCGTGCCTGATTCACAAATGCTTGAATGGGCTTGCCCCGGATTACCTTGTGGATAAGATCGTCCGGTATGCCCGAGTATTTGTGTATCATGCTCCGACTTGGTCTCTAGGGTAGACGAGAGCTTCGGGCCCAAACTCTGAACCAACTCCCTTTTGAGATTAGAGCTTTTAAATCCTTGGTACTGTTCAGAAGGAAACTGAAAACCTTTCTGTTCAGATAGATTGACTCTTCGACAGAATACATAATTAATTCATACAATGCTAATGTTTTTGAATAGTTGTCATCTGTACCCGAATCTAGTTGAATCTGTCTGGTGCGCGTTAGAAATGTTCAAAGTCAATTAATTCGCTCTGACAGGTCGGAGTACTAGTAAAGTTAGTCTGCTCTCTCCTGTATCACATGTCACAAGAGGGCACTTTGCCCTCTGTTGAAGTGAATGTCACACCAGAGTCACGTCAGATGCCCACTGAAAGCGACCTCTGGTAGTTATGTCACTGTTCAAGAAAGGAAAATCTTAACCATTCGCATGCCAGACTGCAGCTTCAAAGCAAATAACATAGCGACAGACCAATTTAAATGCTGTTCCTAACCAATTTAAGGACAGAGCTGTGTGCCCATCTGATTTTTCTGTGCATATCCACTACTTCTAAAGCATTGGATCTTTCATAGATTTGTGTTCTTTCCCCACCAGGCTTGTGATCCTTGGCTAGTTTTCCCTAGTACTGTTGAGCAAAAAAGCAATGACTTCAGCAGCCCATCTACCATGTTTTGGGTAATTTTCCGCCTCAGCCAGTTGGACGTCCATTGCTATGATAGTAGTCCACATTCTCTGAAGTTTCTTCAGCATATTTGGGAGCCTTTTTTGTATTTTTTCTTACTTGGAAATAAAAAAATAATCAAACTTCCCCAGACGGAAAAAAAATTTCTTTGAAAATCTGAGCTGATTTGAGAAGGTGTTCGTTCATACCTCTGAGGAGACGGAGAAGCAATCAAAGGAGTCGAACCGAGTGCATGCTCTTAATGTGACCTCAGATGTTTTTTGAAGGGATTAATTTGTCTCCATATAGTGGAGGACTGTGAGATATGTAGGTTATTGTTTCAGTGTGAAGACATATGGCTAGGAACTGGTGCCTAGAATGCTGGCTCAATGAAGATAGATGGATAACCTGCCCCTGAGGCAGATTATAGAAACGATTATAGCAACATGGCTCTGCCTTCCCCTAATGGAAAGATGTCTTGAGCACATAACAGATAAAGAATGGAGAAGATGCCATCCAAATAGCTTAACGGTGAAAAGGCCACTGGCCTGGTGTGGGTTCCAGTGATTGAATCCCCTCGCCACCCTTTCAGGTAACCAGAAAACATGTTGTTCAGGGAAAAATGGAGCAACTACGTAGAAAATCGCATTACTCAACTACGGTATGGTCTATGATGGCAGCATGTGTTTGAGTGACGGCTCCAGACCATCTCAACATTCGATGCCGCTCACTAGCAGTGGGAAACAAACCTCTGGGTCGGTCAGTCTCTCGGAAATGACCTAGTCGACAAAGGTTCAAGAAAAAATAAAAATGATATACAAAGATTTGTCAGCCAACAGGACAAAATCGCACGGTACCTGGTCGACAGGCTGGTCTATGCCTTTGTTGGCCAGGATGGTCTTATCCCCAACCAAGAGAAACATCCTTCTGAAAATGCTAGATGGGGACGGAGGCTGGTGAAGATAAAGGTGTCAAAGTTACACTGGACAAGAGGGCGGGGAGACTGCACAGGGTCTAAAACAGGGTCCGAGCACTCCTCCACTGGCAATACAGTGGCAAGTGTCCTGCTAGAAACACTGTCTCTCCTCTGTGCTCATCTCACCCTGAACCAAAAAGCAATAGCAGCGTGGGTTGTCCATGGAGCACCTGGAAGATATGGGAGGGGGGAACTCATATTCCACCAGTGCCGGTAGACCAAGGAGGAGAAGGATTTGCTGCAAACACTTTGTTCAATATCCTCGCAACACAGATACCGAAAACTCATAAACTTCCTTGTGGAACACTGACCGGGAGGAAGATTCCTCTGCTACGAGAGACTCTCTGGAATATCTGCCAAGGTGGCCCTTCAGATGAGCAGAGCATCCTATGAAAGGGCGCCTGGCGAAAGTTCATGGAGCTTGGCAATACACAAAAATGCCCGTTAAGAAATCCAGTAATTCCTCAGCTGAGTACTATGTTCCCCCTGACTAGTGTAGGGAAGGGGATTCCTTTGGCGTGAACATTTTGGCCATGGGGTATGGTGAAAGCTGTAAATGCATTAAACGCCATGGCAAGGTAGGACTGAGAAATGTGGCACCGAATAGCTCCTCTTATCTTATGGAGGGTAAATGTACTGCAGCACTGGTTATACTCCACGAGGGAGTAAGCCTCGACACACACAATATTGCTGTAGACCATCAAGGAAATGTAATAGTCACTATCTGTTAAATTGAGTTGAAACATCCAGCTGTGAATATTTGATAACCAAAACGTTTGTATTTTTGAAAGGTTTAATTACATTGAACTGAAATAATTGTAAAGCGTATGACACGTAGGATAACCAAATAAAATGATTGCTTTAGACCTAAAACATGCCCCCTTGCTAATTTATAAAATCTTTACAATGTACACATTTCATACTATACGACTACATTAATGTCACATTTCTTCAGTTTGAACAATTCTGAATAAGTCAAGAACTACAGCAATACATCGATTAAAATTGGTACAATTTTCCCATCCCAGACCTTTTACCCAGCAAACGGAATGCATTTTTAACAATTTTAATAGCATATACATTTCCAGGGAGGCAGTAGCAGCAGGGAAAGAGGCATAAGCAATAAATGCAAACACTTTGTTTGGCTTTTAAGTTTTCCATATTGACAAAGATTTTGTCCAGTATAAAGTATATGCAGCTGTCGAAATTGGAATTCACGGAAATGGAAGTAGCTCCTGGGTGTCATGATTTTCTGTAACCATAAGGTACTTTTTGCTACCCAGGAGATCATTATGGTGTATGTTTAATGGATGACAAAAGAGAGCGCGCACAAGAAACAAATGAAGAGTTTTTTTTAAAAAGTGCTTTTGTATATATTGAGCGATGCACGTATCTAAATAGTCTTTCTGGCTGCCAGAAAGATGGTACAGCTTTCGACATCCGCCGGCCCGCTCGTCCCCCATTCTATGTTGCTCGGTCTTTCGCTCCATTTATGAATATTTTTGATTCATCCTTTCCATGTTTCTTTCCCTTTTTGCTTCTCTTTACATTATTTTCCCTCTTTTAGATACCTTTCCTTTCAGTTCTTGCGTCGTCTCATTTAGTCATTAATTATCTTTGCCCTATATCTGGAACTCTGCCTCCACGTCTGTTTCTGTAGTGAGGTATGTGCTGTATCTTTATTGAAACATTATTTTCTTTGCTGCCACCCCCTAACAGTGGTGCCAACTTGCTCACTCTTTCTCACTCTGGAGCACGATGAGGAGCTAATACATAGTGTGTCAATAAAGTGTGTTTTATGAGGCAGTATTGGCAGGACTATTTTCTTTACATGGAGCAGTCTTTCCCCACTTCACTGGGAAGGAAAGTAGGTGTAATTGAATAAAACCACCACATTGGCACGCTGGGTGGTATGAGGCGCGTTGTCTTTTGTGAGGATGTGTTAGCAGGACCATTTTCTTTTCACAGAGCAGTCTTTCCCCGCTTTTCATCACCAGGAAGGAAAGGTGGTGTAATGCAATAAAACCACCACATTGGCGTGTATCGCAGTGCATATTGTGTTTGGTGGCAGGTGCGTAGGGCCCGGGCCAAGCAGCTTCCTGAACTTGCTACTCTGTCGTGAGAAATTTTTAATCCCAAAAACGGCTTGCAATGGTTTAGTGACTGGCTCATTTCCACATTGAGGGAATTTGGGAGTGTGGGTCCTGGAACGGGACGCATAGCCCTAGCAAGCCTAATCTTCATCGCCCAATATTGTGTTAAATCAAACGTGTGTGACTATATGCCACGGGAGAGACAATGGGCAATTGATCTTTTTGATCTCCCGGGAAGTTGAACGCCTGGGAATTCCCCTTTTGACGTGTGTACTTTAAGTCTTTGATCGTTGCACATTACCAACTAAATATCTGCCAGGGAGAGTCTGCGGGCAATTGACCTTAGATCTCCCTTGTTATAATCTTAACTCAATTTAAGGTGAAGACTGTCACATTGGGACTCTGTATACAATTTCTGCTACTTATGCTGAATAGTGTGTTTTGGGCATCAGTGGAGGGTGGAAACAGAATGGCTAAGAACATATAAAATTAAGAATTCCAAACCACCTCATGGTGGTTGGTTTGAGAAGTGTTACGTGTCCAATAGAGCAGGGTACACTCTTAAAAAAAAAAAAAAAAAAAAAAAAAAAAAAACCATGAATACACCTGTTAGGTCATATTTAACTAATGTATTTCCAACGACACTGTGCTATCTTCAGGTTGTAAATGCTCCTCCTGACGCTATCTCTATCGAAACCTGGGTCAATGAATCTTGAAGCCATAAACGTCTCCTCTGATGTAGAAGACTATAAGGTAGTAATGGCTCCATGTTTGCACTCAATCAGGATATAAACCAAAATGGTGCACACTTGTCGAACTTGCATATTATGAATACTAAGTCACTACCACAAGTAGGGGAGACTTCGTGCTCCTTAACTCGTGGATCCGGAGGACCTCCCAAATTGCGGTGATAACAATTTTATCTCCGATGTGTCAGTCTTGGCACCAGTGGTATTAAACGAAAAACATGCAAGCTGCTAAAATCCATGGGCATAATTCTACAGTAAAAAATCTACGCAATTTGCCTATGGAGAATGTGATAATTGATCTGAGTACTTTGCGCAATATTGTAGAAAAAGGGGATGATGTGCAGACTGCCTCAGGGGGTAGGCGGGGGCATCATCTGAATCTATGGTTTGTGGTTCTATTGAAAAACAATCTGGGAAACGGGAGGTGAGCGCATCCGTGTGTTGCCTCACTTCAGGTGAGATACCAAACTCAAGGTCTTGTAAGTTCTAAAAAATAACACCTTTTGGAGAATTGGGTCATTTTACAGCCTAATAGTTTGAACATGATAGGTGGCGATTTTAATTGCGATTTCTCAGAGGGTCTAAAAATCAACAATGACTCTCTGCTCGAATCGGCGACCTCCAAAAGTGGACATAAGGAGCTATATGGGATACATATCTCGCAGAATCGCATCTTTGGTAATTGGAGACGTGTGAAGAAAATCGCCTTCCTACCTATACCGGGCATAGAGGTGATTATCACTCCAGGTTAGATTATTTCTATGTATCTCCAAATATCAAATCTAATTGTGGGTTTATAAATGTTAGAGATCCTGGTGTGGGTGATCATATGATGCTTGAATTTGATTATGTAAAGCAAACTCATGTGTTTGAAATAAATCCCTCACTTGCGTTTCTTGAATTTGATTGTCCAGGTATCTCCCTGAAATGGAATAATAAATTTAAGTACAGTATTCATGAATCTGCTAAAAATCGGAAGTCCGCTCCTCTGGAGTCCTATGTAATGAAAACATGTATTATTCGAACAGGAGCAACCTACTATCGGAGATTGTGCTATACTGTCTGAAGACAACAGTTAGTTCAAACAGGCCTAGATCTGCAAGTTAACATTACATGCCTATGATAAGGAAGTTGCTTTGTCTATATGTGCTAAATATAGAAAAATTAAGACACCTTCAAAAGTTGAATCTTCCACTAATGCAATAGAAAGAGGAATAGAGACATATATTCCATCATTTGTATTGAAAAAAATACCCCTTACTTTGGGCATCCATACTGAAAATTAAACTTTATATATTTATCACCAACTCTATTCCTAATTCGTGGTCCCAGTCTCTTGTTCCAATCTTCAAAAAGGTGATCCCTCTGTTGCCTCAAACTATAGGCCTATAGCCCTTACTGATAACTTCATCTAAAGTGTTTGCATATTTGGTTCTTAGGGGGCTGGAAATGTTTGCATCAGACAGATGCTCGCTCTCCTTTTCAGTTGTCTTTCGCAAAAGGATGAGTACTCCCCTGAATGTCATGACACGGGCACATCTTTAAGAAATGGTCAAGCATTTTCATTCGGGTCCCATATTTTTGGCTTCTCTAGATATGACATCTGCCTTTTCGTCTTGCACCGGAAGGTGCTCTAACTAGAGCAATTCTGCCATACACTGGGGTTAAGCAGGGTTGTTGTATGGCATCCACTCTATTTAATATTTATCTCTGTGACATCGATGACATTTGGAAAAATGATAGACTGGGCCGATTAAGAATACATTGGTTGGCATTTGCTGCCGATCTCCTTTTTAAAATAAAACGTCTATGGGTTTGCAAGCTAAACTTCAATTATTTATGCAGTATGGCACAACAAATAATCTTCAGGCCAATGGCCTTACATCAATAATCGTTTTACAGGATCTCAGAAGTCAAAAACAATGAGGTGGACTTTGGGCTCGGAGAGATTAGAACGAGTCTTGAAATTACGATATTTAGGTTACAGTTTATGCAACTACTCTATTTGTATGTGGAAAGAGTCTCTGGGAGCCAAATTACAACCCTTTCTATCTCAAATGAAGTATCGTTTGAACTCTATTCAGGGACTGATATGGAAAGCAGCCCTCTGTTTTGTCAAATCGTTTCACAATGCAATAATGAGGCACGAGTTGGGCACACTTTGTCCCGACCTCTGGGATGGCCGCCATTTTCTTCCCAATAACTCCACAGGGCTACTATGTTGCAATTACGGCGGCAGCTCCTGCAATTTGGTTCCGATCTTCACCGGAGTACTTCCAAGTGGCGCCGCGTAGTTTCCCATAGACCTGGGTGCCTTTCAGTTTAACTGTCCATAGATGCCAGAATCATGATCGGGTCAGCGAGAGCAAACACGAAAGACGTCCTAGATCATGGCTGCTAAGCCACGGCCCCTTGCGATTTATTTAAGGTCATCACGTCTACAGCGTTATCTTCTGTACAGATGAGTATGGATGGAAGGCAAAAAGAAAGGCTTGTTTAAGGTCTGCCATAAAAATATCTGAGGGAGACTGGCACACAGACTATCTACTGCTTGTACCCCAACCAGACCGAAACAGTGAGATTTGTCAGGGGTTTAGTTATGAAACTGTAACTTGGGCGCCAATGCCATGAGTTGTTGTTGGGGCGCGAGGTCTCAGTCTATGGATGCCTCTAAAACCCTCTTGTCAGGCAAACGATCGATAAGCCAGTCGTCGGGCAAATCAACAAACAAAAAGGTGAGCGACCTTGCAGAGAGTCCAATCCAGGTGGCAACCGTCCTGTCGTTGGGCAAACTCCATAAATCTGCGGTTTCGTCAACGACAAGCTAGACTACGAGCCCCCCCCACGTTAAGCAAACTGCTTGTGTCTGAAGTCTTGGCCGCTGCGACTACATCATTGACGATGACGACATCGTCGGTAAGCATAAGCCTGCAAGCTTCCACGAGTGATATGACAATATCATCATCAAGTCAACGCCTGTTAGACAAAGGTCAACGACCGCATCAATGACGGACAAACCTTTATATATTTACTTTATTGTGATATAATCCAAAATGTGGACTTTACACAAGCATAAAACAAAACTACATAAAAGCATAAAACTTAATTACATGGCATGACATAAGCATAACATGTAGTAATCATAGACCGAATACAAGCCACATATTATAGTACACAGAATCCCTACCAGGTGCGGAATACGAAAACACAACTGCTGGAGCAATACAGAGCCAGATACTGTCTGTGAAAAATGTTTCAAGGATTCCAACAACCCACTCCGACCTTTGGTGCTTAGGTCAGGGGGGAGGAGAGTCTTAACATGGGTCCACATCCTAAACGGGGCAAGCTGAAGTGCCAGGCCTCCAGATAAGGTGCATACTAGGCCTTTTTACGCATGGAAATCTTGTAAATACGACAGCTTTATTATTTTCTTGTGTACATTTACACACAAGTTTAGGGCAGAGGTCAGGTTACTTGACCGAAACCAGAAGGCTTCTTTTGATTTTTATCTACATGGATGTAATTGTAAGCCACGAATAAAAGCCTCTGAAACAGAATGTATTTCTCTGAAGCCTTTCAAAAAAAGAAACTGCACACTGTGATAAAAGGAATGGTTTATTTCCGTTCAGTTTCTGCTGTGTTGCTGCTCATGTAGCAAACAAAAACACTGTGCATATTTATTTTCATAGCATTTTAGGATTGTAAAATTATTAAGTTGGAAAACTAAGATGCAATTTAGAATTAATATTTTGTAACAAATGCTTTTTTTTGCTTCCAGTGAGAACAAACCAGTATTGCACAATTGTATTTTTCAGAGTTCCTGTGCTGCGTGGATAATCATGCGGAGGCAGATCATTTTTACACTTATAATTTAATTTCCACTCTAATTATAAAAACAGTATTTAAAATTACTATGCATGGTCTGTCTAGGTTAAATCCATTCAACCTTGCAGTCCATGGGTACATTACTATAAATGGTCAGTGGCAGCACAGTCTTCGTTCAAGGGTGAGTGATTGTAATTACACAAATCACAGGTGGTGTTCTAGCCTCTCAAATCTTCAAAACTACAATTAAAACATCTAAAACCTGACTCTCCACGAAGTGCAAGCGCTGTTCAAAAACAAACAAATGAAAGTTAGATTTGTAATTGAAATAGAAACTCAGCAAAACCTGTCTGTGATAGGTATTTAACTTTATGTAGTGCTTCATACATGGTTCGTCCAACATCTAGGCACTGTGTTTATTATACCTCAGTCGATACTTAACCGACCCTTGAAGGATGTTGGCCAATAAGATAGCTTAGCCGGTTGAGCACTCATTGCTGCGATCTGTACGTGTTCTGTAGGTTTCAGGTTCGAATCCCGGCAAGGCCAACTCAGCCATTCATCCCTTCAAGGTCGATAAAGGACTATCGACTTCGGTTTGGTCGGTTTGGTGATAAAATATGTACTATGTACAGCGCTTTGCCAAAAGCGCTATATAAATAACCATTTGACCTTGAGATTAGATATAGAATTTAGCATGGAGTTCTTGCCTCTCTGCGCTGTTGTATCATAACTTTGGCATACGATAAGGTAGTAATAGCTCCAGGAAATGAGGACTTTAATTAAACATCAAAAGACAATTCTGCTATCGAACTTCAAAACACACAATACAATTCATGCTTGCTTTACTATGTAATTGCTAGGTTTTTGTGTTTTCAACATTTAAATATATACTGGAGAGATACAATGGCCAGACCTTAGAGAAATAATGAAGGGTGTATTCTATCACAGTGCAGAAAGCTGCTGCATAGTAATGATTTCCATACAGTTTTTGCACACGTCGGCTGGATGTCACATACATTTTACTCTCTTGCAAAGGAGAAACGTTATTTTTACTCTCTTAAAATCACATTTACTCAAAGTTTAAAAATAGGGAGTAAAATACTCCCACCTCAAAATCTAATCTGGAGCACTGTGAAGTGCCATGGATTCAGAATTTAAGCATGCATCCCAAAACGGCTCCCCAGTAATTGCCTCATATCTATGGACCCATTTCCCAAACGGACACATATACATCGAGCCTAGTTTAGGACATAGTGCAAGGACGTGTCTAGTTGATTCCAACGCTCCGGCGGGCACACACACATTCAACAGATCTGTGTTCCAGTGCCACCCTTAATCAAGGGCCTATAACAGCCAGCACTGGGAGCTGATTTACCCACAGCCTTAAAATGAACTGCTTCACT
Source organism: Ambystoma mexicanum (assembly GCF_040938575.1). NCBI lineage: Eukaryota > Metazoa > Chordata > Amphibia > Caudata > Ambystomatidae > Ambystoma > Ambystoma mexicanum. The sequence continues at coordinate 865,370,252 of NC_090926.1, forward strand.
TCAGGGTTCGGGCAGAGCAACAGATAAGGTTACGGCTTCCGATATCTATCTGTGAATGACGGGATATCCTTTAGCTTAGACTGATGGGTATAGTTTGTGCACTAATCCATCTATTTAATTTGTGCTCAAAAGATTTTTTCAAATGGATAAGAGGCGAATCGGGAAATTTGGGAACCCCACTGCACCCTGCCACATGATATTTATTCATAGTACGCCTATACACAAGTGTTTCAAGACGCGACAAGGCAAGGGGGGCACAAATGATAAGACCACGGTTTTACTAGGCCTAGTGACGTTAAGACCGCGCAAGTGCGAGGAGAGTGAAGGGTAAAAGTGCCCGGTGAAGGGGCGGAGGAGAAGTGCGGGACATAGGTTGAAGAGACAGAAAAAAGAGTGCAGCCAACAGGTGGCAGTGCAAGGGTTAAGTGCAGACAACAAGTGTTGGATAAGTGCAAGTAGGGGGACTGTAGGGATGCAGATACAGCCCCCAAGTGCAGGATTGCCAGGAGGCACTGCAGGTGTGCAACTGGGAGGGCAGGGACCTGGGCCTGTGATTCAGGGGGTGGCCAGGTTACCAGTGCAATATCAACTTGAGATCAGCAGGGAAGAGGAAGAGGAGGATGAGGAAGAGAGAAGGCAGAAGCAAAGAGGAAAGTCTTGAGCTGCTTCTGGAACTGGTTCTGCTCAAGTTTTAGAGAGGCAGGGAGGCTGTTCCAGAAGGAAGTGCTGGCCGAAGAGGGATCTGCCTCCAACTCGTTGCTTAGAAAAGCGGCTGACACTCAGGGAGGTGGAGGTGGAAGAGCGAAGGGCTTGAGAAGGAAGATGCATCTGAAGAGAAAGCTAGAGGTATTTTGGTCCCATGCCCCAGAAGGCCTTGTGGGCAATGCAAAGGGGTCTTAAATTTGATCCTTACAGCCACTGGGTGCGAATGGACAGATTTCAGTGCCGGAGAGATCTAATCCCTGGGCTTGAGGCCAAGGACAAGTTTTGCAGTCCTGTTCTGGATGAGTTGCAGAGGAGGAGGGTAGATTTAAAAAGAGGCTGTTAGTGGTCAAGCCTAGAGGGAACCAGAGCTCAGGAGACGGTGAGCTTCTGGGAAAGGAAAGGAAGAATACCTCTGAGGAGGTGCAGTTGGTAGTTTGGCTTCTTAGAGATGTCAGAGATGTGAGGCGAGGAGTGTGTGGAGTACAAGATAATCCCAAGGTTTTTAGCCTTGGAGCAGGAAGAGGGCCAAGGGAGGCCGGCCAGATAGTGTCGGGGGGGGGGAAAGGGGGATGTAGGTGTGCTGATGGGTATCTGTCTTACTGGCATTCAGGCAGAGTTCATTGGCGGCACACCATTCCTGGATTGCAGATATGCAGTCAGGGATGAGAGGAGGAGAAGAGGCGAAAAAAGGGAGCCTGAAGACAAGCGAGGAAAGAAGTCAGCCAGGCCAGAGCCTGATCAGTGATACCCAGATTATCACTGAGCCAGTTGAGCAGGATGGTATGGTTGACTGTGTCAAAGGCAGAAGAGGGATCCAGTAGGATGAGGACAGAGGGAAGGTTAGAATCCAGGTTGAAAAGCAGGTCCTTGCAGATGTTCAGGAGAGCAGTTTCCGTGCTTCTGACTGCTCTGAAGCCAGACTGATGGCCATGGAGGCAACCAACAGATTCAGTGTGAAGATTAAGCTGGGAGATGGCCAGCTTTTCCGGGAGTTTGCCCAGGAAAGGAGTGATGGAGATGGGGCGATAATTAGCTGGAAGGGAGGGGTCGGCTGAGGGTTTCGGGGGGTTTGAGGAGAGGGTGCACAAGAGTGCTTAAGGGGGAGGGGAAGGTTTCAGAGGCGAATGAGTAGTTGCAGAAGTCAGCCAAGGCTGGTGCAAGGGTGTCAATGTGGTCCTTGATGTTTTTGGAAGATCAGGGAAGAACCTGCTTAGTTGAGGTTTTCATAGATCGGGCTTTTCTAGAAACCTTGTTGGGGGAGAAGAGAAGAAAAGCGGAGAAGGGGGATGGACCATTAAATCCAAGAACCCTTGTAGAGCACCCAAGTAAACTGTAAAAAAAATGTATAACCAATGGAAAGAAGCACCTCTATGAAGGGGTAAGGTAGATTGTATGCTGGCTGAGTTAAACCCATAGGATTTCTGATTTCATATAGCTTACTTTCCTGTATCAAATAAAATATGGAGAACCACAACTTGGTAGCACAACCTTAGTCTAAACCCTCTCATCCCCTGGCACCTAAAGCCAAACGTGAACCCCAAACACTGTCCAGATATGACCAAAAATCCCCAATTTGAACACATTTGGTTCAATAATAACCCCCTTCCAAGCCACAATTTCATGTTAAAGGTAATGCAGTTTAATGAGGGGCACCCCTAAAAACATGCGTGCAGCGGGGCATGGTGATAGTGCAAAGCCTTACATGCAGAACTCCAGTTAAGATTTGGAAGTGAGTTTTTTACTCCTTATTTTTTAAAGTTGGGAGTAAAATGATTTTATGGGAGTAAAAGTGGAAGTCCAGTTCCCAATGAGTATATTATAAGCAACTACGAATGTTTTTATTGAAAAACAGAAATGTTTTTGTCATTTATTTCTTTGCACCTAGTTGATCATACGCATTAAACGATGCATGTTTGCTTCTTCCAATTAGGCAGTTGGAACAATAATTACTTCCTGCAGTGCTACATGCACTTCTGGTCCAAACATATCCATGGAGCTGTGAGGGTGAAAGCAGGGGCACACGATTCTACATGTCCTTTACCTATTTTTGTTGGGAGTATTTTTACTCTGTACTTTTATTTTTTGGGAATATTTGCCAGTGTTTAAGCAGTAAAAGTGGCCGATACACACCTGATCTGTAGGGCTGCTTACATGAAGGTTATCCCCCTCAATTCCAGCAAAGGGATGGAAATAATGTTCTGTACTTGGCCATATATCTATTTAGACTGTCTCTTGTTACCAGGATGTCGCTCCTCTTCTCTCGTCCATCTGATTAAGGATTGTGAGCTGCAGTAGATAGTGCTTGTTGGAAGAGAGATTCTTAATTTCACAAGCTCATTGCTGTAGTCTTGCTTGGACCACCTTCCTCAATTGACTTGCCAAATATTCAGTGCTAATTTCTCCATTATATTTGAAACAATTTGTGGGGAAGACCCACTTGTGATGGATTCCCACCTTCTGTGGTCTGGATTGTATCCACCTCCTCTCCTGTGACTGAAGGCTAGCCGAAGTGAGATTTTGGCAGATTCTTTATTACTTCGCCTTTAAATTGGAAAGCCTTCTCCAGTTGCACCTGGTTACCAATAGTCTCTCAATGGAAGATCTGTGTTTCAGTGCAAGCCCTTTTTTTTGCAATGCAGACTTATGGACAAGGAATACAGTCATTATAATTATTATAATTGTTCATTTATAACTCACTTCATACCAGGGGTATGTTTCTAAGAGCGAGCCCGGAATTCGAGCCTGTGTTGCTATGCGTTGTCTTGCTTCCAAGACAAACGTGTTGCCCCTGTGCTATCCTCCCAGCCTTTGGTGACTGTCCCCGACCCTCCATATTCTTACCTTCCAAGCAGAGATACCCTCGATTGAAGGAAGATCTAACCTGATCTATCAAAGTACTGAGGCACTACCCGACCGCATCTAACTGTGACCAGAGAGGTGGAATTCATGCAGTATTTCTTACAGAATGCAGCGGGTGCAACTGCATACCAGGGGACGTGCTTCTGGAAGACCGTGGAAGCTGCCTAGTCTCTCAACACATGCAAGCACCTAGAAGGCAGATGTCATGAGACCTGTCACCCTCTGCAGTGCAGGAGACTATCCAGTGAGCAGTAGTTCCTTGAATGCTAACTGTCCATAGCCAAGGCGAAGAGGAAGAACTCCCACCACATTTAGGGACTCAAGTTCTCTCACAGATCAAAACCCTTCATTCCAGTTGTCTTCAAAGCCCTTGTCTTTACAGGTTGTAATTTGAATGACAAACCTTTCCTCCCCCTGCTATGACTCGGAGCGGCCTCCTTCGACGGTTTGATCGCCAGTTCAAACTTGAGGGCTGCGGGCGTCCGCTGCCAGTGGACCCTACTGACACGATCCAGGCATCGTCTTTGGTAGCACGTTGGGAGACTTGTTGAGGCATGGGTTTCTTTTCACTTGGGATGTGCAATTGCTGCTGGTGAAGTACATTGGAGTTGCATTTGCTAACTGGGCAGTGTGCTCTTGTGAAGGTAGGGCTGCTGGTGGCGCTGCAGATGGACTTCAGTGGTGCTGATTCGGAGGTGGTCCCTTACAGATGGTTGCACTGTGGATCGTGGCTTTGTCACTACATGTATAATTAATTCTGATGCTTGTGAATCTGCTTAGAATCACATGCTGTGCATATAGTCCGACATCTAGTGGTAATCGCGGGGTAATGGATCTAGCTTTCGAAGATCGAAAGGGGGGGGGGACATCGACATGGGCGTGACTGTAACACTATCCCTAACGTGACGTGTACTGTACGCAAAATCCCTCATGCGTCGATGTCCCTCAGATTGTTTTTTTCCGCCCAACTAGTTGTTAGCCTTAAGCGGAGCTCGCTAGAGTTATTTCTCAATATTGTTACTTCTTTTCGATGACTGCTTCGTGGACTTCCTGCAGCCACAGACATCCACTACTGCTCGGTGACTGGTGTACTGATCGACATCTGTCGACCGCGTGGCCTCGGCCCTCTGGCTAGGCCCTAACAGTAGGGAGAGTGGGGCCCTGGGTTCATTCTTTTTCAAGAATGCATTTCCTTTTCCCTTCTCCTTACCTATTTGGTCTGGCTGCCGTCTACCTCTGCTATGGAGAGGACGCCCTTTAAACTTTGTCCGTTGTGCAACGGCAAATTCCCTTGGAAGGACACCCATCGCCGTTGCAATAGGTTTCTACCTTGAGACCACGACAAGCGTTCTTGTAAGTCCTGCAAGCTCTTTCGTCCCAAAATGTTAAAAAAAGGACAAGCGGACAAATTGGTGGGCAGCCTACGCAATGCAGGCTGAAGTCATTCCCCCGTTGGCGGCGTGGCTTCGGATGACTAGTACTCCAGTGGCAGCAGCCATGGCTGGAATTCATAGACCTTTCAGCAGAACCCTCTGGTTCCCAGATGCCTGTCCCCGGCCCCGACAAACAGGCCACCGGCTCTATTATGGGGAGTTCACACCCCGGAGAGATGGGCACACACAACCTACGCCCAAACACACAACCCCTTAAGGCCTCCTCGACGGACACGTCGAAGAAGCGTATAACGCCAACATGCCCGTCAATCTTTGGTGTCTTCTGAACTTCGCGGTTTGGCATCCTCCATGCCACCGTCATCTGTTACATGGGTGTTACCACCCGCCCCCCCCCCCCCCCCGCCCCTTAAAAACACAAAGTTCCCGACATGCCGTCCAACGGCACGCAAGCACCTAAGGCTTCGGTAGAGTAATCAACCGCCATGGCGCGTCGAAACCTAGTATTCAGCCACTGAAAATACACGAGAATCTCACAGCTATTATTTTGGCTGCTGGAGAATAAAGGGGCCCCCCCCCCTCTCGTCGAGAGGAGTATTGAGAGGCCCTGCAGCCTCTCTCAAAGGCTTTGTCAGGAAAATATCCCCCTTCCGAACAGCCTTTTCCACCTCCAGATCCTTCTGCATCTTCCTTGTGGACCAGGTAGAGATTTGAGAATTATATGGACAGGATGGCCAAATTTTATAGATTTCTCTGATAAATATATAACTCCCAAGAGACTAGGGAGGAAGACTCCTGCCCCATTCCACAAAAAGTGAAAACGCTTCCCATTCCTACAAAAGTCCTCCTCCTTTGTCACCCTCCCTCACAAGGGCAGTCAACCCTTGGGTTGAGAAATTGTGACACCCTGCTCCATCTGACCCCATGTATATACGAGGTCATGCCACACCTGACTCCCTGGTGGTTACAACCACCAGAAAAAGGGCAGGGGTTCAACTCCACAGCGGAAGCTCCCACGGATAATGATTGCAAAAAAAGTTATGCCCTAGGGAAGCATATTAGTACTTCTACTGCCATTTCTCCCAGAATAGCTAACAGTATGACTCTCCTCGCTAGTTACAGCGATGCCCAATAGGGCCTGCTCCAGCAAGGCCTTCAAGAGGTCCCAGAGCCCTCGCAATCATGCCTGCTGGCGGTCGCGACTGAGAGCAGACGGGTGACCCATAATAATATTAAAGAACATTCTAGACGTTGCTGAGACTGCTCGACATACTCTAGCCCAGGGGACTCTTCTTAGGAGACAACCCAGGCTTCAAACCAGAGACTGTGGCCTCTCTGATAAACCTGTCGAAGACTCCAACCTATTTGGCAAGGCTGTTGATGATGCCCTGGAGACTGCTAAGAAAGAGCATGAGGCACTGAAGTCACTCTGCCACATCACGGCCAAGCCCTTCCACCAGCGAGGAGGCTCAAATTTTTGCTGTTCCTTTGGCGGGCAATCCTTCTCCCCTTCTCCCCATGGCCAGTATAGCTCTGGAAGTACCCCATGGTCGTCCGGCAAAGGCTCATCTGGAAACAGCCATTATCAGCAGAAAGGTCAATGTAGAGGCAGGAGCTCTCAGTCAAGAGGCTCTCCGGCCTCCACCGCAGAGTGACTCACCATTTTGGGTCCCCTCCCACACCTCCCCGTTCGGGGGGCGCTTGTCATTCATCCACGCATCACATCAGACCAGTGGGTGTTACTGTCGCCCCCGGTTACTGCATTGAGTTCCACCGGCCACATCGATACCACCCACCAAAGAGCAGACGGCCATCACCAGCACACCTGCAAATCCTGCTGGAAGAGGTGCAGGCCCTTCTGGAAAAGGGCGCTTTAGAAGACGTCCCCATTCACCAGGTAAACAAGGGTATTTATTCAGTGTACTTCCTTGTTCTCAAAAAGAATCTCGCCATGCGCCCTGTATTAGACTTGTGCCCAGCGAACAAGTATGTCAAACCGCAAACCTTCTGAATGACCACACTGCAGGAGGTAATCCTGCTGTTGCTGCAGGGGGAATTACATGGCCACATTGGATATGAAAGATGCATACTTTCATATTTCAGTGTGTCCAGCGCACAGAAAGTACCTAAGGTTCATGATAGAAAACACCCACTATTAGTTTAAGGTTCTACCCTTTTGGCATTGCCTCAGCTCCACAGGTATTCATGAAGGTACTGGTGGTAGTAGCTGCTCACCTGTGCAGGCAGTCCATCCCAGTCTATCCTTAACTTGACGACTGGCTAATAACAGTGGATTTATACAGAACATGCCTAACAAATGACCCAGAAGACGGTAAGGTTCTTTATCAACGAGAAAAAGTCCAGCCTAGACCACAGCCAAGTCAAACAGGTTTTGGGGGCTGTAATTCGGGCCAAAGACTGCCTTGTCTTTCCCTCTGAGAGGGTTCAAAACCTGCTGTTCCAGATCCCTCCCTATGTAACCAGTCATGAGACAACCGCATGCAAAGCCAGTCGACTGTTGGGGATGATGGCCTCCTGCATCTACCTAGTCCCACACGTACGTCTGCGCATGCGCCCCATGCAAGAGTGGCTCTCGGGCCAATGGTGTCAGGCCAGCGGACATTGGGATGTCTAGTGGTTGTCTCGGATCCCCTCGTTCAGTCTCTGCAGTTGTCAAGGGAAAACCTTCTGCAGGGGAAAACCTTCACCACCCCCGCAGTAGAAGCCCCTCTCACTACAGAAACATCTCTGACTGGGGCGGCTTCACATTTATCAGATGGCGCACAATGTGTGATCACCAGCTGTAGCATCCAACCACATAAACTTGTTGAAACTGCTAGTGGTGGTCAAGGCCCTGAAGGTTTCCCAAACTCACCTCCAGGGGGAAGACAGTCCTAGTCCTCACGGACAGTACTACGGCCATGTATTACCTTAACATACAAGGAGGGCACACACTCTCCAGGGCTATCCAAACTGTCACAGAACATACATAAATGGGCTCTCAAACACAGGATGTTCCATGGGAACTTAATCTTCTGGCGGATGTACTCGGCAGAGTCTCAACCGCCCCCGCCCCCCCCCCCCCTCCACCCACTGCCCATAGAGCACGAGTGGCAACTACACAAGGGCATTGTACTCGCATCTTCGCAGACTGGGGCTTTCCAGAGATCGACTTGCTCGCAACGCTGAGAACGCACAATGCCCAGACTACCCCCTCCCAGGTACCCACAGAACCGCTCCAAGGGGGCCGGTCTCTAGATAACATGGTTAGGGAAATTTGTCTATGCTTTTCCCCCGGTTCCCCTGCTCCACAGGATAGTGCACAAGATGCACCAAGAGCCAGTCAGGATGATTCTGGTGGCCCCGATGTGGGCCTGCCGACCTTGGTTCTCCCGTCTGATGGCAATGTACGCCTCCTCTCCCAGGAAGATGCCATGCCCTTACAACATGCTGTCGCAAGACCGGGGGGGGGGGGAAACACTACATCCATGCCCACAAACTCTTTATTTAGCAGTCTGGCTCCTGAGGTCATAGAGTTCAGGTACCTTCAACTCCCTCAAATGTATGAACATACTCAGGAAAGCTAGGAAAGCTAACACTGGGCATTGCTACTCCAGCAAATGGAAACGCTTTGTCATCTGGTGTAATGGCAAAGGCATCAATCCTATTGAATGCACACCAACACATATTGTCCTGTACCTAACACACCTGTTAGATTCAGGTCTGGTTTTCAATTCCCTACATTTATGGAAGGGGTAAAAAGCCTTCATCCCCTTATTTCCAACCCAGCTCCCGGTTGGGACCTGAAAGTTGTACTTACCAGACTAATGGGGCCTCTCTTTGAAACCATGCACAAGGCTAGCCTTAAATCACTCACCTACAAGACTGCCTTCTTCTTGGTGATCACATTGATAAGGAGAGTTTGAGAACTGCATGCCTTTGTCACGATTCACAAAGATAAGGTGGACCTGCACACTCACCCACGATTTGCTCCAACATTTATTTCAAAGTTCCATGTAAACCAATCAATAGAACTACCCTCCTTTTTTCAGAACCCCACTAACGTGGCAGAAAGAAGCCTCCACACACTGGATGTGAGAAAAACGGTTATCCATTATCTGGAAAAGGCAAAGCCAATAAGAAATGCAAACCTGTTTTTTAATTCAGTGGCAGCTGGTAGAGAAGGGGACCCTGTCTCTGAATCTACTATTTCAAAGTGGATCGTAAACCGCATCACACTGTGCTACACTCTTGCCAAGAGAGATCTGCCCTTCATGCCTAGAGCACACTATACTCGGGGCACAGGGGCAACAATAGCAGCGTTAATTGCAAACCTTCCTCTTGATTCCATTTACAAAGCGGCAACCTGGAGTCACATACACACCATTACACAACAGTACTGCCTAGATGCACACTCTAGGTCTGATTCTCGGGTGGGACAAGTGGTGCTAAGACATCTTTGCTGGTGTTCTTTTTCACGTCCCACCATCTCTGGGTACTGCTTGCTAGTCTTAGCACAGCATGTGATTCTAAGCAGATTCACAAGCATCAGAAGACATGCAATACTCACCGCAACAGCATTTCTGATGATTGTATCTGCTTAGATTCACATGCGCCCACCCTTCCTCTGCTCGTGGAGTAGAAGGAACATAGACATTTTGCACCTTCTCTCTTCTGTACTCGCGCTGATTATAAGGCTCCCTCACGACAGAAAAAATACAATCTGAGGGACCTCAACACGTGAGGGATTTTGGGTACACTACACTACACGTTGGGGATAGTGTTAGTCATGCCCATGTCGGCATCCCCTTTCGATCTTCGAAAGAAAGATGCAATACTCTTTGATTACCACTAGATGTCGGACTATATGCACAGCATTTGAATCTAAGCAGATAGAATCATCAGAAATGCTATTACGGTGAGTAATGCAGGTTTTAAGGTGTCTCCTAGATGAGGTAAATCTGCTTCGGATGCATGTTGCAGAAATAGTTGCAATGGGAGGAAATGCCTTGTTTGCCCTCGGCTGGTTATTGCATTAATTGCTTTTCTGGACACTCCCAAGATGTTCCCATCAGGAATTGTTCCCATAGCTGAATCACAGATAAGTTTGCATTGTAAGGTGCAATATGGAAATGTATCTCATTAAGTGTTCGAATACTTCGCTACGATGCAAACCTATCCGTGATTCAGCTATCGGAACAATTCTTGATGGGAACATCTTTTGTATGAGTGTCTAGATACTCTAGTTCCCATTAGTGGTGGAGCCTTCCCTCCAGTTACATATTACTTTTCTGCACATGGTTCACTGAGAAGAGAGCCTGTTTTATAGAAGACTTCACATCTGAAATTCTCTCATTTTTAGAGTATAGTATTATGAATGCTAGCTTCTTCCGTCTTTCAAAAGCGACATAAAATGCTTCTTGAATAGATTAGATGAAGTGCAAGATGTGTCTCTTTGACTGAGGACAGATAAGATGACTTGGAACACATGAAAATGAGGATGAAACAGTTGGAAGATGTGTACACTGAATTGACGAATCGAAACGAAAGAAATATTTGTATTATGGTATTCCATAAAAGGAAAGGCAATCAGGTTACATTTTTAGAAAGTCGGATTCTGAAAGTTTTCAGTATCTCTTTCACTCCGGCGTTGGAACTGCAAAGGGCTCATAGGATAAGGACCAGATTCACATCAACTAATCATCACCCAAGCCTTTCATTGCTCGTTATATTCGCAACCATCAGCAAGTCAGATTGGTGCTATCGCAAGCTAACAAATTGCCTTAAGTTTTCCTTGCAGGTAATAGTTTTCTTCTCCCCTGACTACTCGAGAGATGCTCAAAACAAAAGGAATGTTATATTTTTTAATTCCTTTTTTAGACATGTGATCTTGGCTCAAAACATTGGGTATGAGAGATGGTTTGGTGGATTCATCTAAAATGATGGACTTCCCCGAATGGTCCCCAAAAGAATTCTTCGAACTGGAAGACAACATGCGTTGGATCCTAATCAGATGGCAACCTCTGTTCCATTGCTTCGGCAGGTGGTCTCTCGCCGAATGTATCTAATCTTGTACCATATCCTAAAAGAAATGGAGCCAAAACTAGCAAGAATCGCACTGGGCATAGCAGACCAGCATTTCCCTTGCCACCACCTAATGATGAATTGTAAGATCAATACAGAGACAAGTTTTGTTCACCTAGTAAGCCTACGGGAACACTATTAAAACAGCTAGCAGAATTATATTTCTTCACTTGTGTACAGTTTTCTTCTATATGCTGGCATTTTAGATAATCTGTTTGTTGGATACTACTATTGATAATATGCATGGCCCGATGTGGTTTTCAATGACTGTATTTTTGAGGTTGATAGTTTTCACTTTCCAATGCCTTGAACCACCTATCTCTCTTCTCTCTGAATGGTTGATGTGAATCCCGAGATGACGTGATGGTCACTTGTGCTATTTGGTTTACTCAGTTTTTGGGTTGTGATATGTTGGATATATGTGCATCTGTTGTCTGCTCAATTATATTCCTCATTTCTTTACTCTATGGTATAGTATTTTGTTCCCTCCTGTGCCAAGCATATGCTCGCTTCCTTGTCAGGTTTATTTTCATTTCAGCTAGTCATTCTTGGCTCATATTGTAACGTGATGTTGGGTTTGCTATTCTCAGCAGTTTTTATTGCTGTGCTTAAATAGTCTTGCTGTTTCACAATGTTGCTGTTCTGCATTTTAGAATTGACACTTGGAATGTGATGGGCATTAACCACTCCATTAAAAGGCCGATGATAATTTCACATTTAGCTAAACTGAAACTTGATATTGCTTGTATCCAGGAGATTCATTTGGATTCTATTGAGGAAACCAATTCATCCAACAATGGGTTGGGCATGTTCACTATAGTCTAGCTCTTCATAAAAAAGGTGTGATCTCTTGATTGTAAAAAAAAAAACTGAAATGTCAAGTCATAACAGAAGAAATGGCTAAAGATGGTTGTCTGGTGGTCATTGATTTGTTGATTATTGATATATTTTTCTATTTTATATTGCCCTAGAAATTCAGATCCATATTTTTGGAACTCGCTAAACTAGCTTCTCATAAATATGAAAGGGTTATTTGTTGTGGGGGATTTTAATCGAGGGACTTTACAATGGACCATCGGTCTACATCTATATTTACGAGTGCCAAGACTCATAAAAGCTGTATGAATTTCATACATATTAACTTGAGCGATTCTTGGCCCCGTGCTAACCCCAACCTTAAAGACTTTACCTTTTATTCAATCTCACCCACATTATTTGTTTTCAAGATTGGACTACATTTTTGTAAATCCTTCTCTTACGTCTGCCATACAATCTTCCCATACTGGTGGCCTTATCATTTCTGATCATGCCCAGTAATTACTACATTGGAATGCAAGGCATAAAATGAGCAGTATCGAATCCCTATTATCGAGGTAATACATTTGATTTGCTTGTCATATTGTGAAGTTTGTCACAGCAACTGCGGCATGAATAGGCATTAAGCTGGGCTGAAATAACGGGAGTTACTTGGAAGAGAAGAGACTGAAACTGTGCGCAAACGAGGTGGTGCGTACGGAGGCCGGATCGCTATAACAATGTAACAAGTCTGGGATCTTTACACACGTGTGCCTTGTCCTCAAGCACTTTGGCAGAGAGGAATAGTCGGGCACACGCGCAGTGTTTTGCTGCATTTTTATAATTTTCCACTCATGCAGCACAGTGTGAGTAGAAGGTGCTGGGGAGTTGCTGAAGGTGGGTGAAATGGTTGCACTGGAGGGCCCCCTCCCCACCCCCCACACGCTGCCTACTTGGCAGATTGATTGCTGGTGGGGGATCCAATTTATTCTGTTAATTCCATGGAAAGGCCGTGGCTTTTACTTTGTCTTTGCTGTGAATGGCACTTTTGCTTACGTTATGGTTCCCACTTTGATTTGGTTCGCTATGTTTCGCAAGCTTATGGGAAGGCATGGTGTGGAAGGGGTGTATTACGTACTAGCCGTGGATGTGATGGCCTTTATGGGCGTGGGGGCCTGCATTGTTTATTTTAGGGTTAGGGTTTCATTCATATCGGCACGCGAGTTCAGGGTCGGGCTGCGCTAAATACTTCCTGGCCTTGCCCCTCCCCCACAGGCTAGGGAGAAGGTCTGTTTTTTTTAAAAAAATTTTATTTCTGCACTGCATGGTGTCCTAAATTTGTATTCATCCAAGTGTAGAGAGCGTTGTCGCATTGAAGAAACACTGGTAAACGATTGTCGCATGAAATAAAATTGCACTTGTTTAAATCTCACCATTTACTGTGCTTGAATGTGGTCATGTATGCACTTAGGTTGTTGCACACATGATGCCATCTGAGTGACACTAACCCAGTCATGGTTTAAAGTTTGCATTGTGGGACTTGTAGTCCTAGAACCCTCCATTATTAACAAAGGACTACAAGTCACAATGCAGTTAAAATCAAAACTGGATTAGTGTCTCTTGATTGGAAGTGTGGTTGAGTTTCATGTAGATAAAAAAAAAAAAAAAAAAAAAAAAAAAACGTTATACTGAGTTATAAATCGCTAACATTTTGTTCAGTTCTAGCCGAGCAGGTCTTTTGCTTTGTTTCCAAGTAAGGCCATTATGCACAAGAGTGACGGGTGGGAGGGGAAATGGGAAGGGAGATGCTTGTGGCTGCAAGTGGAATTGGTCGGCTACCGGATCATCTCAAGTCAACTCATTTTAGGGTACATTAGATTTCAAGGAAGTAGTTTTGCAAAGTCTGCACTGCACACACGGTTTTCAAACCACTATTTTAAACTACTCTAAAAAGCAATGCACTCGCACACAGATTGAGGCCCACACACACCGATAGGGGCCCACGCTCACCGATTAGGTCCCTCGCCCCAAGTAATGCTTGCTTAGAGTCAAGAAAGGAGAATTATAAGCCAACACATTTACTTAAGGAGAAATTAAAAGCCGGATTTTTAAAATTAAGAGAACACAACCCACACTGATACCTAACTGAGCTACCTTGCTGTTATATCTACTGCACAAGTATTTTTTGAAGAGCTGCACATCAATCGCTAAGATCTAATAAAATGCATTTTTCAGCGTTAGCTGACATTTAAATACGTTTTTTCCCCGCTCCAGTGCTCCCCCATGGTGAGAGTAGGAGCACAATTCGTTTTTTGGATATAAATGTAAGTGCCTAAGAGGAAATATCGGTCGGGAGGGGGTGGCTGATTTCATGTGCGGACAGCCCCCATGCCTTCACTGCTCCACTTTTTTCTTGTTACTTGGCATAGTTAGCACTTTTTTTCTGAAGGGCTATATGTGCCTGGGCCTTTAAGCCTTTCGGCCAACTTCATTAGTAGCATCACAAAAAACAAGCATTCACTGACAATACCAATAAGGCACATTGGGATGTTTGCACATACATGAAATATCACTTAGTAATTACAAACATGCGCCTGTACCCAAGACCACCATACACGGGATAGTGTTTTCCTCACTATCAAATGGCTTTCATTATTTTTTAATGAGGCATTTCCAGTGTATTTTTATGGAGCATAATCATCACTCCTTAGCCGAATGGAAGATGCTGTGTGCTGGAAATTCTGGTCCTACTCTTAGCAGCCCACATGCAGGATGTGGTAGCCAGCACTCCTTTCCTGCATTCATCTGTCCATTGAGCTTGTCAGATTTATGGAAAGGTTGGGTGGTTGTGGCTAAGTGGACTAATGCACCCACTATATGTTCTGTTAAACGTTCTGGCCATAGGTTGAAATCGGTCACGTCCACTCTGCCCTTCATGATTCTAAGTGATCGACTACGGCTGATTTTGCTGCGGCCGGAATGTTCGCATGAGAAAGGTGCGAACTACCAAAAGTTTGCACCTTTCTCATGTGAACACACTTGCATACTACGGGGGCTTCAGGGGTTTCCCCCGCAACACCCGCTCACTATACTGTAAAGTATAGTGAGCAGGTGTTTTCGGGGGGAGACCCCCCGCAGTCTTTTATTATTTTTTTTCTTCTTTTTTTACTTGGCTGCAATGCTACCACCAAAGGTTCGAACTTTTGGCATTCGAACTTTTGGTGGTAGCATTTTTCGGTCGTTTTGTACGGTCTGACCTTTATTTTCCAGTCCGATCGTACAAAATCGTGGCCCATCATTGATGAGATGAATGCTGCAGGGTACTCTGGCCCTTTTGTCACAGTGAAGGAGCACAATCGTCCCCCATTTTCTTTACAACTTGATCAGGTGCCTGGCGCAGGTGGCTTCCTTTCCTATCAAGGGAGGAGTTCTCTGGTGATGTGCACGTTTGTGTGCAGCAGCAGACCTGATAGGTACGCTAGTCGCATATTTATAGTAGGCCGTACTCCAGCCTCCGTGTTTGTGGCAGGTATGCACTGCAGAAGCAACCCTGCATTTCTTTTCATGAGCACAAATGTCTGCAACACCAACCAAAGCCCCAAACATACACAAGAGGAATTGAATTTTACCACCAATTTATATTCTATTGGGAGAATTGATTGAACATCACGGATGAAAATTAAAAGATGCACTTCAGCTCTCCTTATAGCCTAGAACAGCCTAATTACCTTGCCATCACAAGCTACCCGGGAACTAATTCGGGAGCCTATGCCAACTGGTGCCTAACATGATCACGTGTGACAGGAATGTTTGGGAATATGTATAAAGGAGCATCACAGTAAATGAAGACATTCAAAACAGGAGGGTCATTTAAGGGACAAAACTGTTTGCTTCTGATTTGTAAATTGGCACACTAGGGCCTCAATTCGTAGTACTTCCTGCTACTACTGCGTGATGCCACGGAACTGAGTCTTTATTGGTGTCTTGTTGCAATTAACTTTGCGCCCCATTGTAAACGGTTCTAAAAAATGCTAATCATTTAGGTTGGATTGCTAATTAAAAAATCTTTTAATTAGTAATGTTGACTATCAGTTTTGCTAAACTAATTTATGCCTTGGATCTCAGGCCCCATTAAACTAATAGGTGGCGACTCTACCCCTCACTCCTAAAAGAAAACAAATTCATAGGTGTCCAGCATTTCACCTCTGAATTCTTTGAGACCAATATAGCTTCGGATACTAACATTCATAACTGGGATGCATATAAAGCCACATTGAGGGATTATACAGAAACGCCCTTCTTTACGAATCCTAATGATTCGGTTTTAAAGGAATTCTCCATGAAACGTTCGGAATGTAACAGTTCCACAGAAATGTGTTTTTTAATACTTTTCTTTTAACGAAGTGTACATATTAAGGGAGTGGTCGAATAAAGCGGCCAAATTGTTAGCATCCTACTTAAAACACAAAAAGGATAAAGATAAGATTACTTATAGCGGGACTGATGATGGCGCTTCTATTATAACTAACACCTCAGAAGCTTTTCTGGATGTCTATTCTAAACTTTTAATTTGATGATTCTATTAAAGTACTGCTGAGGATAACTTTTTGAAAATTCAAAACTCCCCAAAAAAGTTGATTAATCTATCCCATTAAGACCTTAAACTAGAATTAGATGAAGTTAAAAAATCCATACAATATTTTTAAAAAGGAACCCTGGTCCTGATAGATTTTTAGGATTTCTTGGTAATATTTGGGCTCCATTACTACTTCAATTATTTTCATATTTTATTGAGCAGGGTTTAAGCATGGTGAATTTTGTGGAAGCAACAATAGTTCCATTTCCCAAACTGCTCAGGTTCTTGCAAATAGACTGGAAAGTTTTATGCCTTACATGGTTAATATAGACAGGATTTATTAAAGGCAGATCTGGCTCATCCAATACACGTCGTCTTTTCAATGGTGTAGCTTGTCAGTGCTACCTCCTGATAATAATTTACTCATTGCACTTGGCGGTGAAACCGTATTTGGTCGTGTTCTTTTACAATACATGTTCGAAACACTTGGTTACCTAGTCACTTTATAAACATGTTTACGATCTTCTATTCTTGTCCCTCTTTTATAATATTTTTTTATTAATGGCCATCTACCTTCATCCTTTCCTATCTTTATAGGTATCCGTCGGGAGGTCCACTTATACCTGTGTTATCCTTTTGAACCATTTCTTGAAAATATTACAAAGAATGAGAAAAGGATGGTGATTTGAGCCAATTCAACAACTGTTAAATTGTCCGCATATGTAGACAATTATTTACACTGTTTCTAACGCACCCACATTGATTCCTATTATTTTGACAACTATTACAAATGTTTCATTAGTCTGGGTATAAAATTCATTTGGATACATTGGAGATCCTCCCCCGGATAATGATTGTTCCTAGTGACACAGATACGCATGGAATGTCTTGGTGTCCCAAGAGTGTTAAATATCTTGGAACTCTAATCTCAAGGGATAGTTCATCTATAAAAATAAATGCTGAAATTCTCACTAATAAAATTAGAAAAAATTATAACAAAATGGTCACAGCTTTATTTAACTTGGTGGGGTAGGTTGCATTTGATTAAAATGATGGGTGCACCCATTTTTATATAATCTATCAATGATCCCCATTTCATTTCCCAAAACATTCTTTTAGAAATTGGACTAATGGGCTTCTTGCATTTTAATGGAATAAAACATTTCAGAAAATCTCACTAAATACACTTTAGATTGCTAAAGTTGGGAGGAGTTATTTTTCCTGATTTTGTATCTTATCACAAGGTCTTTATGATGTGTCAATTCTATGTTTCCGTTCTAAAAATAGGGCGGGTGTATCTCCCATATGGTGCAAAATGGAATTGTTATTGCCCCCTAAATGACTGATTTCTTAAATAGGACTTCTTGGCTTGGTTTGTTTCCTACCCTCCGTTGTCTAAAAATTGCATGGAGTGATCTCATTAATTCTGCTCCTAAGCTCACTGATGAGACATGCTTGTGGTACAATAAAAATGTGCCCTTTAAGCTCATACGTCGTCCACCGATGTTTAACAAAGGGTTTTCATGTATTAATTATTTGGTATAATTAAACTCCTTAATACCCTTTTTTACACTTCATTACATTTTTTAATTAAATTATTCTGATTATGATATGTATAAGGACGTTGCAAACGTTATGACCTCAGCCTTACCAAATTTCTCACAATTCTCCTTCCAGTGCTGCTACTTTTTATACTAGGGAGTCAACAAAAGTTGCTAATTTCTATGAGTTATTTGTAACCAATGATAGCATCTCTACAATAGATTGCGCTTATATTAAAGATTGGGAGAAAGATATTGCCTTACCGCTATTCTGAAATCTGAGCAAAGATTTGGTTGTGAGCGCTGATAGTTTCTAGGGCTGGTAATTTTGGCCAAACCGCGGAACGTATTGTGAGATTGGTTCCTATTTAGTCATTCCTGGTCCTGTAAAGATCCTAACTTGGATTTCAAATACTATCTCACAGTGCAGATTTGTCTTTGGATTTTTGGGGAATATCTGGTCAACAATGCAAAGATTTCATTTCGCAGCACAACCTAATTTAGAAAACTTAATTATTGGATCCCGTGAGAATTCCGACATTGCCTAACTTCTATTCTTAGTTTTTGCCTTACCTCATCGAATTGGAAATGATTTGATCAATTATACTCTACCTGGTGGAACTGTCATGTTAAGTTCACATAATTAAGAAATGTTGCACGCACTCATTAAGTGATAAACATTTTTGATCAAAAATGGAAGGCATTTACTGTGTTTAAAAAGAAAAAAGCTTCTTTATAAATATTTACGTATTATACAATTCCTTGTCTCTTCCCTCGTGTCGGGTTGTATTTGTTTCCCCTGTAAAGCGGATTTATCATATTCATTGCATTTTTAAATAGCTTTGTATTTTATCTTTTTGTAATCTTGATGCACTGACCTGTTCTTTTATGAATTTAATTGTTTTATAACCAATTGTATTACTGTTTTTATATACTACATGTGTACTTTAATTGATGATTGTTTTAACAAAAAAGTGAATCTGATGGAATGACCCCTCTCCAACTTTACTTGTCATCTCTGTGATCCTGGAAGTATGTTCCGTTTGTTGACCTGGCCTCCCTAGACAATTCACTGTTGGTGCTACCAGGTCGACTTTAGAAGCCCAGGGAAATACAGGCATATTTTGTTGAAAACCCATGCCCCCCAACCCCCTTTTGCCACTCCCTCTGTCCCTCTCGGAGGGTAAACTGGTAACCAGTGAAGTTTCATATTCAGCCTGGAGATCAGCAGGGGAGAAGAGGAGAAAAAGCAGAAGCAAAGAGGAAGGTCTTGAGGTGTTTTCGGAACCAGACATGGTTCTCCTCAAGTTTCAGAGAGGCAGCAAGGCTGTTCCAGAGGGAGGCCCAAGCAGAAGAAAAAGATCTGCCACCAAGTCGCTGCTTGGAGAAGCGACTAACCCTGAGGGAGTTGAGGCGGATGAGCGAAGAGCTTGAGAAGGTAGATATTTAGGAAGAGAGAGTTGAAGGTATTGAGGTGCCTGGCCCCAGAAGGCCTTGTGGACCATGCAGAGGGTTTTGAACTCCATCCTCGCCGCCACTGGGAGCCAGTGCAGAAGATTTCAGTCCTGCAGAGATATGATCCCTGGGCTTGAGGCCAAGGACAAGTCTCGCAGCTCTATTTTGGATGAGTTGCAGAGGGTGGAGAGTAGAGGCAGGCAGATGTAGAAAGAGGCTATTGCAGTAGTCCAGCCTAGAGAGTACCAAAGCAGTGGAGACAGTGAGCTTCTGGGGGAAGGAGAGGAAAGGATGCAGACCTCCTGAGGTGGTCAGCTGGTAGTGTGAATTCTTAGACTTCGGAGATGTGAGGAGAAAAGGAAGGTGTGGAGTCGAAGATGACCCCAAGGTTTTTTCCTCACAGGTGGGGGTAGGAAGAGGGCCAAGAGAGGCCGGCCAGAGAGTGACCGGAATGGAGGGAGCAGGTGTGCCTATGAGGAGAATCTCGGTCTTACTGGCATTAAGGTGGAGATCATTGGCGGCACACAACTCCTGGATGGCGGAGGTGAGGGTAGAGGGTTAAAGGCAGGGCAGCTCTTTGTATATCTATCGGAAGAGAAGAGTGCAAAGATGAGGCATTTATACTTTTTCTTTTAAAATATGATCAGTGCAGTTGTTAGATGGGTGAAGAAAGGAAGGTTTCTCGTAGAGCAGAGTAGCAGCTGAGAGATCATGGGTCCCTTGCTAAGGCACAGTGTTTGTGACCCCTGGAGTTGGTGTCTTTTTTTTTTTTTTGCTGCGGGTGAAGGTGAAGTTTGTATTAGGTTAGAATCTTTCTAAAGACCAATCAAAGTATTGGTTTCACAGGAGGGAAAAAGCTTGTACATGGAGTGATAATAAATGGTCCTAGTTCATAAGAGCCTGGGCAAGCCAGAAGATAAAAACCGGATGGGTATATGTCGCTGGTTGGCAATGGAGTCCATGATTGGTATCGGTGAGTCCAGTCAAGTGTATCTTTGAGGTAGCGTTGGATCTTATTTGGTGGAATGGTATGTTTTAGCGTTATATATATATATTTTTTTTATCTAAGTTGTTGTAGAGCAGGGTGAAAAATGTGCACATGCCATTTGCCAGTGATAATTGACTCTTGGCAAGTAAGAAATTGTGTGCTGTGAGCATGTATAGAATTGAGGCGGTAAGTAACTTTTTATGGCTGATAAGTTTGCAACTTGAAATTTGTACCCATGTTGTAGTGTTAGAAAGGTATGTTTATAATTTGAGGTATGTAATAGTTTCTTTGTATATCTAGGTATTGGCCTTTGTTTTTATTAGCACTTTTGTGCTCAAAACTAGGCTGAGAGCCAAAACATTTTGATGTTATATATTTATATTTCTAATGGATTGTGTTGTCCCACGGTCTCCTCGTTTTAGATAACTTTTCCTGCCATTAGCAGATCTCGTCAACCTACCAGGAGGTGCTGTGTAGCTCGGCATCTAGGATCCTCCGTCGACTGCCTCGGGTCCGGACGTGATGATGATGTAAATGGCACGCCCGACACTTGGTGACCTCAGTTCCTTTTTTCTGCATGCCCAGCACGCTTCTGGGAACACTTGAACTTTTTACTATGACGCACCTTTGAAATTCTTCGACATCCCTAAAAAACACCCACGATGACAACTCCGAAACCCTGCAGTTTCGTGATTGCGACACCAAAATGTCATTGACCGACCCAGACAGAATCTCCCTGTGCTGACGGTCGTGGTTGATTATGGCATCATGCCAGAATGATTGACCTTCAATTAATTGTGCTTCTGTAAATACTTAGACGTAATTGAAGCTGGAATATGGCAGACGGTACCTGGAGTACCTAATTAAATACATGAATAAGTATTTTGAAGTGTATTAAGTTTGTGTAATTTCCTGTATTTGTTCTAGCTAGCATTTGTCTGACGATTAGGTACTCCTATGTTCCTTTTTTTTTTTAAGTATTGGGATTTGTTGTGGACCTCTGAATTTAATCATGTTTTAACCTACTGCTTAAATATTATTAAAATGTGTTTGGTCATTTTTTATATGCGTTAGGTCCATTTCTTAGATCTGACTTTGTGGGACCAGTACCTGTTCCCTGAGTTCTCTCTCCCATTTATAAATTGTTACTGATCCACCCGGATCTAGACTGAACAGACTCTGCCAACTGGTTGTTGGACAGTTGTCTACCGGGTTTCCTCCTATATACTATGGTACCTAATTCGGTACCACTGGCTTCCCTTTGTTTTCGAGTTGGGTCAATCCTCTCTCCAAACTCGTGTAAAATGGAGAATGTTGAATCTAATTGCCAAATTCCAGGATGCAAAGAAAGATTCTGTACTATGAGGTTGGTAACACTATTTATAAACGGAGGAATAGAAATGACCTTCTTGGTAATTTCTATCTTTACTCTAACCAATTCTTGGAAGATATTGTTTGTAATATGAGAGATTTACAGAGTGGTCCTATGCAAATCAAAAAAATTATTACAATCGGACTGGTCTTCTACGGTGGATTTGTTTAATAAATATCCCTTGCTTATATATCTATTGAACAAAGATAGCGGTCTCATGGAGGAATATTTAGCCATTTCCCCTATTTGTTACTATAGAGAGATCATTCTTAGTTTTAGATGGAACTTATTGTATATCAGGGAGGTACTTTTAAAGCGGAAACTAATTGATGCAAATGATGGTCATTGTAGGTACCGTGGTCATAAAACAATAGAAACATTTAGACTTTTAATAACTGCAGGATTAGTAGTGCCTCAATAGAAATGTTTTGGAAGACTATTTAAAGATCTGGATTTAAATACTGATTTATTTTGTTATAGATGTTTAAGGTCTCATCCAACATTGATGGGTATTGCTGTGTCCACCTTTTTAAAGGGATTGAATTAACCTACTGAGGTAATTACGACTGTATGTACAAGGGATGGTGTATACATTGTTTTACAGATGAATTTTAGGTATGAGTACTTGCAATAAAATGTGAAATGTATTATTGTGTTATGACTCTAGGCATTTAGGCTGGAATTGTATGCGTTTACTTTAACTTATATCTATATGATTCTTCAGTAGACGCCCGTGTTTTAATGTCTAAAATTGTTTAAATTAGTTATTTTTCTTTTCATTTTCTGATGTTGTAAATGTGTAACTAAAACCAAATAAAAAAACACGAGTTGATTTCTTGGTGGGATTCCCTCCATTTTTATAAGGCGCCTGCCATACTGCCCGTGCCCCCCTACCCACTCCTTTTAGATCACTCCGTTCCAGACCCATTGCTCCAGAAAGAGGTTGCTTCTTTTCTGGATAATGGTGCCAAAGAGCCGGTACCGGTAGAGGAAAAGAACAGAGGTTGGTATTCCCTTTTATTTTCTGGTCCCAAAAAAGACTTGAGATCTGCAACCATTCTTGGGCCTGAGCCGCTTCAAGTTCTTCAGGAAGGACAAGTTAAAGATGGTAACACTTTTTCAAATCCTTCAGGGTCTAGATTTTCAGGATTGGTTGGTGTCACTCGACCTCCAGGATGCTTATTTTCATGTGCCACTTCATCTAAAGCACAGAGAAGTACCTGAGGTTTGTCATAGGGGATGTCCATTTCTGAGTTTTGCCTTTCGGACTCTACTCCGCCCTAAGGGTTATCTTAAAGGTCTTGGCGGTAGTCGTAGCCAGTGTCAGGAAGGGGGCTTCACTTTTTCTCCTACCTGGATGATTGATTGATCAGGGTGTGGTCCCCAGCTGAAGTCCCGGACCCACCTACATGGCACCTACTACCACCTCCGCAGGCTGGGTTTCTCCCTTAACGTATGGAACGCTTGAGTGACACCTTCCAAAATACTCCAATTCATCAGGGTGGCTCTGGATTCTCACTCTGGCAACCTTCCCCGCTCCCATCCCCCAGGACAGGGTTCTACACATCCAACAGGGTATCCAGGCATTGCATCGAATACATAGTATCGAATGCAAAAGCATCAACATTTTTTTGTAGGTAAAGGTTTTTCTTTTTACTAAAATGGGTTTTAAGGGGTAAAAAAACAGGGTTTGGCAGGGGGAACGCCCATTAAAAAAAATGCATTTTTTTCGATGCTTTTTTTTTTCAACGGTTTTGCATTCGATGCTTCTTTAGCGTTCGATGCAATCGCTAGGAACCTCCAACAGATAGTCAGCGCCTTGAAATCCGGTGACCATCTGCCCGCCCTGAACTTTTTAATGGTTGCTTGGCCTCATGGCATCCTGCATTTTTGCTTGTGCATTTTCCTAGTGCTGGAGGAGTTGTATGGAATCCCTGTACTGGCCCTCAGATCTCAATGGTGGCAGTTCACCATGGTCAAAGTTCACAGTATTACTGACTTGATTCAAGTCCTGAGCAAAGCAGCACAGGAACTACTGTGGTAGACTTGAGGGGAAAGTGTTATGGCAGGAGAACCGTTTAGCCAACGGGTGGCCTGAAGCGACAGTGGTTGACGGACGCACCGATGAAAGGCTGGGGCGCTCACCTAAATGAGCTGACTGAGTGTTCTATGCCCCCTGGTGGAGATTGTTACACGCAAACCTGCTGGAGCTCGGGGTGATCAGATGGCCTACTTCTCCTCCATACAGGGGAGAACTGTCCTGATCATGATGGACACAGTGGCCATTCAATACAGGGATCGAAATTAAGACTCAATAAGCAGGAGCTAAAAGCAGCTCCTGGGTATCCAGCATCAACCTATGTCCAGGAACTACCACTGGGGAACCAGGAGCCAGTACAGAGCTTTCTGCAAATCTAACTTCCACATGAGATGCAAACATATCAAGTGTGTCCATTATTTATGAACCTTTATGCTTTAAATGTTTTATAGATGTATTTTAATGTTTGTTTATAGATTGTCTGAAATGCGCACATTAAAATTCACATGGGTGTGTATGTTTGGCATCTGTTGGCCTGCGGAGCCAAAAGTAGCTCCTGGTAGCCATTGGTGTCAAGCTTACCAGGCACTTCTAAGTCTCAAGCGGGAGCTAAATGTCTCCCAGCTCCCCTTAATGTCGAGCCCTGCAATACGTCAAGAGAGGGTAGTGCTGACTCCCTTCACCTGTGCCGAGCCTTGACGCAGCTCTTGTTTTGGGCATTACAGAACATCACCCAATCAGCAATTTCACCGAGCGGTGAGGGGAGAACACAATGTGCTGGATGCTCTGAGCAGGCAGGTCTCAGTCTCCTACCAATAGGAGCTGTGTCAGAAGGTCATTCTGGAGATCTTCGCCCCTTTGGTGCACACCCCTGGTGGACTTGCATCCATTGTGTGAACATTTCTGCTCAAGGGAATTCTTGAGGGCCGCACTGGAGGACGCATTCATGGTGGATGGGACTTACTAAATCTGATGCATTTGTGCCCATTGTATCCTTTCCCACCGATTCCTATCATCCCCCACCCCACAAGTGATCGGGAGGTTCAAGTACGGAGCAAGCATGATGGGCCAGGAGGACGTGGTACCCAGACCTTCTGTATATGGCCATCTGTCCTCCACGGCATGGTCCCCAGAGATCAAACCTTCTATTGCAAGAGAGGGCTGGTCCCTCTCCTGAGCTTAGATGGGCTTAACTGGCATGCCTGGCTTCTGAAAGGCTAAGGTATAGGAATTGGGACCTTCAGGAAGACTTAATGGAGGGTGTTGCTTTCAGCTAGGAGGCCAGCAACAAAGGCTCATTACTGCTGGCGTTGGAGAACATTTTGTAGCTAGTGCCGAACCAATGATGTAGAGAGTTTTCTTTTCTTGTGTGCGACATCTCAAAGGTTTTATCATTCCTTTAACACCTGGTGGGGCAAGGCCTCCAGGTGCCACCCGAAAGGTTTTTTTTAATTTTATTTTTTGTTTAAGCGCTTGCCCGAGCAGGGGTTGTATTTCACAATTTCCTTGGTAATACCATTTTTAAAAGAACTGATGAACGCCTTCCCTTTGACTCCCTATGTGGCGCCAGTGGGGATTTGCATTTAGTATTGACATTCCTTATGGCTTCACCATTTGAGCTTATGCATTAGTCCCCATTGGGACTACTCACATAGAACACAGCCTTCTTGGTTGCAATATCTTAGGCACATAGTGTAAGTGAATTACAGGCCTTTTCCTGCAAACCACCCTTCATGATTTTTTCCAGCGATATGGTGATACTTGGGGTGCACACTTAGTTTTTTGCCTAAGCTGGGGCCTTCACTTATTGCAGACCATTTGCTTACGCTTTTATTTTACAAAATATTGCATAGGGTCAACCCAAGAAGAGTCTTGAGCTTTTATAAAGCTAGGACACATCTTTTCAGATTGGAAGACAGCTCTTCATAGGCTATGCCGACCTGAAGGCAGGCAGGCGAGTGAGTGAAAAATAAAATGTCCAGGTGGATTGTACATTGTTTCAGTACTACACTCAAGCGATGAAGGATATACCCAATGGCTTCAGAGCACATGCAACCTGGGGCAAGGCCGCTACAAAAAGGAGTACCTGATAACATTTGTCAGGCCTCAACGTGGGCTCCCATTCATACATCTGCAAAACGCTATTGCCTGGATACTTGGCACAGGAAGCTTGATTTGGCATAGCCTCCCTACAACATATCATTTTGTGACTGTTGCAGAGTTTGCTCCTCCCTTCATAATCGAGGAGGTCCCTCCTGTGGGCATCTCCTTTAATGCTTTAAGACCACTCTCTATCCGAAATCCCCAACACCGCTGAGCACAGGAAAAAAAACTAGGTGCCGTGCGTGCCATTTATAGCTAGGTCACATCTGGACCCGAGACTGTCGGCATAGAGGAACATCTACGCCGAGCCACACAGCGACACACAGCTCCAAACGCCCCCCCGCCCCCCCCTTCCTGCTGAGCTTCCATCAGGTGCGCCTCAGGAACTGGAAGCAAAGAACGGGAGCTAGAGCCACCGAAACGACAGATACGGCCTTCCTTTGAAGAGGCGCAGAGCCAGCTGAGGTCCGAGCTGCTCTTCGGCTCCAGCGGAATCTAACTTGCCCCGAGGACTCCGGGCCACGCATCCGGCGACCAAGCTTCGCTGCCAGCCTTCACCCACTCCGGAGGGCGAGGTCTAAGGTGCAGCCTGTCTCCCCCGCGGACTGGAGTGCCTGGGGGGCTGAACCAGACCCCGCCATGCAGTAGTGCAACAGAGGTGAGAGGTGGACCCTGCACTCCCGCTCTGTATTTGCACAGTGCGCCTTCCCCCGTGAGAGATAAATGAAACAGTGCCACCAGCTCCACACCCTAGACGACCACTGAGGGGAGGGGAGTGAAGCGAGCTAGAGTTCGAGGGGGGGCACAGGATGACCTGTCCCTCGGAACATAGCCTCTTACCAGGCCCCCCCGCCCCCAAGTCTGAACGCTCCGTAGCTCGCAGCCTGATCAGAACCCACCGGGAGGCAAACTAATTGAGTTGAAGTCCATCTTTGGGTGGGGAACAGGAGGGCTCTCCCCGGCACCCCCCCCCCCGAATAACCAGCTAGATGGAGCAGCCCATTAAGGTAGAGCATCCGGCCTGAGTCCACAGATGGCCTGTCTGCGCGGTGGGGCGGGAACGGTGTCTTCCGGCTCCATATCTGAGGAAGTGTTGTGTGGAGAGCTGGCGACAGCAAGTATAGAGGCTCCCCTGCAACCTGGGGACCCCATGTGCCTCCAGACCAGGCCCACGGAGCAAGTACAGACTACCCCAGTGCTGGCCCGCCCTTCGCCATTATCTTCTCTCAGGCTGGTCACTCACAGTAATCACTGGGTGGGAGCGGGTCGGGGGGGGAAAGGGGAACCCAATCCCCCTGCATCGGGAGAAGCGGGGAGGGGAGGGGAGGAGAGAGGCCTGGAAGGGGAGGACGCAGAGAGGAGACAAGCCCAAGGTGGGCCCAGACAAGAAGTGGAGGAAACCTGAGATACCAGCTCAACTTGGGAAGATCTAACAAAGGATGTGGAGCTCTCCACCGCCCCACGTCCTCCACCAACCGAGGGCACTAGCCAGAAAGCGTGAGAAGACGCATGTGCCCGCCTTCAGGAAGATCCACGTCACATGCACCCAGACAGGGTGCACAGGAGCAGGCAGTAGCCCTCCCGCCTAAAAGAGGGGAAGGAAAGGGGTGGTCTCATCCTGGGACTCCAGGGACCCGGACAGTGGGGCGAAGAATAGCGGTGAGGGGCAGCAACCGAGTATGTGCCCCCGGAGGTGAGCGAAATGGGCCCTACTAAAGGGCAGGACCAACAAGGGAACTGGGAATGAGGCACGACCCAACTAAATAAAACAGTGCTCCGGCCCGCACATGGACTGGAGGGCCAAACTGGGACTGTTTGAATGCCAGAAAGCAGAGTTGGGGAGAGAAACATCCCACCCCGTCATGTCTGAGGCAGGGAGCTACGCCATATCCACCAAGAGATGTCTCCTCCCGGTGTCCAGTCAACTGGTCGACTGCAATTTGGTCGAATGCCAAATGGTCGAATTTTTTTTTTTTTATATATATATGTGTTTTGTGGGTTTTCGTGTGGGGGAAAAAAAATAAAAAAGAA
Organism: Ambystoma mexicanum; assembly: GCF_040938575.1. Lineage (NCBI taxonomy): Eukaryota > Metazoa > Chordata > Amphibia > Caudata > Ambystomatidae > Ambystoma > Ambystoma mexicanum. The sequence goes on from NC_090926.1 coordinate 865,398,190, forward strand.
AAAAAAGGGGGTTGGGGGGGACCCCCCCAAAAAAACCAAAAAATGGGTAAAAAAAAAAAAAAAAAATTCGACCATTTGGCATTCGACCAAATGGTGTCGACCAAATTGTCTGTCGACCAAATGTTTTCGACCATTTGACTGGTAACCCTCCTCCCTTCTGGAAGAGATCAGGGGAATGAGGGCAGACATCAGCGGGAAAGTAGACAGAATAAATGTCAAAATTGACAGTATTGATGAGACTAAAGGCGGTGGAAAACAACCAGACCTCCCTCAAAACATTGGAAACTCTGACATGAGTGAGGTTGGCGGAGCTGGTGTGAAGGGAGGGTGAGGTAGCACTAAAGATGGATGACTTCGAAAACCGGGAGAGAAGAAATAATCTGAGATTTTTTGGGATCCCGCAGAAGGAAGGCGAAACAGAAAGGGACCTACGGAGAACCATCCATGAGGTGGTGAAGACGACGTTCGACGATGAGAACATGGATGAACCCAAACTTGAGGGGGTCCATAGATCGGGATCAATGGGAGGGTTCCACACTCTGTGCTTGCATGCTTCCAGAACTGCCCGGATAGACGACAACCCTGGAGAAGGCGAGGGAGCTGGGCTCTGTATCCCTAGGAAACATAAAGGTGGCGACCTATCTGCACTACACTGGCAAAGAGGCGCTTATGCTCCCCCCTTACGAAATGGCTCGGCGGGAAGAGGGTGAGATACCGATGGGGGTTCTCCTTCTCTATATCCTTTGAAATCGAGGGCTACAGCTACAAACTGGTGACCGAGGAAGATCTAAGAAGGGTCACGGAGGAGTTCATGGGAGGAGACGGGCACAGCATTTCTGATGAGGAAAAAAGCCAGGAGGACAGGCGATGTCGCATAAAGGGTCCAAATAGACGTTAAGTCCCAGGCTCAAGAAAATACAGGAAGCTTGGCTCCCCTCCGGCTGATGCCTCCTGAGCCGGTGGGACATGCCGGGAAGTACGGTTCTGGTTCTCAATTACAGTGCTTAGTTAAGGTGTGATTCAATCTCGTCAGAGGAGATGGTTCTGGACGGGGTTGGATGCTGTGAGGGGGGGGAGGGAGGCACCATGGGGATGGAGCAGTTATTTTTCAGGGGTTGGATGTCCTCAAAAGATGGTGCGGTGTAGGGGCCCAGTTAAAAGGGTCCCAATCTTGGATTTGTCTCAGAGGGAGGGGGGGGGAGTAGAGTGGTACCATTTTGGGGGGGGGGGAGGAGATGTCTGGCCAGGGTGCGATGTGTATGGGTTCCCTAAATGCCTTGGACCTCAATTCAACTTCCAAGTGATCTATGGTACTCGTGTGAGTTCAAGAGGCTGAACCTCGACTGAATGTATCTCCAGGAAACACAATCGAAGAGGGGGACGAGGGGCCCAAACTGCGTTCCCTGGAGGTGATTATGGCCTCTTGATGTCAAGAAGAGGTGGGGGGTCGTAATCCTGGTCTCAAACCGGCTCGGTTTTATGGTAGACTCGGTTCTGGTAGACCCCAACGGGGGAGATGTTTGCAAAGGGTCAATTGCATGGTGTTAAGCTTACGATTGATGCACATTTGATGCATATACTGAACCAATGTGAATTCTGGGAGAAGGGCAGGGACAAATTAATTGAATTTTTGAGTCAATTGGTGGTAGGAGGGGACTTTAATATGGTGTTGGACTTACTAAGGGGACCGTAAGAGTATGGGGGAGGGACAAATGAGCAGGGCAAACCCGGGTGACTCTGAAAGCTTTAAAGAGGTCAATGACATACTGGGGTTGTGACTCCCGATTCCAGAAGGGGACATGCCATTCACAACTCGTTCTCACGTATTGACCTGATCCTGGTAGACTTGACCTTTTAAAAGATCAGGTCCTGTACTCCTGGGTAGCCCCCATCCTGTGGTCACAGGATGATGTGGTAAAAATCTCAATGGACACAGGGAGGGGGGGGTGAAGGGGCCCCTGGAGAACTGGAGATGTATCTATTTCCTGCTAAAGGACAAAGGGGTGCAACAGGAACTGCTTAGGGGAATTGAGTATTTCCTTTTCAACGATACAGGGGAGGTGGGGATCCAATCAGCCTGGGAGGGCAATTATTCGGTGGAGCCTGATGAGAATATGCTCCAAGAAAAAGAGAGTGGGTGGGGGGAGGGAGGCTATGATCCGTAGGAAAATAGAGCAGATAACCGGGAGGTACCCAAGGACAGTATATCTTGCCTGCGAAAGAGCTCTTACGGTATAAGACACAATTGTAGGCCATCCTGACGAAATCTCCTGTTGCTGAAACAGAAATATCACGAGAAGGGGGACAGGGCAGATAAGATCCTGGCCTGGAGACTGATGGAGGAGAAGAATAGATAGAAGAACCGTAGGGGCTATTCAAACGGAGGAGAATGGGTGCCTATACGACGTCGAGAGCATTGGAGTGAATTTGTAAAATACTACAGTACCCTCTACTCATCGGAATGGGTGGGATAGGAGATTCAGATGAATTTGAGTAGGCGACCAACCCCAGGGCTCCCCAAAAAGATGGCGGAAAACATAGAGAACCCCATAACCATAGAGGAAGTCATGCGGGCCATCACAAGGATGAAATCGAGGACTGCTCCGGGGGAAGACAGTTTCATGATACAATTTTATAAACTGTTTAAATCCCTGTTGGCCCTTTTTCTAGTAAAGGTATTTAACACATGCCCTCCCCCCCAATGATGGCGGCAATCATTGTTGCGATCCCAAAGGAGGGGAAGGATCCCACTAGGTGGTACTCTTATAGGTCCATTGTCCATTTCCCTCCTCAATGGAGATGTAAAGATACTGGCAAAAGTGCTGGGAACGATATTGCGATATTGGAGGGGGGGATGCCACTTCTAGTGCCTGGGGACCAAGTGGGATTCATTAGAGGAAGACAAGGGTTGGGTTAACATCAGGAAGACTACCAACCTGATTTATGGGGCACAGGTGGGAGGCCTGGCCGCATGCATAGTGGCGTTGGACTTGGAGAAGGCCTTTGATAGTGTTGAGGGCCCTTCATGATGAAGGTCCCTGGAAGGATGGGACTGGGAACCAACTTCCTGAAATGGGTGACAGAGCTATATAATAGACCCAGGGCGGAGGTTAAGATAAACGGGGGACTTACGGAGACCTTTGAACTCACGAGAGAAACTAGGCAGGGACGCCCCTCTCCCCATTGTTGTGCGCCCTTGCTATGAAGCCACTGGCAATTGAAATTTGAATGAACGACCAAATCAAGGGTATAGCGGGGGGGGGGGGTGAAATCTAATGCAAGTTCTCGTTGATTGCTGATATATTGTTCTACCTTGCGGATGTTCAGGTTTCCCTCCCGGCTCTAATGACCCAGATTGCAGAATATGGCCACCCCTCGGGTCTCAAAATTAATGTGGGAAAATCTTCTATCCTGCCGTTGCTGGAGCAGAGTCCCCTCCTAGGCACAAAAGAGAGCTAGGCATGACAGTTAACCAAAGGAGCATTCAATACCTGGGCATTTGGATAACAAGGGATCTAGATGAGATGGTGCAGACTAACTATATAATCCCTTCCGTGCTCAGCTGACGGGCTGGCCTAAAGTGGTGGCACCCATTGATTTTGACATGGTATGGCAGGATGACCTCCATAAAAATGAACATGTTCCCCAGACTGTTAAACCTATTTGTAGCCATACCGAGACAGCTCCCAGAAAGGTATTTCTCGGAAGCCACAGGAGAGCTCTGTAGATTTATATGGGGAAACAAGACCCCAAGCGTGAAAATGGCAACCCTTACCCTTCCAAGGGACAAAGTGGGGATTTGGGTTCACAGATATACACATATACTATAAGGCGGTTACAATTGGGGGGGATGCTGGTACATATGAGGGAAATTCTGAGGACCTATTGGACATACTTGGAAGATCTTGTCGCACATTCTCTGAATGTCGGGGATTATTTTTAGTCCCCACTCAGATCAATACTGGAACGTCTCCGGACCCACCCTACACTGGGAGTTTTTTGGTCAGTCTGGCGGGACTCCAGAGTCACACAGGGTTATACATTGTTGCCCTCCCCTATGTCATCAATATGGGGGCTGCCGTTTGGGAAACAAAGGATTCGCCGACTCGGAGGTGGTCGGATGCAGGGCTACAGAGGGTGGGACAACTGTTTGAGGTTGGAGGCTTCCAGGAATGGCTTAAGGTATGGGATGTACTGGAAGAGGGGACACTTTCAATATTCGAATATCTCTGCATTAAGGGTATACTAACAGACCCAAAGTGGGGGCAGCTAGAGAATTAACAGCTGTGGGAAAAAGTCCTAGACCAATCCGTAACAAGGAAGGGCATACTGTCCAAGTGTTAGGCTCACCTGGTATCCACAGGAACGCCAACCAGCAGGGTTACTCGCTGATATGCTTCTCAGCTTTGCCCTGTTGTGGTCCGCGGGGAAGGTTCTGCCTGAAAATACAGGAGGACTGTGTTCAAGACTGACCGACTGGAGTAAGTATCCTCCCTCCACCCCTGTATGATTTCAGTCCCTCTGGCGCCCTCTCCTCACCTTGTGGTAGAATTAGGCGTGCTCTCCGTCCTGCCTTCTTTGCAGGGGCGCGTTGTCTTTCATGGGCGAGTGCGGTCCAGTTACTTCACTGATGCCGGCCTGTCTGATATTGTTCAGGTAGGTCTTATTGATGTTTTTTTATTTTTGTTGCTATCCTGCATGCCTTTTTTTTTTTTTTTGTTTAAAATGTCTGTTTTTTTCTCGCTTACGTATGCGGAGCTTCAGCGCGTCGAACTGTCTTGGTTGAGCCCTGCTGGTAAATGATGGCACATTAAGAGCGCTATGATGCGGTAAGTAAGCGCTATGCGCAGAGCTGCGAAGTCTTGCCTTTGCTAACCTGTGTTTTCCTTCCTTGTAGGTCGCAGTGATCTTCAGCGTGAGTGCAGTGTCCGGAGTGGTGCCAGCCGAGTGGCGACCAGGCAGGTAAGCCTTTTGAGCAGTTCGTAATTTGTAAATGTCTCTACTGCTTTCTTTAATGTTGCCTCCATCTTCCTCTTTCAGGTCGTTCTGTCCGGGAGGCGTGCAGATTCGAGGAAGCTGTTCTCAGTAGCTGCGAGTGTTTAAAGATGAAGACTGCAGGTAAGATGATGATGATGCTGCTGCTGCTGCTGCTAATGATCCTTTTGTCTCCTTGCAGGTTCTGCTTCTCCGAGGTTCGAGGGAGTAGCTGGACACGGTGAGCGTCGCGTTGCAAGCTGCAAAGTAACGCAAAGCATGTTGTCTTGCTAGGGTGTGGTTTAAATAGCCCCAACAAAATAGTCCAGGTAAAGTAGTCCCTAGGCTACCACACCCAAAACACTAGACCGCATAGCTTGGTTCTTAGGAACCAAGCTATGTGGATGCCTCCATGTTGGCCGACAATACAATAAAGTAGTTCCCAAGCACAGACTTGCCCCATGAGGGCTTTTGAAGAGGATGCCAGGCTCTAGAGGCCCGAGTCCTGACCCCACCTGGCCAATGGGTTTGCCAGAGGGGGTTTTGGGCGAGGGTCGTGACAACAAGCTATACAAAGCTATGAACGAGACCCGTCTACAGAGGAGACAAATCTTCCAGAGGCATTGGGTAGAATTGACGGATGAAGAGATCCCCCTAGGAGGCGTGGGCATGAAAATACAGAGTGGTCTTCCAGGGAGAATTGTTTACATCCTCGATAGAACACAACTTTAAAATGCTAATGGGGTGGCACAGGGACCCAGTGAAATTGTCTGACATGTATGTGCCCTAGAGGTTGTGGGGACCGGGGGGACCCTGGCCCACATGTGGTGGCGATTCCCCAAGGTACAAGTGTTTTGGGAATAGGTGTTGAGCTGGAGGGAAGAGATCACAGGGATAAGGCTGGGCCTAGACCCACTACAGTCTTTACTCGGTCTCCCGCATAAAGATAGGGAAGAACATAGATTTCTGAAGATGTGGGATGCCATGTTAAGTGCGGGGAGATTGGCCATAGCCCAAGGTTGGAAAAATGAAACGCTTCCCACGAAAGTAGTATGGGAAGGAAAAGTGCAAAACATGATAATGGAGAAGCTTACTGCGGTAGTGAATGATGGGATGGTAGAATTTCAAGCTGAATGGTGTGCCTTGCTGCTCAAATGGGGAATGGAGGAAGGTAACCACGTGGACTAAGCCAGTGGGTGCATGGATTGGGATGGGGTTATGAGGGGGAAGACCCGGAAGGGAGCCGACAATGGCTATACACACACACTAAAACCTTCACCTCTGAGGCATTGATAGAAGAAACGTACACCATTGAACAAGAGTAGATTTAGATGAGGGGTCGTGGGTGGCGAGACGGGGGGGGGGGGGTTGTGGTGGGGCGGGCATGGGTTAAGGGAGGGTGGCGGTTGGGTGATTTAGACTGTTATTGCTAAAGTAGGCTACGCTTACATTGTTATATTCAAAATGTATTGTTCTCTTTACAAATGCCATTAAAAGCAAGTAAAAAAAAAAATACTTGCATGCAGGAAGTTGCAACTGGGAATTACAACAATCCATCCAGGCACTGAACTGAAAACACAAGGAGCGACACAGGGAAAACCACAAATCGGCAAGTACCACTGTTGGCACCAATACAAAGTAAACGCTATGAAAAAGTAGTAAACCTCACTCGCAGGGAGACCTTGGCAACCGTGAAGTACACCAACCATCCTAGTATTCAAAGGAGAAGCTCGAGCACATAGAAGCACCGACTATGCTGTGCCAGAGGAGAGGGCGATGTGCGAGAAACCACGGACGGGGGACAAGCAAAATAGAACTAATTAAGGTGACTGCACCAGGAATCACTAACCGCTGTGGAACCCCACGAACACAGACTAAAATCCCTCTAAGGACGTACCTACAAACCACTCCCCAAAGCAACAACCCGCAATCAGAAACCTTGAATAGTTCAGCAGGATATCGGGACTCCAAAGGGTAAGGCCAGAAACACAAAGGAGAACTATGGGAAACGGCATCTCCACTCCATACTTTACAAAAAAACAAGGGGACCATCGGCAACATCAACTTGAAGATTCATCAGAAGAAGACGTGAACCCAATACGAAATCTGAGCTACTTAATGAAGAAACTGACCCAACAGAACACAACCTACACCCAAGGACAACAATGATTATCATCAAAAAGACAACTAGAAGAGACCAGCAAGAACAAAACAGGCCAAAATAAAGACAAACATACACTGCAACCTAATCAACACCAGATCTATGTCCAGACACACAAACTGGATCTGTAATTTACTCTGTGACGGGGGATTAGACATCCTATTCATCACTGAAACCTGGCTATCGCAAAACTAAGTCATACTGTACAGCTGTCTACCTGAAAACTTTAAATGCATACAGAAAAGGGGAAAAAAGACTCTTTGCAGTGGCATACAAAGATCTAAAAAGAACATCCGATTCACTGAACATCTCGCTGCGAATCCCTGGTCCTACACTTGACCAAAGACCTGAAAACAAACCTCACATTTATACTCTTCAATAGACCCCCTGACCGTGAACACAATCTTGGTAGTAGTGGTCACTATAACTTGGCCATTAAGCATGATCACCTGATCATCCGCAGTGACATCAATAATTAGTTTGAAGAAAACGCAAACTCGCAGAAAACACTAACTCAACAGCTTGAGACAATGCAACTATGACAAATGGTGAAAGGAGCCACCCACACAGTGGGCATCACTATAGATGCAATTTTTGCCAATAAACATCTGATTGCATCATCAGCCCCAATCCAAATACTTTTGGGCGACCACCTCATTATATCTTTCATGTTCCAAATACCATCAAGAGCATCTTAAAAGCCCCAAAAGAACCTGACAATCTGGAAATGAAACTGTAATAACGTCAAAAGCAGTGACCTAGAAGGAAAGCTAGAATCCTCAAGCCCTCAATTGCAACATTGGATGCAACTGACATAGACAAAAGAACAGTCCTAATCCTGAACTGGATTGCAAAAATAGATATTCTCACCAAAAATTCCTGTCATCCCTTCACAAAAGATATCGGTGGGTAGATTGTTCAGGCCCCACCTCAAAGCAATGAAAATAAAAAACTAGAACAAGAATGGAGGAAAAACTACAAACAAGACAGAAGAATAACATCAAAAACAAATCGTATCATTTTATTTTTTTTTCATTTTTTATTTACTTGTGTTTAATCAAGCGCGATTTTTACAAGATTGGTTGCAGATCAGGTCGAAAACGGGTAGAGACATCAGACGCAAGACTGAACTGAACTGAAGTCCTCAGCATATCGTAAAAAGTCGAAAAGAGTTGAGCCACAATAGGGGCTGCCCTTCACGGGGGAGAAATCTTGGAGACAAGAAGTTGGGTGTGCTATCGCGTTATATCCACTCAGTCTTTTATGAGTTGATATTTTTCAGTGCCAAGTCCAGCAGTTTTACAGTTGCCATAGTCCATCTTGTGGTCTCCCCTGAAATTAGTTGATTCCAGACTGTGTCTTCATCCACACTTCGCGATCCTGTAAGTAAGGGCCGAAGGTACACTGATCTTTATTGCCTCATTTTAGGGCATGACATCACCAAATGTTTTACAGTTTCAGGCTGCTCTGGATTTTTCAGAGGCGGCATTCATTTGTTGTCCCAGAAGTCGATCTGAGGGCCAAAATTTTGTGTCATTAAGAGATTCAATCTTGCTTTCATGCAAGTTTTCCGCAGCAATTTGTTCGGGAATTTAGTGCAATAGTTCGGGGGGGGGGGGGGTTTACTTTGTTGAATGTAGGAGGGAGATGCGCTAACAGTTCTCCATTGCCTTTTCATTAGTATCGATCCAGTCTTTATTTCCCATTTTTATTTTTACCCTTTGCAGGTTGTTTTTCAGAACTTCTTCTGTGCTTGCAACATCTGTTTTGCTTTTTGCAAGGCGACCCATGTGTTTAGTGCTTTACGTTTCTCGCCTTTGATTTCTTCTGCAATCACTTTATAGATTGGTAGTGAATCTGTTAGCAGCGTTTTTCTGTAAAGTTGCATGGCGCTTTGGTCTACGGAAGCCGCTAAGGATAGAACGCCCAACTCGCGCCTAATAGCTGCCATGGACGTCGATTTTGGAACTCCCAACACGGTCTTCCATAACAGGCCTTCTAGTTTTGTCCATACTGAGGTAGGCATGTTTAGGGTTGTGTCCATTCCGTAAATGAGCAAAGGCACTACTTTTGTCTTGTAGAATTGAATGGATGGAAGTAGGGAGAATCTTCTGAATTTGATATCAATCGATCTTGTTTGGGCTGTTAACTGCTTTGCTTTTTCCCCATAGTGTCTTCTGAATCATTATTTCTCGGGCAGAGCCATCAATGATAACTCCTAGATATTTGAAATGGGACACTATTTCCAGTTTGGTTTTTTCAAGGAACCAAATCTGGTTCTTATTTTCTGTCTGATTACTTTTCGAGATCTTTGCCTTTTGTTTTATCCATGACCAAGATTTTTGTTTTAGTTTTGTTAATTTCCAAGTTGTTTTCTTCGATGTAGCGTGCCAGATTGGTTAGTTTGCGCTGTAGACCGATTTTGGGTTTTGTCTATTAAAATCAAGTCATCGGCATATAAGATTCTTGAAATTACTGTTTTTCCAATTTTGGGAGGGGAATGCTCTCCGCTTTGCTTCAGAGTATTGATAATCTCCTAGAAAGGCGGTGAAGAGAGCAGGGGCTAGTGGGCAGCCTTGTTTTACTCCTCGGTTAACCGGTATTTCCTTTGACAGGGTGCCTTGGCGGTTCAGTCGTACATGAATCGTATAAATTGAAAATGTTCAAAGCAAAAAAGAAATACTAAAACGACCGGATCACTAAAGCCAATAACACTCAGAACTTTTCAACATCGTAAACGAGATGTGAAACTCTCCCGGAGGCAATAACACACCGGTCCCCTCGCTAAAACTAAGCAACGATCAAGCAGATAACTTTAAGAGCAAAATCAGCAACATAAATCAAGTAGACCGATCCACCTGACCATTGAATACATCCACCCAACCCCTGGACCACAGACCAGACTGAACATCTTTCCCCTAATATCAAGAATACAATTAATCCACTTGGTGAACAAAAGTAACAACGCAGGCTCCCCAACTGATACCTATCCACCAGACATCTGCAAATCGATCCTTGGCACAGGGAACACCATCTGACTACTACATGAACTTCAATGGTAAGAGTACCACGAGCCTTAAAATCCACCCGAATCAAACCGCTCCCTAAAGACACGATGGGCGATATGGAAGACCTCTCAAACTACAGACCAATCTCCGACATTCCATACCTGGGAAAACTAGGAGACCTATGTTTATGAACAAATACTGGAATACGTCGATAAACAGCTATTGGATCAGGCACAAGTAGGCTTCAGACCCATGAGAGGAACAGATATCACTATTCTCTATATGGGACGACCTAAAGACCAATGCAGACTCTAACAAGAACTCTGCACTGATACTAAACAACATCGCAGCATTCAACAGTTAACTATTACACGCTCGTCAAGAGACTTGAAAACCCACAGATCAGCAACACAGCGCTGCTTTGGATTAAATCTTTCCTGTCCAAAAGAACAAAGCGTAGGTCTAAAGCCATTCAAATCCGCACTGCAGAACACCTCTTGTGGAGTACCATAAGGCTCCTCGCTATCCCCACTATTAACCCTCTATATGACGCCCCTAATCAACTTTATCAAAAGAGATGGCCTCACATGCTACAATTATGCAGACCATGCACAAATCATCTACAAAATCAACTGCATCACAGAGCACCCCACGGACTGTCTCCAAGAACTCTACCAATGAATGAACTCTAATAACCTTAAAATTGGCCAGGACAAAATGGAAATCATGATTTCACCCAACAACCAAGAAAACAACCAGGATATCCCATGGGCCACATAACTGGGAACCACACTTGAACCGTCAAAAACCTTGGAACCTTAATGGACAATGAGCGAACTCTAGATCCACAAGTCAATGCGATATAATTAAGTGCTTCCATCTACACACTATCAAAAAGATACCACCCTTCCTTTCCTTGGCAAAAAACACTTGACATGACCTCCAGGATGGACTACGCCAACAGCATATATCTTGGAATGTCAGAGTACCTGCTGAGGAAATTCCATCAAATACAGAATGCAACTGCCTGACTTATCCTCGAGCTCTCCGGAAGGGACCACATCACATCAGCGCTAAGGATGCTACATTGGCTCCCGTCAGACAAAACAAATCCCCTTCAAAACAATGTGCATAACACACAGCAGTCCATGGCCAGGGAGCGGAATTCATACAAAAGAAAATAACCATCTACAAACCTACAAGAACACTTAGATCCTGCAACAACATCCGGCTAGAATTTTAACTCTACATGAGGAAACTTGGAGGATCAGCCTTCTCTTCCATATCCGTAAATCCTGAACTCCTGCCTGAGAGAAATACGAACTACGGAGGACAACCTAAAATTCAGAAAACTTAACCTAGCTCTTCAGTTCTGAAGGGGATGAAAATGACTGAACGACATCTACACACCACGAAGTGAAAAAATACTCAGAGGAAATGAAAGAAGATAACCAAGAAGAACCTACCCCTATCAACACAATCCAATGTGCTAAACCAGAAAATATCCAGCAAGAAAAAAACAAGAAAATCAGGGAGGACAACCACCAAAGTACTCCAGGAAACCCCCTTTTGATTAACCTGACACTTAAAACACTCTTTATTAGCATTTTGTAGTAACAAACCAGAAAGAAATAACGATCCTAAAGTTCCCTTCCGCTAGCTCCCCCAAATCCCCCATTGAAACTTTCTATTAACCTTTTATAACAGCATCGAGACCACAGCCCCAGAAGTTACCCCTCCTCCCAGAGTCCAGGTTATGTCCTCCAGGGCTCCATGCCTTCCATAAATCACCACGTGCAGTCCACCATGATCGGAGATGGCTCTACAACTCGGACGGCTCCACCCCCACTCCCTTAATCCATCCCCTTCACCCTTATTCCCCAATTCCTCCCACCTCCTCAGTCACTTTTCACAGCGGCTGTAGATCATTGTCCTTTGACAAATCATTCAGCAATTGAGTCCAATGTATCGACAGACCCTCCCCTTCCATTGCAGTTACTGCCTTATGAGTAATCGTTAGTTCTGCCATGCCCCATCTCTGGGTATCCACCCGCCACCTATTTATTGCCGGGCCTTGTGGACACTTCCAAGCTATAGCCATTTGGCGTTTCGCCAAGATCAACAGGAATCGGTCCATCCTGTTCCGTAGCTTATGCCTTTTTCCCCCTGGGAGTTTAATAACCTTGCCCCAGTACTCCACCATTATCTTACATTCCCATACCATATGCTAGAACCCCGCCTGTGCCACACCACACCTGGGGCATTCATCTGACTGCTCCCTGTTCATTGCCCGAAGCCCCACCGGGGTCACATATTTCCTGTGTAAAATATTAAACTGGAACAGCTGGAATCTGGCGTTCTGTGATGTCTGCCGGACCAATCCCCAGACCTGTGTCCATTCTTTTTCCGATATTTGACGTCCCATGTCCACCTCCCACCTTTCCTTTATCCTCAACTCACCCTTGGGGTTCCCCTCCCGCAGGGCTTTATAGATCTGTGAAATACGCGCCTTACCCCCGTCTGGTCCAGCAAAACTCGGAGCACCGGACTCGCCTCCGATTCCTCGGGCATTGCCTCCCACGTCTCCGCTAACCTAAGATCCACTGCGCCATATGCCAGAAAAAGTCCCTGCGGTAGACCGAACTTCAAACACCATTCCTTGCAGGTAAGTAGCTTCCCGCCTTCAAAAAGATGCCCACACCTTCTCCCGAAGCATCTGTATTCCTGCCCTTCCAATCGCCTGATGGAGCTTCCTGCACCTCATGGAAGTTAACCCTCGTAGAGACCCCCAACTCCCCTACCAACATATTTCCTCCATGTCTCTCTCCCCACCTCAAATACCGTGGTTCTCCCATTATTGCCCATTGGGTACCAAAGTAGTTCAACTGCTCTACGGTTTGGCAGTAGATCCCCTATCAATCCTTTCAGGTCCCCCCCACCCCCAGGTTTATCCCACTCCAATATAGACTGCAACTGCGTCGCCACAAAATATTTTTCATAATTCGGGAGGCCCAGTCCCCTTTCTCCCCTATCTCTCTGCAATGTCTCCAAGGATAACCTCCTCCTGTATTCCACAGTAGTTCCCTGACCTTAACATTTTTTCGCCACATATGGTATATTTGTAAAGAAATCGAGCAATCGTGGCAAGATCGAATAACCTGATACTTTATATCGACCTGCACTTAGCCTACCCGCATAGGCCTGTTTTTTCCTGCATGTAACCTAATTGTGTAAACTACCCACTTCCACACTTGGCCTGTATGTGCAGGTCAGCTGTATTTTGCACCTTGTATAATAGTAGAGCTAAGCCTTATGCTTCCCGATGCGCCCGAAACTGGCACTTCATAACTTCTGGATCTTGCTGTGTCGATCGAGACGGATTGCTTGGAGGGGTCGGATGGGGGTAGGTGGATGCATCAAACCCAATGGACAGTTGAGAGCAGGACAGGTACCACATCCGGATGAATTGAGGGGACGGGGAGTGTGTAGCACTGGGATGCAGTGCGGGGGATGGAAGAGGCACCTGGTTGGGTGTAGGAAATGTATTGCCACTTACCAACCATACTAAAGTCACCTCTCTGCATACTCTCTCTCAAACACTGAACTAAAGTCAGTCAAGGCTCTTCAGCACCTCAAACCACTCCCACTTCACAACACCCTACATGAAAGCAAACCATACACAATCGCTCCTCAACAACACATGCTGGCTACCAACCAAAACGCTCAGTGACCTGTTTCTCCGAACTGAAGGCACCAACAGCACATCACAACTCTTCTCCAGCTCAATCCCACTAACAAATCATGCATCCCTCCTACCACCAAGTGGCAACAGCGCACAGTGCAAGACCCTTTAACATGCATACCTGCATAAGCCGGTAATAAGAGTCCCCCACAACAATGTAGCCAAAGTTATTAAAACTGTGCAGCTGAGTTCGCCAAAACACATTTCGTAGCCAGGTACACAATGGTTCAAAGAATATTTTGAAGTCCAAAAATCTTATACAGACTTTACCCACCTGATGATAACTATGGATGGAGAATTTGTATTCGTAAACCTCTAGAATACATGTCAAACATGAATGGTTATATGTACGGGCCATAAGTTATAGTAGCATCTCATTTGGAAGTTAGATGTGTTGCATACGATGTATTAGAACCTCCTACTGCAGCTGAGAAAGAGTGTGAGCAATCTCTGTTCACAGCTCAAGGTGGCAGCAGAGAGTTGCAGCATCATAACAGATTTCTTGCTAGGCTCACAAATTACTGCTGTGCTTGGACACCTTAAAGCCCTCTGAAGAATCCTTCGACTCCTTGCATTTTTCCAGAAATTCACAGCGATTATGGCCATAGTTGGTTCCTCTTCAGTTTATGCAAATTGGTTGTACCGGCCTATTCAATTGCAGGCATCTCAAATGCTTCTGTGGCATGGATACGTAGAGCATCTCTCTTGCCCTTCTCTCGGTATGTTGGCTGCTGGTGGGTAGAAGAATTACCTTTAAATATCTGCATTACATTTAAAGTAATGCCTGGAACTGGTCCAACATTCTTGCACGACCCAGCCCTCTCAAAACCTGCCATTTTGTATGATGTCCATGTTCTGTAATACTGTTGCGGTTACTTCTTCTTTGCTCAGCTCACAATACACTTGCACGATATCTGAGCTATCCTGACTCCCTTGGACTTTAAAAAAGCCACCAAAATCGGTCTCTTTCCCTTCTCAGAATCATACTCCTACTTGTGTTGCATTTCATATACAAGCAATAACTGGGTAGATCGCCCTATGCGTTCTGAACAATATGCTTTATTCTAGTTTGCCCCAAAGGGAGTCTAGCTCAAGTGTGCTTTTATACTTTTCACAGGGATAGACTACCAGAGCACGTTGTCTTACCGGTAACTTCTTTTGAGGTACTCAAAAGGGAATAGTGATGGAGGGACATTGCCTTTTGAGATTTACTTTCAAACCTAGCATCAATTTTTCTTGTCTTGGCCATTGGTCTCCTGGCCAATCACTTTCCCTTTTATCCATTCCTACACATGTTCAGTTAACATCATGTAAATTCAGTTCCTAAGCGCCGCTTGCTGGAATCAGACTGTATTTGCACTTGACCTTTTTGTAGACACTTTAGCCAGTGTTTGATGTGCTGACCGACACTACGGATAACTCACTAGACTTATTGTACCAGACTTTCCAATGTCTGGCAGAACAGACATTTGAAAGTTCTGCATTGTGGAGTATTATTTGGTAGCAAAGTCACACTTAACGTTATGTGTTTGAAGCTGTATCTTGTAAACCTTTATTGCGCTATATATTTTACTTGCCTGTGAATTGTGCACAGCCCACCGCCGAATTGTAATCTTCAGAGCATTGTAGACTACACCTGGTACTGTCCTCCCAAGTCTGGTTTGTAATGAATTTGTAATTGCTTTTGTCCAATGTTTTTCCTAGTACTTTTCAATTTGTTGAAATATCAGCCTTTGAGAGGCGTGGCCAGGCAGCGGATCAACAAGACTGGTCTAAGGGAGAGCATCCTTGCGGGCCACCTAAAGGAGCATAAAGGCCGCAATGTGGCTCAAAAATTGCAGCACGATTCAATGAAGGCCCTGTGCAACTGCAGACCAAAGATCAGCGGCAAACAAAACTGCTTATGGCTGCCTGGAACCTTGGTGAGAACGCTGCAAGACTTACCAGCATGGCGGCTTCTCAAAGCCAGTGAGTTGGAGACACGCCCCCGTGTCGGCATTGGTTCCTGGACCTCGTCTCGCCATCTGCCGCGGTCCGTAGGAGGTTGTGGGGCTATGGCGGGAGGTGGCCACATGCCATTGATGTAGTGCGGGCGGGACACAGCGAAGCAAGCACCGGAGCGCTGCTGTATGAGCTGGCTGCTGCACACCCGCTGCAGGAAGCTCTGGCAAGTCTGAACATAGCAGCTTGGGCAGATCGCTGCAAGGCAACCATCCTGTAGCACAGCCAACGGGGGGCATACCATCCTACCTGAGGCGCCCCAGATGGCACGGAGAGGCCCTGGCTTGGTCCTCTGCAGGAGGGAAAAGATCTGCAGAGCAAGCTGCAGAACGGTGAGAGCAGCTTCCCCATTTCGCAATTGATTGGTGATTGAAGCAGCGGAGCCGACAGAAAAAGCTGGCCTAGTGCAAACGAGCACACCCTGAAGCCCCCAAGGTGGAGCTGGGAAACAGGAACTCTGGCCCAGCACCTGAGCCTGCGTTGCGCGAAGCAGCCTGGGGCTGAAATTGCACTTTCAACGCCCTGCAGTTGTAACGGTGGTGACACCCTCATTATGGAGACCCAATACTACTTGCCCCATCACCGTTGTGCCTGCACTAGTTAACAGACAAGGGTATCTCCCCATCACCTAAAGCATTGACGGCGATTTGAGATTTGGCCTGGATAGGTTGCAGATCGGTAGAGGTACCCCAATACATATACTGCAGAGCCTGTCTACTGTGGTCGGAGGTGAGCAGCTGGACCCCTTGCCAGGTGCAGGAATGGCCAAGACACCCGGAAAACCAAAGCAGGGAGAGGTTTACTACGCAGTACCCCACGGAGAAACCTGTGCTGTCCGCCATTGTGCAGGTCCATGCAACAGCAGGGGACACTGAAGATGGTCTGGCTACTAAACGTGACTGGAAGGTCCTGTTGCCGGAGCTCAAGCAAGAAATACACAGATCGGGGGACAGACTCGAGTTCATAGTGGAGCTGAACGACAGTGTGCGGTTGGCGGAAAAAGGTTGGTTGGATGACCTGGAAGCAGCGCATTGTGATCACGAGCAGGGGCAAATGGATCTCCAGCAGCGGTTCCTCACTGTAGAGGACTAAGAGGAGCAAATGTGGCTCTGCTAGGAGGATATAGAGAACCTCTCCCGACGTAACCATGTCTGCATCCGGCATAGCCCCCTCCGGGTGAAGGACCAATAGCTGGACTATTCTTGGACAGAACCCACAGAGTATACTTCTCTGCACAGGTCGGTTGGAACTTCCTGTCGAGGGTTAACTTTTTTTAAAGCAGGAGCATGTCCTGGCGGCGGCAAGAGCTAGAGCCCCGCTGACATGAAGCAGATCTGTGTCAAGATAGGGCTCTGGGGACCCTTGTCAAGCAGCGCTGATTCAGCCCTTTTACTGCCCGCCTGAATGAGAGAAAATATAAATGGGGGTACCCTTATAAGCTGCTCTTTGAACACCGGGGTCGGAGGCTCGCGATTGATTTGGAGAAGGAGGCAGAGGAGCTCCACAAGCTGGCGGAAGAGCGAAGACTGAACCCTGAACCCACAGGCCCCTTCCCATCCAAGATGAGCCCGATGTGGAAGATCGCCCTCACCCGAAAGGCTTGCTCTGAGCACGAAAGGCCTGAGGGGGGGGGGGTCATTGAAGAAGAGCGTTGTGCTGCGGTTGGTTGATCGTTGACTCTTGGTGCTGGCAGCTGGTGCACTAAACCTCTTGCTCGCTAGTTACTAATGAGTGGGCAAGTTGGGGACACCTGAAGGAAAGGCCACTGTTAAAAGTTCATGAGGTTCTGGTCAAGATATAGTTTTTGGCTGGATCACGAGGTTGCATGTTAAACTGAAAATTAGTTTTGGGCAGTTTATTAGTTTGGGGAGGAGACGGTGGAGAAACAGGTATTTTGTGTGATTTGGGTTTGATGGGTATGGGTTCTTTTTTCTTATGTTGGTTGCTCAGATTTTAGGGAAGCTAGTAACTGGGCCTGGCACTAGACTGAGTCATATTTTTTTCAGGTGCAAAGCTATTCAACAGCAACAAGGTTTCCCCCCGTTCGGGGGCAAGTGTAGAATATTTCTGTGCCCCGTGACATCAGCCCGTAACCCTCATGTAGCAGATATAACTGGGGACACCCCCGATTTGACCTGCTTAACTCTGAACAAACGGGGACTCAACAGCCCAATTAAGCGCAAGATTAATTCACAGCCATCAATCTGGATTCCGAGCATCCAATAGCACGGAAACTGCTCTTCTGAACACCTGTGAAGAACTGCTCTCATCCCTTGATTCCAACTCCCCTGCTGTCCTCATCCTTGATCTCTCTTCAGTGACCCACTCCATCCTCATAAAAAGGCTTCATGACAACCTTGGTATCTCGGAGCGGGCACTGGACTGGCTGACCTCCTTCCTAACTGACCACTCCTCCAAAGTCAAACTGGGAACTCCCACCCCTCCCCTACTTCCTTCTCCACCTGTGGCGTCCCCCAGGTATCCATTATTTCGCCTTGGCTCTTTAATATCTACCTTACTCTGCTGACGCTGACTCACCCCCGATTTCCTCCTCCCCCAACTTCCAGTGCTATGCTGACGACACACAACTCTTCAAACTTCCTACAGACGCCCTTGCACACCATCATTCCTGACCTGGTGTACTTCTCATGATCTCTGCCCCAATGCCAGCAAAACCGAGATCTTTCCTATTGGGACGCCGACACCAGACTTCTTCCGATGGGCTCTCCCACGTTCTCCCTCCACGGAAGCCAGAAACCTCGGCATAATCGACTCCTCTCTCTCTTTCCTTCCTCATACTCAGAACATTGCCAAAAAGTCCCACTTAAAATTCTACCTTTCCTCACCTTCCCCCAGAGGTTCAATGTTACCCGGGCTCTGGTTCTCTCTAGGCTTGACTATTGCAATAGTCTTCTCCTTAATCCACCTTCGTCCACTCTGCGATTCCCGCCCCCCCCCTCCCTCCACCTAATTCAGAATAGGGCAGCAATACTTATCCTTGGCCACAAGCCCAGGGACCGCATCGCTCCTGTCCTACAAAGTGTACACTGGCTCCCGGTTGCAGCAAATATTAAATTCAAATGCCTCTGCATCATCCACAAGGCTGTCTGGGGCCGGGGACCACTCTATCTGCAACTATTTCTGACTAAATATTCCCCCTCTAGACACCTGCGCCAACTACCTGTGTGTAAAGCGCTTTGCCAAACCGAGGACAGGTGGTCAATGGCTTTCCTCAGCATACTCCCTACTTTGGAACAGCCTCCATCTTCGTCTTGAGCAGAGCCTCCTTAAGTTCTGGAAAAGCCTCAAGACCTTCCTCTTCACCTCTTCCTTCCCTCCCTCTCACGCCTGCTAATTGCACAATAGCTTGATTGGTGTGCACATCTTCTCATCCTAGCTGCTGTCTATCCTCTGCACTTGCCTCGGCTCACCCTCCACCACTGGAGGTTGCACTTAACTTCATAGTGCTTCACCTACTGCTCTCCATGAAAACCACAGCACCTATCCCATACCCTTCACCCCTCTGCACTTGCACCTTCTGAACACCCACAAGGCATAGTAGGTTTGTCTTCCCCTCCCCATTGTCTCTTATATTTTTGTGTTAATTATTTTAGCTTTGTAATTGCATTTTGTATCGTCCCCTGTCCCCACCCTGTTGCCCTATGTGCGCTTTAAAACAGTGTTTGCTTTCTGTATAAGCGCCTAACAAGTGAACAATAAATACACACAAATACAAGGACTTCCTCCAGCAACTAGTGACGCTAGTCTGGGATGCGGCTAAGGTGGTCCTCCGAGGCGCTATAAGCCTCCACACTTGGCGGTGGTGTATGCGAAAGCCTAGAAAGCTAGGGAGGACGAGCTGGAGAGCGAGGTCCGCCAGCTAGAGACCAACCACAAACCGGTTAACTTGCGTAGGTCTCTAAAAGAATTGCTTGCTGCAAAGAAGTCCACATTACGGATGAGGCAGCACATGCTTTGCTCTCTGCCCGTCAGCACTACTATGTAAGAGGCAACAAAGCCAACAGGTTCTTGGCGGCAAGGCTGCGCTAGCGCGCTCTGCACAAATTTATTCCAGCCCTGAAGGATAGTTATGGCAGGAGTCACTCAGGATGCGGCCAAATTGGCACTCATGGAAAACTATTTTAGGGACATGAGGGTGTCGGGGGGTTAGGATTCCTGGGGAACAGGACTGGAACATGGGCTGTATATCTGAGGCGGGGCTCACACAGCTATTGGCTGACGATCGACAAGTGCTTGAATCAGAAATAACTGAGCAGGAAGTTGTGAGAGCTATCCGTAGTGTCCCCAACTGCTTCTCAGCCCAATTCTATGAAGCTTCTGCACCAGTGGGTGTCCCCCATTTGACTTAATGTTCAAAAGTTGTCCGGGGCCGTTTCAGACACCATGGTAGAATCCACCACCACGCTCCTTCTGAAACCTGGTATGTACGGAGCGGATTGCTCGGCGTACAGGCCAGTAGCGCTCATAAACGTTGATGCGAAAATCTATGATAAAGTACTTGCCTATAGGCTGACCGAGGTTCTTCCCAAGTCGATCGACCGGGACAAAACGGGCTTCATAGTGGGGCGTGGCGTGCAAGACAACATCTGCAGAGCTGTAGATGTAATAGCAGCTAAAAGGGGAATCCCGGAGTGTTTTGTACTGCTATTCCTAGACGCCTGAACAAGGCCTTTGACGGCATAGATTGGTCCTACATGGAGGGGGTTCTACAAAGCTGCAACTGAACTTTATCAATTTTTCACTGGCCAACTACATGGCCCCTAGGATGAGGGTAAATGTTAATGGCCTGTTATCCCAGTTCATGCAAGCAGAGAGGAGTACGAGGCCGGGCTGCCTGCTCTTGCCCTTAGTTTTCTTCCTGGCGATGGGACCACTGGCTCAGCCCATCTGGGACAATCCGCTGATTGCACCTTGTGAATGAGGAGCAACGCACAAAATGGAACTTCATGCCGATCTATTGTGCTTCCTCTCTGACCCCCTCGGGTCTTTGCCTGAGCTACTGAGGGCCCTAGAAGAATTTGGGGAGATGTCTAGCTTTAGGGTCAACAAAGATAATCCTTGGGCCTAAACATAACGGAGACCCGCGAATCCCTCTCCCTGCTCAATGATAACTCCTGTCTACCGCTGGGTGACACTGCTGTATTTGGGAGTCTCAATTACTGCCACTTCTTGACTTGCTTGCAGCTGCTAATGTCCTGAGCCTGGTAAAAGCCAGATACCAACTTACACAGTCGGACCACCAAGCAATTTCGTGGTTGGGCAGGATTCAGGCTGTAAAGTCGACCTTGCTTCCGTAACTCCTGTATGTTTTTCAAGCGCTACCCTTAAAGGTGTGGGCGAGGCATCTTGAGGAGCTCCAAGTGCTCAATCACTAGGTT
Source organism: Ambystoma mexicanum (assembly GCF_040938575.1). Lineage (NCBI taxonomy): Eukaryota > Metazoa > Chordata > Amphibia > Caudata > Ambystomatidae > Ambystoma > Ambystoma mexicanum. The sequence continues at coordinate 865,419,475 of NC_090926.1, forward strand.
AATCTGGACGGGTAGATGTCCAATGATTACGAAGAAGGTCCTGTTAAAAGCCCTGACTGGGGGGGGAGGGTTGGGGTGTCCCTTCCGAGGGAAATTACTTCCTGACGGAGCAAATAGCCCTGTTTATTAGACTGACCACCAGATATGCTGACCTCGAGGTGGAGGGATATCGAAAAAGCGCAATTGGTAACCCTGCTCTGAGCTTCCATTCTTTGGCAGAGACCAGAGGTCAGGGTCAGGGGGGTGGGAGGGGTCTTGCCCATGACTGCCATCACCCTGGCACACTGGGACAATAGCTCACCGGCTCCTAGAGATCCCAAGGGGACTGCTCCCTCTCACATCTGTTACACATAACCCAGACTTTTTCCCGGGCATAGGCAGGGGGGATTTTGCAGATTGGGAGAGGGACTCCCCACAAAAACCCTGAGATCTATTCAAAGAGGGGGAACCTCTGACATTCACTGAATGCAAGGCCATATTCAGCGTAGGCATTTGATCACCAACCCAGGAACCAAGAGGGTGGCTATCCGGACCCCTAAAGGGATCACTCACGGCGCTAGAAGGCAAAAGGTCAGGGCGGGTTTCACATTTTATACAGGTTTTTGGGGAAACCCAGAGAATGACATCAAGCATCCTTATATGGTCAAGTGAGAGCAGGACGTTTGTTGAGAAATCTGAGAGGAGTCCTGGGCTGAGATCTGATGGCTAACACACTCCATATCCAGGTGCACACAGGCTAAAGAGGGGAGGGGCATAAAACTCTACAGGTGCTACCCTACGCCGGCAAGGCTCCATTGCATATCCCCAGCGTTATCTGATCAGTGCTGGCATGGGGAGTTGTGGGAAGCATGCTACACATGTGGTGTTCTTGTCCCATTATAGCTGTATACTGGAAGGAAGTCTTGGCACAGATCAAAGAAATAACTGGCACCCAGCTTCCCCTGGACACTCTGGTGTTGCTTGGAGACACACTGGGGGATGGCTCTTACCCCCTCAAGCCTCACTAATATCTCAGCTACTCCTAGCTTCGAAAATGTTTCGGGAGATGTTGGACATGGAGAGAATCATGGTACTCCGGTCTAATTCTATCCCCAAGTACACACAGACTTGGACCCCATTCCTTGAATATGTCAGAGACCTGGAAGCCCACTTGTTTCGGCATCGTCTCAAGCAGAACCTGTGCTTTCTGTGAACAACTGGTTGGGAGATGCCGGGATACTCTGGGCAGGAGTCGGGGGGGGGGGGGGGGGGTGTTCTCCAGTTTTCAAGGGGGAAGGGGTTGCGTGGAGGGTACAAAGAAATTGTTGCAATATTGTACCGTTGGCATTTATTGCGTTGCTGCAGAGTTTTGTGACTGATAAGTTAAAGCTTATAAGAAAAGAAATATCCTTTTTTATATAGCCTGCATATGCATAATAAACATGTTTGCCAAATTGCATTACACTGTCTTACTTAATTGGCTCAGGGTGCAATCATTCGGAAAATCCATATTCGTAGTTTTGTTTTAGCCTTATTTACTGTTTAGTGACTTTGAATCATTTTTAAAATGTTTATATTATTTTAGTGTAATACAATCATACAGTATGTGGACAGTCATTGGTCTGTTTTAGTCCTGCTTTACTTTTTAGTGACTAATTTCTATTATTAGAATAGCGCTGGTTTGGAAGAATAAGACTCGGAACACAGTCACAAGATTGATCAATAATTAAACTATTTGTTTTAGCACATCTGTCCTGCTGTGGTCAAGGCCATTATCCTATTAGACTTCAATCAATTGGGTATCATTTGGAAGATAGGGTATAGCGGATCAGCACAAGCTATCATTGGTTCCAGTTGCTCTAGCGCTTCATCCACTGGGATGTCAGGACTCTCTTATAGTTTGAGGAATAAGTCACTACTATGACTTCCATGCACATCTAATAGAGACCAGCTAATTGCATCCCTCACCCAATGGAAAAAGCACAATGATGCCCCTTGCAGGATCCAGCTTGCTCTTATTTCCCTTTGCCTCCTTCTCTTTTTCGTACTAACCCTTGATGTTGGCACTTTTGTCATTCGACTTGGCACTCTCTTCATTCTCTCTGCTGGGACGTTTTAGAACTTGTATGATGAAAAAAGCACCACACTTAAAGGGCACTCTTGATTATTTATTTAATCCATCACACAATCATGCTCTACATTACTGGGTAGCAGTAGAATTTATCAAAGATCTGCCTTCCAAAAAAGGCTTTGCTCTAAAAGCAGTTTGTATTCCCCCATCTTAATGGTCAGCGTTCTACCTGACTTATAAACGTGCTCCAACTAAAACGAACATGCCACCCCCCCCCCCCCCCCCCTCAACCCAACTTTGCCGTTTAGTTGGTCAGTCCATTCTTATTCTACTCCTAATTCTTTCCTCTCACCTTTTGGCCCTTCTCTTCCACAGATCATGGTTTGTTTGCCGTTGGCGGAGGCATTACCCAGGTTTATGTCTTTATTTGAAAGGCAGCATTTTGTTAATGTTAAAGGACATTTGTACCGCTCACCATCGCCACCGGAGCGGTCCCCTGGCGGCTCTGAAAGAGGGAGGGAGGGAGGGAGGGTAATTGAGTTAGTGGGAGGAGGCTGAAAAAGTTCAAGAGTGCAGTGATGGGTGTGCGGTGGGTCCGTCGGGTGGGCCTGGGGTGTTTGCGGCCGGTAGTCGTTGTGTACTGTTGTGCAAGTCTTTTTTTTTTTTTTTTTTTGTTTTGTTTTGTTGTTGCTGTGTAGTGAAGTTTGTGCGGTTTGTTGTGCTGGAGGTTTGTGTTTGGTTTGGAATTTGAGGTGTATGCAGAGGAGGAAATTGTTAGTGGTATTGGTTAGTTGGCATCTCTATCCTGAATTGAGGAGTTGGGCTTGCGTAATCTCACCCGATGGGGTGCTTGGGCATCATGTGCCTCTGGAAGGTCCGTGCCCGTTCTGCATTCGAGGCCAGGTGCCGTCGGTGCTTCTCAGTCGGTTCTGGGAGCTTGTCAATGTCCTTTCCCGTTTAGTCATTTTATCTTACGGTTTCAGTTTTAGTCTCTGGTATTGAAGAGCCAGGTTTTTAGTCATTTTCTGAATTTTAGGTGATCTTTGGTGTTACTTATTTCTTTTGGGATGTTGTTCCTGGTTTTTGCGGCTAAGTGGTAGAAGGCGGTTCCTCAGAGTTTTTTCTTAATGTATGGTTTTAGTTCCAGGCAGATTTCGTTGGTTGACCTGAGGGGTCTCGTTGGCTTGTAGATTATTTCCTTTTGTAGGAATTCTGCTCCTTTTCCGCAGATTGCCCTGTGCGTTATGCATTGTTTTGAAGGTGATACAATGTTTTACTGGGAGCCAGTGTAGTGTTTTAGGGCAGGGGTGATGTGGTCTCTTCTGGATAGTTTGAGGAGTAGTCTGGCTGCTGTGTTTTGGATCCGTTGTAGCTTCTTCAGTAGGTATTCCGAGGTAGAGGCTGTTTGTTTGCATAGTTGATTCTTGACATGATGAGAGCGACGATAGTGAGTGTTTTGTGTGTGAAGGAGAGGAAAAGGTAGTATTTTTCTTGCTGTGTGGAGGAGGAAGAAGCATTTCTTGACTGAGTTTATTTGCGGTTCTAAGGTTAGGACTCCCAGATTTTTTACTACCTTAGACGTTGATGGTGCGGTTCCCATTTCCGTTGGCCACGGGATGGCGGTTTCCTTCTCTTGGCCTTTGGATATGATCATGATTTCTGTTTTTCCTGGGTTGATTTTTAGGTTGTTGGCATTCATCTAGTTGAAGACTTCTTTTAGACAGTTGGTTACGTTTGAATGATCGGCTTGGGTGTCTTTGATTTTGTAGATGATTTGAGCATCGTCTGCGTAGTTGTAGCATGTGATGTTGTTTCTTGAAGATTCTGATAACTGGGGTTTGGTAGATGTGAAGTACAGTGGTGATAGTGAGGATCCTTGTGGCCCTCCACAGTCGTTAACTCGTGGGGTGGATTTGAAGGGTTTAATCCAAAAGGTTTCTGTTCTGTCTGCTAGGAATGATTTAGTCCAGCGTAGTGCTGTGTCTGTTATGCCTATGTCTTCTAATCTTTTGGTTAGGGTGTCATGGCTAACTGTGTCGAAGGCTGCGGAGAGGTCGAGTAGAATAAGGGCTGATGTTGTGTTGGAGTCTGCGTTTGTTTTTAGGTCGTCCCAGTTGGATAGTAGTGTTGTTTCTGTACCTCTTGTGGGTCTGAAGCCGACTTGAGCTTGGTCTAGCAGGTGGTGTTTTTCAACGTGTTCCTGGGTTAGTTTGTATACGTAGGTTTCGAGGAGTTTTGACGGGTAGGGGATGTTAGAGATTGGTCTGTAGTTGGAGAGGTCATCTACGTCGCTGCTTGTTTTTCAGATGTGGTTTGATGTAAGCTGATTTGAAGATCCTTGGTACGGTTCCTGTTGCTAGTGATAGATTTAGAAGGTTTCTGTAGTATTCTGCTGGAGTTCCTTGTGCGAGGATTGATTTGTAGATGTCCGGGGGACAGGGATCCATCGGTGAACCCGCTTTCTTGCTGTGTTTTACCAGCATTGCGAATATCTCTGCTGATATTTCAGGAAAGTTATTGAGTTTGTGCTGCAGTTCTGAGATAGGTTTGTTTGGTTGTATGTTGCTGATGTTTGGCCTCTGTTGGATGGTTTGTCGGATTATTTTTAAATTTTTTTTTTTAAGTGGTCTGCAAGATCATTGCAGAGTTTCTCCGAGGGGGGTGGGGCGTTGTCACAGGCTAGTGGGTTTATCATTTCTTTAATGATGTGCAACATTTCGAGGGGTTTGGGTCCTCCGACGTATTCCATATCTATGACATGTAATCACCACAGCTGTGCTGCTTCGGAAACCTTTTTCGGCTCCTGCGTCAATGACGTCGATGCGCCGTCGTCGAGGACCTCCTCCGACGTCATCCGATGTGATAAGTAGGACGCACGACGCCCGTAGCCTCGGTTCCGTTTTTTCCGCGAACGTGTTGCTTCGTGAATCTCGGTTAACGCCTCGACTCTTTGGAGTTCTGTTCTTCTCGGTTCTTCGAACCTGTTCGTTTTTGTGAAAATCCTTCGTGTGAAGATGTCTTCTACTTCGTCTTCGACCCCGCGTCCGGGCTTCAAGAAGTGCGGGGAGTGTGGGTCCAAGATGTCGGTGACGGACTCGCACGACGCCTGCCTCTGGTGCCTCGGGGAGGCCCACGACACGGATGACTGTATCGACTGCCAGTCGCTCACGTCCAAAGCCTTACGCGAACGTAAGAAGAAGTTGTCGGTAGGTCGGGTGTCCAAGCCCCGGAAGTCGAAGTCTGCGGGGCTTTCGACGGATGATTCGAGGGGTGACTCTCCGCGTCATCGTCGGAAGTCTCGTGGGTCTCCTTCTAGGAGTCGGTCTCGCCACTCAGCCTCTTCGAGGCATTCTCGGAAGCGCCGACACCGGTCGTCTTCCAGGTCCTCTTCGGAGGACTCTGCCCGGCACGTCGCTTACCCACCAGCCGTGCGACGCCGGAGGAATGGGCTTCCTTCGGGAACCAAATGCTGGCGATTCTCGAGTCGCAGGGTACTAAGCCGTCCGCGCCCCTGAGTGGGGTCGGTCGTGAGAGGTCGAGAGACACCGCTCGCAAGAGTGGTCGGCACGAGTCACGGGAGAGGTCCCGTTCGGACAAGGAGACTCGTTCTCGACGTACCCGTTCCAGGTCCCGGTCCTCCACGCGTTCGAGACCGTGTGCACCTGTGAGGTCTTCGAGGAAGACATCGACGTCTGAGGCGTCGCGGGCGTCGACAGGCTTTCTCGAGGCTCCGGCTCCGAGGAAGTCGTCGAAGCCGGCGACGCTCAGGTAGTCGAAGGACACGCTCGGGGCTCCGGTTTCGAGGGCTGTGTCGACGCCACCGATGCTGGCGGCGCTGCATCCGACGTCGACACCGATTTCCTCGACGCAAATCCTCTCGGCGCCGATGCCTGTTCTCTCGACGCCGGCGCCGATTCGCTCGACGTGATCGACGCCTTTCGTGTCGGAGGTACCCCGTGGCACGGGGGAACCCCCTAGGAAGGCTCTGGTTAAGAGCAAGCACTCTCGGGTGCCTTCTTTTCGCCACCTGGAATATATTTCAGAGGCGGATAAGGATTCTGATGGCCTGGTTCCTAGCCAGGTTCCAGATGAAATTGTCTCGGGCCATAGTCAGTTTGACGATTTGAGGCAGTCACTGCATGATGCCAGTGGACTGGACACCTCTCCGGAGGTGGAGTTTTGTAGGCCTGAGCCTGGCTCTCATGCCGATTCCTCGTACCGGCGCCTTATGGCTAGGGTTTCTGAGTACTTGGGATGGTCTGCTCCCCCAGGGGAGTTTGTGCAGGATGATCTAACGGACATCCTTGATCCTTGATGTTGGTCCCCCAACTGACCCGGTACTGCCGTTCCATATGGCTTTACAGAGAAGGGCGGTAGCGACTTGGACTGCTCCGGAGAGTCTCCCGGCGGTGGGCAGATCCTTGTCGCGAAAATACCGTCCAGCCAGTAGCGACCCCTGCTACTTGACCAGGCACCCCACTCCGGAGAGTTTGGTGGTGCAGGCGGCCACGGTCCCGGCAAAGCAGGCGTCGTACCCTACCATCCCTCCTGATGGGGATGACAAACGTTTTGATGGCTGGGCGAAGAAAGTGTTTTCTTCTGGTGGTATGGCGCTACAGGCGGCCAACTCCATTTGTGCCTTGTCCCGTTTCACACACACTCTGTGGAACTGTGTTGCGTTAGCGGCTGAACATATTCCCGAAGGGGACGAACGGGATGGTTTCCTTGCTATGGTCCAGGATGGTAAGGATGCCATGTGTGAGTCCGTTCAGTCGGGTTTGGACTTAGCTGAATGCGTTGGCAGCAAGGCTGACGAGAGCCTTGAGAGGTTGCAGACCTCAAAAGCTGCAGCGAAGTCGTTGGGCGCTGCAGTTCGCCAACCTCCGCCTTTTCGTCCTAGGGGACAGCAGTGGAGGGGTGGTTCCTTTCGCTATTACTCGTCCTTCAGTAAAGCGAGAGGAGCTGGCAGTCAAAGATGCCAGCGCAGCGGTACCAGAGGTGGACGACAGGGTACCCGTGGTGCCGAGGCCGCTCGGGCAGTTGCCTCTTTGCTCTCAGGTAACGCCGCAGCCGCTCCCACTCAGTCATGAGGCCATGTCCCATGGTTCGCCGGTTGGGGGAAGGCTGGCGCAGCATCTTGTAGAGTGGCAAGCCATTACTTCAGATGTGTGGGTTCTGGAGATCATAACCCACGGCTACTGTCTTCCCTTTCGGCACAGGCCTCGCGACAATCCACCGGGGAACCTCTCTTTGCAGAGTCCGGATCCGCTCCTTGCGCAGAAAATTCAAGCCCTGCTGGAGAAAGGCGCCATAGAACTGGTGCCTGTAGCGGAGAGGAACAAGGGATGGCATTCCCTTTATTTTTTGATTTCGAAGAAAGACGGGGGATTGAGACCCATCATGGACTTGCGCAGTTTGAACAAACTCCTCAGGAAGGACAAGTTCAAGATTGTTACTCTCTCTCAAGTCCTCCAGGCCCTTCAGCTTCAGGACTGGTTGGTGTCACTCGACCTCAAGGATGCTTACTTCCATGTGCCGATCCATCCCAAGCACAAGAAGTACCTGACGTTCGCGGTTGGCGACTCGCACTTTCAGTTTCGGGTCCTGCCGTTCGGATTGACCTCCGCCCGACGGTTTTCACCAAGCTCATCGTGGTGGTGGCAGCGCATCTCAGGCAAGGGGGGATTCACGTCTACCCCTTCCTGGACGATTGGTTGATCAGGGGGAGCTCTCCCGAGCAAGTCCTGGATCATCTGTCCGTCACCTGCCACTCCCTTCACAGGCTGGGCTTCTCCCTCAATTTAAAGGAGTCCCATTTGACGCCAACACAGCGGCTCCAGTACATCGGAGCAGTGCTCGACACTTCCCTGGGGCAGTGTTTTCCTCCCCAGGTGAGGGCTCTTCACATTCAGCAGATGGTGCACAAGTTTCAGCATGCCCAGACGCTCCCAGCGTTCGAGTTCTTGAGGTTGCTCGGCCTCATGGCATCCTGCATTCTTCTGGTGCCAGGGGCTCGCCTGCGGATGAGATCTTTGCAGTGGGCACTCAAGACGCAATGGTCGCAGTCCTCCGGCAGGATGTCGGACCCGGTTCAGGTGCCGCCCTCGGTCGCCCGGGACCTTCTGTGGTGGGCCGTCGAAGGCAACTTGATGAAGGGGGCTCCATTTTGGCTTCCCTGGCCGGAGGTGACGATCGTGACGGATGCATCCCTCACGGGATTGGGAGCTCATGCCAACGGGCTGACAGTCAGCGGTCGTTGGTCTCCTTCGGAGTCCAGACTCCATATCAATCTGTTGGAGCTGAGGGCCGTCAGGCTAGCCCTGAAGGCTTTTCTGCCGACTGTGCGAGGAAAGAGTGTCCTGATCCTCACAGACAACACAGTGGCCATGCCACTACCTCAACAAAAAGGGGGGGGGGCAGGGTCACTTCATCTGTGCAGGGAGGCGATGCAGCTCGAGTTCTGGGCCATCCAGCAGGAAGTTTCGATCTCGGCGGTTCATCTGGCCGGAGACGAAAACGTGACGGCGGACGCTCTGAGCAGGCAGAGCGTGATCTCTCACGAGTGGGAGTTGGCTCAGGAGATTCTCCTGGAGATCTTCGCCCTTTGTGAGACCCCTCAAGTGGATCTCTTCGCCTCCAGTGTCAACCGGAAGTGCGAAAGGTTTTACTTGCGGGAATTTCCTCCAAAAGGAGCCTTAGGAGACAGGTTCGTGGTGGAGTGGTCATTCGCGCTGCTGTACGCGTTTCCTCCAGTCCCCGTCATCCCGCAAGTGCTGCGGAGGTTACGGAAGTTCGGTTCCCGGATGATCCTCATTGCTCCGGCGTGGGCTCGGAGGATGTGGTACCCGGACCTTCTCGACTTGTCCATCTGCCCTCCACGTCGTCTTCCCTACCGAGCCGATCTGCTCTCACGGGAGGGGGGTCAGGTTCTCCATCCAGAGGTCAGATCCCTCAACCTTCACGCTTGGCTTCTGAAAGGTTGCGGTATAAGGATTGGGACCTCCCTGAAGACGTGATGGAGGTGTTGCTTTCGGCCGGAAGGCCAGCAACAAAGTCTCTATACCGTTGCCGTAAGTTCTGCGACTGGTGCAGAGTTCAGAATGTGGATCCTTTTGCATGTGACATCTCCATGGTTCTGTCCTTTTTACTTTCTTTGGCCCACAGGGGCTTGCAAGTGGGTACCATTAAAGGTTACCTGGCGGCGCTGTCCATCTTTAAGCGCTCGTCTGGAGAGTGTTCTTACTTTAAAATCCCTTTAATTTCACAGTTTCTGAAAGGGCTCACTAATGTGTTCCCTCCGTCACCTTTCCTGGTGCCCGGTTGGGATTTAAACCTTGTTCTTAAGTTTCTTATGGGTGCTCCGTTTGAGCCTTTACATTCTTGCCCTTTGAGGCTGTTAACTCTGAAAACTGTTCTTAGTTGCGGTTACTTCCGCTCGCAGAGTGAGTGAGTTACAGGCACTTTCAGTTAAGCCACCCTTCACTGTATTTCACAAGGACAGGGTTGTCCTTAGAGTTCGTCCTTCTTTTCTTCCGAAGGTAGTGACGGAATTTCATTTGGCCCAGAAGGTTGTTCTTCCGGCATTCTATCCTCCTCCACATCCTGGTAAGGAAGAGGAGAGGCTCCATAGGCTTGATCCTAGGAGAGCTTTAAGCTTTTATGTTTCACGCATGTCCGGGGTCAGAGTGGACGATCAACTCTTTATTGGTTACGCTGGAAAGCGTTTGGGGCAAGCTGTGACGAAACACTGTCTCGCTGGATTATTTTGGCCATCTCGGAGTGTTACCGCTTGGCGGGTAAGGACCCACCGGCTGGCTTGCGGGCCCATTCTACCAGGGGTATGGCTGCATCTACTGCCCTGCAGAGGGGTGTTCTTATTCGCAACATCTGTGATGCAGCCACCTGGGCTTCAGTACATACATTTGTACGTCACTATTCCCTCGATTCCATCCGAGGACAGGATCTGGCCTTTGGCAAGGCGGTCCTTTGCTCTGCTATTTGATTGGCTATTCTAAATTTTGATTCTAAATTCTTTCCCTCCTCCTTGCTCTGGTACTGCTTTGGGAGTCTGTCATAGATATGGAATACGTCGGAGGACCCAATCCCCTCGAAGAACAAGTTACTTTCTTACCTGGTAACGTTCTTTCGATGGGATGGTCCGATGACGTATTCCATATCGCTCCCGCCCTGCCTTCCCCGCTGCAGAATTTCTTTTGCGATTGCAGCTTACGTTCCGCAAGGCTTTGTGTCTGACTGGCAGTTGACTAATGTCGCACGTTCTGGGGGACAAAACTACAACTGAGGCTACGGGCATCGTGCGTCCTACTTATCACATCGGATGACGTCAGACATCGGAGGAGGTCCTCGACTACGGCGCATCGACTTCCATCGAGGCAGGACGCAGACACCGAAAAAAGTTTCCGAAGCAGCACAGCTGTGGAGATTACATGTCATAGATATGGAATACGTCGTCGGACCATCCCATCGGAAGAACGTTACCAGGTAAGAAAGTAACTTGTTCTTCTTTGTGTGTTGGTGGCATTTGTGATTCTGTCATAATGCCTTCTTTTTGCCTTGCGTTTCCTTCTGGTATGCACGGATTTGCTTTTGGAACAGTGTTTTTTTTGTCTAGATTGTAATCTTTCCTCCATTCCAGTTCCATCTTTTTGTTTTCCTTTTTCATGGTGCTTAATAGTGGGGTAAACCATTTTGCCATTGCTCTTTTATTTTTTGATGGTGTGAATGGTTTTTCTAGGGCCATCAGGTCAATTGTATCTGCAATCCATTTGTGTAATCTCTTTCTCGTCTAGGTCAGCTAGCTCTAGTTCTGTTGTTGAGGGCTTGGTTAACTCCAGTTGTTCGAATAGGTTGCTTTCTTTGACGTCTTTTCAGTTTCTTTTTGTGGTGGTTGTGTTTAGGAGGTTAGATGCAGACTTTCGTAGGCATAGTGATTACGAATGGGATGATGAGATGGTCGCTCCACAGTATTTGTATTGGCAGTTCCGTGGTGATGAGTTTTTCCTCTGTGACAATTGCGTCCAGAGCGTGTCCTGTCGAGTGTGTTGTCCCTTTTACTAGTTGTCGTAGTTTCATGGTGTGGTGAGTTGTTCAGTCAATGCGTTTTGGGAGTTGGCGTCATTGTCTTCGAACCAGATGTTGAAGTCCGCCAGGATGATTAGGTGTTCGTGGTTGATGGCTATGTTGGTGATGGCTTCTATGAAGTTGTTGATGTAGGATTTATTTATTTGCATTTGTATAGCGCACTTGCAGCCCCCGGGCATTGAGGCGCTGTTACAAGAAGTTATTGGACTTAGGATATAGAGAATATTCAGAGAATATACAGGTGACCAGAGGTCTCTTGGTTACACAGATGCAGGCAAGGATACACAAGATGCTTGAAATGAGTTATACAGATACATAATGATTTAGGGTGCATTTCATACAAAGAGCTTGGTTTTGATGCCTTTGCGGAAGGCTTGGTGGGACTCAATCATTCTTACGTGAGGTGGCAGTACGTTCCAGTGCGTGGCTTCCTGGGTAGGAATACTGGTGCCACCGGCGCGCACCTTGCGCGTTTTAGGCATGACAATCGTGTTGGAGTAGCACTTTCTTCAGGGTCTTGTGGCAGTGTGCTTGGTGATTCTTTGGGTCGGGTAGGGAGGAGCAAGTTCATGGAGGCATTTGTGGGTGAGGGGGAGTGTTTTGAAGACCATTCTCTTTGACAGGGAGCCAGTGGGCCTGTCTTCTGGTTTCAGAGATGTGATCTCTTCTTGCGGTGCCTGTGGCTGCCCTGCGTGCATTATTTTGGACTAGCTGAAGTTTGGCAATGTTTTTATTGGAGGTCCCAACGCGAAGGGCATTGCAGTAGTCTAGCCTTGATCCGATTATTGCCCTGGCAATGGTGAGGCAGTTTTGGCGCGACAGGAAGGGCCTGGAGGCGTTGAGGACTTTAGAATAGTAGGCTTAGGAAGCGGCAATGGCATTGATCTGTCTATCCATGGACAGATCGGAGTCCAGGTAGACTGAGTGTCTTCACGTAATTGGAGACCTTGATGGGAATGTTGTCAATAGTGAAAGAAACTTACTGATCACTGAGGTTACCCATGGTACAGGGTGACCATATAAGGAGGAGTTCATTTTTTTTCACTGAGGCAGAGCCAGTTCTCTGCCATCCACGATTGGATAGTGGAATAGATGGTGGTGATGGTTTTAGTATCCGCCAGGTAATCACCCGTGAGTGGGATGTGTACCTGCGTGTCATCCGCATAGTTTGTATATGAGATGCCCAGGGAATCAAGGATGCTGAACATAGGCCTCGTGAAGAGGTTGTAGAGCGTGGGCGCGATGCATGATCCCTGTGGAACACCGCAGGTGATGTGGCTGGGAGCGCACAGGCTGAGTCAGAAAAGACTTTCATGGCCCTTTCTTTGAGAAAGGAGGTGATCCATTGACAGGCCTTGGGGGAGAAGTTGGCTCGGGTGGCTAGATGGTGGCACAGGGTGTTGTGGTCCACCAAGTTAAAATCAGCGGATAGATCCAGGAGCAATAGGACAGCAGGTTTTCCTGCGTCTCTAAGATCGTCCATTTGGTTTAAGTCCAGGAGAGCTGGTTCGGTACCATGTCGTGTGCGGAAACCAGATTGCCGCAGGCAGAGGAGACGGTTTTCTTCAAGGAACCTTTGGACTTACAGGTAGGCTGCTTTGTCCAGAATTCTGAGTAAGAAAGGTACGTGATGGGCCTATAGTTCCCTGGGACCGTTGGGTCCAGCAAGGGTTTTTTTGAGGAGTGGGCGTACCCATTGTACATGGCCCGACTGGGAAGAAGAGTTGATAAATGCTGTTAGGAAGGGAGCTAGGACTGGTGCTGAGTCTTTGATGAGACTAGCTGGACAGGCATCTCCCTTACAATTAGGTTTGATGGAGTTGAGCAGGGTGATGACCTCTAGCTCAGTGATGTCTTTGAAGTCAAATGGTGGAGAGGAAATGGACTTGGTAGTCGTGGTGGTTTCAGAATGCAGCCTAGCTATGAGGCTGGAGAGGGCTTTTTGGTGGCCACAAATTTTAGTTTGAAGAGTGTTGAGCTTCTCTAGCGAGGCAGATTGAATACTATTGCACCAATTGTCATCTTTGATGACGGGGTGGGGGGGGTGTAGAGGATGATTATTCCAGTTCTCTAAAGATGGTGAATATTTCCTTAGACCCAGATTTGCCATCATAAATCCTGGCGTTGAAGGAGGCAGCTTTGGCTAGGATGATCGATTTTGGAGATGGCTTTGAACACTTTTTTGGTGGCTTCAGATGGGTTAGCTTTCCATGCGGAGAGGGCAATCCTCTTCTGTGCACGTTGTCAAGAAGTTCTTTGGAGACCCATGGGTTAGTGTTTGGCTTTCTTGGCTTATTTGAGGGTCATTGGAGCGATGGTGTCCACTGCTCAGGTGATGACATCTTTGAAGGTGTTGGGTAAGGTTTCCGGATTGTTGGAGAATGTGGCTTGCAGGGCCGGATTGATGAGGTAGGGTGCTAAGTTCTCAACTGTGAGTTGCCGTGAGCTCCTAGCGAGAGTAGCCGGGCAGGGACGGCGAGAGAGCCCCACTTTTGGTGCTAAGGTTGAATTGGATGTAGTGGTGGTCAGACCAGGGCATTGGGGTGTTGGCAGTGATTAGCAGGGAGCAGTTATGGTGACTGATCCAATCGAGGGTACGCCCTTTGAGGTGGGTAGGGTCAGAAATAGATTGTGCGAAGCCCAGGGTGGATAGGGCATTCTTGAGGGATTTGGCATGGGAGTCCTTGGGGTCGTTGAGCCCTATGTTAAGATCGCCCAAGAGTATGACCTGGGAGGTCTTTTTGATGTTGTTGGACAGCGCGAGGATGAGTGTCGTGGAAGTCAGTGCATGGTCCCGGAGGTCTGTAAACAATGTGCATAGTTATTGTGCAGTTGGGGGGAGACATTAATCTTTAGTGGGAGGTAGTCACTATTGTCAGGTTGCCCTACCGCTTCTCTGATGGCAAGAGTTTTCCCTGGCGATGAGGGCCACGCCTCCACCCCTCTGAGAGGTGTGGTCTTTCCTGAAGATAGAATACCCAGATGGAATGGCCAGAGATGGTGCCGGGCCCGAGCTTTCGTTGAGGCAGATTTCTGTAAGAATTAGGAGATCAAGGTTGTCCTTGATGATAAGGTCATTGATGTTAAGGGCGTGGGCGTGTACGGAGTGGGCGTTGAGCAGGGCACAGCTGAGCGTATGAGCAGTTGGAGGTGTAGAGGTGGCTTGCCTAGTGGGTGGGGACGGTGGCTCAGGCATAGTGGGTAGTGTGGAATCAACGATGTTCGTGGGGGGCGGTAACATGAGCATTCAGCATGGAGACAACACTGGGCATGGCAGGCAAAGCAATATCAACTTTGGTCAAGGGTGCGGTAACATGAACATTCAGCATGGAAACAACACTAGGCCTGGGTGGTAGTGCAGTTAGTATTGGGCTTTACGTTTATAGCGGCCGTGGAGGCTTTGTTGGTGGTGAAAGTATCGAAGATCTGAGGTGAAGTGGCTACATTATACAGGGTTGCTATTGGAGTAAAGTTAGCCCTGGTAGCGTAGCGTCTGAGTGAGGATGGTGGACATCTGAGGCCTACTCTCAAATTGCGGTATGCCGGTTTAGGAGTATAGGTGTTGGGGATAGTGGGGCGGGTGTGCGACCGAAGTCGTGCGTTTCTGTAGATGCCTGGCGAGGTGCACATGGTGGTGATCTGGGCTGCCCTGAAAGAGGGGTAGTACATACTGGCACTGAGGCACGAGGCCTTACCTTGTTTGAGGTGGCATAGTGGCGCCTTCCGCGCCGTCGAGTAGCAGAGAGCTGCAGGGAGGTTCTGAGGCCTTTTCCGATGGCCTTCGCCGAGTGGTGGCTTTGCCTGGCGGCTGTCGCCCTCTCCCTTTAAAGCGGGAGAGGAGGGACTGCAGGCATCGGCACGCCAATCAGCTGACCCTGCTTCCGTAATGTGGTCCTGTTGTCATGGAGCGCAGACACGGCTCCCCGTGTTTGATTGCGGCGGAGGCCGCGTGGTCTGCAATGGATGCATCAGAAGTTGGTTTGCACACCAGGATGAATGTGATGTTGGTTTTTGGGCTCGCTGTTGGGTGTATGACCATGGATTCGCAGTTGAGGATGTTGAGTGGTTCTTCTGTTCTTATTTTTAGGTGTTCTTTGAATGCTATTGCGATGCATCCTCCTTTTTGTTTTTCCTGTTTATTTGAAGGCATTTGAAGTTTGCAGAGTGTTTTTTTTTTTTTTTTTTTTTCGTCCAGCCAAGTTTCTGTGATGAATAGGATGTCAATACCATTGTTCTCGAGTTGTTCGAAGATCTCTGTAGAGTGTTTTGACATGGATCTTGCGTTTATTAGATTGCAGTGGAGTTTGGAGGTGTAGTTTAGTTTGGCTTTTCTTGTTAGGGTCGTCTTCTGATCTTGTTGAGGTGTAGGTTTCGGGTTGTCTGCGTCCTCGACTAGTTCTTCTAGGTTTTGTCTTGGGTTTTTGTTTTCATCGGGTTCTTCTTCCAGGGCTTGCGGTTGTCGATTTGGAGGTTCTTCTAGCTTTGGTGATGTAAGGTGTTATCGCTTCGGTTGTGTGTTTGTTGTTTCTGGTGGTGTTCATCCTTCTTCTTCGTGATTTTGTTACGTTGTTTAATGTTGCTGCTTCTGGCGTTGCGTTGGTTCGGTCTGATGAGCAGTTCTCGGTGAGGTATGTAGTTAATAGTGATTGGTCTCTTCTCTGAGTTGGTTCGATTTTTGATCCTGTCTGTTGGGGGTGTGTTCTGTTGTGGTTCTTAGTTGCAGTTCCGGAGTGTTTGTCCTTTCTTCTCTTCTTTCCCTCAGGATGGGTCGTTTGCGCGGCATTGTACGATTCATAGTTGTTTAGTCTTTGTGGGTGCCTTTGTCAATGTGATTTCAAACAGTTTCTTATATTAACATGTGAGGTGGAAGGGGTCCTCCCCTTCCCCTCACCCCATTAATCCGGGCCACCCACCCCTTCCTCCGATCCCATACATGTGTCTATGAAAATATATTGCGATTACACAAATGGGCTCAAACACCCTATGGGTACTGTGGGCATGCTATTACATGGAAAAGCTTTGGCATCGTAAGACCAACTTGGTGGTGGTAATGGATGTAGTATGAATGCTGATTAACGTAAGTAAACATTTACATTGAAAATATTTTATGACTGCATAGTTGGCAACAATTTTGTAGCTTAATACCCTTCTTTGGTGCTTCAATGTTACATTTTAATTCTTTCGCATGTAGAATACGTTAACTCAGTTATTAGGTGTGCCAAAATTAATCCCATGTCAATCTTTTTCTTTTCAGAGCCAACACAGATTTATAGATTTTTACGTACAAGGAATCTCATAGCAGTAAGTATCCGTGTTTATGGAGTGTACCATTTTTCCCTTTAGAAACCTTTTTCTTACCCGTGTCGTCTTTCTATTTTTTTTCAATAGCCAATATTTTTGCACAGGACTCTCACATACATGTCCCACAGGAACTCCAGATCAAATGCCAAACGGTAACTACATTATATTACTTTTTATAATGCATGGTACAATGTAACATTTTAACATATTATGTTAGGATATCTCGATACTGCAATCACCATCATAGTGTAGTGGTCCAATAGTGCTGAAGTTTGTTTGAAGTATTATCCCCCTGCCACAACTATCCCGAGCTTGGTCTGTGAGAATTGAAAAGGGCAGCATTGGAGTTGAAGGGCAAGTTAACGCTCTTGAACAATTTCTACAGGATGAAACTTTCTTTTGATTTATTTAGTTGGGGGGGGTTACTTTATATTGTATGAAGAAACTGCAGTATGGGAGTTTATGCTTTGAATGTAGTGTCTGGAACAGACCTGCTGATTCGATAAAGTCCAATTGAGGTGCGTTGAAATGTTTGCTTGTGTTGAATGGATGTAACAATCACTGGATTGAAATCCAGGGGATATTTCTCGCTGTTAAGAAAATATACTCCTTCTCAGCGGAAGACACAAATGTAGTGTTTGTTGAATCCGAGGATGTTGTCACTGCGTCTGTAGTGGGAGTCCATACCCATGAGGCAAGGGAGGTGAGGCCGCTAGCCAATGGTCTCCCTGGGGCTGGCACTCGGCGGGTGGATCTCATGGGATGGGAAACCTCCTGTGGGACCAGTAACTACTATGGTGGGAGAATGCGGTGTCCGCCTACCTAACACCTGCACCTGTCCTTCACCCTCCCTCTTCAGCTCTAACCTCCTGTCCCATGTACTTCTATAAAACACAAGTAGAACGGGTTGAGATGAGGAAGAAGAGGTAACTGTCATGAAGATCCAGACCAAGAAACTGCGGATCTGTGGGGATCAAACAGATGAACTTGCTTGTACGGTCTAGTCTCAAACTACAGACCTTACTGGATGCCGATATATAAGCTGACAACGGACTCGCCCGAGTCAGATCCTCACTGGAGGAAATGAGAGCGTGGCAGTCGCTCACTGCAGAGAACAGCAGGGGGAGACTGGAGTGCTGTAAAGTGAGAAGTACGGTGTCCAGGGGACACGCCAAGAAATTGAGAGGCTAGCTGGGGTCAGTGCCAGCAGCACAGCACTGCAGGAACACGTGGTCCGGCTGGGAGATACCCGCCGAGAGAGAAAATAAAATAAAAGCCCCTATGGGACATTAACAGAAACTTTATCAAGACACTATAACAAGGTGAATGGGGCCTTGGACGCTTGCAGGAGAAGGGCATAGTATGTAACCAGAATACCTAATCATCTGGACAGCACTTAGAGAGAAGGTGACCCTGGGCTCTCTAATATCAGAAGAGAAGACGAAGAGAACTGTGATATTTCCTGTGAACGAAGTACTTAGCAGGGGAGTAAATCAAGTCTGCATGTGCGATTTAAGAGACTGTGAAGAGGACTGGGGGTAATATATATATATATGAGCCCAGAACTTTGCAAGCAAATAAACCAAGTCTGTGTTTGAGACAGGGAGCTGACAGAGAAGGGAGCAAGGTCTGTCAAACAGGTTCATGGATCCACCAGTTTGGAGAAGCATCCAAACCACTCTTCGCAGAAGAAGCCTGGGGAAAGGAGACATTCGCCCAACAGTTGAAACTGTACTTTGAAAACTTTCAAACCAGGAACCGCCATTTGTCCAGGGCATGGGAGTCATTCCTCTGGACCAGGAATATATCCTTTTGATTTAGTCTAGCATAAAGTGTGAGGAACAGAGAGGGGATTCTGACATAGGACTTTGGACTCTTGATTTGGCATCCTGACTGAGACAATAATATTTTTGGTTGCGTCAGGGAAACACCTCTTAGCTAGGCAAGATAGGGTTTTATTTTCATTTTGATCACTGGAATAAAAGTCTGAAACAACCACTATGACCCCTTCCGTGTCAGTCTTACATCTGCACCCAAGTGTTAACACTTAAACAATCTGTTGAGAATCTGTTGCGTAAAGTTGAAGATCAACCCTGCCTTGCTTTCAGACATAATTAGTGGGCCAAGCTTATGGTGTTTGAAACGCATATTATTAGAAGTGGCACAGTGTAATAACACGTTACCTTTCACTCTAAGCAGTCTCTCCTAGGGTGCCTATAAGTTTTAAGGTGAGGGCCCATCTTGTTACAGATCAGGAAGTCAAAACTGAAAAATATGAATGTTAAAACCACAAACCTGACAAAAGGACCTGTTGGACAATTATCTGCAGGTGGACATTAACTTTTTATGATTGGGGAATATTTGAATGCTTTTTTTTTTGTTGAGAAAAGGGGTACTGCCTACCAAAACAGTGTACTAGGAAGTTTACAAATGAGCAGATTTTTGGCCTAGAAACTACGGCATGCGGGTCTACTTGCAATGTTCAAAAGGTTCCCCATCTTTTAACAGGGGAGGTAGCAGTGGTGCAAAAGCAGTGTGTGGACCCTTTTTTTTTCCTTTTTATACTGACAAATGCAGAGAAACGTTTACGCTATCAGCCAGAAAAATAGGCGGGTTTTACACTTCCTAGAGTGGAGGAGAAGTGTTCTGCAGGTTTGATTGAAATGAGCAGTGTGACAGAAATAATGCTAAATATAACAAATAAAGTGACGGGTCTCTGGGCCTGAAAGAGTGCGGGTTTGGGATTTAAGTAACAAATCGGTAGTTACTCTTGATCCTATTTTGCTTGGCTTTTTATTACCATTTGGGGTATCCATCAAGAATCTTAGCGGCATGGTCTAATTTCTGAAACTTTGTGGCTCTTATTACCTGATCACGTTCTAATGCTATAATTTATGAAATGTATTCTTGGGAAAGGTGGCGCTGTTTTGGGATGACAGCCGGTCGCCAGTACTCTTCTTGATAGAATCTGCAGACTATTTAATGAACTCTAGTCATTTTGCTTTTGAATAATGAAATGGCATTGACCTATTGAAATCGGTGTTTCTTTGGTCGGCCTTTATAAAAAAGTTTGACTTATTACATGTATGCAAAACCTACCAGGGTACCTGGGAATAGCTTCCGATTGGGGATAGAAATGCACAGGAAAGTGGCTGTGAAGAAGGGAAATGGCCAGGTTTGTCCCGTCTCCCCATGACTCTTCACCAATTATGTTGAACCTTTAGCTCTACTGATGGTGCTATGAGCAGGAATCGTGGATTTGCCCCCACACTGCCCTTGCAACTGCATCAGATTTTCTTGATTTTGTTTTCTGGCAGCATATTCTCCTTCCTAATTAGAACATTCTAGGAGATTGAACACTGAAGTTGCTGATTGACATCAATCTAACTATCTTACTGGTTGACCTTCAAGATGACCACTCTGTTTCCTTATGCTATCGGACCATTTAGTGTCTGTATCAAGTGATGGTCTTGAATACCTGAAGTACCTATACATTTGTTAAGTGGTAAAATTTATATTCTCCCAAAATGCTTATTTTTGTTGCAGGAAATATCATTCTTTTTCAAAAGCTTTTTTCATGCATCCTGGATGGATGGACGGAAATCCCCTCGCAGATATTTGGTTAAACTTAATGATGCACCTATTGAGCAGGTATCTTATAAATGCTCGGGGGTACTTAGTGATAAGAAACTAAAGTGATCCAAACACTGACATTATGTTAAAGAGAAGACCTTATTGCTGTTCAAGAAGGTTTTTCCCTTAGAACAGTTCAACTAATATATAGAACCAAAATTGTTTCGAGTTTGTTATATGGTGCAGAAGTCTGGGCAAGTAATTATGACGGGGCGTTCGATCGACTGGAAGGAAAGATTTTGAAAACCTTGTTTATGATTACCTAAGTTGTAGTTGGGATCATTTTCCGACAATCCCCTTTAGCTCGGACACCCACCCCCCCGGGTCTCCTGCTCCGCGGACCCGCCTGCCGTGCTTCCCCCTCAGGAGTCCTCTTGGTTCTTCAGGGCCCACCAAGTATTGATAGGTTTATAGTCGGGGCGGGGAATCGCTGATCATACTCAAGTACTGGGACCCAGATGTCCTGTAAGCGGTGAAGGACTCCCGCCCTTGCCGCGGTTACCTTTTCCGTGATCAATTTGTCCCATAGCTTCCCCCACCACTGAGCCATACAGGGGCCGTCTGGGGGTTTCCAGAAGCAGGCCAGCACAGTATTGCATGCTAGGAGACATTGGGTTAGTATTTTTGCTCTGTTTGCAGTGCGCGGGTAAATCCCGGGGATCGGGACCCCCAGCAGGACGGGTTCGGGTTCCAACAGGAGAGCAGTCCCGGTGATCTGTTCAATAGTCGACCAGCACCGTTTCCAGAATTGCATGATCTTTGGGCATGTCCACCACATATGGAAGAAGGAGCACGGTTGGGCACACCCTCTCCAGCAGGAATAGTCCACCCGGGGGTTCATGTGGTGGAGCCTAAAGGGGGGGGGGGGTAGTACAATCGCAGCATGATCTTGCACGCACATTCCTTGTTGGTGACACAGGTGGATGAGGAGTGGGTATGGGACCAGATATTCACCCAAGTCTGGTCGTCAATCGGGTGACCCAGGTCGGCCTCTCATTGGGCCATGCATCAAGTTTTTGAAGTTAGGAAGTCACCCAAGAAATGTCTATATAGGGTTGAAATCCTGTCTCGGAATGGCAGATCCTTAAGGGTTAGTTCAAAGGGTGTAAGGGGTTGCGAGACCGGCTGGAGGGTTTGGGGATGTGAGCACCAATGACGCAGCAGGAAATATGTAAATCTGTCTTTCTTGGAGTTGGAACACCACCTTGCATTGTTCGAAAGTGCGGGGTACGTTCCCGGCATATAGCTGTTCCAGGGTCTCGAGGCCACCATCTATCCAGTTCTGGAAGTTACGGGGGTTCGTCCTGCACGAAAAGGTTGGGTTGTGGAAGATTGGTGATAGGGGGCTTAGTCCTCTCGGGATTCCCTTTTTGTTTCAGAGCCCAGTCCCAGGAGCTTAATTGTTTGGTCATCAGTAGGAGTCTCTTCCAGCGCACACTCAGGGATGGCTGGATATGTGGGAGAAACCGCAGGGGGAACGGAAGTTGTGCCTGCTCCAGTTCCACCCATCTGGGGCGGGCTGTGATTGTTTGCCAAGCACGGATGTGGGCCAGTTGCACTGCCACCCTATAGGCCTGAAGATCGGGGACCCCTAACCCACCCAGTCTAGAGCTGCCTACCAAAGTTTTATGGGGGATTCTGGCCTTTTTGCCCCTCCATATAAACTTTAGCATTTTCCTCTGCAAGTCTTGAAGGGCTGGTGCTGGGACAGCTACTGCGAGGGAGGAGCAGGCATAGAGGAATCTCAGGAGCAAGTTAATTTTGGCGGCTGTAATGTGTCCCATCAATGAGATTTCCTGTGTTGACCAACGCTTCAGATCCCTTTCCAGTTCCCGAAACAGTCTAGGGAAGTTGGCCTGGTATGTCTCTTTTGGGTTTGCTGTGATGTGAACTCCCAGGTAAGGGATGGTCTGCCTCTTCCACGTGATTGGGCACATCCTGGTTAGCGCCTCCCGTTCCTCCCGAGGGAGACCGATGCCCAAGGCTACGATTTCGAGAAGTTGACAGCAAAGCCGGTGACCTCCCCAAAGCTAGCCATTTCCGCTAGGGCGTGCTTTACTGAAGAGCTGGCCTCTGAGAGCGTAAGCAGAACCTTGTCGGCGTATAGCGCAATTTTGTGCTGGGATGGGCCGACCTGGGGACCCTTGATGAGATTGTTCAGCCCGATTCTCTGGGCAAAAGGTTCCATAGTCGGCGTGAAGAGTAAGGGCGACAGCGGGCAACCTTGTCTTGTCCCACAGGTCATAGGGATCGGGGTTGATAGAAATCCGTTCATCCTCAGGAGGGTTTTTGGGGTTTTGTAGTTGGCCAGTACCATTGTCTGAAACGTTGGGCCAAAACCGAAGGTGAGTCTCATAAATGACCGGTCTACCTTGTCAAACACTTTAATGGCGTCTAGGGCCATTAATGCGAGCCCCTGGGCGTTCCTGGGAGGCGATGTCCACCAGGTACAAGGTTCTACGTATATTGTCTTCTGCTGCTCTGTTTAATACAAAGCCTGTTTGATGGGGGTGAATTATGTTAGGAAGTATGAGAGCTAGACGTATGTTAGCATCTATGTTCAACAGGGCAATTGCCTGTATGAGGCTGGGTCCCTCGTGTCTTTCCCTGGCTTGGGTAGGAGTATCGTAGTAGACTCCTGCATTGATGGGGTCACCGATCCTGTTTCTCTGAAGGAGTTGAAGAGTGTCACCAAAGGGTGGATCAGCTGGGGCTTGAATATTTTATAGAATCTCGAGGAGAACCCGTCCGGGCCCGAGGCTTGAGTTTTAAGAGATTTGATGACTTCTTCAACCTCCTCGTCGGTAATCTGTGCCTCCAAGGCTCTCTCTCGTCCTCCTGTTTAGACTGATCCCGTGGAGGTGCGGTCATCACTTGGGTTAGGTGGTCCACTGCCAGCTGCTGTTTCTTTGACTCTGCATATCGAATCAGTCCCTGTGGATCTCACAGCCTAGTGATGGTATTGGTACGTCTTGCTTTGGCCAGCTTGGCTACCAGTAGCTTGTTTGCTTTGTTGTTCTTAGCATAGTAGAATTGCCTGGTCTTGGCCATTAGTTGCTCGGTATGTTCGGCGTAGTGGGCCTCTAGTTTCTTTCTTGCTGTGCGGATGGCCCGTTGTGTCCTGGGGGACCAACCTTTGTCCTTGTGAGTTTCCTCTGCTGTTCGAAACTCCTCCTCAAGGGCTAGCCAGGCTTGTCGCCTATTACAGTGAAATGCCACCCCTTGTGCTATCAGCTCGCCCCTGATCACCACTTTCATCGCGTCAGTTGTTTGCGGGGTACGTGTCTATAACTGGGTTTTCCTCGAGGAAGTTTGTGGTTGTGATTTTATCCCTTATTGCCATGTCATTGAGGATTGGGTCTTAAATTCTTGAGAAAGTTCGATGAACATAGGAGTAAAAGGAGTAATCCTTCTAGGAGGGGTGGAGCACCCGCCATGAGTCTACTACTTCTAGGGTTCTGAATAGGCGCAAGAGGCTGAGTGCCTGCGTAAAATCTCCAGGGGTGGGAGGGAGGGATTTGTCTCTGGTGGTGTCTGGTACTCCGTTGAAATCCCCCCTATTATTGTCTGGCCTTCTATAAAGCCTGAGAGGGAGGCGCCCAGTGAGTCGTAGTAGATTGCTTGCCCTGAGTTGGGGGCGTATACTGAGACGAAGGTATAGAGGTCTCCCAGTAAAAGGCATTTAACTGCTATGAACCGGCCCTCTGGTCAAGTTTTTGAGTCTAGGACCTGGTGGTTTAGGTCTTACTCCTACATCCTGTCCCCTTTCCTCCATACATGTGGGACATCTGTCCGTCCTGTGCGATGGGACCAAACCCAACCAGTCTGGCCTGCACACCATCCTAGACTTTCCCAGTTCAATCTCTTCCTACCCCAAGAGAAATAAAAGATGATCACGCCCGGCCAGATTCGCTCCTCTTTGCAGATGGGCGATTGGCTCAGTGTGGTGGATCTTCAGGATGCGTACATGCATATCCTGATTTGGAATCCACACAGATATCTCTGCTTCTCTTTGGGAGAGGAGCACTTCCAGTTTCGGGTGCTTCCTTTTGGCCTCAGCTCGGCGTCGCGTGTCTTCATGAAGATGATGTTGGTGATTGCGGCCTATCTTCGTCTCCAGGGTATCCATGTGTATCCTTATTTGGACGACTGGCTCTTACGCAGCCCTTGTCTGTTGGCAGCAGCGGGCAACCTCCAGTCTCTCCTTCAGCTCCTGTTCCATCTTGGGCTGTCGGTAAACTGGCGGAAATCCTCCATGACGGTCTCACAGGACCTGATCTTCCTGGGTTTTCGTTTGAACACAATCGACTGCAGAGTGTATCTGACCGCGGACAGAATGGCGGATCTGTTGGCCACGTGTCAGATGTTTGCGCAGTCGGAGAGCATGTCGGCCTGGTGGTTCCAGAGGCTTCTGGGCCTCATGGCCTCGTGTGTACTGGCTCTTCCTCTTGCTGGTCTCAAAATGAGACGGACCCAGATGGCTCTTCGGAGCTCATGGCGTCAGGCAGTGGATCCGGATTCCATGCGGATAATGATTCCGGATTCCATGAGTGGACCTGGATTGGTGGTCATCTCTCAGCAATAGGTCTGGGGGATCGGGGTTTCAGGACCCTGTCCCCACGGTGATGATCACGACTGACTCCTCACTCCTCGGGTGGGGTGCGACGTTAGATCTTCTTCAGGTCTGGGACCTCTGGTCGCCTCAGGACAAGCTCCTGCACATAAATCATTTGGAGCTTCGGGCGATCTTCCTAGCGCTCAGGGCGTTCAGACTGCTCATTGTCATCAAGGTGGTCCGCATAAGAACAGACACTGTGGTATCAATGTATTACATAAACAAGCAAGGGGGAACAAAGCCCCCCCCCCCCCCCTCGTGGACCTGTCCATCCAGATTTGGGAGTGGGCCGTGTTTCATGGTGTCTGGCTGCTTGCAGTGCACATCCCGGGCCAGCTGAATGTCGCAGCGGATGCCCTCAGCCGGCGGACAGTGGTCAGCTACGAGTGGGAGTTGAAGGCGGAGGTCCTTTCATGGATTTTCTCGCGTTGAGGCACACCGGAGGAGGACCTCTTCGCTACGGCGGTAAACAAGAAGCTTCCTCAGTATGCCTCCAGAGGGGGCTGGGAGCCTCCTCTCTGGGGGAATGCTCTCGAAATTCCATGGCACAACATGAGCTTACGCCTTCCCGCCTCTGCCTCTAGTTCATCGAGCAATTTGGAAGTTGAAGAACTCTGTGAACTGTTCCCGTCTGCTGATAGCTCCGTGGTGGCCGGCCAGGTTTTGGTTCTCAGAACTTCAACACCTGTTGGCGTATCCGCCGATCAGGTTACCAGTAACTCCCGATCTTCTTCACCAAGGTGAATAACAGATGTGGCATCCCTCCCCATAATCGCTCAGCTGGGCGGCATGGTGCCTGAGTTCAAGTCTTCAGAGCATCTGAGTTTGTCTGCGAATAACATGCGCATTATCCAGGCAGCCAGGAAATCTTCGACCAGATCTCAATACAGGAGTAAATGGCTCAGGTTCTGTCATTGGTGTTTGGAGAAGAAGTTGGATCCGAGGGTGGCCACGATTGACACAGTGCTGTCCTTAGTTTCCTCCCTAGCAGAGTCGGGGGTTCATGTGCTGTCATGCAGGACTTATCTCTCAGCGGTTTCCGCTTACCTTTCTACAGACCTGTGTTCTTATTCTCTAACTAACCCAGTGGTGAAGAGGCATTTTGCTGGCTTGACATGCCTCTACCCTCCGGTGCGTAATCCGCACCCGCCATGGGACCTAAATGTAGTCCTGACGGCGCTGTGCCGTAAACCCTTTTAACCAATGGCTACTGTAGACCTCAGGTACTTGTCTTGGAAAGTGTCTTTTCTGGTCGCCGTTACATCAGCGAGGAGAGTGAATGAGCTCCAGGCATTGTCGGTGGAGCATCCTTTCTTGGTCTTTCACAAGGACAAGGTAGTCCTTCGGACAAACCCGGCTTTCCTACCGAAGGTAGTGACCGAATTCCATCTGAATCAGTCGATCTCCCTTCCGGTCTTTTTTCCGAACTCTGCCTCAGAGACTGAAAGAGTTCTACACTGTCTTGATGTCTGAAGAGCTCTTAAGTTCTACCTGGACAGGACTTCCGAGATTAGGAGTTCTTAACTTTTTGTGACCTTCGTTAACCCTCAGGGCAAGCCGGCGTCTAAGGCAACTATTTCCAGGTGGATTGCCGCCTGCATCACAGAGTCTTTCACCGTCCAAAGGCGGAAACCTCCTAAAGGTATCCATGCGCACCTGGTGCGGGGCAAGGCAGCTGCGGTTGCTTTTCAGAAATATGTTCCCTGGGAGTCCATCGCTAGGGCAGCTACTTGGGCCTCCCCATCTGCTTTCTGTAAGCATTACTGTCTCGACATGAGCTCTAGAGCTGACGCTCAGTTTGGTCAGGCTGTGCTGAAGAACCTGTTTCAGTAAGGGGTATTTCCATCCACCCGTAGTTCCTGTAAGGAGTGCTTGGGAATCTCCCACAAGTATGGAGGAAAGGGGACGGGACGTAGGAGTATTACCAGGTTACTCACCGTAGTGACCACCTTACTCCTAGTCCATAGTCCCCTTTCCTCCATACGCCCGCCCGCGGCCCCCTCTAATAAGGTTCCTCTGTTATTGCTAATGAGTCTGTGACCCGGCGGTAGAAAAGGACTGATGGGCGATGCGCGGGGCGGAGCCAAGGTGGGCGCAGGAAAGAGAGGAGGGACACATTTTTGAAAAAAATGTGGATGCTTTTTACAAAGTGCTCCGGTCCCGTCCCACAGGATGGAGAGATGTCCCACAAGTATGGAGGAAAGGGGACTATGGACTAGGAGTAAGGTGGTCACTACGGTGAGTAACCTGGTAATTCCTAAAGAGGATCTCAGTGCCCCCCTTCTTAGAGCCTCCCGAGGCGAAGAACTGACATGGATATAGACAGGAGCGTAGACGCCCGAATGCCGGAAGGAGGTAAGTTTCCTGGAGCATCGTCACCCCTGCCTCTTCATCTTGTAGTTTTTGTAAGATCGACTTGCGCTTGGAGGGGGAATTCAGCCCGTTGATGTTGAGTGAGAGGAGTTGTAAAGTCTGGTGTTCCTGAGCAAGAGTTCCACCCGCCCCTGAATCCGGATGGGGATTTTGAGGGGGTTGTGGGGGGAGGGGAAACCGACTAGTCTCCATCATGGGTGAGGGTTAGATGCGCGTCGTCCTGCTCTTGGGGGGTTTTTGGTTCTTTCTTTAGAAAGGCGAAAAAGTGGAAAAAATGGGTACTCTAGGTTTTTATGTCTGACTAGGTGCCAGCGCGTTTTACCGAGCTATTTATTACTTAAGGCAGCCGCTCATAAAAAGCCAATTAAAAACATGGTGCAAGCGATTGATTAAGAAAATAATTTGGTTAACTTGTCCACCAATGTTAATAGTGGTGGTTTTATTCAGTATATGTTGACTGTTCAAATCACAATAATATTTGGACGCCTATCCATCATGCCATGTGGTAGCGCAATATCTTAAAAAAAAATGTAATATTGTAGATTCATTAGAAATGTTGGGTAGTAGATCTGTTATACGACATAGAGAACGGCTATGTAGGGTATTTGGAGAGGACGTTCTGGAATCGACTGAATATTTATTGTTCAACTGTAAAAGTTTGGATAAGTAAGACTGATATGGGAAAGCTTATAGTGAATGTGAGATTTAATGGAATTTATTTATGGATGGAATTGATCTATTTTTTTTATTTGGTTAAACTTTATACTGAGAATATGCTAATTGTATATGTTTTATCTGGTGTTATAATATCTTAATGTTGGAATTGGATGATTTCATTTTTATGCTTTTCTTTTGTGGGTGGTATACGTTATTTGTGGCTATAGTATACGCACATAAACATGTAAAATCATAAAGCTTTTTAAGTAAACTAGTTCGGGCGCAATGTCTACATTTTTTTTTAACTTCTTTTTTATTGATTTTACAACAAGAGAAAAAGTACATTTCCCAACTCCCCCCCTCCCCTTGAAGGCAATTGCTTATGTCCGTGGTCCATTATCGCCATGGGCCACTCGCCAAAGGTTAAGTTCATAACAGAGAAACCATCATCCCGACCACCCCCCTCCCTCCCCTGGGAGTGGCCTCTCCTTGTCCGTGAACACGTGTATTGGCACCTTGGAGTTGTCTATATTGTCCATTGTTTGCTCCGGCCACGGCCAGGCCGCCTCCTCTCCACTCACTGTATTCCCTCTGGTCTATGTTCTGCCCCCGGGCACGGGCGAGCCAGCCTGTCCTCCTTCCGAGTCGTCTGAGTCACTCTTGTTGTTTTCCACCCCGTCTCCGAACAGGTCCTGCACCAGGGTGTTCCACGCCAGTATTCTGGCTCCACTATTGCCTTCTCCCCTCTGCGTAGCTCTCGTCCAGACAGTCGTTTCAGCTATCGCCCACTTTTGTAGATCTGCCCACCAGCCCTCTGCCGAGGGTCCTTCACTCGTGTTCCATGCCATTGCTATCCGGCGCTTCGCCAGTATTGTCATCAGGTCTTTCACCTTTGCCACGTGTGTCATCTGCCTGTCCCACCTCGGAAACAGGCCCAGTATATAAGACCTAGGTGACCAGGCTTGCATATGGATTCCTGCCTTCCTCGCCTTATCCTTCACCATATTCCAGAACTCTGTTATTTTTGGGCACGACCAGAACATGTGCACCATGTCTGCTTGTTCTTCCCGACAGCGTGGGCAGCTGGGAGTTTGTCCTTTTCTCATCTTCGTCATTCTTTTGGGAGTTAGGTATGCTCTGTGCACTATGTAGTTTTGCAGCTGTCTGAACCTGGCATTCCTAGAAACTTTTTTCGTGTATTGGAGGGTTCTATTCCATTCTTCGTCCTGGAAGGGCTGCTGAAGCTCCTCTTCCCACTTTGCCCGCACGTTCAGTGTCTTCATTAGTGGTACCCAATAGTTGCTCATAGAGCCTGGACACAGTGTGTCCTTCTTCAGAAATGTCATACCAGGTATCCAGCTCACCCCCAGTATCCTCCGCCTCTGGCATGGTTTCCCACCTCTTCTTTATTGCTTGTACTAAGCTGTTATACAGGATGAACTGGCCCTTGTGCACATCCTGTTCCTCCACCAGGGACTGGAATCCGACCCACTGTCCTTCTTGCCACAGGTCCCCTATTTGGGCTACCCCCTTGTCCTCCCATTGTGTCCTGTACATGGCCAGGCTTGTTATGCGGGTATCTACCAGACCCGCCAAGGGGATCGGTCTCGAGCAGGGGTCTTGCATGCCTTGAGTCTTCCAGGCTCTTTCCCATAGTGTTCGGCCCAGCTGGGCCATGTTAGGAAGGGCCCTAGCCTGGGCAGCAGGTATCCACAGGAGTTCTCTCGTAATATTGCCTGAGTGCTGGTCGGAGAAGAATTGCGTCAATGGGGATATCCTCCCCCAGCCATCTCACCACAAATTGGAGTTGTGCCGCTAGATAGTAATGCAAAAAGTCCGGGAGCTCGCCAAGGTGTGCAAGCATTTAAAGAAAGCCCCCGGGATGTTGTAAGGGATATTGGTAAAATAATATAGGAGCCGGGGCAGGACCGTCATCTTCAATAAGGCCGCTCGACCTATCATCCTCAGTGGCAGGGTCTTCCAGAACTGCATGGCGTGCTCAATTTTGTTCAGGGCTGCCTGCGTGTTGGCTGTGTGTCTCCGTGGTATCATGGTAAATGTCCACCCCCAGGTATCTAAAGGTGGTCGGGGTCCATGTGAGGCCCAGGTGCGGCAATTGATCTGGTGGCACTTTTCGCAGGCCCGCCAGGGGGAACAGTGAGGATTTCTCCCTGTTAACAGTGATTCCCGATAGTCTACCGAATGCCCCTAGCGCCTCAAGTAAATCTCGCAGATGGGTGCGTGGGTTCTGGACGTAGAGCAGTATGTCGTCTGCGTAGATCGATATCTGGTGTCACCCCGTCAATCGCTATGCCCGTATCCATATAATCCATGCTAAGGAAGACCGCGAATGGCTCCAGAGCTAGAATATATAACATTGGTGACAGCGGGCACCCTTGTTTCGTACCTCGCCCTATGCTCCATTCCCCGGAGACAAGCCTACCCGTCTTGACCCTTGCTCTCGGGTCTTTGTAGAGCAGCTTTATCCATCGAAGGAACCCCTGCCCTATCCCAAAGTGGGCGAGTGCTCCCAAAAGCCAGTCCCAGCTCACCGAATCAAATGCTTTTATCGCATCTAGTGAAGCTACTGCGCACTCCCCCTCTACTTGGTTGGTCCTATCAATGACGTAATGGAGTCTCCGGAGATTCCATGTCGTGTTCCGTTCAGGTACATACCCTGTCTGGTCAGGGTGGGTATCACTCTCTTGAGCCGGTTAGCTAGTGTCGCTGTCAGGATCTTGGAGTCCTGGTTTATCAGGGAAATTGGTCTATAAGACCCACACTCGAGGGGTGGTTTCCCCGGTTTGAGTATTGGTACTATAATGGATTCTGACATGCTATTCGGGAGCCTCCCCTTCTCATATGCCTCCTCCAATGTTTCCAGCAATCTAGGGGCTAGACTGTCTCTGTACCTCTTATAGAATTCCCCCGGTAGCCGTCCGGCCCCGGGGTCTTCCCTGTCGGCAGTTGGGTGATTACTTCCGCCAGTTCCTCCACGGTGAGGGGAGCATCCAGCATTTGGGCCTGCTCCTCGGTTAATTGCGGGAGCCTGATTTCCGCGAAGGCGTCCTCCAGGTCCCCCTCCTCCCCCTCTTGGACTTTTGTGTACAGCTTCTCGTAAAATTGCGAGAACACCGCGTTTATACCCTCCTGGGACCTTACCACCTCCCCTTGACTATTCTGGATTGCATTAATTGGTTCCCGCTTGGTCTCCTGTTTGGTTAGCCAGACCAGGAGCCTGCCGGGTTTATCACCCTCTGCGTGCAGCCTCTGTATGTACTTCCCATAATCTAGACGCCCTAGTCTTTCCCAAGTCACCGTGCACTGTTGCCGCAGGGTGGTAAGATCATCCTGCTCTCCTCCATTCTCCCCCGCCCGTTTCTCGGCCCTCTCAATCTTCCTTTCTAACGCGTCCAGTTGTGTTAGGGTTTCCCTCCTGAGTCCTCCCGTCTTCCCATCGCCGCACCTCTGACCACCACCTTAAGGGCCTCCCAGATCGTCACTGTGCTGTCCACGCTACCCGAGTTATGCTCAAAGTAGTCCTCTATCGTGCTTTGGATATGTTCCTGGAATTCCCCATCCAGCAGTACTTCTGCCCTTAGTTTCAATGTGGGTGTGGGGGCCCCCCCTGTGTGTGTGTGCCCATGTGACTCTCAGGGGGGCGTGATCGGACAGGGTTCGTGCATGTGTATGTGCCCCAGTGAATTCGCCTAGTGTTTCCCTTCCCGTGAAAAGGTAATCGATCCGCGTGAATGTCCCATGCGGAGCACTGTAATGTGTGTATCCCCTTTCCCCCCCTCATGTACCTTCCTCCAGATGTCTTCCAGTTCCAGCTGGTCCAGTATCTTCTGTAACCTCCGTGCCGGTGGCGCTGCTCGTCTATGCTTGTCGTCAGACCTATCTAGTCGGGGTTCCAATGTGCAATTGTGGTCTCCAGCCCAGATGATCGTAGCATTCCTGTACGGGGCCAGCCGGGGCGTGAGTGACTCAAAGAAGGCTGTCGCGTCATGATTGGGGGCATAGGTGTTCACCAGGCACACCTCCCGGTTTTCAAGCATTCCGTGGACGATCAGGACCCTACCCTCAGTGTCCTTTTCCTGGTTGATGAGCTGGCATGGGGTGCTTGGAGCGATCCAGGTCATCACCCCCCTTGCATAGTTAGAGTACGTTGAGCTGTACATCTGACCTCCCCATTTCTTGGCCACCTTGGTTTGTTTTTCGACCGTCAGGTGTGTCTCTTGCAGCATTGGAACGTGAGCTCTCGTTTTATTTAACCAGGTGTAGACCCTCAGCCTCTTGACGTATGCATTTAGCCCTCTAACATTCCATGTGACAATATTTAGGTCATCTCGGTTCTTGTGGGGGCAGGCGTTGGTGGCCCTCTCCGTCCCATGGGCCCGTACACTTTCATGTCCTCCTGGCGTGCCTCTTCCAGGGGTCCTCGTCCCGCAGTACTTTGTGTGACTCACACGTCCTCCTTCCCCCGCGTTTCCCCGGGGTATAGCTGTTCTTGCGGCTCTTGGATTCGGTTTATTATTGGCGTTTCCCTTCAGTGCGCTTCGCTGACCCCTGGCGCCCGGAGTCTGCCCCGCGTGTCCACCTTCCGTGCCTCCGCCGTGGTTTCTTTGTCTGCTATGTCCTTTTTTCCTCGTGCCTTCACCCCGCAAACTTAGCCTCCAAACAACTGTAACTAAAAACAACGGCAACAAACGCCCAGCCTCCCTCCCCCTGCTCGGGCCCCACCGCTCTCCAGGTACCGCCTTCTTTTTCTCAGGCGTACTTGTCGCGGCGTAGTGCCTTAGAACTGGCACTATAAACATTGTCTCTGCTTGGGGTTCCTACTGTGGGTCTTGGCAGTCCAGTTCCAGAAGTACTCCCAGTATAATTCTTTAGTTTAGGCCTTTGAACTCGTGAGCTGTTGGTTATCCTGCTCTTTCACGTTTTCACAGGGAGTATCCCTGTGTTTCCTTTCCCGTTTTGTCTTTAAATTAGTTGCAGCGAGGTGGTGTAGCAACCTGCGGCCCACTGCAGTGTTCCTCAGATTTTGTCTCGCCCGGTTTTGCTGGGCGCCTGGATTTTGCATTCCGTCCTCAATCTCCTTCTCTGCCACGTCGGGGTGCCTCTCTGTTCCGTCTGTTCCCCCCTTCCGGCTGCGGGAACCCTTGTTGGTCCATCCACAGTTGGGCGTCCGCTGTGGTCTCGAAGATCTGTCTCCTTCCGTTATGTAGCACTTTGAGCTTAGCCGGGTATAGTAGCATGAACTTCACCCCCGCAGCCCGAAGGCGGTCTTTGGTCGGCCAGAACTGAGCTCTCTGCCTTTGCACGAGCGCCGTGTAGTCTGGGTAGATGGTTATCCTGGCTCCATTCCGGGTTATGACTCCACCGTCTCTCGAATGCCAGGATTTTTTCCCCTGTCTTTAAAGTTCATGATCTTTGCGATCATAGGCCTCGGTGGTACCCCCGGGCGTGGTTTCTTAGTTAATGCTCTATGTGCCCTTTCCACAACGAAGCCCTCGGACAGGGCCCCGGCTCCCACCGCTTGGATCAGTAAGTTCTCGATGTAGTCCGTGGGATCTCTGCCTTCCTCCCCCTCCGGCAGCCCCACTATGCGTACATTATTGCGTCTAGCCCTGCCTTCCGCGTCTTCGGCTCTGCGTTCTAGCGTGCTGATGCGTTCCAGTGCCTCTAACATTTGTGATTGGGAAGGTGGTCATATCCGCTGCATTACTCTGTACCTGTTCTACCGTTGTCACTCTCTCTGTCAGGTTTCTCGTGTCCTGCCGAAGGAGCCCCACGTCTACGATTACTGCATCCAGCTTGCCTTCTATCGAAGTCTTCAGTGCTTCTATGGCCTCCAGGATACTTCCTTCCACCTGTTTGATCTCTCCATGCGTAGCATATGACGTTGCCGTGTCCATTTCAGCTGCCTCGGGCTGCTGGTCTTCATTCTTGCGGGCAAATGACTCCATGACAGTCTGCCTCCCCCTGCCACCTCTTGGTATATCTGGCATGTCAGTTTGCTGTATGCCAGTATGTGGATCCTGCTCGTGCAGGTCTATGCTGCAGTTTCGTAGTGGTAGCTTATCGTTGTTGCGTTGGGCCGAGGCCTTTACTGTGGCCTTCCTCTTGTGCCGTTCTCTGGCAGATAGCCTCACCCCGTCTTCCGTGGGGTGGTGTACCCCTGGCTATTTCTTCCGTGCAGGTGTGTGTGGAAGTAGGCCAGCCAGTTGTGTGGTTCGTGGCTCTTCCGGGGTCTCTATTAAGACTGTTTTGAGTGGGCTGTGTCTTCCCACGTATGTCCTATGATCCCCAGAGCGGGCTTGGGGTCGGGCACTCGACTAACCTCTCTCCATCGCCGTCCGCCCCAGTGTGTTGGCGGAAACTGGCCGCACGCAGGGGCTTGTCCCAAACGTATCACCATCCCTTGCGCCCGCTGTCAACCCAGGCACCTTTTCAAGGGAGTGTCCAACGGTCCCCAGATCGGGGTGGAACGCTCCGTTCACCCCCTTCGTCCTCTGGCCTCGGGGTCTCCTTTTTCCTGGCTGGAGCCCCTGGCGTTCCCACCGCCAGCCTCCACTCGGGCACAGTTACCCATGCTTACTGTCGAGGGGGCCGTGGGCACTCGCGCCCCTGTTTTCCTACCCTGGCACAGCGCTGCGGCGCGTCTTCCGGCCTCCTTCCCTCTGCGGTGGCTGTTCCGTCTCCCGCAGCGGCCAGTCCACCGCCCCTCCAGGGCAACTCGGCAGTCCCTGCTGGGCTGGTTGTCCGCCGGTAGTCTTGGGGTTCCCGCCTGCCGGCTGGAGCCCTCGTCGTCCTCAACGCCAGCCCCCCTTGCTGACTGTCAGGGTGTGCGCACCCGCCAGGTCTCCGCCGCCGCTGCCCGCCTGGTCTCTTCCTGCTCTGCTACGGCCTGTGCTACGGTCTGTGGGCGTTCGCGCCTCTGCCGTCTTTCCTGGCACAGCGCTGCGGCGCGTATCTCGGTCTCCTTCCACGGCAGCTGGTCCGTCTCCTGCAGCGACCAGCCCGCTGCTTCTACCGGGCGGCTCGGTGGTCTTCACTGGGCTGGTTGTCCGCCGGCAGCGCCCTCGAGCCCTGTCTTCCTTCCTCCTGCACCTGTCTCCTTCTCAGAGGCGAGCGGCCTTTTCAGCGAGGCGCGCCCGCCATTTTGCATGGCGGTGCCGCGTATCTCGCGCTCTCCGTTTCAGTCTTCCCAGTCACCGATTTTCCTCGAACTGTCTTCTGCGTGTTCTCTGGGCTTTCCGATGCCTTCCCCAACTTTTATACTATCGTTTTCCTTCTGCTTATGGCCTTTTTTCAGGATCTATCTCCGGATCGAGTGGGAGCTCTCAAAGACTAGCTCACGCTTGCATGGCTGCCAAGCCACGCCCCCCGCAATGTCTACATTTAGGCACTGTGTTTATATGCAAGCAGTCATCAATTAGTCTTTAATATTTAGGTCTGGAAAGCAGGCAGCTATGCGCTCCTAGAAATTGAAATACTTATTTTGTGGTAGTTTAAGTGGGAAATTGTTGAGCCCAAGTAAGAGTGGCCTTTTGAGGCTGCCATATTGGAGTTAATGAGACCAGCTGGTGTATTTTGTTTAGTAATCAATCCGTTCCCGTGATAAAATGTGTAAAGATCTTAGTATGGGTAAAAAAAAACTTTCTTTTTTTTCATACTAATCTTGTTTAAAACAAACGTTACACAGCAATTAATATCCAGTTGAAAAAAATCCTCAAATTCCCACAATTCTGTACATAGATTCAGATAACCACCGTTAAGTTCAAAAGCACATAAGATTGATCAACTAATCAACTAATCCAAGGAATTAAAAAAACAAAGAAAGGAACATAGGAAATTTGTAAGGTGCCTGACTTGGACTGAGATGCTTTCGGCTTATCTGTAACGACCTGTTCTACCTGATGTAGACTTCCTGGCCAATTTGTAGTGTGGAAATTACATGCAGGGTGGTCTTTGGTGATCTATAGACGCCACTAGGTTGTTTTTTCAAGAGCTGAGGAACAGAGCCTGCAACCAGCAGTTACATAGGTATTTATACATACATAGCTGCATTGGGATTTTGGTTCTTATCCATTTCTTTCAGCAATGGCGATTAAAATGAAGAAGGTTGATACAACCAGAGCTCATCTGATGTTACTGACGGTGGATAATGCTCTGTGGCAGCAGGCGAGCAGGGTCCGATAAGATGAGGCAGAAAAGCCTGCGTAGGCTAACGGCACGGTGTTGTGTGATGCAGATGTTTGGCGAAGAAACTGTAGCGATCCAGAGTGCGAGCGTGCAGCGCAGCCACTGACCACTAGCGACCGCAAGGTAAGAAAGGTGCGGGCAGGTGGAGCCACCACTACTTGGTCCTACTAAACTGCCCTTCCTTGCAGGTTTCTACTATCGTTAACCGTGCCGCTTCTTGCACTATCTCTGCACATTCTTTAGGTTTCTCCTCCCTCGGGGAGCGATACTTTGAGTTTTGTGGTTTCTATTTCTCTTGCATTTCCCATCTAAGTGATTCGTCCCTGCTTGTGCCTTTTTACACTGCATATTGTTGTATCCACCAGGCCTCGCTCTCCCTCTTTCTCTCCATTCTAGGTTGTACTGAGAGCGGTCTCACTCCACTTGTTTTTGTCCACCAGGTCTTGCTCTGTTTCCCATTGCTCCATCCACTTCTGTCTGTGTTCCCCTCCATTGAGCCATTGCTTTTTCGTCCCTGCTGTGCCTGTTGCCTCTGCTGTTGCTTGTCCCACTTTTCCTTGTCTCCTGTGCCCCCCACTCCCCTTTGACTGCACCCTGTGCATCCCGTGTGGCATAGCTGTGCTGTGATTCTTGCTTTTGCTTCTCCCTTGGCACCTCTTTTCTTTCCCGCACCTTCTATGGTGCTCTCGATTCTCCCATCCTCTTAATTGCTATTCTATCCTTCTCACCAAGACTGGAAGGAAAAAGCTGAAAAAGGACACCTTAGTCTCCAACTTGGTTTTCCCATCGCTGACACCTTTGTCAGTGCCTCCTCCAGACACACACTCACCGACATCCTCTGTAGTGCCTTCTCCAGACATATGGACTTCACATGGTTGCAGTTATCTTTCCTTCAGCCATCTCATTAATGGAGGAATCCTGTGGAAGGTCCTCACGGCCTCTTTCCTGTCCTCCAGAGGCACCATCATGGTCCAGGGCCCTCGGCCCAATCTCCTCCTCTTTGATGGGTGTCTACTGCGTCTCATCAACCTCCTCCCTTCCACTGCTACTCCCTTTACCGCTCCTCTGCCACCTCCCTCTTCCACCTCTCTGGCTCATCTGCCACTTCCAATGGGTAGACCTCTCTCCTGTCTTCCCCGGGAGACTTTCAAATGTGGTAACCTGCTCCACGAATCTACTCTCGCTCTGCTGTCAAACACTCCTCTGACATCTGCTACCTGCCACCTCTTGGAACAACTGGACCTGGATGTTCTCGTGCTCACCGAGACATGGTTGAGGACCAGTTGTGTCATGGGTTTTTACACTCCTCCATGAGGGATACAAGATCTTTGCCGAGCTCGGGCCAAATAGGCCCGCAGTGGGAGTGGCCCTGATCTTTCTTGAGTGGATTCCTGCTTTTATCATTCCAACTCAGGCCTATTCTCCAGCATGGGTTCTGGCATGGATTCACATGCTCATGAATATTCCCAGTCATCCAGCTGGGAATCCTCAGTAAAAGAAAAAACGGTTTCACTTTAGCTTGAAAACTGTATTTCTCCTCAACCAATCACTGTCCTTTGGGTCATACTGCACCTGTAAAAGGATGTTCCTCTCCCTAAGCTCCACCCCTGGAGGTTATCTTCAGATTTATAACGCACGTTTCATTGTTGGCAGTCCTCTGTACTCTGAACTTTTTCTTCATATTTCAAGTTTTAGTAAAATTTTAGTTTGACAGATTTTGTCAGACCACCGGCAGCTGGGACCCGGTCTTGTCGAAGATCACACTACATTGAGTATCTTTCATCGCCATTCGAGAAGCTCTGGGCCTACTTCGCGCCTTTCCACCATGACTGAGGAGAAGAGATGCAAACTCTGCGAGAAATATGGCTTGAGGAACATTTACATCGACGATCGACACTATAAATGTCTGTATTGCCTGCATCCGGGAGGAATGCGAGGTAGGCCGTGGATTTTCAAGAAAGACAAAGAAGAATCACTACAGCAGACTGGCAGCATGGCTCAAACACGCCCAGAAAAGAGGTTGAGATTCTTTGAGAACGCCCTGCCCTCGTGTTTCCAATAGAAGGCAAGGCTGCACACAGTTGATCCCAATTGGTTCACTGCTGCTGCGGACCCCAGCTAGGGAAAGACAAGGCCGCCGTCACATACCACTTCGAGCGTGAGAAACGCTCACTCCAAGAGAAAGTCCTTGACTCTTTCAAAACTCTGCTTGCCATCGGCAGAGAAGGCGATGGAGAGATCCAAAGGTGGCTCTTAGCTGCCCCCCTCAGTGACGCCATCCGCATTAGCAGCTCAACCGGCTAAAACAACTTTGTCATCAACAGTCACGACCACATTGATGAAGGCTCTCTTTTACCACCCCATCGTCGACGACCACCATTACTTCGTCAAAAGTGGGGATGGCCATTAATGCAGTGTACAGGCACGGCGACAGCTGCCCCGCGGGTGTCCTTACCGCTACAGCGTGAACCAGCTGCCACAGCACTGGCAAAGGCCCCTAGAATGGGGACAGCTGCTGCTCCTCCACGGAAGTCTCCAGAGAGGAAAGGGTAAAACTCAGACGCACCTTAAAGGTACGGAACCATGGGCTGCTCTGCTGAGACAGGTACCAATTTATGAGCTCTGAGGGTGGCGATAATCTGCCCGAAGACTATTATTCAGACCACATCGGGAGGGTGGGTCAGGGGGCGGCCAGAGACCCGTGTCTGTGGGTGGGTCACCACGAGGCGAGCCCGGTCTTCCACCTCGCCAGAAGAAGCGCACCAGCCTCCACCTCTCATTCCTTCCACGTCTCAGCCCAGGGACATGTCTTTGGACGTTCTAACCACGCTGCACACGCTTGTATTAGAACTTCAACAGAGACTGCTGCCCAAGCTGGGACCTGCTTCATCTAGGAGTCCCGCAAGATCTCTTCCCGGCGCAGGACAAAGGACCCTGCTGGTCCAAAGGTGTCAACCGCCACCACTGTCACCGAATGTGGATCCGGCCACGCACACGGATACATTATCTACGGTGACGGACACTGGCCCTAATGAAGAATCTGAGCACTGCTCCACCCAAGTGGGACATGCTGGAGAAGAAATAGAGTCCCAGATTCAGCCCCCAAGTACGTGATGTCCCAGCCTTCACCTTACTTTGTGGTCTCAGCCGCGGCCAAGAAACTCTGTGATCCTGTCGTCCTCGTCCATGGTGCCCCCCGGACCAGGAGGGGAGGAAGCAGGGCGCTATTGGGTAAAGGGATCATCTATACTGTTGCTAGCATCATTAAGGCCGCTAATGCCCTGGCCATTTTGTGCCGCTATGATATGGAACTATGGTATAAACTGGGCCCTGTTTTTGTCTTCTTACCTGAAGACAAGAAGGTAGAAGCTATGATGCTGTTCCAGAAGGGGGAAGTGGTCTCGGACCACACTATCAGTGACGGTGGACATTGCGGATACCGGGTTCCGTGAAATAGGCAATGGAGGGTCTCTTTGTCGGCAGGGATGGCTGAAAGCCAACTTCAGACAGGACATTCAGTCCAAAGTGTTGGACATGCCATTTGATGGAGAGAACCTATTTGGCAATACCGTAGAGTCTCTGCAAATTATCATGACCGACACAGAGAAGGCATGCTCATTGGGTACCCTGCAGCAACGTCAGTCGTCCTTTTGTTCCTCAAGAGGAAAGCCTGGGAGGTCCTCCAAGGGATATAACGCCCCTTGTCAGCAGCCTTCCCGCTCCACGAATGACAAGAGGCCTACAGCGGTCGGTCATAGGCATATGGCAGAGGAAGACAGCGCATGCGCTGCATGCAGGCAGAGCTCCGACACCGAAACAGGCCTGAACCGGCATTGGCCTCAGGCCCCACTTGTGCAACCCAGTGGGAATCTGGCTGGCGACCTTCCTTTTCTCTTCCTCCTTCTCTCTCCCTCTCCCTTGTTAACCCCCTCTCTATTCTTGCCTACTGCTCTCCTCCCTCTCCCTAATTCAGCTCCGTTTGCTGACTGGTCACCTGCTACACCCTCAGAGCCACACAGGTCTCGGGCTACCGCGTTAGTCCTCACTTGCCCCAGGCCTCTGCACTCCACTCGCCACTTCTTTACTCATTCCTTGAGAATGGTAACCTCTCGGCACTTAACCCAGGGTCTTGGACTGGGCGCACTTGTTCCCTTCTCCTCCCTTACATTCCATGTGTGGCACTTGGGCTACCCAAAATGTACTTGGCATGTTCCGTCAAACTTAGTATGGTAGTTTGATTTGTTTCTGTATGTCCTAGTCTCCCCACTCCGCTTTATTGCCTTACCATCTGCCACACACTTGCAATATTTGAAACGTTGTTTGCCGGGTACGGCAGCTAAGGATTGTATTGTGTCTCTGTGTGTCTCTGTGTGTCTCTGTGTGTCTCTGTGTGTCTCTGTGTGTCTCTGTGTGTCTCTGTGTGTCTCTGTGTGTCTCTGTGTGTCTCTGTGTGTCTCTGTGTGTCTCTGTGTGTCTCTGTGTGTCTCTGTGTGTCTCTGTGTGTCTCTGTGTGTCTCTGTGTCTCTGTGTGTCTCTGTGTGTCTCTGTGTGTCTCTGTGTCTACCCCTCTCTCGTTCTCTTCCCCTCTCTCGTTCTCTTCCCCTCTCTCGTTCTCTTCCCCTCTCTCGTTCTCTTCCCCTCTCTCGTTCTCTTCCCCTCTCTCGTTCTCTTCCTCTCTCGTTCTCTTCCTCTCTCGTTCTCTTCCCCTCTCGTTCTCTTCCTCTCTCGTTCTCTTCCCCTCTCTCGTTCTCTTCCCCTCTCTCGTTCTCTTCCCCTCTCTCGTTCTCTTCCCCTCTCTCGTTCTCTTCCCCTCTCTCGTTCTCTTCCCCTCTCTCGTTCTCTTCCCCTCTCTCGTTCTCTTCCCCTCTCTCGTTCTCTTCCCCTCTCTCGTTCTCTTCCCCTCTCTCGTTCTCTTCCCCTCTCTCGTTCTCTTCCCCTCTCTCGTTCTCTTCCCCTCTCTCGTTCTCTTCCCCTCTCTCGTTCTCTTCCCCTCTCTCGTTCTCTTCCCCTCTCTCGTTCTCTTCCCCTCTCTCGTTCTCTTCCCCTCTCTCGTTCTCTTCCCCTCTCGTTCTCTTCCCCTCTCGTTCTCTTCCCCTCTCGTTCTCTTCCCCTCTCGTTCTCTTCCCCTCTCGTTCTCTTCCCCTCTCGTTCTCTTCCCCTCTCTCGTTCTCTTCCCCTCTCTCGTTCTCTTCCCCTCTCTCGTTCTCTTCCCCTCTCTCGTTCTCTTCCCCTCTCTCGTTCTCTTCCCCTCTCTCGTTCTCTTCCCCTCTCTCGTTCTCTTCCCCTCTCTCGTTCTCTTCCCCTCTCTCGTTCTCTTCCCCTCTCTCGTTCTCTTCCCCTCTCTCGTTCTCTTCCCCTCTCTCGTTCTCTTCCCCTCTCTCGTTCTCTTCCCCTCTCTCGTTCTCTTCCCCTCTCTCGTTCTCTTCCCCTCTCTCGTTCTCTTCCCCTCTCTCGTTCTCTTCCCCTCTCTCGTTCTCTTCCCCTCTCTCGTTCTCTTCCCCTCTCTCGTTCTCTTCCCCTCTCTCGTTCTCTTCCCTCTCTCGTTCTCTTCCCCTCTCGTTCTCTTCCCCTCTCGTTCTCTTCCCCTCTCGTTCTCTTCCCCTCTCGTTCTCTTCCCCTCTCGTTCTCTTCCCCTCTCGTTCTCTTCCCCTCTCGTTCTCTTCCCCTCTCGTTCTCTTCCCCTCTCGTTCTCTTCCCCTCTCGTTCTCTTCCCCTCTCGTTCTCTTCCCCTCTCGTTCTCTTCCCCTCTCGTTCTCTTCCCCTCTCGTTCTCTTCCCCTCTCGTTCTCTTCCCCTCTCGTTCTCTTCCCCTCTCGTTCTCTTCCCCTCTCGTTCTCTTCCCCTCTCGTTCTCTTCCCCTCTCGTTCTCTTCCCCTCTCGCTCTCTTCCCCTCTCGCTCTCTTTCTCTCCCTCGCTCTCTTTCTCTCCCTCGCTCTCTTTCTCTCCCTCGTTCTCTTTCTCTCCCTCGTTCTCTTTCTCTCCCTCTCTCTCCCTCCATCTCTCTCTTTCTCCATTTTGTCTCACACCTGCACTTGTAGTAAGGCTGGCAGGCCAAGTTGCTAGTCATTTTTGCAAGATCATTCAGAAACATCAAGGCCTAAGAATGACTCTGTATTCCGGTTCCCTTTTCGCTTTGAAGCACTTCACATGTGTATAAGCGCTTTATAAATTGCATTTTTGTGGGACCGTGGCTGCTGGAGAATTGCTCCTAGCTCGAAATTCAGAGGACAGAGTTTAGTGACCTCCATCTTGACGGCCTTTTTTGATCCCCTTGCTAATTTTACGAACATCGTCTTAATTGGCCTCAGCATATGCTGGCTAGGGTTAATCAAACACTTGTCTAAGTGATTTAAATGAAGACTAATCAACAAATGCTCACTGATTTTTCTGTGGACAGTTTTGACTGTTTTATTGTTAGTGTAATTGCCCCCAATGTTCCAAGGGTTTGCAATGGAGTTTCCCGTTCCACCTGTACATATATACATATAATAGGGAGTTGGTCCATAGAAGCTGACAGCTGAGACGTATGAGGTGGTGTACGAACAATCATTTCCTCTCTGGGCCTGTAAAAATCAGCCATTTAAAGAAAGCTGACCAGAGGTACAAAAAATGACTGTGGGTCTAGAGTCCACCGTCTACAAGTGGATGCAGAAAAAAATGCCAGACTCATTACTAGACATTTAATTCCAAGGCTTTTTGGACATTTATTGTCACTGGGAATGGTCATGTGGTGGAGACTGGTTAATGCGGTTGCCGAAGAGGATTGGGTTCACCATTTTGAGTCCCTGTATGCCTTGCCATCTTCACCGCGTATATCTGGGATGGAGAATGACGTTTTCCAGGAGGTACCTTTCGAATTTGCCATTTCTCAAGCTAAATGTATTTACTTAAATGGCTCTATCCGTAACTCCCGGGGTCCCAGGCCCAAATGGGCTCACAAATCAACTTTAAAACAAATCCAATATTATGGGCCGAAATTGCAAACATCTTATTTGTCGATCATTAAGCTGGATCATTTCCACCTACTTGGGAGAGAGCCCACATTATCCGTATATACAAGAGGGGGGGGGAAAGGTCGCAACCAAGTAACTATCGTCAGATTGCCTTCCTTGATGCGACTAAGTGTTTTTGTGTGCTTTGTTAGAACATCTGGAAAACTGAGCCAGCAGCCAGAATGTAATATCAAAATGGCAAACTGGGTTCAGGAAGGGCATGGGTACCCAATTGAAAGGTGTATTTACTTAGGGACAAGCCTGTTTAAAAGGGGGGAATCCGGTCTTTCGTGCCTCCATTGATCTGGCGGCAGCCGTTGAAGTGGTAGACCGCACTTTGCTGTGGTGTAAGCTACAGAAATGGGGCATTCCATCGGACGTTTAGTTGCGCTGAATGCCAACTTGACTATTCAAGTTAGCCTTAATCATCAAGGTATGTTGTCTCACCTGGTAAAAACCTAGAGGGGTAGGCCAGGGGGTTTGTGTTAGCCCCCTTCCTTTACAACATGTATATGGCGGATCTAAGTCAATACTTGCAGCCATTGGCTTTGGCAACACCAAACATTTCAAATATATGGATACTCTGGCTATGCAGACGACTATATTATTTTTGACAATACACAAATTGGCCTTCAGAGGGTGTTGAATGGTTTTTTGGCCTTTGTCGAAGCAAATTCATTATCTATTCTTGTAAAACAAAGGTTATGCAACTTGCGAATACCAGGAAGCAAGTATCATTTAAATGGCACGTAGATTTAGATCCAGTGGAGAGGATTGACTCTTTTCTGTATCTGGGTTTCATGTTCACTTCTAAAACTTCCGCTATTGTAATTCGATCATGGTTGCATACTAAATCAACCAAATTAGCGAATAAACTTTATAGGGTGGATTCAAAATTAGGATAATCTTTACTACCGCAAACGTTTCTTTGAAGATAAAATTATCCCGAAGTTGTTATACGGGATTGAAATATACTATCCAGTTCTGTTAGAGTATCTCCCGTATTTGGAAGCCTTGATGTGGAGAAGGATC
This sequence comes from Ambystoma mexicanum, assembly GCF_040938575.1. Lineage (NCBI taxonomy): Eukaryota > Metazoa > Chordata > Amphibia > Caudata > Ambystomatidae > Ambystoma > Ambystoma mexicanum. Next base: position 865,463,437 of record NC_090926.1, read on the forward strand.
CTTCGCCTTCCACCTGCCATGCTGCATTAAATTATCCGGTTTGAATTGGGTATCGTCTCACTTAAGGCGAAAGCTTTCTGGCGATACCTATCTCTTTATGGTAAAATGTTCACACCAATGCAGAATTCACTGTGGTGTGATTTTGCACAAGCATGTGATTTGTGGTTGTCTGCGAGTTGTTTATGCCCTCCTGTTAATGTAGCGAGTCTGATTTAGTTAGCAATCTTGACAGAGTAAAAGACTGCATTTGCTTTGCATTGTGCCAATACTGTAACATAATTCCATGCTTACTCATCTTTGTCATCTGAAATATGACCATAAAAATCAACGAATATTGGCTCTAGATTTTTCGATGTATTCTAGCAAATCTACGTGATCTCCTTTTGAGATTGTTTAAATTTGTTACGTACAAAGGACAATTTGTTGAGATATGGTCTGGTTGCTGAGGACACGGTTACCTGCAGATACTGTAAACAGGAAAAAGAAAGAAACAGCAAGGCATTTTAGTTATGTAGCTTTGGAACCGATAAGGTCGAGAGTTTTTAATAAGTTTACGAAGGATCATTTTTTATTAAGTGATAAAATGTTGAATCATTGACAGGATCAACTACTTCAATTGTAAACGCAGTTACTACATGAATTCTAGGATCATTTTAGTGTTGGAGATTAGTGATTTGATCATTGTTTTTTCTTTTTAACGTTGTATTCTGTTTACCGCTTTCAAATGTTAAAGGTTGAAGTGACCAATAATAAAAACAAATTTGACTAGTTTTTGCATGTTAACACCTGATTTCTTTTTTGTTTACAGTATTGCACTTGCAGCAATTTAGGCATGGTAAAATAAGGCTAAGTCCTGAATGGTTCCTTTGTTTTCTTTGTCATCATGATCCACTTCTACACTGTGACTGCAATTTGTCCATTTGTGTCTCGGGAGGATAGCTCTGAGGCAACGTGCGCGCCTTGGAAGCAAGACATGGAGCAACACGGGTTTGATCCCTGTGTCTGCGCTTAAAAACATCTGGGTATTAAGCGCGTTATAATAACCTATCTTCTCATATATCATTCTTCTGCCATTGAGATTTACCACATACACATTTACAAAAATTAGATTGTCAAAATACTGCTTCAGAGGCAGTCTCGTAAATAACTGACTGCGCTTCGATCGCTTTATTTTAAAACTCAGACCTATGAATCGGAATGGATGCAATGTGCGATGCGGATGAAGCGTTGGCCCAGTGACGCCCACATATATTAACAAAGACCATCGAACTTGTCTCGGGCAAGTTTAATGCAACATTGAAACCGTAACTTTGTACCTCCATGTATGTGTATGCCAATACTCTCGTGGTTTTGATTGCGGTATTAGTCCACAACTGTTTAATGAGAATTGACAATGTTTTTTCAGTGGAAATTAGTGCTGTTTAAGTGGATTATATAGTGCTTCGGCCATTGAACTATGTGCGTCTCTACTGCCAATTAAGAAATCCTTCAAAGCTTTTTCGCCCCCCCCCCATCACGCCTGTTAGGGAGAATTCTCTCTTTAGGCTGAATTTCCTAACCTAGTGAGTCCCCCAGCAGCTTTGCTGGATTTCTGGAGTTTGTTTTTTTCCTCCTGCCAAGAGTGAGACTCTTTTTCTCCCACTCTTGGACATGATTTATGGTATTCCTTTGACTGTTAATGTGTTTTATGGGCTATGGGGTCCTTTACTCCATAGGGTCTCATGTATTTTTACTATGTGTGTTACACAGCACCCTCCGTGCAGTAACACGGGGGTGTCACAGTGACACCCCACCATAGACTCCATACCCTGGGACTGACTGTCTCCCAGGGCATGTAAAGTCACCATTGGCTTTACCAGTCCCAAATTATTAACAGAAACCAGTACAAACCATTGTATTGTGGACGTACTGGTCGGGGCAATTCGATTGCCCGGGGCCTGTTAGTCGAGGGGGCAAGTCTCTGTCCCCCCTGATCGAGTTTTGGCTGGTGGCAGTGGAAACTACTTTTTATATTCCACCGCAAATATTTCCCTATTGGATTTTCCCATTGTTCGGGGCTACCAACTTTAATTATTTAATTCTCATAGCCTCGAACATACCGCCGGTTTATTAATTGATATTTATTCGCCGGTTGGTATTTTTTGCCAAGACTCGATTCTAAAATGGCGTTTGTGTTCTCTTCTGTGACTCCAACCCAAGTCGAGCCCTTTGTTCCACTTTTTGGCGGGCTTCTCCACAGAAGCCTCCAAAAGTGGTGCCACTCTGTCTGGGTACCACAAGGGGTGTGGGAGGGGGTTCAGGCACCCTGGACTGAGTTACCTTGGTAACTCAAGTCGCACTCTTGTGTGATTGGCCCAAGTGGTGAGCCGGCCAGTTCACCACTTAGCATGTTAGATTGATATGTTGGCTGAGTGAATGGGGGTATGCTGCATAAAAGCAGGGCTTTGGGGACTGGAACTTCAGAAGTCTCCACAGGACCTGAGAATCCGACGAGGGAGAAGCTGAGCCGACCTACCACGACGACACCACCGGTGGAGCCCTGCAGAACCGACTCACCACTTCCCGACGACAGAAAAGATCTCCCAGCCAGAGAGGCTTCTTCCCCTGACTGGTGGGCACAACCAGTTTACCTTTCTTTCTTCGCACCCCAGCCCGGTTTGAGGTCGAACTGCCCGTGCCAAGTCCCCCGGCAGCTGGATAGCCACTCACCACTGAACCGCGAATCACCGAACCGCTCCTTGTACCTGAGAAACTCCGCGGCTGGTTTCTTCCCTGGCAGTGCAACAGACACCTCTCTTCCCCCGGACGAAGCACCGACTTGCATCCGCTGCCAGGAACAACTGCCCCTGCTGGAGCTTTCTCACCACTTTAAGGTACCGTGTCCGCCAGGCCTCCCTTTCTAAAGATTGCAACAAGGTAATAACTCCTTAACCTTCTGGACTGGGCTGGCCACCTTGACCCTCTAACTGGTCCCTTTCTTTGATTCAACTACTTTTTGAACCATTACAAGACTTTTGTGCACTGCAACCGTGTGACCTTGGACACATTTCGTTCCGATCCTCTTAAAGCGGATCCGGCCTACTGACTCTGAATTCACGGTGTTACCTTGCCTTCCCCTCTTGTTCTGTTCTGGTAAAAGTGTTGGGATCTGTTTCAAGATGTTCTCTGCTTTTCTCTCCCTTTTTAAAAACGAATTATTAGAGTGCCATCTACATTAAGAGCTCACCGCTGTCTGAAAATAAGTGGGGCTTTACTTAAGACTTGTCTAATATTCTTTTAAGGGAGTGTATATCTTTTAGTTACCGTGTTTCTGAATTGCTTACTATTAGTGCCTGTGTGTTTTTCTAGATGTGGTTTTAAATAAATAATTATATCTCTTTTACACCAAGCCCTGGTCAGTGTTTACTTGTTCTATTGTGTGCTCTTGACCTATTGTGAATACTCTGTATACTGCCTAACTCTTCTTGAGTGAAGTCTGACTGCTCAGCCACAGGTACCAAGTGAATCTGTGGTACAGACAGCTACCAAGTGGGTTTACTGCCAAACACCTGTAGTCTTAAATCTTTTGCAGTGGTCCCAGAGGGAACTGCACAGGTTTCTGCCTAAACGCCCAACGAAACAACCTACCAGTAAATGCCCATTGTTTCCTTGAACGGAAAATAATTCGAACGGAATTGAACAATTAAGTTGCCAATTTGGTGCATCTTGCTGAAGGGTGTGACACAATTTAACTTGCGGGCTCTGTCAAGGCGCTGTATTCAGGCTGGCAAGTAGCTATTAAGATAAAAATCTTGTTTTGCCAGTTAGAAAATACTTGCCAGTTAACTTTCTACCTTCTACAAGTCGTGGCAGCTGGGTACTTCTGTCCAGCTCTGCAATGCATGCTACTTTGGGAAGGTGAGGACTGCTGAAGTCTGAGTTTGGGTTTTGGGGGCCCTTCTTAGTGTCTTACCACTCCTTAAACTACCACTGCTTGGCTGTCCTCATTGGAACCACTTAGCAGTGATTCACACCTTGTGTCAAAAGTTTCCCTTTTGCAGATAACTTTGGTATTACCATCTGAAGCTGAGGCCCAAGCAAAACCTATAATGTGCCAACTGAAGTAGCAAGGCCCCAGGAGCCAAGGTGAATGATTGAACTTTTATTTCCAGGATATTTCAAGATGACTGTGCCAGTGCTACGACAGTATCCTAGTCACTTTCCAAAATCGGCCAGATGTTTGCTGTGTACAATATTTGCCACGGATTTGGTGTCTTGAAGACCAAATGCATAGTAATCTTACATGCATGCCATTGTCATGTAGCAGAATGACAAAGCTTTGTCAATAATCTTGGTCCACTGCATCCCAGATCTACACCCTGATTAGTGATTATATTTACGTAGTATGTTTACTATGGTTATTTCAAGATGACACTAAGGGCTTCACTGCTTGTGTGGTCGCCAGAGCTAAGACATATTTTGTGGTTCGTCCTCTTCTCGAATGACACAAAAGGCAATAGAATATGAAGACTTGAACTCTGAATGCCTATTATGTAATGCCTTCTTAGATATCTGGGATTTGAAAGGCCAGTTTTATTTAAATCTGGTGAATGGGGGGGAAAAAGTGGCTTGTTGGGCTGAATGCTATGGTCGTGTTTCCTTTGAATGGGATGGTGGCTGGAGATATTCCTTCTGGGACTACCTGGAATAACGGGGCATCCCAATATTCAGTTGATTACATTTTTGTAGATGGCTTCTAGAGATTTGCTCTCGGCAAGGTATAAGAGTGACCGATTTTAGCGATCGCTCCCTGATTATGGCATATTTTGATATCCTTGTTTTTGGAGTGCCAATGGCTGATATTATGGTTCGAGTAATATTCTCCCGAATTGCAGTGGTAATAGTTTCGTGGACCGTACCCTTGACTCAGCGTGTAAATGATCACCTTAACAGACGCTGTGCCTTGACGTCATCGGATTGGAAATTGCATAACTTTTCAGTTGATAACTTCGTATGTGTTGTCCAAGATTGCATTGAAGATAGTATACCCAATGGAAAGCCGAGCAGGGTTAGAACTAAGAAGCATTGCCATGTCTATAACGAGTCAGCCCGTAGGAAAAGCGAAATGAGGCGGTTTGTTAGGCAAACTCGAAACAACAAGGAACTGTCTGTCCTGAAGAAAGGTGTCCAGATTAGGAACTTTGAACAGTCTTATAAAAACTGCCTGTATAATACCTGTAATCGGAGATGCCAAGACGACGAGGTGGTTATGTTGATAGCCCTGTGTAACAAACTCTCCTTTTAGAGGCTTAGCAATAATATCGATATTTTACACTACTTTTTTGTTGAATGCCGTTTCTGGGAATTATTGGGTTCAACATTTCCAGTCTCTTTATGCAAAGGCTACAGGATTCTCTACTTGCTTAATTGCACACCTTAGGCCAGAAGAACTATTCTATATGACATAGTTACTGTGAGATCGTCCTTGAGATAGTACATCGGGTCAGTTCATCACGTGCCCCAGGTCCGAATAAAATCTCTAACTTTTTATTTAAATCTGATCCAGAGACCTGGACCAGCATTTTGACCATTTTGTTCACCAATGTGATTCAGTTGGCACGTTAGCCACATACATGGTCTCAAGCACATATAGTCACAATTTTTGAAAAGTGGGCAAGAGCTTGAAATTACAGGCTAATCTCAATTTTTGACACAGACTCCAAGGTTTTTGCCAATATTCATCTTTGACATCTTGAAACATGGGCTACTTCAACAGGTAATCGAAAAATGGCGATTTGGCTTTATACGCAACATGGGTACATCTCTCAATGGTTTATTGATTAAATGTATTCAACGGCTTGCATGGAGGAAGGGTAGTATTTCGATCTACCTAGCTTCTGTAGATCTCACAGCAGCTTTTCACTCTGTTGACCGTAATCTTTTGTGTCAAAAACTTTACAAGCAAGTATTCCCTGGGGTTTGTTTTGGTTGATAATTGGCGTACACAACCATTCCACCATGCAAGTTTGTTTAAACCATCATGGGCTAATGTGATGATCTATCCCCACCTCAAGCGGGTTGGGGCGTTCTAGCAGGGTTGACCTGGCCTCCCCTGTTTGTTAAACTTGTAAATGGCTGATATAGGCGACTTCATCTGTCCTCTAAAGACTTTGTTACTCCAACATATCATAAATTAAGACCTTTATGGCTGGCCTATGTCGATAATCTTTTACATTTTCTATTGTACACTAATAGGAAACCGACGCTTGTTGGAAGGTTTCTCAAGTTTTGTGGATGCTCATTCTTTTACCATTTAACCCACTCAAGGCAACAGTTATGCAGTCTAATTTTAAAAAGCAGGCAGCATTCACCTGGTGATTCCAGTCTTAGCTAGTGACTTCAGTCAACTCCCTCCTATATCGCGGCTCTGTTCTAACTTCTCAAAGCAATAAAACAGCAATTTGATCTTTGTGCTCATGAGCGATCGGTTTATCTAATCGGATATCTAGAGTTGAATGGGGGTATGGTACGTTTTGCCTCATTCCTAGTATACATGTTTTTGAAGGCAACATTTGTTTCCGAAGATTCTATACTGTAATTAAGTTTATCTACCGTTGAAGCCGTGATTTGGAGGATACTTCTGGCGCAATCCCACTTCTTGCAATATAATATGAACTTGGTATTTTTTTCCTTTAAAAGCCCGCCAAGCCCTGAGCGGGATTGCCGAGTGGCGGGATCCCGTGGGGCCGTAGCAGCGTCCTCCGTCCAGCGGATGGGTGCCTGTGCGGCTGAGTGCAGGTTAGTGAACCCGGGGACTGCGCCGTGCGCTCGCTGCACACCCGTGCCTCGCTGAGGCCCTGGGTGTCCTGCAGCGGTATGTGGGCTTGGAGCTCCCTCGGCTTTGAGGAGTATGTCACCTGCCTGAGTCGGGACAGCAGCGCCTGCCATAGAAGAACTGCAGGGGAAGAGGAGAGGGAAAGGAAAGAGGGATCTGGAGTAGAAGAGAACAGAAACCCAAAGAGAAAGGTGGAAAGGAGAAAGAAAAGTGCAAAGGAGGGAGGCAGAAAGGGAGAGGGAGAGCAGAGGGATAACAGTTCAAAGGAGGGCAAGATCGGCAGGAAGATAAGGACAGCCCACCGTTGCCCACAGCTTAAGTGGAGGAAGCTCGCCCTCCCTCCCTCCCCGAAGCTGTTACGAACTCTGGCACTGAGACTACAGGTGCAACCAACTTGTGTACCCCCTGGCAATGCCTAAAACAGCTGCAAAGCGGAAAACACAGGGGATCCAAGCTTTCCTGGCACCACAGCCAGCACCTCCACCCTGCTCACGCACTGTTATAGCAGATATACATCCACCCCCGGCCCTGGGACAAGATATGAACATGGCACTCTCCAGAGAGGACTTTGAAGCAATGCTGAGGTCCTTCAAGCAAGAAATCGCCATGGAAATTAAAACCGAAATTAAAACCTCCAAGGACTATTTGGCCCGGTCATTGGCAGACCTGACAACACATCTTGCTGGCCTGGAGGCTAGAGTTAACAAGCTGGAAAATGTAACATGCGAACACACACATGATGTCGAGGTCCTGGCCGAGAGAGTGAAGACCATTGAGGAACATCTAGAGGACATCTGGGCGAAAAAAGCGGACCTTGAAAATAGGTCAAGAAGAAACAATGTCCATCTTCGCGGTATTCCCCGGCAGGTTCTCGACAAGGAGTTGCCTGGCTATGTAGAGGCGCTGTTTAGATCCATCCTGGACATTCCCTCATCTGAAGATCTGTTAGATAGAACCCATTGTGTTTTACTCCTCGAACCAGCAAGCCCCGGATCATCAAGAAGTCACCTGCCACTCCCTTCACAGACTATGCTTCTCCCTCAATTTCAAGAAGTCAGATGACACCTTCTCAGCGGCTCCAGTACATCGGAGCGGTATTGGATACATCCTTGGGAAAGAGCTTGCCTCTCAAGACGAGCCCTCCAGACATTCTTGAGATGGTCTCCAAATTTCAGAGGGCCCAAAATCTTCCGGCCTACGACGGCATCCTGCATCTTCATAGTGCCAGAGGCTCGCCTGAGAATGAGATCCCTTCAATGGGCTCTAAAGACTCAATGGTCCCAGTTATCAGGAAAGATGACGGATCTACTTCAGGTTCCGAGCAGGGTTCAACAAGACCACCTGTGGTGGACCTGCAAGATCAATATTCTGAAAGGACATTTTTGGCAACCATGGCCTGAGATTACAGTAGTGACGGATGCCTCACTCATGGGGTGGGGAGCCCATGCCAACGATCTGTCAGCGGTCATTGGTCTCCATCGGAGTCCAAACTACAAATCGACCTTTTAGAGCGGAGTACAATCAGGCTAGCGCTGATGGCCTTTCTGCCCTCGGTCAGGGGGAAGAATGTCCTATTCATGGTGGACAACACTGTGGCCATGCGTTACCTCATCAAAAGAGGTGGTGTAGGGTCACTACCTCTGTGCAGAGAGGCAGTGCGGCTCTGGTACTGGGCAATTCAAGAAGGAATCTCCTTATCAGCAGCTCACCTAGCCGGGGAGAAAAGCACGATGGCGGACGCTCTGAGCAGGCAGGGCACAGTCTCCCACAAGTGGTAGCTAGCTCAGCAAGTCCTTCAAGAGTTCTTCGCCCTTTGGGGAACCCCTCAAGTAGACTGCGACTGGAGTCAACCGGAAGTGCGAAAGTTATTGCTCAAGGGAATTTCCTCCGAGAGGAGCTCTAGGAGACACAGTCGTGGTGGACTGGGATTTCCCACTACTTTACTCGTTTCCACCGATCCCCGTCATTCCTAAAATAATCAGGAGGTTGAGGCGGTTTGCAAGCCGCATGATCCTAATTGCGCCGGATTGGGCCAGGAGAACGTGTTACCCGGACCTTCTAGATAAGTCCATCTGTCCTCCAATTCGTCTTCTTCAGAGAGAGACTCTTCTCTCACAAAGGGTGGGTCAGGTTCTCCATCCAGAGGTCAACACTCATCCTTCATGCTTGGTATCTGAAAGGCTGAGATAGATTGGGACCTCCCGGATGACATCATGGAGGTGTTGCTTTCGGCAAGAGGGCCAGCAACAAAGTCTCTATACCGTTGCAACAAGTTTTGCAACTGGTGCAGAGAAAAGAATGTTGATGGTGTTATCTTTCCTCTAATCACTGGCACAAAAGGGTCTCAATGTTGGGACCGTTAAAGGTTATTTGGCACCTCTTTCCATTTTTAAGCACTCTTCGAAACATATTTTAAAATTCCTTTTGCTAATCCAATTCCTAAAAGCTCCCACCTTCTTTCCAAGTTTGGGACCTTAATCTGGTTCTAAAGTTTTTAATGTGTGCCCTATTTGAGAACCCTTGCACACATGCCTTTTAAGGTTGTTAACCTTCAAGACCATTTTATTGGTCGCATTAACATCTGCACGAAGAGTGAGCGAGTTGCAGGCACGATCTTCCAGGCCACCCTATACAGTGTTCCACAAAGACTGGTTTGTTATAAGGGTTAAACCCTCTTATTTGCCTAAACTTGTTTCGGATTTTCATCTGAATCAGAAAATCATTCTACCGGCTTTCTATCCTCCCCCGCATCCCGGTAAGGAGGAAGAAAGACTCCACAGGCTGGACCCTAGAAGGACAGTAAGCTTTTATATTTCTAGGCTCTCCATGAGAGTTGATGATCAACTTTTTATTGGGTACACTTGAAGGAAATTGGGACAAGCGGTCTCTAAACAGACCTTGTCAAGATGGATTGTACTTAGCATTACTGAATGCTACAGATTGACTGGTAAGGACCCGCCAAATGGCTTGCGGACCCACTCAACCAGAGGTATAGCCTCTTCGACAGCCCTTCAAAGGAGTGTCCCCATTAAGTCGATTTGTGATGCAGCGACTTGGTCCTCAATACATATTTTCACAGTTTTACAGTTTAGACACTTCCCACTCTAAGGAACTTGCCTTTGGTAAGTCAGTACTATATTTAGCACTAAAAAAATAAATAAACACGTATTCCCCATCGCCCTCCCATCCTACCCCTCTGTAGAATTTCCAAGGTTGTCACTACTTCAACTCTCGCAAGACCGAACCCTGTCGACCTACACTATCAACACGAGCAAGAGGGAAAAACAGAACTGAGGCCAACGGGTGCCACGTGACCTACTTGTATACCCGATGACGACACCCTCAACGGAGGCCTTCGAGGGACCTCGACTCCATCGACTCATGGCGCCCTCTGCCGAAGCAGCTGAAGCTGGACAGGAATATCTAAGATGAGTAATACATTGGAGGAACATCCAGTCGAAGGAACGTTACCATTTGGTAAGTAACTTGTTCTTCCTATGCACCTTACCTTAGTTTACCGCACTGTTACACATGCAAAATCAAGCATCGGGCGCGGCCATCTTGTGCTAATCTTATCCGTTGCTGCATTGCCCAAAGTTGAACTGCCCTCGCAGCACTAAATCATATCCCCCGCCCCTGAAGCTGACATCAGTATTCCTAGCGATTATTCTTCACCTATTTTCATGACGTTAGTGGGCAGCGTAGCCAAACGTGCCCAGTTATCACCTATGAATAAACATCAGTTGACGCAGAATCTGGAATATCAACACACACATCCTCTCACAGCGCGTCCCAAATCTGAATAGAAAACACAATTTTTAAAGGAAACACCAATACTCTTGCTATTTATAATGTGCTTTTATTTCACAATGAACGCTCTGAGAACATCTGCCAATTTCGTTTATCACCCACATTTTTTATTTTGTTCTGTTCGAGCATCAAATCTTTATCATGAGGCACAGTGGTCCTCTCGGTAGAAGACGCGCATTCTTCACACCGTGAATCGCAAAGTTTCGGCATCAGCTTCTTGCTAGACCACCGTAAAAGATGACCGGTTGCTCCTTGTTGCTGGTACCGCTAACGGGCATATCGGTCCCTGGCGATCGTCCCACATCAGCATAATCGTGATCCATCCGTTTAGGTGTATCTACCACTGCCTGTTGAAGAAACCATCACTCGGTATCTGGAAACTGACATTCGCAGAAAGGAAGACTGTAGCTGTGTAGAAAACATAACGAATATATTTCAGTAGCGCTCTTTATTGAAATGTATCCATTTACCCTTTAATTCTGCACCGGGTGAAACCTAAGAAAGAACACAAACCAGAAACAATGGAAACGCAGAGAAAACATTGTGGAAAGTTGGAGTCTATGATGTGCTTGAGAGGTTACTGCTGTAAAGATGACAGAAGAATTCGAACAACACATAGACGGCATTATAATAGAATATTCGCAACGAACTTGGGGTTTTGGTGGAACCCAGACGTGGACTCCATGCTCACTGTGCTCAGAGAGGCACAGCTCCACCTCACTGATGAGGCACAACAAGGCTGAAACACGTGTATGGGGTTGCTGTAGGTACTAGAGTTCTGAAGGAAATTACCATAGCATTTTGGTGCTGGATTGCCCATGTGCCCGGGACAAATGCATTCAGGTTGTGTTTGCGTGTCGTCACAATATGCCCCAACCAACAACCCATTACAATGTAAGCAAGCAATACCGGTCAGAAAATGAAACCTTGACTCGTTCGTCTATTAACTCGTCTTCAGTAAAACTATTTGGTATTTCCATTCTCGTGGCGTCCGCTCAGATCAACGGTTTTCATAAAATGAAATTACATGTTCCTTAGTCCAGTTTTAAAATGGTGAACTTTATGATTTGTGCGGGTATTGCACACCTCCCGTCCTTCAATCCATAGCGCAACGACCCTTTCTTCTAAGGACTTAAAACAATTGAACCTTCATTGGAGCACCTATGCTAAGTTTCGTTTTGGAAAGCCATAAATCAAAAAAATACTGTAAAGGATGCGTCGGTGTGAACTCCCCACAAGCAACATCAAACGCAGTGACCTTCACTCCATGGGAGCAAGTAGCCCAGCCGACCAACGTGGCATTTGAAATATGATCGAAAAAGATTGTTTGCTGGCATCCACTGATGCCACGCTATCGTGAATAATTTCTTACTCTTCTATATTGATAGTGATTTAGTTGTTTTATGACAACAGTTCCAGCTAGTGTCCTCCCCATTGTCACGTATGCATGCGCACGGTTTCCGCGGAGGAATGTGCTCTGCGGATAACGTGAGACACTGACAAGTCATTAATCCAAGTGCCCTTCCATCTCCACTGAACTTCCCGTGCACTAACAAATGTAGGAGGAGAGGCGGTATATCCCACTCTCTGCACCATTCTCGTACCGGGTAAATGACGTTTAAGCTAAGGGAGGTGAGACATCACCACCCCTCCTGTACCCATTTGCATCGCCCATGTTTCATATAAGTATATTAACGCTGTGCTAATGTGTATACTTGAAACACCATTTTGTGTCCTTCCAAAAACCATCTGTTTCTAGGCCATCTGCCCTTCTGGTGAAATGTTCACTCTCCCTCTCCCAGCGCAGCACTCGGCAAGCCCCCACCACCTCTGTCTGCTCAGCGCGCCTCCTGTTCTCACAGAAGCTATTCATTTTTGCAAGTATCGCGCCCTGGCAAAATGTGCTCATCCAAGAATGTGAGACCAAGGCCTGCTCCAACCTTAGTGCCCCATCCATCTCTGCTGACTGACTCATGCCCTCCCCACCCTTTCCCTGCCATCCCGCGGTCCCCTGAACCCATGCTCCCTATTCTCTTTGAACGCAGCTGGTCTCCAGACCATACCTCCGCACCACCTCCAATTCATCTACCATATACCTAATATAGAATGCTCATATATTTTGGTAACAGTAACACCTATCCCCACTGTGTTTGAAATCGTAAGATTCCAAAGGCCACAAATCAAAAATCGTCCCTTCTGATAAGGCATCCGAAATAACGACCCCGAACACATGCCCCCATAAAAATATAGGTGAGAACGCACCTATTTCACACCAACAGCCCCATTTCATGCAGTGTTTTGCTGAGTCATTCGTTTTTGCATGCCAAGTTTGTTATTTAGCTTAGTCAGATAGCTGTACTTCATCTCTGTGGAACTTTGCCCAACCTTCACCCCGCCGAGAGGAGCCCAGCTGACGCACGTGCGGCCCGCCGGATCTCCAAGACACCAGCCAGTCCCTCTATCTATATACTTTATCCATGTCTTCCTCCAATCCTGGTGTAACACTATGCACCTGTAGGGAAAGGTCAGTAGTGACGTTTCGAGAACTTATAATGTACTGCTCTTGTAATGTTCGACAGAGCGCGCTCAGGCAGCAGAGTTCTTTGCTCCATTTATTTTCTTATATATAATTTGGTTCCCTTGCAGTTACTCCCCTGGTCTCATTCCATAGTGGGACGCATATTTATTCTGTGTATTTGGACACATGCATGCTAAGGCAACTGCAGACCCTGCAGTTGCTTTCATGCTGATATCCGTCTGACCCTACCGCGCCTTGATCAGTGGAGGACCCACAAGAGCTGGCCGACAGCGTGTAGGGGAAAAACAGAGTTACTGTTGACAAAGCGGATACATTTGAAAAGACAATTTGGACGCTATAGCCAGATATGTTGAGCTTTACAGACCCCAACCAACCACAGACATGCATGTTATCGTTCGATATATAAATGAATGATTAATAAACCGGATTAAATGTGCATCATTAAATACCTTTTAATAGCTTTGAGAATCGAGTTTAATAGCATTCCATTGTTCATGTACAATGTACAAACAACATGGAACATACACCCCGCTGCTAATCATTTATACTAGGAAGTCAACTGTTCAACGAGGTCTGCTTTCGGTCGACGGGGCTCGTTGAACAGTTGACTGTCGCAATGTATGTGTCCTAGGAACAAAATCGGGATATATTCTATGAGTATGCATGGCCAACACAGTCAAAGTGAGATCTTTCACAAAATCGAATTCCATTTCCTGGTATTGGCTTGGCAACCCATTTTTTGCTTCTTTTTGCAAAGGCCATTGTGTAACAAAGCATTGCAAAGTTTCCTGCAGTTGTCGATTGTTCTCTGCCTAGATTCTCGTTAAGCGCTAATACGGCTAATGTTCTAGATTGCATACAGTCTATGCAGAAATGCAACATTTTGGGTCTGTACTTTAGGCACATAATGTGGAACCTCCAAATCTCTGGTTTGAGAGAATTCTGAGAGTCCCTTCAGGTCTCTTGAAAGTTTTTATCAAACGCGATCTTCTCAAGAGCTTTGTGTGGAGGTGAAGGTGAAACCAACCACTTCTTGCATTCCTGCTCCTCTGATAAGTGTCCATGTGCACATTTGTTAAATTGTTGATTTTCTATCAATGAGTGCCATTTTTCAAGTCGAAATTCTACAGGCCCATCACAAGTTTTGGAGCTCTGCCAAAGATGGTTGCCGATAGACCGAGACCACTGTAAAATATTTTCCAAACACAATTTTTTTTTTACCAGCAGCTGTGACGTTTTTATTGACTGATATTGGCAACGTGCCATACATCAAATTGATGGTGATTGTTTGGAAACTGCTCTCACATGGCCTTGGCTATTGAAACATGTCTGTCAGTGGCTATGAGGTCTATTTGCATTCCCCTTGATTGAAGATGTTCAAGGGATTTTATGAAACCATGTTTCTCCATGGCCACTGAGGCTTTACATTGGGGCCCCTGCACGATATCCGAAATCACAATTGTTTTTTATTTTCCATGTCCTGAAAGTGGTATGTGCAGTACTTTGCTGAAAATCTGGGGCTGTCACACTGTCCGTCGCCAGCTAGCATGAACCGTTTTTCAGAGAATGTCCTTTCAATTGACATTTGTTCAATTTTCCAGGCTTGACTAATAGCAGGGAACACGAATTCTCTTTGATAGTTGTAGTACTGTGTTTTAGCAAGCAACTGAAGTCCCATAAATTGACAGAGACTGAACAACTTACTAAAAGTCGAGCCACTGAAAAGTAAAGCTGCTGAACATAGATTTCCAGCTGGCACTTTGCCCAGCATCAGTTGAGCGGACCATGAAAATGTGTCCTGGGGTTGGGCACAGGTGGCTTGGATTTTCAGGTTAGTGCCTTCTAATACACAAGTCACATTCACCAATGCCCCCCCATATTTTCCCCCTCACTGGATGGACATATTTCAGCATCCGTATAATATCAATCATACAATGTATTTGTTGTTCCTTAATTAGCCAATCGTACGGCATGAATGTGGTTTGTGACTAGACAAACTGTCGTCGAGATCTTTGGCAAGTTCCTCGGTCAATTGTGTTGAAGCTTCAGTCTCTGTTAGTTCAGCTTGTGTTATTTACACACGAATTGGAGAAACCATCAACGTCGATTGTTTATTGGGTGGACATTTTTTGCGGGTGTAGATTGTGCCAAGTGAACAGCAAGGAATTCAAAAGCATCTTCATTATATTCGGTTTCATCTTGTCGAGTTCTCACATTGTAGCAATGGTCCAACAACACTTTGCTGGCTTTGCCGGTAACATTCAATTCAGTTTCTGGCCATTGGATATAAGCATCTCGAGTCTGCTTATTGACTGGACCACGATGCGCCTCAAATAGTTTCTCCATGGTGAAATCTGTTTGGCAAGCAGCATCTTTGGTTTCATTTGTTGTCTGTGCCTTTAGGAGATGAGTTGTTAAAACATGTTCAATGTAAATCACGCATACACTAGATGGCACTTTGAATAAAAAACATGTTATGAAGAAAACACCAGCCCAAAACACTTCCAGAAAACGAAATTGTTTGTTAGTTACCCTTGTTTTCTTGATTTTCTGTGAAACCGTGGTGTTCTCTGTAATGCCCACACCAGCAAGCTGGTCCACGACCTCTGATCCATGTGCCTCCTAATTCCACACCTTGTATACATTCTTTAAATAGAATATTAAAAAAAAAAAAAAAGTCAAGGGGTTTATAAAAAATTTGAAAGGTGGGCGTGTGTGTGAATGAGTGACATGTTTATACTGCGGTCTGATTTGACGAGCCTGGGGACAGTGGGTCTGGGTAGGCAATGTGAACAATGCCCCCTGCGCGGAAGGTACCTTTGAAGTGTACATGGTGTTTGACGCCTTGGCTGTTCCCAACTTGCTAGGCCCAACCTGCCAGCCACCTTGGGAGGGCACGGCTACAGGTGCAAACTGCCATTGATACTGGAGGGCGGATGGATGGGCATGATACATGCAGAAAAGGGCCGGAACACTGCTGAATGGAGACACACTTATGTGGATTACAGGGACGCGGCCTGGTTCAGCGGTGCCTGGAGACACTGGGTCTGGCTAGGCCATGTGAACAATGGCCGCTGTGCAGAAGATACCTTTGCAGTGTACATGGTGTTTGGCACCTTGGCCATTCCCACCCTGCCAGGCCCCTTGGGAGCACACAGCCAGAGGTGAGACCTGCAATTGATACTGGAGGGGGCATGGATTATTGCAGAGGGGGTGAGCGTAAAAGTTCACCAACCATTGTTGCATGTCACTCATAGACAAGTGAGCGTGTCCTTGATTCACTGAAAAATTCAAACCACTATTCACAAAAGATGATTTGTATTTTGTTGCTGATGTTGATGGCACAAATGTACTACACGTTGTATACTTGGGGTTGCAGCACAGTGTGGGAAAATTGCGTGTACTGACCGCTGTCACTGGGGAATTTGGCTCGAATGGCTACAATGACACGGGCGGGTTTTACTCTTCTAACGCGGTATGCAAGCCTCCCATGAAGCCACCATGTAAATGAACGATTGTCCCCCAGCCTGTACCACCTCTGGAAGGGAAACGTACAAACTGTATTCTAAATGAACATAAGTGTACAAACCTTAGTTGAAAATGCAATCTTTTATCCAATGGCATAGTTGCCTGTACAAATGTTACTTCATGGATCAATCAACTTGGTGTAGACACATTACAAAAGTGAACACTCATGCAATCTATAACGTTTGGGGCACAGAGAAATACTGTTTCTTGGTTGTACGTGAAAGACACATAAGATGACCACTATTATTTCCCCAAATTGCGAGAGATGTATTGAATTGCCAGACTACATTCATTTGGCAGTGATAGATCAAGTTACGACAATATAGGAGACAAACATGAAATGTTAGTGGCCCAAGTGACATCACATCTAGAGTACGCTTGTTAGTTAATTGGATAGCGACGGCAAACTGTTGTGCGAAGTTCGTGCATAAGCACCATCATAATCCTCAACACGGACCTTGTGAGGCAGGCTGCCCTGCAGTTCTGCAGCTTGGTAACGCATAGCGGTGGTGTCTTCCAATATGTTGGCCAAGAATCCAGAGTTTTCTCTGCAGCAGCAGTTCTCCTCGCTTGGCATGACCTTGCACTGATTGCAGGTACACCAGGTGGAAATGCCTTTCATGCAACTAGGCTCAGGCTCATGATCCAGTGTTTCGTCCTCCCAACTGTCGTCCGAAACCCCATGGTTTCCGCATCTTTCTTTCAACTAATTCCGCCTCTGAATACTCCGGCTCATATTGGTAGGGCTGTATTGTTGCCATTATACGCCAAAATTAAAATAGATAGTAATGCTAGACCTAGTATCTGTTGGCACTGGCTACGAACAACGAAGATGGCTGAACAGAGCAGAAACTAGTCACATGATATGCAAAAAAAGACAAACGATTGAAAAAGCATCTCTGATGTTGTCTGAGAAGCGGTCTGTTTATACTTATTGAGGAAAGAGGCCAGTTCAATGGAGACACGTCATAAACTGGTGCATAGAGAAAGTTGACATGACACATGCATTTGCATTGTGAAATGGGACATGCACGTCTAGTGATGTCGGCTTCAGGGCGGGGGATATGATTTAGTGCCGCGAGGGCAGTTCAACTTAGGGCGATGCGGCAACGGATAAGATTAGCACAAGATGGCCACACCCCGATGCTTGATTTCACATGTGTAAAAGTGAGGAAAACTAAGGTAAGGTGCATAGGAATGTTTTTACGATTGCTCAAAGATTGCTTTAAACCACATGCTCGAACGCTCGGGACAATAAAAAGTTTGAGTGCAATATTCCTTTAACCATTTTGAAAATGGAGATGCCAGTTTTATTCGAATGAGAAGTTTTGCTATTTATCTCTAGAATCATGTGACGAAATGACACTGTTCAACACATTTTTTCTTTCAACAGGAAAACATTCAAAGTTGACGAGATATTGACGAAAGTGGAGAAGATGAATGGGAATCAAGAATCACACAGGTATCAACCTAATGTGATTTAGTTTAAATTGGGACATTTATTCACAAGAATGGTACCAAAATGAGGCATTTTCAAAGCAAAATGTCCAGAAATTAAATGTAATGATTTTTATGGATCCCGGATTCTTCCTTTTTATAGCCATATACCACCCAATGCAAACTCATTAACTGTACACTGGATAAGCGAGCCACTTAACAGCTGTTGAAATTTGCGCCAACGGTGTCCATAAAATTAAACATTTATTAAAGGCCCACTTGAGTGCACTAATCTATCAATTATTTTCTTTCTTGTGTATTTGGTTAGTTTTTACAAACAGTAAGCATGAAAATTACAAAACATTTAAAAAGGAAGAGAAAACTTTGGGTTTTAAAATTCACCATTAAATGCAGTCAACAATAAAATCTTAATCAGTTAAATGTATAAAACCCAATCTATCGATTATTCTGTTGCCTGTGTTCCAGTAATTTTAATGCCACCTTTCAAACATTGTGTGCTGCAGCAGTTATGCCCACGGAGTTTGCTCCAAATAAGGTTTCCCAGAATTGTTCCAATTCACTGATCTCAAGCCTATTTACCAATGGGCTGTAGCCTCATATGTATTGTTCTTTTAAGGCTGGGCACCAAGTCAACACATGCGACAAGTCTTAATTTCAGATTTGCACCATCTGCATAGTTGATCTGCCAGTGGAATGCCTTGCCAGGAACCGTAATATTCTCTGGTTGGTAAGATATTTAGCCTGAAATACAATATGAAGCGCCTCAGATCTTTAGAGCATGGTTTTTTGGGATACACGTTAGGGCATTTAGAGTTAAACGCTTGGTGTGAATACTCATTTTATCTTCCCTTCCTGGCAAGAAAGTCAATACCCTGGATCCAGTCCCATATCTTGATCTTTCTTTAGTATATTCTCTACATCTGGAGCGTTGGAGAAGTATGAATATGATTTTTCTGATGCTCGATAATCTGCTTAGAATCACATGTTGTGCAAATAGTCAGACAATCGCAGAATATTGCATCTTTGTTTCGAGGATCGAAAGGGGACGTCGACATGAGTGTGACTAAGACTATCCCAAAATCCCTCAGGCATCAAGGTCCCTCAGATTGTTTTTTTCCATCCAACTAGTTGTTCGCCTTTAAGTGTAGCTCGCAAGAGATTATATTGCTCAATAGTTACTTCGTTGTCCCACGACCAATGGTTGTCTAGTCTTTGACTAATTCTCTTCGACTGCTTTGTGGACTCCTATGCAGAAGACATCCACTGCTGTTTGGCGACTGGTGCATCGATCATCTGTCCACCGCGTGGCCTCGGCCCTCCGGCCATGCCCTTACAGTAGGGAGAGTGGGGCCCTGGGTTGATTCTTTCTGACAATGCATTTCTTTTTCCCCTCTTACCCTTTCTGGTCTGGCTGCCTTTCACCTCTTTTATGGAGAGGGCTCAATTTAAATTTTATCCGTCGTGCAATGGAAAATAACCCTGTAAAGACACCCATGGCAAATTTAACGGGTGCTTACCTCGGGACTACGACAAGCATTCCTGTGAGTCCTGCAAACTCTTTTGTCCCAAGACGTTAAAAGAAAGGCAACAAAGCGGTGGGCGGCCTACGCACTGCAGGCCGTAAGTGGTTTCCCTGTTGGCGCCGTCGCCTTGGATGACGAGAACTTTAGCGGCATCCATGGCTCCGAGCTGAAGGCCATAGATCTTGGCGGAACCCTCTGGTTACCAGATGGCGGTCACTGGCCGCGACAGACAGACCACCAGTTCTGTTATGGTGACTTCACATCCCGGCGACAGGGGCACACATGCACTACCTAAGGATAAACACACAACCCGCACAGCCTCCTCGACAGACATCTCGAAGAAGCGCCAAATGCCAACAGGCCTGCTGAAGACTTTGACAGTACCTCAGTACCTCGCGGTCCGGCGCCCTCCCCGCAACTGTTTTCTTGGCATGCGACCGGGCTATCTTCTCTTAAGGGCGTTACCACAAAAAGCACACGGAGTGCCGACACGTCATCGTCCAAAGGCACGTCGGCACCTAAGGCTTTGGCTAAGTCGACAACCACAACAACGCCTTCAGGCGTGTCGAGAATCAGCATTCAGCCGCCAAAAATGCACAAGAGTCTTGTGGCTATTGTTCGGCGGCAGAACAGCCCAGTAGCACCACCTCTCGTCAAGAGGAGTACTCTGAAAGCCCCATCCCCTCTCTAGGCCTTTATCAGGAAAAGCTCCCATTTCTGAGTGCCTTTCCCTCCTCCAGATTCCTCTGCTTTATCCCAGTGGACTATACAGTGGTTTGAGAATTATATGGATAAGATGTCCCAATTCATAGACTTCTCACAGAAATGCGTTACCCCCAAGAGACCAAGTGAGGACGACTCCTGTCCCATTCCACCAAAGCCTAGTTAATCACAAACCCATCAGGCGGAGGTGTTGGGGGAGAATTCTCATTTCTATGCTAATTCCCTTCCACCTTGGACACCGCCAGCTCGTTTGCTGGACTTCAGGACTTTTCATTTTGATCCTGGAGTGAGACAGACCATTTTCACACTCTCTCATATTTTTCTCTGATTTGAACCCTGTATTTCTTTCGGTTTGAAGTCTAAAACTCTATAGGCATCATCTTTTTGTATTGTGACACACAGCACCTTCAGTGCAGTGGCACAGAGAAGTCCTTTGGATTTGTGCTAAGGTTTAAATACCTTCTCTTGGATAAACTAGAGTTTACAAGAGTAGTAAAGTGAAATTGACTTTACTTAACTTTTTCTCTTTGTAGACCCAGCGCACACCATCTTATGTGGCGTGCTGGGGGTTACTTAGTATCCCCTTTGTCTACCTTCTCATGTAACATTTTTTATATTACCCTTACCACAAATAACGGCTGGTGGCAGTGGATTAATTTTCCTACCATTGTGCGTTTTTACCGCAGGCTGAATTACTCAGCTGCAGTATTGCACCCATGGGTGCCCATTTTGTCAAAAGGGGCCCAGCCTTCTTCTTTCGCCATTCGTGGAGAACAAGCATTCCCAGTGCCTTTTTATTGTATTCACCCGACACACAAGGAGGAACACTGCAAGATCTGCCGTGGCTTTACCAAGCGCACGATTAAGGATCGGCACAGCAGACTGGCGGCATGGCTCAAATGCAAAGGTCCCTGTCCCGTGGGGTTCACAGGGGCATGCTCCCTCCGGATCCAGCCAGCCAGAGCATGCTTCTAAGTCCTTTGAAGGTGCTCCATCCATGGGGGGGGAGGTTCAAGAGAAGGCGAAGCACTGCGGAACCGGTTCCGTGGGGGTTGCCGCACAAGCGGGACCCGCAACGTCCAGTGCGCATTCATCATCTGCGGCCTCTGTCTCCAGCCATCGCTCCAGCTCTTCGTCGAAGGGAAAGTCAGCTTCCCCGGGGTAGCTATGGGAGAAACCGGAGAGGGCCAAGCAATAGGTAAACGTGGCGGACCTGGCCAAGTTCCAGGTGATACAGGCTAAATCGTCGGCATCTATTGAGCTGGTGGCGGCCACCCTTTCAAAAGCAAAAGGGGCTGACCCGGTCCAGGGTGCCCCTGCGACGGCCAGGGTGTCTCTTCCTCCCAAACAATGGAAAGGACCCCGGAGAAGAAGATACCATCCCTCAGCCTGAGGCCGACCCCTCAGGATCCAAAGAAAGGGGGGATGGGGGGGGAAGAACTCCAAGGCACAGATATTTCTTCCGATGCAGAGGCCAAGGGTTCTGGCCACACCATCCCGGAAGACATTGGGGACAACAATGGGAACGTCTAGGAGGTACTCGCCAGAAGTGGCAATGACTGTTGGCGGGGACGACGGGCGCTGGGCCCAGTGACCCTTCTCCGCAGGTACCTCCCATAGCTCTGTTGCATGATATTCTCTCGACCCTCCACACACTGGTGTAGGAGAATCAGAAGAGAATGCCGACGGCACAGCCACCTGCGACGACCCCATTGACACCGGGGCCACCACCGCTGAAGAAAAGCAAGAGGCACCCTATGCCTCGGTTCCAACCACCAGTACCCCCCCCCAACCCCTCAGGGATACGGGGACGGACACAGTGACGACTGATGCAGATGACTGCGGCATCTCTCTGCCGCCAAGGGCTTCTCCCCAGACCAAGTGGGTTCCTTCCACTCAATTGCCCATGCTTCGTTACTCTTCCAGCTCACACCGGAGGAGACCAAGGAGGGCTTCCTGTATCAACGCCCGGAGGTGAAAAGGTAGATCATTTTGGCAGTGCCCCTCCTGGACGACATCTGGGATGAGGGGATGGCACTGCTGAAGAATCCCGCCTCCGCCCAGGCGACCAGCTTGAAAAGAAATACTGGGTCCCAGGGTCTGCACTTAAATGTTTGCGGTCACGGCCATCACCCGACTCCGTGGGCTTGGCTGCTGCACGGAAGTCATCCAACCAGTAGCCTTCAGCCTCCGTTACCCCGGATGGCCGAGGGGAAGAAGTTGGACGCCGTAGGTAGATACTCGGCAGTGACAACGGTCAAGGCGGCCAACGCTTTAGCTATCCTGGCCAGGTACGACTAGGAGCTTTGGTACAAGATGGCTCTGATCCTGGATTTCCTCCCAGAGGACAAGTGGGTCGGGCTATGGAGATCCTTCAGGAAGGCGAGGTGGCATCAGACCACGCTATTACTTTGGCCTGGACATTGCAGACACGGGGTTCCGCCAGATGGGCAACAGGGTTTGCCTCCGTCGTGGCTGGCTGAATGCCACCAACTTTAGGCAGGAGGTCCAGACGAGAGTCTTGGACATGCCTTTCGACTGAGACAATCTCTTTGTAAAGGCCGTCGATGAATATCTTCAGGCCATCAAGACCGACATGCAGACAGCCCGTGCCCTTGGCACACTGCAGGAATAGTTTCAGTCCTTTCGTTCCCCAGGAGGGAAGGTGGGCAGATCCTCGATGGAAGTCTACAGGGGTCGCTGCAAGGCCTTTGGAGGTGGCCGCCGTCTGGGCTCCCAAAGCGGTGTGCCGTCCTCCAAGCAGGACTGAACTGGCCAAGACATGGGCACCCCACACCCCCCACCCCTGCACCCCGGTGGGAGCTGGACATGCTCGTCCACGGACACACATTTGAGCTTCAGCAAAAGTGTCTGCGGATTCCACCGGTGGCAAGGCAGGAACACGTCCCTCAGCTGCTGCTGGAGGTTCTGGCCATGTTAAAAAAAAAAAAGGGGCGATAGTGCTGGTTCCGAAACGACTCAGGGGCTCCGAAGTTCACTCAAGATACTTTCTGGTAAGAAAGAAAAATGGGGGCTGGAGACCCATTCTCTATCTACGTCTCAACAAGTACATAAAGTCCCAAACATTCAGGATGGTCAAGTTGCAGCATGTGCTTGGCCAACTGGAGGAGGGAGACTTCCTTTCGTCGTCGGATTTAGACGCGTACTTGCACATCACCATTCGCGAAGAGTTTTTACAAAGTGCCTGGCTCTGGTGTTGGCCCATCTGCACCTATAGGGGATACATCTGTACCCGTACCTCGACTGGCTCCTCCGGGCCAGTGCAAGGGACGTCGCTGTCGATCACATGGAGGACTGTCCGGCTGCTGACAGATCTGGGGTTCTCTGTGAACTATGCAAAGTCCTGCTGGACTCCATCGCAGGACCTGCTATTCCTGGGGTCCAGGCTCAACATGGTGTCCTGCCTGGTGGCCCCCTCGGAAGAGAGGATAGCGGCCATTTTGACCAAGGTGCAGCGGCTGTTAGGGACATTAAGTCGCTGCTCAGCATGATGTCGTCGTGTATCTACCTGATCAGGTTTTGCAGGTTGCGGATGCGGCCACTCCATGATCCGTTGGATCCAGGTGTCCGAAGGCTTCAAGGACAGAATAGTCGAACAATAAGGTGGGGTGTGTGCTCCAACATCGCTGAGGACACAGACTTCCAGAGCCCCCCTGTACCAGGAGAATGTCACGACAGACGGTTCCCTGGAGGACTGGGGAGCCCACACCGTACATCTACACGCCAGAGGCCTGTGGCTGCCGGAGGAGAAGGAGCTCCACATCAACATCCTGGAGCTTCGGGCAGTGTTTTGGACCCTCAAGTCCTTTCTTCCGTCCCTCAAGGGCAAGGTGGCGAGTCTTCTAGGACAATACCACCACAATCTTTTACATCGGGAAGTCGGAATGCACCAGATCACCAGCGCTCGCCAGAGAGGTGCACAGTGGATGTTTCTCGTTCCTTAGTCTTACGTCCCGTCCCCTTTCCTCCATACTGTATGGGCGTCCCTTCCAAGGGACTGGAGACGGTACCTTTTTCGCCAGAGAAAAAACGTCTTCCCTTTAAATTTAGAGGCGCGCTGGGGTGCGGCCCTGGGAGCATGCGCTGTCCTGACGCTGCCCTCCGGTGCCACACCTCAGTCCCCTTTTCCACATCGACTGGAACGGGCCGAATTCACCAGCGCTCCTAGGTTGGGCTTCGGCCATGTAATTCCACGCGTGGATATTTCTTCTCTTCTGTCTTTTTATCATTCAGGTACTCTGACCTCTGGCGTCGCGCTCCACTCCAGAGCATGTCGACTTCTACAGGGCTCAGCAGGTGTCCATCCTGCGACACTCTTTCCAACTTCAGACCCCCATGCTCTCTGCCTACGTTGCCTTGGCCCAGACCAAGGCTGGCAAGCTTTACCGCGTGTGACACGCTTTCATCGAGGTCTCTGAAGAACAGACTAGCCAGGTGGAGGGAGCTCTTCCAGTGATTGCCTCCAGAGGAGCTGAAGGACTTTGTCAAATCATCGATCCAGGCCCAAGGTAGGGCCACTCTTTTCCAGTGCACCCCGCATGGGAGACTCTTTTCCAGGGACTAGCCCGCGCAGGAGGAACCGCTCAGGTTCTCATACCAGCACGAGTCCCCAGGCTAAATCGGCTACCGGTCGGCAGGACAAGGGGGTCTGTTGATCCTCCTGGTGACGGTGCTGAGGGACCGGAAGGTTATTTTACTGGGTCTTAACCCGAGGGGCCACGCCCTAATATCAGCAACATGTCCGAGGCGACGCCAAGACGCAGTTCTACCGGCAGATCCGCCGAGGGCGAACGCCTACCAGGTCTCGGCCTGAGGACCTGGGTAGGCCTCATGATCCACACTCGAGTCTTGGACGGGGCTGGGCTCAGTGAGCCAAGCAACATGACGCAGACATGTGGACAAAATGGCCACCGTGCCAGACATTTCTGACATATTGCACCAAGGCAGGGAGCCGGTGGAGGAACGTGCCAAGGTGGGACTGGTGTCAACCAGGTATGTGGCCTACAGCCTACCCTTCATTGGCGCAGGGCAGGTTTCCACTGCGTATTTATGGGCAGGGTACACAACGGCTCCAGCAGCCGCCAACTATGCTGTCAATATCGCCTACCACCCCTCTGGGCTGTGAGGACAGATTCTTTGAAAGGTTCCTCTGGCTCCATGAAATCTCCATGGATGGGGGTCATCCTCCGGGACACCATCTGGGACGTGCTCCCGCCAATGGCTCTGGCACAGCAGGCCCCAGTACAGGCACCCGTGGCCCCTGTTCAGCCTGTCGCCCGCTCCGGCCCCCCAACTGATGGTGCAGGCGGTTCCGTACCAGCCTCCGGATCCAGTCTCCACACCCCAGCCTTCGGCTCCCAGCACACCTCCATTGTGGCTGGACCAACCAGACCCTCAGGTGGACACAGATGAGGAGTAGGACCCCGACACACCGTCATCAGCCAATGTCTTCCATGAGGGTCTTGCAGGGCTTGCAGAGTACTTGGGCCTTCCTCAACCCGAGGTCGAGCAACCATCAGAGGGGGTCCTCGACCAAGTCCTCGCACTACAACCCGCAGCGAGAACGAGGATCCCGATGCAGAAGCACATCGCCTTGTCCAAAAAGTGCTGGCTCAAGCCCCACTCGGTCCAGCCGATCAATCGACGCCGGGACGCCAAGTGCAGGCAGATGGGGGATGCACTCTTGCTATCGGCCCACCCTCAGCCGCACTCTTCAGTGATCGCTACGGCATCACTATACTCCAAGCCTGTCGTCCTCAGCCTCTTCCTCCCTGGCGCTGCTAGGCAAGGAGAAGATCTTGGAGGCATATGGGAAGAGGCTCTATTTCAACGCGTCCCTGCATCTTTGTCAAGCCAACGCCGATGCCATGCTGGCAGTGTTAACCAGAGGCTTTAGCGGGAAATTGCCGATTTCCTCCCAGAGCTTGCGGTGCAGAGCCAATCACGATTCAAGGCGGAACTGGCAGAGGCCAAGATGGTGACACAAGACGACATGGAGTCCACCGTGGCCTACATTGACTCCTCTGGCTGAGCCATCTGCGTTGCCATGGACATTGGAAGAACAGCCTGGCTCTGTGCTACTAATTTCAACCCATATGTCCAGGAACTCGTATTAGACCTTACATTCGAAGGGGTGACCTCTTCCACTCCACCACGGACGAGGAACTGGACAAAAAGAAAAACGGCTCACAAACGGCCAAGTCTTTATCCATCCTTACAAAGACGACGCCCAAAATGTACACCTAGTCACAGCAGCGCTCTGACAAGGGGCGTACATACGGAGGGTTTAGCGGCTTCCAAGAGCGGAGGTCCAGGCAGCTTGACCGTTCGCCGACTCAACATCGGCGCAAACAACAAAAGGTGGTGGGGTAATAAGAGTAAGGGCTTTTTCCAGTCCCTCTCCTCCGCAACAGCCTCAGAGGGAAAGAAGGCATGACATGCCCCTCCGGGTCCACGTGTCTCCAGTGGGGGGAGGCTTGCTCTCCATGCACATTTCTTGCACCAGAATTTTGCGGACCCCTGGATCCTCTATTACACACTGGATACTGCCTACCCATCCAAGCATCTCCGCCCTCTTCTGCTCCACTCCCACAGGTTGGGACAGCAACTCTTTTGGCAGAGATCTGGTCGCTTGTCGAGAGCCAGGCAGTGGAGGAAGTCCCTGCCTTCCAGTGAGGCTTGGGCTTCTACTCTAGGATTTTTGCCATTCAGAAAAAGAACCAGGCGGGCCTGAGAGTTGTGCTGGACCTTTCCACTCCTCAACTTCTCCCTACCTCCCCATAACCTCTCCCTACCTCTGCAAAAATTCAAGATGATTAGGCCAGCTTTGATAGTGGAGACATTGTGCAGGGGAGACTGGATGTGCTCCCTGGATCTGAAGGACGCTTACTTGTGTCCCGATTTGGCAGCCTCATTGTTCTTTGCTACGATTCAGGATCATGGGCTATCATTTCCAATGCAAGGTGCTTCCCTTTGGCCTCAACTCGGCCCCCAGGGTCTTTACCAGGCTGATGAATGCAGTGGTGCCCCTCCTCAGGACCAACACACCTATTTGTACCTCGATGACTGGCTCATCAGGGCGTCCTCTCCGGAAGCAGTGCACCGCACCTCTCGTGCTCTCATGAACACACTTCACTATCTGGGTTTTTCGCTCAACCTCAAGTCGCAGCTGCAGCCTACGCAGACAGTGACCTTCTTGGGGCTCATCTGGGACACAGGCTCGGAGAGAGTTTTTCATTCGGAGGACAAGATCACAAACATCAACGGGGCCACTTTGCACTTCCTCAGCAGAGAAGTGACATCGGTCTGGTGGTACCAACACCTACTGAGTCTCATGGCAGCTGTCCTATTGGCCATCCCACAAACAAGACTCAGGATGAGGAGGATACAGCTGCCATGAGACTCAGTAGGTGTTGGTACCACCAGACCAATGTCACTTCTCTGCTGAGGAAATGCAAAGTGGCCCCGTTGATGTTTGTGATCTTGTCCTCCGAATGAAAAACTCTCTCCGAGCCTGTGTCCCAGACTTCGTCGTCCCATCCAAGGGAAGAGGGCAGGAGCCCTTTCCCCATCGCTGGAACCCGAAACAGCTGGTAAGCTGCAACGAAGGCCTGCCTGGCCTTGTCCTACTTCCTGCCTGTCACCCGCATGCCGGGCGCATCGCGGCGCCACAACGAGGCTAAGCCTCGCATATCCAGCTCCCTACATCCGCCGGCAGGCGGATGTGCCGGCGGCCCTACGAAGGCCATACAAAGGCCTGTTGAGAGCCTGTTCGGAGCCATAGGAGCCAGGGGCCAGGAACTCTGCCCTCACCGCTCCAGGTAAGATAACGCTGCCACCTGTTTCTGTGCCTGTTTATGCCCGACTCTACCCTCTGCCATGCCCATCTTACTCCAGGTAACTTTCGGCCAATAATACTGCACTACTCCCAGCTACCTATTGTCTCCAGCACCATGTGTGTCTGCGACACCCCAGGAAATAGCAACCAAAATGCATGACCCATGTGCACCACAGGACTGTTAGGTGTTACCCCATTGCATTTTTGTCATACTGTGCTATTTGAAGCTAGGTGTTACCCCACTGCATTTTTTCCAAACTGTGCTATTTGAAGTTAGGTGTTACCCCACTGCATTTTTGCCA
Source organism: Ambystoma mexicanum (assembly GCF_040938575.1). Lineage (NCBI taxonomy): Eukaryota > Metazoa > Chordata > Amphibia > Caudata > Ambystomatidae > Ambystoma > Ambystoma mexicanum. The sequence continues at coordinate 865,491,992 of NC_090926.1, forward strand.
AACTGTGCTATTTGAAGTTAGGTGTTACCCCATTGCATATTTGCTGCCTACCACTATTCCTGCGCATATTCCGTTTACAAAGCCACCTTTTTCAAATAACACCCACATTGATACTCCTACTCTGCTCACACAACGCCAGCGCAGTACTGCAGAAAATGCTAACTATATTACTCATCTTCTGTGCAATGGCCACGCCTGCATCCCTAGACATTCCCATCCAGGATACTGACTCAGGAGCCCCCCCTCCCCAGCCAGGCACTAGTCTCACCTACACAACTAGGTACTATCCTGTCCCTTCCTACCCAAGATATCATTGCAAGTCAGGTCCTACAACTTTTGCCTCCCACCCTTGCACTATCACCGAAAGAAACAACAAACTTCGCGCTAGACTCTCTAAACTTCATGAGCCGCCCCGAAGATTCCTGTCTGATTCCAAATGCGAAGCCAAAAGTTCTACCAAAGGCACCACTATCCCCACAACCAAGTCCAAACCTATCATTCATACAAACATCTCGGCAAAAACGGATGTACATTCTTACAAAGGAGCTCTCCTCAATACCAGATCACTGGTTGCACATGCCCTTGATATTGCAGACCTAATTATCAAAAACAAATTAGACTTTATTGCTCTAACTGAAACGTGGCTCCACAATGCAGCAGGCCCATCTCTAATGCTAGCCATCCCAGACGGCTACACTATATCTAGGCAAGACCGGGTAGGTAACCGGGGCGGTGGCATCGCCATCATATCGAAAGTAAGTTTAGCTCTCAGACTAGCCCCGACCCAAACTCTGCAATCGTGTGAATCCCTCACCGCCAAACTCCCCATAAACAATACCCAATCCCTCACTACCCACTTGATCTACAGACCACCAGGTCCACTTGGAACCTTCGAGGAAGATCTACACAACCTAATTTCTAACAATGCAAAAACCACCTCACAACTACTGCTTCTAGGGGACCTTAACTTAGGGTTCAACGACCCAGCAGACATACATGCCTCTACCATAGCCAATACGATCTCATCACTCGGACTCTCACAAAAAGTCAACCTACCCACCCACCTGAAGGGTAGAACCCTAGACTGGGTTGCTGATGCCAATTGCTCAGCGGTCATCTCCGCCACCACACCACTTCCTTGGACCGACCATTCGCTGGTCTCATTTAACCTATTGACCTCTAGATCACCTACCACAACTGTCACTGGCACCACCCTGCCTCACAAGAAACAAGAAAAATATCTCAATAGAAAAAATCATCCCAGCTATCCTTCCAACCCTAAACGCATTGCCAGACAATCTAGATCCCAACACACTAGTTCACGAATATAATAAAATCATGTTAACTACCATGGACAAAATTGCCCCACTCAAACTTCGCTCCAGTAAGCCTAAAACTCATTTAAACAAATGGTACACACCCGAACTCAAAGTCCTCCGTCTAAAAAAGCGCAAATGTGAAGCTGATTGGAAATTATGCCCCTCCAGTGAAAAGAAAGCCATCCTGGACACGATTTCTCGTCATTACAAAGCTGAAATCTGCTTAGCTAAACGGAATTCCTATAACATCCGCATTGCCAACTCCAACTCAAGTATGAAGGAACTCTTCTCCATATTAAAGGAACTTGAGTCACCCATAGCCACACCCGACACCTGCACCAAGAACCAGACCTGGTGCACAGACATCCAACAAGCACTAGCAAATAAAATAAACACCCTACAAAATAAAATTCATCTAAAAAAAGATTCCCTAAACCTCACTAACCCTCCCACATCTCCGCCCAAAGCCTCACCAAGTGCACACACTAACTCATTCACCTTCTCTAAAACTACCACCTTTGAGGTTGAGAAAATCATCCTCTCTTAAACCATCAAACTGTAAAGGTGATATCTGCCCTGCACACATAATAAAGGACGCAGCCAGAGACCTGTCACCCTTTATCTCTAAACTTATAAACGCCTCCTTCTCCTCAGGCAGTATCCCCTCCAACTTAAAACAATCTTGGGTACTCCCCCCTCCTCAAAAAACAGACGCTCGATCCCCTCATCCCCACCAACTACCGACCCATCACAACGGTACCCTTCCTACTGAAAATCTTGGACAAAGTTTCCTATACCCAAATTCAAAAATACCTAGAACTACACAAGCTACTAGGCGCCAGACAATCAGGTTTCCGCCCACTACACGGCACGGAAACAGCCCTCATCGATCTGAAAACCCAAATTGATGATCTGAGGGACAAGGGCAAGACAGCACTCCTCCTCTTACTTGACCTCTCCGCGGCTTTCGACCTCGTCGACCACAAGGTCCTCTGCAGACACCTTGACTCAGCTGCTCATTTCTCCCCAGAAGCTATCAAATGGATTGAATCCTTTCTGAGTGAGAGAACTATGAGAGTCTTCTCCCCTTCAGCAGCAGCAGACCCCTCTCCTATCACTTGCGGAGTCCCGCAGGGCTCATGCGTCTCCCCCACCCTATATAACATCTTCACCAAACCCCTGTTCGACGATCTGGACCATCTGGGTGTCACCTACACTAATTATGCTGATGACACTCAGATTCTCCTCCCACTTTCAGGGGATCACAGTAAGGACAGTGAGTTGGTGAATAGGGTATATCTCATCATTCAGGCATGGATGGCATCTCATGGTCTATGCTTGAATGATGACAAGACAGAGCTCATCATCTTAGGTACCCCTGCTAATATCAACAAACTAGGCCTTGAATATGCCGAATTCATCATAGATGGTAATCTCATCAGAGTATCCAGGGAAGTAAAAACCCTTTGCTTTTATCTGGATGCCACTATGTCATTCACTAAACAGGTTAACTCACTAGCATCTACCACTGCGTACACTTGCAAATTAATAAGGGCAGGCAGACCATTCCTATCCAATGACAGCTGCCTGATCCTGGCAAGAGCACTCATACTATCTAGGCTTGATTATTGTAATGCCCTCTATAGCGGTGCCAACAAAGCCATTATCCACAGGCTCCAAATCCTACAAAACAATGCCTTGAGAGCTGCCCTCTGCATTAATAAGAGAGATCATATCTCAACCATTAGACGCCAACAGAAATGGCTCTCTACAGACAACAAAATCAAACTAAAATTAGCCTCCCTAACCCATAAAGCCCTCAACAATGCCGCCCCCAGTTATCTGATGGACAAGGTAAAGAGAAAGTCCTCCATCCGACAAACAAGAACTATCAATTCCAACCGTCTGATAATCCCCAGATTCAAACTCTCCATTGGTGGGAACAGTTTCCCGGTGAAAGCTGCCACGCTCTGGAACTCTCTGCCTTACAACCTAAGAGCTGACCAACCATACTCGCACTTTAGAAGACACCTCATCAGTCACCTTAACTCCAATAACCCTTGTATTTAGCTGCACTTTCCTACACCTATGTATAGATAGTGATACTCTTGTTCGTGTTTCTGCCTTCGCCTCTAACAGCCCTGCACACTTCTGTACACTTACCTCCTGTATAGATTTTGACTTTTAATGTTTGAAGACTTGTATACCTCTTATTCCTTATTACCTCTGTAATCCTGAATATTCTTTTAGGTTTACGCGCCTCTAACAGCCCTGTACATATCTGTATATTTACCCCTGCATAGATATTTGACTTTGTATGTATGAAGATTTGTATATTTTTATTCCTGTAATTCTGATTATTTTTATTACTACCTCAAAGTGTATATTTCTGCAACATTGTAAGCTTCTAATTATCTTCTGCCTGCGCCCTGTTGCCCCTGGGTAAGGTGCGCCATACAAATAAATAAACAAAAACTTCGTGGCATCATGGAAGCTCTCAGGTGTGGATGATCATTGTTCCTCCTTCTCTTCACCCGGACCACTCATGGTGGACCAGGGACTGCAACCTGCGGACGGGCAAGCCCTTCCGGCAACCTACCCCGCAGGTCACCATTACTACAGACTCCACCTCGAGGGATGGGGGGGGCACCCTGGACAACCATTGCCTCCATGGCACCTGGACCCAGCAGGAGTACCATATCAATTGGCTGGAACTGAAGGCCATCTGGCTAGCACTCAGCCTTCCTTCCGGTTATCGAGGAGAAAGTCGTCCTCATTCAGACCGACAACTCGACCAGCATGTTATATGTCCAATAGCAGGGAGGTACCAGTTCCCCTCCACTGTGCAGACTGTCAGTCAGCATGTGGGAATGGGCACGGGAGAACCACATCTACCTCACGGCCGTTCACCTTCCGAGCGGATTATAACCTGGAGGCGGACAGGCTCGGCAGACTGGGAGCGGACAATTACAAGTGTCAGCTAAACGACCTCGTACTGCAGGAGATCTTCAGCAGATGGGGACACCCCTTGGTGTACCTCTTTGCTTCCTGGGGCAAAAGGAAGTGCCAACAGTTCGTCTCCTGGCAGGGGCAGTGCCCCGGCTCCCTGGGCGATGCATTTCAGATTCAGTGGAACGGCATGACGTCATATGCCCAGGGTGATCTGCAAGATCAAGGAGTCTCACCAACTCTGCGTCATTCTGATAGCTCCATGGTGGCCAGCCAGGGCATGTTTCTCAGCCTCTCCAAGCGACCTCCCATTCGCCTTCCGACCAGCCCAGCACATCTTCTGGCGCAGCAGGGAGTCAGGGTGATTCACCCCGTGCCACAGAAACTAGCCCTTGCAGCGTGGTTCCTGAGCAGGTCACGCTAGGACACCTCAGCCTGTCCCAGGCTAATCTAGCAAACGTTCTGGGAGCTAGGAGCAAAGCTACTAGGGCCCAGTATAAGAGCTAGTGGACCAGGTTCTGCCACTGGGCCGACTTTAAGGATATCAACCCCCTTGCATGTACATTGGACTACCTGCTCTCCTTCTCGTTGCACCTCGCCCTCTCGGGCGTGCAGGTAGACACTTGCTGCGCTTACTTGGCAGCTATATCGGGGCCTACAGAAACTCGGGGGTAGATGTCTTCTCTTCTAACCCGATTGTCAAGAAGCATCTAACGGGACACGCCAGACTCTAGCCGCCCATAAAGAGGCCACGTCCCGTGTGCGACCTCAATATAGTGTTGAGTGCCCTGGCGCACCAACCATTTGAGCCAATGGTGTCCGCGGACATCAGGCTGGTCACCATTAACACGACCTTGCTAGTCTGCCTCCCCTCGGCTCGCAGGAAAAGCAAAATCCAGGCGCTGGTCGCCTCAGAGCCCTACCCTATGTTTCACAGAGACAAAGTAGTCCTGCGGACACACCCAGCATTTCTACTTAAGGTGTCGTCTGCATTCCATCTGAATGAAGAAATAGTGCGGCCTATGTTTTTTTGCTGAGCCCAAAGACTAGGTACAGAGCTCTGGATGTCGAGCGTGCCCTGAAATTCTTCTTGGACAAGAGCAAGGGCTTCTGCAAATCGGACACACTTTTTGTCACCTTTGGCGGATCAAGACCGGGATATCAGGCCTCAAGGTCTCCATAGCCCGTTGGATGGTCTCAGCCATCAAAGAAGCTTACGAGGGCCACTGCCGGCCAACATGCACGCCCACGTGGTCAGAGCCAAGGCCACAGCCATCGCATTCCAGCGGCATGTCCCCTGGCAAGTCATAAGCAGGGCGGCCACATGGGTCACTTTTTGCAACCGCTACTTTTTGGATGCTGGCTCTAGATCAGACGTGGCTTTTGGACAGCCAGTTCTTAGAAACCTGTTTCCTTAAGGAGAGTCTCCTCTCCTCCCTGGGGCTACTCGGCTGTAATCGCCCATGCAGTATGGAGGAAAGGGGACGGGACGTAACTAATTATAAGTTACTCACCGTAGTGACTAGCTTACTCTTACTCCCCTTTCCTCCATACGACCCACCATCCTCCCCCTTATGAAACTGGTGTAATTGGGCAATGTTAGCCGACGCGTCTATGGGGACTGAGTTGTGGCTCCGGAGGGCGGAGTCAGGGCAGCGCATGCTCCCAGGGCTGCACCCCTGCGCGCCTCGAAATTTAAAGGGAAGCTGTTTTTCTGGTGGAAAAAGGTTCCGTCTCCCGTCCCCTGGAAGGGACGCCCATGCAGTATGGAGGAAGGACTACAAGTACGCTAGTCACTAGGATGAGTAACTTCTAATGTTCACCTCGCAGGAGTAAAAACACACTGTCCCTGACTCTCTCAGCAGGGAGCTGCGCTCTTGCCACCAGTATGAGCTTTGGCAGGATCAAGTGGACAGCCTCTTCCTCGGGTGGGGCAGACACCAGATCGATCTATTTGCGACTGTGATGAACACCAAGTGCCAGAGTTTCGCCAGCAGGTTCCCCCAGCCGGGGAGCATGGGGGATTCATTCTCCTTCCCGATGGTAGACCTGTTCCTGTACGTGTTCCCTCCGTTGCCTCTACGACGAGTCATCAGTCAACTCAGACGGTATCAGTGCAGGATGATTCTTGTCGCACAAGTGTGGCCGAGGCAGATCTGGTACCCGGACTTCGCAGCACGTCAACGGCACCTCCAGTCAAGCTACCAGTGGTCGTGGATCTGCTCGCCAGGATAGGAGGCGTAATCCTGCTCCACGACCCCGGATCACTGAACCTGAACTTCTGGCTCTTGCACCATTAGAGTTCGGTGGGTATGAGCTACCGGCGGACTGCAGGGAGGTCCTGGCCAGGGCTAGGGAGTCGTCTAGCATGGGCACAAATTGAAGTGTTTTTTTCATTTGGTGCCTGTTGCAGAAGATTAAGCCTTTGAGGGTCACAGACCCCCAAGTCCTTCCATACTTGTTGTCGTTGGCTAGGTCAGGGTTGGCTCACGCCTCCATCAAAGTGCATCTGGGGGCAATCCCCCGCTTCACCAGATATACGGGACTGTCTTTTCTTTGGTCCCTTCATCTAGTGAAGGAGTTCATTAAAGGACTGTTCCGTTCCCGCCGGCGAAGGCACCTGCCCCGGCCTGGGAAGTCAACGTGGTGCTGACTAGGCTTATGGGGGGCCCCGCCTTTGAGCCTATTTTTAAAGCTCCTCTCAAGTTCCTTTCTTGGAAGACAGCTTTCCTCATGGCCAACACCTCTGCCAGGGGAATGGGTGAGATCCAGACCCTGTCCTGTAATCTGCCCTACTTGACTTCCCACGAGAAGAGGGTTGTCCTGCAGACAACCTGGAATTTCATCTCGACAAACCCTTGGTGTTGCCTGTGTTTTTCCGACGCCTTCGTCACCGGCTGAAAGGTCTTTGCACTCGCTGGTTGTGGCTCGAGCACTGAAGTTTTATTTACATGGCCCACAGTGTTTCCGGAAGACTTCTCACCTTTTTGTGTGCTTTTGTCCCGTGAACCAGGGCAAGGCCTGGCTTCCATCTCCAGGTGGCTCTCCGGCTGCATCACTCATTGTCACCGGTTGTCAAACCGACTGCTGCCTGGCTGTCCGAGAACCCCTTCTACCACAGCAATCGCTGATAAGATGCGTTCCTGTCTGGTTTGCCCCTGTTGGACATCTGCAGGGCTGCTACGTGGAGGTCTTCGCACACCTTCACAAAATTCTACTGCATCGACAGGGATTCCAGGGAGGAGTCCCGAGTCGGCCAAGCAGTGCTACGCAACCTGTTCGCTTGAATGTGAGCCTGGTGAGGAGGTAAAAGTAATTGCTTCTGTTGAGCCGTGCCACCTACCGTGGTTATGTATGTTCTGCTATGTATTCTTTATTCATGAGCATGTTAATCCATGCCAGTCCCCATGCTGGAGAAGGAATAAGTTACTTACCTGTAACTATTCTTCTCCAGCATATGTCTGGGATGGATTCACATGCAAACCCTCCAATTCATTTTGGTCATACTGCCACTTTATGTGCTACCAAATCTGAAGATGACTGCTGGAGGAGGGACTTGCAGAGAGGGCAGTCACTGGCTGGGGGCAATATGACCCAGAGCCCAGTGATTGGTTTATAGGAGAAAGACAGTTTACAAACAAAAGTAAAACTGTTTCTTCTTTCACTGAGGATTCCCGGCCTGACGGCGGAGAATGAATAAGCATGTGAATCCATGCGAGACCCATGCTGGAGAACAGTTACAGGTAAGTAAATTGTTGCTTATGCTGGTATTTCTGCTGCAAGGTAAAAAACAACTGAAGCCAACGGGCGCTGCGTGTGCTATATATATGCCTTCGATGACATCCTGAAGATGAAGGCCCTCGAGGGACATCTAGTCGGTGCCATCGCCGCACAGCGCCCTCTGCTGAAAAAATAAATGCTGAAGCTGGATATCAAATATCAAAGATGAGGAATACGTGGGAGGAACATCCACTCGAAAGAACGTTACAAGGGGTAAGGAACTTGATCTTCACTGGGCTTCTTCATCTTACTCCTACGTCACGTCGCCTTTCCTCCATACTGTACGGGCATCCCTCGCTAGGGACGGAAACCACCTTTTTCACCACCAGATAAAAATATCTTTACTCATTTAAATGTAGTCACGTGTGAGGGCATGGCCCCCGGAGCATGCACTCCCTTGACTCCGCCCTCAGGCGCCACACCTCAGTCCCTTTTTCTCCTCATAATTCTACGTTTTCTTCGCTCTTCCCCCTGGGATCTCTGTCCCAATTTTGTCAAACTATTTTAATTTCCCTCTGGCCTTCAGCCTTCGGCGCCTCGCCCCACCCAGACCACAGCTGGGGCGGCTGTTAAGCGTGTGTTGGGTAAGATTTTCACATAACTGGTTAATCTTCCTGACCTGGGTCAACCCCAGAACTTTTTGTTTTACTAGTGGGGTTTTTTGCCTTAAACCTGTGAGTGGGAACCTTGTTCCACACTCACAGAATCTTTTACTCTTTTTATGGGTGTCCTTTTCTTTTTATAGTTATCCTCTTTAACAACTTATTGGCAGTAAGTGGCTGTCGTTGCTGGGTACCCTAGGGGCTCCCCTTTTAACTTTCTATGGCTAACCTTGAGTGAAATACAGTTTCCAAGGGTAGAAAGGATATTTGGATCCCTTTTACATTTTATTTTGTGAAACAAGCACACCACAACTTATGTGGAGTGCTGGGGAGATGCAATGTATCCCCTTTCATATTAAAACTGTAACAATTCTGTTACAGGGACAAGCTTACCTTCTATGGCAGGTGGCAGTGATACCTTGTATTAATTTAGTGCACCTTTACCGCGGGCTGTTTTCGCAGCTGCAGTAGAGGCACCTGAGAGTGCTCATTTTACCAAAATGGCCCCTGTCTCCTTTTTTTGCCATTTTAGTGTTTCTAGTCCTTTCTTGTTGTTTCCCCTGCCATCCAGGGTGGGAAATTCCTTTGTTTGATTTTTATCTTTGGCGGGAGTCCCCTGAACTCCCCACCCAGGCTCCAGTCTGTCTGTGAGGGCAGGAAGCGAGGGAGGAGTCCAAAACTTCACAGCCCTTTGTCTTCCTCCTTGCCTGAATGGGCACAAATCCCAGTGGGGGTCTGGCTGCCTGATTGGACAACCAGACCGCCCCTTGTTGTAAAATGTGGGGAGAGAATGCAGAAGATGTGCTGTAGTTCCTGTTAAATACTGCGAAGCTAAAGAGAAGTCGACAGCTGGAACTGAAACCGAAGAGGATGATGAAGGAAAAGCCGCAGAAGATTTCCAGCGACTGGAGAGCCTGCTGTGTAACAGAGCCTGCTGTAAGACCTTCCTTCTAATCGACCTGGGGACTCGGAAAACGACGACCCTGACCCAGAGCGTGGTGAGACCCACTATACTCAAGATGACCTGCATTTTGAGCTATCCCACATGTTGCTGGAAATCCCAATACCCTAGTACCTCTAGCCACTGTGCGGTGCAAGGTCTTCTGAATTCCGAATCTCGCTGAAGCTTTGTGGGCATCCTGGTGGATCTGCAGAGACACAAATAGAGTCCGAAAAGTCCCCTCGACAGAGTATTGGACCGTTGTAACGAAGAGAATTTAACTGTGATTTTTCTATCATTTTCTGTGCTCTATGAAAAGGCGCCAAATCCGCAGAACCGCATTCAGCCGCGAAGAAAACCTTGCCTTCATCGATCCCTGCTGAAAAGTTCCTTCTGAGGTCTTGTTTTCAGTCACCACGACAAGCAATCCACTGACTGGGTATTTTGCTGCAGACCCTGAAGGCCTCATGCTGCAAAATCTTGTTCACTGCTGTGGTACTGTGTTGTCTTGGGTATGTACTTAGCTTAAGTCTGTTAGGATTTCTGTGTAGCTGTGCGTTGTTTTATGTGATGGGGAGGCCTCTCATCCAGTGCACCCAGTACCACTGCTGGAATCCTGCTAGGGTGTCTTCTGTGAAGCCCCTGGCCCCTCTTCTAACCCCCCCCCCTTCTGCCACTGAGAACACTCGTGCTCCAGGAATAAGGGAAAGACTTTTAAGGGATTGGGACTTTTGCCTAGAAAAGAAAATAAGTGTCTAAAAGTTACTTGTAAAGAGTTGGTTGGTAACTGTAACTCTAAGTGAACAGTTATAAAAGTTCTTACTTACCTTGGATGTTTGATGCACTATACTTAAAAGTATGGGTAACCTCTTTTCTTGCCTTAGAAACTGTTGCCATTGTAATAGACAGTAGATGTAAATGTATATTACTGTCCTGTGATTAGGTTGTGCCTGTTGCCAAAAGTAAGGTGTTGGTTGCACCAGATTATTTCTGCAGGATAATTGAGTGTACCCCAACTGGGTCTTGCTTCCCCTGACTTGCTGTTAGCCTGTCCAGAATAAGTCTGTATTTAGGTAGTTGCCTACCTAGAATAAGTGTCATTCAGCAAAGTGTAACATTAGGGTTTACTTTCCCTGTGCGATCTAACCCAGACTCTGTGGTACTAACTGTCCCTTGTAAATCCTACATCAGTCAATTGTATAGTTGGGAAAGAACTAACCTGGACTCCTTGTGAGATTAAAGTATATGGGTTTTATTTATCTTGAGTTGGCTGTGTGCCATCCAAAAATAAGTTACCAGAGTTACTGCTTATCTCAATCTGTTTCACTGATCTCAAAAGCACCTCTAATTGAATATAACATCCTTAGGTTTTACTCACCTAGTATAACTGTTATCACAAAAGTAGTTATAGGTTTTTACTGTACCTAGAATAAGTGTTCCACTATTCACAAAAAGTATATTATCCAGTTGAATGATTGTTATTTATACGGTGTCACTGTACAACTGGTAGGGTCTAATGCCCTTGCATTACTGAATGTAATTGTGACAGTAACCACTGGTTTTTACTCCCCAATAATAGGTGTGAACTTATACTGAATGTGTATCAAAAGGTTTTAATTCCAAATAAGGTCTATACTTTGTCTGTGTACCTTCAAGTATAGTGTTGTGTTTTTATAATTGTGATTACATATAATGTGTTGGTACTTATTTACCCCTAAATTTATCTGGGCCTACCCATATTTAAATCATTTATTTTTACATACATACTGCCTCATCACGAGTTTGGCGGTATTCCGACGTATTACCCGTCAAGCGCTTAAAACCACAAATGCAATTATCAAAAAAATGCTTCTTCCTCCTTCACACAACAGGAAGAATCTTACCTTTCCCCCTCCTTCACCCACAAAACACTCACAATCGTCGCCCTCATGATGTCAAGAATCGACAATGCAAACAGCCTCTATCTCGCGATGCCAGAATACCGCCTGAAGAAACTACAGCGCATCCAAAATGCAGCAGCCAGACACCTCAAACTATCTAGAAGAAAACACATCACTCCAGCTCTAAAAACACTGCATTGGCCGTCAGTCAAACATTGCAATACTTTCAAAACAATGTGCAAAACAGCAGTCCGCAGACGGGGAGCTGAATTGCTACAAAAGAAAATAACAATCTACAAGCCAACAAGACTCCTCAGATTAAGCAATAAGAAAAAACTAGGGGCCTCCTCCTTCTCCCACCTAGCCGCAAAAACCTGGAACATCATCCCGAAAGAAATCAACTCCAATGACCAGCTACAATTCAGAAAACTACTAAAAACCTGGCTCTTCAACATCGCAGATTCAAATTGAAAAAAACGAAACAATTATACAAGAAAAGCTAAGAACAGGATGACAGAATTTAGGATGACACTGACAATACCCAGAACAGACTAAGGGAAATTCCTACTATAACAAGAGAGATGACGATAGGTCGAAATAGGACACAAGCGACACCCCATGAGGACAGAAATGAGCATACCTAGCAGACTCCATCCAACAACCTCACCCGCTCCATAATCGCTACCAGGTATCATATTTGAACAGAGTTCTGTGAATGTTAGCAGTTGCCACACTTGAACTAAGTTGTGGACATTGGCATGTGCCGCGCCTGGATGTAATTGCAAACGCTGGCATGTGCCACGCTTCGAAGGGGCTGCGAGTGTTACTCTGCGTGAGCAGATGGATAAGACAGTGAATGCTGACAACTGCCACATGTGGCTGGAGTAGCGTTGGTTGACCGATGCCGCGTACTGACTAGAATTGGGTTTGCTATCGGGGCAAGATTTGGATGGATTCACAAACGCCTGCTTGCCCCGCATAGACAGGTTTGACGGAAGTGGCCGGGGCCGAACTTGGACACGTTATGAATATGGGTTGGGAATCAAGTGTGAAAGGGACTGTGGGTGTCGGCCAGTCTCAGATCTAGATGGGAGATGCTCCCGCGCCCCACCTGGAGAGAATATGCAAGTTTAGCACCTCGCTTCCAGACAGCAATGCCAATTCTCCAGCATGGGGTCTGGCATGGATTCACATGCTCATGAATATTCCCCGTCGTCAGGCTGGGAATCCTCGGTAAAGAAAAAAAACAGTATCAGTTTCGTTTCTGATCTGTCTTTCGTAGTAATAACCAATCACTGGTCTCTGCGTCATACTGACCACAGCCAATGACTGCCCTCTACCTAAGCACCGCCTCTGGCAGCCATCTTCAGATTTTTACCGCACGTTCATGTGTTGGGATCCTCGTGCTATTGCTCACGAGCGTTAGTGCTATTTTTTCACGTTTTTTCTCAAAAACTTCGTTTTTTCGGTCAAAAGAGCCTCAAGCTCCACCGACTCTCCATCCGATCAACGGGGACCCGTGTCGGATTCGTCTGCGCCCCTCAAGGGTGAAGATTTCGTCGAGCTACGCTTTTGGAGGACTCCAGAAGCTTCTCAGGCCCGGACATGGCCCAGAAAAAGGGAAGCTCGACGCCCGGAAAGCTGTTCAGGGTCTGCCCTGGATGCCAGCTGCAGAACGTCTTTAAGGAGGACGAACACTCCTTTTGTCTCTACTGCTTACATGAGGACAAGACGCACGTGGAGAAGGACTGTGCGTTTTGCGGCAATATGTCTGAGCGGACCATGAAGGACCGCCATCAACGTCTCGCCAACTGGCTGGAAGGGAAGAGCCCGTCAGGCGAGAAGAAGAGGAAGAAATCAGAGCGGTCTTCTAAGACCTTTGAGGACGCCCCGGCGACGGGGGTCCAACACAAGGCCAAGCACCGCGAGTCCGTTGGCACCGGGAGCGCCGAACGGTCGGGCTCTACGGGCGCCAGGCAGGGCGCACCCTCCCCGGCACCATCAACCACGAGCCAACGCTCTGGGTCGGGTAAGAGGAAGGGCGAGCACCCGGCGAAGCTCCTGTAGAGGCCCCGGTCGAGCTCGAAGGCCCCATCGGAGGGGGAGCGAGGCAGTGTCTCCCCCCCCCCCCCCTCAAGGATAAGGCGGTGAGCGCACCTAAGGTGGTGAAGGCCTTAATCCATCCGGCCAAGCCCTCTATCGATATTGTGGAGGCTACACCAGTGGTGGCGACCTCGGGGCTCAGAGTCTCCCTGCCACCTCGGAGGGAGTCCTCTTTTGTGCCCATCAATGGGACCCCTGTGAAATCCCCGGCGGGGAAGAAAAAGGGGGGGCAGGGCGGTGTCGTAGATTCGGCCTCAACCTTGGAGGAAGAGCTGATCGAGGTCTTAAGCCACGACCTTGGCGTGGAAGAAGACCGGCCCGGCGGGATGGATCCCGGCGCAGGTGACGACGACATCGTCGAGGGTGCCGACGGGGCCCCTGATCGCCCGTCGGATTCCCCTCTGCCAGCGCCGCAAGACAACTCGGCGGCCATTTTGTTGGCTATACAGTCCTTATGCTCAGAAATAAGGACGAGACTACCGTTGCCGACGGAGGAACCTCTCCCGTCGGGGGATCCTGAACCGGGACCTTCTGGTGTTCCACCGCCCAAGAAAAGAAGGATTCACCCTCCACCTCCTTTTCAGCCGTCGCGCCCCGTCCAGCCCTCCTCCCCGTCCACCGAGGGGATGATACGGGGACGGACACGGCAGCGACGGGTACGGACAACGAGGTATACGACGAGGATCTACCGTCGTCACCTCCCACCAGGGCTTCTCCGCCCGACGAGATTGGATCGTTCCACTCCATGATCGCCAGGGCATCCAAGCTTTTCCAACTCTGCCCTGAGGAGAAGAAAAAGGAAGGATTCCTTTATCAACGGCGCGAGGCCAAGAGGAAGACGGTCCTCGCGGTGCCTCTACTGGACGACATTTGGGATGAGGGCCTCGCCCTCCTCAAGAACCCTTCCACGACGCCAGCTAGAAGAGACCGGTACGAGAAGAAGTACCGGGTCCCGGACGCGGCCCCCCTGTGCCTCTGGGCGCAGCCTACCCCGGACTCCGTCGTCTCCGCGGCGGCCAGGAAGAAAGCGGGGGGGGGGTGCGGCCTCCACATCGACTTCCCCACCGGACGGCGAGGGAAAGAAATTGGACGCTATGGGACGCAGGGTCATCTCGTCTGCAGCGACGACGATTAAAGCGGCCAACGCCTTGGCTATCGTGGCCCGCTACGACAGGGAGCTATGGTACAAACTGGCTCCCCTGCTGGACTTCCTACCGGACGACTAGAGGGTGGATGCCCTGGAGATCCTACAGGAAGGTGAGGTGGCGTCGGACCACGCCATCACTATTGCGACGGACATCGCCGACACTGGGTTTCGCCAGTTGGGCAACGGCGTGTGCCTTAGGCGGCGTGGATGGCTCAAGGCTACGGACTTCCGTCAAGACGTACAGACCAGAGTCCTGGACATGCCGTTTGATGGGAACAACCTGTTTGGGAAAACAGTGGACGATTCCCTTCAGGCCATTAAAGCGGACACTGAGACGGCCCGGGCCCTTGGGGTTCTGCAGCAACGACGGACGCCCTTTCGGAGCAGCGGAGGCAAGGGCGCCTCCAAAGGTTCCGGCGGCGGTTTCTCCACCTACCGTCAAGCGGCCCGCTCGTCGTCTCAGGAGGCCTACAGAGGACGAGGCAAGTCTGGCGGACCCCGCCGTCGTCGCCAAGGAGGTCAAGGCGGCAAAGCCTCGTCGAAACAGGATTGAACCGGCCGTGGGGTCGGGCCCCCACCGAAGCACCCCGGTGGGAGGCCGGCTGGCGAGCTTCGTCAGCGTGTGGGAGTCCATCTCCACCGACCGTTGGGTGCTGGACGCCTTAGCCCGGGGCCACGCGCTCGAGTTTCAAAGAAGGTGCCCGCGCGTCCCCCCCGTGGCCAGGAAAGAGCTTCATGTCCCTCAGCTTCTCCTGGAGGTAAAGGCGATGCTCAGGAAGGGCGCCATCGAACTCGTCCCAAAGAGGCTTCGGGGCTCCGGAGTTTACTCGAGATACTTCCTCGTGAAGAAGAAGACGGGAGGATGGCGCCCCATCCTAGACGTCTGAACAAGTTCATCAAGGCGCAGAAGTTCCGAATGGTCACCCTCCAGCACGTCCTGGGGCAGCTGGAGGAAGGAGACTTCCTGTCGTCGTTGGATTTGGAGGATGCCTACTTCCATATTCCCATCCTAAAGGGGCACCGAAAATTCCTCAGGTTTGTGGTCCAAGGGCGTCACTACCAGTTCAAAGCCCTCCCCTTCGGACTACGGTCGGCACCCAGGGTATTCACCAAGTGCCTTGCACCGGTGGCGGCGCAGCTGCGCCGCGAGGGGATCCACGTCTACCCCTACCTGGACGACTGGCTCATCCGAGCCAAGACGAGGGAGCTCGCCGTGGAGCACACGGCAAGGACCGTCCAACTTCTCACGGACCTGGGATTCTCCGTGAACTACGCCAAGTCCCACCTGGTACCCGCGCAAAACGCACTGTTTCTGGGAGCGAAGCTCGACAGTGTCCCTTCTGGCCTCCCCGTCGGAGGAAAGGACCAGGTCCATCCTGGGCAAGGTACAGCGGATGTTGGTTTCCGACGCGGCCAAGGTGAGGTCCATCAAGTCCCTCCTCGGAATGATGTCTTCTTGCATCTACCTCATTCCCATGTGCAGGCTCCGGATGCGCCCGTTGCAGGAGTTCCTGGACGCGCGCTGGATCCAAACGACGGGCGGCTTCGAGGAGAGGATCACACTCGACGAGAGTTTCCGCCGAGCGGTCCGGTGGTGGGGCAACCGCGCGCATCTGACGGCGGGCATGGACTTCCAGACCCCAGACCACCAGGAGACAGTGACCACGGATGCCTCCCTGGAAGGGTGGGGAGCGCACACCGAAAATCTGCACGCGAGAGGCCTTTGGCTCCCGACGGAGAAGTCCCTCCGTATCAACGTCCTGGAGCTCCGTGCAGTGTTCTGGGCCCTCAGGTCCTTCCTTCCGTCCCTCAAGGGCAAGGTGGTGAGGATCTTCACCGACAACACCACCACCATGTTTTACATCAGGAAACAGGGCGGAACCAGGACCCCACCGCTGTCCAAGGAGGCGCAGGACCTGTGGCATTTGGCCGTCGCCCAAAGGATGTTTCTGGTGCCGTTTCATCTGGCAGGGATAAAAAACACCATCGCCGACTCACTCAGCAGGGAGCTGCGCTTGTGCCACGAGTGGGAACTACGGCAGGATCTAGTGGATCGCCTCTTCCGACGGTGGGGCACACCCCAGATCGACCTGTTCGCGACGGCGACGAACTCCAAGTGCCGGAGGTTCGCCAGCAGGTTTCCCCAGGCGAGGAGCATGGGCGATGCTTTCTCGTTCCCCTGGGAAGGCCTGTTCCTCTACGCGTTCCCTCCTTTGCCACTGCTAATCCGGCTCGTCAACCAGCTCAAGAGGTCACGGTGCAGGATGATCCTCGTCGCACCTGCGTGGCCGAGGCAGATATGGTTCCTGGACCTTCTGGACTTGTCAGCGTCCCCGCCAATCAAGCTGCCGGTGGACGCGGATCTACTCTCCAGGGAAGGAGGCGCCATCCTCCACCACGACCCGAAATCGCTGAACTTGCAGGCCTGGCTCCTGCAGCGCTAGAGTTTGGAGGATACGACATACCGGCCGACTGCAGAGAGGTTCTTGCAAAGGCCAGGGCGTCCTCGACTCTTAAATGCTACGGACACAAATGGAAAAGGTTCTCTGTCTGGTGCCACGCACAGAAGATTAACCCTCTACGGATTACGGCTCCCCAGGTACTGCCGTACCTGCTGATGCTGGCCAAAGCTGGACTGGCACACGCGTCCATCAAGATTCATCTTGCTGCGATCTCCCGATACACCAGAACCACGGGCTGGACGTCCTTGTGGTCTCATCGTCTGGTGAAAGAGTTCATGAAGGGACTGTTCAGATCGTTCCCGCCGGTGAAGGCTCCGGCCCCGGCGTGGGAGCTCAACGTGGTGCTGACCAAGCTCATGGGACCTCCGTTCGAGCCTCTGCACTCGGCCCCGTTGAAGTTTCTGTCGTGGAAAACAGCGTTTCTTGTGGCCATCACCTCCGCACGACGGGTGGGAGAGATCCAGGCCCTTTCCTGCAAGGCCCCGTACTTTACTTTTCACGACACGAGGGTAGTGCTCAGGATGCACCCCTCCTTCATGCCCAAGGTACCGTCGGACTTCCATCTCAACGAACCCTTGGTGTTGCCTGTGTTCTTCCCGTCGCCTTCGTCGCCGGCTGAGAGGACTTTGCACTCGCTGGATGTGGCTAGAGCGCTGAAGTTCTACGTGGACCGCACGAAGTGTTTTCGGAAGACGTCACAACTCTTTGTGAACTTTGGACCTGTCAATCAGGGGAAGGCTCTCTCGAAGGCTTCCATTTCCAGATGGCTCTCCGGCTGTATCATGTACTGTCATCGGTTGGCAAACCGACCGCTGCCTGGCCGTCCGAGAGCCCATTCCACCAGAGCGATCGCAGCTACCACGGCGTTCCTTTCTGGTGTGCCCCTGCTGGACATATGCAGGGCTGCTACGTGGAGGTCGACGCACACCTTCACGAAATTCTACTGCGTCGATCGGGATTCCAGGGAGGAGTCCAGGGTCGGCCAAGCAGTGCTGCGCAACCTGTTCGCCTGAGGTGAGCCTGGTGAGGAGGTAAGATGCTTAATGTTGAGTTTGATGTACTGCTTAATGTTGAGCCTTTGCCACCTCCCGTGATTGTGCATGTGTGTACTGCTATGTATTCTTTATTCATGAGCATGTGAATCCATGCCAGACCCCATGCTGGAGAAGGAACAAGTTACTTAACTGTAACTGTTGTTCTCCAGCATGGGTCTGGCATGGATTCACATGCGAACCCTCCCGCCTACCCCTCTGCGGCTCTTCACTTGGTCATACTGCCACTTCACGTGCTTCCAAATCTGAAGATGGCTGCCAGAGGCGGTGCTTAGGTAGAGGGCAGTCATTGGCTGTGGTCAGTATGACGCAGAGACCAGTGATTGGTTATTACTACGAAAGACAGATCAGAAACGAAACTGATACTGGTTTTTTTCTTTACCGAGGATTCCCAGCCTGACGACGGGGAATATTCATGAGCATGTGAATCCATGCCAGACCCATGCTGGAGAACAACAGTTACAGGTAAGTAACTTGTTCCTTAACCAATCCACTAGCAATTTCACCCCTCTGCATACACCCAGTGCTCCAGATAAGATTTTGGAGGTTGGAGTATTTTACGCTCTATTTTTAAACTTTGAGAGTAAATGTGATTTTAAGAGTAAAAATGACTTTTCTCCTTTGCAAGAGAGTAAAATGTATGTGACATCCAGCCGACATGTGCAAAAGCTGTATGGAAATCATTACTATGCGGCAGCTTTCTGCATTGTGACAGAATACACCTGTCGTTATTTCTGGCCATTTGATCTCTCCTGTATATATTTAAATGTTGAAATCACAAAAACCTAGCCAATTTTATAGGAAAGCATACATGAATTGTATTGTGTGTTTTGAGATTCGATAGCAGAATTGTCTTGTGATGTTCAATGAAAGTCCTAATTTCCTGGAGCTATTACTACCTAATGGTATGCCAGTGTTATGATACAACAGTGCAGAGAGGCAAGAACGCAATGCTAAATTGTATATCTTTAATTAGTGGTCAAATGGTTATTTATATAGCTCTTTTGGCAAAGCGTTTTGCATAGAACATATTTATCACAATTGCCACCAAAACAAAGTCTGTACTCCTTTATCGACCTCGAAAGGATGAAAGGCTGAGTTGGACTTGCTGGGATTCGAACCCTCAACCTACAGATCACGCACAGATTGCAGCGACGAGTGCTCATTGCCGTCTGAGCTATCTTATTGGCTAACATCCTTTAGAGGTTGGTTAACTGATTATCAACTGAGGTATAATAATCACAGTACCTAAATGTATGAAGAGCCATTCATGAAGCGCTACATAAAGTTAAATGCCTATCTGGATTACCACAGGGACAGGTTTTGCTGAGTTTCTATTTCAATTACCAATGTAACTTTCATTTGTTTGTTTTTGAACAGCGTTTGCACTTCCTTGAGAGTCAGGTTTTGGATGTTTTAATTGTAGTCCTGAAGATTTGAGAGGCTAGAACACCTGTGATCAGTGTAATGACAATCACTCACCCTTGAGCAGAGACTCTGCTGCCACTGACCATTTATAGTAATGTACTCTATTGACTGCAAGGTTGAATGGATGTAAACTAGACTGTGCATAGTCATCATTTTACACACGGTTTTTATAATTAGAGTGTACATTAAATTATGTGTAAAAATGATCTGCCTCTGCATGATTATGCACACAGCACTGACACATCGAAAAATACAATTGTGCAATACTGGTTTGCTTTCACTGGAAAAAAAGCATAACTTGTTGAAAATTTTGAATTCTCAATTACAACTTATCCATCTTACTAGTTATACAATCCTAAAATTCTAGGAAAACATGCACAGTGATTCTGAAGCTGAATGGAAAGAAACCATTCCTTTTATCACAGTGTGCAGTTAATTTTTTTGAAAGGCTTCAGAGAAATACATTGTTTCAGAGGTGGTTTCCAATTACATCCATGTAGATAAACATCAAAAGAAGCCTTCTGGTTTTTGTCAAGTAACCTCACCTTTGCACTGCCCTCTGGTCTAAACCTGTGTGTAAATGTACCGAGGAAAATAATAAAGCTGTCGTATTTACAAGATTTTCATGCGTAAAAAGACCCAGTACCCACCTTATCTGGAGGCCTGCATACACTGCTCAAACTCTAAGCAAACACAATCACAAGCCTATAACACAACCATCCGCACAAACTTCACTACACTGCAACAACAAAACAAACCACACATAGACTTGCACAACAGCACACGTCGGCTAAAGACCGGAAAACACCCCAAGCCCAGCCAACGGTGTTAACTACGTTGAGGCCGCCAACAGCATATCACTGCTCTCTTGCACTTTTTCCAACTTATTCCCACTAACTCACCCACACCCACCCCTCCCTTTTCAGAGCGCCAGGGCACCACTCCGATGGTGATAGTGCGCGGTACAAATATCCTTTAACATTGTGGGCCTATAAATAAAAAATGCAGTTAAATACAAAATCCCAAACTATTGGTTTTTCCAATGCTTGTTGGTTTTCTTTAGGGTAAGCTTTCTCATACTAATTCTTTTTTTTTTTTCAGCCTGTCTGCTCATCTTCAGCTTACGTTTACTGGTTTCTTCCATAAAAATGGTATGTATGCACCCTAAAATTGATCACATTAAATGATTTGTCAAGTCCTAGAATTTCATGTTTGAGCCACAAAAAGTTAATTTTGAGAATGTTACATGCTGCATTACATCAATGTTTTAACTTCAGTATACAGATGTCATATTAAAATATTATCTGGTATACTAGAGATGTTTAGGATGTACCGAATAACCACTTCCGTGGTCCAAATCGGCTGGGAATGTCTGGAATTTGGCATATTGTCCTTTCTCGGGTCATCAAATCTGTAGTCCTTGTAGTAAAGAGAAGATGTGAAGCAGTGGCACAAGAAAAGAAAAAAAATGTGTGCAATAGCTTGGTTAATGTTTATCTATCCAAAGTTGATCATAGGACAGCATTAGAGACACGTGGAGTATACTTTGTAAAATGTTTGAGGAATAAGGGAATATTTGTGGGAGTATAATTCCAAAGAGATGGCCAAATTGTTGTGTGGCTGTGTGATGGACCTGATCGTGCTTATTCGGACCCTTGTAGCATATTGGTTGTTTACAAGAGTAAGTTTAATTTCTCCCACATGACCACATTTTGGATAGTAATTCTGGAACTTGGTAACTGTTGGGTCAAGTCTAGAATAGATCTTGGGAAAGGTAACTGTGCATGGAGACCAACAGGGTAGGTAGAGGGATGAGTTCAGAGCCACGTTTGTCTGTATGCACAAAGTCTTGTACTCTTTTTGGTGAAATGTTCCAATGGTGTGCAGACGCCGGTGGGTCGCTCTTTGACACCTTTTGCAATGCCTGGGTGTATTAAAACAATGCACAAAGCAACAGTGCACGTTTCATTCTCACTCCCTCGATCAGGAACAGTTGGTTTCATGAATAGCCGAGGTCGGTGGAAGTAGTGGCTTTTAAATGAGGGTGGGATTTGAATTGTGGCTCCTCTTAGAGATTCATAGGGATGGTTATAGTGGTATGCGAGGCTGGACGTTAATCTCCATAATGCAGCCTGGTCTAGCTTTCTCTACATCGGATTCAGTTAGTTTGTCCAGTTTAGAGGATAGCCCCCCCCAAAAAAAAAATTCTGCTTAGCAGCTTTTATTCACAAGTTCTCTTTGAGCATTATGATCCTTTTCATGTACTGAATGCCGCTGATGTGCCTTTTTTTATTTGGGTGTTGTATGCAGGACTACTAGTCACCTTTTGGCTGCTTCTCAGCACTCGTCGGGCTTAACTTCCATTTAAGTAGTTCATGCAAACTGACAATCATTTTTGCCTTCTCTAGCCTACTATCAGACCGTAATATTAGAGCTCATTCTTGTGGCACTGCTCTGCTGGTACAACTGATCAAACTTAACTTGTTCTATCTTGAAACAGGACAAAAACGTGGCACAATCGCAGAATATCTGAATTTTGCCTTTCTTTTTCGGTTAAAATTCAGGGGGTGGGGGGTTGAGGCTCCTAAAATGACTGACAATTAGTGGCAGATGTGTGAGCAAAGGGCGGCAGGACCTAAGGGCTACAAATCTGAACACATGCACATAGCAAAATACACAGGCTGTGTTAACGGAACAGGCTGGCCGCCAAAAGGAGTGCTGCCAACAGCACTGTCTTAGTGGATGCAGGTGGCATTATCAGGGGTAACTGGACCAGTTGGTCCGTTAGTCAAGATTATATGCAGTACCCTGTGAGAGGCTGCACCAGCTATGTCCTCTTGGCAATAGTTAATCCAACCTCTAATCTAAGCATGTAATACACAAGTTGTTACAGTGACTGAGCACTAAATAACAGGGCTTGTTTATACAAGGAAAAAATGAGAAAACTGCCTTCCCTAACCGTTACATAAGTTATCATAACACAACCTAAACAGTTCTTTGGGAGTAACAAGTGCGTAAGTCAAATGAACGACGGTCAGGACAAATTTGCATAACTTACCGGGGAAGACAGTGGCCTATCTGGCCCTCAAGAAGAACTTCCTAGCCCTAACGTCCAGCGTTAAACCAACACTTGGATTTCAACACAGTCATGTGATTGGCTTTTGTGAAGAACAGCTGCGAAGCTAGCATGTGGTAGGTGGTGCCATGGGAATTTCAATACTAGGTTTATTCACCCTAAGGCTACGTCTTGCCCACATGTGGATGGTTTACGCATGGAACGAAATACACAGTATAAAAACTGTTCCCAATCTACATGGGATACCTTTTTTAAAGGCTCGCACCACGTGAGGAAATTGTACTAAACACAAGGAGTACCCCCTCTGACTCAGGGAGATATCTCATGAGTTTATGTAACGCACCATAACCAAGAAGGTCGACCGGTTTCGATGGTACGAACGGTTTAGACCATCTTCTTCAGGACTGACCATTTAGTAGTAACAACATTACATGTTCCAGCAAGGCTCGGGTTGTGGCTGCCTGGGCGTGTTGCTCCGTCCCCTGTAATGGAACACAAAAACAACAAAGGAGGGCCGGGCCTTAATCAACCAGACACCAAGTTAGAAAAATTGACAGTACATTAACGTATTCGTGCACACTGTCTTCAATATAGTTGAAGTATCTAAAAAAAAAAGGGCATGTGGGCATGTAAATATGCTGCCACTCACTTCGTGGCTGTGTATGTATACATAGTCCAGGGGAGGGAGAAGGGGGCAACACAAGGCACAAAGGAGTTTGGAGGGGGTGGGGGAGTGTGTGAGGAGAATGTGTCAGGTAAGCAATTCTACCCAAGATTTTCAACAAGGACTGTCGTGATCGGTCTATAATTGGTGGGTATAGCCGGGTCTAGAGTCTGTTTCTTCAGTAGTGTGTGAACCCAGTCCTGTTTCAGATTACTTGGGACGGAATTACTGGCAAAGGAGGAGTTTGAGTTTTGTGATAAATTCGGCTAGAGCTCTAGCTGCGTCTTTTATAATCTGAGCAGGGCAGCTGTTACCTTTACAATTGGACGGTTTAAGAGATGCAATGATTTTTTGAACTTCAGGTATGGAGACCCTATTAAACTTGAAGCCTGAATTGATGTGTACGGTAGAGGGTGGTGTTGGAGTATTGGTTGTAAATTGTGTCCTTTTGTCAGCTATTGTGGTCTGGAGCCCATTCATTTTGTTGGATAGGGCATTTTGTAGGCTGGTGCACCAGGGTTTCTCCAGCATGGGGTCTGGGATGGATTCACATGCTCATGAATATTCCCCGTCGTCAGGCCGGGAATCCTCGGTATAGAAAAAAATCAGTATCAGTTTCGTTTCTGATCTGTCTTTCTTAGTAGTAACCAATCACTGGTCTCTGGGTCATACTGCCCCCAGCCAATGACTGCCCTCTCCCTAAGCCCCGCCTCCGGCAGCCATCCTCAGATTTTTACCGCACGTTCAAGTGTTGGGAGTACTCGGGCTGTAGCTCGAGCTTTTGCTGCGTTTTCGCGCTTTTTTCAGGAGTTTTTTCTCATTTTCCGGTTAAATAGAGCCTCAAGCTCCACCGTTTCTACATCCAATCAACGGGGATCCGTTTCGGATTTTTCTACGCCCCTCAAGGGTGAAGATTTCGTCGAGTTACGATTTTGGAGGATTCCAGAAGTTCCGAGGCCTACCCCGGACATGACCCAGGAGAAAGGAAGCTCGACGCCCGGGAAGCTGTTCAGGACCTGCCCTGGATGCCAGCTTCAGAATGTTTTCAAGGAGGACGAGCATTCGTTATGCCTCTACTGTCTCCATGAGGACAAGACGCACAAGGAGAAGGACTGTGCGTTTTGTGGGAACATGTCAGAGCGGACCATGAAGGATTGCCACCTCCGTCTCGCCAACTGGCTGGAAGGGAAGAGCCCGTCAGGCGAGAAGAAAAAGAAGTCTGAGCGGTCTTCTAAGTCCTGTGAGGGCGCCTCGGCGACGGGGGCCCAACAAAAGGCTAAGCACCGGGAGTCCGCGGGCACCGGGAGCGCCGAACGGTCGGGCTCCTTGGCTGCCAGGCAGGGCACTTCCTCCCCGGCGGCATCAACCATGAGCCAACGCTCTGGCTCGGGTAAGAGGAAGTCCGAGAACCCGGCTAAGCTTCTGGAGAGGCCCCGGTCGATCTCGAAGATTCCGACAGAGGGGAGCGAGGCTCGGACCCTCCCCCCAAGGTGAAGTCCCCAGGCGTCCAGAAGGGGACGATGGCCTTAATTCACCCTGCTAAGACCTCGATTGAGGATGTCGCCGCCGCCTTGGCTCAGCCTGTGGAGGCTACACCAGTGGAGGCGCCCTCAGGACCCAGAGTCTCCCTGCCATCGCGGAGGGAGTCGTCTTTCAGGCCCATTGAGAAGACCCCCACGAAGTCCTTGTTGGAAAAGGTGGGGGAGGGGCTGGTGGCCATCGTGGATACGGACACGACCTCTGAAGAAGAGCTCATCGAAGTCGTGGAAGAGGCCCAGCCCATCGGGAGGGATCCCGACGAGGGCGACGACGAGAGCGACTGTGTCGCCGACAAGGCTCCTCAAGAGCCCTCGCGACCGTCGTTTCTGGCGCCACAGGACACCTTGGCGGCCATTTTGTCAGCGTTTCAGTCCTTATGCTCGGAGATAAGGACAAGGTTGCCCCTTCCCCCGACGGAGGTACCTGAGCCAGACCCGACAGGGGAACCGGAGCCAGGACCCTCGGAGAGACCACTTCATCAGAGGACGACGCATCCTACGCCACCTCTCCCACCTCTGCGGCCTGCTCTGCCTTCCCCCCGGTCTACTACCCACGGGGATGATACAGGCACGGACACGGCTACGACCGGTACAGATGACGACGGAGGCGATGGGACGTGTCCCCCATCGCCCCCTGCTCGGGCGTCCCCGCCCGACGAGATTGAATCCTTTCATGCCATGATTTCCAGGGCATCCGAGCTTTTTCAGCTCTGCCCAGAAGAAAAGAGGAAAGAAGGGTTCCTTTACCAACGGCGCGAGGCTAAAAGGAAGACGGTCCTCGCCGTACCGCTTCTTGATGACATCTGGGATGAGGGGCTAGTCCTCCTCAAGAACCCTGCCACGGCGCCGGCAAAGAGGGACTGGTACGAGAAGAAGTACTGGGTCCCCGATGCTGCCCCCTTGTGCCTTAGGGCACAACCTTCCCCAGATTCGGTCGTCGCGGCGTCAAAGAAGAAAGCTGGGATGGGCGTCGGCCTCGACAACTTCCCCGCCGGACGGCGAGAGCAGGAAGTTGGACACGATAGGATGACGGATTATCTCATCCGCAGCAACCACTATTAAGGCGGCCAACGCCCTGGCTATCGTAGCCCGCTACGACAGGGAGTTGTGCTTCAAAATCGCCCCTCTGTTAGACTTCCTTCCAGACGCCAAAAGGGCTGAGGCCCTTGAAATCCTACAGGAGGGGGAGATTGCTTCCGACCATGCCATCACGGTGGCAACGGACATCGCAGACACCGGTTTCCGTCAGTTGGGCAACGGCGTTTGCTTGAGATGACGAGGATGGCTCAAGGCCACGGATTTCCGCCAGGACGTACAAACCAAGGTTTTGGACATGCCCTTCGACTGGAACAACCTGTTTGGGAAGGCGGTTGATGAGTCCCTTCAGGCCATCAAGACCGAGACTACCGGGGCACTGGGAGTGCTCCAACAACAACGGCCGTCCTTTCGGAGCTCCGGAGGCAGATAAGGTGCCTCCAAGGGATCCGGCAGTGGCTCCTCCACTTAACGCCAAACGGCAAGATCTTCGTCTCAGGAAGCCTACAGGGGACGCGGCAAGTCAGGTGTGCCTGTCGTCGACAAGGTCAAGGTGGCAAGGCGGCCTCCAAACAAGATTGAACCAACCGTGGGGTCGGGCCCCCGCCGAAGCACCCCGGCTGGCGAGATTCATCAGCGTGTGGGAGTCCATCTCCACCGACAGTTGGGTGCTGGACGCCCTGGCCCAAGTGCCCTCGCGTTCCACCCGTGGCCAGGAAGGGAAATCACGTCCCTCAACTACTGTTGGAAGTAAGGGCGATGCTCAAGAAGGGTGCCGTCGAGCTCGTCCCAAAGAGGCTTTGGGGCTCCGGAGTTTACTCAAGGTACTTCCTCGTAAAAAAGAAGACCGGAGGATGGCTCCCCATCCTGGACCTACGACGACTGAACAAGTACATCAAGGCACAGAAGTTCAGTATGGTCACCCTCCAGCATGTGCTGAGACAGCTGGAGGAGGGCGATTTCCTGTCGTCGTTGGACTTGGAGGATGCCTACTTCCACATCCCCATTCTAAAAAGACACCGAAAGTTCCTCAGGTTCGTGGTCCAAGGGCGGCACTACCAGTTCAAGGCCCTCCCGTTCGCCTTCGTATTGAAGTCGGCACCCAGGGTGTTCACCAAGTGCCTCGCACCGGTGGCGGCGCGGCTGCGCCTACAGGGGATCCACGTCTACCCCTACCTGGACGACTGGCTCATCCGGGCAAGGACAAGGGAGCCCGCCGTGGAGCACACTGCGAAGACCGTCCAGCTGCTCAC
The DNA here is from genome assembly GCF_040938575.1 of Ambystoma mexicanum. Taxonomy (NCBI): domain Eukaryota; kingdom Metazoa; phylum Chordata; class Amphibia; order Caudata; family Ambystomatidae; genus Ambystoma; species Ambystoma mexicanum. Next base: position 865,519,220 of record NC_090926.1, read on the forward strand.
GGACCTGGGATTCTCCATCAACTTTCCAAAATCCCACCTGGTTCCGTCGCAAGTCGCCCTGTTTCTGGGAGCCAAGCTCGACACAGTGGCGCGGCTGGCCTCGCCGTCGGAGGAAAGGACCAGGACGATTCTGGGCAAGATGCAGCGTCTCCTGGCCACGGACATGGCCAGGGTAAGATCTATTAAGTCCCTCCTCGGGATGATGTCCTCTTGCATTTATCTGGTGTGCCTTTGCAGGCTTCGGATGAGACCCTTACAGGAATTCCTCGACGCCCGCTGGATCCAGTCGACGGGCAGCTTTGAGGACAGGATCCCTCAACGAGAATTCCGTCAGGCGATCCGGTGGTGGGGTACCCGCTCCCATCTGTCGGCGGGCACGGACTTTCAGACCCCAGCTCACCAGTTGACATTGACGACGGACGCCTCCCTGGAAGGTTGGGCAGCACACTCCGGAGATCTTCACGCGAGAGGCCTTTGGCTCCCGGAGGAGAAGTCTCTCCACATCAAAATCTTGGAGCTCCGCGCGGTGTTCTGGGCCCTCAGGTCTTTTCTTCCGTCCCTCAAGGGCAAGGTGGTGAGGATCTTCACCGACAACACCACCACGATGTTCTACATCCGGAAGCAGGGCGGGCCCAGGTCCCCGGCCCTATCCAAGGAAGCCCAAGATCTGTGGCATTGGGCCGTCGCCCAAGGGATGTTTCTGGTGCCTCTTCATCTGGCAGGAATAAAAAACACGATCGCTGACTCACTCAGCAGGGCGCTGCGCTCGTGCCACGAGTGGGAACTACGCCAGGATCAAGTGGATCGACTCTTCCGGCAATGGGACGAACCCCAAATCGATCTCTTCGCGACGGCAACGAATTCCAAGTGCCGGAGGCTCGCCAGCAGGTTCCCCCAGCCGAGGAGCATGGGCGATGCTTTCTCGTTCCCCCTGGGACGGCCTATTTCTTTATGCATTCCCTCCGCTGCCGTTGCTGCTCCGGCTCTTCAACCAGCTCAAGAGGTCCCGGTGCAGGATGATCCTCGTCGCACCGGGGTGGCCGAGACAGATCTGGTTCCCGGACCTTCTGGACTTGTCAACGTCCCTACCAGTCAAGCTGCTGACAGACGCAGACCTTCTCTCCAGAGAAGGAGGCGCCATTCTTTACCACAACCCGGAGTCGCTGAACTTGAACGAGCCCTTGGTGTTGCCAGTTTTCTTCCCGTCGCCTTCGCCGCCGGCCGAGAGGACTTTGCACTCGCTGGATGTAGCTAGAGCGCTGAAGTTCTACGTGGACCGCACGAAGAGTTTTCGGAAGACGTCACAGCTGTTTGTGAACTTTGGGACTGTGAATCAAGGGAAGGCTCTCTCGAAGACTTCCATTTCCGGATGGCTCTCCGGCTGCATCATGCACTGTCACCGGTTGGCAAACCGACAGCTGCCCGGCCGTCCGAGAGCCCATTCGACCAGAGCGATCGCTGCTACCACGGCGTTCCTGTCTGGTGTGTCCCTGCTGGACATCTGCAGAGCTGCGATGTGGAGGTCGACGCACACTTTCACAAGATTCTAATGCGTCGATCGGGACTCCAGGGAGGAGTCCAGGGTCAGCCAAGCAGTGCTGCGCAACCTGTTCGCCTAAGGTGATCCTGGTAAGGAGGTAAGAGTTGCTTAATGTTGAGTTGTTGTATTGCTTAATGTTGAGCCTGTTGCCACCTCCCATGGTTGTGCATGTGTATACTGCTATGTATTCTCTTATTTATGAGCATGTGAATCCATGCCAGACCCCATGCTGGAGAAGGAACAAGTTACTTACCTGTAACAGTTGTTCTCCAGCATGGGTCTGACATGGATTCACATGCGAACCCTCCCGCCTACCCCTCTGCGGCTCTTCACTTGGTCATACTGCCACTTTACGCGCTACCAAATCTGAGGATGGCTGCCGGAGGCGGGGCTTAGGGAGAGGGCAGTCATTGGCTGGGGGCAGTATGACCCAGAGACCAGTGATTGGTTACTACTAAGAAAGACAGATCAGAAACGAAACTGATGCTGATTTTTTTTTCCATACCGAGGATTCCCGGCCTGACGACGCGGAATATTCATGAGCATCTGAATCCATGCCAGACCCATGCGGGAGAACAACAGTTACAGGTAAGTAACTTGTTCCTTATTCTTAGTGCAAGTATCTGCTGGGGGGGGTTAGGGTTCTCTATTTCTCTTAGGATGTTAAATAATTCTTCAGTGCTGGAGCCTGCTGGGCTTATTCTGTCATTGAAGGTTTCTTTTTTAGTCTGGGGTAGATTTCCAGAGTTTTCAATTTTCTCTTTTTTTGTGTGTAGTATTTTTAGTTCTGGAGTAAACCAGGAGTTCAGATGGGCTTTTGGTTTACTTTTGCGCAGTTTCAATGGGGCAATAGCGTCGATGGCTGTGGTCATGGTCTCATTATAAATGGCGATCAGCGAATTAGGATCATTGGTATCCGGTAGGGCATTGAGTATAGGGACTACCAATGGTACTAGGGCCTCTGCTGTGATATTTCGTTTGTTCCTCGTGAGACAAGGAGGTGCAATAGTAGGCTTTTTCTTTTCCCGTTATTAGCGTTCATTTCTATGGCAATGAGGTGGTGGTCTGACCACACTAGTGGTGTAGAGTTATTAGAGCGATGTTAGAATTAAGATCTGCTACCCAATCAAGTATCCTGCCTTTTTCATGGGTTGGTTTTGTGCTTATTTGGGTATAGCCTTGTTCTGTTAATGCGGTAGCTAGAGAGATGGTGTGTAAGTCGCTGGTGTCATTGTAGTCATTTATGTGGGCACTGTTGTTCCATGTAGTCTCCCAGCAAATAGTTAAGGGGCGTGCCCCCAGTCTTCCCGAAATTTTTGGCCTTCCCTTGAATATTGTAGGTGATCCTTTCCATTGAGATATGTCCACACACACTCTAACCATTCGTAGCCTGTCGGTGGGGTTTTCTGTTTCCATTTTTGGGCTATCGCCAGCCATGCCGCTATTAGCAGACCCATGAAATTCGTCTGTCATTGACATTCCCTTCTCTCAGGGGTCCCAGAGCCCACACATCCACGCCTCTTCCCCCAGTCCTCTAAACATCTCCTGCATTTGTGTTTTGACTTCCCTCCCCAGAATTGCTGTATAGCTGGCCAATCCCCCACCCCACTGCATTCTCTCCTGCATTTATTTGAGGATGTTTTGTGCATTGTATGGAGTCTTTCCGGGGTGTAATGCCATTGCACTAAGACCTTCGCCCACATTTCCCTGGTCTGTATTGCCCTCGTGAGTTTGAGAATTGCCACCCTTACGTGTTCCAAATGGTCTTTTGGAAGAGCGCCCCCTCACGTTCTTCCCCATCTTTGCATATATTGCCATTTGATTTCTTCTGTCCGGTTGTTCAAGAATTTGTAGGTTGCCGAGATAAATCTCCTAGTGCCTTTGTCGTGATGTATGTTTCGAACGGGGTTAGTTCCCTTGTCGCTGCTCGTTTGATCCGTGGGGATTGTAGTCTGTGGTATAGCTGTTCATATTTATATCGATCTTTGGGGGACAGTCCGATCTGTTAAGCAATCCTCAAAGGTCCTAATTTCGTGGGCCTGGAACATGTCCCCCTACCTTGTTGCAGCCTGCCTCCTCCCATTTCTGATATGCTCCCTTTTCCATGCCCGGAGGGAATTCTGGGTTGTTAAACATTGGCATAAAAAGAGATGGGTATCTCGTTAACGTCTCTTGTGGCTGTAATGCTTACCTTAGACTCCTCTGGGACACCACGTGATATTATGAAACTTCTCAGGGTGCGCTGTTATCTGTTCACTACCCCTACTGGACTCTTTCTATACCACAGAAAATAAATCTCAACACACAGAACAATTGGAATGCGTCCTAATGTAAGGGAAAAATATTGCAGGTAAAAAAAGTATTGCTCAATTACCTTAGTTTGTGATTTGGTTAGCTCTCCATCCTGCTTCTGCGCAGGGGTGCATGTTCTGAAGAAGGGCTAGATTAGGCGTGGAAAAACGAGGGGAGAAGAACAGCCCTATATGGAATGTAGGGTGTTGAGAAGATGCCTAATGGTGAGGTGAGAAAATGTTCAACCCCTTCCAACAGACACAACTGTGACTGGAGAGGTAATCCGGAGAGAACACAGAAGACCTGAGGCAAGTGAAAGGTAACAAAAGTGTGCTAACTCCAATCCTGGAGCAAGGTACCAACACGGTAAAAATGCCACAAACGTGCCACAAAATCTGATGGTAAGGTGAATTTATTCTCCCGCTCTCCTGCAACTACCTCAAGAGCGCAATTTCTGACTATTCCTGGCCAGAGATAATATTGCTTAACAAATTCCTTACAAGAAAAACTCTGTCAAAACTAAACGTGCGCAAACATTTAACATTTAAAGCACCTTAATGTCTAGTATTCGTGTACCTAACTGTGACAGAAAAAAGGAACGCCTCTGTTCCTCGAAACAGAATCTCCACACTAAACCCGCGGGCTCCGTAACGCTAATACAATTACTAGGCGGTTAAACATACCCTTGCCCATGAAGAAAATGCAAGCAGAGCACTCGCCGTTAGGAACGGATAACGAGTGGAGAAAGCTACTGAGGTAAATGATACTTGCTGTGGATAGGAGACAGAACAGGAATGCGTGTCTCAAACTCCTCACAGGCGAAAGCCAAAAAGGAATGCGTCTCTCGACAACTCCTCACTGACGAATGCCAACACCTCACAGAGCACACGAAATAGTAGTTGCGGGGATGGCACGGGAAAACAAATGACCATGGCACAATAGAGGGGGAGAGACAGGAATGTTAACGGGGAGGACGTGAGGGGGTATCTATAAATTACAAGGGGGCTGTGGAATTCTTGTCAGAGGGATGAACCGAGGTAAGCGTCTGCTGAACACAGCTGAAGACGCGAAGCACCGTTGAACAAAGGGGAGGGGCTTAAGTACTCCAGAGTGACAGAAAACTAGACCGCTTGTCCAATCTAGGGGTTGCAACACCAGGCGGCCATGTTGGTTGATGAGGAAGCGCCCTTGTAGCATAGCCCAAAGCCTACCTATCCTTAGACCAGGAATTGTAAGCGGCCACCCAGGAAATTTTGGAAATTCTTTTGAGGGGGAAGCCAGTAGTCATGACAGTGGCTTTTTCCCATGTTCCTAGTGTCGCCTTCATTACCGCGCTAATTTGTAGATTTGGGTGTCTGTTTCCCCCTCCCCATAGGAGTTGGCAGATATGGGTTGGTGCTACCGCTTTGTCTTGGGCAGCCCATATTTTCTGAGTCTCTTCCGGGATCCACTTTCTCAGCACCCAGAGTTGAGATGCTTTGTAATATTTATGAAAATGTGGGAGTGCACAGCCTTCATTCTGTCTGGGTGCGTGAGGGCTATTCTGGATACCCCGGGGTCTTTTTCTTCCAGATGTATGCCATGATTGTTTTAGTCAGAGCTTTAAAATAAGAGTCCAGGATTTTAATTGGTAATGCCTGAAACATGTACAGAACTCTGGGTAGGATTGCATTCTTTATTACTGTGATCCAACCCCACCATGAAGTTGACATGGGATTCCATCTCTACGTCCCGTTTGATCTTCTCTAGTTGTTGGGGGGGGGGGGGGAGTTTTCTCCATATAGTTTATTTATCCCATTTGTAAGAGTAATTCCCAGATATTTAGCCCCTTTATCTGCCACCCTCAGCTGTAGTGCTGTGGCCTGTTGAATGGCGGCTCTATTTCCTGCCAAAATGAGTAGCTCAGATTTTTGTCCGTTCATTTTTAACCCTGAGATGGCTCCAAACTTGTTCATCTCTTGTACGAGGAGCGGTAGTGTCTTCTCCGGGTCCCCTAGTGCCATTAGCATGTCATCCGCATATGCTGCTATCTAGTGGGATTGACCTGCCATTTCTAGGTATTTTATCGCTGGATTTCCCCTTATCCGCGGTAGGAGTGGCTCTAAGAAAATCGCATATACGAGTGGCGAGAGGGGACACCTCTGTTTGGTCCCTCTGTATTCTGACCCGATCGGACAGCCCGCCATTCACCACTATACGGACGCTTGGGAAGTTATAGTTTTCCCGGATCATGTTAATGAAGGTTTCCCCAGAATGCGGAACAGAAGCGTCCACTCTACGCGCTCAAAGGCTTTTTCCGCGTCGAGGGCCAATAAAATTGCTGGTGAAAGCGTGATCCCTGTTTTTTCTACCAAATGGATTATTCTCCTTATATTATCGTGGGTCTGTCTATTGGGGATGAAACCTGACTGGTCCTGATGGATCAGTTTTGGTAGGACCAGTGACAGTCTGGTAGCTAGTATTTTTGTAAATAATTTGGCGTTTAAGTTGATTAGTGCAATTGGGCGGTATGAGCTGAGTAGCGCCAGATTTTTCCCCTGCTTATGGAAGACTAGCAGTTTTGCCTTATTCATGGATTGGGTTACGTTGCCTTTTTTCTCTGAAGGTGTTAAACAGCTCTGTCAGGATTGGGGACAGAATGTCTGTATGTCTTGTAGACGAGAGCTGTTTATCGGTCCGGACCGGGGGCTTTGTTCAGGGGCAGTTCGCGGATTGCATTTTTTTTTTTTACCTCTTCCTCTGTTATTGCCTCATCTAGATATTGTTTTTCTGTTTCTGATATAGTCGGAAGGGAGATTTTGTCTAGGTATGTTCCCTGATCCTTCCTGTTGGGGTGGTCTGAGGAATAGAGGTTCTGATAAAATTCTTTAAAAATGTTCCCTATGTCTGCCGTTTGGGTCTTCGTTTGCCCGTTTTTGCTAGTTTTTCTTTGAGTTGCCTTGCTAACCGCTTGTTTGCTTTATCTGTCTGCCTTTACATAGTACCAGTGTCTCAGCTGTAACAGGCTTCACTCTGCCCTTTTGGTGCGGATAGTGTCTAGCTGGCCTTGGATATGCCTCCACACTTTCTTTAATTTCGTCGAGTGATTCTGGCCCATCTCTTTTTGAATCTGTCAATTTCACCTCTAGCTCCTCTTCCCATTGGCAGTGTTTCGCACTCTTTGCTTTGAGTGCGATAAGGGGTCCCCTGGTCACCGCCTTGATTGCCTCCCACAGCGTTTTCCTGGAAGTCTCTGGGAGGTTATTGCTAGTGTTTTCCCTAACTGTCTTCCCATGATTGGGTTCTGTATGGCTTCCTGTGGGAGTTTCCATCTCCAGAGCCCTGTCTGATGGTGGGAGAGCGAGAGTTCTACCCAAAGCGAGGCGTGATCTGAGAGTGAGATCGCTCCTATCTCTGTATGTTGGACCCTTCCCATAAGTCCTGTTGAGACCCAGACATAATAAATTCTAGACATTGTGTTGTGGACGTGCGAAAAGTATGTGTAGCCCCGTTGTTGCCCCTTGATGGTCTGCCAAACATCTGCCAGTGCTTGGTTTCCCATTTTTGCTCGTAATGCTTTGGAAGGGGAACCCTGTTCCTGTTGTCTTGTGCCTGATCTGCCTTTGTGGTTCTAAGCAGGCTCAATTGTCTGTGCTTCCATCACTTTACTATAGTTCTCACTATTCTTTCCCCCTGCCAGCTCCGTTTAGTCCTGTCCAAGTACCTCCTCCAGCTCTTTTTTCTAATTTATCCTTCCCTTTTTGTCTTTGGGCTTTTAGGGAAATCCACTCCCTCTGCCCCCCTCAAAAACTGCCTTAAAGGCATCCCAGACTGTACTCGAGAGTTCCCCTTGCATATCCTTCAGTGCGAAATACTCTATAATTCTACCCCTCATCGTTTACCGTAAGACCTCGTCCCCGATTAGTTCTACGGACATCCTCCAAGTCTATAATTGGTTACTTGGCTTCAACCCCCTAAGGTAAATCTTTATCAGGGCATGATCTTATAGGGAGATCGAGTTTACCTCTATATCTATTAGTGGGCCTAATATTTCGAGGGTTACCCATGCATAATCTATTCTAGAATAGGTTCGGTGAACATGGGAAACGCATGTATACCCGGGATCTTGCACATATTTCCCCCCCTCCAGAGGTCTCTCATTGCCTTCGCTATCTTTGATGGGTGTGGCCCTTTATTAATTACCTGCCTGCTCCTACCCTTCTCAGGGTCCCGGGCTATGTTAAAATCTCCTGTAAGGATAATCTCCCCTTCCGCAAACATTTCCAATTTCCCCAGTATTTGATATAGGAAGGCGTCTTTCCCTATGTTGGGGGCGTATTTGTCCCTATTGTCATGACCTTTTTTTACAACGGCATTTGCAAAAATATATAGATTTCCCTTTAGGGTCAGCTAGAGTTTTGATTATTTTTTGCCCCTAGTGAATTTCTAATGCCCATCAGAATGCCCGTTGTCCTATTACGGGTGTTTGCCTGGTATATTTGTGCGAACTGCTGCATTTGGGTTTTATGGCCATCTCATTTTCTAATGTTTGTCTCCCGTAGAAGTATTCTATCCGCGTTACTCCTTATCCATGTAACTACGTCTACCTTTTTAGCAGAGTGTTTAGGCCCTGTACGTTATGTGAAAAGATTTGCAGCGGCCTTGTCATTACTTCTATGCCCTCCACACCACACTGCCTCGTATTTCCCCTATGTACCCCATCCTCCCATATGTGCTTATATTCTTTTTATGCGGTTCCCCAACCTCCCCCCGCTCCCCCTAGACCTCCCACAACTTCCACCCCCTCCCATTCTCTCCCTCTCATCCCTCTCCCGACCAGGGCTGGTATCCTAGGATACATCCCAACAAGTGGGAACGGGCCCATGTTCCTCCCGGACCCCTAAGGTTGAACTAACCTACTTGAATTCAAAGTGGTACCCCACACCCTCCCGAATAGGTCTGCTCAATACCAATAGACAGCTTCCACTTTTCTTATAGGCGCTGTTTGTACACATCCTCCTTTTCAATTTAACCATTAGTCCCGGGCTTCTCCTTTTTTTGCTCATTATCCCAGCTTTGTTTTATTCTTCTTCCCCTCTTTTCCGGATTTCGGGGGCTTTTTCGGTAGGAATTGTAGCTCTGCTGTTGTACTCCCCGTCCTTGATCCCCAGGGTCTGTCTTCCTGGCCCAGGATAGCCAAGCCTTTCTCGCATGTAGAGACTCTTTGCTGTCTACCTTCCCAGGGAAGCACCAGTCCGAAGGGGAAGATCCATTTATAGGGGACATTTTATCCTATTGGCGTTCTCGTCACCGGCCCCATTGCTCTTCTTTTCTGAAGCGTTGTAGCAGCCAGATCCTGAAATTGGCTTACCTGCGATCCGTTAACTGATCGTGTCTTGTCCCCTGGCTGCCCTAAGGATTCTCGTTCTCTTCATAAGATGCTAATGCCGTCAACCTGTCCCTTGGTCTGTTTCTCCCTCAGCTCCTCTTGGGGCCAACTCGGTGTATACGGTCTATCCAGGCCTCCTCTGGGGTTATTGTCAGCAGGGTAGCAAAGCACTGCTGCATTGTGGATTTCAGCTCTGCATCAGGGTTTGCCTCTGCCAATCATTTAATTCCTATGTTAGAACGTCTTGAGCGGTTTTCTAGGTCTTCATTCTGAATTTCCAAATTTTGTGTGGCAGAGGCAATTTGCTCCAATAACTCTGAATTCTGTCGTACTTCTTTTTCCACATCCGATAGGACTTGTTCTGGCGGGTCCACCATGCTTGCCAGGGAGTTAATGTAGTCTGATTTCTTTCTGGGAGCTCTTCTTTCAGGCTCACCATTTGTTCCTGGAGGAATACAGTCAGCCTTTCCTCCATGCCCTGCAAGCACTTTTGCAGATCCCCTTTTCTAGGAGCCATTTCTCTGGTTGACCGAGTCTCCGGCTTTTTGTGTTGACCCAGATTCCCCTGAGGCCGTCTCTGAAGAAGACAATTGCCAGCACCTTTCTAACTGGCCCCTCTTGGCGGTTTTCTTTGTGGTCAGAAGGAAAGGGGTCTGCTTCCTCTTTAGACCTGGCATCTGCTTGTGGTCCCGTTCTTGTGCACTTCTCTTAATTCTTGCCAGTGAGCTTATACCGCAATGTGGTTTAGCTGCCCTGTTTGACTAATTCCACCTTTCTTATGGCCTCAGTACCAATTCATCCTCCTTAATTTTGTTTCCCAGCTGCTACCAGTATTTTTCCCTCCTCTGGAGAACTCAGTTTCTTCCCACTGTTGCTGCGGTCCCCCACTGGTCCCCTCTATCCCTGTCCCTCTTCCCTTGTTGTATGTCCACCAGATTGTAGTATTTAAATTTTACAGGTAGGGGCGTCTGTGCAAGTTGCCCCTAGTTGCAAGACCCATTAAAATGGGCATTTTTCCAAAGTCATGAACCTTTAATGAGCCATCCTAGAGCAGCCCCAGTGTCCCCTGTTGGGTCCCCTTTCAAGTAAATTGGCCACTGTAAATATGAGTGGCTCCTCCCTCACTTCCCGGGCCTTGCTGTATAGGTGTCTCTTGCCGGTCCCACCTGCCTTTCCAAGATGACAATGAGCTCTGCTTTTATTTTGCTGGCAGCAACATTCCCTTACTGTTGGGGGACGCAACTCTCCCTTTAAACTTCTCCTCTCACTAGGGCTTCCCAGATGCACACCAGTTGTCTCGCACTGCTCCGTGTGTGTGCCGGTGTCGGTGCTCTTCTTCCCTGACCACCTTCTTCCAGTGCGGCATCCCGGCCTCCTCATCTCTTCAGCCGCTGCAAGGGGAGAATGCCTTTTCGCCACCCCTGTTCTTCCGGGGCTCCTTTTTCCACTCTGGCTCCTGCGGCTTGGCTCTTCTAGGTGAGCTGATTTCCACGGCTTCTCCTTCGTCTGGCCACGCTTCACTCTCACGATGTCCCGATACGGCGCTCCTGAACGAGGGATCTTCTCCCTCTAGCAAGCCGAGAAATGCTGCTCCCGTTAGCGCGTCAATCGCTATGCTGTCACCAGGCTTAATTATGCACGGGGTGAGAGTTCATATTCCTGTTACACTGCAGTCCTTAGCCTATATTGTACACTTGGTCGGCCTAGCCAGGAGCTTGTGAGAGCGCAACCTCCCCCTCTGGCGGCTATCTTGGAATAGTCGTACAATTTTTAAAAGGATTGACCAATATCTTCCCGCCGGTTCCATACATTTTTTCGGTCTGGGATCTCAACCTGGTTTTAAGCTTCCTGATGGGTTCTTCTTTTGAACCAATACATTCTTGTCGACTTAGGATGGTATCTTTGAATAAAATATTCTTGACAGCCATTACCTCTGCTTGCAGAGTGAGCGAGCTTCAGCCCTTATCTTCTAAACCACCATTCATGAAGACAAGATTGTTTTGCGGGTTTGTCCTTTTCTCCCAAAAATAGTGTCCGAATTTCATTTGACGTACACCAATTTTGTTGCATGCTTTCTACCCTCCTCCTCATCCTTTTGAGCAGGAGAGGTTACACAGACTTGAACATAGAAGAGCCTTGTGCTTTTATATTAACAAGGTTTTTTAAGATAATACTCGATAACCAACTTTTTGTTGGTTACATGGGCCACAGAATGGGACAAGCGACTACTAATCAATGTCTCAGTGGGTTGTGCTGTGTATCTGAATTTTACAATTTGTCGGGGAAAGAGGTTCACAAAGGTCCAGACTCGCTTAACTAGAGGTGTAGGACATCTGCAATGCTGCCACCTGGTCTTCTGTGCATTACTCTTTGGATTCCCATTCGGGCTGGGAATCCAGATTTGGAAAGGCTGTTCTACCCAGTGTTAATCAAAATTTAGCTCTTCTTTCCCACCTCCTGCAAAGCACTGCTATGGGAGAATAGCTCAGATTAAGATTTCGTGGGAGGGATCAATCCATTCGAAGAACAAATTACTCACCCTGCTAATGTTCTTTTGACTGGATGTTCCTCCCACCTATTCCTCATCCCCCATCCCATCAATCACCTCGGTCAAGGAGTTTCCGTGATTTACACACTCCTCTCTGTTAATGCTCAAATATTACTCATCTTCGAGACTGCTGTGCTGGTGAGAGGAAAAACACGAACTGAAGCAACGGGCATGATACGTGCCTTTTATATACCAGCATCGACGACGTACTCAGAGGATGGAGTCCCTCGAAGGACACAACGTCGAAGAAGACACCCTCTGCTGAGAGAGGCTGCAAGCAGGATATCAGAGTATAGTGGAGGATAAGAAGGCAGTGACGGGTTTTGGGGATGTCGCCGAATAAAAAGCATGGACAGTGGCAAGTGAGTCACATCACAAGGAGAGTTGCGAGCGAAAAGGATGTTTTTTGCGGAGGCTTCATGGGACCAAAACTAAATGACCCTGAAAATACTGAATAAAAATAATGAAACTGCCTATTTTTGCGAATATGGCCGTACTTCGGGTTAAATGGCTGTCAATGCTGAATGCAATTGTACGGGGGCTGCGGGGGTGTCCCCTACTCCCCATATTCAGAAACATTTAATTTGTTTTACAATGACGTCAGGAAGACCTCCCTGTTCCGCCGATGAGACATACAAAATTAAGGGGTTTTGCTGCGTTATGACACTCGCAGAGCTTGGACGTACCAGGAATTTGAGGAACAGGGAATCGAAGAAGCAGTGTCCATGCAATGTAAAGCTGAACCCGAAAGGCGGGAATCAGCATTTTTTGAAATGCAAAACTTTCAGCGCTGCAGTATTGAGGCTCGGTCTTTTATGCAACAAACATTTCACGTAGATCCAAAATAAACATAATGCGCATAATACACATACATGTGAGCTCACCATGTTGCCCTAAAGTTTTTAATGCATTGTGGAGTGTGTACTTAAAACAAGGCAAAACCAGCCAACACACTTGCGAGAAAATAAGCCTGAGTTGGTTCCCAGCTTTGTTTTTGACTGAATGCCTGACACTCCTCCAAAACATTCCTCCAGACGAGTATTGGCAGTGCCAAGCAATTCAGTCCGTGACGTAGGGTCCCAGTAGTTTGACCCTCCTCTAGTATTGCTCTATCACCGCTGTAAGACTCAATCCAAACTTCACCCAGCAGTGCTCTCTGAATACAGACCCCCTGGCCTTCTGAGATTCCTTGTCTTGTGCCCAGACTCTTACATATCCACAACAGTGTGAGTTTCCTAGTGTGAAAAATCCCAAGTGCTATAGGACCCATACAGTTCCCAGTTTGTGCTATACCACATTAGTGTGAGCTTCTTCCAGCATAATGTGTCCAGGTTGTTGGGGTCTAGCTCCTTAAGATTTATAATCGGAGCACTGGAAGTGCTTTTGCACTGAAATGCTACCTGTGCGATAGGGCTCTCTCCACCGGCTCAGTCATGCTTACAAAGACCCACACACATAAGCTTCCTCTAGCAGCTCCCTGACAGTGGTATAGGGGGTTTGTTGGTCCAGAAGTTTGGAATTTCTCCAAGAGAACATTCAGTACTATAGGACTCAATTTGGGCACTCTAAGTGGATGTAGCATTCAAGTAACACAAACCTACTCCATGCTAGAAGTTCCAGCCGTGTGAGGTTCCTTTGTAAACAGTCAGTGCTATAGGCCTCTAGCAGTGTGAGCTTCTGCTGGGATCACAGAACCATAGGCATCGTTCAGAAGTTAATTGCCAGTGCTAGGACTTCAGCAGTGCCCTGCTTGTCATCTAGCTTTGCAGTATTGTGAGCTTCCTCCAGTGCAATAGAACTTTTGCAGTGTGAGCTTCCTCCGGTGATGTCCTTGTTAGAGTACCTCGTGTATTGAGATCTACAGGTCATTAGTAGTGCCATCCCATGACTCTACTACAAGGAGGTCGTTCACACTAATGTTGCCCTATGTCACTGACAGTGCTACTGGCTAAAAGAGAGTACACAAGAGGAAAGGTGTTCGGCTATTGTAACTTAGTATGCTCTGCATCAGTTTGTGGAGGATTTAAAAAGACCTTCAAATATATTCGTTCAGTAAATTTCAGAGGAATAAGCACACTAAGTGTGTGGGTGTCATCAAGAAAATTAGGTATAGTAAAGCAATTACACATTTTCAACATGCATAAAATATGTTGTAATTGTAGTTGCTTGTTCAGTTATAGTGCGCACCGGGCCCGTGGGCATCTGCAATACCTGCAAACAACTCACATTGGATGCCACCCTTACAGACCTAACAAAGCGCACCCAGAAAGCTCACATGCAGAAAGCTCACACGCAGAGGCCAGTTCCTCCTGGTTCTACTCACATCAAAAGATGAGCACAAATTCTATCCTATCCCTCTCTCTAAGCCTACCCACTTTTCATACAGAGCCACGTGAGCACCTGGAGATCATGCAAATGGCAGCTGTGCGCTATATAAATCAACAGAACAAACGTTTTCTTGAGGTTTTAAAAGAAATGAAGTAAGCTTTTCAGTTTGGTGTACAGATAGATGAATATCCACTCCTGCAATCCTTCAGTCTTGAGGTTGGGTCTTGGTCTTACGAAGTCCATCCACAATGCTTCATTTTTCTCCACGCTTTTCATCAAATACTCAAATATAGATTTTGCCGAGAACGGTTGTATCCAAAATCATGAGTGGATGATGGCTTTCCCAAGTACTACTCCACTTTTCTGTTGTGATCATCACTTTTTTTCCTGCAGATATGTAAATACAAATTTGTAAAATTGGAGCTTGCATTCAACCGTGTGGGTGGAGAGCAGCCATTTCTGAGGAGGCAGTTTGTACCAACTCGCAAGACGGACATTCTAGCTGTCTGTACTTTCCATGCAAAGGGGTGCGGGAGGGGGGCGTAAAATCATGCGTGGTGGGTGCGTGAACAATGTTTTAACACTAAAACATTAGGCAGACCTAGTAAACAGACTTCCGTTCATCGCAGCTAATAGTACACTATGCTTCATGTAATACCGTGCATATGTTTTTAAGCATTCCAAGGTATTTACTATGTAGAAGCATTATTTATTACGATCTAATGTTATTGATCAGACTAATCAGCCGGAGTACAGCCAGGCTAGGAAAACGACCAGCCAACATGGAAACTCTGACGAGAGTCCTCACATCAGTCGTCCTCACCTTAATGCAGCCCGAAGAAATTCCTTAGACTCATATAGAACAACCAAATCCCATCGGTTGGTCTCTACAGTTCTTCCACCTGGCACCCCAACGAAAAGCTCCTTGACAAATCAATCTTCGCCTAGCAAAATGAACACTCCCACAAAGAAGCCTGACACTTTTTCAATGTCTGCAGTGACTATAGCGCTCGCACCATTCACAAAGTTATATGAAGCGGTACCTGATACTTTGAAGGACCATACAACGTTACAAGTCCTGATCCACAGCAAATTAATCTTTTTAGAAGCATATATCATGGCTTTACAAACCAAAGCCATTCCTTCAACGGTATCTCGGGATTATCCAATAGCACCACCACAGGTGCCCCAAAATCAAATCCTTCCTACGGTGAAGCGACTAGAGATTGGAACACAAACAGCGATATGGATTGTTCTGACGGACAACAGTGTGTTCATCCTCCAATTTCAAATCTGGAGGGCTATCCGTCTCCCACCCGTCACTATTCAATGAGAAGCGACCTAAGGCACAAAATGTGGCCTTAATGGGCGAGCAACATCTTATTCAATCCTGCCAAGTCAACCTCCAGAACTCTTTGAAGAAGCCGCCCGTGGCAAAGAGGGACACTTCTAAGAAAACCCTGACTGTAGGCCTGAGTAAGACAAGCAATCAAATGACAGACAATATTTCAATTCCAGTCGACCCTGCAAAAGCAAAAATCAGATGCACAAGCAGATCTAGACAAAATGTCTGAACTGAAACACAACCAGCGACTCTAACAAAGGAACAGAATCTCACATGGTACACATCGCCAAGAACAATTGATTTTTTTTCACGAAAATGAAGGATTAATGAACTTAAGTCAACATCTGGCAGACCAACCGTCCCCAAAATTGACAGTCCAAACAGATAAAAATCAGCGTAAAAAAAAATCAACTTCAAGTTGAACTAAAAGTCTAACGAAAGTGACGAGAACATAGAAAGCCTGTATTAGACCATAGAAGCTAGGTGCAATAAACTAAGGGCAAGTGGTCTACACAAATTACACCTACGCCTGAGCAAGTTGCACGAGATCTGTATTTGCACCCCAGTTGCGAGGACCTTGACCGTCACGTGAGCAAAAGGCACTTGGAGTAACCATCTAAGAACAAATGATCAACGGAAAGGAAGACAAAAGACAGAGCACCGAAAAGAGTCATCTACAAGTCCTCTAAAGAAAAGTCCAGTACAGGGATCCATTACAGATCTAGAACTCAAACATACGAGAAGCCCAGAAAGTGGGACCAAGCGAAATGGATACTCCAATTGGAACAAATCAAAGAAAATCATGACAAAGTCATCTTAAACTGGAGATCTGTTTTATCGCTCTTCAATTACATTCCGAAACTCCATCAAATCAGACAAACTTTTAATAGTCGAGCCCAGTCACAATTCCCAGAAAGCAAGAGCCCACTTACACGTTGATTCTTCTAGGGTTAAGAAGATATTAAGTGCTGAAGCTCCTGTACTCTTTAAAATGGGATGCGAACGTAGTGATTCCTCCAGAACCTGTTTACCTATCGGATCTACAACACATGAAGTACAAGTCCAATATGACTCACAAAACGCCTCCTACTTCTCCCAATGTAAGTCGCAACATACGCCTTCGAGAGATCCGACGCACAAAACATATAACGTTTCAGAGACAAAGTCCAGAGGTCACGCATCAGAGTGGATTAACAGCTCCTCTTTGGTAAATAGCAAAAGCAAAAATCAGGAAGCCAATGATACAAAATCTGTTAGAGCGTCACAAATCGCAAAACCTAACAAACTAGTTACTGCCACTTTTATGGAATCTAAGAATAGATCTCAAAGCAAATGACATACCCATTGTGAGATCTATTTCACAAAGTGTCCATCAAACAAATAACGACAAAATCGGCAGAAAAGGGAGCCTCATCGCAAGGTCTGTGGTCATGGCTACCGAAAGTTCTAACAGCACAGAGGAATAAATAGCAATTAATCGCCCCGCAGCGCATTCAACAGAAAAACCAACAAATACATGCTCCCAAAAAAACAAGACTGTGCTCATGGAATACCCGAGGTCATGCTCACTTGACAGAGCCAGGCGACAGAAACCTCAGAGTATATGACCTAGTCTGCCTACAGGAGACTTGGTTAGCACAGCAACCGACCTTTGAAGGATATGAAACGGTCCTGGCACCAAAAAAAAAAGGGTCCCTTAGGACGGCCCTCATCAGGCCTTTTGATAGCTTGCCGGAACCGATGTGGAATCTCAGTGGAAAAAACACTTTTCAGCAATCAAGCCCTTTTAATGGTGAAGGTGAAATGGTCAAATCTAGATCATAGTAAGAAACTTATTTTTTTTTATTAAAAAATGTGTTTTTAGTGTAAAACACCTTTATAAATTAATTTCCATAAGTACATACTTTCATATCAAAAAAGAATAAAACAAAGAACATTCTTCAAATCTAAAATATACATTTTTCATAATTCATCCTTTTGTACTAAAATAGTCCTTTTCCATTTCAGTTCTAATGTAATTTACAAGACGGACCGTTGCTATTATGGTCGTATTACTCGAACCCCACATGCAATGCTTCCATATGCAGTTTCTTGCGAAAATCGTATTGGCATTTGTAAATTCTTTCAACATGATTACACGCATTTTTTCAAAAGGAGAACAATAAAGAAATAAATGTTTTAGTGATTCTTCCGTCTCTTTACAGAATCTACAAATTTCATCCATTCGAGTGTCTTGATTCTTAGTCCAGTATCTGGTTCTGACTTCAGTGTGAATCAGATCCATTCGAAATAGCATATATGTTCTGCGAATCATTTTATCGGGACAAAGCAATAAATATGCCAGACGAGGTCTTTGTGGATGAATGAATTCTGCCTATTGACCGAAGGACGAATATGACTGTACTTGTGTTATGCATTCTGCCCAATCATTAATAAACTGTTTTTTTTTATCAGGTTTGTAATCAAATCGAGATCCCATTCTCGTATATTGATCTCATCTAAAAGCTTATCCATTCTATCCTTACATTTTGCAACTGTTACAGGATTGTTCGGAGTTAACATTTTGGCAAATTCTGTATAGGTAGAATTTTTTGGAGGATCTAACATTTTGAAGTAATGTGACAGCAGACGCCAGTGATAGCGTGCTTCTAAGGATGTTGGCCCTAGTTCATGTCTTAAGATGTCATTTGGAAGCGAAACAGGCAGGCCTAAAGCATTTTTCCATAGAATTCCTTGTAAATGGTTGAAGAAGGGTCCCAAGTCCCCCAAATGTATTTCCACACCGTGTAATAGAATTGCTTCAGCTTTCTTATTATAATATTCATAAAGTGGGATAAGCGAGAAATTACAGAATTTGTGATAAATCATTCTCATTTGTCCTTTGAGAGGTCGCAATTTCACCATCAACTGTTCCTCATCAAACTGTTTGTTTTCAATGAGATGTTATTTGAGACATTGTAACCCAAGTAGGACAATTCTTGAACCACCTTTATCTGTGTTGCATCAATGTTCCATTTGAAATGGCGTACTTTCTTTCGATTTGAAAAGATCATTTTTGATTTGAGGATTAAAGCAGTAAGTAAGGAAGCTCTCTAGTTTAGCTTGTAGTCCTGATTGAGTTCTGTCAAAAAGAACATCATCTGCATAGGCTAGCCATGATAACTTGAGATTTCCAAATCGCACTGCAAAGGATTTCTTTTCATTCCAAATATTATCAAGATCGGCCATATACAGCTTAAACAATATGGCTGCCAAGTTACATCCTTGCTTTACAGCTATCCAACTGGGGATGGCTTCAGTGAGGGTGCCTTCACGGTTAATCCTTTAAAGTTGTTTTATAGTGAAGCATGGAAATCAGTGTGACTAAGTATGGCGGAAAGTGGGCATTTATCATTGTTTGCCATAAAATCCCTCTAATAACACAAACGCAGCTTTCAGGTCCAGTGATGCAACAAAGATCGGGCTTTTGTCTGATTTACAGGATGCTATCAGGTGGGCAAGAATACTTGCATTTAAAGTTGTCCCCATAGCTTTTCGAAAGCCTACTTGAGCTGCACTTAGACAATCGGTATTGCGAATCACAATCTCTACTTCTTGCAAGATCAGAATGGCGAATATTTTGGCTGCCACATCTATTAGGGCAATGGGCCTGAAGTTGTTAGGGTTTTCAATGGGCCCTTTTTTGTGTAAGGGTATAATAATGGATGTGAGCCAAGATGACAGAATTTTTTTGTTCCTAAATATTGCTTTGAAATTTTCTAGGAAAATTTGTGCCCAGAATACTGGATCGTCTTTAATGACGCATGGGGGCAAACCATCAGGACCTGTGCATTTGGACGCTTTTAATTTGTGAATGGCATAAAATATGTCATCGCTATCCCACGGGCAAATATCAGGAATGTTTATACAAGTAGGAGATCTTTCTAGGTGAGAAAAAGCAGGAGGAATTGCATATTTGTGGAGGAAAAAGAAGGTCCATGTTGCTCTGTCGATTGCTGAATCTAATTCTAGATACTGTTCTTTATTTGCGGGTCTGAGATGTTTCCATATGTCTTTGATATTACGTTTACATAGCATCACAACCATGTTTCGAGGGGATTGGGTCCTCCGACGTATTCCATATCTATGACAGGTAATGTCCACAGCTGTGCTGCTACGGAAAATTTTCGGCGTCTGCGTCCTACGTCGATGCGCCGTCCCCGAGGACCTCCTCCGACGTCACCCGATGTGATAAGTAGGACGCACGACGCCCGTAGCCTCAGTTCCGTTTTTTCCGCGAACGTGTTTGCTTTATTCTTCTCGGTTCTTTGAACCTGTTCAGTTTTTGTGAAAACCTGTTTGTGACAATGTCTACCTCGTCTTCAACCCCGCGTCTGGGCTTCAAGAAATGCGGGGACTGTGGGTCCAAGATGTCGGTAACGGACTTGCACGACGCCTGCCTCTGGTGCCTCGGGGAGGCCCACGACACGGAAGACTGTCGACTGCCAGTCGCTCACGGCCAAGGCCTTGCGGGAGTTCAAGAAGAAGTTGTCAGTAGGTAGGGTGTCTAAGCCCAGGAGGTCGAGGTCTGTGGGGCTTTCGACGGATGATTCGAGAGGCAACTTTCCGCGTCACCGTCGGAGGTCCAGTGGGTCTCCTTCCAGGAGCCGGTCTCGCCACGCCTCTGCCTCTTCGAGGCATTCCCGGAAGCGCCGGCATCGGTCGCCTTCCCAGTCCTCTTCCGAGGACTCCGCCCGTCGGCGGGTCGCTTGCAAGCGACACCGGAGGAATGGGCTTCCTTCGGGAAGAAGATGTTGGCAATTCTTGAATCGCAGGGCACCGGTCCGTCCGCGCCTCCGAGTGGGGTTGGTCGTGATCGGTCGAGAGACACAGCTCGTAAGCCTTCGGGCTTGGGTGGTCGGCATGGTTCGCGGGAGCGGTCCCGCTCGGACAAGGGTAACCGTTCTCGCCATGCCCGTTCCTGGTCCTCGACGCGCTCGAGACCGCGTGATCCTGTGCCGTCTTCGAGGAAGACGTTGACTCCTGTGGCGTCGAGGTCGTCGATGACCTCTCTCGAGGCTCCGCTTTCGAGCAGGTCGTCGACGCCTAGGTTGTCGAAGGACACGCTCGGAGCCCTGGCTTCGAGGCCTGTGTCGATGCCGCCGGCGCTGCAGCTGACGTCGACGCCGATTCGCTGAACGCCGACTCGTTCGGCGCCCTCAACGCCTTTCGAGGCGGTGGTGTCGGAGGGGCCCCGTGGCACGGTGGTAGCCCCTAGAAAGGCTCTGGCTAAGGTTAGGCATAGCTTTGGTCCCCAGGTGTCTTCCTCTCACCGCCTGGAGTACATTTCAAAGGGTGATGAGGGCTCTGAGGGCTTGGTTCCGGTTACGGTGCCTGCTGAACTTCTCTCGGGCCATAGCCAATTTGATGACCTGAGGCAGTCACTGCATGATGCCAGTGGACTGGACACCTCTCCGGAGGTGCAGTTTTGTAGGCTGGAGCCTGGCACTCATGCCGATTCTTCGTACCGGCGCCTTATGTCTCGGGTCATCGAGTACTTGGGATGGTCGGCTCCCCCAGGGGAGTTTGTTCAGGATGATCTCACGAACATCCTTGATCTTGGTTCCCCCAGTGACCAGGTACTGCCGTTTCATATGGCTCTGCAGAGAAGGGTGGCGGCGGCTTGGACTGCTCCGGAGAGTCTCCCGGCAGTGGGCAAGCCTTTGTCGCGAAAATCTCGTCCAGCAGTAGCAACGCCTGCTACTTGTCCAGGCACCCCACTCCGGAGAGTTTGGTGGTGCAGGCGTCTACGGCCCAGATAAAGCAGGCGGCGTATCCTACGATCCCTCCGGATAGGGACGACAAACGTTTTGATGGCTGGGCGAAGAAAGTGTTTTCTTCAGGGGGTATTGCGCTTCAGGCGGCCAACTTCGTATGTGCCTTGTCTCGTTTCACACACACACACTCTGTGGTACTGTCTTGCATTAGCGGCTGAACATATTCCCGAAGGGGACGAACGGGATGGTTTCCTTGCTGTGGTTCAGGATGGCAAGGATGCCATGTGTGAGGCCGTTTAGTCGGGTTTGGACATGGCAGATTGTGTCAGCCGGTCCATGGCGGCGAGCACCGTAATACGCAGGTTTGCGTGGTTGCGGAAGTCTGGGTTCGCTCCTGATGTGCAGTCCCGGCGCCTCAACATGCCCTTTGACGGTGAACATCTTTTTGGCAGCAAGGCTGACGAGAGCCTTGAGAGGTTGCAGACCTCCAAAGCTGCAGCAAAGTCGTTGGGCGCTGCAGTTCGATAACCTCCGCCTTTTCGTCCTAGGGGACAACAATGGAGGGGTGGTTCCTTTCGCTATTACTCGTCCTTCAGTAAAGCGAGAGGAGCTGGCAGTCAAAGATGCCAACGCAGGGGTACCAGAGGTGGACGTCAGGGTACCCGTGGTGCCAAGGCCGCTCGGGCAGTTGCCTCTTTGCCCTCAGGTAACGCCGCAGTCGCTACCACTCAGTCATGAGGCCATGTCCCATGGTTCGCCGGTTGGGGGGAAGGCTGGCGCAGCATCTTGTAGAGTGGCGTGCCATTACTTCAGATGTGTGGGTTCTGGAGATCATAACCCACGGCTACTGTCTTCCCTTTCGGCACAGGCCTTGCGACAATCCACCGGGGAACCTCTCTTTGCAGAGTCCGGATCCGCTCCTTGCGCAAGAAATTCAAGCCCTGCTGGAGAAAGGCGCCATAGAACTGGTGCCTGTAGCGGAGAGGAACAAGGGATGGTATTCCCCTTATTTTTTGATTTTGAAGAAAGACGGGGGATTGAGAACCATCATGGACTTGCGTTGTTTGAACAAACTCCTCAGGAAGGACAAGTTCAAGATGGTTACTCTCGTCCTCCAGGCGCTTCAACTTCAGGAGTGGTTGGTGTCTCTCGACCTCAACGACGCTTACTTCCATGTGCCGATCCATCCCCAGCACACGAAATACCTGAGGTTCGCGGTTGGCGACTCGCACTTTCAGTTTCGGGTCCTGCCGTTCGGATTGACCTCCGCCCGGAGGGTTTTCACCAAGCTCATGGTGGTGGTGGCAGCGCATCTCAGGAAATGGGGGATTCACGTCTACCCCTACCTGGACGATTGGTAGATCAGGGGGAGCTCTCCCGAGCAAGTCCTGGATCATCTGTCCGTCACCTGCCACTTCCTTCACAGGCTGGGCTTCTCCCTAAATTTAAAGAAGTCCCATTTGATGCCAACACAGCGGCTCCAGTACATCGGAGCAGTGCTCGACACATCCCTGGGGCTGTTTTTTCCTCCTCAGGTGAGGGCTCTTCACATTCACAAGTTTCAACTTGCCCATACTCTCCCAGCGTCCGAGTTCTTGAGACTGCTCGGCCTCATGGCATCCTGCATTCTTCTGGTGCCAGAGGCTAGGTTGCGAATGAGATCTTTGCGATGGGCACTCAAGCTCCAGTGGTCTGTCCTCTGGCAGGATGTCGGACCCTGTTCAGGTGCCGCCCTCGGTCGCCCAGGACCTTCTGTGTTGGGCCGTCAAAGGCAATCTGATGAAGGGGGCCCCATTTTGGCTGCCCTGGCCGGAGGTGACGATCGTGACGGACGCATCCCTCACGGGATGGGGAGCTCATGCCAACGAGTTGACAGTCAGCGGTCTCCGTCGGAGTCCAGACTCCATATCAATCTGTTGGAGCTGAGGGCCGTCAGGCTAGCCCTGAAAGCTTTTCTGCCGACTGTGCGAGGAAAGAGTGTCCTGATTCTAACGGACAACACGGCGGCCATGCACTACCTCAACAAAAAGGGGGGGAGCAGGGTCACTTCCTCTGTGCAGGGAAGCGATGCAGCTCGAGTTCTGGGCCATTCAGCAGGAAGTTTCGATCTCGGCTGTTCATCTGGCCGGAGACAACGAGACGGCGGACGCTCTGAGCAGGCAGAGCACGATCTCTCACGAGTGGGAGCTGGCTCAGGAGATTCTCCTGGAGATCTTCGCCCTTTGGGGGACCCCTCAAGTGTATCTCTTCGCCTCCAGTGTTAACCGGAAGTGCGAGAGGTTCTGCTCGCGGGAATTTCCTGCAAAAGGAGCCCTAGGAGACGCGTTTGTGGTGGAGTGGTCATTCCCACTGCTGTACGTGTTTCCTCCAGTCCCCGTCATCCCGCAAGTACTGCGAAGGTTTGGTTCCCGGATGATCCTCATTGCTCTGGCGTGGGACCGGAGGACGTGGTACCCGGACCTTATCGACTTGTCATCTGCCCTCCGCGTCATCTTCCCTACCGAGACGATCTGCTCTGACGGGAGGGGGGTCAGGTTTTCCATCCAGAGGTCGGATCCTTCAACCTTCACGCTTGGCTTCTGAAATGTTGAGGCATAAGGATTGGGACCTCCCTGAAGACGTGTTGGAGGTGTTGGTCTCGGCCAGGCAGCCGGCAACAAAGTCTCTGTACCGTTGGCGTAAGTTTTGCGACTGGTGCAGAGTTAAGAATGTGGATCCTTTTGTGTGACATTCCCATGGTTCTGTCTTTTTTGCTTTCCTTGGCCCACATGGGCTTGCAAGTGGGGACCATTAAAGGTTACCTGGCGGCGCTGTCCATATTTAAGCGCTCGTCTGAAGAATGTTCCTATTTTAAGATATCTTTAATTTCTCAGTTTTTGAAAGGGCTCACTAATGTGTTCCCTCTGTCACCTTTTCTGGTGCCCGGTTGGGATTTGAACCTTGTTAAGTTTCTTATGGGTGCTCCGTTTGAGCCTTTGCATTCTTGCCTTTTGAGACTGTTAACTCTGAAAACTGTGTTTTTGGTTGCGGTTACTTCCGCTCGCAGAGTGAGTTACAGGCACTTTCAGTTAAGCCACCCTTCACTGTGTTTCATAAGGACAGGGTTGTCCTTAGAGTTCGTCCTTCCTTTCTTCTGAAGGTGGTTTCGGAATTTCATTTGGCCCACAAGGTTGTTTTCCGGCGTTCTATCCTCCTCCACATCCTGGTAAGAAAGAGGAGAGGCTCCATAGGCTTGATCCTAGGAGAGCGTTGAGCTTTTATATTTCGCGCATGTCCCGGGTCAGAGTGAACGATCAACTTTTCATTGGTTACGCTGGAAAGCGTTTGGGACAAGCTGTGACAAAACAGACTTTGTCTCGTTGGATTATTTTAGCTATCTCAGAGTGTTACCGCTTGGCGGGTAAGGACCCTCCGGCTGGCTTGCGGGCCCATTCTATCAGGGGAGTGGCTGCGTCTACTGCCCTGCAGAAGGGTGTTCCTATTCGTCACATCTGTGATGCAGCCACCTGGGCTTCGGTACATAATTTTGTACATCACTACTCCCTAGATTACATCCGAGGGCAGGATCTGGCCTTTGGCAAGGCAGTCCTTTATTCCGCAATTTGATTGGGCATGCTAAATTTGTGTTCTAAATTCTTTTCCCACCTCCTTGCTTGGTACTGCTTTGGGAGTCTGTCATAGGTATGGAATACGTCAGAGGACCCAATCCCCTCGAAGAAGTTGTTACTCTTACCTGGTAACGTTCTACCGATGGGATGGTCCGACGTATTCCATATCGCTCCCTCCCTACCTTCCCCGCTGCAGAATTTCTTATGCGATTGCAGCCTGCGTTCCGCAAGGCCTTGTGTGTCTGATTGGCAGAAAACTGGTGACGCACGTTCTGGGGGAAAAAACTACAACTGAGAAAATGTTCGGCGTCGTGCGTCCTACTTATCACATCGGGTGACGTCGACCGTCGGAGGAGGTCCTCGGGGACGGCGCATCGACGTCATCGACGCAGACGCCGAAAATTTTCCAAAGCAGCACAGCTGTGGACATTACCTGTCATAGATAAGGAATACGTCGTCGGACCATCTCATCGAAGGAAAACGTTACCAGGTAAGAGTAACTTGTTCTTTGATTTTGTTTAAGTAAAATAAGAGACCGAATACGTGATAAATTGCATAAGTGTGTTTTGTTTTTTTTGCAATTGCAAAGCAATTAAAATCATGGAGTACAAGGGACTTCCTTATTTTCCTCAATTCCATGTTTATTTTACGTTTAAGCTCTAAAATTTCAGGAGAGCCATGAGAAATTGCGTATTTAGTGCGATCCTGACATTTTTGTGCAGTAACTATGGATCCTAAGTGAAAGGCAATCATCTTCAGATTCCATTGCACGATAGATTCTATCTCTTTAGGTATCAGGTTCTTACATATCCATAAGTCACGATTAACTAGAAATGAAATTTCTCTACATGTACTTGTGTTCCAATTAATCGGGAGCCTTGTTCTATTGCTCTGTATCATAGTCAGTGTGGTGTCACATACATATTTTGTAATTTTGCATGCCATCGAGGAGACCATCATTAAGTGGTCACCTAATGCGGGATCAATAGTACTCGAAAGAGACATCCACCCAGATAAAGTTTTGGATCCTACCAAGTAATCGATCCACGAAGAATATGAGCCTCTTCCATGTAAATACTTTGTGAGTAACATCTGGTTGTATGGTGTACAAGTCCTGGCTCTCTAAATATTGCAGCCACATTTCCCCTTTTTCACGCGTGAGTCTTGAGTGATACTGGATTGGCAGTTAGTTTTGGGAACAGGAGAAGATAGAAAGGTTGCATTAAAATCTCCTCCAATCAGAATTTCTACTTGTGGAGTTTTTTCATACGCCTCCATTAGAGCTGTGTAAAAAATTTCACAAGCTTGTGAAATTGACATAAGAGACGGATTCCAGTATAATGAAGTCAGAAAAAACATTGAGCTTGTGCAGGGAATTTTTGTCACATCTACAAAAAGTAGCAAATCTGAATGGTAAATATGGTTCACCTTCAAGAAAAGTGCGTTGTTAATGAGGATAGCCAAGCCACCTGCCGGTCTACCACCTCTTCCACCATGCGTGGTGGACAAAGGAGGTAAAACCGTCAAAGTGCATTTCAAACGTAGACATGGTTTCTTGAATTAAAAATATATGTGGTAGCATGATCCACTGAGCATTCTGCAACCATTTTCTGGAATTAATGAAACCACAATTATTCCACGTGATGATTTTTAGATCTCTCAATTATGAGGGTGCTTGCGTAGAACATATCGCAGAAGCTGATTTTATCAAAGGTTCCAACCAAGATAAGCCATTTAATACTGTAGTAAGGGAGGCCAGCTGTTCCATCATTTGTTTTGAGGTATCTTTATTAGAAGTGTCCTGATTTATATTAACAGAAGCTGTTACAATTGGTGGCTGAAAATCAAGAAAAGCCATTGCATCTTCCACTGAGGAGAATGCATACAATTCTAGACCTAACATCATTAGGTCAGTTTTATGTTCCCATAATAATTTTGCGATAATGGGGAAAGCATGTTTGAGAGCATGCGGTTATTGTTTGGATTGGATAGCCGAATGCTTTCAATATCATTAGAGACTACATTTCTAAGAGATGGAATTTTGTATAGAGAATTCATTAGGAAGGAGCGATTAATACGTTCCTTTCCATTCATCGTTGGATCACTCTTCCATCCAATAGTTGTTTTCATAGCCTCAGAAATATTGTTAAATGCTATTAAGGTTGATTTGGAAATAGTCCAGGGTTGAGTAATTAATTATTTCCTGCCCAGCAATAATAGACACTAAGTCACTAGGCAAGGACATTTTTTCAAGCAGTGGCAAATTACTTACTAAATTACATGCATCTGGGAACGATACTAATGCTCTTGAACTATTTTTATTTTCCACCGGGATGGATGTAGCAATCGTTTTCAAGTTGATGGGATTGCTCACTTGAGGAGAAGTGGCCGGATTCTGTGGAGGCTGGGCATTATTTGGTACATCTCAAAAGTTGGATGCTTGCTGTTCAATAGGGGCTGGTTGGATTTCAGCACATGTTTGTACCAAAGTAGAAACTTTGTCAGGGGTTTTTGTCTAGTTGACATACTTGGTACAGACGCTATATCAGGGGTTTTCAGATTACCACTCTTTGGAGTTGCCTTTTCTCTCCCCGCCTGGCATTCTGTTTTCTTAGGATTTCCTGTTTTTTTTGTTGTTTGAGTTTCATGGAAATATGCCTTCATTTTAGTTTGGGTTATTTGTGCCACTTTCAGCTCTTCATGGACAGTCGATTGCTCGTTTTCTTCCACCCTGGATTCCCCATTAGCATCTTGCGGGGGTATTTGAAGTACAATTTTGCTTTCTTCGTTCAGTTGGCTTAAATTCAAGGCATGATCGTCTATATTTAAGGTGGGCAGTTGTTTGTGTTTTGCCTTTCTTGGGACAGACTGTGAGTTTCTTCAATTCATGTGTTCCATTCTCACTTCCCCGTTTCTTATGCCTTCTTTTTAGTGCTCTTTGATAGTTTTTTTTTTTTAGCTCTTCTAGATAAGTGATGGGGCCCTTCAGTGGATGTAAGTGTATTCTCTGCTTCTTCAGAAATGTTCTCTAACTCCATGTCCTGCTCTATGATTTCTAATATCGCAGAGGGGCTATCAGGAGAGGAATTCTGCATTTCAACCTCAGGTATTAAAGGTGCAACCATTTGTGGCGTTTCAGAGTGGTGCAATTGAGGATTTGTTTGATACAAGAATTGTTCATTCTGCCACAATCGTTCATGTTGTAATTTAGCTATTTCAATTATGTCAATCGATTCCCCATTAACGCCAGTGGTTGTGGATATAATCGGGTTCTTTGCCATATTTGCGAATGACCTTGGAATTCCATGGTGCAGTAGGTGATCATTTATCGTTTGTGTCACTATAGAGTTTTTTAGTATTGATTCAGATACTAAGCCTTCCTGTTTTACTATCAGGGCAGCTCTTGTAGGGCATTCCAAGTGGAATACTTCTACTTTACTTAGTTTTTCTGAGTTTAACGAGATATTGTTTTTTATATCCTTCAGTAAAGTATGAGTGAGTTTGTTGCCCTTGTCTAACAGGTTGAGAATTCTAGTTATTACTGGGAGCTCTTGAGTTTCTTTCTCTAGGGATTCTGAAAACTTCCTCTCTGCTTGAACAGGTACCTCTGATGAGTGGCTGCTATTAAATACAGGGACCGAAGCTTCTAATTCACCTGATAAATACCTCTCTCGTGTAAATTTGTGTTTGTTTGCTAATAACGAGGATGGTGAGCTAGTAGATCGGAATGGATCTTTAGAAGTGAATTCTTCTCCATTTTGAGAAAAGCTATGTGAGAGATTACCATGTGCTTTCATATTCGGTTTGTGAAAATGGACATGTTCTCGAAAGTGTCCAAAAGTTGACACTGGCGTGGATGGACCTAATGAAAGACGTGCCCTTTTATCAAGGTCTGCCATAATGACGGGTGCTAACATAGCTATATCCGCAGCAGGCAAAAACTTGTCTTCGTGAGTGTCTATATCCTGTGGATATGTTTTCTTTGTTTTCTTTTTTAGAAAAAGGGTTGTATTATCTTCGTTTACAGCTTTCAGGGAGCACAAAACTTTACCTTCTTGAGTGTCTGCATTGTGACTGATTTTGCCAGCATTGTCAAGGAGGTGATTGTCTTCAGTCACTTGGACTGACATTGAGAGGAAGGAGTGTTTTTCATTTGAGAGAGGCTGTACATTCAATTTGTTTTTTGGTGTTATTTTTAGTCATTGAGGGGCTCGTACCTAAAGGCTCTTTTAGGATGGTCTTTAATTTTTTTTTTCCATTACGCAGCGTGATTTCCATCTTTGTGTATGACTTATGCTGCTAAATAGAATGTGTCGCAGGCTTTACTTTCAACAGATTCGTCAAAAGGAGGCACTTTGCTTCCGTCTAAGTAAATAAGGGTGCTGACTATCTGGGGACGTGAGCCACACACTGCTCAGTGCAAATCTATGTAATGTGAAGGTTTATCTGGATAACCTTAAAACGTAATTTGTCTTTATAGCAATGTGCTTATTCCTTATTGAAAAATGTTCGTGTACCATAAAGCTTACTGTTTAACAGAGTCTGCCACGTCCCATGCACCTCGCCACCGAACACTACACTTATTGACACTTAAATGTGCGCGCGAAATACGCATGCACACTGGCTTATAACATGTCGCTGGGTGTTGCTGTGGAGTGGTGGGCGTGGCTTAGAGGTGAGTTGGCTCTGAAACAAGGAGAAAATGAAAGCAGGTGAGCGGGAGAGAGCGAGCAATAAGGGGTGTGCCAGTTCAGGGTAAGGGGGAGTAGACTCTATACCAGCCCAGCCGCTGAGGTAATTACTCTCAGCCCGGCTGCCGCTGCAATAGTCACACCCGTAAAAAGCAGTTCATATATCTACTTTGGGTGTTGAAGTCCAATGTACAGGGCATAGAAGTCCGTGTTTCGCTGAAGACGAGCGCAGCAAACTTCCTCTTGCGCATACGTCGTTTAGCAGATAACAGCAGAGTTAGTCAGAGGTACAATCCGTGTAAGGACCTCTGCAAAACACCAAACACCACACTTAATGACACCTAAATGCCAAAGTCAAGAGACCTATATAATTTCGATGAGGTGTTCCCTGACCTTCAAAGACCACCGTCGCGGGAGCGTGAAACTTCAAAAGCTACCATAGATTACATATTTGTTTCACAATCTTTCCTACAAGTCACGACCGCCTTGGAGGTCACGAGAGTTAATGCTTGTGCCACAACCTGCTGTCCATGACATGGTCCACAACAGCACCGGCTACCTTAATGACGAGCACCCACTTTGAAATTAACTCCCAAGGAACTAGGTTAAAATTGAAGGCCAGTTCAATAAGAGACTTGGAGTACAGATATAATGTGATGTCCTACACTGACCGACTAAAACAAATTGATTACATCCCGCTTCTGACAGTGTACAAAAAAGCCCCCACTAGCAAAAACCGTCCAGGCGTGCTAACTATCCACACCTATGATAAAGTCCTAGTGGAGAAAAGACATAAATTGAGGAGAATCAAATGGAAAGCAAGAACATCGCTAGCGCCGGAATCATTCATCGAGGCCGCTGCAGCCACAAAATGCTATGAAAACTGGCTCAGAAGCTACCGGCTCACCCTTTACCAACAAGATGCTGAGAACATCAAGGCAATAAGTGGTCATAAGGCTTGAGGATTCTGGTCTCTTAAAAACCACATCGCCAGCAGTAGAAAATTCAGTGGTGACCTGTATAGGCGAGCAAACTTGGACGTCAGGTTTCAAGCACTTGTTTCAATGTCCATCCACCTGTAATACATCAATCCCAAGTATAGAGACCTCGCATTGGGTAAGATGACGAAGAAGAGATCGCAGATGAGATTAAAATCTTAAAGAACACTACAGCCTCAGGACCGGATTGGGTCACAAATGTGGATTTGAAAACCTGCCTGAAAGAATGGTCAAGGGTTCTCAGAAAAATCTTCGAGAAATGTGCAGAATTAAAATCCATCCTGCCCTCATGGAAATCAGCAATAGTTGTACCGATTTTCAAGAAAGGGGACAAGAGTGACCCGGCGAACTATCGGCCAATGGCGGCCTTGTCCGATTCGATAGGTAGGGTTTTCGGTACACTGTTACTGGAAAAATGTAAATCCTGGGCCAAACAAGCACCATGCGATGACTATTTTCAATCTGGCTTCAAGAAGAACATGGGTACAGCAGCTAACATCCTCTTGTTGAATGCCTTAAAGAATAAGGTGTTTGAGGGAGGGTCTCGAGTATTCATCGCCTTCATAGACCTAACACAGGCATTTGACAGAGTAGACAGATCTCGCCTTTGGAAAAAACTTGAAGCTTGGGACTGCCCGCCTGCTCTCTTAGCCCCCATCAGAGCCCTTTACACTGACACCACCATGAGTGCGTTTAGATCAACAGGGGGTTTTATCATCGTTAATCCCAATGGCAAGAGGTGTGAAGCAGGAGTGCCCACTTGCCGCAGCTCTCTTCTTGGCATACCTAGGAGATCTCAAGGAGTCAGAAGCAGCAGTCCGTACGTTTCCACCAAAGCTGCACCAAACAGCTACCTCCCGTCTACTGTATGCCGATGACCTCATCCTCCTCGATCATACCCCAATCAGTCTACAACGTCAGCTTAACAACTTACACCAATATATTCAGACAACCTAGAAATAAACGAGATAAAGACCAAGTTTATGACACTAGAAATACGAAACAGAATACACGAAAAAAACTCTGCTTAGCTTGGACGGCAATTGTATTGAATAAGTACGAGAATTCAAATATCTGGGGGTCATGCTTGACTGCACTCGTCATGAAACTGCTATGCAAGAGGCTCTAAGAACCAAAACAATCAAACTGGCAGCACAAGGAAAAGCCATAGATAAAAAATGTGGCTGCTTCTCTATGGTTCGAGTGTTGGAGTTTTATAAAAAGGTGGTCCCAACACTGACTTATGGGGCAGATGCGATGCCAAATATACCAAAGGTAATTTGGCCTAAACTTGAAGCTCTATTCTGGAGAAAAGTTCTTGGCTTGCCCATCTCCACCCCGGTGGCTGCTATACGCCGTGAACTAAGCTTGTTCTCTCTCCAGGGAACCGTTAAATCCAATACGTTGATGCTATATAGAAAGTGTCGGATGGGATCTGCTCCTTCCATCTACAAACTGATCAACCAGGAACTAGCGGCCTTGCGATGTAAAAAGCTACTTTCTTGGCGAAATGCAAATATCAATTGCATTTCGAGGAGTCAATTGAGTGCGAGGAAGACACATTGTTCAACAATCCGGGTAATATCCAAAAAAAATAAAGGAGCAAGATTGGATATCTACGCTTGAAGCAGCAGCCAAAAACAAACTGATGGCTCACCTTCCATCCAACACAAAAAAATTGAATGAGCTCCAGGGTTCTATCAAGAAATTTCCGAGCAAACGGGGACAAGACTTTTCTCCTGCGAGCTAGGCTGAACTTGCTTCTGACGAATGAAATTTTGGCCATCAGAGGCCTTGCAGCAACTAATCTTGTTGCTTCTGTAATACAAACACTGAAAAAGAAACCGTTTGACACCTGCTCTTTCAGTGTTTAGCCAACCAACAGATTGGATCACGCTACTTGAAATACGCGTTCTAGGACTTTGTCTTGATGGACGAGCCTACATGTTGGGCCAAACTGATCAGTGACGATTCAACAAAGTGGTTACTTGCGACCTTTAAAATTCTCCAGCACGTAAAATTCCCTTCGAGTCAAGCCACCTTGACGTGACCCTTACTGTGATCAGAGTCAGTGTCTGGCAACTCGTTTGATTTAACAGACTTGATAATTGCCACTTTAAGACAAACTTTAGTTCTTTGTTAACATGATGAAGATATGAAAACACTTTCAATTTACTTTATTGTAACAAAGTTCTAGTGACTGATTGCATTTTCTACTTTTGTAAAAAATCTATTTTTTTGATTAAAGACAAATAAAAAAAAATGTAAAAATATTTAAAATGTCAATTTGTAGCATATTTTGAGTTGTCACTATGTACAGTGTAATTTTACAGACTAATGCGTTGACCTAGTAAATACCTTTGCATGCTTTGAATCCTAGCTTGCATACGTTTTTAACTGTATTACATTACGCACGCAGTGAACAAAGTCTTTCTATGGCTATGCAGACTGTATTATTACACAGAGACCTAGTTCTATATAGTCAAATACTGCCATGTTCATTCAAAACCTTACTGGGGAAAATGCAGTTTTTATGGAGCAAAATAATCCGTATGTCTGCAGCTGCTGGCACATTTGGGCAAAGCCATCATGAGTTTGTTCTTAACACACTGTATATCTACAAAGTGTTCCAAGTAACAGCTATACATCTATTTTTTTCTGCATACTTATTGCACGTATACTGTGCAGTGTTATCGGTGTCCATTTCCCCTCGATTTTTGTTTAAATACCTTCAATGGAAGATGTTTTGACCATTTGATGACCACCAATCATAAAATGGCAAAACTGGCAATGAAAAAACTATTTATGAAGTAAAGTATTTGGCGTCAGTGGTATTGTTGCTTTGATTTTTTTTCTTTCTTATAAGGTTTGAATGAAAAGTCGCAAGATTTGTGTAACATTGCACTGTCATTCTTTTGCACAGTGGCACGTGGTTCACAATATTCACTGGTAGATTACAATTGCTTGATCAGGCTTAAAGGTTTTTAAGTTGCATGTTTCTAATATAAACTACTCTATTTCTGACAATTTCTTTAATGTGTTGGTTTTTTAATTAAATTTTTAGATAAACCAGCTCAGAACTCGGAGAATGATCAACATTCTGTAGCTTTGGAAGTGCTGCTTGTAAAAGTGTGCCACAAGAAGCGAAAGGTAAGAGACTAGTTCGAACGAAAAAAGTATTACAAGCCAAAATGCTAATGAGGCAAGTATGTTACAAGGCTTTTTTAATGCATCAAATAGCCAACAGTGGTTTCAGTGCCTGTCTTGTCTGGTGCCAGTGTGTGGCCATGACTGGGATGTCCAGAGGGGGCAATAGGTAGTTTGACTCCGGGATAAATTGTAGCCACCCAGTTAAATTGTGTTGGCTTTTATGACCCAGAATTACCTTTTTATGTTTTTTTCTGTGGGGCAAGCTCCTGATTACTATTGCAGGGCTGCCAAGCCGGGACTAAAGGTTTTGGAGAAGGTCATTGTACAAGGCTATGTTGAAGGCCTGGCACACAAAAAGGGGCTGTTTCGTTTTATATTATAATTTAGTGTTGGGGAGAAGAGTTGCTGCATAGCTCAGTTCCTGTGCAGATGGCTGCATTTGTTACATGACTGATACCATAAAGCCATGACATGCACATTTTTTATCTAGTGCTATGAGACATTTTACTATTTTTTTATACCCTGTTTTTGAGATGTTATACCATGGTTTAATATTTCTTGTGTGCTTAAAACGTTTTTCCTTTTGCTTTACGGTTTGCTTGTTGCTGCAACCATTTAAGATAACTGGGTGACCTCCCGTTTCCCATCTCTTACTGGTGGCGTTAGCTATCAGCGCCATGCCATCTAAAGTTATAATATTTGGCGAACAATCTCTAGCTAGGCAATCTTTTTCTTAGAAGGGGTAGTACTTTAACAGGTGAACATATTAATCTACTTTGTTTCAACCTGTAACCATAGCTGCTTACCGATCCTAGAAAAAGGTGAAATAGCTCTAATTTGAGAAGCTGGTGCGATTATCAGATTTGGCATCTATGGAAAATATTACATCAATTGGCACCCTGGAGCAAGACGTTCTGGCCAATCGGGAATCACAGAATGTGGGTATAATCTGGAAGTTTACTCTGGTTTTTCCATGCTGACCTTTTTTTCCTATTACATTGTCCTAATTTTTCTGTTGCAAAGCTTCAGCCCACACTCTTCATCTCTCGCTGCCACCAACCCTCCATCTGCCCACCCCAACACTTAATTTTCTTCCCCCTCACCTCTCCACCCCCCTACACTGACCTCTTCCCAATGTATCACCCACTTGTGGCCCCTGTTTCGAATTAAGTGGTCTCCCTGCTTTTACTATTTTGTATGGTAGCCATCTTTGTAGCTCTACTATTAGCATATTAGATGCTCACAGTCCGAATGGCATGAATACCTGCGTTTGGAGGGGGCTTTTCCATTAAAGGCTCTGCGCCTTCCTTAAGGCCATCACTTCATTCTGCCCTACTTGAGCTGGTGGGCTGTTAACAGCCAGGTTCGCCCGCAAACGTGGCTATTAACGCTTCATCTGCACTTTACAAATCCAAAGCAGTTGCCACCTGACTTTAAGGTGCATTATTATGCAGACATTCTAATAGCGTTATTTTGTGATGAGCTGAAATTAATTGCCTGAAAACTTTGATCCATTTCCCAAGGGATAAACCTACTGTTTCTTTAATTGAGAAATTAGGAAAAGATTGTTTTTTTATTTTAAATCTGTTTTTAGACCTTTTGCTAATTTGTTATAGAATGATGCACATGTAGACACATACGAGCCGGATTTGGCTTGCACATCAAAATGGCTAATTTGCATTAAAAGCGTGGTTTATAAGTGTGAGCTCATTGACTTCTAGGTTTCACCTGCATATTGTGACTAGAAAAAATCTGTACCCGGACCGCAAGGAAGTAGAGTGCGATATATGCCTCGGTTTCTCCAAGAAAACAACGAAGCACAGGAATAGTGGGATGGTGCCATGGCTTAACGCCAAGGCCTCTGACTGTGCTCCGAGCAGGTTCATGCCTCCCTCAGGATGGGCTGGCCAGAGGAGCGGTATTCTAAGTCCTTTGAGGGTACCTCATCCGTGGGGGCCCAAGATAAGGCCAAGATCCGCAAGTCTGAGTCCACCAGGTTCACTGGGGAAGCGGGGTCCCAAAGTGGATAGGCCGCAATTTGCATCACATTCCGCCTCCATTGCCATCCTACCATCAAGCTCCACTTCAAAGAAGAAGTCATCTACCACGGCTAAACTACGTGAGAAATCAGAGCAGCCGTGACGGATGAGAAGAAAGCCACACAGGCTCAACCAGCACGGGCCAAAGGCCTTGTCGGTGGCTCCGTCGACAGCTACTACTACTACTACTACCACCACCACCACAGCAGCTATGGGTGCTGATCCCATGGCTTAGTGTCCCTGCCCCTAAACCGCTACACCACTGGCAGCGTCTTTGGCCAAGTCTGCAGGCACGCCAGGAGGGATGAAACCGGCCCAGGCTCTGGTTTAAGACCCTCGGGGGGAGGAGGCCCTGAAACAGCCCTCCCAGGCCGTTACCCAAACAATGGAGGTCTCGTTTGTGAATGACGAAGATCAAGAGTCCTTGCATATGGTCCACAAGGACGTTTAAGAGGACGAGGGACATTTTCTTGGATATTCTGTAGACTTTACACACTTAAGTGTCATAGATCCAGGTGAGGATGCCTCTGATCGGTACCTGCTAGGCCAAGAGAAAGACTATCATGGCGGTTCATTTTCTGGACAATGTTTGGGAGGAGGGCCTGGCCCTCATGAAGAAACTTGCATGGCTCCTGCCAAATGGGATAGGCTGGAGAAGAAATATAGGGTACCAGACTCCACACCTAAGTGCCTTTGGTCGCAGCCATCGCCAGACTCGGAGTCGCTGACCGCAAGGAAACAGTCGGATAACCCATTCTCGTCTTCCGTCCCTCCAGACAGCGAGGGGGAAAATGATGGATGCCATAGGAAAGAAGGTGATTTAAACCACAGCGTCCCCTATCAATGCGGCCAACGCACTGGCAATCCTGGCCAGGTACGACAGAATTGTGTTAGGTGGGACCGATCCTGGAGTTCCTCCCCGACAATAAAAAGATGGAGGCCATCACTCTCTTCCAGGAAGGGGAAGTGGCATCGAATCACGCCATCAGTGGCTTTGGACGTCGTCGACGCTTGGATGCAGCAAATGGGTAACTGTGTCTGCCTTCCACAAGATTGGATAAAAGCCACTCCTTTCCATCAGGAGTTCCAAGCAAAGGTGTTGGACATGACCTTCAACGGAGAGAATCTATTTAGGCAGGCAATTGACAAGTTCCTCCAGTCCATCAAGGCGGATACAGAGACGCCACGTTCCCTGGGCACTCTCGCAGCACTGCTAGTCCTTTCACTTCTCCAGGGCAAAGTCGAGCAGTTCTTCAAAAGGGTTCTCCCCATCGTACCGAAAGCCTTCCAGACCTTCAACGCAAGAAGCCTACAGAGGCCGTGCCCAGGCTTACGGTAGCAGAGGACCGCGTTGTCGTCCGCAGGGCAGAACACCACACCGAAGCAAGCCTGAACCGACCGGGATGTTGGGCCTCCACTCGTGCACCCTGGTGGGAGGCCGGCTGACTAGGTTAATCAGCAAGTGGAGAAAGATTACTACCGACAGATGGGTGCTGGACGCTCTCACCCAAGGACACACCCTGGAGTTTCAACGCAGGTGTCCGCAAATCCCTCCAGTTATCTGTCAGGAGCAGTGCATCCCTCAACTCCTGGGAGAGATATGGGCTATGCTGCGAAAGGGCTAGTTCTCGAATGGCTCAGTGGCTCTGGAGTCTATTGCAGATACTTTCTGGTCAGAAAGAAGACTGGTGGCTGTAGGCCTCTCCTAGACCTACGGCGTCTGAACAAATACCTAAAGTCCCAACAGTTCAGGATGGTCACATTTCAACATGTGCTCGGCCAACTGGGAAGGGGAGACTTCTTGACGTCATTGGACCTTGAGGATGCCAATTTTCAGTCCCCATTCCCAAGAAACATCAGAAGTTTCTATGTTTTGTGATGCAGGGACAGCACTACCAGTTCAAGGTCCTACCTTTTGGCTTGAAGCCGGCGCCAAGAGTTCAAGAAATGCCTGGCACCAGTGGCAGCCCATCTGTATCTACAAGGATACAAGTATACCTGTACCTCGTTGGCTGATTCGCGAACGCTCGTGGGAGCTGGCTGTCGGACACACAGACGACCGTTCGGCTACTTACGGATCTGAAATTCTATGTCAACCATCCAAAGTCCTGCTTAACTCCATCACAGAATGTGCTGTTCCTAGGCGCCAGAGTCAATACAGTGTCTTGCCTTGCGTCGCCCTCAGATGAGAGGCTAGCAGCCATTCTGGGAAAGATGCAACGGCTGTTGTTGACGAAGATGGCTACGGTGCGGGCCATCAAGTAGTTACTGGGCATGTCGTCCTGCATCTACCTGGTCTGTTTCTGCAGGGTACAGATGTGATCCCTAAAGGAATTCCTGCATGTCCGCTGGAATAATGTGTCTGGACACTCCACAGACCAGAACTCTCTCAACCACGAGTTTCGTCGGGCGATAGGAAGCCCCCATATGATCAGGTCACCATGAATGCCTCCGTGCAGGGTTGGGGAGCGTACACCAGACGTCTGCAAGCCAGAGGCCTGTGGCTGCCGCAGGAGAAGGATCTTCATATCAACATCCTGGAGCTACAGGCCATGTTCTGGGCCCTCAAGTCGTTTCTCCTATCTTTGAAAAGCAAGGTGGTGAGGATCTTCATAGACACCACCACCACCATGTTTTACTTAAGGAAGCAGGGGTGTGTGGGGCTCGATCCCTGGTGCCCTTCAAGGAAGTGCAGGACTTGTGGTGCTGTGCCGTCGGACACGGGTGTTTCCTTGTTTTTCCCACCTGGCGGGAGTCAAGAACACCATCGAAGACTCCCTCAGCAGGGAACTGCAATCCTACCACGAGTGCAAGTTTATCAGGATCAGGTGGGCTGCCAAATGGGGCAGACCCCTGTTTGTGATGGCAGCAAACTCAAGTGCCAGAGGTTTGCCAGCAGATTCCACCAGCTGTGGAGCCTGGGGGAATGCATTCTCCTTCATGTGGGAGGTCTGTTTCTGTACGCGTTTCCTCAGTTCCCCCTCCTGCTAAGAGCCAGCAACACACTCCAACCGTGTTAATGCAAGATGATACTCATCGCCCCGGCGTGGCCGAGGCAGATTTGGTATCTGGACCTTCTCAGCCTGTTGGTGTTGCCTCTGGTCAAACTGCCAGTGGTTCTGGATCTTCTCACCAGAGAGGGAGGCGCCATGCTTCATCACGACCCAGGATCGCTGATCCTGAGGGCTTGGCTCCTGCAGCCCTAGAGTGTTGAGTGCATGAGTTACCAGCGGACTGCAGGGAGGTCCTTGCCAAAGTCTAGGGCGTAGTCTAACTTGAAGTGCTACGGTCAGAAATGGAGATGTTTCGCTACATGGTGCCGGTCACAGAAGATTACTCGCCCTGAAAGTCACATCCTCACAGATCGATCCTTACTTGCCATCGGGAGACACCTTTGCATATGGCCCACTCAAGTTTCTCTCATGGAAAACGGCTTTCCTTGTGGCCATCACCTCTGCCAGAAGGGTAGGTGAGATCCAGGCCCTATCCTGCAAACAACTGTTCCTGACTTTCCACAAATCAAGAGGGTTCTGTCAGAATTCCACCTCAACGAGCCTTTGGAGTTACCTGTTTTTTCCCCAAAACCTTTGTCGCTGGCAGAAAGAGCTTGGTACTCCCTGGACGTTGCTTGTACCCTGAAGTTCTACGTTACGCGCACAAAGAGGTTTCAGAAGACTTCAAAACTGGTTGTGAACTTTGCTCCTGTGAACCATAGGAAGGCCTTGTCCAAGGCTTCCGTTTAAAGGTGTCTGTCTGGCTGCATCATGCACTGTCATCGGTTGGCGAACCAAACTCTGCCCGGCTGTCCGAGAGCCTACTCCACCATAGCGATCACTGCGACGACAGCGTTCCTGTCTGGTGTGAAGGGGGGGTAGGTTAGTGCGAGGAGCGGAAGAAAGAGCAGCTGTTGGCAGCTTAAGTTCGGATGTATTCACTGAGATTGGGTGCAAGATTCGGGAGGCGGACGTCATTTGGTGTTGTGCAAGGTTGTGTGTGCTACATCTTGTTTTTGCGATGTTGTCAAGTGTGTTTGCTGTGCTGAGGAGTTCTGGTTTTACTGCTGTATGTGAGACGTGTATGCAGAGGTTTGCTTGTTAGTAACAGTTTGGGTTGTTAGTGGCCATGGCTGATCATCTTCTGCGTTTCCGGTTTATTAGTTGCATCTTCCCTTCTTCCGTGTGCTCTTACGACTACATCCTGCCCCCCCTACTCCTACGTCCCATCCCCTTTCCTCCATACTGTATAGGCGCCCCTCGCTAGGGTCAGGAAACAGCCCTTTTCACCTGAAAAATTGTATTGCCCTTTAAATTTAATGTGCAAGGGGCGCGTCTGTGAGCATAGGCTCCCAAGACTCTGCACTCGGGCACCAATCCCAGACCTCATTGACTGAAGGGGACCGCTTTCACCATAGGATCTAGTGGAGGCCTTAACCTTTACTTGTTTTTCCATGCTCCGACTTCCCCAGGGAGAATTCCCCCTGCCGCCCCCCCAATACCCACCTCCCCCCCAATATAGCGAATTCCAATCAGAGTCTGACCACTCTGTCCTCCGGTGCCACGCTCATCCCCGGTGCATGAAGATGGTGGGTATTGAGCAGGTGCCCGGCCTGCGAGGGGTCTTTCCCCACTTCTGATCCACACAGGCTCTGCCTCCGGTGCCTTAGTGAGGACGACCACGGCTGCTAGGTGTGCAATGCGCTTACCCCGCGCTCACCGGAGAACTGCTTGCCCAGGTGGCGGGAGCTGTTCTCGTGATCGCCACCGGAGAACATCAAGGAGTATGTCGGGAGGAAGACCAGGCCTAAGGTAGGTGCCCTGTTCTCCTCTGCACCCCTCAAGGGTGACTCCTTCACCGGGAAGCGTCCAAGCGGGAGGGGCCTTCCAGGCTTTACTCCCGACAAGGGGACTGAGGCTCTTTGAGCTACCAGCCACACGGCTGAGGGGGTCTTGGGATCCTCCTGGTCCCACAAGGCTCTGGTACGGGAATCTCCCTGAGCGGCTTAGCACGAACATCAGGCGTAAACCCGTGGGGCGCCTAAACGCAGATCCAGCTCTACCGGCGTCATGGCCGAGGGCACTCTGCCTCCCAGGCTCTTGCCCGAGGTGCAGGGAAGGTCTGAGCCTTTGCAATCAAGCAAGCAGGCAGAGACTGGTCCCAGTACGACAGTAGTCACTCAGCAAGCAGTTGGCGCGGTACCAGACAAAATGGCCTCCCAGCCAGACAAAATGGCAGCACATCCTGAACCTCTCCATACGCAGGCACCGGATCGCTCGCCAAGGTGGTATTGATCTACACTGGTGACTTGGTCTACCTCCTACCCAACAGCTTCCACACAGGGGCGATACATGGACCCCAGCTACCAGAGGCAAGGGCAGGTTAGGACTCAACACATAGAGGTCCAGGGACCCGCACCCATGCAAGTTAGCTCTGCGCCAGCATGCAAGGACAGATTCTTCTAAAAAGGTCCTCACGCTAATGAGATTTTCCAGCATGGGGTCTGGCATGGATTCACATGCTCATGAATATTCCCCGTAGTCAGGCTGGGAATCCTCAGTAAAGAAAAAAATCAGTATCAGTTTCGTTTCTGATCTGTCTTTCCTAGTAGTAACCAATCACTGATCTCTGCGTCATACTGACCACAGCCAATGACTGCCCTCTACCTAAGCCCCGCCTCTGGCAGCCATCTTCAGATTTTTACCGCACGTTCAAGTGTTGGGAGTCCTCGTGCTTAGCTCTCGAGCTTTTACTGCATGTTTCGCGCTTTTTCAGGTGAATTTTCACATTTTTTTCGGTTAATCGAGCCTCAAGCTCCACCGTTTCTACTCCCGTTAACGGCTACCCGTTGCGGGATTTTCCTACGCCCCTCAAGGGTGAAGATTTCATCGAATCAACTTCTTGGAGGATTCCAGAAGATTCGCGGCCTACTTCGAGATGGCCCAGGATGCGAGTTAGTCGCCCGGACCCAAGCTGTTTCGCAGCTGCCCTGGATGCGGGCTGCAGAATGTGTTTAAGGAAGACGAACGTCCGATCTCGGAAGAGGGGGAGCGAGGCGTCGCCCCTCCCCCGAAAGAGAAGGCCCGGGACGCACCTAAGGTGGTGAAGGCCTCTATCGAGGCTATCGCGGCGACTCTTGCCAAGCCGGCAGAGACACCGCCAGCGGAGACTGCCTCCGGGACTAGAGTTTCCCTGCTGCCAAGGAGGGAATCCTCTTTTCAGCCCATCGTCGTGGCCGCCATGATGGAAGAAGCGAGGGGGGGCACGGTGCCCTCCTCGAGTTCGGAGTCGGCCTCGGAGGAGGAACTGACCGAGGCCGTGAGGAACCTCGAAGTCCAATTCGAGCAGGTTCTATCCCGTCAGGAAGATCCTCGGGAGATAACCGAGGAAGACGACTATGGTGAGGAAGAGCGGCCTTCCCTTCCGGCGCAGCCGGATCATAGGCCTCAGGATGGCTCGGCAGCCATTTTGTCTGCCATCCAGTCCTTATGCTCTGAGATAAGGACGAGATTCCCACGGCCCAGGCCGGAGAACCCGCAACCTGGCCCGCCGGGAAGTCCTCAGAACAAACGACGGAGGACCCAACCCTCTCCTCCGCTCGCCCCCGTAAGGCCTACAGTTCCCTCCTCATCCTCCCACGAGTCGGGTGATGACGGTGCGTTGGGCTCGACGACGGGTTCTGAGGGCGACGACGGAATGGGTCTCCCGTCGCGCGGGCCTCGCCGCCCGACGAGATTGCCTCATTCCACGCCATGATCGCCAGGGCGTCCGAATTGTTCCAGCTCTGCCCGGAGGAGCAGAAAAAGGAAGGTTTCCTCTATCAGTGCCGGGAGGCCAAGAGGACGACGGTCATCGCGGTGCCCCTAATCGATGACATCTGGGAGGAGGGCCTGTCGGTTCTCAAAAAACCCCTCCATGGCACCAGCCAAACGGGACCGGTACGAGAAGAAGTACCGGTCCCCGAAACCGCTCCCCTGTGCCTCAGGGCCCAGCCAACGCCAGACTCGGTCGTCTCGGCGGCGAAGAAGAAAGCGGCGGGGTCAGGAGCCTCGACGTCGAATTCCCCGCCGGACGGCGAGGGAAAGAAGTTGGACGCCATGGGGCGGCGGGTCATTTCGTCGGTGGCGACGACTATCAAAGCGGCCAACGCCCTGGCGATCGTGGCCCGTTATGACAGAGAGCTCTGGTTTAAGCTGGCCCCCATATTGGACTTCTTGCCGGACGACAAGAGGTCCGAGGCCCTGGAAATACTGCAAGAGGGCGAGGTGGCATCGGACCACGCTATAACAGTGGCAATCGATATTACCGATACCGGGTTCCGCCAGCTGGGCAACGGTGTTTGCCTACGACGACGGGGTTGGCTCCGGGCGACCGACTTCCGTCAGGACGTCCAGACCAGGGTGTTGGACATGCCGTTCGACGGCAGCAACTTGTTCGGGAAGGCGGTGGACGAGTCCCTCCAAGCCATAAAAACAGACACGGAGACGGCCCGCGCCCTAGGAGCCCTTCAGCAACGGCGGCCCTTTCGGAGCTCCGGAGGCAGACAGGGTGCCTCCAAGGGATCCAGCGGTGGCTCGTCGTCCTACCGCCAAGCGGCACGCTCCTCGTCTCAGGAGGCCTACAGGGGTCGCGGCAAGCAGGGAGCGCCTCGCCGCTGTCGGCAAGGTGGCCAGGGCGGCAAGGCCACCACCTCCAAGCAGGACTGAACCGGCCGTGGTCTCGGGCCCCCACCGAAGCACCCCGGTGGGAGGCCGGCTGACGAATTTCGTCGGCGTGTGGAAGTCCATCTCCACCGACCGTTGGGTGCTGGATACCCTGGCAAGAGGACACTCTATCGAATTCCTGAAGAAGTGCCCTCACATTCCACCTGTGGCCAGGAAGGAAAATCACGTCCCGCAACTGCTGTTGGAAGTACGGGCGATGCTCAGGAAAGGCGCCATCGAGCTTGTCCCGAAGAGGCTCCGGGGCTCCGGGGTGTACTCAAGGTACTTCCTCGTCAGGAAGAAGACGGGCGGCTGGCGCCCCATCCTGGACCTTCGTCGTTTGAACAAATACATCAGATCACGAAGGTTCAGGATGGTCACCCTCCAGCACGTACTGGGACAGCTGGAGGAAGGCGACTTTCTATCGTCGTTGGACCTGGAGGATGCATACTTCCACGGTCCCATCCTCAAAAGTCACGGAAAGTTCCTCAGGTTCGTCGTCCAGGGACGCCACTACAAATTCAGAGCACTGCCGTTCGGATTGAAGTCGGCCCCCAGGGTCTTTACCAAGTGCCTAGCACCAGTGGCGGCGTGGCTGCGCCTACAGGGGATTCACGTCTACCCCTACCTGGACGACTGGCTCATCCGCTCAAGGACGAGGGAACTCGCCGTCGAACACACTGCGAGGACCGCCCAGGTACTCACAGACCTGGGATTCGCCATAAACTACCCGAAGTCCCACATGGTGCCTTCGCAGGTGGCCCTGTTTCTGGGAGCGAAGCTCGATACAGTGAGGCGCCTGGCGGCCCAGTCGGAAGAACGGACGAAGACCATTCTGGGCAAAGTGCAGCGCCTGCTAGCCACGGACGTGGCCAGGGTGAGGTCCATCAAGTCCCTCCTGGGGATGATGTCCTCTTGCATGTACCTGGTGCGCCTCTGCAGACTACGGATGCGCCCTCTTCAAGAATTTCTCGACGCCCGTTGGATACAGGTGACGGGCACCTTCGAAGACGGGGTCCCCCTCAACGGAGTGTTCCGGCGGGCGATTCAGTAGTGGGGCGTTCGAGCGCACCT
Organism: Ambystoma mexicanum; assembly: GCF_040938575.1. Classification (NCBI taxonomy): domain Eukaryota; kingdom Metazoa; phylum Chordata; class Amphibia; order Caudata; family Ambystomatidae; genus Ambystoma; species Ambystoma mexicanum. The sequence continues at coordinate 865,563,654 of NC_090926.1, forward strand.
CACGGTGGGCAAGGACTTTCAGATGCCGGCGTACCAGGAGACGGTGACGACGGACGCCTCCCTGGAAGGTTGGGGCGCCCACACCGGAGATCTCCACGCAAGAGCCCTCTGGCTCCTGGAGGAGAGGCTCCTGCACATCAACGTCCTGGAACTCCGAGCCGTGTTCTGGGCTCTCAAATCGTTCCTCCCGTCGCTCAAGGGCAAGGTGGTGAGGATCTTCACGGACAACACCACGACAATGTTTTACATACGGAAGCAGGGAGGCACCAGATCCCCAGCCCTATCCAAGGAGGCACAGGATCTGTGGCACTGGGCGGTCGCCCAGGGGATGTTCCTGGTTCCCTTCCACCTGGCAGGAGAAAGCAACACCATCGCCGACTCGCTCAGCAGGGAGCTGCCGCGTGTCACAAGTGGGAACTGCGCCAGGATCAGGTGGATCAACTCTTCCGACGATGGGGCAAACCCCAAATCGAACAGTTGGCAACAGCGACGAACTCGAAGTGCAAGAGGTTCGCCAGCAGGTTTCCCCAGCCGAGAAGCATGAGCGATGCGTTCTCGTTCCCCTGGGACGGCCTATACCTGTATGCGTTCCCTCCGTTGCCGTTGCTGCTTCGACTCATCAGCCAGCTCAAGAGGTCCCGGTGCAGGATGATCCTCGTCGCACCGGCGTGGCCGAGGCAGATCTGGTTCCCGGACCTTCTGGACTTGTCAACGTCCCCTCCCATCAAGCTGTCGGCAGACGCGGACCTTCTCTCCATAGGAGGCGCCATCTTCCACCACGACCCGGCGTCTCTGAACCTGCAGGCTTCGCTCCTGCAGCGCTAGAGTTTTGAGGCTACGATATACCGGCTGATTGCAGAGAGGTTCTTGCAAAGGCCAGGGCGTCCTCGACTCTCAAATGCTACGGTCATAAGTGGAAGAGGTTCTCTATCTGGTGCTGAGCACAGAAGATCAACCCCCTACGGATTACGGCCCCTCAAGTGCTGCCCTACCTGCTATCGCTGGCAAAGGCTGGGCTAGCCCATCCCTCCATTAAGATTCATCTGGCGGCGATCTCCAGATATACCAGAACCACAGGACGGACGTCCCTGTGGTCCCATCGACTGGTAATAGAGTTTATGAAAGGACTGTTCCGGTCGTTCCCGCCGGTGAAGGCCCCAGCGTGGGAACTTAACGTGGTGCTGACCAGGCTCATGGGGGGCCCCCATTCGAGCCGATGCACTGCGCACCTATGAAGTTTGTGTCGTGGAAGACTGCGTTCCTGGTTGCCATTACCTCCGCATGACGAGTGGTAGAGATCCAGGCCCTATCCTGCAAAGCACCGTACTTGACTTTCCATGCCTCGAGGATGGTGCTTAGGACGCACCCCTCCTTTATGCCCAAGGTGCCGTCGGACTTCCATCTTAACGAGCCCTTGGTGTTACCTGTTTTCTTCCCGTCTCCTTCGTCGCCGGCCGAGAGGACTTTGCACTCGCTGGATGTGGCTAGAGCACTGAAGTTCTACGTGGACCGCACAAAGAGTTTCCGGAGGACATCACAGCTGTTCGTGAACTTTGGACCTGTGAATCAAGGGAAGGCTCTCTCAAAGTCTTCTATTTCCAGATGGCTCTCCGGCTGCATCATGCACTGTCACCGTTTGGCTAACCGACCGCTGCCAGGCCGTCCGAGAGCCCATTCGACCAGATCGATCGCTGCTACTATGGCGTTCTTATCTGGTGTACCCCTGCTGTACATCTGCAGGGCTGCTACGTGGAGGTCGACGCACACCTTCACGAGATTCTACTGCATCGATCGGGATTCCAGGGAGGAGTCCAGGGTCGGCCAAGCAGTGCTGCGCAACCTGTTTGCTTAAGGTGAGCCTGGTGAGGAGGTAAGAGATGCTTAATGTTGAGTTTTTTTGTATTGCTTAATGTTGAGCCTTTTACCACCCCCCATGGTTGTGCATGTGTGTACTGCTATTTAATCTTATATTCATGAGCATGTGAATCCATGCCAGACCCCATGCTGGAGAAGAAACAAGTTACTTACCTGTAACTGTTGTTCTCCAGCATGGGTCTGGCATGGATTCACATGCGAACCCTCCCGCCTACCCCTCTGCGGCTCTTCACTTGGTCATACTGCCACTTAACGTGCTACCAAATCTGAAGATGGCTGCCAGAGGCGGGGCTTAGGTAGAGGGCAGTCATTGGCTGTGGTCAGTATGACGCAGAGATCAGTGATTGGTTACTACTACGAAAGACAGATCAGAAACGAAACTGATACTGATTTTTCTTTACCGAGGATTCCCAGCCTGACGACGGGGAATATTCATGAGCATGTGAATCCATGCCAGACCCATGCTGGAGAACAGTTACAGGTAAGTAACTTGTTCCTTGCCTCAAATGGGACCATACTTAGTGGGGGTCATCCAAGACATGCTCCTCCCCCCCCCCCCCTACATCCAGTCAACCGCTGGTTACTGAATGCTGTGGCAGCCCTGCTCAGAGCAGAGGGCCACCACCTTTTATCCAGACCTCGAAGACTGGTTTGTGCAAGCGCACTCCCCCGAGGGAGTACATCGCACGGCAGCCAGCCTAATGCACATGCTATCTGAATTGGGGTTCTCCATCAACCTCAAATCGGTTAATGCCCACGCAGTCCTTAACCTTCTTGGGACTAATGTGGGATACGATGGAGGAGAGGATCTTCCCCCTCGGAAGACAAGATCTTGGCGATCAAGAGGGCCATGGGACATTTCCTCAGCAGACCAGTAACTTTGGCTTGGTGGTACCAACATCTGCTTTGAATAATGGTGCATTGCCCCCTGGCAGTGCCACATACAAGGCTCGAAATGAGAAAGCTGCAGCTACACTTTTCAGCCTATTGGAATCAGGAAACTGGCTCGCAAGCGGCTCTAGTCAGCATACCACAACACTGGCACCAGGATATCTTGTGGTGGGGGACAAAGGCCAACCTGTTAGTTGGCAGGCCTTTCAAACAACCACTACCGGAGGTCACCATTACCAAAAACCCATCCCTGGAGGGTTGGGGCGGGGTGGTCTACCTCGACAACCAGTGTCACCAGAATCTGGTCAAAGCAGGAACTGGAGCACATCAACTGGCTCGAGATGATGGCCATCTGGCTGGCTCGCAAAGCGTTCCTCCCCCATTGTATAGAAGTCTGTTTGCATTCAGACGGACAGCTCCACATGCATGTATTACATCAAGAAGAAAGGAGGCGCCAGGTCTCTTCCCCTCTTCAGACTGTTCATCTACATATGGGAGCGGGCACTATCGAACAATTTCCTCTTGGCAGTTTCCTCTTGACAGTTAACTCCTGGCAGAGTCCAACCTTGACGCAGACAGACTTAGTGTGCTGGGGTCGACAAGTACCAGTGTCAGTTGAACGAGGATATCCTGAAGGAAATCATCAGGTGGGGCCACCCTCAAGTAGACCTATTGCCATCCAGAGCAACAGGAGATGCCACCAGTTTGCGTCCTGGATGGGGCAAGTCATAGGATCTCAGTGGAATGTGTTGCAGATTCAGTGGAACAACATGTTTGCCTGCGTTTTTCCCCCTGCCCCTCTGATTCACAGGTTTCATCTGCAAGGTCAAGGCGACGCAGAGGCTTGGTCTCATCTTAATAGCGCTGCAGTGGCCGGCCAGACCTTGGTTCTCAGAACTCCTCTGACTCTCGATTCAACCTTAAGCCAACTTCCTTTGGGACCAGCCCCCTACTATCCCAGCAGGGAGGCACAATGGTTCACCCCCTTCTGCAGAAGTTAGCCCTAGTAGCCTGGTACCTGAACAGGTCACCCTAAAACATCTGCACTTGTCACAGGACACCTTGGCTATCATTCAGGGAGCAAGAAGCTGCTCCACCAGGAGTCAATGCAAATGGACCAGGTTCTGTCTCTGCTCCAAAGCAAATATTGTAGACCCTCCGGCATGCACTCTGTACCATGTGCTCTTTTTCTGCACATTCAGGTGTGCCCGTAGACCCCCTGGTCGTCCATGGGGGGGGGGCCTACAGAAACTCTGGAGATGACCTCTCCTCCGCCTCCAATCTGGTGGTCAAAAAGCACTTGGCGGGTCTGACCAGGCTGCATCTCCCCTCAGGCGCCCACATCGGTCTGGGACCTTAACTTGATGCTGGGCGCACGGGCCCACAAGCCTTTCGAGCCCATGGCATCAGCGGTTATCATTCTGGTTACTATGAAGACTGCTCTACTGGTTGGCCTTACCTCAGCGCGTAGGATCAGTGAGATTTCACTCACCAGTGGCATTGGAACCATACACCACATTTCACTGGGACAAGGTGGTGCCAAGGATGCCCCTTTTATTTCTCCCAAAGGTTTTCATCTTTTCACCTCAATGATGGTATAGTACTTCTGACATTCTTTGCAGATCCAAAGGACGACACACAAAGGGTGTCTCACTGTCTGGATGTCAGACGTGCTCAAAGATTTTACCTGGACAGGACTAAGTGCTTCTGTAAATCGATGCCCTGTTTGTCACTTTTGGCAGATCAAAACCAGGCTGTCAAGCATCCAAGGCTTCTAAAGGTAGGTGGATGGTGATGGCTATCAAGGAAGCGTACGAGGGGCAGCACTTGTCTTTGCCAGCGAATATATGTGTGCCCACGCCATCAGAGCCAAGGCCACGCCCGTAGCCTTCCAAAGACGCGTTCCATGGCAGCCGATAAACAAGGCGGCTACTTGGGCTTCCCCATCAGCCTTTTGCAAACACTACTGCTTGGATGCCAGATCAGACGCAGCATTTGGCCAGGCAGTTTTGAAGGACTTGTTTTCTTAGAGGGGCAACTCTCCTCCCCAGGGCTGCCTTGAGTTTTAATCGCCCATACAGTGTGGAGGAAAGAATACAGGACGTATGAGTAATAACCTACTCCTAGTCCATAGTCCCCTTTCCTCCATACGCCCCACCATCCTCCCCTTAATATACCTGTGTCATTAGGCAATTGTAATATAACCGATTCGTCAAAGGGGACTGCGTGGCGCCGGTGTGCAGAGTCGGGGGAGTTCATGCTCCCAGAGCCATGTCCCGGGCGCATCTAAATTTAAAAGGGAAGACCATTTTTCTGGTGAAAAGGTTTGTTTCCTAGGTCTAGCGAGGGACGCACATACTGTATCGGGGGAAAAGGGACTATGGACTAGGACTACAGTGAGTAACATAACTTCCTCCATACTGCATGGGCGTCCCTTGCTAGGGACGGAACGGAACCTTTTTTACCAGAAAGAATGTAATTTAAATTTCGTTATGCGTCGGGGCGTGTCCCCGGGAGCATGCACTTCTGACTCTGCCCTACGGCGCTACACCCCAGTCCTCTTTTCCGCATCGACTCAAGCGGACCGGTTACCTGCGCTGTGGGTGAGGCCCTTATTTCCCCCTCATAATTCACGTCTGTGTAAATTCTTCTGTTAGGATCTTGGTCCCAATATTTTCCTTTGAATTCTTCGGTACTTTAAATTCAACCAGCCTCCGGTGCCTCACCGGCGGATGTCCACCGTGACAGGCTTTAGTAAGTGCCCTTCTTGCGACTAATCCTTTCCGACGTCTGACCTGCATGAGCTCTGCCTCTGCTGCCTTGGTGAGGACCAAGGCTGTTCAGCGTGCAACTCCCTTGCTCCCTGCTAACTCAAGAACCGGCATGCAAGGTGGAGGGAGCTGTTCTCCAGGTCTCCTCCAGAGCATATCAAGGAGTATGTGTGTAGGAAGACTAAAGCCAGGGTAAGTGTTCTGTTCTCCTAAGCACCCTGCAAAGGTGATTACTTCCCCGGGAAGCAGCCGAGCGGAAGGGGTCACTCTGGTCCTGTCATCAGCCAGGGCACCGAGGTTCATTGAGCTAACGGCTGAGTGGACCACTGGCCCTCCAGGTCCCTCTGCTGACAGACCAGTCGTCTCTTGTACTGCATAATCTCTCGAGGGGCTCTGCCTGAGGCGGCGCATACACACAGTAGCACTGCCAGCTCCATGTCTGAGGGTAATCTGCCTACCGGGCACACGCCTGAGGTGCAGAGGAGGCCCGTTCCTGCGCGGACAAGCAAACGGGTAGAGGCCAAATCCAGTTCTGTGACAAGCGTGTACCCCCAGTGTGGTTCGGGCAAGGACAAAATGGCGGCACAGCCTGATAAAATGGCGGCACATGAGGACATGGGCCACAAGAGAACATCACAGGGAGAAATGGTCCCCCATGGTCACTGCTCAGGTAACCATGTGCACTTCATACTTGGGGACCTAAGGTCTGGGGGGGATATGCCGAGACAAATTACGTACAGGGCAGACACTGCGAGAAGAGCACATCCCATACACGCCAGCCACGCCGTCGGGGGCCAACGTAGGAGCGCACATCACCAGAGTGTGAGGAGCGATTCTTCAACAACATCCTCATGTTGATGAAACCCAAATTGGTAGCATCCTGAAGGGGCTTATTAAGGAGATTTTTTTTACATTTTATTTATTACATTTGTTACTTACCCAGACCCTTGGATATCACGGTGACATTACAGACAGCTTAAACAATGCATACAATGAATGAATGAAGCATAATTAAGTTGACATTAAACACAAAAGTAAAACAGAATGAGGAAGACAGATCACAACAGAATTTACATTAGACTAAGTTCAGAGACTAAGTTTCTCAAGTGGAGAGGTGGCTAGATTATTGGTAGTGGTTAAATAGCAACGTTTTCAGCATCTTTTTGAATCCCGTGAGGGAGTTTCCTGATTTTTTTTTTTTGTTGAGTTGGAGGGAATTTCAATGTTTTGGAGCTAGGTATTGGAAGCTAGAGCCTCCTGCTCTGGACTTCTTAAACCGAGGAAGAGACAGTAGTGACTGTTTGTTAGATCGTAAAGATCTGGTGTTCGTTTTTCTAGAAATTGCCTGATTGAGGTAGATGGGAACATTTTCATGGAGGCATTTGAACATGATGCATAATGATTTGAAAATCACTCTAGCTTTAATAGGTAACCAGTGGTGTTCTCTTATGGTATTAGATATATGCTCAGATTTTCTTATTCCAAGGGTGGCCCTAAGAGCTTTGTTTTGTATCAGCTGCAATTTCTTAAGGTTGGTGGTGGCAGTGCCTAAGAGTAATACATTACAATAATAGAGTCTTGACAGAATCAGGGCTCTGGCCAGTGTAATACAGTTCGCAGGTGTCAAGAATTGGCGGCTGAGCGCAATACGTTTTGACGTGTAGGAGGTTGAGGTCGAGAGTGCACTGTTAAGTTTTAGAGATAGGTTGAAGTCTAAGTAGACTCCCAGTGTTTTCACATGTTTGAGAACAGGGATGATGGTGCCGTGCCGTCTATGTTGATAGCGGTGTAATCAGGATGAAGGGTATTTAATTTAGGTTGGGAGCCCACGATAAGTATCTGTCCTATTATTAAGGCAAAGACTATTCAGGGCCATCAAATTTTGAATTAGATTTTATTAATGGTTAGTGTGTCTTGGTCATAGTTCCCTGATAGAGGGATGAGGATCTGGGTGTCATCTGCAAAATTTGTGTAGATGACACCCATATCGTCCAAGGCTGAGAAAAGGAGCTTAGTGTAGGCGTTGTAGAGTGTAGGTGATAGACAGGATCCTTGCAGTACGCCTATGGGGACTGGTATGGGATCGGCAGCTTCTTTACCTATGGCATTTTCAAAGTGCGTTCTGCCAGGAATTATTTGATCCACAAAGTGGCATTATTGGAGAAATTGAAATCTTTGGCTTGTGTTGTGCAGTGTTTATTATGGTCGACCAAATTGAATGCTGCCGATAGGTCTAGTAATAGTAGGATGCAGAGTTTTCCTGAATCTCTGATGGCATCCATTTGTATTTTAAGATCCAGAAGGGCTGTCCCCGTGCTGCGATTGGGGAGAAAACCAGATTGCCTGGTGCCAATCAATTGGTTCTGTTCCAGGTACACCTGAACTTGATTGTACAGCATTTTGTCGAGGAATTTCAATAAGAACAGGACCGTGGTTATGGGCCTGTAGTTTGTGGGCACAGCTGGGTCAAGGTTAGGTTTTTTTAGCAAAGGTGTAACCCTGGGTTCCTTAATGCTGGCTGGCACCTTGTTTTTTTTTTTTTCTCAAATGAGGCATTTATGAATTTGCTTATAATAGGTGTCAGTGTACGTGCACATGATTTCACTATTTTAGCCGGGTCGGAATCACCCCTACAGTTGGATGCTTTAAGCTTGGCTATAGTATTAAGCACTCAATCTTGAGTGACTGGGTTGCACTGGAATGGGGGTTTGGGATTCTCATTGATGCTGGGTAGATGGTTATAGGGAACATGTTTCTCACTAAGAGTTTATTTTTTATCTAGGATTTTGTTTTGTAAAAGGTTAATCTTTGCAGAGAGGGCGTCTTGGTTGATGTTGCACAATTCTTTGCTGGCATTAGTACAGCTCGTACTGGGTAATGGTTTCTGTAGTTCTTGGAGGATTGCAAATAGTTCTTTAGAGTCAGAAGCAGCGTTACTGATCCGGGTGTTGAGGGCATTTGCTTTGTAAGTGATGATGGCTTTTTTGGAAGTTCTGTTTTCTAGCATGCTTTCAATTTGGCAGGATCTTAATTGGAGAGATGTTCTAGCAATCCTAGAAATCTAGCACCTCTGTGTGCGAGTCCTATCCGTTCTGAGGATGGTGTAGTCGGGTGGGATGGCTACAGTGAGGAGGGGGCCCGAGGCTTGGTGAAGCCAAGAATCTGTGACGAATAGGATGTCTAGTTTAGATTCTAAGATAAGGTCATGTATTTCTATAGCGTGTGCTCCTAAAGAGCGTGCATTTATGAGGGCTCATTGGATGGTGGCAGGTGAATTGGGTGAAGCTTTTTCTACAGGTTTCGTAGTTATAGGTCTGGCTTTTGTGCTTACTTTGCGAGTGGTTATAGTAGTGGTTTGTGTATCTTTTGGGAGTGGGGTAGATGGTCTGATAGTAGGTTGGGTGATGTGGGACGTGTGATGATTCCCTTGGTACTGGGTTTGTGCCCTAAGTTGGGAACTGTCAAGCTTTGCCTATGATGGGTATGGCGTGCTATCTGGCTGAGTTATTAGTATTCGATGTGACTTTAAGAGGTTGTGTGGTCAAGGCCTCAGGAGGTATGTGGGTTGGCATTGCGTACAGTGGTAGTACTGACAGTATTGGAAAGAAATGGTGCTACTGGAGACAGGACAAGTGTATAGCCCGTGCAGCCAAGCGTTGAGGTTCTGTCCCCACCTCCTGCAGGCTTCTTTGGCACAGCCGATGCCGCCCGTGGATCCAGCGGTCCCCCAGGTCGCCACAGATCAGGTGGACAGGGACAAAGAGGAGGATCCGGAAACCTGGTGTTAAGTGAGGGCCTTGCGTGATCTGGCAGGCTTGGCAGCTTGGCTCCTCAGAAGGAACATCCAGAGACAGGCAGGGGTCCTGCCAGAGGTTCCAACTGTCAGATAAGCCACTAGATCAGGCATTCCGCTCCTGAAGGACGTGGAAGCCCTGGCAAAAGAAGGCTGGTTCAATCCACATTACACACAGCCCACCAACAAAAGGCTGGACGCGAAGCACAGGCAAGTGGAAATGGGAATACTATCCTCTTATCGGTTTAGCCTCATTCGTCGGTGATAGCAGCTGCTTCTATGTATGCCAAACCTCAAGCACAAGCATCCACCTCGCCATCCTCTACATCCGCCATGTTGGGCAAGGACGAGAACGTTCTGGAGGCCTATGGGAAGGTGGTCTACTCCAACGCTAGGCTCTACCTGCGGCAAGGCAACGCAGAGGCTATGCTGGTTGTTGTGAATCAGGCTATGGACGGAGATTGCAGATTTCCTCCAAGCCATGCCAGTTCACAGGAAAGCAGCCTTCAATGTGTGTTTGGCCGAAGCCAAGATAGTGGCGCAAGACCTAATGGTGACGTCTGTGGGTCATATCGACACGGCCGGCAGGGCCATCTGGGTGGCCACCGATATGTGGCGGACAGCCTGGCTAAAGGCCACCAGTTTTAACTTGGACGTCCAAGACTGCTTCCTGGATCTTCTGTTTGAAAGGGGCGCGGGGGGCTTGTTCCATTCGGATGAGGAATTGGACAAGAAGAAAAACGACTCCCAGACTTTCCGACAGCGGAAGGACTTTGGGGCTTTTAGGAGCATGTACTACATCAACAAACAAGGGGGCACCAGATCGCCTCTCCTGTGCAAGCTCGCCATCGAGATATTGGAATGGGCTATAACCCAATATATATGGCTTTCTGCAATCCGCCTTCCGGGATAGTCCAACCTGGAGGCGGACAGACTCGGCAGATTGGGAGTCGATAACTACGAGTGGCCGTTGAAGGAACAAGTCCTGCGGGAGATCTTCATGATGTGGGGCCGGCCCCAGATAGACCTCTTTGCCATAGAGCAGACAGTTTGCCTCATGGCTGTGCCAGGGCACAGGCTCGCTGGCGGATGCCCTACACGTTCAATGGAGCAGGGTGTGAGCTTATGCATTCCCACCGACCCCACTAATCCACATGGTCATCTGCAAGATCAGTGAATAGTCAAACTTTCGTCTAATCTTGGTTGCTCTGCAGTGGCCAGCCAGCCCATGGTTTCATACGGCTCTCACTGCAGGGTCCGTTGCCTCTCCCAATAGGAGGAACGCTGCTCCTCTCCCAGAAATGGGGGGCAGGGAGGCAGTGGTTCACCCCTCCCTGGAGAGATTAGGCCTAGCAATCTGGTTCCTGAGCATTTAACCCTGCAGCACCTTCACCTGTCTCAGGACAACCTGAAGATGATTAAGAAGGCAAGAAGTGACTTCAGCAGGTGCAAATTGACTAGCTTTTGTTTGTGGGCCATTGAAAGAGGCATAGGCCCACTGACTTGCACACTTGATCAAGTGCCATCGTTCTCGGCATACCTGCCAGAGTCAGGGGTTCAGGTTGACCCATGTTCCTACCTAGCTGCCATAGGTGCGTACAAAAATTCAGACAATGAATCATTCTCCATTTGCAACCCTGTGGCCGAGAGGCATCTGTAAGGGCTGACCAGGTTGTACCACTCTATCAAACGCCCACCCCTGGTCTGGGACCTCAATGTGAGCCATGGCGCAGAGGCCATTTTAGCCTATGGTGTCCGTCATCACATTGGTCATAATCAAGACAGCGCTCCTAGTGGGTCTCACCTCGCCACGTATGGTTAGTGAGGTTCAGGCCCTTGGGATCCTGTGCCACGTTCCATCGCGACAGGGTGGTGCTCCGCACTCTTCCTTCGTTTCTCCCGAAGGTGTTGTCTTCGTTCCATCTCAAGGCGATTTTACTACTAACTTTCTTTCCTTGCCCAAAGGATGATGCTGAAAAGGTATTTTTATCTAGATGTCATGGCAGCCCTCAAGTTCTACCTCTACAGGACAAAGGGCTTCGATGCGTTATTCTTCACCTTCGGCGGGTCAAGGCCAGGTGGTCAGGCATCAAAGGCCTTAATAGCCAGGTGGAGGGTCGCCGCCATTCCGGAGGCCTACAAGGGTCAGCAAAAGGAGGTGCCAGCAAATGATATGATATGGCATTTGTAACGCGCCTGTACACGTGTTTCAAGGCGTGACCAGGCAAGGAAGGGGGAGGACAGACAATATCTTACTAGGCCAAGTGAAATTGAGATCGCGCAGGGGAGGGGGGAGTGGAAGATTGCCTGGGGAAAAGGGGGAGGAGGCAGTGCTGTACATGGGATCAAAACAATAACAAGAAGTGCAGCCAGCAGGTGGCAGGTGCAAGGGCAAGTGCAGACAGCAGGTGTCCAAAAGTGCAGGTAAGGGGCATGTAGGGTTACAGATACAGACCCAAGTGCAAGGGTTGCCAGGAGGCAGTGCCGGTGTGCAACTGGGCGGGCAGGGACCTGAGCCCGAAATCGGAAGGGTGGCCAGGTGACCAGTGCAGTATCAAGCAGGAAATCGGCAGAGGAGAGGAAGGCAGAAGCAAATAGGGAGTTCTTGAGGTGCTTCCGGAACCGGAGATGGTTCTCTTCAAGCTTCATAGAGGCAGGGAGGCTGTTCCAGAGGGAGGCCGCAGCCGAAGGAAGAGATCTACCACCAACTCGTTGCTTGGAGAAGCGACTAACCCTGGGAGAGTTGGAGGTGGAGGACCAAAGAGCTTGAGTAGGAAGGTATTTACGATGAGAGTTTGAGGCATTGAGCACCCAGGCCCCAGAAGGCCTTGTGGACAATGTAGAGAGAAATCTTCACGCTCATGCAGTCAGGGCCAAGGCCACGTCAGTGGCCTTACAGAGGCATGTGCCATGGCAAACTATCTGTTTGGCGGCAACCTGGGCTACCACCTCTCATTCTGCAAGTGCTACAGTCTCGATGGCAGTGCATGATCGGATGCAGACTTTGGGCAAGCATGCCTGAGAAACCTGTTCTTAAGGTCTTCGTCTCACCTCCCTGGGGCTGCAATCTGTGGTAATCGCCTATGCAGTATGGAGGAAAGGGGACTGAACGTAGGAGTAATTATAGGTTACTCAATGTAGTGACTAACATACTCCTAGTCCCCTTTCCTCCATATGTCCCAGAATCCTCCCCCTTAAAAAGGGAGTGTTAGGCAGTTTAATCCAGCCGATGCGTCAAAGGGGACTGAAGTGTGGTGCCGGAGGGCAGAGTCAGAGGAACGCATGCTCCCAGGGCCATGCACGACTAAATTTAAAGGGAAAAATACATGTTTTGTGGTGGAAAGGGCTCTGGTCCCGCCTAGCGAGGGACACCCATGTAGAATGGAGGAAAGGGGACTATGGACTAGGGGTACGTTGGTCACTAGGGTGAGTAACTTATCATTTTTTCGCTTTCCGCTAGCTCTGTGGTGTTTTTTCATTCTTATTTAACTTCACTTTGGTGCCTCGCCTCCCCGGCACATGCTGGCTGCGAGAGGATTCATGAGATGTGCCTCATGCGACTGCTCGTTTCCTGGCCTCAGACCCCCATGCACTCTGAGTGTTTGGGGCCTGACCTCCACTGGGACGAATGTTCGGCTTGCAGCGCTCTTGCTCACAGGGCATTGAAGAATCTGTTGTCGTGGTGGAGGGAGATCTTCCACACTTCTCCTCCGCCCCACCATAAGGACTTAGTCTCCAGGACCTCTCTCCAAGACAAGGAGTAGGTCCTCTGTTCAGCACGGCTCCACAGCGTGGCAACTCCTTCCCCGGGGTTCCCATGGATAGTGGTTCCTCTGATTCAGGTTCTGGCAGGCCCGAGACCTCGAAGGCTTTCAGATCCCAAGCCGAGGTGCCTGGCGGCTCTTCCAGATGCTTTGGGGACAGACCTGAGGCCATCCTGGCTACCAGCTCCTAAGCTGAGGGGCCTTACCGGGCTGTCCTTGGAAGGACGATCAGGTTAATCCATACTAATGAGGTATGGGATTGTCGAGTGCAACCTCCAAGAGTCTGTCCTTGGCACGATCCAGCACGGCTACCGGCACAGTTGCTGGGGGCATCCAGCCTACCAGAGCTTGTGAATCGGGGCTTTACGACTACCGGCCCATCGGCCGAGGGCTCAACGCCTACCAGTGTAATCTCTGAGCGATGACAGCAAGGTAGATGTTGGCCATTCAGGAGGGCCTACAAGATTCAGAACCAGGAGTTACCAGCAAATCTCCATTTTCATGCGGTCAGGGCGAAGGCTACTGCGGTGGGGTTCAAAAGGCATGTGCCTTGGCAGAATATCAATAGGGCGGCTGCATGGGCTACACCTTCTGCGAGCATTATTGCCTGGATAGCAGTGCACGCTCGGACGCAGCCTTCGGGCAAGCAGTACTGAAGAATCAGTGTTCTTAATTCCATAGACCTCTCTCCTCCCTAAGTGCTACTAATCAGTGGTAATTGCCCATGCAGTATGGAGGAAAGGGGACGGGATGTAGGAGTAATTGTAAATCACTCACCGCAGTGACGAACCTACTCCTAGTCCCATTGCTCCATACAACCTCTATGCACCCCTAGTAAGAATTTATTTAGGCAGTAGTTAAATCTGGCAGATGTGTAGAAGGGAACGAGGTGCGGCGCCGGAAGGTGGAATCAGGGGGAGTGCATGCTCGTGGTACCACACCTCGTCATGCAGCCAAGTTTAATGGATGAAGGCTTTTGTGAGGGACACCCAATCTCTATGGAGAAAAGGGGACTGTGGAGTACATTAATCGCTACATTGAGTAATTTATAATTTTCTAAGTAAATTTGTTTTCCAAAACTGCCTGTTTTCTTACCCAGAATTGGGCCTATCGGTAGGGGAAATAATTTAGTGCTATTACATGAATAATGAATCTAATTAAAATAAAATATATGCATACACTGACCAGGCCCATTTGTTCGTGGGCTGTATTCTGACCTGTACAACCAAAGAGCATTGGCTTTCACGTCGGATCTGAGAGTTGGTTTATTTAATTTGGTTATCTATAATCACTGAAATAATAAATTGATAAATGCAATTATAATGAAAACGTTTCCACAGCTTTCTGCAAAGTGGTCTGAAAACACTGCTCCCTACAGGAAGGAATAGTGTCGACACCAAGTTAGACATTTGTATTTATATGGTGAAGAGTCTGAGTAGTCGGGCTTCACTCTTAGGCGATAAGTAGACTGCTAACAAAATATGATCACCCATCAAATATAGCCTAATATAACACACCACACGAAATATAAATTTCTGATGTTTGTTAATCTGCTTAGAATCACATGCTGTGCATAGGTCCGACATCCAGTGGTCACTGCGGAGTATTGCATTTTGTTTTTCGTAGTCGAAAAGGGGATGTCGACAAGGCGTGTCTGTAACACTATCCCTATAGTGACGTGCGTTGTACCCACAATCCCTCACGCGTCGAGGTCCCTCAGATTGTTTTTTTCCGCCCAGCTACTGGTCGCCTTTATGCGGAGCTCTTCGAGAGACATTGCCAAATAGTTTCTTCGACCTTTGGTCGTTTGTTATTAATATCAATAACGTAGATCCCTCCCTCGATGCAGAGCCGTTTCTCCGCCGAGCAAGATCTTCGACGGAAGGACGAGCGGAGGAGATCCTTCGGCGCTGCCTAACACGTGGCCTGGCCTCGCCGGCCATACACTGTCATGATCTCTGCTTCCAAAAGGTCAGGGTTTTCCCAACTCCCTTGGAAGCAGATCCATAACCCAGGTTCCGAGTGCCAACCAGTCCCAATTGGGACCTTTTGGACCCAGTCCTGGCGCCAGTGGCACCAGGCTCATAAATATGCCCAGTCCCAGCGCTGGAAGCGCCGGGCTCATAATGCTTGGGTGGACTTACCTGCAGCAGACCATGCTGCTTACTTGCCTGCCAGTTGAGCCTCTGATCCTCTTCTGTTTGGAACTACTTTTCCTGTTGGGTGGGGCTGGAGCCACTCCCTAGATTTAGAACACTGGAACTCTTCTGGAAGGCAGGAACTCTTTTCTTACCAGGAACTCTTTTCTTACTTAGGCGTGGCTGTGGAAGGAGACACCTAAGCACTACAGGAGGCTATTTAAACCACACCCGGTGGATGAATCTTGCTTTGCGTTATTCTGCACCCTCTGCAGCAGGACGCTCATCGTGTCTTCTGCATCCAGTCCTGGGCCTAAGGAAAAAGGCTTACCATCCTGAATCCAGGCTTCAGCAATACCTATAAAGACAAGAAAGAACAGGTTAGCATTTCGGCATCTGAAAGGCAAAGGCTTACCTACTCTTCGTGCGCTCCGGAGGTCTTCACACTGCATTCCGGCATCTGAAAGGCAAAGGCTTACCAACTCTTCGCACGCTCCGGAGGCCTTCGGCGCTGCATCCGCATCTGAAAGACAAAACAAGGTGTGTTTAAAGACATTGGGGAACTTTAATACTCACGTGCCATTACTCCTTTCCGCATCTAATCCAGTGGGTATTCCGGCACCCTGCAGCCGCTCCGAACTCGTACCTGCAAAATAAAAAGCCAGTTAGAGCGCATCGTGAAGCAGGCAACAAGCGCTTACTCACGTGCTTCCAGGTGCTTCTATTCATCACACGGGCTCCATCTTCAACTCACTTCAGCCCGTCATCCGCCATCGCCGGAACCCTGCAAAACAAGAGACATCATTACTAAAGACTTTAAAAAGACATTTGAATGACTCGAAACTTACCGTTCGTGCAGTAAACGACGGACAGCAGTCCTCTGAAGTCAAGAGGCCTGCGCTACCTATCCAGTGAAGAAACTGGCTACAGCACCCTGCCCCGAGGCAGATGGAGAGCTCGGCATTCACTTACCTAAGGTGAGAGCGTTAACCTTTGGGGGTCTACAGGAGAGAAGAGGAAAGCGATAGGGACACCCCAATAACCCCAGTTCATTAACTCCATATTTTCTATCTGCAGACATCTTACTCTACACGTCAGGCATACAGTGCACAGAGGTCCAGCCCAAAGAGCCAACCGGGTGCTACACATCACCTTTGAAGATACGGTAGTCGCCCAGTCAAGACCGGCGCCTCTGCGAGAATCAGGTGAGCGTTACATACACAGTAGGGAGAGTGGGGCTTTGTGGTCTTTCTTTTCTTTAAGAATGCCTTTCTCTTTCCCCTTCCCCTCCCCCTCCCTCTCTTTCGAGGTCGTAGTCACACCTATTACCCTCAGCTATGGAGAGGACGCCATTTAGGTTTTGCCCGCTTTGCAAGGGTAAATATACCTGGAAGGATAAGCACAAACGGTGCAACTGTTGCTTACCCCTCGATCACCAGGAGGACGGCTGTGCGGGCTGTAAATTACTAAAGCCCAAAACTCTAAAGGACCGCAGGGTCAAAAGGTGGGCGGCCTAGGCCATGTCTAGGCCTGACTCCTCGCCCCCTACCGTCGCCGCCGAGTGTGACGAGGACAGTGACTACACGGCCCCCGTAACGGAGGCTGTAGACCTCTCAAAGGAGCGTTCATGCTCCTCGTCCGTCCCCGACAAGCCCGGCTCACGCCCAGCTTATGGGGATGCACACAGAAAAACACCAAAGCACATACCCCCAGGCACACATTCGTCGAAGACGAAGACCGCCATAGCGCCAACGGGGACGCCGGGCCCACCGACCGTAAGGGTCGTCAGCCCTCCCCACCACCGCTTCCGCGACAGGCGACTGGGCACTCTAAAAATAAGGGCGCTAACACCAACATTTCCGGCGACGCGCATCGCAAGAGCGCTCACGTTGCCACCAAGGACTCGACGACCAAGGACTCGACGACCAAGGACTCGACGACCAAGGACTCGACGGCGACCGATCACTCGGAAGAGAGAATGATCGCCGAAAGCCTCGCGCGCATAGCATCTAAGGACGGCCAAAGACGTACGGCGAGTGAAACGCCGAAAACCGCGCACAAGGCCAAGGATACGCCGGAAAACAGATCAGGCCAGTTCCCGACGCCGACAGAAGGCCCTAGCCAGCAAGAAGGCTACTCAGAAGGCGAAGGCTCTTTCTTCAACGTTATGGGACAGAACCAGACAATTACAGGAGGAAGAAACCCTCTTTTCTTTCCCAGACCGTCCTGGCCGACCTCAGTGGACCTTTGAAAGGTTCCAGAACTGTATGACAAACTAGATAGGTTCATGTCCATACCAGAAGACAGGGCACCCAAGAGACCAAGGGAGGCACCCCTTGAGAGTCCAAGGGCTAAATACCAGAAGTTTTATAACCCCATACATACATTAACTCTTACAATCCCTCTGAGAAAGACACCTTCCAAGAGGAAGATGAGTTTCACCTATGGTGAGGACCAACAAGAAGAGGAAGGTTTTCACGAGGAAACTAACCTATGTGAGGAAGGATTCCAGGAAGACGCAGGCGAGGGGGACAAAATCCCTGGCAGTCACCGGCTAGGTCGACTGACACAGGCAGTAGCAGTATAGTCATCAGGTCTACTCAAACTACACCAGTCAGCAACCCTTCGCCTGTCGATCAACCCACCTTCAATGCACCGTTGAAGAAGGCAGCAGCACATTTCGAAATCGAAACTGGGGACGTCACCCCAGACACCGATTTTGTGGAGAGGATTATCAAAGAAAAAACCCCCACTAGCCAGGTTATACCTATCCTCGCCTCAGTTAAGAGACGTATTACACCTTCTCTTTCCACTCCTGCATTGGTGAGAGGGGTCAATCCGAGGATTGAGAAACTGTTCTCTCCCTCTCAATCAGTCCCATTTATATATTAAGGGTCACTCAATCCCGGACTCCCTGGTCGTGACCAACACCAGGAAAAGGGCAGGAGTCCCACTATCTACTAGCGAGGCACCCCCAGATAGAGGGGAAGAAGCTGTATGCCCTAGCCAAGAGAATCACCACCTCTGCAGCATTCTCTACCAGAATCGCCAATAATAATACCCTATTGGCAAGCTACGCCGATGCTCAATGAGCTAAGCTCAGATAGGACATCGAAGAAGCTCCCGAACCCCTAAGGACTCGTTTACTGGCTACAGTTAATGAGGGCTCCCTGGTCAATCAAAGCATCGTCAAGAATACCCTCGATACAGCAGAGACGGCTGGCCGCACTTTGGTACAAGGAATTTTACTGAAGCGTCACGTCTGGCTTCGCAATTCCGGATTTAAGCCGGAAACACAAGCGTCCCTTATTAATAAACCCATAGAGGAGTCCAACCTCTTTGGGAGAGCAGTGGATGATGCGCTGGAGAACGCGAAGAAAGAATTTGATACAATAAAGACCTTAGACCAAATTTCTAAATCCCGTAATAGGCGGGGATTTGGTAATGAGCGCTTTTTTCATGGACAACGCCAGCAACAAAACCAACAGTACTCTGCCAGCAACTACCAGAGTAATAGCGGCCAGTACAATCGGAGGGGTCAACGTCGTGGCAAGGGAACAGGCCGGGGTTCCACCCCTAGAGGCTCCCAAGCCAACAACACCACCAAGTGACGTGAAGATTCACGTCCCCTCCCATGCAACGCCGGTCGGGGGCCGGTTAACATCCTTTCTTCCAGCATGGGAGGGAATAACCTCAGACCGCTGGGTACTTTCCACCGTAGCCCGCGGCTACTGTATAGAGTTCAACAGTTCCCCAACATACAGACCCCCGAGGGGACACCGCATGACACCAGAACACCTCGCCATCCTTCTCCAAGAAGTGGACCAACTGCTGGAAAAAGGAGCCATAGAGGTCATGCCTCTATCTCAGGTAATGGAAGGTATTTATTCAGTGTACTTCCTTGTACCCAAAAAGGATCTAACCATGCGCCCTGTATTAGATCTGCGCCCAGCGAACAAGTTTATCTAACCCCAGAAGTTTCGTATGGTGACCTTACAGGAAGTGATCCCACTGCTATCACAGGGAGATTACATGACAACACTGGACTTGAAAGATGCATACTTTCATATTTTAATGTTGCCAGCGCACAGAAAATACCTCAGGTTCATGATAGAGGGCAAACACTACCAGTTCAGAGTGCTACCCTTCGGCATAGCATCTGCACCAAGGGTATTCACGAAAGAACTGGCAGCGGCCCACCTGCGCAGGTTATCCATCCCAGTATACCCTTACCTCGACGACTGGCTCATAACAGGGGATTCTTACGAGACATTCTTCTCAAAAACCCAAAAGACTGTAGACCTTTTGTTCCAACTGGGCTTCTCCATCAACGAGAAGAAGTCCAGCTTAGACCCCAGCCAAGTCAAACAATTCCTAGGGGCTCTAATTCAAACAAAGGACGGCCTCGTCTTCCCCTCCAACGAGAGGGTCCAAAACATGCTGTTTCAGATCCCCCAATATGTGGCAGGTCGAGAGGTGACGGTGCGCAAAGCGATGCGATTGCTAGGTATGATGGCGTCGTGTATTTATTTGGTACCTCGCGCGCCTGCGCCCAATGCAAGAGTGGCTCAACAGCCAGTGGTGTCAGGCCAGCGGACAATGGGACGATCTACTGGTGGTCTCGCAAGCCTTGGTTCTCTCGCTACGGTGGTGGACAAAGGAAAACCTGATAATAGGGAAACCCTTTGCCACACCCGCGGTGGAGGCCACTCTAACCACGGACGCATCCCTCACAGGATGGGGGGCTCACCTATCCCATCAAACTGCTCACGGAGTGTAGACTCCGAACGTAGCATCCAAGCACATAAACCTACTGGAGCTACTGGCCGTGTTCAAAGCACTAAAAGCCTTCCAGGAACACCTACAAGGGAAGACAGTGATGGTCCTTACAGACAGCACCACAGCCATGTACTACATCAACAAGCAGGGGGGAACCCACTCTCCAGGACTGTCCAAGCTGTCCCAGAATATATGGAAGTGGGCTCTCAAACACAACATGTTCCTACTGTCACAACACGTACCAGGGGAACTCAATCTGCTAGCAGACGAACTCAGCAGAGACTTCC
This sequence comes from Ambystoma mexicanum, assembly GCF_040938575.1. NCBI lineage: Eukaryota > Metazoa > Chordata > Amphibia > Caudata > Ambystomatidae > Ambystoma > Ambystoma mexicanum. Next base: position 865,583,952 of record NC_090926.1, read on the forward strand.
CCCTGCCCGAAGAGTACGAATGGCAATTGCACGAAGACATCGTCTTCGACGTCTTCACGCAATGGGGATTCCCGGAAATAGACCTGTTCGCAACTCTGGAGAACTCACAATGCCAAAGTTACGCCTCCAGGTACCCCCAGAACCAGTCCAAGGGGAACGGTCTGTCGATTCAATGGTCAGGGAAATTTGTTTACGCCTTTCCCCCCCGACTCCCCTTCACAACAAGGTGGTGCACAAGATGCACCAGGAGCAGGTTACCATGATACTAGTGGCCCCAATGTGGGCCCGGCAGCCATGGTTCGCTCACTTGATGGAGATGTCCCTATCGCCCCCAGTGAAACTTCCCTGCCCGTACAACATGCTGTCACAGGACAAGGGCAGGACACTGCATTCATGCCCTCAGACCATGAATTTAGCAGCCTGGCTCCTGAGATCATAGAATTTGGACATCTACAACTCCCGCAGAGATGTATGGTCATCCTCAGGGAAGCCAGAAAACCTAATACTCGCCACTGCTATTCTAGCAAGTGCAAAAGATTTGTCATCTGGTGTAGAGGTAAGAGCATCAACCCGGTTGACTGCTCTCCCACAAACATTGGTCTGTACTTGACCCATTTACTGGAGTCAGGTCTAGTGTTCAATTCCATTAAAGTCCACCTGGCGGCACTTTCTGCATACACCACTTCCCAACTTAAAGTGTCGTGGTGGAAGATACCAGTTATCAAGGCCTTCATGGAGGGGGTAAAGCGAATACACCCTCCGATAGCTAACCCAGCTCCCGGATGGGACTTAAATGTGGTACTTTCTAGACTCATGGGCCCTCCTTTTGAACCCATGCACAAGGCAACTCTTAAAGACCTCACTCTTAAGACTGCTTTCCTAATAGCTATCACCTCCATTAGGAGAGTAAGTGAACTACAGGCTTTCTGTTCTAGACCCCTTCGTAACAGTTCACAAGGATAAGGTGGTTCTACGCACACACCCAAGGTTTGCACCAAAATTCATCTCGAAATTTCATGTGAACCAGTCAATAGAACTACCAACGTTCTTTCAAAACCATTCCAGCTTGGGAGAAAAAAGTCTGCATACACTAGATGTACGCAGAGCTGTCATGTTCTACATGGAAAGAACCAGACCACTGAGAAAGACTAATCAGTTCTTTGTCTCGGTGGCAGCAGGAAGAGAAGGAGATGCAGTCTCAAAGTCCACTATATGTAGATGGATTGTTCAATGCATCACTCTCTGTTTCTCTCTTGCTAAGAGAGAACTACCCTTCAAGCCAAGAGCACATTCCACTCGGCACTGGGGCTTCCATAGCGTTCATTGCAAATGTTCCCCTTGAGTCCATCTGCAAAGCGGCTACCTGGAGTTCTGTGCACACCTTTACAAAACACTACTGTCTAGATGCACACTCTAGATCTGACTCCCAAGTGGGACAGGCAGTATTAAGACATCTTTTCTCTACTGTTCTTTCTCATAACCCACCGCCAACTCCGGGTACTGCTCGCTAGTCTATGCACAGCATGTGATTCTAAGCAGATTAACAAACATCAGAAGACAATGCATTACTTACCGTAAAAGCATTTCTGATGGTTGTATCTGCTTAGATTCACATGCGCCCACCCTTCCTCCCCGCTCGGATGGAAGGAACATAGACATCTTTCTACATCTCTCTCTTTTCTGTACTCACTCACGTATAGAAGGCTCCCTCAGGGCAGAAAAATACAAACAAGAGGGACCTCGACGCGTGAGGGATTGTGGGTACAACGCACGTCACTATAGGGATAGTGTAACAGACACGCCTTGTCGACGTCCCCTTTTCGACTACGAAAAACAAAATGCAATACTCCGCAGTGACCACTGGATGTCGGACCTGTGCACAGCATGTGAATCTAAGCAGATACAACCATCAAATGCTTTTACGGTAAGTAATGCATTGTCATATAGATCACTTGCTATGCATAGGCCGACATCTAGTGGAAGCTGCAGAGTATTAAAGTTTTTTTCGTAACTCGAAAAGGGACGTCGACAGGGCATGCCAGTAATACTATCCCTAGTGTGAAGTCCACTGTACCCATGGTCCTTCATGAGTTGATGTCCCTCAGATCGTTTTTCCGCCATCATTGGCACTATTACGCAGAGTTCCGTTTCGGCTAAAGCCATTCATTATAAACCATATTAGCGCTAAAACTCTTTCTATCCTTTATATTACCGACCTTTGAACATCTTTGGCGGTGAAAAGGACTAACACCGTTGGACAAAGAACCTGACTCGACAACGCCCCTTTGGCCCTGGAAGGCCGCACCAGGCCTCGGCCCAGATTTTAGGGAGAGAGGGGGGGTGGCATTTCTTAGGCCACTAAGAGAATGCATATGCCCCCTTTCCCTCTCTATACTCTTACATCCCGTCCCCTTTACTCCATACTGCATGGGTCTCCCTTCCAAGGGACGGGAGACGGAACCTTTTTCACCAGAAAAACAACCACCTTCCCCTTTAAATTTAGAGGCGTGCAGGGGTGCAGCCCTGGGAGCATGCGCTGCCCTGACTCAGCCCTTCGGTGCCACACCTTAGTCCCCTTTTCCGCGTCGACGGGAACGGGCTGAATTCACCAGCGCTCCTGGGTTAGACTTCGGCCATGTAATTACACGCACGTATACTTCTTCTTTGTCTTTCTTATCATTCAGGTACTCTGTCCTCAGGCGTCACGCGCCTCCCCAGCGCATGTTGACTTCCACAGCGTTCAGCAGGTGTCCATCCTGCAACGGGCTCTTCCCAACGTCAGACCCCCACACCCTCTGCCTACGCTGCCTTGGCCCAGACCACGGTTGGCAATCTTGTTCAGCGTGTGACTCGCTGTTCTCGAAAGCACTGAAGAACAGACTAGCCAGGTGGAGGGAGCTCTTCCAGGCTCTAATACCGGTAATATATCTGAGGGGGGTGCCTAAACGCAGCTCTACCGACCCCCAGGTCGAAGGTGTCTCACCTACCCGGCCTAGCCTCAAGGAGCAGGATAGGCCGCGTGATCCACATGCAAGAGTCTTGGAAGAGGCCGGGCCCAGCAACACGACAAAATGGCCGCGCGAGAAAGGCACCCGTCCGGCATTCGGCAAAGAACAAGTGTCAAGGTGGGACTGGCCTCAACCAGATACGTGGCCTTTAGTCTACCCCTCATTTGCGCAGGGCAGCTTTCCTTTGCGTCCGTATGGGCAGGGTACGCAGCAGCCTCCTGCTACCCTGTCAGCACCCCCGCCACCTTCTCAGTCAGTGAAGAGGGTTTCTTGGAGAGGTTCCTCTGCCTCATGAAGTCACCTTGGGGGGGGCGTTTTCCAAAGACTTCATCAGAGAAGACCTTCCCGCAATGCTAGCGGCACCACAGACTCCTCCGTCTGCTCCCCAGGCCCCGGCGCAGCCGCCTCCTCTGGCTCCACAGCCGCCGACTCCTCTTCTGCTGCCTCCTCAGCCTCCGGTCCCGGTCCCGGTCCCTGTCCTCCTCCACAGGATCCCCCAGATCCACAGGGTACAGATGAGGAGGAATATCCGGACATGCCGGGGCCTTCCACGAACGTCTTGCTGGCCTGGCAGAGTATCTGGGCCTACCCCAACCCGAGGTCGAGCAGCCGGCAAAGGGGGTTCTGGCAGAAGTCCTCACACGACGCCCCTCTGCCAAATCGGGGATTCCTATGCAGACCGATGTAGTCTCCCTGGCCAAAAAGGGCTGGCTCAAACCCCACTCTCCCAGCCGTTAAATCGACACCTGGATGCCAAGTACAGGCAGATGAAGGGGGATACACTCTTGCTTCCGGCCCATCCTCACCCACACTCCTCAGTGAACGCTGCAGCATCACTATACTCCAAATCTCAGTCGTCCTCAGCTGCCTCCTCTGCAGAGCTGCTAGGCAAGGATGTTAGGGAGAATTCTCTGTTTAGGCCGAATTTCCTAACCTAGTGAGTCCCCCAGCAGCTTTGCTGGATTTCGGGAGTTTGTTTTTTTCCATCCTGCCAAGAGTGAGACTCTTTTCCTCCCACTCTTGGACATGAATGTGTGTAATTCTTTTGAATGTCAATGTGTTCTATGGGCTATGGGGTCTTTTACCCCATAGGGTCTCATATGTTTTTCTATGTGTGTTACACCGCACCCTACATGCCGTAACACTGGGGCGTCCTAGCGGACCTCCACCATAGACTCCATACCCGGGGACTGACTACTGTCTCCCCGGGCATGTAAAGTCACCATTGGCTTTACTAGACCTAAATTTACTAACAGAACTAGTACAAACCATCTTATTGTGGACGTACTAGTAGGGGTAATTCGATTACTCCTGGATCTGTTACTCGAGGGGGCACTGTCCCGTCCCCCCTCGTCGAGTTTTGGCTGGTGGCAGTGGAAACTACTTGTTATGTTCGACCCCGAACATAACCCTATGGGATTCGTCCCATTGTTGGAGATTGATACTTTTTCTCGTTTATCTCTAACGTACCACCGATCTACTTATCCTAAATAAGTTTATCGGATGGTATTTTCTGCCAGAACTCTGTTTGTAAAATGGCGTCTGTTAGTCTCTGTGACTCCTAAACCAAAGGTCGAGCCCTTTGTTCCACTTTTGGCGGGCTCTGTACAGAGACCCTCCAAAGTGGTGCCATTCTGTCTGGGTTACCACAGGGGTGTGGGAGGGGGTTTAGGCACCCTGGACCGAGTTGCCTTGCCAACTCCGGTCGCACTCTGGAGTGATTGGCCCAAGTGGTGAGCCTCCCCGCTCACCACTTAGCATGTGTTGATTGACAGCTAGGCTGAATGAATGGGGGTTTTCTGCATAAAAGCAGGGCTTTTGGGACTGGATCTTCAGAAGTCGCCACAGGACCTAAGAATCCGACGAGGGTAACGCTGAGCCGACCTGCACGACGACACCTCCGGTGGAGCCCTGCGGAACCGACTCACCACTTCCCAACGACAGAGGAGATCTCCCTGCCGGAGAGTCTCTTCCCCTGACTGGTGGGAACAACCAGTCCCCTTTGCTTTTTATTCGCCTCAGGATGGAGTGGTCGAATTGCCCGTGCAGAGTACCTCGGCAACCGGATAGCCACTACCCCTGTACCGCGACCAAAAGGTGGTGCCTTGTGACGGAGCACTCCGCGGCTGGTCTCTTCCCTGGTGGTGCACCGGACTTCACTTTTCTTCGACGACGAGATCATCTCTACTCTTGGCAAAGACCCGACGTGCATCCACCACCAGGAACAACTGCCCCCGCCGGAGCTGCCCTCCACAACAAGGTACCGTGTCCGCCTGGCTTCCCTTTCGATCGGTTCGAGTGAGGTGTCTTAATCCTCTCCTTTCCGTTGGGTCGCCTCCAAGCTTTTCTCATTTATTGTTCTGAACTGGTTCAATCTGCCGATAACAATTTGCTACAAGGACTTGAATGCATCTCCACTAGAGACTTTTTGGGACATAGCGCCTTGCCTCTCTCCGAGTGGGCCTGGCCTCTGAACTTTACGATCTATTGTGATTCTTGCCTTCCTGCCTTGCATTTTATCCGTGAAGTATTGAACTGTGTTGATTTCGTAACCGCCTATCTTTTTCTCTCCCGTCCTAACTAATATTAGAGTGCCATCTAGGTTGAGGTATACACCTCTGTCTGTAAATAAGTGGTGCCGGTAGAACCTAGACTTGTCGAAATATTGCTAGGGGGATTGATCGTTTCTTCTTCGTAGAGTAATTGTGTTTGATTTGTTTGCCGTGAAAGTGCCATAGTGTTTTTGATGTTTCGTTATAAATAAATACCTTAATATCTTTACACTAAGCCTTGTTGCGTGTTTGCTTGTCTTGCTGTGAAGAATTGCCCTATTTTGTATACTCCACATACTCCACATACTGCTCAACTCTTCTTGAGGGAAGTCCGACTGCTCAGCCACAGCTACCAAGTGAATCTGTGTGGTACAGACTGCTACCAAGTCGGTTCACCGCCAAACACCTGTAGTCCTAAATCTTTTGCAGTGGTCCCAGAGGGAACTGCACAGGTTTCCGCCTAACAAAGGAGGAGAAGATCTTGGAGGGGTATGGCCAGAAAATCTATTCCAATGCTTCTTTACATCTGCGTCAGGCCGATGCCATGCTGGCTGCCGCCAACCAAAGATTATGATGGGAAATTGCGGACTTCCTCCCGGAACTCCCCACCCAGCGCCAATCACACTTCAAGGCGGGACTAGCCGAGGTCAAGTTGGTGGCACATGACCTCATGGAATCCACCGTGGCCCATATTGACACCTCTGGCTGTGCCATCTGTATCGCCATGGACATGAGAAGGGCAGCCTGGCTCCGGCACCAAAATTCAATGCGGACGTCCAGGAATGCATACTAGATCTACCGTTCGAAGGGGGTGGGGGATCTCTTCCACTCCTCCATGGACGGAGAGCTGGACAAAAAGAAAAACCGCTCACAAATGGCCAAGTCTTTATCCATCCTTAAAGACCACGCCCAAATCGTACACCCAATCTCAGCAGCGCTCAGATAGGGGTCGAACATACGTAGGGTTCCGCGGCTTCCAGGAACGTAGATCCAGACGGCTGGACCGCTCGCCGTCTCAGAACGGGTGCAAGCAACAAAAAGAGTGGGGGAGTAAGGGCTTTTTCCAGTCCCCCTCCTCCGCGAAAGCCTCTGAGGGAAAGAAGGCATGACACGCCCCTTCAGGTCCATGTGTCTGCGGTGCGGGGGGCAGACTTCCTCTCATGCACATTTCTGTCACCAGTATTTCACAGACCCCACTTTCCTCTCTGTAGTATCCAGGGGGTACCGCCTCCCTATCCCAGCCTCTCCTCCCTCCTCCCCTCCTCCCCTCCCACAGGTTGGGACAACCACTCTCTTGGCGGAGATCTGGTCGCTCGTATAGAGCCAGGCAGTGGAGCTTTGGATTTTACTCCAGGATTTTCGCCATTCAGAAGAACCAGGGGGGCCTCAGAGTTTGCTGGACCTTTCCACCCTCAACCTCTCCTTACCCTACAAAAATTCAAGATGGTTATGCCAGCTTTTATAGCAGACACATTGGACAAGGGTGACTGGATAGGCTCCCTGAATCTGAAGGACTTGCACCTACACGTCCCGATTTGGCAGCCCCATCATTCTTTCCTAGGTTTCAGGCTCATGGGCTACCATTTTCAATACAAGGTCCTTCCTTTTGGCCGCAACTCGGCCCCCCAGGTCTTTACCAGGCTCATAAATGCAGTTGCGGCCCTCCTCAGAGCGCAGGGCCTCCACATCTACCCTTAACTCGACGACTGGCTTGTCAGGGCTACGTCTCCGAAAGCGGTTCACCACTCTTCTCATGCCCTTATGAATGCATGAACTGTGCTTCTCGCGCAATCTCAAGAAGTCCCAGCTGCAGCCTGCGTAGACTCTTACATTCTTGGGCTTCATCTGGGACATGTGCTCCGAGAATGTATTTCCGTCGGAGGACAAAATCTCGGCCATCAAAAGGGCCACCACCCACTTCCTCAGCAAAGAAGTGACTTTGGCATGGTGGTACCAACATCTCCTGGGCCTACTGGCAGCGGTCCTATTAGCCGTCCAGCACACGAGACTAAGGATGAGGAGGATTCAGCTGCACTTCGCGGTCTCATGGAACCAGGAGCGGGGCTCTCAATCCGAGATGATCAATGTTCCTCCCTCTCTCCACGTGGACCTGACTTGGTGGTCCAGAGACTGCAACCTACGGACAGGCAAGCCCTTCCGGCCACCCACTCCGCGGGCCACCATGACCACGGATTCCTTGCTCGTGGGCTGGGGAGCCACCCTGGACAATCTCTTCGTCCACCGCACCTGGACTCGACAGGAGCAGGAAAACCACATCAATTGGCGAGAGCTGAACGCCATCTGGCTAGCGCTCAGGGCATTCCTACCACTTCTCAGGGGCAGGGTTGTCCTCATCCAGACGGACAACTCGACCAGCATGTACTATGTTAACAAGCAGGGAGGCACCAGATCCCCTCCTCTGTGCAGACTGGCAATCAGCATGTGGCAGTGGGCCCTAGAAACGGGACATCTACCTCACGCCGGAGGAAGTGGACAGGCTCAGCAGACAATTACGAGTGGTAAGATAAAGAAAACATCTTTTGTGGCAATGATTGCCAAGAAATCAACATGGTTAAGTGCAAACAGCCGACGCGCGTTTCGACCGAAGTCTTTTTAAAGGCAAATTGAGTTAAATGGTGGGCTCAGGGTGAGCTGTAGTATGGTACTCCCAGGTAAGGGCTCCAGTGGGGCTGGGTAGCCAGGTCGATGGACGAGCTGTCACGAAGCAACTCAATTTGCCTTGAAACAGACTTGGGTCGAAACGCACGTCGGCTGTTTGCACGTAACCATGTTGATTTCTTGGCAATCATTGCCACAAAGATGTTTGCTTTATCTTTGATCAAACCAAAAAACAAAAAATAAAAAACATGCACCAACAACCTATTGTCTCGATCATGAATAATATTCACCAAGCATAATTGCAACCTCATGGACTAATATATCCAGCCAGCGCCCACACTGATCCACGGAATTGTCATCCATACCGATCAGTATAATGATATGCTCATAAAAGCAGCCGAGCATTTTCAGATTCAGACCCAGGAAATGCAATTCGACAAGTATTTTGTAGAGGATATTTTAGGGGACAGGACGGCTGTTACCCAATTTATTCCCATTCTCCAGCATGGGGTCTGGCATGGATTCACATGCTCATGAATATTCCCTTTTGTCAGGCCTGGAATCCTCTGTAAGGAACAAAAATCAGTTTGTTAGGAGAAAGACAGTTCAGAAATTAAACAATCAATCACTGGGTCATACTGCCCCCAGCCAATGACTGCCCTCCACCTAAGCCCCTCTGACAGCCATCTTCAGATTTTTACTGCACGTTCAAGTGGTGGGAGTCCTTGTGCTGAAGTCTCGGGCGTTTACTGCGTTTTGCGCTTTTTCTAAGAGTTTCACTCTATTTATTTCGTCAATCGAGCCTCAAGCTTCTTGTGATCTTCCTTCCGATTAACGGGAACCCGTTTTTCTGAATCTTCAGCGCCCCTCAAGGGCGAATTTCGTCGAGTTTACTAGTTGGAGGATTACAGAAGCTTCTTCAAGACCTACACCGCGTGGACATGGCGGATGAGAAGGACTTGGCACCCCTGTTCAAGATTTGCCCAGGCTGCGGCTTGCAGACTTTTCGTACAATGGGCATTCCTTGTGCCTCTACTGCCTGCACTCGGACCCGACTCACGTGGAGGAAGACTGTGTTGCCAGAAGAAGGTTGAGCCGTTTGTAAGACTTTTGAGGACGCTCCTCCCACAGGGGCCCAACGTAAGGCTAAGCACTGTGAGACCGCTGTCACCGGGAGTGCTGTTGCGACAGGCTCCTCGGCGGCCAGGGTGAGTACAGCGTCTCTGGTTTCGATCACGAGCCAACGCTCAGGATCTTCAAAGAAGACGAAGTCGGACCATCCGGGCAAGCTATTGGAGAAGACCCAGGCAGACCCTCCAGAGGAGGCCAAGGGGGAGCGGGGCTCAGACCCTCCCCCTAAGTTGAAGGCTGCGGGCTTGACCAAGGCGGTGAAGGTCCAGGTACATCTGACGAAGGCCCACCATTGAAGGAGTGGTGGAGTCCCTTGCGAAGACTGCCATGGCCGATCCGCAGGGCAAGGCCCAAAAAGGCAAGAGTATCTCTGCCTGCCAGGAGGGAGTCCTCTTTTCAGGCCATTGAAGAGACACCGGAAACAGTCACCCTCGGTCGCAGAGAAGGGGAGGGGGGGCATGGTAGCCCTCCAGGCACAGAAATCTCCTCGGAGGAGGAGGTTATCAACCTCCAGACCTTCCAGGAGGAGCGATGCGTTGAGAGCAGGCCCTACGGGAAAGATTTCCACAAGGGTATGATATGTTATTTATAATTTCTTTTTTTTTTTCGGGTGACTAAGGTGGCACAGACAACGACAGCGGGTTGGGAGATCTCCTTTTTCCGCCGCCCAGATCTTCATCGCCCGACAAGATTGGCTCGTTCCACGCCATGATCTCCAGGACTTCGCAGCTGTTTCCATCTTATCCCTGAGGAGAAGAGGGTTTCCTATACCAGTGCCGCAAGGCGAAGAGGAAGACCGTACTTTCAATCCCGCTCTTGGGTGACATTTGGGACGAAGGGTTGGCCCCCATGAAGAACTCTTCCTCGGCCCCGGCGAAGAGGTACCATTATGAGAAGAAATGCAAGGTGCCGGACTCTGCACCCAAGTGCTTAAGTGCTTGTGATCTGAATCAGCTCCGGACTCGGTGTCTGCGGCAGCCAAAAAGAAATATTCGGGCGCCTCAACTTCGGCAGCCTCCTCCCACTCGGGGAGTGAGGTGAAGAAGTTGGATGTCATTGGGCAAAGAGTTATCACGTCGGCAGCGACTACCATCAAGGCCACCAACACCCTTACCATTGTTGCACGTTACGGCAGGGAGCTCTGGTTCAAGATCGCTCCCTTCCTGGACTTCCTTCCTGATGACGAGAGGGCGGAAGCTTTGGAGATCCTACAGCAAGGCGAGGTGGCTTCGGACCACGCCATTACAGTGGCCACGACCTCGCCGACACAGGGCTCTGCCAAATGGGCAACAGCTTTAGTCTTCGGTGGGGCTGGCTTAGGGACACTAATTTCCACCAGGATGTTCAGTCGAAGGTGTTGGACATGCCCTTCGACAGGGACAATTTGTTCGGGGAGACAGTGGATGAGTCTCTTCATGCCATCATGGTGGACACTGAGACGGCTCGTGCCTTAGGCACGCTTCAACGACAGCGTCCTTTTGGACTTCCGGCGGAAAATCCCAAGTTTCATCCAAACTATTCGGTGAAGGTACTTCGTCCTACTGTCAACCCTCCTGCTCATCAGCCCAGTAGACCTACAGAGGCCACGCCAAATCTGGAGGACGACGCCGTCGTCGCCAAGGCCCCCAAGGCGGCGCTTCGACATCAAAGCAGGATTGAACCGGCCGTGGAGTCGGGCCCCCACCTCGTACACCCCTCTGGGAGGCCGGCTGGCGAACTTAGTCAGCGTGTGGAAGACCATCTCTACCGACGTTGGGTGCTGGACGCTCTCGCCCATGGACACACCTTGGAATTTTAACGAAAGTGTCCCCGAATACCACCAGTGGCCCAGCAGGAAAACCATGTCCCCCAGCTGCTGCTGGAAGTGCGGGCCATGCTACAAAAGTGCACGATGGAGCTCGTCCCAAAGAGGCTCCAGAGTTTACTCTTTACTTCCTTGTCAAAAAGACGACCGACGGATGGAGGCCCATCCTAGACCTCCGTCGTCTGAACAAGTACATCGGGTCCCAAAAGTTCCTGATGGTGACTCGTCAACACGTTCTAGGACAGTTAGAAGAGGGGGATTTCCTGTCATTGCTGGACCTGGAGGATGCTTACTTTCACATCCCCATCCACAAAAGGCACCATCGCAGGACACGCTGTTTCTGGGAGCCCGACTCAACACTGTCGTGCCTGCCGTTTACGTCGGAGCAGAGGATAGCGGCCATCTTGGGCAATGTCCAACGGCTGTTTGCCCGATGGATTGCAAGGTCGAGGTCTATTTAGTCTCTGCTCGGCATGATGTCGTCGTGCATATACCTCATTCGATTGTGCAGGCTGCGCATGTGTCCATTCAGGAGTTCCTCGACGCCCGTTGGATACAAGTGTCGGGAAGCCTCGAGGACAAGATCACACTTGACGAGAGTTTCCGTCAAGCGATACAGTGGTGGGGAGTTCGCGCACATCTGTTCAGGGGTGTGGATTTCCAGACCCCACTTTACCAGGAGACTGTTACGACGGACGCCTCCGTATAAGGATGGGGGGGCTCACACCGGGAGCCTTCACGCAAGAGGCCTGTTGCTGAAGGAGGATAAGGCGTTGCACATAAACGTGTTGGAGCTGCGGGCAGTGTTTTGGGCACTCAAATCTTTCCTTCCGTCCCTCAAGGGCAAGGTGGTGCGAGTCAAAGGCAGGAACCTTTGTGTCAATTTATCCTCTCCTCAAAAGTAAAGTGGCTCTGCACACAGGGAGACTGCGCTGTGATCAAAAGAAAGATCACTAAACTGAGTCAGTTTTGACACAGCCTTGTGACATGGTAGAGTACTACTAATTCGGGAAAACCTGTTTAAATAAGCCACCAGTGGATTACATTGGTGTAATGGAACATGAATTGACATTGAGTCCGTCGGACGATTATGCCACATTTCCTGTTATGCCAACCACAGTCTGCTTCCTGGTGCAACTTTATGGTGTTGGTGATATTTTGGTGGCTGCACCAAAAGCAACAATAGGGAGCTTGGCAAAATAAAGCGTATAATGTCTGAGTGACCTTAAAAATGGCACCTGAGAATACCCAAAATCGAATTCTGCCCTAACATTACCATTCGTAAAAGTGCACTAAACTGCCAAGAACTTGTTCACAGCCCCCTGCTCACATTCTGTACTCTCGCCATATTCTATGTACTGTTCCCTTGAGCAAGCTACATAAAGAAGAGAAATTGCTGCAACCCTTAAAGTAATTTAACACTCTTCCCCCATCCATCGTGGCACAATAGTCCATAGGCAAGACATGGATAGTTCAACTTTTTAGTGTGCCGACTTGTCCAGTGGAGAAATGTTGTCTTTGAAAGCAAAGCACTTCTACTGCTTCGGAATGTACTCCTAAGATGATGCATTGCTTGACAGAGAGGGAAATTTTACGGTGTGCAGTGAAAACGTCAAAAACATTGTCAAGTCATAATGTCGAAAAGAAGTTTAAAAAAAACATTTCGAATGTTATATTTTTTTTATTTGTTTTGTTTTGGGTTCCACAACTAAAAAAAGGGGGTAAAACTAAAAAAAAAAATCCAACAAAAGGGGGTTAGGGGTGAGAACCCCCCATTTCGAACAAAAAGTTAAAAAAAGACATTCGAAATGTGTTTTTTTTAAAAAAAATTTTTTTCGACTTTCGACATAATGTAATTCGGTAATATCACTATAAACCAAATTTGACTTACCTACAATCTCTCCAGCAAGGTCGTCCTTACAGATTCTTTAGCAACTCTTTTCCTCCTGGATGTTTGAAGGCAAAATGGGCTATGCAAGTTATATTTTTTTCGGTGAAGGGGTTCTAGCCACCCGTGTTTCATGCCAGCCTCTGGCACTTCTCCCAACCGGACAGTGCCCAACCTCTGTTCCACCGTCTCTCCCTGACCAGCACTTTCTTGTGAATGCACGCCTCTAGGTCTTGGAAAGAGTAATGGGACAGTGTCTACGATTTTAGTTAGTTTATTTTTTGGTGATTTCGGTGTGCGAGTCATGCAGAGGCCATTAACAAGCCAACAGTTTTGGCTTTTGAGTAATTCTGGGAAAGGCATTTGCCAGTCACTACCGTAATGGTACTAACTGGATTCAGTAATGATAGCAGATGCAAAATGGTGCGAGTATACCTGGCTATATAAGTGTCTAGCAAATGCCTGTCTAATGCCTATACACACACACATCAAAACTTGTTTTTTTTTTTTACAGGCCTTCAGTGATGGACACACACACGACTTATAATTTGAGTGGTTGAAGGGAGGCCTGCTTAGGACATTTGTATTACACTAATAGCGTGTTTACAGCTCCAAGTAAGCCATTAACTCTTAAGAAGACTGCTTTTAAATAATACGGCCCCACACTGAATGCAAAGGTTGATTTACAGCTGGCTCAGAGAACCCAGTAAAATATGCTTTGGCGGAGAGGGGCCAGAAGTGGTGGGAATGATCATAGGGATTAGCATGGCCTTGGGCGGGTAAGTGACCAAACGCCTACAAGCTTTGTGTCCCTCCTCATGTCATCTCCCTCTAGCTGTACTCCAATGCAATAGATTTGACTTAATGATGACTATTTAGTGCTTCTTAATACCCAACACTAAATATTGATTAACGTAAAAGAAAGATTGATTATTTTCAGATTCATTTTAATTGTTGCCTTGAAGAAAATGCAGATTGCGTAGTTAATAAATGAGGACCTGATACACCTATAAAGGTGCTCGTCCCTCATTTACACTACGCAGGAGGACTTGCTAAGTGCAAGTCACATTCCAATGATCCATTCCCACTCACCGTTGTATACGGCCCTCTTCCTCCAATAAATAACTGCCTACATTAATGCAGAGTTCCATTCCCCACGCACTGCTTGTCTGTCCTGCCGTCTTTCAATAATAAAGAACTATCACAATAGATGCACAACTCAGGATGAAGAGTTGTTGAAAAAGCATTTGCCAGCATGGGAACCTGCTGAAGTGGCACCTGTGGGTGGAGCTGTCCAGTCATTTGTGGTCGAAAGACATTTGGTCGAAAGCCAAATGGTCGACGGAATTTGGTCGAAAGCCAAATGGTCGAATTTTTTTTATTTATATATATATTTTTTAGGTTTTCGTTTAGGGGAAAAAAAGGGTTTTTTAGAAAAATAATAAAAAAAATATAAAATTCGACAAAATGGTGTCGACCATTTGTCCTGTCGACCTTTTTTTTTTTTTCTCGACCAAATGACTGGTAACCCCTGTGGAAATGGTGCCTCAAGGAAAAACAAGCACAGAGCTCAGAGAAGGCTGGCAGCAGTCTTGCTACAGTGCTGCCACCCACGGTACACTGTGCAGAGACAAAGAACACTGATATCCTAAGTGCAGGTAGGGTGCTGCAATGGAGAACGAGGGCCGAGTGGCACAGGAGTTCCTGTCCATGTGGAGCTGCAGACTTTTTCCGTGACGGATCATGTCGGGCCCATGTCAAGGGGAGGTGGGAGGTGGAAACTTTAGTAAAACAAAGTGAAAGTCAGCGTCTCGGCTTTCCTGATGCCGCCGACTTTAACTTTGTTTAACATTGCAAATAGGTTCGGCAGCGGATTAACGGAGTTAATCCGCCGCCGGGACATATTTGCAACGTTAATAAAAATAAGTGAAAGTCGGCGGGGGCATCTCAAAAACCAAGCCGATGCCGACAATAAATAGCATTTTTAATCCAAAAAATCTAGCTAGTTTCTCTCCTCCCCACCTCAATGGCTCACCACCACTATTCCTCTGTATCGTCCATCCTGTGGTCTGCTGTCCTCTGCCAATGGAATGCTAAAATAAAATGGCTGCCCTCCGTACAGAAACACAGACTGCAGAACCATTGTCTTCATCCTGACATTATCTGCACAGCTCATCAGGTCATGTTTACATCAGGAGACACTGGAACACCACGCAGAAATCAGTATATGGCCAATTTGATAGTAATTTTATAAAACGCGTATCTTTAACGAAACTTCATTTGGAAAACCAAATACATTACCATATTGAACATAACCTAAAAGATGCAGCCAATATTTGAAAAAGCATCAGTAAAGTCAAACAACTTTAAAATAACATACAGATGACAGCCATCATTTTGGAAGTAAAGATGGCTGACCAATCTACCACACAGTAGGAATTGAGCCAAAGAGTGCAAAAGGAGCTTAGGCTGCACGGAAAACGGGTGGGAATGGGAGGAAACTCCTATGCATTTCACTTGGCAATGGGCGTTAAATGGGTGGGACACATAGCCAAACTCCATATATACAGCCTCATATGCCAACCTGCATTGGAAAGCATTGCAAGAAACCTGCACCCAAAAGCCCCTGTTTCAAGTTCTCATGTTAAAGCTCTTGTTTTAATGACAATAAAAAAATTTGACCACTTGGAGGTGCTCATAACGATCACGCTCATGTTTGCAGCAGAGAGAGGTGATAAAATCCAATAATCCTTGCTGAGGCCTTTTCTTCGCTTTTGCTTCTCGTATGCATGTGCTTCGGGGCCATTACCACCCATGAATGCCAGCGTGATCGCTATAAAAATGATGTGCTGAGAATTCTGGTACCTCTGAGTAGCTGCATTAACATTCCAAATGGCAGTCCTTTAGTTTCCTTCTGGACTCTTCTCGATAATTAGGTATTTGATTTGGATTTTTTTGTGGCCCAGTCTGGCAGCTCGGATTTTTCACACATGATTATGAATTTGGAAAGGAAACCCTTGCTGGAGAACATTTATTAGACGAATGGAATAATCTGCCTTTAGCTATTTATTTTTGTTAAAAATTAAAATACTTTTTAATGCACTTTTCGAATGGTGCGCTCTTTCAGATATAACTTAATTATTTAAGAAATTTCTGATATTAAAGTATTTTGTGTTTTTTTATTTTTCTTCATAGGATGTTAGTTGCCCCGTTAGACAAGTTCCCACAGGTAAAAAACAGGTACCTTTAAATCCAGACCTCAACACAACAAAGCCGGGCAACTTTCCATCATTGGCAGTTTCGAGCAATGAGTTTGAGCCAAGCAACAGCCATATGGTGAAATCCTATTCATTGTTATTCAGGGTCACTCGTCCTGGCAGAAGAGATTTCAATGGATTCATTAATGGAGAGACCAACGAGAACTTTGGTAACTTTATTTTGTGCACTTAATGCTTTCACGCGATTTATTAATAGAGCTAGTTGTATTGAAAGTGTATTTTAAAATGCTAGTTTGATCATATAGCACTGTTAATGTTTGACAAGTTGACTATATTGTAATTAGAAATTAAGTTGAGCTGTTCCAAGCAAGTACAAAATATGTTCTCCTATAAGGTTGCTTATGTGAATTTGCAGCAAGGCTATTGGCATTAGTAGATGTCACCCTGAAGAATTGAGCGAAGAGGATAAATCTTTAGGACTTTTATTTATGTAACTTCCTTTTACATTACAAACTTCGCATTAAAGACTATATGCTGGTAGCCCAACCATAAACTGCTGCTAAAATATCCCAAATAACAAGTGAATAGGGTTGTTTAGTGCTCATGTGCGTCTTCAACCTGCTGGCTGAGACCTCCTTCAAGATAGTTATCCATGCTTTTCAAGTTCTTGGCTTTACAAGAATGTGGTAGTGTTGAAATCGGCTTTGCTTTTTATCTATTGTAGATTCACGTGCTTTGTTGGCTAGGTCTGGCAAGCTAGTGTGAATTCACCCACATATGAGCAGTGCCTGGGCAGAAACTGTCGCTTAGTAATGGCTTGACCACTCCACAGTCAGGAGAACCATACATTTTGAAAGCTTCCAAGCGATATATTGTCTTCTGCCTTCAAGCCGAACTGTATGGCCTGACGTTTAACATGGCCAGGCTGCGGAGATCTCTGCAGGTGCAAGTGGAGTAGCTGGATGGTAGCACAGGCCTCAAAGTGCACATGCTAGTTCTCAACACACCTTCCAGGTGGAGATTGCACCTTTTTTTTTTGTTCCTCTGCTTTCTCCTTCGAATTGTACTGCATCCACATCCCTCTGTCCTTCATTCAATACAGTTGTGGGTCCCTTTCCTACCCAGGAACCACAGCCATAATCATCTTTAATGGCGACAAGATGTACAAAGGTATAGGGGGTCTGATAGACTATAGCATAGCATGTGGGCAGGTGCTAGGGCACAACTCTTCACCATGTTCATCTATATCTAGGGATGGCACACCTCTACATTGAAATCACCCCATCCCCTACGAACACCCCAAATGGTGAGTATACATTTATAGAGCATATGGGACCAGCATTGCTGATTGAGAGTTGATATGTTGTCCTTTTCCATTTACACCTATAGTTGCCCATACTCCTAATTTGTGTCCATTTCCTACTTTCTTGATGGATGTGGACTCTCAAGGTTTATAGGTCCAGAGCTTGTTTGTGGCATTGAAATCTCTGCAAGCAAAAAAACTCATGCTTTCATGGAAAAAAGCAAAAACGCTGGCTTTTGTCAGCACTAAGGTTTTTTTTCGTTAAACCTGAGACTTGCTCACTTTAATTTGTTCCCTTCTGCCATAAAGTCTGGTTTCTGCAGTGTTTCTCTCCGCTTGAGCCTCGTAAATGGGGCTTCCTGAAAGGCATGTCCAGTCAATCATACACCTGATATGACTGCGAGCCATTCCATATGTCTGTGATGTACTTTTCTTGTAAGCAGTTGTGAACTTATTCATGCTCAGAAGATTGCTTCCACTGAAACTCATCAGAGTCCACCCAAGCCTCAAGAAGGGCAAGTTTAAAATCATGGCACCCCTTCACCACATTACCCCCTCTTAAGAAAAAATTCTCCAAGTTCGTTAGGCCCTTAGGATCTCGGGAGTAACGCTGTGGGTGCTAATAACATATGCACCAAGGTCCTGGTTGGGCCTTTTATTGAATTAACTTGTGAGCTGGTGACTCGTTGCCATATGCTGTCTTCATACTATGACTAATTTCAGAGACTCATTCTCAGTGTTTTGTGTATAATACCATGGCTTGTATAGATGTTCCCAAAACACAACTGCCAGGGTCCTGTCTCGGTCTGGTGATAAGGCTACCGCAGTGCCTCACTTGTTTCCAGAGCAGCCGAACTATTCAACACCACCAACTAGTACTAGTCGTAAGCTTGTAAGGCGATGCCATGTACCGTTCCAAGCATGTAGTCACCGGTCAACCTAATGCTGTTGGAATCCTCTTGCAAGGCTCAATAAGGACTTTCTGGAGAGAGCATCAGGTGGCGTAGGCATTATGGCTGCTTGAGCCGACGTCTCCCTCGGGAAAGAGGAAAAATGGCGAATAATACTGTTATCTGAAACTTCTCAATGTCGACAGACCCCGAAGGCTGGAGTCGGAGCCCATGTGGAATGTGCAGGGTAAAGTCTGAGCACATCTGTCCCTTTGTTACACCCAAACACCGTCCGGATCCGAGCACCTTTGCAGCGGTGTGGTAAACAACTGCCATAGCCGGAGCGTAAATATGAAGGGCTACGTTGTCGGCCCTGTGCTGAGAGTTGCAGCCTTCTCTTGCGGGGAGCGGA